>NC_081851.1:58364854-60764854 GCF_963259705.1 Myotis daubentonii | reverse complement strand
AGTATGTTTTTATTGATTTCAGAGAGAGGGAGAGGGAGAGAGATAGAAACATCAATGATGAGGGAGAATCATTGATCGGCTGCCTCCTGCACGCCCCGTACTGGGATGGAGCCTGCAACCCAGGCATGTGCCCTGACTGGGAATCAAACCCTGACCTCCTGGTTCATGGGTCAATGCTCAACCACTGAGCCATACTGGCTGGGCAAATTAAATAATCTTATAAGTGGCCTACCACTTTTAAAATCCTGTTAATTAAGACTTACACAATAATTTCTGAAATTGCTTTTCACTCATTTTACTTCTTACCTCCTCCTTACTTGGAAAAGATCCTTATTTACTTTAACTCTGAAACAAAAGTTCAATAAAGACTTATTTACTTCAGTTACTTATCTAATCTTACCGCAGTTGTACAGGCTGTATATATTCTTTTCTAAACCTTTTTAGTTCTGCACTCAGGGGTTGATCTCCATTCTCTATAGCTATGCGATCAGCTTCTGTTGGCTCAGGCTCTGGAATTTCAAACCTAACATAAAGCAGAATAAACTAATGAAAATATTAACTATAATCAAATTATACAAATAGAAAACTACAAATCTTTTTACTAGTCTCCACAATCAAGAGAGCACTGTTAAAAATTACTAAGGATAATGTGAAAACAAGGTTTCTATAATGTAACGGTTAATGATCTTATAGATAAAGCTAACTAGAAACACAATAAAGGATACATTCAAATCTAAAAATAAATATGATTACAAAGTTATGGGATGGATATTCATTTCTGGCTCGTGTAATTATGCTAAGTCAATTAACATAATACTTTTTAAGGGTAATGCTTGAAAAGTTGACTGATCTTTGGCTGAATGAAACACTTTTCTTGATTATAGTATTTGTTTACTGACAACCTCCATTTTCTTTAACTTGTGGTAGATTTGAAACATTCTGTTTAGAACATCTAAATCATCAAAATTTGAATTTCCTGAGTCTAAATTATGTATTTTATATACATTTAAATAATCAAAGTTAACATATTATTATAAAATAATGGTCTTCTAAGAGATTTTGTTTCTTTAAAAAGTGCTCATGAACTACAATTTAAACTCATCCAATATATTTCCAAAGAACATATAAGATCTTAGTTCAATCTTAAAAAAAATAATTTAAACATTTAAAATTGACAGACCTTTCTATTATAAGACTCAGTAGTTCTTGAGGTTTACAAAAGGATCTGTATGTTGTAAGAAATGTCCGAACAAAATTGGGATCTAAGAAGAAAAAGAAAAAAATCTTATTAAAATATTTGATTCAGAATGATTAAAACTATTGTTTACATTTTCAAAAGAGATAAAATAGTCTATTTTAAAATGTTTTGACCACATAGAATGCTTTGGACTTTATAATGAACTGCTAGACTTAGTGCTTCTTAAATTAGTGGCAAAACTATGGATACTAAAATTTTACATCAGCCTATTTTCTTGACCTCTGCACAACTCTGACTAGCTGATGTTAAACTCATTATTGGCCACAAGAATGTGAAGGGTAGAAGGGAAAGGCAAAGGCCACGCATGGAAAGAAGCTCCTACCTGCTGCCTGGATCTCAGAACATCACCAGTTGGTTTATCTCCCTCATAAAGAGAAAGGCCACAGCAGTTATCTATTACTTTTCCTGACATCCAGACTGACTTATCTAAGATCAGTTGTCTAGGTGTCTTTCAATCATGTTAACAGAGCACACAACTAGAAAGTGTATCTTATAACGTTAAATACAGTTTCTAAATTACTTTATTTGCTAAAGGTTTTCTTTAATTAAAACTGCTAAAAGATGCTACAAACACCTATAAGTTATTAAAACTATTAAATGTGCAGAGTATGCTGATTTAGTTATATTCACATTTTTTAATTTCTTTTATTTCAAATAATCACAATGAGGGTTCAGTCATAAAAGCAGGAGTCTCTGACCCCTGCCAGCAGAGGACCTACTTTTCATTCACATCTCCATGAAGTAAGACAGGTCGTTGGCTGAGTATGACCACTTCCCCAGGCCTGGCCTATTGCAGTCTTTGCCTGATAGTATTCTCTCAAGTTGTGTCATCAGCACAAGAGACCTGGGCTGTCATCTTCTATATAAAGAGGGGGAGAAACATTTTTCCACAGTGGGGAAAAAAATCACTTCTATAACTCAAATTTTATCAAGGTCCACATTTAGTTGCAAGAGTCGTTTAAAAGGAAGAGGAAAGAGTTCATTAACTTGAGTTTTTACTGGGAGAATCCTTTCCCTATTTTACTTTATGGCCTGGTAAGCTCTAATTCTATCCTATGTAATAAAAGGCTAATATGCAAATCGACCGAACAGCGGAACAACCAGTCGCAATGATGCACACTGACTGCCAGGGGGCAGACACTCAACGCAGGAGCTGCCCCCTGGTGGTCAGTACGCTCCCACAGTGGGAGCGCCGCTCAGCCAGAAGCCGGGCTCATGGCTGGCGAGTGCAGCAGTGGTGGCAGGAGCCTCTCCCACCTCTGCAGCAGCCTCTCGTGCCTCCGCAGCAGTTGGACATCCCCCGAGGGCTCCCGGACTGTGAGAGGGTGCAGACTGGGCTGAGGGACCACCCCACCAAGTGCACCGATTTCGTGCACCAGGCCTCTAGTCCTATATAATAAGAGCCTAATAAGCAAATCGACTGAATGGTGGAATGACCAGTCGCTATGATGCGCACTGACCACAAGGGGGAAGACACTCAATGCAGGAGCTATATCCAGCCCGCAGGCACCCGGTGGGTGCCAGCGGGAGCCCCCCGATCACACCGCCAGTCGCCCCGCAGAGGGAGGTGACCGGTGGCAGCAGTGGGGGGCGGTGGAGCCAGCCAGCGAGTGGGAGGTGCCAGGCTGGCCAAGGCAGGTGCCAGTGTGGGCCCCCCAATCGCCCCACAGATCGGCCCTGCCAGGCCTAGGAACCCTATCCATGCACGAATTTCATGCATCAGGCCTCTAGCTGAATGATAAACTCATTCAGAGTATCAAGTACATACCTTTATTTTTGTTAGGCTATACTAGTATAGACACTGTGGACCATTTATAAGAAGTGCAGTGCCTTTTATTAGCATAGGATTTAGCAAGAATCAGAATTTTTTTTGAAAATTTCTATTTAGGCTGATTCTGTCTGATTAAGAACCAACCTAAATTTAACCTTACAATAAAATAATACATTAACTCTCCCCCCCCCCCCCCCCAATAAGCTAATTCATGGACTTACCACAAAACTGAAATCTATTTCCCAACTGATTAGTATATATGGTCATCAAGATAATAAATTGACAGACAATCTTGAATTTAAGATTATAATGCCTTTTTAAGTTAAAGAAAAATTTAATGACAAAAATACATTGGTTTTGACCTAGCTGGTATTGCTCAGTAGACAAAGTGTCAGCCTGCGGACTGAAGGGTCCCAGGTTCGATTCTGGTCAAGGGCACATGCCTGGGTTGCAGGCTCAATCCCCAGTAGGGGTCATGCAGAAGGCAGACAATCAATGCTTTTCATCATTAATGTTTCTATCTTTCCCTCTCCCTTCCTCTCTGAAATCAATAAAAATATATTTTAAAAAAATACACTGGTTTTAAATGTCCCTCTTCTCCTTTTGCTTTATACCTTCTGAGGCTAGAGTGGGTTACTGATAAAAGTAATTTAAACACATACAACCCTTTAGTAATTTCCTTTGTTGGTATTTTATTGTTTGTCTTCAGTTACAGAGCTCCTCAAACGTTAAAGACTAATGTCTCATCCAGAAGAAAAGATTTTAAAACAGAAGGCTGTACAAGATTTTAAAACAGAGATTTATATCGGTTTCATCACAGTCCTCCCTTTCAAGAATCTTCTTCCTGTTCTGCAAATCTATTTGTAAGGTGAGGCTACTCAAAACATCATGTGTTTAGGAAACAAAAGCAGTGGCTATGTAGAGATGCTGAGGTGTCACTGTTGGAGAGAGAGCTCCGATCTTTAGTACAAAGTACTTCAAGAATCCCTGATTTCTGTTCCAAATTTAGGGTGACCCATCCTTTTTTTAAAAGAAAAGTTTGTTTCAGTCTAAAAGTCTAAAATCGATATCCAGATCCATTTCTTCTCAAATGACACCTGCCAGGCTGATAAGTTGTGGGGTATTCAAGGTACTTTTAAGTTGAAAAAGAGAATAAAAGTTCTTAGTGAATTAAAAAAATTATTTTAAAAAATTGGCTATTTTTAAAGGCATTCGATTTTTAAAATGGTAATAGTGTGGTGAAGGCCTTGGGGGGCAGGTGAGAGCTGGAGGGGGGTCACTGGGGAAAAAAAGGGAACATCTGTAATACTTTCAACAATAAATTTAAAAAATAAAAAATATTTATTATAGTAAATAATAAAAATGCAGTTTATTTTAAATCTATAATGATATTAATATTGGATGTAAAAATTACAACCTAGTGAAAGCTCACCCTTTTGTAAACTATAAATAATGTCTAATAAATTGAGAAATAAGAAAAATAAAATAAAGTGGTCTTTTCATCTTAAACCAAAACCTCTGGCCATTTCAGTCCATTAGTAACTGATGACAATGCTGAGAGTCATGTTTGTGCATCAGGGCCACACCGGTCCAGGGGATCCCCTCAATTCCTGATGTCTGTTCTGCAAAGTTCTCAAGCAGCATTCTCAAAATGTATACGATTTCCCTGAACTGATAGGGCCTGGGATATTTTTTCTTTTCTACATATGAGAGAAGCAACTAAGACTTATCAAGGGTCACACAATAGAGTGACAGAGATGGTACCATAACCTAGATTGTGTAATTCCTGATTTTTTTTCCTACTGCATCACATGATCTCCCTGAGTTAAAGGATCTCTTAATGTTTATGCTGCTATGAGATCTAACTGGAAAGAAAATCCATAAATTATATAACCACTATAGAAATTTACATAAAATATTAATTCAGGATCTTGGGCAAAGGCACTAGCAAGTCGTCGAAAAATTGGCAGTCTAATTGTGATTCTGTATTTCTTGTTAAGCCTTCGTCCAGATTTTAGGAAATAGCAACTGTGCCTTTCTGTACACTGCATTCAGAAGTTTCTGAAGCTGGCAGTGAAATAAACACTCCCACAATCATCAGTTGTACTAAGTTCTGAAGTGACTCAAGTTTAAGTTGTTTTTAGCTTGATTAGAAATGAGTAGTCTTGCCAAAAGAAAAAAACCAGCAGAGGCTAAAAATAAACCAAAAATTTGGCAAAAGTTTAAGTACTTTCAAAAAATTCTCTTAAAGACTGCATATATTACCAGGACTTATTAATTTAGACTATTTTTAGTCTAACGCAGTGGAAATTTACTAATGAATGAATAACTTTAATATTAATAAAGGACATAACATCTGCATTTTAAATTTTATACAAAAAGGATACATATTTCAGAAGCTAATTTTATTTCTATTGATTTCCCCATTTCAGTGATTGTAACCAAGTCACACTACTCTGAAGACCTTTAGCTTATTGGTGATATAAAGGACTAAGATAATTGATATTTTTAAAATACCCACTAATAAAGACAGGTTATATATTTTGTAAGAAAACTAAGAACTGGCCCTGTCTGGGTAGCTCAGTTGATTAGAGCATCATTCCCATATGCCAAAGATGCAGGTTCTATCTCAGGTCAGGGCACATACAAGAAACAACCAATGAATGCATACATAAGTGCAACAACAAATCGATGTTTCTCTCTCTCTCTCTCTCTCTCTCTCTCTCTCTCTCTCTCTCTCTCTCAAATCAATAAACAAGTTTTCTTAAAAAGAAAACAAAGGACCTACTTACATTTATCAGGTAATCATACAAGCTAGGTTTCATATTGCCTCTATTAGTTGTGAGTAGCAGTTATCTACCTATATTATAAAATGATTATTTCAGGGACAATGGAAGGCAAATGCATAAAAATACATAAGCCAGGCTGGTTCGATTTTAAAATATAAGCATAAACAAATATTTGTGGAGAAAATTAAAATAAACTATTTTGATAATTCTTTTTTCTGTTTATCACTTGCTTATGGATATAATTCCACAAACCTCTTTCTCAAACTAAACCCTAATAGATTTCAATATAAGCAATGGCAAAAACTTCCTCTGTGGTTTTTCTCTTCTGACTCAAATTCCTGTACTGAGATTTCTACCACACTCACTAGCTGCTCAGCATCCCTCTCTCTAAGCAAATACCTGCCAACCCCCATCAAGTTCCTGGTCTAGGCCCAGGTTATGAGTTATAATTACTATTTTTGCTGGTTTTCTAGCTGCCCCTTTCCCTCACTCTAAAACTGTTCTTTTTTTTTAAAATATATTTTATTGATTTTTCACAGAGAGGAAAGGAGAGGGACAGAGAGTTAGAAACATCGATGAAAGAGAAACATCGATCAGCTGCTTCCTGCACACCTCCTATTGGGGATGTGCCCGCAACCAAGGTACATGCCCTTGGCTGGAATCGAACCTGGGACCTTTCAGTCCGCAGGCTGACGCTCTATCCACTGAGCCAAACCGGTTAGGGCTAAAACTGTTCTTATACAGATTGCACAGTTCTTCAAAATCTGAGGAACTCAGAATATACTTACATTAATGTTCAGAATATAGCAGATTAGATTTTAGGTGATAAATTCAATCCTTTTTATCTTATATACTTATTTTGATCCCTACATGACTTTTTATTTGGCAAGGTCAATGAAATGTATGAGATATTTATTAACTAGAGTTATTTATGTAAAGAATACCCCTCCCCCAGTCACCACAGTGAACCAGTTCATCAGGATGTGTGTTCACGTGATCATTCTCCCTTTAATACAGCCATTTAAAAAGCTACAAGAAACAATAAGCTCCTCAACAAGGATTTATAAACAATCACTCTTGAATTCCTTACAAAAGGAAACAGACCGCTATGCTGACGCACAAACACTTAAAAAAGGAGAATTTAAAAATAGAACAGCACTGCCCTATAGATCAAAAACTACTGAAAAGGTTTTTTTCCCTAAATTAAAACACACAAACTGAGCTTATACAGCACACAAACTCAAAAGAAATCTGATACAGATTTTTGAGGATTTTCTATATGAAGGCATAAAATATCAGTAAATACTTTAAAGAAAAGTATCAACTGGCCTCCCCCCCCCCCCCCCCAGTATCGTTTTCCATGAAAGGGAAGTTCACCATGCATGGGAAACACCTTTTCCCCACACTTCAATGTGAAAAGCTTTTATTTCCATATAATGTCAGTTCTGAATTATTACCTCTACCTCAAACTCACCTCATTTCTCTAAAACAGAACAAACCAGACATAGCATCACCAAACATTTCTTTACCCATGTTAAGTCTCAATATTAATTTGTACTTTATTTCCTGTAACTATAACCAAAGTGAAATTCCTACTCTCCTCTTCTTTATGCATGTTGCTTTGTGCCTTCTTACTGTATAGACAAGGAAGGAAACATCTCTTCCTATCCATGCTGGATTCAGAATGTTCCGTCTAACTAGATAATTTCCCCTTAGCTCTTTGGGTGAATTCCAAAGTTCTGATATAGTTAGTGAATCATTATATGTCCAGAAACACTGGATCTTAGATTCCATATAAGACCCTGTTGCAATCTTTTAAGCAAGTAAGCACTTTCTAACTCACCTACATTTAATTTTTTCTCCCAGAAAGCTTTCTTTTACAGATAGACTAATGACTGGGTTTTGTTAAAAAAAATAAAGTTATGATGACCAGTATGTAACTAAATAATAAAATATTTTAATTAAAATGAAAGTTTATAGTTAGAACTTATTACCTATTTCAATAAGAAAAAAAATTGCTTTGACTGTATCTTCATAGACCTGTTTTCCAGAAATTAATAAGCCATTTGTATACTGGCAATTCAAACCAAGCAAGTAAGTTTATTTTTTAAAAATATTTTTTTTTCATTGATTTCAGAGAGGAAGGGAGAGGGAGAGACAGAAACATCAATGACGAGAGAGAATCATCAATTGGCTGCCTCCTGCATGCCCCACATTGGGGATTGAGCCCGCAACCTGGGCATGTGCCCTGACCGGGAATCAAACCATGAGCTCCTGGTTCATAGGTCAACGCTCAACCACTGAGCCATGCAGGCTGTCCGGGCAAGCAAGTATGTTTCTTTATTTTTATTATTCAATACACATAATAAAAATATTATAATTAAAAGAATTCACCTTGTATGAGTCAGTGTAATAAGGCAGAAAGTATATTCTATTCAGGGTCAAGAAACCTAATGGCTAGTCTTCATTCTGTAATTACCTGCTGATATGACTTCTGGCAAATCACATAAGCTTCAGGGGCCTTGGGTTTTTGTCTATAAAGTAAGGAATTGGTCACCTCATCTAACACTAGTAATCTATAGCTTTATTTCATAAATTATTGCTAAAATACTTGAGGGATCAAGTTAACTGGAAACAAAGTGAAGTCTGAATTAAGTAATATTAAACTAGTTTCCCTCTTGCTTTTTATGACAATGTGTGACCAAGCTATAATCTAAAAAATTACCTGTAAGTAGTTCTTGATAGTTATTAGTTTCTCATTGTATTATAATCAATGTCTTATTATAATTCTATACAATATAATTAAAATGTGCAAGGTAAATTTTAGCTTTTGTTTCGATGTAAGCCACAACTTGCACTGTATATTCTCCAATAAATACCTACCAACCAACTAACCAACACCCATCCCCTCAAAAAAAAGAAAAGAGCAGACCAATAGTTCTTAAAGAGGGAAGGTAGGGGAGGTTGGGGGTAAGGGGGTGATCAACCAAAGGACTTATATGCAAGCATATAGGCCTAACCAATGGACAGGGGGGTGAGGGCATGAGTGGGAGGATAGGGGGTAACGTGGGGATAAGGACACATATGTAATAATTTCATCAATTAAAAAATGGTAATTTGATCTGTTCTCATTGCAGTGAGGACTCAGAGTTCATGTGAACTCGACTGCTTAAAAAATTACTGCTTTCATGTTTTACAAATTTATAGATGGTCTATTAAAAGCACACTCTATTGGCAGTAATACAGTCAGTAACAGACCCTACAGAGAGCCCAAACAAACGAATACTACTAATTTGTATGTGCTGTAAACACAACTCACAAAAGCTGCTCGTGGATTCTAGTTATACCATTAATACATTAAGGACTTAAGATAAAACAGTGTAAATTAAGCCTCAAAAGAGGAAAAGAAAAATGTAAAAAAACTTAGCCACACACTTTTAAAACCAACATTGGCATTTTATTCTTTAAGAAATTAAGGAAAGGAATTTTTAAGAAACTTAAAAAAAAAGACAATCTTGTCACTTTAGATTTGAATATACTTAACTTTGCAAAGTTCTATAAATCTAGAAATTTAAGTATTTTATATTAATTAAAAAGATGACCATTTAAAATATCACTCTATTCAAAAGCTAAAAATTAATATAAGTGAGAGCAACTATCAAAAGTAGCTAATATAATACCATGCCAAAAGTACTTTGTCCACAGACATGGCTAGCATGTACATTAAGAGAAGACTGCCAACTTTATAGAAAAACTGGCAGCTATGCTTGTTCAAATTTTGTTTGTTTTAAAGTGTCCTCAAAAAATAAAAATAAAAAAGGTCCATAAAGTGAAAAAAGTGTTCTCTTTCAAAATAATTAAATAAAGGCAGTTCTCCAGAAAAAAATATTTGATTGTAGTTCTGCAACTACTTATTAATAATTATGTTAGGTCTGTGAAATACAGCAGTTTAAAGAAAATTTTTAGCATTAACAATTATAAGTTCTGTGAAATACAGCATGCAACTTAAATAAATAAAATTTTAATCATTAACAATTGAGTTTTATAGAAGCAATTGTATTACAAATTTTGGAATCAAATGTCTTCCAGTTCAAATACCACTGAGTTATGATAATAAACACTTGTAAGTCTTCAGCATTTGCAATTTATATTTCTCTGTAGGAAAAGATAGTAAAACTTCTGTCTTAGGAGTTTTACTATTGATTAGGAGAATTAATTTTACTCTAAACAGTATAAGAACTCAAAGGTTTTTAAAATAAAATGGACAATTTAGAAAGCTTAAGCTAAAAAATTCTGTGAATCTTCTAAGACACTTAAAAATCAGAACGATGTGTCAAAAAGAACAAATTGAACTTTTATAGCCTTAAAAATTTCAACCAAATGACTTGTATGCATGCATATAAGCATAACCAATGGACACAGACACTAAGAGGGGGAGGGCATGTGCCGGGGGTGGGAGGGAGGCTGGGGGGAGGTCAATAGGGGAAAAAGGTGACATATGTTCTACTATTTGTAATACTTTAAACAATAAAAGAAAAAAGTAGCAAAGAAATAAGTATTTTGCAACCACAAATTTTGGGTAATTTAATAAAACATCTTTGTAGTTGTATTCTAGATCTTAAAGAGAAGTTAATGAAAAACAACTAAATATATAAGTTATATTAATTACTGATAATTGTACCTTCTCTCAAAAACAGTTTCATATGTAAAATCCTAGGCAGCTTATTTAAATTCCCTGTGCCTTTACTTATTTCAGCGTCAGTAAAATACATACACTAATTATAGAAGTTTCTAAGTGAAAAATCAATAGTAAAATTGGAATCCCAGACTAGTCTTCTTTCACTATATTCATCATATTTCAGCCATGGGCTTAGTTTAAAAGCCAAACTGCTTTTAAAATTAGCTTATGGAAAACACATTATTTTGCCATGAAAAAGGCTAGCAAAAGAACTACCAATTGGAGGACAAATAAAAAATAAAAACAAAACACTGGCTTACTCAACCCAGAGACATGTGGAGATAATGAAACAATTTTATATTTATAAAGTGCTTTGATGTCACTGATAAAAATATTCTAACCTAATTCTACATTTTTGCAAGGTGGCCCTGATAATTTCCAGGACATACAAATAGTTCTGACTGGACATTTAATACATCAAATTGATTAACAATATCAAATACTATTCACCTTTATTACAGTGGATTAATGGATATATTTAAAAGCTTAATTGAACTGGTTCCAAAACTGTTTCTAGAGAGAAGTGAGAACCCACTTATAGGACTTTAAACCTGAAAAAAGATTTCCCCAGAAACACATTTCTGGAGATAAGAATATATTTAAGCAAGAAGTATGGAGATTTAGGTTAACATCCACTTTCAACTATTTAATAATAATACTTACATTTGATTTTATAAATTTTGGTAATAAAAACATTCTTTGAAAATAAGTTTGCATGTATATTTACAAGAGCTTTGACATACAGTATTTCACTTACTCTTTCCAACATATTTTAAGGTAGCTGTTGTCACACTGATTTTTGAGATGAAAAACTGAGGTTCTGAGACCTTAAGGAACTATATAGAGTGAAGGTATAAATCCAAATTCAATGCTCTTTCTACTATACCACACTCTATAGTATTTTACAATTATCAAACCTCCCAGTATATAGGGAAGTTGAAGGTTGAAGAACATTAGATTATCATTTGTTACTTAACTTTATTAGAAGAAATAAAATTACTTAAAAATGAATCGTTATATGTATTCCTTACCTCTTAAACATTATATTTAATTCGGCCTCTAGCAATCTTCGTAGGTATTTTGGACATATTAGTCTTTAAAAATTGCCCTGCTAAGGTGAAACTGTTTTCTTCAATAATAGCAGTTGTAAAAAGCAAAACAAACAAAGAAACTGAAAACTTAAATGATTTCCAGGATTGGCAAATTTAGTTAATTTTTAGGAATGGAAATTAAGAAAAAGCAGTATTGTGTATGTTTGTACTACTAGCACAATTTTGGTGATGGATGTATAGTAATGTTTTAACTGATTTTATAATCTCAGTAACAGAAAGAAAAAAAAGGCAGAGATGTAAAAAAGTTTCAAGAAAGACCCTAATGATGATGACTTATCACTACTTTTAGTTTTGTTGCTGCCATTTTCTAACTGGGTAAATTTAGCTAAGTGACATTTAGTTTCTCATTTATAACTCTAGTTGTAAAGTTAAAATAATATATGTAAATGTGATAGGAAAAAGTATAAAATTTCGAAGAAATATAAATGGCAGTATTTTCAATTAAAAAAAAAAAGAACTCTGATAATGCGGAGGTCTTGTGTTAGTTTGCTTTCTATTTTAGGCACAATGACCAGTGCAGCAGAGAAAATCAGCCTGAAGCAGGAAAATAAAAGTCATAGGCAACTTCTTATTTCTTACCTGCGTACATATGGTATGTGAGCCTCTCTATAAGTTTAATAACAGTTCCTGCTTTGATAATTGGAATTCCAGCCTTGGGCTGCATGTTTTCTTCAAATATTATATTCTCTTCAGAGTCAGGTTCTGCAAATCTATAAACGTCAGCACTAGGGAGCCTCATCTGCTCCTCCTTCTCTTCCTGTAGCATTGTCACATCAAGCATCCTTTCCAGTGTGCTCCGGTACTGTAAAGATATCAATGCTGCCATCCAATTGTTTTTCTCTTCAGCTGACTTGGCAGAAAATATAACACTATTTTCATCTTTTAAAATTATTTCAAAAGCATGCTTGTACTCATTGGTGTCATCTTTGTCATTAATTTGTACCTTTCTCATAAAAAACTTTTCTTTAAGACGATATTCTGCATTGCTAGCACCAGGAAGTCTTGGCTGCCCATGATTTGATTTACAGCAAATCATTAAGCCATCAAAGAGAAATATGTGTCTCTCATGTTTGGCTCCTACACGTGTAAGAGTTCCTTCCATTATAAACTCATTGCAACACTGTCCAATGTCTTTTCCCTCCCAACCATCAATATTCTTCTGAATCTCATTCATTTTCTTGATTGCTAGTTGTTTCCCCTTCATTTGCTGACTATAAAACCGACATGCAGATTCACTGGGATAAAGGAAAAAACATTATTAGTACACAGACAACAGAGAACCTAAAATTCATGTAAATAAAGGGCAATGTAAAAGTATATTTTAAAAAGTTACGTTGGGAAGGTTTTCACTAATTCTAGAAAGATGTTAGTGTTACAAAATTGCACAATTTTGGAAACAAGCAACACAATAGAGACATTTCTTTTAGTGCTCTAAAAAGAAAAATGACTATTGACAAAATTCTGCCATATAAATTCAGCTACAGAATAATTATTTCTACCTTAGCTATAGATATTTAGAAAAACAAATATTAGAAAGTAGCCCAATATAGTGAAAAACAGTAACTTAAGAGGTTTAAAACATATTTAGAAATGCTCAAGACCCAAAGTTAAAAAAACATGCACATATTATCATTAGGAAACTGGAAGCAATAGTATCAGAATTAATGCCTCAAATTATATACTCCCTAAAATAAGGGATACCTTGACAGAACAATGATGTTGATGTAAATCTATCCAATACATTTGCTCTATCTCTCCTTGAGCTTACCAGTTGACTCTCAGGAGGTCTTGTCTGGGAGTATGCAAGGAAAATGCACAATATGAAAGGTTTTTCAAACAATAACAAATTCTCTTGGCTTTGATGTCACTTCCTCTGAAAGACCAAGCTTGTCACTAAAACTATTTTTTCATTGTTTACTTGAGAAGGGAACTGGGATCTCTGAATTTATACCATAATATTCAAGGTGAAAAAAAGGATTATAAAAAAGCAAAAATATTCACCTAAGTCTTCGTTTTGCAAGACTTTTAGAACATATTTTTTCCATCCCACTCTGAACATTAAGTAAAGCTGTTATTGCTTGTTTCAAACATTCCTTGTCTTCTTGATCTTCACTCTTTTCTTCTAATTGCTGTAAAGTGAAAATGACAAATCTAAGCTAGTAGAACAGTTTGGACTAAATACATAAATAAATAAATAAATAAATAAATAAGCCCATTTCATTTAAGGATAAAGCTAACATTGATTCTTCCTACCACAATAAAATTTTTAAACATGTGAAAATATATTAAAAGTCTTTTTCTTCTTTATATATTATTATCCATATCAAGATGCAAGTTTTTCCACATTAAAAAAAAAAGAGTAGAAGGAGTGTTAAAAGAATTCACAACCTTGTGACAGGCAGTAATGTGCAGTTTCTCAGATGCATATTACTGAAAAGAAATGAGTGATGTACACTTTTTTTTATTTCATAGGACTTTGAACAGAAGTAGGCACATAGGTGAGCTTTTTTTTTTTTTTTCAGTGTGGAATTCAGCCTTAGGTTTCTGATTCCAATATTAATGTTGTAGGTAATGGGATGATAAAAAAGATGAATGTACAGAAAAATATGCAATATAATGGAGAGAAACTTGACACAAAATTAAGGATCAAATTTTAACTCTACTTCTGTGTGACCTTGGGGAAAATTAATTGATTTCTTAGCTTCACATTTCTCATGTGTCAGATGAGTTTTTTAGTATTTTAATAAAAAGCCTGTCCTGCCTACTTTATAGGTTTGTTATTAAAAATCAAAGCACTCTGAGATGATCCAAGATGGTGGTGGTGTAGATGGATGTTACAATCACCTACTCCCAGGACCAAATTGGAATTACAACTAAAATATAGAACAATCAACTTGAACAACCAACTGAAGACTAGCTGAAGAGAAGGCTTATAACCAAGGATTTACAGAAGCCATACTGAGATTGGGAGGAAGGGCAGAGACTGAAGAGGGATATCTCAGCTGCAGAGGTTCCTCCTGAGGAGCTGGGGTCTCAATCCCAAGCTTGGTTCCCCATCCCAGAGCACCAGAGCCAGGAAGAGGCACCCACATAACTCCTGGCCATGAAAATCAGAGGGAATTCTGTCTGCCAGGGAGAAGCAGGAGTCATAGAGACACAGGTACCCTCTTAAAGGTCCAACACACAAAATCTCATTTGCAGCCACTTACCCTAGGCTCTGGCTGAGAGAGTGGGAGCAGACTGGAGTCCCATGAGGAGAGACTGGGGTTTGTGGTTCTGGGGAGACAGCTGCCAGGACCACTGTGCTTAGTCCCTCTCCAACACTAGCAGATGCCATTATTCTTGGGTGGTACTCTCCTCCATATGGTATCAGCCTAGGGCAGTGGTTCTAAACCTTCCTAATGCCACGACCCTTTAATACAGTTCCTCATGTTGTGACCCCCAATTTCATTGTTACAAATTGAACATAATTAAAGCATAGTGATAAATCACAAAAACAATATGTAATTATATATATGTTTTCTGATGGTCTTAGGTGACCCCTGTGAAAGGGTCGTTCGACCTCCAAAGGGGTCACAACCCATAGGTTGAGAACCGCTGGCCTAGGGGAATGCAATAGTCCCACCCTTTGGATTCCCTGTTGCCCCACCCTGCAGAGCTCATGCCCTCCTGAGGAGTCAGCTACCTAGGCTAGGGTGTAGAGGTACGGACAGACTCAGGAGATGTCAATGACTGAGTGGTGTAGCTTTGGAGCAGGGGCCATTCTCCCCACTTACTGGTACCCATGAACCTGACTGGTACCTCAAGAAACAAGAAAAATCTCAAATAAACGTTCTAACTTTACACTTAAAGGAACTAGAAAAAGGACAATAAATGAAGCCCAAAGTGAGTAGAAAAAAGGAAATAGTAAAGATCAGAGCAGAAATAAATGAAATAGTCTAAAAAACAATACAAAAGAGCAATGAAACCAAGAGTTGGTTGTTTGAAAAGATGAACAGGATTGACAAATTTTTATCTAGTCTCATCAAGAATAAAAGAGAGAGGACCCCAAATAAATAAAATCAGAAATGAAAGATAAGTAACAACTGACTCCACAGAAATACAAAGGATTGTAAGAAAATATTACAAACAATCATAGGCCAACAAATTGGACAATCTGAATAAAATGGTTAAATTCCTAGAAACATACAATCTTTCAAAACTAAATCAGAAAGAATCAGAGAATATGGATAGATTGCAACTAATGAAATTGAAGCAGTAATTAAAAAATCTCCAACAAACTAAAGTCCTGGACTGGATGGCTTCACAGGTGAAATTTATCAAATATTAAAAGAAGAATGAACACCTATCCTTTTCAAACTATTCCAAAAAATTAGAGAGGAGGGAAGACTTCCAACGTCATTTTACAAGGCCAGCTTTACCCTAATTGCGAAACCAGATAAAGACACTAAAAGAAAGAAAATTATAGGCCAATATCCCCGATGAACATAGATGCTAAAATTCTCAACAAATTATTAACAAACAGGATCCAGCAATACATTAAAAAGATCATATACCATAATCAAGTGGGATTTATTCCAGGGATGCAAGGTTGGTACAATATCCACAAATCAATAAACGTGATATACCACATAAACAAACTGAAGGATAAAACAACATGATCATATCAATAGATATAGAAAAAGCATTTGATAAAATACAGCACCCATTTATGATAAAAACTCACAGCAAAGTAGGAAAGAGGGGAACATACATGACAAACCCACAGCCAACATCATACTCAATGGGAAAAAACTAAAAATGTTTCCGTTAAGATCTAGGACAAGACAGGTATGTCCCTTTTCACCACTCTTGTTCAACATAGCACTAGAAGTTTTAGCCACAGGAATAAGACAAGAAAAATAGAAAGCATATGAATTGGAAAAGAGAAAGTAAAAGTAAACAGAGGTTGTGTTATCTGCTGCACAACACAGAAGAAACGAATTTGCAATTTAATTCAGGAAAACCAACAACACACACACACACACACACACACACACACACACACACACACTGAATCCCCCAATCCAAAACCAAAAAAACCAACAATCCTCAACACAACAAAATCCAGTTATCTAGCACACATACAAAAAGAGGGGGGGAGGGGAGGGTAAGTAGCCTGTATTCAGGGGGGAAAAGTAAATTTATAAAAATTGACTCCAGAGTTGGCCTGGAGGTCAAATCCCCCCCAGTATTACCTACACCAATCAAGTCTTAACTACAACAAGACTGCGCACAAAGACCACAAGGGGGTGCACCAAGAAAGCATAAAAAATGCAGAGACAAAGAAACAGGACACAAACAACAGAAATGGAAGATATAGAGTTCAAAACCACACTTTTAAGGTCTCTCAAGAACTGTCTAGAAGCCGCCGATAAACAGTAAGGCCTTCGAAAAGACTGGTGAGACCACCGATAAATATAGTGAGATCCTCAAGAAATCTAATGAGACCCTCGATGTTGTGATAGAGAACCAACTAGAAATTAAACATACACTGACTGAAATAAAGAATATTATACAGACTCCCAACAGCAGACCAGAGGAGCGCAAGAATCAAGTCAAAGATTTGAAATACGAAGAAGCAAAAAACACCCAACCGGAAAAGCAAAAAGCAAAAAGGATCCGAAAATACGAAGATAGTGTAAGGAGCCTCTGGGACAGCTTCAAGCGCACCAACATCCGAATTATAGGGGTGCCAGAAGATGAGAGAGAGCAAGATATTGAAAACCTATTTGAAGAAATAATGACAGAAAACTTCCCCTACCTGGTGAAAGAAATAGACTTACAAGTCCAGGAAGCGCAGAGAACCCCAAACAAAAGGAATCCAAAGAGGACCACACCAAGACACATCATAATTAAAATGCCAAGAGCAAAAGACAAAGAGAGAATCTTAAAAGCAGCAAGAGAAAGAACCTCAGTTACCTACAAGGGAATACCCATACGACTGTCAGCTGATTTCTCAACAGAAACTTTGCAGGCCAGAAGGGAGTGGCAAGAAATACTCAAAGTGATGAATACCAAGAACCTACAACCAAGATTTCTTTATTCAGCAAAGCTATAATTCAGAATTGAAGGTCAGATAAAGAGCTTCACAGATAAGGAAAAGCTAAAGGAGTTCATCACCATCAAACCAGTATTATATGAAATGCTGAAAGGTGTCCTTTAAGAAGAGGAAGAAGAAGAAGGTAAAGATACAAATTATGAACAACAAACATCCATCTATCAACAAGTGAATCTAAGAATCAAGTGAATAAATAATCTGATGAACAGAATGAACTGGTGATTATAATAGAATCAGGTGCATAGAAAGGGAATGGACTGACTATTCTTGGGGGGGAAAGGGGTGTAGGAGATGCAGGAAGAGACTGGACAAAAATTGTGCACCTATGGATGAGGACAGTGGGTGGGGAGTGAGGGCGGAGGGTTGGGTGGGAACTGGGAGGAGGGGAGTTATGGGGGGGAAAAAGAGGAACAACTGTAATAATCTGAACAATAAAGATTTAATTAAAAAAAAAATTGACTCCAAATGGGCCCAGAGGTTGGTTGGATTTAGGAAAGACTTCAAAGTGGCTTTTATGATCATGTTCAAAGAATTAAAGGAAAACATGGTTTTATTAAGTGGATAGATAGGGATTATCTGGAAACTATCAAACAAATCCAAATGGAAATTCTAAAGTATAATAACTAACAATTCTATTGACAGATCAATACAAATTACCAAATTCAAGAAAATGAGAAAAAGGGATTTAAGAAAAATGAAGTTTCAGAGACTTTGGAACATAAAGTAGTAGAACCAATATACATAACTGGAGTTCTAAATGGAGAGGAAATGAGAGAAAAATGGCCAAAATGAAAGAATAATGTAAAAGCAAGTTAAAATCTGAAGTGCAGCAAGGAGTTTGAAACTTTAAGCAGGAAATTAATACTTTAAAATGTAAGGATCTCTCCTTATGAAAATAAAATACCTTTTAAAATAATTTTTTTTCTTATTAGAGAAAAAATTACCAAAACTATAAATGCCCCTCACAGCAGTTTAATTTATTTAAGATTGGAACAGGACAATAATTAGGTATTTACTTATAATAGCTCCTAAATTACACTATTCTATGTTTAACTTTAGATATTCAACATCTATGGTCAGATACAATACCATTTAGCTCACAGCTTTGAGCTCATCATTTCAGGATAATTTCTAAATTTAGAAAGCCAGTTCAAGGGAATAAAATCAAGACAGACCTCTACTGGGGTTATTTTTATGAGACTCAGAGAGAAGTTATGTTTTCTAAATTTCTTATTGCTGGTATTAACACATCAGCTCATGGACAGTGTAAAAAATGGTCTTGAGCATATAGCACTTAAACCAGATGCATGCACAACATAAAAAAGTAGAAGAAAAATGGTCTAGAGTAGAAGATGTTTGATATTGTCCAGTTTCCAAAATGGAAAGGCAGCAAACCAAAGCCATTAACACATGCACACAAGGTATTTGTAAAAGGGGACTGCAGAGCATATTTCTTCACAGAGAGTTTTTGGCACACCATGTGAAGGCCATTAGTGGGTGTTTAAATTAAATGAGGTAGCATGATTCATATTTGCCTTTACCAATTTGTTTTACATAGCACTGAAAAAAAGAGACTACTTTGGGAGGGAAAAAATCTCCTGTGTTTAATATTTCTCAGTTCTTGATCCTAAGTTTTCCACTCACAGCACCTCGCAGTTCTCAGTTTTTATCTGTAATCCTTTCCCATGATTCCCATACTTAAGTATTTGGTGCGTGGGCCAGTACTCTAACCACTGATCAATACCGGCCAGGGCTATCCATAATCTAAAGGCGACATCATTAGATACAGAAAATTTTTAAAAGGTTATTATCTTCGAGCTACACTACTGAATTATAATTCATATATAGTAAGGTTCCCCCTTTTCCTAGTTAATTTCAGTATATAACAGGAAAAAAAGGGGGGGGGAGCAGAATCCTTTCCTTTTAGTCAGTGCTTCTGAAATTGAGTATTTTTGAACTGTGATAACATGGTGAATTTTTACTGGGGTTATACATAGTTCACTGTTTCTAAAGTAAAGATAAACAATTTTATAGAGATAGTTGCAAACTTGAGCTACGAAAATTAGGTAATAAATCTTCCCCATTTGGCCTTATCCTCATACTATCTAAGTCTCTAAATATGCTGAGGTCCCAAAATGGGTTACTTGGATGCATAAATAAATCCAATGTTGTTTCCATATAACCATCAATGTAAACAAAACGTAAGGACACAAGATAAAAAATATCTGATTGTTGCTTTAAAATTCACTATTAAAACTGAAGAAAATATGCCACTTTTTTGCAGATTCATTTGTATTTGCTTATTAACTAGAAAAAGAAAATAGATACAGATTAATGTCCATGGGTGCTCACATAATAATTGATACACAAGTTGGTAAAAAATTATATCACAATTGAATACTTTTCTTACCTTTAAAAGTTCAAAATAATGTAGACAGTGGTAAACAGGGGCTAGAAGCAGTCTGGGTAGAACATACTGAACAGCTTCTTTAAAACCTTCGCCTATTGACTAGAAAACAAAGTGATTTAATTTTTTTTAAGTTTAGTTTTCAGATATCATATATCTTGATTTAAAAATAACTATACCTGTAAATAAAGTGCCGCTCCAGGCTTTGATAACTGACTAAGGAAACGATCATGAAAACCAGGTCGTAAAATATCTCGAGCATATGATTCATATGGATCAAATGCCAGTTCCTTAGAAAATAAAGAAGGTAAAACATAAATTATCTTTCTCCAAAGTAGAACATAAAAAAACAAAAAACCCACAATCCATAAACAGAAAAATTAAATTATGGGCACATCTATACCAGCACAATTACATCTTTCCTTCAAAGCCTCCAAACAAGACTACATGGCTATTAATTATAATTTTAACAAAATAAATCTAATATTTTCAAGTAAGACAGTAAATCAATTTATTCTGATGAGTAATAAGAGCCTTATATGTTATGACACCTAATCAACAGATTCTAGTAGAGTATTATCAACAAACATGGTCATAAGAATTGGGAGACTTTGGGTTCTAAAAAACAAGCTTAGCCTAAACACCAAAGAATATAGATATATAGATATCTACAACTAGATAAACATTTAGATACTGGTGCCAGCCATTTATTTTCTCATGGTCATTTCTTAGTGGCAGACTTTTACTTTCATATTCTGTAAGTCAGAGATAACAGTTTATAATCATCTATAATTCATTGTTACAGTTTTCACAAGACATTTAAACAATTTAATTCAAATTATCCAAAAATTTACCATCATCAATCATTAATAACCTAAACAACTGTAATAGTTATGTCTAAAAGATTAGAATATACTGGTTTTGATGATTCCTGAGGAAAAGGGAGTAGGTATCTAGATTTTAGCAGGAGGTAGGATCTCTATTCTTTCCCATCCTATGTCATATTCTAGGTAAAAAAACAAAATTACAAAAGAGGTGCTCTAGATTCTAGCAAAAGCTTTCTATGAAGGGTAATTCTAGAAAGAGGAAAGGGACATCTAGTGGAGGCATGCAGCAAAAGGAAAAGACGAAAAAAATGACGTTTATGTATTAATTAGTCTTAATGTTATCAGATTCTTTTTTTAAGGAAAGACTGAATAACAACAACACAAGATCAGGAATCAGAAGACTTCAGTTCTGTTTTTTGCGAAATGCAATATGGTATACAAAATTCCAAGTCATCTGAATTCTTGAGCTGGCTCCTAGTTCATTTCCCAATTTCAATACTTTCAATTGTTTTCCCACTAAAAATTTCTATAGTAATATAACACTGGAAATTACAGTCCAGCTCATTGTAGATTTTACTGGAATGGAGAGTTTCAATAATAACAACAGAAAGGAGTCAGATATGAATTAAGTTGCTGGGAGAGAGAAAAAAAATGTGATCAGATGCTTCTAAATTGTGTATCTTGAACTCTAGACATCATCTACAGCAGATAATGTTTGCCCTCTTCCCCTTTCAATACACTTTATTTAGAAAATTTTTATAAGAACTATATACATAAAGAAAAGGCTACACAGTGTAGTGGCTTACAAGCATGTCTTTAGAGTCATAGAGTTCCAATTTTTATTGCACTACTTTTTAGCTGTGTGAACTTTGACAAACTACTTCCTCTCTCTAAGCCAGCTTCCTCATTGGAAAATGTAGGTTATACCTACTTCAAGGGGTTGTTTTAAGAATTAAATATCATATGCAAATGCTTACAATTGGGTATGCATGTAATAAGCACTAAACAAACAGTACCTAGTATTATCATTCTAAAGTAGCTAATATTAAGAGAAAAAAAAATTGAAAACTAACTGGGAATCCAAGCTCTAATCACATAGGTTTATTCTTAAGGATAAATTTATAGAATGGCAAGCACTTCTAAGGACCCATGTGTAAATTAATAGATGACTTTATGATTAGTTTTCTGGTTTAAATGCAAAACTTACAAAATTCATAAATATTTTAATAATATACATAACTATGTATTATCTGTTAGGACAGTGGTTCTCAACCTTCCTAATGCCGCAACCCTTTAATACAGTTCCTCATGTTGTGGTGACCCCCAATTTCATTGTTACAAATTGAACATAATTAAAGCATAGTGATTAATCACAAAAACAATATGTAATTATATATGTGTTTTCCGATGGTCTTAGGCGACCCCTGTGTAAGGGTCTTTCGACCCCCAAAGGGGTCGCGACCCACAGGTTGAGAACCGCTGTGTTAGAATATTCTAAATGTACAGAAGAGTACAGAGAACAACCTAACATTGCTATCTTCACCATCTAGCTCAGAAAAGCAATAGTTTATAATGCTGCAGATTAAAAAAACCCAAAACACTATAGGTATAACTGATCTCCTGGATTATGTACAATTGTACCATTTTACATTCCCACCAGCAAGTATAAGGGTTCCAATTTCTCTACATCCTCACCAACACTTATTTTCCTTAAAAAAAAAAAATTATAGCCATCTTAATGAGTGTGAATTGGTACTTTATAATGGTTTTGTTTTGCATTTCACTAATGACTAATGATGTTAAGCATATTTTCATGTGCTTATTGCTATTGCATATTTTCTTTGGATAAATTCCTATTGAAATCCTTTGCCCATTTTAAAGTTGGGATGTCTTTTTATAAGAGTTCTTTATATACACTGAATACTAGATCTTTATCAGATATATAATTTGTAAACATTTTCTCCCATTTTGTGTGCTATCTTTTCACTCTTGATGGTGTCCTTTGAAGTACAAACATTTTTAAGTCCAAATTACTTATTTTTTCTTGTGCAGCTCATGGGTTTGGTGTCATATACCTAAGAATCCTTTGCCAAGGCCAAAGTCATGAAGACTTAGCCATGCTTTCTTCCAAGAGCTTTATAATTTTAGCTCCTACTTTAGGACTTGGATCTATTTTGAGGTTATGTTTGTATATGGTGTAAGGTAAAGATTTCAACCTCACTCTTTCGTGTTCCTCATAACTTTAGAGTATCATTTTTTGAACAGAAGTTTTAAACTTTCTTTAAAATATATTTTTTGATTAATTTCAGAAAGGAAGGGAGAGGGAGAGAGAATCATTGATAGGATGCCTCCTGCATAGCCCCTATTGTGAATCGAGACCACAACTCGGGCATGTGCCCCTGATTGGAATTGAACCTGGGACCCTTCAGTCCCCAGGCCAATGCTCTATCCACTGAGACAAACGGGCTAAGGCAGAAGTTATTTATTTATTTTATTCTTTCTTGTTTAAAGTATTACATGAGTCTCCTTTTTTCCCCCATTGACCTCTCCGGCACCACCCCCTCCCCCAAGCATAAGCCCCCTCACCCTTCTACTGTCTGTGTTCATTGGTTTTGCTCACATGCATGCAAACAAGTCCTTTGGTTGATCTCTTACCCCCTCACCCCCCCGCCTTCCCTCATAGGTTGTACAGTCTGTTCGATGCTTCTATGTCTCTGGTTCTATTTTTGTTCATCAGTTTATATTGTTCATTATATTCCACAAATGAGTGAGATCATGTGATATTTATCTTTCTCTGACTGGCTTATTTCGCTTAGCATAATGCTCTCTAGTTCTATCCATGCTGTTGCAAATGGTAAGAATTCCTTCTTTTTTACAGCAGCGTAAAATTCCATTGTGTAGATATACCACAGTTTTTTAATCCACTTGTCTGCTGATGGGCACTTAGGCTATTTGCAAATCTTAGCTATTATAAATTGTGCTGCTATGAACATAGGGGTGCATATATCCTTTCTGATTGGTGTTTCTGCTTTCTTGGGATACATTTCAAGAAGTGGGATGACTGGGTCAAATGGGAGTTCCATTTTTAATTTTTTGAGGAATTGCCATACTGTTCTCCACAATGGCTGTACCAGTTTGCATTCCCACCAGCAGTGCAAGGGGGTTCCTTTTTCTCCACATCCTCTCCAGCAATTGTTGTTTGTTGATTTATTGATGATAGCCATCCTGACAGGTGTGAAATGGTACCTCGTTGTTTTGATTTGAATCTCTCGACTTTGAGCATGTTTTCACATGTTTTTTGGCCTTCCGTATGTCCTCTTTCGAAAAGTGTCTATTTAGGTCCTTTGCCCATTTTTTGATTGGATTGTTTATCTTCCTTTTGTTAAGTTGTATGAGTTCCCTGTAAATTTTGGAGATTAAACCCTTATCGGAGATAACATTGGCAAATATGTTCTCCCATGCAGTGGACTTTGTTGTTGTTTTGTTGATGCTTTCTTTTGCTGTGCAGAAGCCTTTTACTTTGATGTAGTCCCATTTGTTTATTTTCTCCTTAGTTTTTCCATTGCCCTTGGAGCTGTATCGGTAAAGATATTGCTACGACATATGTCTAATATTTTGCTGCCTATGGAGTCTTCTAAGATTTTTATGGTTTCCCGTCTGACGTTTAAGTCCTTTGTCCATTTTGAATTTATTTTTGTGTATGGTGTAAGTTGGCAGAAGTTTTAAAGTTTAAATTTCTTCTTTAATGGTTTTTACTTTCTACATGAAAGAAACCCTTCCAATCTCAACATCATAAATATGTTCTATATTTTCTTCTGAACTTCTAAAGTTTTGTTTTTCATTTTTAGATTTTAAATCTATTGATAACTTTTTGTGTATGACATGAACTAAGTAAGAATTTTGTTTGTCTCTATATGGACAACTATAATTCTCCGCCCGCCCCCCATTTGTTCATTGTAACCTATAGGCAGTATTTCTATTTTTTTGGTAATTCTCCTAAATGTTTTCAATATAAAATATAGTTTGTTATTTTTAATTTTTCTAAATTTCAAAGAGAGTTTAAAGTTGTTCAATTTTTCTCTCTTTCTAAATACAAGCCCACTTTACACACTGTATAATTTATTACTGGTGCTTAGAAGTTTAGTTTAACCTTTCCTTTTAAACACACACACACACACACACACACGTTTGATTTTTAAAATATTCAGAAGTTTATCAAATTACCAACACATTTCTCAACTTTAGTTCTTGCATCCCTTGACTGCCCTAAGTAGAACTTTCCTTCTTGCTGAAGAACATCGTTCAATACTTCTTATAATGAGGGCCTATGGGTAGGAAACTTTTGGTCAATGTCTGCTGGTTTTGTTTTTATTTTTAAATTCTTTATTGTTTAAAGTATTACATGAGTCTCTTTCCCCCCAACCCATTGACCTCTCCCCCATGTCTGTTTTTATTTGTTTCTCACTTTTTTCCCCCTCTGAACTGCTTGTTAAATTGAGGTATAATTTACATAAAGTCCACAGTTTGATGAATTTTTATGTTTATACAATCATCTGTATAATCAACACTCAGATAAGGAAAACTTATCTACAACAACTGCTATCCCAAAGATCTGTTTATATACAGAACTTCCTACAAATGCAATTATAGTATTTTGAGTCTTATTTTGTGCAACAGTGTTGCCTTTAAAAAAACAGTTCATTCTTTTATTATTACCCTATAGCATTTCACTGTGTGAATATATCACAGATTATCCATTATGAATAAACCTGTTACAAACATTGTTGAACATGCCTTTGGTAAATACAGGCATTCTTTTCTTTTTCTATACGCCCAGGAGTGGAACTGCTGGACCATAGAGTACATTGTATTCTTAGCTTCAGTAGATATGTTAAACAGTTTTCCAAAGTAGCTGCAGAATTAACACCCGCTCCACCAGCAATGTAGAGTTCCAACTGTTCCATGGCTTTAAATTGCATTTCCTTGATAATGATGTTGAGCACCTTTTGTTCTTTTAGGAAGTACTTGTTCAGGTCTTTTGTCAGGTCTTTTATCTATTTCTGCAAAAACCTAAGTTGCCTATCTTTTAGTTATTGATTTGTAGGAGTTCTTTACATACTCTGGATACGAGTCTTTCATTGGCTATAGATATTACGATATTACGATATTGTCTCCCAGTCTATAGCTTCCCTTTTCACTCTTTTAATTTTGTCTATTGATGAACAGGTGTTCTTACATTTAATGTAGTCTGGTTTATCAATCTTTTCTTTTATGGTTAGTTTTTTTGTGTCCTGTTTAAAAAATCTTTGCCTATTCCAAGGTCATGAAAATCTCATTTGCTTTTGCTAGCTTTACTATTTTAATCTTTGTGCTCACTCTTTTTTAAATTTTATTTTTCAATTACAGTTTACATTCAATATTATTTGTATTAATTTCAGGTGTATAGCATAGTGGTTAGACAATCATATACTTTACAAACTGGTCTCCCAATATTTCAAGTAACCACTTGACACCAAACATAGTTATGTACTAACTCTTGAATAAAGGTTTAGTTGGGCAGAAAACACTATTTTCCCTTAGTATTTTGAAGATATCACACAACTGATTGCTAAAAACCTCCTTGTTAAAACCTCCTCTCATTCTCAGTGTAGTTTCCCTTTTGCTTCTCACAGTTCATAACATATTCTATTTTTCACTACAATGCTTTTGGCTGTGGTTTTTAAAAAATTTATCCTGTCCAATATTTGGAATTCATTTTTAATCTGAGAACTTGTATCTTCATTTCTGGAAAATTTTCAGTTTGTATCTTTTCAAATTTGTCTGAAATACCTATTAGATGTATATTGAAGCCTTCCAATGTACCCTTAATTACTCTTAACTAGCCTTTTATATTCTTATCTTGGTCTCTGTGTGTCACATTTTTAGTGAATTCCTAAATTCATTAATTTCATCCTTGAACTAGATCTGGTAAACATTATACTACACTATGAGTTTTTATTGCATTGCATGTATATTTAATTCCCAATATCTTTTCATACCTACTTGTTCTTGTTTCCTTCCTGCCTGTTTTGTTTCACAATGTCTTTTTTATACATGTATCATATGCTTTTATTTATCTAGTTGAGCATCCTAAACTTCCTTTAAATTCTTTGTAATCTATTGTACAAAATTAAATTAATCTGGAATGAATTCATTTTGTAATTGTTGATTTTGTTAGATATCACTCCAAGCATTCGACTTTGTCTTGTATTTTAGAATTTTGTATTATAGACTTCTTAGGGGGGAGGCTTTAAATTTTTGGTTTCCTTTTCTCTCTCCCATTCCTATATGATCACTCATTCAGACCAGAATCTGCTCTTAAAATGACTTTTCAAAAAGGTCTCAGGCTCTGTAATCATATTTGCTGATTATTGTGGGATACTCTGTTAGGTTTTAAAGTACATTTGTTATAAAGTAGTGTTTCTGTCTCCTCACCTCAGGTCCACAACTTTCTATAAATCCTTATAAGCATCAGGTTGGCAGATTTCCCCAGTATCCTATTACAACCAGGGCCTCAAAGCAAGAAGCCTTGCCCACTTCCATGGAACACATTTAGTCCTTATTATTCTTAAGAGCTCAACACCCAGCTATCAGAGCTCACTCCTTGAATGTCTATTCCATTTCTAATCTTGTTTTTGCCTACAAATTTTGAATTTTTTGTTTTATAACGCCGTGTTATAATAAAATGTATAGATTTTAAAGTGAGAACAAAGCAAGAGCTAGAAATCTCAGAATGAATATCAATGCTAACTTATTAGGACTAACATATATTTCAGCATTTGAAATATCCAAGGAGACTAATCATTTTTCTAAACTCATGATATCTGAATCATTTCACCACTCCTACTCTAAATAATAATGTGTGATTGTCATATATTGAATAGTTTACTGTGTGGAGATGGTTAGCTAAATATTTTAGGTAGGTTATTTTATTTGTCACAAAAATCCAGAGTTCTATTATTATCCTTGTTTTACAAATATAGATATAGAGGTTTAGAGATGTGAAATAAATTGCCCATGGTTACATAAAACTAGTAAGTAGCAGAGTTTAGATGGAACACAATATAGAGGCCAAATTCTATGGCCTCTTCACTGATAGGGCCTTCATCAACTTTTCTTATCCTTGCTGTGGTAAGATAGACAATTGAGTGTCAGCTGTAAATGCCTCCCCGCTATGGGATCTGAGTTTTTTTAATGAACAACAGACTACTTTTTCTGGGTTCCATAAGAGAAACAAATGTTAACAATGACCCTCGGAAGGGGCAATAAAGCAGAGTAGACAGCAGTTACTATCTATGACCCTAGCTGGAAACAATAATTAAGATTCCAATTTCAATGCAAAGCAGGACTTTTATGCAGTTTTGTTTTGATGTATAATTAAAGTACTTACCTCTGCTAAGTCTTCAAAACAGCTTCCTACTAGTGGATGGGGACTACCTTCATCCGTCATTTCTACAGTATCTTCTATAAGGCCCAGTAACTTTACACTAAGTTCATGTATATCTACTATACGACTAAATATATTTTCTACATCCTGTTGGGAAGAAAATAACACTCAGGTTGTATAATAAAAAACAAGTTTTGAGCCAATAAATCATTTTAAAATCACAAAATTTAAACATGGTATATACAGTGAGAAATTTTAACAACTTACAAATTTAAGTAAAAGATAATGCAAGAATTCCTTTTGCCAGAATGTACAATTTGCAAATGCATTTCATTTCTCTAGGTCAGTGGTTCTCAAACATTTTGGTCTCAGAATACATTTACACTCTTAAAAATTATTAAATACTCCAAAGGGCCTTTGTTTATAATTATACCTATTAATATTTACTATATTAGAAATTAAAACCACAGAAATCTAAAAACATTTAAAAATAACAATAAATAGCATTTTTATGAAAACTATATTTTTCCAATACAAACAAAAAATTTACCTGAGAAGAATGGCATTGCTTTATGTTTTTGCAAATCTCTAACATCTAGCCTAATAGATGATGATTGAATTTACATATATATTTTCCACATTCAATCTGTTGTGGTACACTGTTTTGTTTAAAGCATATGGAGAATATCTTGCTTTACACAGATATGTAGTAGGAAAAAAAGGAGTATTTTAATAGTTTATTCAAATAATTATGGATATCCTTTTCTTTTTCTGTATAGTTTCTTTGAGATGTAAGTTATATACCATAAAATTCACCCTTTTAAAAGGATACTTCAACAGTTTTCATATATTCACAGAGCTGTTCAATCATCCCCATTACCAATTCCAAAACATCTTCATCACCCCCAGAAGAAAGCTTGTATCCATTAGCAGCACTCTCCAGGCTTTTCTTCCTCCTAGTTAATGGCAATCCTAATCTACTTTCTGTCTCTATGGATTTTCCTGTTCTGGACATTTCATATGAATGAAATAAATATCATTTTATGATAATACACAAAATTCAATAAATAGTAGTTTCTTAAAGTTAGTTTCGATGTGGAATCTGAAACCATATCAATTCTGTACTGTTACATTAAAATTCATTGGCCTATTTTGAACTCTGAATGGATCTTTTACCCATGTATGATTCTGTAGCATTATGAATTTGGTCACTTGGAAAATATGAGTCCATTGAGTTCTGCAGATTTTCCAAACATGTATTAACATATTTTCACTATACAATATTAAAAGACCAAATCCATTAGCATTATCACAGATCATGGGAGTGGATACAAATTTTCCAAAACTCTAATTAGCTAGAAAGTTCAAATTTTATCACTGTCAACAAACACTGCCAGTTATTTTCCTTGAAGTAACAGGTATGCTTTATTCATTTTTTTCTCCCCACTTGATTCATTTTTGGAAATGTCTGCCAGATATGCATCTGAATAACCATAGTTTGTCAATAACTCTTTCATAAAAGTTGTGTTTCATGAAAAAGGCAGCTAATTCAGTTTGCAACTCAAACAGTGCTTTTTCCTCAAGACAACCACCATACTTTGGTATATAGCAGAAGTGCTTTATTCCAGCTTCCTATCTGCCTCAGCTCTTCTCTAACTTGGGCTTTCTTGAGGCATGTCCATAGGCTCTTGTTCTACTAGTAATGACAAAGAATCTATATGAATCCATGTAGCACCCTTTTACTTCACTTATCATTCTACACTTCTATTATCTTATATTACAAATAGATATGCATATAAGAATACTCAATATAGCACTCTGTAACTTCCATAAGACTTTTCTGTAGGACAGATTCCTGGATAAAGACTTCTGTTATCGGGGTTGTATTTAAAATATCTATGGATATTTTCTTTAAGAGTCCACTAGTTTACCTTTCCATCAGTAGTGTATGGGAGTAAGAGTTTTGCCAAACTCTTACAACAGTGAATATTATCAATCTTAATTTTTAGAAAATTGCTTAGATAATTGAAAAACAAGTACTAATTTGCATTTATTCAATTACTATTTTTGTATTTGATTAACTTTATCAGTGACTATACTTTTTTGTCAAATCAACTTTGAGGCATGATACATATCCAATAAGATATACCTATTTAAATTTACTTCCTGATGAGATTTTGTTCTTCACTAGAACTATAACCATAATCAAGATACAAAACACTTTCATTACCATAGGGAAGTTTCCTTGTGCCCCACCCCCTTTAATCACTACTACTCCCCCAAGAAATCAGTGATCTGTTTTCTGTCACTATAGACTACAACTGTCTTCCTAGAATATTGAACAAATAGAATTATAAGTAGTCTTTTGTATTTGTATACCCATTCAGTTATTGATGGATATTTGAGTTGTTTCCAGTTTGAGACTATTATAAATAAGCTGCTCTGAACATTCATGAACAAGTTTTGTATGGACATGTTTTAATTTCATCTGAATAAAGATGTAGGAATGGAATTTCTAGGTAGAATGGCTAGTTTATGTCTAATGTGATACAAAACTGCCAAACTCTTTTCCTAAGTATTTACACTGGATTACATTCTCACAAGCAATGTAGGAATTTTATATTCTCATATGCAGTTGCTCCACATTCTTTTCCACATTTGGTATTGGCAGTCTTAATTTTAGCCTTTCTAATGAGTGTATAGTAGTATCTCATTGTGGTCTTAATTTGCATTTCCTTGATGACTATTGAGGATGAGCATTTTTTGATATCCTTTTTGGTCATTGGTCTATCTTCTTTTATAAAGTGTTCAATATTTTTGCCCACTTAAAAATATCAGGCTATTTTTTAAATTATTAAATTGTAAAAGTGTTTTATATTCTGGATACAAGTCCTTTGTTAGATATATGTATTTCAAATAGGTTTTACCAATCTGTGGCTTACCTTTTTATTTTTCAGACAATGTATTTGGAAAAGAAAAAGTTTTTAATTTTAACAAAGTCCAAAATTCATTTTTAATTTTATAGTTCTTGACTTTTGCATCCTAAGAAATCTTACATTTTTTAAACAGCTTTATTAAAATATAATTTATATACCATACATTTAGACAATTCAATGGTTTTTACTATATATAGGTTTGTACAACTCATAATTTACTCCTTTGTTTTTTAATGTTTACTCATTGCCATAACTTGAGCCCCAGTCTCAGCCTCTGTAGTGAGCACAATGCTTCTTCATCAGTCATCAACAGCAATGTGGCTACAGTTCTAGGAATTACTAAAATGAAACTCTAGGCAATCTCAACTGTTCTCACTCTGCATTCCCTAGGACTCTATGAGATTGGTTTGATTATTATTGTAAGATCAGTAACCTATTCTCTAATTTTTAATGTTATTGGCTCCCTACATTGTGCTCTTCTCCAAAATACTGTTGTTATACTTCTATTAGTGGCCCAGTGCACGAATTCGTGCACATTGAAAGGAAATTAATTAGAAGGTGGCTGGCGGGGTGGGACTGGGTGAGATGGGCCGGACAAGTCCTAGAGCCAATCTCCCACGGTCCCTCCCCAGCTGGCCACCCCTGGGGTGGCACTGTGGCTCAGAAGGTGTTTACAGGGTGAGTGGGGGTCCCTCTGGCAGGTGGGGTCCTTCGGCCTGGCCTGCAGGGATTAGCTAAAACTGGCTCTCTGACATCCCCCGAGGGGTCAGAGTGCAAGAGGGCACTCTGCAAAGTTGCTGTCGTACAGGGTGTGGAACGCAAACACAAGTGTGCAGTAAACCAGAATCAGGGCGACAGTGCCCCAGCAACAACATAACCCACAGCTGAAGGTGGAATCGTACGGCCCGTGAGGAATCGGGTTCCCTCCTCTCTGGTTTCAGGGTGTGTCACCTGAGAACTGCCGCTGCCAAGTCACTACAGCTCAGGAGCCCCTATGTTGAGCATCTGCCCTCTGGTGGTCAGTGAGCGTCATAGTGACCAGTTAGATGAAGGAAGGGACACTTAGCATATCAGCCTTTTATATATATACATTATGGTAATTACCACATTGTATTGCAATTTAATTTTAAGTTTATATTCTCTGTCTTTTTTAGATTAAACTTGAGGGAAGAATTTTTTCCTTATTCATCTTTGAATCCTCATTGCTAGGTATGGCACTTAATATATGCAGCACTGATAAAGTGCTGGTTGAATGACTCAAATGTGTTAAATTAAACAAACAAAAAAATATCTGCTTAACACTAGAAAGACTGAAATTTAGTATATACCTATATTGCCCAAAAGCAGTCAAAATGACTGCATTGTGAAAGAATAATATCGGAGCACTCTTCACTTATGGTCCTTAGCTTTTCCAATAACTCACTTCTATTCGACATTCCTTTCATGAATTTAGGGCACAAAAGAAATAAAATAAACAACTTATTAGAACAAGTATCACCGCATAAAGATTCGAATAACAAGTACTAGTTTAGCTTATTGAGCAACTGCAACTTATCAAGTATCGACAATTTATCATGTACTTGTATGTTATCAGGTGACGGTAATCGAAAAAAAATGAAAACTGTTATTTCAATACAGAGCCGAACTGGCCATATAAGAAATTTACTCAATTCAATAATAAGAGTCATTTGATTATTTAAAATTTCCCAAGCAGTCAAAATGACTGCTTTTGGGCAATATAGGTATAACACATATATATATATACCGGAAATGAAGGAAGGGGAGGTAACTACAATTATTAATAAACGCATTTATATGTTGTACAAAAAGTCACAAAATTCTAAGACATTGTGTCCTTATATACATAATTGTTTTTCTAATTGAAATTAAAAAGCAGTCAAAATGACTTCCTTGGGCAATCTAGTGTTAAATAAGAGGTTTTTTCTTTGAAGTACATTAAAGATTCTGTGAATTCATTTCTACTTATATAATCAGTTTAGTTTTCAATTTATAATGTTAAATTTATTGACATGGTTGTAGCAACTTTGTGATCATAGTCACTGTGAATTAAATCCCACAACTTAAAAATGTTTGACAAGTTAGCAATCATGAACTATAAAAATTCAAATTTCATTGGTCATGTAAAATTAACAACACATGCAATGATATACATAATGATACTTACATTAGCTGAAAACAATTTTGAATTGGAGACAAAGGGCTCTCTAAAAACTTTTATAATTAAGTTCAGTTCCCTTATGTATTGCCGAATTTCTGCCATAAATGCCTTTACCAAATCATAGTAAGTCTGCTCCCCTGAGGTGGAAGGTTCTTCATCAGTTAAAGATAATATATTTATATCTTCCACATCTTGATGAAACATATCCATCAACACCTACATAGTCAAAGAGATTTTTAAAAGCATAATAAAATATGAATCTATAGTCAAATTTGAAGTTAAACAGTCTAAATGATTCCTTAAAGACAGTTCTTAAATGACAAAAAGCAAACACAATTATCTTTTCTTGGAAAAATTGCTACCACCTCAACTCAGTTTCTCTAATACAGAATTTAACATCTGGTATCACAAACTGACTCCCCCAAGTTTTCTAGCAATACTAGTTTCTGTCTGTCTCTCTTGTTAACCTATTATTTTTAATTTGTTCTCAAGTCCTATCTTGGATTTCTCTCTGACTTAGTTTTCTTGTTTCATATACTTGCCATCACCACTTCATTTCAGGGCCTCACCACCTCATTTTTCTTTTTTAATATATTTTTATTGTTTTCAGAGAGGAAGGGAGAGGGAGAGAGAGACAGAAACATCAATGATGAGAGAGAACCACTGATGGGCTGCCTCCTGCATGCCCCCTCCCGGGGATCGAGCCCGCAACCCAGGCATATGCCCTCGACCAGAACTGAATCAGGGACACTTCAGTCCGCAGGCTGACACTCTATCCACTGAGCCAAACTGGCTAGGGCTCACCACCTCATATTCAAATAATTCTTATAGCCTTCTTTGCCTACATTTGTTGGATATTGATCAAAATTAAGTCCTGTTTTTTCTAAGAAGTCTACCATTATAACTCTTGCTGAACCTCATCTTTCCCCTTCCATGAACTTCTACATCATTATCCCCATAACACAATAAAATACCATCTTCTCTTGGGTGACTTTCTGCTTGTTTCACAAATATAAGTATCAACTCTGAAACCTTGTTTTATACTTCTCTTGCATCTCCTCCCTGTATGAGCACGTAGGATATACTCAAAAATATTTGTATGGTTCATTTAAAAGTATCAAATATTTTATGTTAATTAAAAAGTAAATACTTTAAAACCAAATATTTATTCATTTAAAAATAAAAAACCTTTGAAATCCTTCATCAGACCAGGTGAATTTTACTCTATACATTCACATTCTAAAAAAACAAATAAACACTAAAATAAAAGTAAATGGATTTAGTAATCAAAAATAATATTCCAAGTCAATAACAATATAGTGAGAAAAAAATGGAATGAAATGCTTCATCAGAAAATATTTTCTTTTCCACAAAGTCATTTTTCTAAAATGAAAATTCTGAGGTAGTATAGTGCAATGACTAAGAACTTTAGAGTCAGGTCTGGAGTTCAAGTCTAGACTTTGAAACTTCTTGAAATATTCTGGACCAAATTCTTTATGATCTTCAGTATCCATTTTATACAATAAGATAAGAGCATCTATTGTATAACAGTATCATAAGGACTAAATGAGATGAATCACATATATGCTTAACTTTAAAAAATGTTTGCTTTTATTAGAGTAAAATCATACAAATAGTATCTAAAGAAAGCTAGGTATTAAAATAAAACTCTTAAGAGTTTAGTATTGTCACATTTTCAAAAATCTTCTAATCCAAATAAAACTTTAAGATATCACTAGTAAGAGATTATTATTAACTTGACTTGAAGCAACGCATAAAAGAAAAACTGTATGACATGTTTAAACACATTTTAATACTATATATAATACTCTATTTTCTTAAAGTGCTATCTTCAGTACTTGCCATTAGATTACTTTAAATACACCTTAACACAAGATATACAATTTTATTCTGACTAAATAGCATTCAGTAAGTCACATAAATATTTAAGAACAAAACAGAGAAGATCAGTATCCTACCTTATCAGCACACATTGCTACTTTTATATCTTGTTTTGTAATTTCATAATGCTGTATATTTCGTACATAATTCCCCACCAGCTTTAAAATGTCTGCAGAAATGTATTCTAATACTGCTACTATGTAAACAGAAACCTGGTGGTCAATTTTATAACCTAGGACCTCCTGAAAAATTAAAAGAAAAGCATGTTTAAAAATCATATACCATAACTTTGATACTGATTTAAAACATGCATACAATTTAGCTTACCTTTTACTAAGGCCTATGATTATCAACAACATTTAATGTTAAGTGGCTCATTTATGAATAATATATTAATTGCTACTTGAAAATATGAGCTAAGAAAAGACCAAATAACCTATCATCATGTAAAATGCTTAAGAAGTACAGATAACTAAATAGATAATCCATAATCTAAGAAGGGAAGCCCAAATTTGGGGAAATGGGATATGCTCGTTGTAACCTAATTCAGAATACCTGGAATTAACTATGACAAAAGAGGTTTTTATCTCTATATAGAACAAGAGTTAATATATTATTGGTATATGTGAATGAATATCTATTAGCCTTGTACCTCTATCCTTTCCAAAGGAACCTGGGCTTTCCAAAACCCTGGTATCTGAACTGTTTACATGGAAAACAGTTCATGCTATGTCCTACTGAGCAATAGTGGTTATTAACAGCATGTTAAATAGTCCTATTATTAGACTTCAAAGAGAGCATGGGCTTTGTGGAGTTTACCAGTTCCTATAGGAAAAAAAATTATATTTTCTAAACAATTCAATTAAGGGGTGGAAAAGCCAACTTTGAAATAAGTTTACTAATGAGTTGGGGACAGGATATGTAAAAACGATTAAATGTTTATAGTGGCAAGGGTATATTAATAAGTTGAAAGATCCATTATTAGACCATAAAACTCAAAATTCAGGATTATTAATACAGCATACACATATCTCAGCTTATTAATTCTCTTAGAATGTAATTCAACATATGCATGATAAAAATCATGAAAAGATAATTATAAAGTAGGCAATTACTACTAGTTTAGTAATTTTATATAACTTGCACTTATTACCTCAGACTATTTAGTAAGATATAGGCAGATAATTTTATTCAAACAATGTGAGTATAAAATATAACCTTTTGACGCTCTTAAACATCACCTAAATGTTTAGCCTTAAATCCTGGACAGATCAAATAGACCTGGATTTCCTAACTCTTACTTATAGCCCTGTGAAGTTGGACTATAAGTTACTTAATCATTTTCTGCCTCAATTACCTCATCTACAAACTGGGGATAATGATAATAACTTAGCTCAGTAATAAAACTTAGATCATGCATGCAAGCATTAACATTTTGCTTGTATTATAGTATGCACAAAATTATTGATATCAAAGTGTTAAGATTTTAATTTTTATAATATCTATATTTTTGATGTAAGAGTTAAACAATAGTTTCTTCATTGTATTAAAATAGAAATAGCATTATTAGAGTTTGCTGCAGTTCCTCCTTCTATGAGCTCTGGTGAGACTCAGCTGACGGAGTGATTTAAATAAGGTAGGACTGGGTGACTAGGTGATCTTTAGGGAATGTTTGTTCAAAGAGTACACATAGCCCAATGACAGTCTCACAGAGGACCCTACCATCCAACGATGTGAAGAACTAAGACCTGAAGGATTTATAGGGACATTCAGGTCAAACCAACAAGAAAGAAGGGTTATAAATTCTCTTTGAGGTTCTACTGATTTCTGAGATGAACAAAATCCACAGCTACAACTTTCTTAGTTCTTTCAATTTGCTTGACTATTACTGTTGAAATTACTTTAAATCATGTTGCCCAACTTAAACATTTCTCTTATCATATCATCCCCCTTACCCCCCATGACATGAATTCCTGGAGAAATTTAAATGAAAAAGAATTACTTTTTTACTTTTCAGTTGACTTTATTCCATAAAACGTATTATTCTTAGTGTTTGAAAAGTAGGGGTTTTATTTTGCTTTTAAAAGGGAAAGAAAAAAAAAAGAGACAGTATTTCAGCTTTACCTTTAATAAAGGATGAATTTTTTCTACTGGGAGAGATAAAGGGTTTCTTCGCTTCCTTTTCTCAATAGCTGACTGGGCATCGGCTATTGCCCACTTATCAATTGGATGAGGAAAACTTTTTTGAACACGTTCCTTGGAAAATAGGAAAATAACAACTAAGCAACAAAATATATTAAATAGTGCTCTTCACTTACAATTTACTTTTAAAATCCAATACTAAGAAAGTATTTTCACATGTTGTATACTTCTTATACTACAAACATACTTAAACTATAGCTGTCAACATATTAGTTTCTTAATTAGGCAATAAGGAATGTTTAATTCATTGTGTTAAGGGCAAAAATCACATTCTGAATTTCAATTTCACTATGATAAAGCTAATAACAAGAATGAGTAGAAGCCATTTTAAACATTATTTATATACAAATTTAAGGAACAAGACCTAAGCTCAAGAAATATCTAAAATCTAATTCTCATTCATTGTCCATACTTTCAATACCAATTACAAGCTCATTTTATACTTGAAACCTCTAAGAATTCTTTTCAATATCCATCATGCAAAGGTATTTGCCTTCAAACCTATTTACAAATCATAGAAATCAAGGGTTTATATTAGTAACAGAAATTTTAATACACTGTAGCTCATCATTAGAGTTTGAATCCTCCATAGGTTACATATTACTTTTTTTTTAAATTAAATCTTTATTGTTCAGATTATTACAGTTGTTCCTCTTTTTCCCCCCATAGCTCCCCTCCACCCGGTTCCCACCCCAACCTCCGCCCTCACACGCCCCGCCCCGCACTGTCCTCATCCATAGGTGCACAATTTTTGTCCAGTGTCTTCCCGCATCCCCCACACCCCTTTCCCTCCCAAGAATAGTCAATCCATTCCCTTTCTATGCACCTGATTCTATTAAAATCACCAGTTCATTCTGTTCATCAGATTATTTATTCACTTGATTTTTAGATTCACTTGTTGATAGATGTGTATTTGTTGTTCATAATTTGTATCTTTACCTTTTTCTTCTTCTTCCTCTTCTTAAAGGACACCTTTCAGCATTTCATATAACACTGGTTTGATGGTGATGAACTCCTTTAGCTTTTTCTTATCTGTGAAGCTCTTTATCTGACCTTCAATTCTGAATGATACCTTTGCTGGATAAAGTAATCTTGGTTGGAGGTTCTTGGCATTCATCACTTTGAATATTTCTTGCCACTCCCTTCTGGCCTGCAAAGTTTCTGTTGAGAAATCAGCTGACAGTGGTATGGATACTCCCTTGTAGGTAACTGACTGTCTTTCTCCTGCTGCTTTTAAGATTCTCTCTTTGTCTTTTGCTCTTGGCATTTTAATTATGATGTGTCTTGGTGTGGTCCTCTTTGGATTCCTTTTGTTTGGGGTTCTCTGCGCTTCCTGGACTTGTAAGTCTATTTCTTTCACCAGGTAGGGGAAGTTTTCTGTCATTATTTCTTCAAATAGGTTTTCAATATCTTGCTCTCTCTCATCTTCTGGCACCCCTATAATTCGGATGTTGGTACGCTTGAAGCTGTTCCAGAGGCTCCTTACGCTATCTTCGTATTTTTGGATTCTTTTTTCATTTTGCTCTTCCGGTTGAGTGTTTTTTGCTTCTTCGTATTTCAAATCTTTGACTTGATTCTTGCAATCCTCTAGTCTGCTGTTGGAACTCTGCATAATATCCTTTATTCAGTCAGTGTATGCTTAATTTCTAGCTGGTCCCTTTTCATAACCTTGAGGGTCTCATTAGATTTCTTGAGGATCTCACTACATTTACCGGCGGTCTCACCAGACTTTTTGAGGGCCTTACTAAATTAATTGGCAGTTTCTAGAAAGTTCTTGAAAAACCTTAAAAGTGTCGTTTTGAACTCTATATCCAGTCGTTTGCTTTTCTCCATTTCTGTCATTTGTGACCTGTTTCTTTGTCTCCACGTTTTTTATGCTTCCCTGTGTTGGTAGAGTGGCTTTGAGTGCTAGGTGTCCTATAGGGCCCAGTGGCTCAGCCTCCCTAATTACCTGAGGTGGACACTCTTGGTGCATCCCTTTGTGGGCTTTGTGCACAGTCTTGTAGTTCAGCCTTGATTGTTGTAGGTATCACTGCAAGGAATTGACCTCCAGGCCAATTGGCTGTGAGAATCAGCTGTGTCTATGGTGGGAGAACTTCTGTGCTGAAGACACCCTTATGAGGCAAGATTTGCTTCAGTGGGGCTTTGGTGCTCACTGAGTCTGCCCCCTGAGTGTGTCCCTTATGGATCTGAGGAGTTGTAATTGGATGGTCCCACTCTGACCACTGGATACACTGGCTCTTGGATCTAAGGAGGTGCTAATTTAGCCTCTTCCTGAGGCTACCCAGCAGGAGCTACAAGGAGATCTGCAGATTCCCCTTCCTTGTTTGGGGTTTGGAGGTGCCCAAATGAGGCCCAGTTGTGAAGCAATGCAAGCTGCTGTGGGGCCTTGGGCCTTCTCTTGAAAGTTCTGGGTCTGTCTGGCCCAGCTGCAGTTTGTTAGATAATTTTCAGATTGCAAAGGGCCAGGGCATTCATATGCAAAAGCCTCTGCTGCAGCTTGGGTGGGGCGGGGTCTCAGGGAATCAACAGGGTGGAGCAAGCAGCTATGGCTAATCCTCAACCCTGCCCTAAGGGGCCCCACGTCTCAGTGTCCTGGTAATCGCTGCAAGCACCTTTGAGAGAAAGCCGCCCTCGAGTTCCGAGTTCTGCCCGCTGCCAGACAGTCCAGTTTCTCCCCGTATGAGTCTGGGTCCCCAGAGACTCACCCGGAACTGGAGTTCAGAGCAGTCGGGGGCTTGTGACTCCCTCCCGATTCAAAAAGACAGCCGCGTCCTCAGTTGCCAGCCCTTGCCACGTGCGCCTCCATACCTCTGCACTTTCGCACCTCCTCTGAGTCTCCGTGTGCTTTTCTCTTTCCTTGTAGTTGTAGAATTTCCACTCAGCCAGCCTTCCTGTGGTTCTGGATGATGTCCGTTTTGTCTTTTAGTTGTATTTTTGAATTTGTTGTGGGAGTCAGCAATTTCCGGTGTTTACCTATGCCGCCATCTTGGTTTCTCCTACGTATTACTTTTTAACAAAATACTTGATTTTAATTTCCAGCACTTATTCAGTTAGAATTTCCATTGAAAGTGAAAGAACTCATGTTAATATAAAAGCTGAATCTCCCTACTTTAATAAACTAACGTAATTCACTTCAAGCAAAAAATACTGTCATCCTCTCAAGTTTTTAAAATCACCTTTCAGGATACCATAATTACTAGTAAAACCAGTAGAGGTCGCTATTACATAATTTTAACATGGATTTTTAATCACTCAGTATTTAGTAGTACTACTAGATAAAATTAAACATCACTTCTTATTATAAATCTAAATAAGAAGTTTTTTCAGTTGTTATTAAAATGGAAAATAAAATAGATTTCCATGTGATGTGGGGCAGGGGGACAGGCAGGTTATTCTAGGACATGTTAAGAATAAATTTATAAATTAAGAATAGTTTAACTCTTTCAAGTTTACTAAACTTTCTTACTATCTATATTCAAGGCTAAATCAGCTGCCAAATATAAGAAGTGATCATTTTAATTCTAATTAATGGAATCAGTAATGTGTTGAAAGAAATTATTGTAGTTAAAAATGGAATTTACATACTTTTTCAAATGTCTAATTGAAAAGCTTTTTGCCAGGATAGTTTATCCTTATATAACACAGGCAAACATAAAGATCCAAAATATTGGGGCAGTTTGGATTGTAAAAATGGAAGACAAAAGAGAAGGGGAAAAGGTAGAAAGGAACAAAGAAAACAAAAATTATTTTCCTTCTTCAAGTCAACACTATAGACTTGCTATTCCAATAGAACAACTTTACTATGATTCCCAATTAAAATTTTCACATCAATGGTTTTAGTCCATGGTTAATTCAATGGGTATAACCATGGTACAAACCTTATAATAGTATGACCCTATGGCTTGTAACTTTTTTTTTAACCTCAACTCATAGGAAGAAATCATAAATTTTTAATACATTTTATATTATATCCTTGCCCATCACACACACACTAAACTGGAACAAAGTTTCATAAAATAAAACTTGTCATTATATGCAGTGAACTAATATTTTCTTAACATTAAAAATATGTTAGCTGGGCAATGCACTAAAGTGATTTTATGACCTAGCAGGGGTGGGCAAACTTTTTGACTCGAGGGCCACAATGGGTTCTTAAACTGGACCAGAGGGCCGGAACAAAAGCATGGGTGGAGTGTTTGTGTGAACTAATATAAATTCAAAGTAAACATCATTACATAAAAGGGTACGGTCTTTTTTTTTTTAGTTTTATTCATTTCAAATGGGCCGGATCCGGCCCGCGGGCCGTAGTTTGCCCACGGCTGACCTAGAGTCTAAAAAAACACTCAAATAGAGTGGTGATAGAAGCAGTAGAGCCCTAACCGGTTTGGCTCAGTGGATAGAGTGTCAGCCTGCAGACTCAAGGGTCCCAGGTTCGATTCCGGTCAAGGGCATGTACCTTGGTTGCAGGCACATCCCCAGTAGGGAGTGTGCAGGAGGCAGCTGATCGATGTTTCTCTCTCATTGATGTTTCTAACTCTCTATCCCTCTCCCTTCCTCTCTGTAAAAAAAAAAAATCAATAAAAAAAAACATATTTTAAAAAAAAAGCAGTAGAAGAAAACAGAAGGTGAACTCAATCTGACCATTCTAAAGATACTTGACATGTATCTTTGAAAAAAAATCATGGTGGAATTACAGAGGAAAATTGTAGCCAGGAACTGGGTGGAAGAAAAAGAAAATACAACAGCAATCCCTTTCCATCTCAATTTCATCTACCTAATTCTGAGTGTATCTGTTGTTTTTTAACAAAGAAGGGGAAAGAAATTCCGGAAAGACAAAACAGAATGCAGAAACTGGCCGGTGTGACTCGGTAGGTTAGGCTTTGTCCTATGCAATAGGAGGTTGCAGGTTGTGTGCTTGATTCCCTGGTAGGGGGCGTGCAGGAGGCATTCAATCATGTAATCTCACAACAATGTTTACTTCTCTCTCTAAAAATCAACAAACTATTTTTTAAAAATAAAAAAAAGAATGCAAGAAAGGAGAAATAACAATGATCAAGAACACATTTTAGCCCTAACCGGTTTGACTTAGTGGATACAGCATCGGCCTGCGGACTGAAAGGTCCTAGGTTCAATTCAGGTCAAGGGCATGTACCTTGGTTGCGGGCACATCCCCACTAGGGGGTGTGCAGGAGGCAGCTGGTCGATGTTTCTCTCTTCGATGTTTCTAACTCTCTATCCCTCTCCTTTCCTCTCTGAAAAAAAATCAATAAAATATATATATTTTTAAAAAGAACACATTTTAAATTTACTTAGTGTATTACTGGAATAAATTATACAACTATATACTTAGGAACACCAAGGGTCAGAATGTATGGGAAAAGACTGGTAAGATAAAAAAAGGTGCCATGAATGTGGAAAGGCCAAGTTGAAAGAATTACTTTATTTCTTGTAGTGACAAGTTTAATTAAAATTTTAGAACAAAATAAAATTTCTTTTCACCGTATTTTAATATTTTTTAAAATAAAGAAGCCCAAGGAGAAATAATCAATGAAAGATTCATGAATTAGAATTATATTACTCTGCTACTTTCAAGATTAATAATTTTGTTTGAAATAAGGAACTCCATCTTGATTAATATCTAGTAGCTTTGAGAAAAAAATAAGACACAGAGGTAGGTTTGAGATACAGTTGTCTCTTATTAGCAGAGCCGTGTCTTTTCCTTTACTTAATAAAGGGGTCTAAATAGATAATCTTAAACATCAATTTCAAGACAAATATTCTAGGACATATCAAAACTACACATGCATGTCCATGTAAATATTCAGACCACAGGTATTTTTAAAATCTAATAGTATTAAAGGCTTAGAATGTGTGGGAGATTTTTTTGTCTAGAAAGGTAGAATATATGGAGAACTTACTTAGGAAATCTAAATGTTAATGGAAAATATTAGAAAATTACAAGGATTCTTTAGGATTCAAAGGAAAAGAAAAAGTTAAAGAAAAAATGAATGGAAAAGGGAAGCAAACTTTTAAAGTTTTAGGATATGACTCACAGGGGGAAAAACAGTCAAAGATAAGGAATCCAAGAAACCCTGAGTTAAATGAAAAAAAAAAAAAAAATGTGTCAGTGCCCTAAGAAATGAAAGTTGGTTAAATACAGGACACATAGGTAAGCAAGGGAAACAGGAAAGACATTACAAATAAAAATCACTCTGGACAACCAGAGAGAAATAATGAACATGTACCATTATGAAAGAATAAGATCTAAGAAATTATACAAAGAAAATACTTTACCAGGGATTTATCACATAAGAAATAATACTAGTTTTTGCTTTTATTTTTAATAAGATTAAGTATAAAAAATGAGGAGGGGGAGAACAAACCAGATTTGAGCAACTTTTATACACAATCTTTTAAAACAAATTATTTTGAAAAGACAGGGCCAAATAATATATACCCCTCCTCTGCATTCCCAGAGCATTTATATATACTTCCTATTGATCTGGAACACTGCTCAATCGACAATAGATATTCAGCTATTAGTATCATGGATTAGTGAATATTGGCTACATCAATGAAACAAATCCCATTCATTTGGACTATGATTTTTCAATTTGTAATGATCTGCAGTACAAATTATCAATACATTTTAATAAGCAAAACTAAAAATACGTATGTAATCCATCAATTTTCAAGTACTTTTTAGCACCTCATTTCCTAAAGCTATATGGCAACTACAAATCATTTTTAGTTTGTGATTAAAACAAATCCCCTAAGGGCCGAATATTAAGCAAGAACTGTCACTCCACTTTGAATTATGCTTATTCTTTAATCAAAATGTATTCTTTATAAAGATTAAAAAAATGCATATATTCCACTAACTCGGACTGATCTATTTTTTGAGTACATTTTTATATGGTCCTCAATTTTTTAAAAATTTTGATGAATTCTCTCTTACCCCAAAATTTATTTGAAAGTCTTGCTAAATTCACAGCCCTTATTACTTTAAAAGCTCCACAAATGTATTTTTAAAATTTTGAAAATGTATTAAAGAAATAAAGAGCCCTGGCCGATGGCTAAGTTGGTTGGAGCATCATCCTGTACACCAAAAGGTTGCAGGTTCAATCCCTGTTTGTGGCACATATGGGAAGCAACTGATGTTTCACTCTCACATCGTTGTTTCACTCTCTCTGTCTCAAATCAATGAATATATCCTCAGGTGAGGATATTAAAAAGAAAGAAAGAAAGAATTCTAATAAACAAAGAAAATGAAAAATTACTGATAGAAGAATCTAAGATACAATTACGTTCATCTAAATATCTCCATATTCTTATCTAAATACCCTGCCAGGAATGATAGATAAAGACCCAGGTTTCCATCTTTTAAAAAAAAAATTTATTCTACCATTCTGAGGTTAATAGTCTAATATATAAAATAAGGAGAGCCTGGCTAGTGTGCTCCGTAGTTGAGCCTCGACCCATGAATCAAGAGGTCACAGGTTTGATTCCTGATTAGGGCACATGCCTGGATTGCAGGCTCGATCCCCAGTAGGGAAGATGCAGAAGGCAGCGAATTGGTGTTTCTCTTTCATTGAAGTTTCTATTTCTCTATTCTTCTCCCTTCCTCTCTCTCTTTCTTAAAAAAATATCAAAAAAAAAATCAATAAAACATTTAAAAAATAAAATAAGGAGAATAACTACTACTCCACAGGGTTGTTGTAAGGACATAAAAATATATATGGCAGTACTTCGAAATTACGAAGCCTATTATATAACTGAATGCTATTTCTATTACTGTCATATTCTCTTTCAAAAATTCATTCCCAACCCTAAAGCCAGCTCAATGGAATATCACATGGCTACATCTATCTTAAGGGCCCAGATTAAGTGCTTAAAAATCATAAGATAGGACGTAGGGTAAATATCTTTGATATCTCAGAAATTTTCTGAGTACTAAAAAACTATAAAATATCCTTTTTTATTTAGTCTTAAGTACATATTGATTAAATATGTGCAAGTGAAAGACTGACTCATTAGTATTTCCAAGAAGTCATGATCTCCTTCAATACTAGAAAAGTAATGAATTAGTTTCTATATTAATTAAAAGGAGGAAATTAAATAAACATAGGTATAGTACAACATATCTGGAAAGAGCTTTTTGAGTCTATGCAATGTTACCAAACTAGCAAAGTCTTGGGATGTACCAACATTGGAATGATAAGCAGGACAAGACCTTTTTTTCCATTTTAATACAGTAGGCATAGGGTTACATGCTGCATTTTATAAACACTGTGGGTGAACCCAACTAGAATCCGAAAGAGCAAATGAAATTGTTAATGAGGAGAGTCAGGTAACCAGTTCTATTCAAGATCTACTCTGAAGCCCACTGTAATCAGTGCCTAAAAGAAATTTTGAATAAAAGATATTTGACCTTATAATTCAAAGGGAAAAAGGGATAAAATGTATGAAATCTACTTTGAATTACTTAAGTAATCAAAGTAAATTACTATTCCATAGTACATAATCTTTCCTACATTCACAACCTCTGTAATTTGATGTTCCTCAATATCTCTCTACTCAACTGAAATCTGGATCTCCCCTAAAAACTTAGGGTAGGAACTGCCCTTGTCTCAAAACCCACATGAAGGTGAATTTTGCATCTTTTTCACTTTGCAAGCTGCTTCTGGAACATCACTCTTTTCCACTCTCATGTAAAGTCCTGCATCATCTTGTGGGAATTCACGTCTACAGTAAGGAAACATAAAGTACCATGGCCTCTTAATTCATCACCTCTAGTTCAGCCACCACCACATGGCCACATCGTGTTTTGTAACAATGTTACTAAAGAAACCTTAAATTCCAACAACTGTCTCTGATCCCAATCTATTCTTCTCTGTCTCTCACTCAGGTATTCTAGTGTTCTCAGTTCTCTGACCTTATTAGGAAATCCAATACCTCGTTCTCTCCATATTTTTCCAATCTGCCTGGTCTCTCCCACCTGGCAGAATAGCTTAGTGGTAACATATGCCCCTAAAACTTAGACTTTCTGGGTTAAAGTCTTGGCTTTATTTATAGCTGTGACCTTGGGCAACTTATTTACCCTTTCTACTTCAGTTTCCGCATTTATTCATTCAATACCTATTTCCTGAGTACATTCTCAGTGCCAGTTCTAGGTGGTAGGAATCTGGCAGTGAACAAGAAAAAAAATCCCTGGAGTCTTCATTCTAATAAGGGAAAAAGTAGTATCATCTTCATGGGGTTATTAAAAACTTTAAATGAAATGTAAAACATAAAAGTGTTTAGACCAGTGCATAATACTGTAGCAAGTACTCAAACATCAGCTATTACTACATTTCACTTTTTTCCTTATCCAATTTAGATTCTCTGATGTTCTTTTCAGTAATTTCTCATTGGATAAGCCTCAACCCTCAGGGAAACAGAGCAGACCTGGGGTAGACAGAGATCTCTCCTCCCCAGCCACTGTGTGCCTTAAAATCATTATTATATTCTATGTGTGTTATGTCCTGAAAAGGGCTCTAAAGCACTGCTATTACCAGTCTTCACAACTCCTTTGCCCTACTGTTCTTCTACTGTATATCCATGGTGAAATACCATTTAACCCAACTATTTTGTGTGTGTGCCCACACTTGAGTATTGCAAAGGAAATGTCACAAAGATTTGTACAACTATACATTTGAGGTCATTAACATCAAATGATCCATCATTGATTGCCATAAACGTCTTTTATTTTTCCAGCTCCATCTCCCATTTTCAGTACTTCAAACCTTATTTCTTTCCTCTAAAACTTTTGACTCCTTCAGTTTAGATGCCTCTACTTCTGAGATACTAACCTTAAGCCCCAAAGCCTATCTTTTAGTTTGCTCCTTTTAAAATTTCCCACATCCCATTTACTCATAGTATATATCACATTATGTTATTATCCATATACCTATCTCTATCTCCACTAAACTATAACCCTAAAAGGACAGGAGTCATGTCATCTTTGAAACAGATTGTAGAACTTCCTTCCTAGATTTTTAGGTGTTTCCCTCCCAAATGGTAGAAAGGGGTCCACTTACTATCTAAAATACATGTAATACTTGAAGATCAAAATATTAACTATGATGTTCTCGAAAGGATAGCTAGCTTTACAAAACAAACAAACAAACTAAATACTTGGACATATTCTATTCTTAAAGGTATGAAAATACGTATATATAATTTAGCATAAGAAGTAATGTTTAGAGGTCAACAAAAGATCATTTTAGATTAAAAGCAAAACATGGAATGGTTTGACAGCTAAAACACAAACAAGCTATCATACTCCCAATACAAAGTTAAAATAAATCCAGTCTTTAATTTTTAAAGAGCTGAACTGAAGAGCAACTCTTTCCCCTTCACTAAAATTACAATAAACACATAGGTTTTATATATTAAATACAATGCAAATTTATCATACCTCTACATCTGAAACACTTCGGGGCTGAGCCTGGCATAGCATATTTAATAATTGCAAGATTAATTCTTCAACATACTGAAGAGCATCGTCACTAGACTCAAGAGTTGGATGAACTTGTCCCTGGACCTATAAACAAAAAGCAAAGTAATTAAAATGTAGGTTTGTTTCAACTAATAAAACAAACAAAACCAATAATTTTTTTTTATCCTCACCTGAGGATACTTTGCTTTTCAGAGAGTGGAAGGGAGGGAGGCGAAGGTAGAGAGAAAGAGAAACATCAGTGTGAGAGAGACACATCAATTGGTTGCCTCTACACACGCCCCTCAAAGCCACAACCCTTCGGTACGTGGGCCAACGCTTCACTGACGTACACTGGCCAGGGCCAAATAATTTTTTTTTTTTTTTTTTTTTTTTTTTTACTGTGGGTTTGTACTCAAGAACATGGTACGGCTCACAAATACAAATTTGAGTGTTATGACACAGAAGTCAGGAGAGTCAGAAGTTCTCAACCTTTTCCCCAGCCACATGCACTATACATGCTTATTAACATGTTCTTGGAGGTCCACATATCTAATTGCATAATTTCAATATTTTTTTTCTTAAACCATAGTTACCCTGTGGGAATACAGAGAGGGTGGGAGAGGCTGAGCAGGGGATAGATACAGTTTATATGGTTTTTGTCAAGTACCAGTGGTAGCTGGAACATTTACTTAACATACCACTTGGGCAAAATTGAACTCCTATGGATCTCTGTCCCTTACTTAACTCTATCTTTCCTATTAAATGATAAAATACAAGAGGGATATTTCTTATCTTATTCATCATTGTAACTCCAGCATAATGATGAGCACATAATACAAGCTTGATAAATGTTTGTTGAACACAAAGTCACCCTATATCAAGGGACACAAAATGAGTACTTTTGATGATTTGTACTGTCTATACTTTAGGAAGATAATTTGGTGGTCACTCATTCATAAACACTTAATAATCTTTACCTTTATTTTTTTATTATTTCTTTGGAGGCACCTCAGGCCACTGGCCTCTGTAAAACTTACATTTTAATAACCAGCATAATATTTACTTGCATCCCTATGGGTCAACATTTTTCCTCCTTTTAAAAAAATGGCTGAAAATCAGTTCCAGGGACAATACATGTTTCTTTTCTTTTCTTTTTTTTTTTTAAATATATTTTATTGATTTTTTACAGAGAGGAAGGGAGAGAGATAGAGAGTCAGAAACATCGGTGAGAGAGAAACATCAATCAGCTGCCTCCTGCACATCCCCCACTGGAGGTGTGCCCGCAACCCAGGTACATGCCCTTGACCGGAATCAAACCTGGGACCTTTCAGTCCGCAGGCCGACGCTCTATCCACTGAGCCAAACCGGTTTTGGCAATACATGTTTCTAAATATATTCGTCTAAGGGAAGTAGAGCACTCATGGGATGAAAGTGTATAGCACTCACTGGCCAAGGACACTTAGTATGGTATTCTTCTTTAAAAAGTACTGAGTACATATATATACAAACATATCCATATCTATGTACTTTTCATGTATATTTTTAAAACTCATTATATGATACACTGTTTATAAAAATCTCCTCATACGCAGAGGCTGTCAATCTTCCTTCACCCCTCAAATGTGGATTTTATCCTTGACTGCCTTCTCCCTTTTTCTCTTTCCCCAAGTAATCCCATTTTCTTCCACATTTTGAACTATCTCCTGTGTGGGTGATTCCAAATCTATTAGTTCTGACTTCTCTCCCAAGTTTTAGAACACTTCAAGTAACTTGCTAGATATCAACACCTATCCAACCAAAACCTCAAATATAACATAGAAAAAAAGTTGAACAAGAAAAGCTGTATCTCACATAGAACTGTGTCTCACAAATGTGGGGTGTGTGTGTGTGTGTGGTGTGTGTGAAAAACACAGTAAAGACTGCCCCTGATTTCACTAAGATGTAGTCCTGGAAAATAATCTCTAATTGGGGGTTACATTCATGTCCAAGGCTCCAGCATCACAAACAATAGCTACAGATTTACAAAATCACATATTAGAAATAAAAGGGTCTTTAGAACTCATTTAACTCTGTCCCTCTATTTAGCAGATGAGAAAAAAAGGAGACACCCACAATCCTATAGCTAACTGATAATACTTTAAGTACTGAACCTCGGCCTCCTGGCATGTAGGCCAGAACTCTTTCCATGAAAATGCTGACTTTCAAGCCTGAAGGAGTCTTGGGAGTGTCCTAACACCCCTTCAACATAAGGAGCAGAATGCCCATGAATTGTGTCTACTTATATAGTGGGCTTCTACATAAAACTTGGCTTGAAATATGTTGTCATAATTAAACACTGGCATGTCATAAATGCAAACAGCACTATAATCTTTAGAATCTAAAAAGGTAAAGGGATCATTTTTTACCCATTTTTACACAAAGGATCACAATGCATTATATGAAATTAAATTCTTCATTATATGGCTCCATTCCGAGCTGCTTTTCAATTTACATTTTATGCTGAAGTAATACATTTTCAGCTTGCTGAAACATGGCATGCAGCTTCATTCACGCTGTTCTATCGTTCATTTTCTTACCCTTTCGGTTACCTATTTGACTTTCAAAACCCAGATCCCACCTCAGCTGGGAAGACAGCCTTGTTTCTTACATTTTTCTAAGTCAGAATTAACCTCATTCAAGTAACTGATTTACTGAATCTATTAAATATCAGATATTCTATTAGATGAAGGATATATAAGCACATCTCATTTTATTGTGCTTCACTTTATCACACTTTTTATATATTGTGTTTTTTATAAACTGAAGGTTTGTGGCAACTCTGCTTTGAGCCAGCCTATCAGTGGCATTTTCCAACAGCATTTGCTCACTTCGTGTCTGTGTGTTACATTTTGGTAATTCTCACAACATTTCAAACTTTTTATTATTATTATATTTGTTATGGTGGTCTGTGATCAGTGATCTTTGATATCACTATGTAATTGTTTTGGGGCACCACGAACCACACCAATAGAAGATGTTGAACTTAATAAATAAATGTGTGTGTTCTGACTGCTCACTAATGGGCCATTCCTGGTTTTTCTCCCTCTCCTTGGGCCTCCTTATTCTTTTATTAAAATATATTTTTACTGATTTCAGAGAGGAAGGGGGAGAGAGAGGGAAAGAGAGAGAGAGAGAGAGAGAGACATCATGATGAGAGAGAATCATTGATTGGCTGCCTCCTGCAGGTTCCATAATGGGGATCGAGCCCACAACCCAGACCAGGAATCAAACCATGACCTCCTGGTTCATAGGTCGATGCTCAACCACTAAACCAAGCTGGCTGGGCTGGGCCTCCTTATTCTTTAGACACATCAATATTGAAATTAGGCCAATTAATAACCCTACAATGACCTATAAGTGTTTAAGTGAAAGGAAGAGTCGCATATCTCTCACTTTAAATCAAAATCTAGAAATGATTAAGCTTAGTGAGAAAAACATGTCCAAAGTCAAGACAGGCAAAAAGCTAGGCCTCGCATGCCAGTTAGCCAAGTTATGAATGCAAATGAAAAGTTCTTGAAGGAAATTAAAAGTGCTACTCCAGTGAACACACAAATGAAAAAAAAACGAAACAGCTTTCTCACTGATCTAAAGAAAGTATTAGTGGTCTGGATAGAAGATCAAACCAGCCACAAGTCTCCCCTCCCCCGCCCCACTAAATCAAAGATTAATCCTGAATAAGGCCTTAACTCTCTTCATTCTGTCAAGGCTGAGAGAGGCAATACAGCTGCAGAAGAAAAGTCTGAAGCTATCAGAGGTTGGTTCATGAGGATCAAAGAAGAAGCTCTCTCCATAATACAAAAGCATGAGGTGAAGCAGCAAATGCTGTTGTAGAAGCTACAAGAAGTTATCCAGAAGATCTAGCTAGGATAATCAATGAAGGTGGTTATGCTCAATAACAGATTTTCAATGTAGATTAAACAACCTTATATTGGAAGAAGATGCCAACTAGGACTTTCATCGCTGAAGAAGAGAAGTCAATGCCTGGCTTCAAAACTTCCAAGGACAGGAGACTCTCTAGCTAGATGCTAATGAGACTGTAAGCAGGTCAGTCCCATCTTCAGGCTCCACTCCTAATTCTAGTTCTCTTGCTGTTTCTACCACGTCTTGAACCTCTCAAAGTCTTGAAGCTCTCAAAGTCACCCATGACAGTTAAAATTAGCTTCTTCTAAAGTCCTGTTAATGTTGATATTTTGACCTCTTCCCTTTTCTTCTGCAGCTGTACTTCCAGGTAATATCTATCAGGTAAATACCTATCAGAGGTTGATATTTTGACTTTAAGTTGAAGCCAGTGCTCATTTACCAGTCTGAAAATCCTAGGGCCCTTAAGGATAACACTAAATCTACTCTGTCTGTGCTCTATAAATGGAACAACAAACCATGGATAACAGCACATCTGTTTACAACATGGCTTACTGAATAGTTTAAGCCCACTGTTGAGACCTACTGCTCAGAACAAAAGATTCCTTTCAAAATACTACTGCTCATTGACAATGTCCCTGGTCACCCAAAAGCTCTGATGGAGATATATAAGATTAATGTAGCTTTCATGCCTGCTAACATAATATACATTCTGTAGCCCATGGATCAAGAAGTAATTTCAACTTTTTAGTCTCATTACTTAAAACATTTCATAAGGCTACCACTGCCATAGATAGTGGTTCCTCTGATAGATCTGAGCAAAATAAAAACCTTCTGAAAAAGATTCACATTCTAGATGTCATTCAGAATACTCATGATTCATGGAAAGATGTCAAAATATCAACATTAACAGGACTTTAAAAGACGTTGATTCTAACCCTTACGGATGACTGACAGATTCAAGACTTCAGTGAGTAAGTAACTACAGATGTGGTAGAAACAGTAAGAGAGCTAGAATTAGCAGTGGAGTCTGAAGATGTGACTAAACTGCTGCAATCTCATGATAAAACTTTAATGGATAAGGAAGTTGCTTCTTATGGATGAACAAAGGAAGTGGTTTCTTGCCCTAGCTGACTTGGCTCAGTGGATAGTGTCGGCCCTCAGACTGAAGGATCCCGGTTTCGATTCCAGTCAAGGACATGTACCTTGGTTGCAGGCTCAATCCCTGATCCTGGTCTGGCATGTGCAAGAGGCAACTAATCGATGTGTCTCTCTCACATCAATGTTTCTCTCTCCCCATCCTCTGCACTCTCTAAAAATCAATGGAAAAATATCCTCAGGTGAGGATTAACCAAAAACAAACAAACAAAAACAGTCCCTGCCCTAGCCGGTTTGGCTCAGTGAATAGAGTGTCAGCCTGAGGACTCAAGGGTCCCGGGTTCGATTCTGATCAAGGGCATGTACCTTGGTTGCGGGCACATACCCAATAGGGAGTGTGCAAGAGGCAGCTGATCGATGTTTCTCTCTCATCGATGTTTCTAACTCTCTATCCTTCTCCCTTCCTCTCTGTAAAAAACCAATAAAATATATTTAAAAACAAAACAAAACAAAAAAAAGTCCCTGTTCACATGGACCTAATACTCTAATATATAGAATCAAATGAATTGTATATAACCAAAGCGGTGAAATGCTATGGTTTACAAACAAACAAAAACTTGATAATATTTAAAATTCAGGCACATATAATTCAAATGTTATGTTTGATACCTTGCATAACATAAAATTTTAGAAATTCAAATACTTTTATTCATTGATATTTATAAATATAACCTATTAGATAAATAATGCATTATGCCACTGTTCTTCTAAGTTTCTGGACATTAACCTTTATTATATCTTATATCTGTCAAATAGGGTTCACAAAGTTCATTTATACAAGAGAGTAATAAATTATTTTACTTCCTTAAAAACAGAAACAATACTTCAAACCTCTGACTGACTGAAAAACACAGGCAGTGGTAAATGTTTAAAGATAAGCAGAGTACCAAATCCTGAAATACAAAGACTTTGCTCTTTATCTTTCAAGGAAGATACTAAGAGATTTCTTTAATGAGCAGACAGTACTATTACATTTCCTATAGAGATAGAATAAAAATCTTCTCTTCTATGAGATAGTGTAACAGCTAAAGTATTCCATGTGTTCCAATCCATATAAATGGTACCCAAAGACATTTAATAGATCAAATGATCCCTATTATTCAAGATTATGCAGAATAGGTTTCCCTGCCAAACCTTATGACAGCCTTCTGAAGCCATCCATAGCTGATACTCACTGAGGTTGTGTGTGTGTGTGTGTGCACTCACAATTAAAATTAACATTAGAATTGGGTTTAAACTAGGTGTGAGTTTTCCCTTTTTTTCCATTTTTTGAAAATATTATTTTACTGACAGAGAAAACTTCATATTCTTCTTTAAATGCAATTACTTTAGTTAATTTAAGTAAACAATGCAAAAAATTCACTAAAGAATTAATGATAGCCATGAATAAGAATTCATATGATCATGATAGTATTTCTTTGAAGATATAATCATGATCTTCAACAAAGGTGCCACCCATTGAATTTTAAACTTTCCTTAAGGACTGCCTGCTTCTATTTTGACAGTTCGTCTCTAATAATTTTAAGATTCAGAAGCAACTTTGTTGGCTAGTATTGCCAGATTTTGTGGAATCTGAAAAAGCAAAAGGATTAGGTCTAAATCAATTCCTAGCTCTTTGATATATGAATCCTCTAAGGGTATTCAGAATCCCTTGGGTAAACTGCCAGAATAAACTATGTTGAATTCTGATGAATCTTTAATAGCCTTTTCTAGCTAATGGGTCTCTGAAGAATTAGAAAGGCTTCTAGATTGTATTTTGTCATATCTTGGGCCCAGATCTGCTTTTATTTATAATTATAACAGGAGAATTTGAAATAAAACTGGTATTCTCAAAACCTTTACAATCATAAATAACAAAGATTTCTATTGTTAAATCTCTCAGTATTATGACTGTTTAATCAATGTTTGATGTTTTAGATGCTTATTTCTTCTCATTCTGAGTTTCATTTAAAAATCAAAGTAGAAATCCTTTGCCAAAAAAAATTTAAAGACAAACATAAAACAAGTTAAAGAGCTTAAATCTTTTCCATAAATAAAATGGACTAAAATATTTGTTCATTTCCTGGGGCCTATTACTCTTTAGGTCCACGTATATAACGTATGCAAAAATCTCCCCCCCCCCCCCCCGAGCTCCTCTTATTTGCTGGGGACACAAAAATGAATGAGGACATGGCATCTGCCCTTCAAGATTTCAGCTCACAGAGGAGCTAGGCATATAAACAATTACTTCGCACAATATAATGAGGATAAAATGAAGTTAATATTTAAAGTACAGTGATGACCAAAAAAAGAATAACCTAACTGTTGATATGTGAGAAATATCAGAAGCCTTCACAAGTAAAACATTCTTGAACTGGAGAATAAAGGATAAATAAGATTCAACAGGCAGTAGATAAGGAAGCAGGGTTTTTAGTAAAAAAGCTAACATAAAAAGACATAGAGGCCAAGACAAAATTATGTGCTGGGGAAACTGCAAGAACTGGACCGAAGAGTACCTGTGGGGAAAGCTAAGACTAGAAAGGGCGGGTTTGTATGTCATACCAAGGAGGTGGAAAGTGATCAGGAAAGCAGAAAATAATTGAAGACTTTTAAATCAACCACTGACATAACTAGATTTATATGCTGAAGAATCTCTCTTTGCTATGAACCATTCATATTAAAGCCTTAGTTTAGTTTAGTCTAAGTCTCTTTCCTTATACTTATCAATAGCAGAGGGGGATAAGAATATGAAAAAAAGAAAAAAAAATTTCCCCTCAGTTGTGACTCATTCAAAAAATATTTATTGAATGTCTACCGTGTACAAGATGCTATTCTAAATGTCAGAGATCCAGTAGTATACAAGATATACAAAGCCCTGGCTCTCGTTGAGCTTATATTTTAATACAAAGAGGGCTCCAGCTACTTGGTTTTATTTAAAAAAAATAATCTCATTTTAAACCTCAATCTACTGAAATGAGACCTAAGTATAAGGGAGAAAGCAGTGCTCCCAACTTCTGCTTTAGGTTGGAGGGGTGGTGGCAAATTCAAACCCTGTGAACTCTGTGGTGTTTTGTGTGTTTTTAAAATCTTCACCCGAGGATATTTTTTTCTATTGATCTTTAGAAAGAGAGTGAAAGGGAGAGAGGGGGAGAGACAGAGAAAAAAATATTGATGTGAGATACAATCAACTGGTTGCTTCCCACACGTTCCCCAACAGGGATGGGGATTGAACCTGCAACCAAGGTATGTGCCCTTGACTGGAATCAAACCCACGATCCTTCACTCTGTGGGCTGATGCTCTAACCACTGAGACAAACCAGCAAGGGCCCTGTGGTGTTCTCTATTGGCAGCCAGGAAGTTGGCCACAACAATCTAGTTCTTTGTAGATGTGTACTGGAGAATTTAGAAAAGATGGGGTTCTGATAGGCTACATAGGGAGTAGTTTCCACAGGATTATAAAGGATTTGATTCAGGGTGGAGAGTTTGTTAATGGGGATGATACTGGAGTTGCCAGTATTGACTGGGGACCGCTTGCAGATGAAAATTTTAAACTTAGGCACTTAGCTCGAGGACTATTTTCAATGGCAAACAGGCCCCAGTACAAATGGCTGTCAATTCATCACCCGCTCTAAGTGTGATTGGCTGGATGGAAAGCATGTGCTGCTTGGAAAAAATCACTGATGGAGTTCTAGTGTTGAGAATGTCCCCACAGGCCCCAAGAATAAACTTAAGCTGCCTATGGTGACCTCACAATGTGGGGAGAAATAGTCCAGAGCAAAACTGAATCAGACGTCCTTGTCTCTGCCATTGTAGGCCTGCCCTTGCTCTGGGTGATGCTCTTAAGTAAAATAATCTAGAATGGCCCCTGAGTCCCTGCTTGCTACTGCCCTGTTTGATCAAGAGACCTTGGAAATATCACAGATTCATAACCCAAGATTTTCTGTTTTCAACTGTAAATAAAGTTTTTTGTTTTGGTGAGGCATTGTGGGGGGCAGTGGGAGGGGTGGCAAAAGGTAAACTACAGATGTAACTAAAGTACATCTAAGTTTTTCTAGGAATTGAATACACTACTTACACACAATTAATGTCTTGTGTAAACACATCACTGGTGGTTAATCCAGAAATATTATCTCTTCTCTAATAGGGCCAGGTCTATATCCTATCTATACTTCATTATAACTACCATGTCATCTGTTCATTTCACTCCTTGCCTACTACCTTGCACTCTTTCCCAGAATCCACAGAACCTAACTACATTAGGATAATTCAGAGAAAAAAGCGTTCTATTCATGGAGTACTTATGAAATGAATGAATGAATCACACTGTTAAGTTCCATATAATATTAGAAATAACTTTGAATTAAACATGCTTTGTAGGGTGGATTGAGAATCTAATCACTGTTTATAATATTGCCTAAGAGAGGGCGTTTCAAACCCCAAGTAATTCATAAACTAACTTTTGAACCTCAAGTCTTTATTAAGTGGGAATAGGCAATATGCTTAGATAATAATTTAAGTTTTTCTTCTTAAAATAACTTTTTACAGTCTCATTGAAGCTTGACATTTAAACTTTCCCAATACAAACCTATGAAATAATCCTAAAATTTAACAGAATTAAGAGAAATGCAAAATAAAGGAACAATGAGATATTATTTTACTCTGATCAGATGAGCAAAAATTAAAATGATCAATAACACCTATTGTTGACAGCAATGCTAGAAAAAGGTTATTCTATTACCTTGCTAGTAGAAATGCTAACTGATAACAGACTTTTAAAAAAGTAATCCGGCCCTGGTCAGTGTGGCTCAATGGTTGGAATGTCTTTTTATATACTGAAAGGTGGCGGGTTTGATTTCTGGTCAGGGCACACAGGTTTCTGGTTCAACCCCCAGTCTGGCTGTATACTATATTAAAATTAAAAATAAATATACCCTATGGCCCAACAACCACATCTTGGGAATTTATGCTACAGAAATAAAAGATACACATACAACGATTTTATTGCACCACTGTTCATAGTGATAAAAATTTAAAAATAATATAAATGTCCATCAGTAAGGGAATGTTTAAATAAATTATGGAATATTATTATTGTAGGCTAAATTGTATTCCCTAAATTTTCATATGTTGAAGTCCTAATTCCCAGTACTTCAGAATGTGACTATATTTGGAGACTGTGTCTTTAAAGAGGTAATTAAAATGAGGTCATTAGGGTAGGCCCTAATCTAATACAACTACTCTTCTTATAAGAAGAGGAAATTTGGACACACATATACACAGAGGGAAGACCATAGGAAAGAGTAACGATCTACAAAACAAGAAAAGAGGCCTCAAAAAAAAAAAAAATCAAACTTGCTAACACCTTGAACTTGAACCTGTAGCCTCCATTATTGTAATAAAATAAATTTCTGTTGTTTAAGCTTCCCAGTGTGTGGTTCTTTATTATTGCACCCCTGGCAAACTAACACAACTATGTAACCATTAAAAAGAATAAAGTAAGCCCTGGCTGGGTGGCTCAGTTGGTTTGAGCATTGTCCCGAAACACCAAGGTTGCGGGACTGATCCCTGGTCAGGGCATATACAAGAGTCAACCAATTAATGTATAAATAAGTAGAACAACAAATCTCTATCTCAAAAAAAAAAAAAAAGAATTAATTAGGGCTTGTCGTTTGACAGATTTCCACAAGGTATTTTGAATTAAGACAGAACAAACAATTTGAAGTACAGGGAATGATCAAAACACACGTGTGTGTGTGTGTGTGTGTGTGTGTGTGTGTGTGTGTGTGTGTGTTTATAATGTATTACAGATAAACATTTGTACATGAACATGACAACATGGAGAGAAATATGGAGTAGTATAACCTAGGTTATTAACATGGGTTACAGGGTCCTGACAAGTCAGGAGTGGGGATGGAAGAAAAAAAGAATAATGCCAAAACCGGTTTGGCTCAGTGGATAGAGCGTCGGTCTGCGGACTGAAAGGTTCCAGGTTCGATTCTGGTCAAGGGCATGTACCTTGGTTGCAGGCATATCCCCAGTAGGAGATGTGCAGGAGGCAGCTGATCGATGTTTCTCTCTCATCGATGTTTCTAACTCTCTCTCTCCCTTCCTCTCTGTAAAAAATCAATAAAATGTTTTTTTAAAAAAAGAAAAAAAGAATAAAACCAACCACCCCCCCCCAAAAAAAATCTTCTTAAAATAATTGTCATATTTATGCACGTTAGTAACATTTCATGTATATGTGTATATATATAATTTTTAAATGTAATTAAAATTTTTCATTTAATTTTCATTCAAATAAAATGTTTCATAACTGCTTTTTTGTTGTGTGTACATTAGCCATGGGAATGGCAATATCCAAAGTCCTTTCCCACAGAAAGTTACTACACACATCAAATTCCAAACATGTATCAAGTGCCAAGTTCATATCATCTTTCATTTGTTTTGCTCTAAAAACAATACATATGACCTTCCCAAACAAATTTTTTATTACTTTCTGTGATAACACCAATAAAACAAAGAACTGACTCAGAAAAGAATGGGGTTTTTTTTGTTCTTCTTCAAGCATGTTCCTTTTTTTAAAAAAAAAAAAATGTTTTTATTAATTTCAGAGAGGAAAGGAGAGGTAGAGATAGAAACATCAATGATTGGCTGCCTCATGATCAATCCCACAACCGGGCACGTGCCTTGACCTGGAATCGAAATGTGACCTCCTGGTTCATGGGTCAACGCTCAACCACTGAGCCATGCTGGCCAGGTATCTTCTTAATCTTCATACTCAAGAGTCTTCCAACTGTGGCAGAAATCTATTATCAGTGATGCCCCAACATAGGTAGGAGGGTTTTATAAAATTTCCATGTTCCTTCTCCCCCTACACGCCCACTCCCCCGTGCTCCTATCCATCCTTTTTTTTTTTTTTTTTTTTAAGATAGTGACCTTGTCCTGCAGGACCTGGTGTCCTCATATCTTCATGGGCCTTTTACTTAATGGTTTTTTTTTTGTTTTTGTTTTATTGATTTCAGGGAGAAGAGGGGAGGAGGGGAGAGAGAAAGAAACATCAATGATGAGAATCATTGATCAGCTGCCTCCTGCATGCCCCCTACCTGGGATCTAGCCCACAGCCCAGGCATATACCCTGATCAAGAATCCAACCGTGACCTCCTGGTTCATGGGTTGCTGCTCAACCACTTAGCCACACTAGCTGGGCCATCCTATCCTATTAAGTTTCAATCCCATTCTAAACGGTATCTTTAAAGCTAGAACAGAAATTCCTAATACATGTGTTGCCATTATCTTTCTTTGGCAGTTTTCCTATAAATTCCAAAAGGTGGCAGTTTGTAACTTGAATGTCTTCCTAATAAGGTTCATCAATTGACTGCCTATACCTCTAAGCATTAGATTCTAAAATCTAGTGAATCAAAGGCATAAAAGTTCAAATTCAAACTTCTCCAAATAGATCAGGTTCCTTGATATGTGATCACTAACAGTAAATTAATTTACTAAATGAACTAAATAGATTTCTCCATATTTATACTTTTATTTCTAGAAGGTAAAATGGTCGTTGTCATCTGTGAATTCCACTTTATCAATTTTCATACTTTCTGAGTAAAAGAGGCTATATCCCAAATATGATACATGAACACATGCATGTGTCCAACAGATATTGTGCTAGATACTAAGGATATAAGATAGATATAGTCTATGCCCTCTCAGACCTTAAAAATACAGGAGGCGAACAAGACATTAACCCCAAAAATGACTACATAAAAAGAAACAGAGCAGTAAAGAGGTTAAATGTGGCCTGAGCGGTCTGAATTCAAATCTCAATCCTTTCAAATACCAGGGTGTAACCCTGAGCAAATTAATTAATCCTTCTGATAATAATTATGTACCAGTACACAGTGTTTACTTAATATCAGCTGTAGTTATGCTGTTGTTCTTATTAGAGGAATCTGTAAGGCTATATAAGTGGGGCTAAGTTAACCTTGTAGTTCTGGAAAGGAAGGCTAAAGCAGAAATCTGATGGGTGAGTAGAATTTAGGTGAAAAGTAGGATGGGAAAATGAGAGGGATAATATTCTAGGCAAAGGGAACAGCATGTATAGACATGAAGGGGATAAAATAAGAAGGTTGGGTAGGGTCCAGATCACTGGCCAGATGTTCCAGATGCAGGTGCATTTACTAAGATGAGGAATACTGTAACAACAGACTTTTTAGTAAGTAGGGAGGGGAACAAGGAGATTATGACTTTAGTTCTGAATTTCATTATACTTGCGATATCTTTGAGACGTGAAATTAGCAAGCAATCACTTTAATATATGGAACCAAATCCGGAATCCAATTTTGATAATTTTTATTATATAATGCAAAATAGCAGGAAGTGATTACATATTACATCACTGTAAAATAAAAATGTCATGCCCTAACCGGTTTGGCTCAGTGGATAGAGCGTCGGTCTGCAGACTGAAAGGTCCCAGGTTTGATTCCAGTCAAGGGCATGTACCTTGGTTGCGGGCACATCCCCAGTGTGGGGTGTGCAAGAGGCAGCTGATTGATGTTTCTCTCTCATCGATGTTTCTAACACTCTATCCCTCCCCCTTCCTCTCTGTAAAAAATCAATAAAATATATTTTTAAAAAAAGTCACAACAAATCAAAGAAATGCACCCCCCACAGATATACCTAATATCCAGCAGAAATGAAAGATATTTTAATGCTTTGAATGCCCTCAATCCATCAATTTCATGATGATAGACAGTAAGGTTACAAGGGGTATAAGTGCAAAGCAGGAATGTTAGAAGTGACTTTGCCCCATTTCCCACTATTCTAATACATGGCTGGATGTCCCTGGCAAAGAAAGGTGTCTATTGACTCCTGGGCTCAGCTGTGATAAATACATTCTTCAAAGGGAAGCTCTAAAATAATAGTCACATCTATAAAAGCATACCTTGCACAAATGGTTAGGTATAGAGATCATTTCAATGCAAGAAAACAATGCCACAGAATAATGGATTTGCTTCACCTTTCCTGATAACTGGCATTAATTAGTATTTCTTAAGTATCACATGCTTATATTTCATAAAATATTTCCTTATATAGAATCAGTATATCTTAATTTTTTAAACATTAAGTATTGCTAACATGGCAAGAACAGGAGAGCTGTCAAATGATAAAGTCTTGTCAGCAAAAAAATATATATATATTATTATTAAGTCTTATGATTCATTACTTCACATTTTTCAGCTCACAAAACAAATCCACAGATCCTGATACTAACTTTAAAAAGGCCTGCTATTTTCTTGGAGTCTGCTGACGGAGTAAATAGGAGTTGTAGGCAGAAGACCTGTCTTGGAGGTCTGACTTTACCTGTGTGATCTTAGGCAGGTCATTAAATCTAAATCTCATGTTTCTCATTGAAAATAGCAATATAACCATCTCCAGAGGATAGTGTGAAGATCGAATGAAATCATATACCTGAAAGGACTTTAAATGGTAGAATGCTAAATAATTATGTGTAGTCACTATTCACATTACCACATACAGTGAGGTACAAACTGTAACAGCTGAACATAAAAAATATGAAGATTATATGTACTTGGATTCATCAATCTAATAAATTTATCTTTAAAGATATGCCAACAAAACCCAATTTATCCTACTTTGCATTATATAATCCCATATATAAGTAGCTCTTTGCCTAAAATATGCATAACGATGACCTGAAAAACTTTTTTTTTTTTTTTTTTTTTGCCTTCTGAGCCCTAGAGATTCTGATTCAATATGCCTAGGTGAATCCAATAAACATGCTTCTTTTTAAAAATTATAGTAAAATATACAAATTGTACCATTTAACCAAGTTAAGTCTACAACTAAGTGGCATTAAGTACATTCACAGTGTTGTGCAACATCACCACTATACATCTCCAGAACATTTTCATCATCCCAGACTGAAATTCTGTACCCATTAAGCAATAACTTCACATTACCACCTTTCCCCAGTCCGTGGTAACTACTGTTCTACTTTCTGTCTCTATGAATTTGACTATTCTGGGTACTTCAAGTAAGTGGAAGCATACAACATCTGTCCTTTGTCTGGCTTCTTTCTCTTAGCAAAATGTTTCCAAGGTTCATCCATGTTGCAGCATATATCAGATTTCATTCCTTTTTTTAAAACTGATAATTCCTCATAATCTTAAAAAAAAAAAGGCATCTACAATATAAAGGGAAAACATCAACTATGTTTGCTATTTGCAGTTGACGTAATCCTGTATATAGAAAAATAAAAACCAAAGAATCTACAGGAAAGTTACCACAGCTAGTAAATTAATTCAGCAAAATTGCAGGACAAAACCAATACATAAAAAACAGTTGTGTTTCTACACACCTGCAATGTACAATCTGAAAATTACGAATGTAATTCCATTAGTAACTAAAAGAAGTGTAACATCCAAAAGCATAATATACCTAGGGCCCTATTCCGCTTGTCCTGGAATTTTCCTAGCTTTTACTATGCTATAACGCAATTATAATAAAGAATGTTCAGGGGAAAAAATAAATACCTAGGAATAGATTTAATCAAGGAGCTGACTTTTAGCCTGAAAACTACAAAACATTGCTAAAACAACAACAACAAAAAACTAAAAGAAGACCTAAATAAATGGAAAAACTTCCTGTATTCATGGCTAGGAAGACAATATTGTCAATACTACCAAAACAATCTACAGATCCAATGCAATTCCTATCAAAATTGTTATAACCCTTTTTTCAGCAGAAATGAAAATGCCAGTCCTCAAGTTTATATGGAATTGCAAGGGGCCCTAAATAGCCAAAACAATAATAAAGAAGATACTTCCTAATTTCAAAACTTAATATACAATGCTACAGTAATCAGTGTGGAACTGTCATAAACATAGACATATAGACAAATAGAACAGAATTAAGAGTCCAGAAATAAATCTATGTAGCTATGATAAACTGATTTTTTACAAAAGTGCCAAGTCTATCCAATGGATAAAGATTAATCCCTTCAACAAATGGTGCTGGGATAACTGAATTTCCACATGCAAAAAAGAGAGAGAGAGAGAGAGAGAGAGAGAGAAAGAAATTGGACACCTAGCTTACACCAAATACAAAATTTAACCTAAAATGGACTAAGAACCTAAATATAAAAGCTAAAACCATGAACTTCTTAGAAGAAAACCTATGGGTAAATCATCATGGTCTTGGATTTGGCAATGGATTCTTAGTATGACACCAAAAGTACAAGCAATGAAAGAAAACAGTTAAATTGAACTTTATGAAAATTAAAAGCTTTTGCGCACAGGACATTACCAATATACTGAAAGACAACTTTTTAGTTGGTTTTGAACGGGAGAGTATATTTATAAAATCATATATCCAATAAGGGCTTAATATCAAGAATATACTATAATGATCTCCTAAAATTCAACAACAAAAATACAAAAAAGCTAATTTAAAAATGGGAAATAAACATGAATAGACATTTCTCCAGAAAAGATATACAAATGGAAAAGAAGCACATGAGTAATTATTAGGAAAAAACAAACACAAACCAAAAGCACAATGAGACATCATTTCACACCAATTAGGATGACAATTTAAAAAAAAACAATAACAAGTGTAGGTGAGGATTTAGAGAAACTGAAACCTTTGTGCATTGCTGGTAGGAATGTAGAATGTAGAATGGCTGCCATGGAAAACAGTATGGCAGTTCCTCTAAAAGCTAAACATAGCATTACCAAATGACCCAGCAATTCTACTTTTAGCTATATACCCAAAATAACTGAAAACAGAGACTTAAACAGATACTTATATACCAATATTCATTGTAGCTTTATTCTCAATAGCCAAAAGATAGAAACAACTCAACAGATAGATGGATAAACAAATGTGGTATATATGTACAATGAAATATTATTTAGACTTAAAAAAGGATGGAATTCTAATATGTCACAACGTGAATGAACCTTGAAGACATTATGCTAAGTGAAATAAGTCAGAGACAAAAGGACAAACATTGTATGATTCCACTTATATGAAATATATAGAATAGGCAAATTCATAGAGACAGAAAATAGATTAGAGGTTGGCAGGGGCTGGAGGAGGGGGAAGTGGAGAGTTATTGCTTAATATGTACAGAGTTTCTCTGTTTGGCGTGATGGTTGCACAACACTGTGAATGTAGTTACTGGCACGGAATTAATACTTAAAATGGCTAAAATGGCTAATTTATGTAAAATATACTGTATATTTTTAGCACAAAAAAATAAAAGAAAAAGCTATTCAATATATGTACAAAAATCAGAATCCTACCCAAGTTTTTACACATGTGTTTATCAGTAAGTGCAATGCATTACAAATTATTGTCCATACACAGAAATCAATTAATGTGCAAATGGTTTAGATTATAAGTAAAATAGAAAATGGGACTTGTCTATATAGAAAGGAAAAACTTTGTTTCAGCAATTATAAAAGAGTAACTGGAATTTAAGTTAGCTTATTACAAAAAGTCTGTTAATTAAAAATAACTTTTAAAAAATCTCAACTTGTTTTATTATTTATAACACTGAACCAAAGTATACGAGAACTGATCCCATTTGCAATTTGGATGCTTTAATACACATGAGCAGATTACAATATTCTTTATCAGCAGATATAAGTTTCATAAAAATAGCAATTATATTTTTTAAATTGTATAGCCATAATGCTTACTATATAATAAGTGCTTAACAAATTTAGTGAACAAAATCAGTCAAAATTACCAGGAAAGTAGCATTAACAAAACTCTTCCAAAATCATCTCCCTGTTATAGTTTAAAAATCTTTAAAAGTAATATTTGAGTAACTCAGGGGCCATAATACCAAAAAAACTTTAAATTACTTATTTTCTCCAATGTATACCCATCCTCAACTCCAATGGAAGGTTACCAGAATTTGGCTTTATGAAAATTTCTTTTACTGATTTGTTTCGCTTGCTCTGAGGTAGCCCAACCTGAAATAGAAAGTCAACAAGCAGTCACCTTTATGGCTGGATGGTTGGACTACTCCAGATACAGCTGAAGAGCCTAAAGTATTCCTGATACACTAGTTCATAACGGAATAACATGGGTATCATTTGCATTGTTTTATTTTATCTTTATTGCTTTGTTTGTGGTTTTGTACAAAGGTTTAATTATAAATAAACTTCAATATGAAATGCAAACTTTGATAACCAGATTGTGTACTATTAGTATCAATAATTAACTTTTGACCATTAGAACTTACTCTAACATATGTTTGGGGGTTTTTTTAAGCATAAAGGGTTTGGGGGGGAACAAATTACCCACTTTGAATGGATAATTTCAATTATCCTGAATCAGGCAATTTATAGCCAAAAATGACCCTAGCTGGCTATGAGAATGAGCCTCTCAGATCTCTGACTACAGGGAACATAATTGGCTGAGGGCCCCAGCTGGTGCACTCTGAAATCCATCACTGTGTTTGGGTCATGCTTCTCACTAGCTGCTCCCAGTCAATGACTGAGCACAGCAGGCATACATACTAAGACAAGCCTAATCTGGGAGTTGAGGAATTCCTGTGATAGGCAACTTTCACTCAAGGACTTCCTGAGGCTTGGTGAACTTTTCTTAGAACTGCACAGCAGTGTTAGACACTTTCACCCAAAGTTCCTTCCTTCCTCACCTCTCTCCTTCACTTACAGTCAGACTTGCATCAGAGTCTGACAAGTCTCCTGACCTCCATCCTCATTTTCTCTCACAAGCAGTTCTAATAAATTTCTTGAATGCTTGATCCCATCTTGGCATCTGCTTGTCCTTTGAAGCATTATACTTTAAAAGAAAAATCTAGCCATTTTAAATGAATCATTGCTAAAATATACATCATTTGCTTCCCTGTTTGCTAAAATAAAATACAGTGAGCATGACAATTTGAATGCCTTTTGACTAGTGAAGACCTCAACCCACCTAACTCCAGACATTAGTATTCTTGAGGGGATAAACTCAGAACCACATGCAATTTAACAAATATGTACTGAGCACCTGCTATACATGAGAAATATGTTAAGCATTCTAGGAAATACAAAAGTAAATAGGAATCTATTCTTGCCCTCAGGTAACTCCCAATATAGAGGAGGAGAGAAACCACAGATACAAACAAATTTTAAAGGGCAGACTGTCATTAAGTGCTAAAATTAAGGAATAGAGTACTAAGGAAATTAAGAGGTTCATTTACTTAGGGGATGGACTTGTAGTAGTCTTTGTAGAGGAAATGACATTTGAAATGTACTTTGAAAGATATCCTCGGAACGTTCAGTATACCTGCCTCTAATGACTAAGGACCAAGGACAGTCCAACACAGATGCCTTCCATGCTTGCCATATTTGGCTACCCCCAAAGTGTAAATCTGTCCTATCACAATTCTTTCACAAACTCTCTTTCCCAAAGTACTGATGGTTTCTTAGTTCCCCTCCAAGTGTGCTCTTCTCCCAGTATTCCCTTTTTCATCACCATTAAAACATAAGACTTCTAAACCAGAAACCTGGGAATCAGCTTTAACTCCTCTCTCACTACCCTGTCATTCAATCATCAATCTACCCCCAATCCTAAAATCTGTCCACTTTTCTTTATCCTACAGCTATTGCCCTAGTCAAGACCACCATTATCCTTTCTGTGAATTGCTGCAAAAGTCTCCTAACTGGCCTTCTTGCTAGAAGTTCTGCTGCCAGTGAATCTATGCTCTACAGAGCAAACAGTGACCCTTCAAAATTCATATCTAGTTGTTAATACCCTGCTTAAACCCTTCGGTGGTTCTCCACTACACACAAGACAAAATGCAATAATTTGGTTGATAAGGTGTGGCCCCACACTCCAGATTCCAGCTACACAGGACTCCTAAAATGTTGAGCTCCTCTTGAACTCCAAAGCACCACAAATCCTTGGAACACACTTCCTCCTCATCCTCACCTGGCTAATTCCCACTTCTACTTAAAATGTCATTTCCAGCCCAGTCGGTGCTGCTCAGTGATTGAGTGGCAACCTATGAACCGGAGGTCACAGTTCGAAACCCAGGCACATGCCTGAGTGCAGGCTTGATCCCCACCCAGTAAGGGGCATGCAGGAGGCAGCTGATAAAGGATTCTCTCTCATCACTGATGTTTCTATTTCTATCTCTCCCTTTCCCTTCCTCTCTAAAACCATCCTATATAATAAAAGAGTAATATGCAAATTGAGCCTAACTGCGGAGGCAGTATGACCGGGAATGACAGGTCGCTATTATGTGCACTGACCACCAGGGGTCAGATGCTCAACACAGGAGCTGCCCCAGGTGGTCAGTGTGCTTCCACAGGGGGAGCACTGCTCAGCCAGAAGCCGGCTCATGGCTGGCCAACACAACGGTGGTGGTGGGAGCCTCTCCTGCCTCCACAGCAGCGCTCCACAGCAGTGCTTAGGCTTAAGCCGTTAGTCGGACATCCCCTGAGGGCTCCCGGGCTGCCAGAGGGATGTCTGACTGCCATCTTAGGCCCAATCCCCCCCAGGGAGTGGGCCTAAGCTGCACGTGGACATCCCCAGAGGAGTCCCAGACTGCAGGAGGGTGGAGGTGGGTCTGAGGGGCCCCCTACTGAGTGCACAAATTTTCATACACCAGGCCTCTAGTGTGTGTGTGTGTGTGTGTGTGTGTGTGTGTATGTATGTATATGATGTATGTATTATGACCGGCCAGATTATTATGACCACCCCATCAGTACAATGAAGTGAATTAGTTATGCAAATAATAATAATAATAATAATAATAATAATAAAACCTTGAGAGTATTTGCTTAGGAAGTTTTCAATATTCAGTAGTTTTGGAAGTGTCAATGAAATACTGATGGGGGTGGTCATAATAATCTGGCCACTCAGAGTGTGTGTGTGTGTGTGTGTGTGTGTGTGTGTGTGTGTGTGTGTGTGTGTGTATACACATAAAATGTCACTTCCATCAGTCCCAAATATAAATATATAGGAGAATCTTCTAGCTTTCTATTGCCACCCCAAGATCATTACTTCTCAGACCTTTCCTTTAAGATCTCTCCATTAACTATTGCTTTTAAAATTCTTACTTTTTTAATGCAGCAGAACCATTTTATCAAACATAATCCTATGCAGAGCACCAATATGTAAAAGGGCTAAATTTCTCAGCTTAAAACAAGAGGTTTCAAAGCCCTCTTCATTTAGTGGCCTACAGCATTTCTTCTCTAAAATCTAAGGTGCAAAACAATTAGGGCACCATTTAGCTGTATTATACACTGCCTCTTCAACAGAAGCAACACACAGCTGTCTTTAAAGCTAGACACATCTGGGTTCAAATCCTAATTCTACTCCTTATAAGATCTTGAGCAATTTGCCTCTCAGGATCCATTTCATCAGCTGTAAAACTCAGCTATAAAAATTATCATCTTGAAAAGTCAATGGGTGGAAGAGATAAGCATGTAATGTACTAAACACAGTGACTAGAATACTGCCACATAGCAGGAACTCAATAAAAAACTGTCTGCTATGATTTATCCAGGAAATGTGAGACTGTTTTAACACTCAAAAATCATGAATGTAATTACTATATTGATAGAATAAAGGAGAAAACCCCTATGATCTTTTAACAGACACAGAAAAATAATTTGACAAAATTCAAATCCATTTATGATTTTTAAAAACTCCAAAGATCTCAGAAAATGAAAAATGGAAGGGGAAATCTTCAATCTGATAAAGGGCACCAATAAAAACTAACAACTAATGGCACACTTAGTGGTAAAATAAAACATGCTTTTTTCCTTAAGAATGGGAACATGGCAAAGATGACCACTTGTATTGGAGGTCCTAGCCAGTAAAATTAGGCAAGAAAAATAAATAAGTAAATAAATAAATAAATAAAATATCAGGCTACTTGCAGATGACATAATTATGTAAAAAAAAAATTTTATGGAATCTCCAAAACTACCAGCAAGGTCAAAGAATACAACTTCAACATACAGAAATTGGCTGTATCTTTATGTACTCATATCTAACAATTAGAAGCTAAATTTTTAAAACAATTTACAATAGCATCAAAAAACAAAATATTTAGGATTAAACTTAACCAAAGATATGTAAGATTTCTACACGAAAAACTACAGTGTTGCTGAGAGAAATTAAAAAGTTTTAAAAAAAAGGGAAAGATAGTCATGGATCAAAAATGTAATATTATTAAAATGTTAATTATTCCCAGTTATCTATAGATTCAATGAAATCACAATCAAAATCTCACCAAGATTTTTTGGTAGAAATTGACAAACTGGTTCAAAATTTATCTTGAAATGAAAAATCCAGAAACACTAAAACAGTATTTTAGAAGAAGAACAAAATTGGAATACTTATGCTACCTAACTTCAAGATTTACTATAAATCGACAGTAATCAATAGTTGGGTACTAGAGTAAAGATAAATAAATAGATCAGTGGGATAGAAAGGAACAACACATTTAAATATATATTTACATAAATAAAATCTTATAGTTTCTTAATTTTCACAGAAACATCAACACAATCCAAAGGGAAAGTCTCTTCAACAAACATTTCTAAAATAACTACATATCAGCATTAAAAAATGAATCTTAATTTCTACCTCAATTATACTCAACAATTAATTTGAAATGGAGGGATTATGTAAGATAAAACTATAAAGCTTTTAGAAAACAGCATTAGGAGAATATCTTCATAACTTGGTGACAGGTAAGGGGTTCTTGGACACAGAGAGCAATAACCTTAAAAGGAAAAAAGGCTGATAAATTTGATCAATATTTAAAACTTCTGCTCATCAAAGAAAAATACCATTAGAAAAATGAACTGCCCGGACAGAGTGTTGTCCTGAACACTGAAGGTTGACAATTCTATTCCTGGTTAGGGCACATAGCTGCGTTGTGGGTTTGATCTCCAGTTGGGGCATGTATGGAAGGCAACCGATTGATGTTTCTCTCGCACATCAATGTTTTTCTCTCCCTTTCTCCCTGCTGCCCTTTCTCTCTTAAAGCATATCCTAGGTGAGAATTTAAAATTATTTTTTTAACAAAAATGAACAAATAAGCCATAGGTTAGAAGAAAATATTCATAAAACATATTCCTGATAAAGGGCAGTTATCCAGGATATATAACTCAATACTAAATACTCTTATAACTAAATACTAAAAAGAACAATAACTCAATTTTTTAATTGGGCAACAGATTTATGCAGACACTGCCCAAAGATATACAAATGCTCAGTAAGAACACAAATAAGTGTTCAATGTCATTAGTCATCAAGATAATGCAAATTAAAACCACAATGAGATACCACTACATACCCATCACAACAACTAAAATTAAAGACTGAAAACATTAAATATTGGCAAGGATGTCGAGCAACTGGAACTCTCATACATTATTGGTAGGAATGCTAAATTGGTGTAACCACTTTGAGAAAAGTTTTGAAAGTTTCTTATAAAACTAAACAGACATCAACTCTTTGGGACATTTCTCCTGGTATTTACCCAAGAGAAATTAAAACACTTGTCTACAAAAAGAAAAATACTGATATAAGAATATTCCAGGCAGCTTTATTCATAATAGCCCCGAGCTGGAAACCTCCCAGGTAACCATCTACTTTATAAATGAACTGATACATTTATATGATAGAAAAAGAAATGAATTCTGGATAAACACAACCTCAAAAGTTTTACCAAAAAATATTTGCTGCATGATTCTATTTATACTAGAGGCCCGGTGCACGAAATTTGTGCACTGGGGGGGGGGGCGGTTAGCCTGGCCTGCACCCTCTCGCAGTCCAGGAGCCCTCGGGGGATGTCTGACTGACAGCGTAGGCCCATGGGAGCAGGCCTAAGCTGGCAGTTGGACATCCTTAGCGCTGCCGTGGAGGCGGGAGAGGCTCCTACCACCGCTGCTGCACTCACCAGCCGTGAGCCCGGCTTCTGGCTGAGTGGCATTCCTCCTGTGGGAGCGCATTGACCACCAGGGGGCAGCTCCTGTGTTGAGCATCTGCCCCCTGGTGGTCAGTGTGCATCATAGTCACCAGTCATTCTGCTGTCAGGCCGAAACCGGTTCTCTGACATCCCCCAAGGAGTCCCAGATTGCAAGAGGGCGCAGGCCAGGTCAAGGGATACCATCAGTGCACAATCGGAGCCGAAGAGGGACATGGGAGGTTGGCCAGCCAGGGAGGGGCCACGGGAGGGCTTCAGGACGTGTCCAGCCCGTCTCACTCAGTCCTGATTAGCCGGACCCCAGCAGCAAGCTAACCTACTAGTCGGAGCGTCTGTCCCCTGGTGTTGAGTGCATGTCATAGTGACTGGTCGACCAGTTGACTGACTGCTCCCTGGTGGTCAGTGCATGTCAAAGGGACTGTCAACCAGCCAACTGTCTGCCCCCTGGTGGTCAATGCATGTCATACCAGCCTTAGCATATCATTAGCATATTAAGCTTTGATTGGTTGAACAGCCAACTGGACACTGGACACTTAGCATATTAGGCTTTTATTATATAGGACTAGAGGCCCAGTGCACAAAAATTTGTGCACTCGGGGGGGAGAGGGAGTCTCTCAGCCCGGCCTGTGCCCTCTCACAGTCTGGGACCCCTCGGGAGATAACAAACTGCTGGCTTAGGCCTGCTCCCAGGTGGCAGAGGGCAGGCCCAATCCCTAGGTGCAGCCCCTGGTCGGGCTCAGAGCAGGGCCGATTGGGGAGTTGGGGCGCCGCCCCATCATGCACAAAGCAGGGCGGATCGGGAGGTTGCAATGCCACCCTCAGTCACGCTCAGAGTAGGGCCGATTGGGGGGTTGGGGCACCGCCCCCTGTCACACTCAAGGCAGGGTCGATGGGGAGGTTGCAGCGCCACCCCCTGTCACGCACACAGCAGGGCCGATCAGGGGGTTGGGGCACTGCCCCCTATCACGCACAGAGCAGGGCTCATCAGGGGGGTTGGGGCTCCGTACCCTGTCACACAGAGCAGGGCCGATCACACACAAAGGAGGGCGGATCAGGGGGTTGGGGCACCGCCACTGTCACACTCAGGGCAGGGCCGATGGGGGGTTGGGGCGCTGCACCCTGTCACACACAGAGCCGCAGGGCGATCGGGGGTTGGGGAGCTCCCCCCTGTCACACACAGAGCAGGGCGGATAGGGAGGTTGTGGCCCCGCCCCCCTGTCACACACAGAGCCACAGGGGGATCAGGGGGTTTGTTCGTTGCCCCGTCACACTGATCCCGGTGCTGGGAGGCCTCGCTGCTCCGCTGATCCCGGTGCTGGGAGGCATATTACCCTTTTACTATATAGGATAGAGGCCTGGTGCACTGGTGGGGGCTGGCTGGTTTGCCCTGAAGGGTGTCCTGGATCAGGGTGGGGGTCCTGCTTGGGTGCCTGGCCAGCCTGGGTGAGGGGATGATGGCTGTTTGCATCTGGTCACACCCCCTTCAGGGTGGGGGTCCCGCTTGGGTGCCTGGCCAGCCTGGGTGAGGGGATGATGGCTGTTTGCATCTGGGTGAGGGGATGATGGTTGTTTGCATCTGGTCACACCCCCTTTAGGGTGGGGGTCCCCACTGGGGTGCCTGGCCAGTCTGGGTGAGGGGCTGAGGGCTGTTTTCAGGCTGGCGGGTGACTGAAGCTCCCTACCTGTCCTTTTTTCCTTTTTTTTTAATTCTGGGCCAGCTTTAGCTCTGAGGCTAGGCTCCAGCTATGAGACCTCCGCTACTGAAAGCAGGTTTCTGGCCTTTGTTTACCTTCTGTATTTGAAACAATGTTGTGGTCCTGCTGGCTGAAGCCCGGGGGTTTTGTTTAGCTTCTATATTTGTTACAATGTTGCTTAGAGTGCAGCTGAGAGGCCGGCAAGGCAGTCGGAGAAGCTTGGCTTCCTCCGTAACTGAAGCAAGCAAGCCTCTCTGTTCGTGTCAGCTGCCTGGCTGCCGGCCGCCATCTTGGCTGGCAGTTAATTTGCATATCGCCCTGATTAGCCAATGGGAAGGGTAGCGGTCGTACGCTAATTACCATGTTTCTCTTTTATTAGATAGGATGACTTTCCAGAATAGATAAATCTATGGTAGGATGATAAAAGAACAGAACAGCATTTATTTCTGGGAGGTGGGAACAGGGAATGACTAACAAGACATATGAAGGAAATATCCCAAGTGACAGTAATGTTTGATATCTTGGTAGAGGTTTGGGTTGCATTCATTTAAAAAAAAAAAAGTGTATATTTTTATTGATTTCAGAGAGGAAGGAAGAGGGAGATAGAAACATCAATGATGAGAGAAAATCATTGATTGGCTCCTTCCTGCAGGGGATCAACCCTGCAACCCAGGGATGTGCCCTGACCAGAATTGAACTGTGACCTCCTGGTTCACAGGTTGACACAACACTCAACCACTTAGCATACCGGCCCTGGGCAGGTTGCATTCATTTTTTAAAACCCATTAAATGGTAAAATTAACATTTGTTTATTCACTGTACATAAATTTTACCTAATAAAAAGAACCATAAACATCTACTGAACTCCAGTTAATGACATGCATATTAAAGTGTTAGGGATAAAGTATACTGATGTCTTCAACTTACTTTAAAATGCACCAAAACATAAGATGGATTGGTGGATGGATGGATAGATAAGCATGTTATAAAAGCAAACACAGTAAAATGTAAATTACAGAATCTATGTGATGGGTATATAGGTGTTTACAATTATTTCAACTTTTCTGCATATTTAAATTTTTCATAAAAAAATGTTGGGTAAAAACCTTGGTCACAAGACAAAAGTATTTTAAAATGAAGTGCACTTTTTTCCTATTCCATCTACAGCTATAATAAAAAATATATTATGGGAGTGGGGAGTAGCTGCCACTTTCATTATTATTTGGCTAAAGCGTCCTCACTGCTGTGTTAGCTGGACCTCCCTGTTACTGCTGGAACATAGTCTTCCTCTGCACTGCAATACATACATAATCCTTGTGGATTTCGTCATCACCCATGTATGCACTCATCATTCAATAGACTAATTTCAGAGCTTCTAATTACCTAATCTCCTTCACCTCTGGATTAAAATTCAAATATAATAATCATCATCTCTAACCATGGTCCCCTATCTGCTCCCATCACTCTCCTCTTCCAATTCATCAAGGTTTTTAATCCATGGAGCCCCCGTTTACACCTTTATTACTTCTCTTGTAGCTTTATTTCCTATCACCTGAAATATCCCTATCTTCTTAATCCCTATTGCAGTCACCTGCAACCAATTATCCCCTCTACCCATTAACTAATGAGTGCTGCTGGAGGAAAATCTCACAACTATCAAACCAATGAATTAATTCTACTCCAAATTTATAGTCTCCACACTCACACTGCTCAGCAATTCCTTTCTTATTCACTGGCTGGCTCCTTCTGCATACTCCAGAGCAGCAATTCCAAAATTTCATCATGCTTAAACTCCTTACTCATTTCTCTTTCTTCACTCTATGTAAAGAATCTTGCCTTTCATTTCATGAAAATACAAGCTACCTGGCATGAACTGCCTGCTTTTCAACCTACAAACCCATCTTCATCTCTTTCCCTCCCATTTCAGAACAGATGTCATCACCCTTGCCAGAGGTAGCATAACACAGTGTTTAAAAATGCAGACTCTGTAACAAAATTACCCTTTCCAAACCTCAGTTTCCTCTCTTGTAAAATGGAGGCAATGATACTATCCTGTGAGAATTAGAGAACATATGTGAGGCACTTAAAATAGTACAGCAAATAGTTCATAGCAAATTCCATGCTTGTGTTCCTGAGCTCATCTCCTCCTTGTTCAGTATTTCACCAGCATTCTCTATCAGCTCCTTCCCCAAAACTCCTCACACACACCAGTTTCTCTCTTCTTCAAATAAAAACACATCTTTCCCAACCCTGAATCCACTTCTTGCCACAGAAATATCTCTTTAAGTCATCTGTCCTTGTTATTCTTTTTCCATGCTCTTCCATCTTCTACTCTCACACTGAAACTGCTAGAAATAAGTGGCCCTTTAGCTGTGAAATCTAATAGTTTTCAGGTACCTCTGTTAGCCTGACACATTTATGACTCTTGAAATGCCCTTCTCAGCTTCTCAGACACTAGGGTCTTTTCTTCTTATCTTTTACTCACTCCTTTCCTTCTGTTCTCCCCTTACACATCATAGCACACTCTTTCTCCCCAGTTCTAATGCCAGCCCTATTTCACTCTTACTTCTAATCATTTTCAGTGGGTGGCCTCATCTACTTTTTTTAACATCTTATTTGAGGAACAATTGACATACAATAAATTGCATATATCTGAGCTGTGCACTCTGTTAAATTTCAACATATGTATATACTCCTGAAACTGTAGGCACAATCGAGACAAATAAGCATAAAAGCTTCCCTTCTAAAACAACTACTGGCCTGCTTTTTGTCCTTGTTGTTTGCATTTTCTAGAATTTTATATAAATAGAATTATATGGTATACACTCTTTTAGTCTGGCTTCCTTCATTCAGCTTAATTATTTTGACATTCAGCCATGTTGTCACATGTATCAATACTTCATTCTATTGCTGAGCAGTATTCCAATATACAGTTATACCACAATTTGTTTTTTCATTCACCTGTTGATAAACATTTCGGTTGTTTCCATTTTTTAAAATTTATTTTTTGCTGAACAGAGCTGCTATGAGCATTAATGTATAAGCCTTTGTGTGGACACAGGCTTCATCTATTCTTATGGCTTTATGTACACTACCTAGAAGTCCCAAATATAATTTGCCAGGTACCAACAACCAACTCCCACATGGACAAGTCCACCTGGATAACCCAAAAGGGCTTTTAAATCAAGATGTCCACAACTCATCTTATTATGCTGTTCTCTCCACCCCAAAAGCAGGTTTTCCTCCTACATTCTCTATCCTGACTAACGGCACTCAAACCAAAAGCGTAAGACTTTCTGCTCTCCTGCCACTTCCCCCAATCGCTCAGTGAGTTACCAGGTCCTGTCAACGCTGCCTTTTAAACATCTCAAACGAAAGTCACCACCACATTTCACTCTATGGTCAAAATGGATTTTCTAAAATTCAAATTCTGATGTCACTCCCCTATTAAAATTCCTCGACTTCTATCCCCTCAAGATAAAATTCAAACTCCTCAGCTTAACATACAAAACATTCTCTATAAACCAGTTTCCTCATCAAAGTCACCCTCTGCCACTTCCCATCATTCTTTATCATTTTGGGATGATGTCATTTACCTTTTTATCCTTAGCGCTGAGGGCAATACTTGGTCTGTAGTAGGCATATATTTGTGGAATAAATAAGATAGAACTTAGACTGGCAAGACATTCTGGGCATATTCAGGAAAGGAAGAAGTCCAGACTGGCTGAAGCATAAAGAATAAAAAGATTACAGTAGGCAATCCAGTCACAAAAGCAGGATGAAGCCAGATCATCGACACCATCAATTCCATGCTAGAGAATGTGCACTTCATCCTATGCCCTCAAAAGACATCAACAGTTCTGAACAACAGGGTGACACATTCAGAAGTGTACTGTAACTTCTGAAATTTGACAAATAGATAAAGGTGAAGTGAGGGGCTGTGAATTCAGTTAAGAGACTGTCCCAGCAATCTGGGAAAGGGAACTCAGAGCATTAGGAATAAGAGGGAATAGATTAGAACAGTGATGGCAAATCTATGACACGTGAACTCATTTTTTTGGTTGATTTTTCTTTGTTAAATGGCATTTAAATATATAAAATAAGTATCAAAAATATAAGTCTTTGTTTTACTATGGTTGCAAATGTCAACAAATGGCACCAGAGTTAAGTTAGGGTTTTTCAAAATGCTGACACGCCGAGCTCAAAAGGTTTGCCATCACTGGATTAGAAGAACATGTCAAAGGGGAATGAATCTACAGGCTCTGCCTGGGTGTGGGCAGTAATTCAAAGAGAGAACTCTGAGATGACTCCAAAGTTTTGAACCACTCAAATAAAAGCCATTAAGCAAGAAGACATTTTTTTTAATGGTAGGTGAAGAGATGGAGGTGATGATTTTAGTTTGAGTATTCTGTCACCCATTCATTCAAATTTAAGTGCCTACAAGATGTCAGGCACTGTATGGATGGAGGATAAAATGAAGATTAGAATATCATCCCTGTTTTCACCCTGGCTGGGTGGCTCCATTGGTTTGGAGTGTCATCTCATACACCAAAAAGGCTGCAGGTTCAATTACCGGTCAGGGTACACACTAGGTTGCGGGCGCATACCAGAGGAAACTGATCAATGTTTCTCTTTCACATTGGTGTGTCTCTCTCTCTCTCTCTCTCTCTCTCTCTCTCTCTCTCTCTCTCTCTCTCTCTCTCTCTCTCACACACACACACACACACACACACACACACACACACATCAATAAACATATCCTCAGTCAGGAATACACACACACACACACACACACACACACACATAATCCCTGTTCTCAAGGACCCACCAATATAGCTGAGGAGGAACAGGGCAGGGGGAACAATTACATAGGAACTTAAAAGTCATTCTAAAGTGCTAGGCTAGGGTGCTAACAGAAAAATAAAGATTTTCCCACTCAGCACTGAAGATTTGAGAAAAGATCTGAGGTTAAATTAGTCCAGAAGGATGAATAATGTTAAGCCAGGCAAAGAGCAGTCCAGGTGAAGAGAACAGCATGTCCAAAGAGCCTCAGTCAGGTAAGATAACACAAGTTGGGTGCATCTGCAGCAGTGTAATAAGTCTAAGGAAGAGTTCAAGAGGTGGAGATAGCCACATGAAATGTCTAGCAGGCAGGTAAAAATGTAGGTTTTGAGCCACCAAGAGCTTATCCAGATATAAAATATATTTTCATCCTTGTCTTAGTTGGCTTAGTATCATCATTAGTGGATAAGAATTTAAATAAGAATTGGAAGAATCTTACTATCAGCTAGATTGTGTACATTTCCACCCCCTCCCATCACTTCCACTGTCACCCAAGAGTATCTCTGCTTCAAGTCAAAGTTGGTTTATGTCAATAAGCAAAGAGAACTGGTGGGGACTGTGGTAAATTGGAAAACACCACATGCTATGTCTAAAAAGGGCAGCTCTGGCAGTTTACTGCCTTGCCTGAATGCGGGCCCAATATGGGGAGAGCTTCCTATTCTTTAAGAAAAGCTCAAAAGTCAGGTTTTATGTAATATGTCCCATTTTTAAATATTGGCAACTAATTATATTAAAATTAAAATAACACGGTGCCAGCCAAACAGAATGCTTCTGTGCACAGATTTCAGCAAGGGCCACCAGTGTGCAGGAGTTAGACCTGGTCTGCCAACTCCTACAATGCTCTTTTCACTACCTCATAGGCTCCTCAACTGACAGGGGATCTTGGTGGTTCCCCTGGGATAGGCATTGCTTGCACTAAACAAAATAGCCCCAAATTGATGGTGTCTTATGAGTTCTTTTGTATATTTTTAACAATCTTTCTGTCTCCTCCCCACCTTGGTGAGGATACCAATCAGCTCTAGCATCACTGAGACTTCTTTCTCACCTTTTATTATGAGCTAAGACTAGAGGCCCGGTGCACGAAATTTGTGCACAGGTAGGGTCCCTAGGCCTGGCCAGCGATCAGGGCCCATCAGGTTCCCAGGTTCCCTGCCTCCCCGCCACCTCCTTCCCTGGCTCCCTCAGCGGCCCGCTGCCACCGCTGGTTGCCCGCCATGTTCCGCATTGCCCCCGGGTGGTCAGCGCATGTCATAGCCATCACATCAAACTCCAGATCAAACTCCCCAGAGGACAATTTGCATATTAGCCTTTTATTATATAAGGTAAAAGGATGTCAGCTGCAGGTAACGCAAAAGTAAATAGAGAGTCTGATGGGATTTCTAATGAATAAAGTACATAAGACACACAGCATCTCTTTGGTTTTCTTGGAAAACCATTATCACAGAGACGTCTGCAACTAGTCAGACACCTGAGGGGCAAAGTCAGTAACTTATATCTGAAATATCTGAGTAAATTCTGCTAACAAACCAAATAGTTTCCACAGTAAGACACCAAGAGGGGGAGGAGAACAAGGCAAAAGGGAAAGTAAAAGTTGGTGGCCTCAGAGGACTATCAGACACCTTTTAAGTCACCGTTTTTAAAAGGATAAACGTTTAGAACAAAAGGTACACCCATAATCTCAACTCTCAGGAGGAGGAAAATTATTTTTTTCACCAGAAAACACGAAACACTGTACGAGCAACAAGACATTGGGATTCAGAAACAGGACTACAAGAGTAAAACAAACTCCTATAGGTACAGAAAAGGCAAAAGGAAAACAAACAAGAAAAGTACTCTGGTTGTTATTCATGTTCATTCAAACCAGTTTCCGAGGTCTCCATGCGTTTAATGTTGCTTTAGAGAAGCTTTAAAAACGTAGCAGCAACCCCAACAGAATGCAGCCACATTTCCTAAAACACACACACACACACACACACACACACACACACGGTTAAAATTTCCAATCCGCGAACCAAATGATAGGACCAAGGTTCGTTAGAAGAAGCGAATGGCCGGCGCACCGCCCTGCTCATGTGAGCGGGGGAATTCGGGGCCGCGAAGGGCGACGGCCGAGGCTGAGCCAGGCCGGCCCCCCTCCCGCGGGCAGGCGAGCTCTGCAGGCGCTCGGAGCCAGCACGACGGCCCGCACGCCCGAGCCCACGGAACCCGACCGGCGGACACCGAACACCCGAGCGGACGGCAGCGGCCTGCTCTGACCTCGGCGGAACACCGAGGCTCCACCACCCGGGGAGGGCATGAACCTGTCAGTGACGGTGCTGTTCGGACAACCGGTCCATGTCAGCACCGGGAGCCGGCGAGTGTGGGGGGACCGTCCCTTCGGGGAGGCGGCGAGACCCGGGAGAGAGACGGCCCCGCGCGCCCCGCCTCCCCGGCCCGGCCCGCGCCCTCGCCCTCGCCGGGGTGGCGGCGGGCGGCGGGCGGCGGGGTCCCGCGCGCGCTCACCTTTTTCAGCGCGGGCACCAGCAGCCCCCGCCACTTGGGCGCGTTCTCGTCGCTGAAGAACTCGTAGGGCAGCGGCTGCGCCTGCATGGTGCCCCCGGGCACCTCGGGGCGGGGAGGGGGCGGCGGCGGCCGGGCCCAGGAGCCGCGAGACGGCGAGCTCGCCGCGCGGAGCAGGGCCGCGGTCCCACCACACGGCCCGGCCCCCTCGGGGCGCCGCGCGGCCGGGCTAGCCCCGGAGAGGGGGCTGGGGGGCGAGGCCCGCGCCCGGCCACCCACCCGACACAGGGACCCGCCGCGGAGAGCCTGGGCAGTCCGGCGGCGGCGGCATCCCGCACCCCCGCCCCGGGCCGGGCCCCCCGCCCCTCCCGGGCCCGCCGGCGCCGCCCCCGGCTGCCCTCCGCCGCCCGCCCGCCGGGGCTGCGTTCCCGGCCCGGCCTGGCCCCGCGGTGGAGCCGGCGGCTGGGGGAGGGCGTGTGGAGGGGCGCTCCGGCCGCGGCGCCCCGCTTGGCGCAGTCCGGACCGCGGAACGCGAGCGGCCCCGGGCGGGGCGGAGCTGGGCCGGGGTCTGGCGGGGGGAGGGGAGAGGCCCGAGGTCGTGGCTGGGGATCTGCTGCCCCGAGGTGCCGCCGCCGCCGCCGCCGCCGGTGCAGCGCTGGAGCTTCCTACTAGCGAGCTGGACCTGCGCGCCACTGAGCATGCGCCGCCGGGCAGGGCCGGTTCGCTCCGGGTTTTCCGGCTCCCGCGGGGGAGGAGGGAGGCGCCCGGCCAGGCGGCAGTGCGCCCCCAGGGCGGCCAGGGGGAGGTGACGGGGTCGGGGAAGTCGCCCCCTGGGCCGAGCGGGTCCTGCGGGGTGGGGGCGGGGGGAGCGAGGGTGCGGCGGCCCCCGTGGTGTGCTGGGGCCGCGAAGGCTCCCACCCCTCTCCTACGGTCCCCGTGCTTTCTTTTGGGAAAGGGGTGTGTACGTGTGTACTTTGCTCCCGAACACGAAGATAAGGGCTGCCCAGAGCATAGTAAACAGACTGGACAAAAGATAGCTGGCTTTCTCACGAAACTTGCTCGGTATTTGTGAGATAATAGGAGCGATTGCAGTGTTTCCAATCGGCCTTTGCACATCATCAAGGATAAAATGTGTACGTGTGATACTGTGTGTGTGTGTGTTTAAAATGCAATGTGTTCATCTTTCAAACCCACGTCAAATCATGAACTCCAGTAACCACGTGCCTCCCGTGAAAACTGAGACCTCGTCTGCAGCTCCCCGACCCCACAACACCTCGCCGGTGGGTTTTCATCCATCACTATCCTTGCATCAAGGTAACCAACTCCTGGAAGGCAGTCGCTTCGCGGGAACTGTACGAATAGGCACTTAGTGGGAGTTTGTGGGATGATGCTAAAGGAGCATTATCTATGCAGTGTTCCTCCACCTTCAGTCACCGTCAAATATCTAAAGGACTATTATGGGAAAATTGTATGATGTGTTTGTGTGATTCTAAGCAATTTAAGATCGCGCTTCTGACCCAAATTACTCCTTGGTTTCCCATTAATCCTTTCAAACTTCTGACCATGGCTGGCAAAGCCTGCGGGTGGCTCCTGTTTGCATGCTTAGCCTTTGCTCACCTTTCTAAACCCTCGGCTCAGCACACTCGTCACACCGGCCTTCTATTCCCGGCAAACACCAACCTCTTTTCTGCCTCAAGGGCTTTGTCCTTCCCCCAGCCTGGAACTCACGCTGCCCCCAAAGGTTCGCCTGGCTGGTTATAAACACCACCTCCTCCAAGAGGCCTTCTCTGATAACCCTCAGTGGTTCCCACCTGTTTCCACCATCAGCCTTGGCTTGTCAGCATCAATCACGGCCTCATTTTTAGTCGTTGGTCTATTCTTACTATAATGCAGGCTCGAATAGATCAACAATCTTTTGTATTCATTCTAATTTATTATTGCAGCCCCAGAATCTCCAGTACTTGGCTGTCTTGGGTGGGATTGAAGAAAAAACTGGCTATGGGCATTCCAGGCAGACACACCTGCATCGGCAGGAGAGAGAGAGACATGATAGGTTTATAGGAGGCAACAGTACATTTTAAGTGAGGGCTATAGCTGGAAAGTAAGTGCTCAGTAGATGCTCAAAATAATTTTGAACGAATGAAAGTGGAATGTAGTCAAGTTCCAGGAAGACTACCTAACCAGAGCTGTCCCAGGACACGGACAATCTTTGGGAGCGTGCATGTAAAACACACGCGCGCGCGCGCGCGCGCGCACACACACACACACACACACACACACACACACACACGTGCATGCACTCCCTCGGGACGTTGGGGACGGTTAGGAGGTTGGGCTTGACCTACAAGATCCCCTTCAACTCGACTCTGATAGGACTGCAGAGGTAAACAAGCCCTGGAACCATGGATCGCGGCCTGGGCCGGGCAGGCTTCGTGGCTGGGGCAGGTGCTCGCTAGTACGGGCGTTTGGGCTGCAGCCGGAGAGCAGGCGGCCGGAGGGATATTGCAGAGCAGAGACGGGGCGCTTCTCAGCTGAGAGACCTACGGGGAGGGATGCTGGGTTGGGGGCCCCTGGGGAGCCATCGAGCCCCTCGGCACCGTCTGCCTTTATCTCTAGGGACAAACTCAAAACTCCTGTGGGCGTGCAGCGTGAGAAGATAGCGGCGGGGACTCCAACGGGCGGGCGGAGACTCGAGAGCCGCGTGGGCCCCTCCGCGCTGGCCGCACTGCTACGCAGGCGCAGAGCGTCTGTGCGCGCCCCTCCGGGGCTCTAACCGGCCGGAGCCACAGCGGACGTGACGCAGGGCGCCGGCCCCGGCGGCGCAGCGGAGGCCCGCGGGGGCGTGTCAGGAGGGCTAGGCGAGCTCCGAGCGATTGGCGTGGGGACTCGAGCTGCAGGGAAGGGGGTGGGGAGGGCGATCCGCCGGGCGGCGCGCCCCCTGCAGGTGGGACTGCAGGTCTGCGCTCTCGCCACCCACCCCACCCCCCGCACCGCAGCCTGACGCAGCCACACGGCTCCCCGCCTGGATGCAGCCACAATTCTCTTCCTGAAGCAAACTTCAGGTTCGGTATTCTCCAGTACAGGAGTCCCCACTGCAACCCCAGGATGAAGTTCAAAGTCCTCGGCTTGGTCCTCATGGCCTTGCACGATAGGGCCACTACTTACCTTTCCAGCTATATCTCTCATTCAAAATGTACTGCTGCCTCCTATAAACCTATCATGTCTGTCTCTCTCTCCTGCCTGTGCAGTTGTGTCTGCCTGGAGTGTCCATAACCAGTTTTTTCTTCAATCCCACCCGAAACAGCTTCACCCCACCACCCATGTACACGCTCATCGTGGAACTCTTAATCCACGCTGTCGTCACAGCTCAATTGCCACGTTCCCTCTCAACTTCAATTCAGGGTTCCTGCCACTCAAACTTCAGAACCCAACAAGCATAAAAACAGTAGTGTCAGCCATCAACTCACATCACCAAGAAAGAATTACTATCCAGAACAGGTAGTTTACCTTAGAGGAAATAATGATGGTTAGCTGTTCACCTCATTAGTAATCAGGGAAATGCAACTTCAAACCACATTGAAAATACTATTTCATGCCCATTGAATTGGCAAAAATTTTTAAGTTGAACAATACTAAGCTTTGGCAAGGATGTAAAGCAATTGAAATTCTTATCCCTGCTATGGGAAAATAAATGAGTACAACTACTTTAGATAACTATTTCTTATTTTAAAAGATGAACATGGGCATGTCCTATATAAATAAGCACATATATTCCCATAGCATATATATCCCAGATATATATCCCAGAGAAAGTCCCTCACTGCATTGCTTGTAACAGCATAAAAAGCAGAATGGGTAAATAAATTGTGGGATACTGTGGAGCAACAAAAACCAAACTGAAGCCATATACATTTCAATAGACTGGATATTTATGTGCCCTTCTCCCCCCCCCCACCCCCCACCCCCAATTCCTTTGTTGAATCCTAATCTCCAAGATGATGGTATTTGGAGGTGGGGTTTGGGGGAAGTAATTAGGTAATCAGGGTGGAGCCCTCATGAATGGGACTAGTGACCTAATATAAAAGACCCCAGAGCTGTCTGTCACTCATTCCACCACGTGAAGAGGAAAGTAGACAGTTATCCATGCATCAGGAAGCAAACAGGTATCTTGATCTTGGATTTCCCAATCTCAAGAACTGTGATAAATGAATGTCTGTTGTTTACTAGTATATACCACCCAGTCTATAGTATTTTTTTTTTTTAAATAACAGCCCAAATGAACTAAGACACGCCTCAACATAAGTGAATCTTTAAAAAAGAGCACTGGTAATATGGAGATATGCCTTGTGAACTCCCAAAGGGGGAAAACACATTGAGCAAGACACAGAAACTATCTACTGAATAATTTATTATAGAACTGAGTTGTGTTGTATTTATTGTGATACCTAACCTTTAAGATGGTGTTACAGAATTTGCCAGGCGACCGGAAAATACACACACAGGAGTACTCAGAGATACAGGAAAAATCCATTTATTTCCAGATGTATTAGTACCATGACTCAGGGGAGCCTGTTTCCAAATCCTGAGCAAACCAATATGGAGGAAGCTCTCTCTTTATACCCTTTGGTTTCTTTGTCCTCCAAATAAGGATCAGACTTCCGGACCTTTCAAGGGCTTTGCAAAAAGCCCTGCATGTTGGGATGGGGGCCGTGAGACCACACCTAAAGGCCTGGCCTGGCACCAGTGCTGATAACCCCCTCCAGGGGTTGTGTATGGCTCATGGTTTATGGCCTCTGTAAAATGTGAGTATTTAGGTAAACAGGTCTTACAAGACCAGATAATTAAGGAAGGGGCAGTGACTAAAGTAGACTATTGCCGGGAGCCGGTCCATCCTTGCTGTTTCAAGGGACCTGGCATATATGGCATACTGTTCTTAATATGTTTGCTCACCTTCTTGGCACTATGTGTTTTAGCCAAGGTCACCTCTCTGAGAAAGGTTGTTTCCCCAGGTAGGGATTTTCCCCTGAAGTTAGGGAGGGAATAAAACCCCTTAACTAAGTGCCAGGCGGGTACTTTAACTACAAACAATCATGCTTAAGCTACATAATCTTTACTCCCTGGAATGGAGATAAGAAACGCCCTAACCTTTGGAATAGAGATTGATAGGATTGGAATCAACTGGTATAAATACAGATGTAACAAGACAGCAAGAGACAGAACTTAGAAGAGAGCCAAGAAGACAGAACCTACACAGAACCTAGAGACAGAAGAACTTCGCTGGAGAGAACATGGCAAAAGATCCTGGACAGAAACTGGCCACAGAACCTAGAGACAGAACCTAGCGAGAGAACCTGGCTGAAGAACCTAGAGACAGAACCTGGCTACAGAACCTGGATAGAACATGGCAAGAGAACCTGACTAGAACCTGGTGACCGAATCTGGCTGGAGAACCTGGACAGAACCTAGCGAGGGAACATGGCTACAGAACCTGGCTGGAGAACCTGGACAGAACCTAGCGAGGGAACATGGCTACAGAACCTGACTAGAACCTGGAGAACCTACAGAACCTGGCAATAGAACCAGGCAAGAGAACCCAACCATGCTGATCAACTGAACACTGCCTCTGTGTCATTCCTTCTTCGCCGACTCCATCCACACCTTTGGGGGCCCCTGGACCTGCTGGGGTTGGACCCCAGCATCTGGGAAACAACCTTTCTCGGAGAGGTGACCTTGGTTAAAACACACAGCGCTAAGGGGAGCAAACATATGAAGAACAGTATGCTATATACACCAGGTCCCTTGAAACATATGCTGTGCAGATGTTTCTTTCCTGCAGCGACTGTGTCAAGCAGCAAGGATGGACCGGCTTCCGGCAGACTATAGGCTATCAGGAATGTGCATTAGGGATACTGATTAACTAGGTACAGAGTCAGGCTGCTGGTCTCCTCATCAATGGCACAGTGAGCCTTACCTCCTGGTATAGATACCACTGCCATACTGAGTAGACAATCCTATTCAATCGTCAATCTGCAAAATAGGGTTATGTAGAAATTATGCATGTGGTTTCTGAGGCTAAATTTTAAAAGACATTGTGATTTTAGCTCTTGGCGAAGCCACTGCCATGTTGTGAGGTCACTCAAACAGCCTTATGGAGAAGCGCACACTGGGAAGAGCTGCAGCCTCCTACCATCAGCCATGTGAATAACCCAACTTGGAAATAGATCTCTCTCCCACAGTCAAGCTTTCAGACGACTGAACTCTGGTTAGTATCTTGACCGAATGCCTTTTCAGAGATTCAGAGCCAGAACCACTTATATAATCCATTTCTAAATCCTTGACTCTCAGAAATCGTGACATAATAAATGTGTATTGTTTTAAGCCGCTAAGTTTTGGAGTCATGTGTTATGCAACATTAGAAAATTAATATTTTTATGGATACATACATAAGTAGTAAAATTATATAACATGGTATTCAATTAATACCAAATTTATGAAGGATGTAAGAGATAGTTAGAAATCTTTAAGATATGTCATAAATTATAGGAAAAAGCCATGTGGAACAGTGTTAGCAACTGGGGAGGTTTTATACAAGACTCTATTGAGATACTGGTAATGTTCTGTTTCTAACCAGAGTAAGTAGTATGCACACAGCTATTTTATTATCTTAAAATTTAAACATACATTCTTTTTATTAATGTACATTGAGTGGCCAGATTATTATGACTGGCCAGATTATTATGACCACCCCATCAGTACTTCGCTGGGCCACCTTCTGCCTTCAGTACTGCGGCGATTCTTCTTTGGCCCAACGAAGTTCTGATGGGGTGGTCATAATAATCTGACGGGTCATAATAATCTGGCCACTCAGTGTATATTTTTATTGATTTCAGAGAGGAAGGGAGAGAGAGAGAGAGATAGAAGCATTCATGATGAGAGAGAATCATTGATCGGCTGCCTCCTGCATGCCCCACCCTGGGGATCAAGCCCACAACCCAGGCATGTGCCCTGACCAGGAATCGAACTGTGACCTCCTGGTTCATAGGTCAATATTCAACCACTGAGCTACAGCGGCCCGGCCACAAATACAATTTTTAACAGATAAGTTTCAAAAGCATACAAAGATTCTCATACCTTTCATGCAGACTCACCAATTTTTAACATGTTGCCATATTTGCTATTTCATTTCCTTTCTGTCTCTGTCCTTGTCTCTACATACATATGCGTATACATACATACATAGAACCCTGTTTGTGTATATTTCTCCAGAATTACTTAAGAGCAACTTGTACACATCATCCCGCTTCACCACAAACATTTCAGTGAATCAGTGTGCATTTTCTAAGAATAAGGGCTTTTATTTACACAACCATAGTAAAATGATTAAGTTTAGAAAGCTACCATTGCTACAATGCTATCATCTAATCTACAGACCTTATTCAAATTTCACCAATTGTCTCAGCAATCTTCTTTATACAGATTGTTTCTCCTGGTTTAGGATCCAATGCAGGATCACATACTGAATTTAGCTTTCATGTCTCTTTAGTCTCCTATAATCTGGAACAGTTCCTCAGTCTGTCTTTGTTTTTCATGATGTTGACATTTCTTAAAATGACAGGCCATTCTGTTTTATAATGTCCCTCAATTTGGGTTTGTTTGAAGTTCTCCCATGATAAGATTCAGATTTTGCTTTTTTTTTTTAGGTTTTGCATTTTTGGCAGGAATAGTACATAGTGACGTGTCCTTCTGAGCATATCATATCAAGGGCACACAATGACAGTTTGTCCCATCATTACTGATACTAACTTTGATTACTTGGTTAAGGTGAAGTCTTCCAAGTTTCTTCAATTAATTAGTAACGTAAAATATATGTTATTTAAAAAAAACAGCTTATTGAGATAAAATTCACATACTGTATAATTCACCCTTTTAAAGTGTTCAAAGCAATGGTTTTGAATATATTCACAGAGTTGTGCAATCACCACCACAATCAATTTTGGAATATTATCATCACCTCAAATAGAAACTTCACATCCATTAGCAGTCATGTTTTTATAGAATTCTATTACATGGATGTACAATAATTTATCTGTTTCCTTTTGAAGGACTTTTTTTTTCTAATCTCTAATTACAAACAGTACTGCAATGAGTAAAATTGTTTTGCTTGTATTCAAGTATGTCTGAAGGTAAATTCCCTCAAGAGGACTGCTGGGTCAATGGAAAAGTACATAAGCAATTTTAAGGAGTATTGATAAACTAGAGGCCCGGTGAACGAAATTTGTGCACGGGTACAGTCCCTAGGCATGGCCAGCAACCGAAGCACAAGCGTCTAGCATGGAAGGGCAGGTCCCACCTGACCTCTGGGCCCTGAGCAGCACCTGGGACCCTGGGCCCCCACACACCCCCTCCACCTGAGTCATCAGGCCCCCCGCCACCACTGCTGGTCATCGTCTGTGGGGCAATCGGCGAGGCAATCAGGTCCCACTTGCACCCGCCTTGGCCTGGCACCACCTGCTCACCTGCTCCACCATCCTGCTGGGGTCCTGCTCTTGTCGGGGCCCATTGGGCCGGCATTTCCTCCACTGCCACCCGGTGCCAGTGCTGTGTCGCCAACGCCCACCATGTTTCGCGCCACTCCCGGTTGGTCTGCGCACGTCATAAGGAGCAGTTGAACTCCCGATCAAGGGGGCAATTTGCATATTAGGCTTTTATTATATAGGACTAGAGGGCTAATTATTTAATGTTTATACTGTATTTTAGGGTGCTCTTTTTAGAGTGATAGAGTAATAACAAGCCAAAGGAGAAAATGTTACTTATCTAATAGTGACTATTTCTAATATTATTCCTATTATATTAGTATCTCTAAGGAATCTAAAACAGTATTTTGAGATTTTTGAAGTCATACCTCATGCCTTGAAGTGGTAATAACTTCTGAACTATATAGCACTAGTGATCTTTTTTTATACCATCGTCTTATTCCTTGTTCATTCTGTAAAGCATGTAGCTTAATTACAACAAATTTATCCCATAATATATCTGCTATCAGTTCTTTGGCTATCAGGGCTGTTACCCCATTGGGAGCTCATAGGCTTCTCCAGACTAGGGGAGTGACTCTAGATTTTATGAGATAAACACACGTGACCTACAGAGTACCTGTTTTTTTCCAGGTCCATATGGCAAATGATAGAGCCAGTCAGGCTCACTGGTCAGTTGGCATTTTTGGAAAACTTATATTGTTTATTACATCCTTATCATTTTTATATGTTTTTATTCAGTTTAGAGGGAAAGGAAGGGAGAGGGAGAGAAACATCCATGTGAGAAACATGGATCGGCTGCCTCCAGCACACCCTCAACTGGGGATGGAGCATGAAACCCGGGTATGTGCTCATTCCTTATTATTTTTAAAAAGTAAGAAATTGTAAGGAAGCCTACATAATTTGTTTAATTACATGTAAACAAATTTGCATGTAAACTGAGGCTAACTTGTTGCGGCAGGCCTGGGCGTACTGTGCAGCTCAGATGCACAGTCTCAAGAATACTTGTTGCCCAACTGGGAGGAGTGTGCAGTTAGCGGACAGTCTGCAGCTCCTTCAAGTCTCCTTCAGCTTTCGAGCCAAGGTCAGACTCTTCCTGAGGTGGCCCTAATCAGTGATGCAGCGAGATGATGGAACAAAAGACTGGCCATTTCCGCCCACTGCAGGACCCTCTCCCAGGCCATCTCCGACCTGGAGCTCCCCATTGGAGTGGCTGAGGCACCAGCAAACCTGCTCTGTGGGCTGCTGGCTCCTCTGCCCAGGCCTGCTTCCTCCTTCTCCTTTCACAGATGTTACCATCAACAAAGCCTTTTGCATTCTTGACTTTATTTCAGTTTCTCCTTTCGAGCAGTCCCAACCGATATAGTTGTAAATGGATATTGATTTATAAGATACCAACAGATATTTTTAATCATGACGCTGCCATATAAAACCCTCAGATTCATTGGTTATAGAAATACATCTATAACTTTCCAAACTGATTGCTTTCTCATAATATGTACAGAAATTGATATAGCTCTGAATCTCTAAGTAAAGAGGTTACTCTAATTTTGATTATGTTCCTTAAACAGAGTTTACTTATGATAAAAAAAAAAAAAGCATCCACACTTCATCAGATGTACTCTTTTCACTGCTTCTGACGGAGATAATCTCTTCTTTTATTTTTTCCAGGAAACTACCAGCAGTTCTAAAAAAAGAAAGAGAAAGAAAACAAATAAAAAATAATAATAGCATATCCCATCGTCCCTTGTGCAACAGTTCATTTCCCTAAATCTTTGAAAATTACTTATACATGCATGATTTATGAAGAGAATGCCAGGAACACAGTTTCATAAGGATTCTATTAAAAGTCTCTCTCCCCGAGGCAGAGTGTTGCTGGTTCAGAATGGTTTTCCTCTGAACCTCCTTTGTCTACAAATGAAAAAGATTGCGTAGCTTTTGTTTTCTTGACTCTAACGTAGAAATTAAAACAAAAACAACAAAACCTTGGAATGGAAAGCAACAGTAACAGCTAAAGAAGAACTGAATTTTAATTGGCCCAGCTGATCGGACAAAAATAGGTTTTCTTATTACTGAGCGTTCAGTAGAAACAGTTCTCATGAAGTATTTTGTTAATATTCTTTTTTATTTGTTTTTTGTTTTTTTTGTTTAATCCTCACTCAAGGAGTGAGGAAATTTTTTTCATTGATTCTAGAGAGAAGGGAAGGTAGGGGGGAGAGAGAGAAAGAGAGAAAGAGAAACATCGACAGGGACACATCCATTGGTTGCTTCCCACTCATGCCTCTACTGGGGCGGGGATTGGACATGCAACCCAGGTATGTGCCCTTGATTGGGAATTGAACCGGAGACTCTCCAGTGCAAAGGCCAAGGCTCTAACCACTGAGCGTGCCGGCCAGGGCTTAGTTGTTTATTGATTTTAGTTAGGAGAATGTGGAACATATTCTGAAGGTGAAACAGAGGAAAAAAGGATTGAAATGGAACCTGTGTGCCGAAAAGGTCCAGCACATTTCTTGTAAGTTTATTCCTGGTTCTTGTTAACTTTTGTTGTTAGAAATGGGAATTTAAAAATTACATTTTTACTTAATTTTTATTGGATTAGAGAAAAAGCGTTGTTTTTTTATATATATAGTTGACTTAAAACTGGCCACCTTACTTAACTCTTTTAATAGTTCCACTAGTTTTCTTTCTAAAATAATGTCTTTGATTCTCTGCATTTACAATCGATATGCAAAGTATGATGATTTTTGCCTCCCACCTTCTTAGAGAGGTGGGATGAGTGGATTGAGACCTCAGCAATTCCTGGACCCCACAACCACTCTGCCTTGACCAAAATCGGGAATGCTGCTCACCACCGATGTTGAAAGCTGCTGAATCAAGAAGTCATCTGCCAAATTAATAAACTGCTGCTCCAGCGACTGGCTCCGGATTCTTGCCACCTGTGCCCCACTCTGCCCCAACCAAGCAGATGCTCTCTCTGCTCACCACCTCTCTCCACAGATCGCTCTGTTCCAAATCGAGGTCTCACAATAGTGTTTCTATTTGGTGGGACCCAAATCACACCGTGAGCCCTAGCCACAAAGAAGCCTGAGAAACAGTGTTTTAGTTTCTCTCTCCGCCTTCACTCTAGGCAGCGGTTCTCAACCTGTGGGTCGTGACCCCTTTGGCGGTCGAACGACCCTTTCACAGGGGTCGCCTGAGACCATCCTGCATACCAGATATTTACATTACGATTCATAACAGGAGCAACATTACAGTTATGAAGTAGCAACGAAAATAATTTTATGGTTGGGTCACAACATGAGGAACTGTATTTAAAGGGCCAGAAGGTCGAGAACCACTGCGTCTAGAGCATGCCAATATGCAATATCGGGCATAGTATTCTTTAGCATATTTAGAAAGTTTCCTCCTATTTCTTTTTTTAAAAAATTGGTATAAAATAAACACAAGTTTTACCATTTTTAAATGTACAGGTCACTAGTGTTGTGTATTTCACATTGTTGTGCAACCAATTTCCAAAACTCTTTTTGTTTTGCAAAACTAAAACTCTGCACCCATTACACAATTACTACCCATTTCCCCCCTCCCCTCAGCCCCTGGTAACCACTATTCTCCTTTCTGTTTCTATGAATTTGACTTCTTTAGGTAGCTCATATAAAATGGAATCATACAGTATTTGTCTTTTTGTGGCTTGTTTCACTTAGAATAATGTCCCCAAGGCTCATCCTTGTTGTAGTGTATGTCAGGATTTCCTTCCCTTTTCAGGCTAAATAATATTGCATTATTTGTATATGGAACGTTTTCTTCGTTCCTTTGCCAGGGACCCTTGGGTCCCTCCCACCTCTTGGCTATTATGCATAATGCTACTATGGGCATAGACCTACAAATACGTCTTTGAGACCTGTTTCCTATTATTTTAGAAACATACCCATCCTCTTACTTCCTTTCATCTCAGAGCTCAAAAAGGAAAGTGTTGCTGAATTTTATCAAACAATTTTTCAATATCTGTAGCAGATTATACTAGTACTTTTTAAGATGCCACATTATCGCTCCTCCAACATGCTTGATGCTTTTTCCACTGAGTTGTGGGGTTTATATCCTCTCTCCTTGAACCTGGGAAAATCTCTGTGACTGCCTGGACCCACAGAATACAGCGGAAGTGATGCGATGCTACTCCCAAGGCTGGACCATAAAAGTGCCATGCACGTCCACCTTCTTCTCTCGGATGCTCACGCTCGGAATCCATCAGCCACGCTATGAGAAAGCTCAGGCTAACCCATGGAGAAAGCACCTACAGAGGTATGTCTGCAATTCCCACCTGACAGCCCAGCTGGGGTCCCAGCCCTCAGCCAGCATCAAGTGCCAAACCAGTGAGTGGCGATACCGCCAGATGATTCTGTGGTCTTAGCCTTGAGACTGCCCCGTGGGGCTCTGGACATCGTGGTGCAGAGATCAATGGTGCCTGCTGTGCTCTGATCTGATTTCTGACCCTCAGAATTCATGAGTATAACAGCATGATTGTTTTATGCCAGGAAGCTATGGGGTGGTTACACAGTGGTACAGGCAACTGGTACCATATCTAATGATATGATCCTTTGGTTATTCTTTCATCATTTTTTTCTTTTTAATATATTTTTATTGATTTCAGGGAGGAAGGGAGAGGGAGAGAGAGATAGAAACATCAATGATGAGAGAGAATCATTGATCAGCTGTCTCCTGCATGCCCCCCACCGGGGAATCGAACCCACAACCTGGCCATCTGCCCTTGATCAGAATCGAACCCGGGACCTTTCAGTCCACAGGCTGATGCTCTATCCACTGAGCCAAATCGACTAGGGCATTTTTTCATCATTTGATGTAATGTTTAAGTACTTCTGTACTGGCAGAATAAACTGTCCTTGCTCAAGTTGTATTATCTATACTAATAAAAGGGTAATATGCTAAGTAGACCGGGTCGACTGGACATCTTCTGGACGTCCGACTTCCTTCCAGACAAAGTGGGGGCTGAGACAGAGGCAGTTAGGGGGCGATCAGGCCTGCAGGGGAGCAAGCAGTTAGGTGCGATTAGGCTGGCAGAGGAGCAAGTAGTTAGGGGGCAATCAGGCAGGCAGGTGAGCAGTTAGGAGCCAGTGGTCCCAGGTACCTTACTTATATTTTAACTTATGAAGCAGGTGGTAGTATCCCCATTTTTCTTAGGAGAAAACTGAGGTTCAGCTAGTTTAAACTCTCTGCCCTACATCACCCCGTGCAAAGCTAACTGCAAGGTCAGCGCTTGCTTCACTCCATCCATGGCTCCTCCTACCAAGGACTGTCTGTACACTGCTGTTTCAGATTTATCTCTTTGAAAAAGGAGATTATTCAAGAGAGGAACGTTCCAATGGCTTTGTTCTTTAATCTTTTGAAGGACAGCAGTGTGCAAGGTTATTGTGAGGTCCAGCTGGGGCTGACGTCAGGCTGCAACTTGGAGAGGTCCCCTTGCTCAATTCCAGTCTTGTTCTTTTTTTTTTTTTTTTTAATATATTTTATTGATTTTTTACAGAGAGGAAGGGAGAGGGATAGAGAGCTAGGAACATTGATCAGCTGCCTCCTGCACACCTCCTACTGAGATGTGCCCGCAACCAAGGTACATGCCTTTGACTGGAATCAAGCCTGGGACCTTTCAGTCTGCAGACTGACGCTCTATCCACTGAGCCAAACCAGTTAGGGATCCAGTCTTGTTCTTTAAAAAAAATTTTTTTAAAAAATATTTTGCTGAGAGAGAAAGAGAGAGGGAGAGGGAAAGAGAATCAGCTATTTGTTGTTCACTCATTGATGCATTCATTGGTTGATTCTTACATGTGCCCTGCCTGGGGATCGAACCTGCAACCTTGGCGTATGGGGGCAACCAACTGAGCTATCCGGCCAGGGCTTTCCAGTCTTGTTCTTTAGCATTTTGTTTTAGGAGGTAAATACTAGTAGAATCACTAGGTGCTATTCAACTCCTACCTTTAAAATGTAATACTAGAAAAAAGGATCCTTGCCCTAAGCTTGTGAAACCAAAAACATATGGCTCTATGTTTGTGAGACACGTATGTGCCATTCTATGTTTGGGAGCCCTATATACTCTAAGAACATGAGGCCCACACTGAGTCTCACAACAATGAGACCCATAAGTAAAAGAGTATGATATAACACCATCAGAAGGAAAAAAGGCCAATTTTCCACTCTGTTACAATTTTGAAATAGTAGGACATTTTCTTAAAAACAAATAAGTGTGTATGCTTATGTGCACTTAGCTATGTCTTTAATGATGCCTTTCTGCTGTATATAATTGTTATGGAATGCAGGTGAACCAAAGGCCAGACAGACTTACCCCTGGGTTCTCAATCTGGCACAACTGACTTTTGGCTTTTGTTCTAAAAGCAACATCCCAACTAGAGTTTGGGCATTATGGGGTTCCTGAGAGATGACAGCCACGGAGCTGGACACCATAGCCCAAGAGGAGTGGGTCACCGCCTTTCAGGGCTTGGCTTTGCTCTCCTTTGCTAGCTCTACAACCCACTGCTGTGAGGGACCAGACAAAAGGGTGTGTGGCTGGGGTGGAAGAGGGTGAAGTGGGAGGAGGGGAGGCAGCGCTGCCTGAGACATGGGGAAAATATGTATATGAACATGTTTAGCCCAGAACTGCATGGCTTCAGCCGGATAGGCTTTGCTGGAAGTGATTATTATCGTGCGCTTGTAACATGAGGATAAAATGAAAGCAAGCTCAGCTGCTCTGGGTCATCCTCGTCTTCCCCACCTCACAGACAGGCTCAGACCTCAGATAGCAGAGCGTCACTCCACCCATTCTGCCACCTGGCTGCCTCCACCCTCTGGCTCCCTATTCCTTACCCGAGTCTCACTTCTCAAGCCTCTCTTTTGTCTAACGCCAAGCTCCTAATTCCTCAGAGATTCTACTTTCACTGAAGCAAATCCCGATGTTTAATCCTATTTTTCCTCTTCTTCCACTGAGAACTGTCTTTTGGGGGAGCCACCTTTTGCCCATTGCATGCCCATCAAGATGACCCCGTCCTCTCCTGGACCTTTGTTGATGAAATTCTTATAAAAAGGCAAGGACTGGAGAAGTGGTCTTTGAGGTACCCTTCAAGATATGCCCAGAGTAACACCAACTCCATGCATTACGCAGAATGGGCTCAAGACTGGAATAAAGAATCTGTAAAGGGGGTAAGCCTGGGACCTGTCCAAATGGCACTGAGTATAAACTAGCCACTATATATGTATGTATATGTGTATATATATATATATATATATATATATATATATATATATATATGTATATATATGTATATATATATTTTAAATGTGTTTTTATTGATTTCAGAGAGGAAGCAGGAGAGAGATAAAAACATGGATGAGAGAGATTCATTGATTGGCTGCTACCTGCACAGCCCCTACTGGGGATCAAGACCTTAACCCAGGGATGTGCCCTTGACTGGAATCGAACCCGGGACCCTTTACTCTGCGTCTGATGCTCTATCCACTGAGCCAAATCAGCTAGATTTGGCTTTTATAGATAGTAGCGAAGAAACATATTTTCTGATAAGGTCTCCCTTACTCTATCATTACCTCATTATCACACAAAATTTTATATAAGGGTGGTTTATGATTTTACATGTAGAAGAAAGCAATGCTCCATTCAATAGAACTCAGTTAATTTATTTCTGCAGAGTAAAGTGATTCCTAGTTCCTTGTATAAAGCAGAGTGGCTGCGGCAACATTGATTTTTTTTAAAAAAAAACTTGTCTTAAAACATTTCTTTCACATTCCTTTAAAATCTATATTGCTAAGATGCTAAGACAAGCATCTTTCTAATAAAAAAAAAATCCCTGATGTAATGATATAAAGACCATTTTCACTAGAGACGGGGTGTCTGTGTTGCCATTTTCTCATTTCAAAGCTGCAGGACGCAGACATTGCTTCTAGCCTAATGTCTTCAGGCTTTGGAACCCATGGCCATTAGGCCCATGGAAAACATTTAGTTCAAGATCATCATTTTATAAGTAAAGAGATAAAGCCCAAAGAAAAGCTGAGTACTTGCCCAAGGTCAAACAAGTCTGTTAATAGTAGAAACAAAAGTAGACTCGTGGACGGGTCCTAAAGTGCTCTTAAAGTTTAGATGTGATCCTGCCCAGCCGTTCCAGGAAGGTCTGCCCTCCTCAATCCCGGGACTCCAAGTCCATCAGCATGAATAGTATCTGAACTTAGAGAAAGGTATTGGTAATTTCTACCACTGTGATTTAGTTTTTCTTTTATTTTTTTGTTTAGTTTTTCTTGATTATTTTTCCCCCTTTTAAATGCTCATTTTAAACTAGAGGCCCGGTGCATGAAATTTGTACACTGGGGGGTGGGGGTCCCTCAGCCTAGCCTGTGCCCTCTTGCAGGCTGGGACCCCTCGGGGGATGTAGCAGTGTGCCAAGCAGCAGGAGGCCAGGGAGGAGCTCGAATCGGGGCCAGGCGCTGTGCCGCTCGCGCTGTGCCTGTTACTGCCGCTCGGTAGTGCTACCGTGGATTCAGGAGAGACTCCCATTGTGGCAGCTGCACTTGCCAGCCGTGAGCATGGCTTCTGGTTGTTGAGTGGTGCTCCCCATGTGGGAGCGCACTGACTACCAGGGGGCAGCTCCTGCATTGAGCATCTGCCCCCTGGTGGTCAGTGTGCATCATCGCGACCAGTTGTTCCATTGTAACAGTTGCTTAGGCTTTTATTATATAGACTAGAGGCCTGGTGCATGAATTTGTGCATGGGTAGGGTCCCTCCTGGCCGATTGGGGCCGTCTTGCCCAGTCCCAATTGGGGCTGGCTGTGGGGGAGGGACTGTGGGAGGTTGGCTCTGGGAGTGCACTGACCACCAGGGGGCAGCTCTTGCATTGAGTGTCTGCCTCTAGTGGTCAGTGTGCGTCATAACTACTGGCTGGTCATCCAGTCATCTGGTCGTCTGGTTGTAACGGTCGCTCAGGCTTTTATATATAGAGATAACCTTTGTGTGAATAACTTGTTCCTCAACAGCCCCATCACCCCATTGTTTACAACTATGGTTCTCAAAGTGTGATCCTAGAACTTGATAGAAAAGCAAATTCTTGGCCCCCACTCCAGACCTGCTAAATTCTGGGGGTAGCACCCAGTAAGCTGTGTATTAACAAGACTCAGGGGGATGCTGATGCACACTGAGGTTTGAGAACCTCTGGTTTAGATAATTCTTGCTTGAATTAATGGTAACACTGGGGTTGCAGTATGGTGACTTTTCACCACTTATTAAACATTTGTTAGATGGCATTTTTCTTTTTTACTGAGATCTAATTGTCTCAATAAAATAACATTGTGTAAGTTTAAGGTGTATAACATGTTGATTTGATACATTTACTTACATATTGCAATAAGATTACCATCATAGTATTAGCTAACGTTGCCATCACGTCACATAATTATCTTTTTTTGTTTGTGGTGAGAACATCTAAGATCGAGTCTTTTAGCAACTTTTAAGTATATAATACAGCAGTTAGCTATAATCAGCTTACTGTGCATTAGGGTGATCTTCAGACTTACTCATCTGTTCACTGCAAGTTTATACCCTTGACCAACATTTCAATTCCTCCATCCCCAGACCCCTGGTAACCACCATTCTACCTTCTGTTTTAGCTTTTTTGGATTCCACATGTAAGTGATATCATATATACTTGTCTTTCTCTGTCCGATTGATCTCACTTAGCATAGTGCCCCCAAGGTCACCTTGTCACAAATGGCGGGATTTTCTTCTTTCTCTTGGCTGAATAAAATGTCAGTGTATGTGTGCATCACATCTACTCATTCAATGATGGACACCTGGTGGTTTTCATATATTGGCTATTGTGAATAATGCTGCAATAAACGTGTGAGTGCAGATAGCTTTTCTATATCCTGTTTTATTTCCTTCGGATATATACCCAGAAGTGGAATTGCTGGGTCATATGGTAGTTTTATTTTTTGAGAATTACTATACTTTTTTTCTGTAGTGGCTGAACCAATTTACATTTCTACACAAAGTTTCCTTTTTTCCCACATCCTCACCAACACTTATCTCTTATCTTTTTATGATAGCCATTCTAATAGGTATGAGGTGATATTTCATTGTGGTTTTGAAATATTTTATTAGTGATCTTGAACATCTTTTCATGTTCCTGTTGGTCATTTGTACATCTTCTTTGGAAAAATGTCTGTTCAGTTCCTCTGCCCATTCTAATCAGATTGCTTGTTTTTTATTTTTTTGCTATTGAGTTCTATGAATTCTTGACATATTTTGGATATTAACCTCTTATCTGATACACAGTTTTCAAATATTTTCCCCCATTCTGTAGGCTGCCTTTTCATTTGGTGGATTGTTTAGCTGACATTCTTTTATACAGTGAAACTTTCCTTTACTTTGCCCTACCTTTTTATTCTCCCCCATTACCTCACCACTATGGATTCATAGACTTTGGAAATTCAGTGTGCTAAAATCAGTTGCAGTTATTGCATCTTGGCCTTTTGGCTAAGATCAAGTGTAGTATCTGTTTTTACCAGTTTAATAACATCAGTTACAGTTTTCATTCTATTTGATGTCCAAGTAATCCCTTATTTACCCTTTAAGCTGTTCCGGTATTCCCCCTACCTGGCTTCAGGAGTCATTGAGAGCATCCTTGGTGTATGACACAAGACTCAGTGATTCTTGACTCTATTTACCTGTTTTTATACTGAATCTTGAGTGCAGGAACAAAGTCTACTCCTTAACTTTTACCCGAAGGGACCTGATATCTAAATTGTATTCTACACTATAAATGTATTCAGACAAGGTAAGTGAGTTTAGCCATTATTTTGGGAAGGGCAAAAGGCTATTCAAAACCATATTGAAGTTCCCATGATTCTTAGCCAGGGTTGGTTCAGAGTAGGTGTAAATCACAGTATTTTGTTGTGACTTTAGGTTAATTAATTTGACTCTGAGCTCTGGTCCTTGATCAAATAAAGAAGATACTTATTCATAATTGGCAAGAGCATGCTAGAGTAATAAAATGAGATATTTGGTTTTAGTCTTTAATTTGTACAGTTTTTAGGGTCTATTAAATACAACACATTCATGTAAATATCTCAATGCACCCCGGCTGGTGTGGCTCAGTTGGATGAGCATCGTCCCATGCACCGGAAGGTTGCCGATTTGGTTCCCAGTTAGGGCACATGCCTGGGTTTTGGGCTCCATCCCTGGAGAGGGATGTGTAGGAAGTAGTCGATCTATGTTTCTCCCTCTCCCTCTCCCTTCTCCTCTCTCTAAAATCAATAAGAACATATTAAAAATATCTCAATGCTTACTAGAGTAACCTAAACCTAAAATTTGCAAATTTAATACAGCTATTAAATAATTATTTCAGTGTTTACTGGAGTACCATGCTTTTCCGTGTAATGGAAAAATAGCATAATGGGTGTGAAAGTGCTTTGTAAATTTGGGTCAGACATATAATCTTCACAGTACTTTTAAGGTCTTAAGATTTTCTATTTATAAGACAAGTTCACATCCTAGTCTTAAATATTCTAAATTTTAAAACTATTTCTCTTAAATTTATTCATGCCTAATTTTTTCAAACTGGCAATTACGCCACCTCCCCCATAATTATTTGACTTCCCATTCTAGACTTACTAAAAAAATTTATAATATTATTATACAAATAAATTGACTTTTATATGCTTCTCCCAAGGACAAATTTCAACTTCTTGTCATGTTTCAATTTTTATCTGCAATATGCAGGCGACATAATCTGCTGTTCTAGTGGTTCATGCATTTGTGTTTTGCATATTTTTATACAAGAAAATGGAGAAAAAAGAGAAGTTGGCCAGATGGGAGTCTCTTCCCAGGCAGAAAAGAACTAGAAAAAATTTGCATGACCACAATCTCTTCTGTAGACAAAGGATGTTTGTTTTCAGGACTGGAAATTGGTCACAGGGTGACAACCCATCCCCAAATTCCTGAGGCAGCCCTAGCGTCACAACCTGAGGGTCTTAAATAGTTCCCAAGTTGCAATTATTTCCAAATTTAATCAACTCCCAGAAATTAGCTAATTAAAAATAATCATCTAAAACAGCAGGCCCTTTCTCCAAAATTAAACACACACTTTCTTTTACTGGCTGTTTAAATGAGTCTTGCAAAAAGCCCAGCCACCTGTTCTGGGGTGAGGGGGGTGGTGAGGGTGGGAGGTGCTAGGGTTCCTAGGAGGTGACTGTTCTTGGAGGCCAAGTCCATCCAATCCTTCTTGGAATGTCATCATCAGCTTCTGCTAAGATATAAGACTTTGTACTTGGTGGGTAAAGACAGACAAGGAATTTTCTTTACCTCTCTTCGAATCCCTTTTCCATATACTTGTTTATATTCTGTAGATGATGTAATTACAGTAAAGCTCCTAAAATAGTGTATCCCCTCTTCTCTTTCCTTACTCCCTGCAGCCCTAGCTGCCCCGTTTCCCCAGGCTCTGCCCTCCTACACAGGAAGTTGGGTGTGGTCAGGATTTACATTTTAGTTTGCATTGATGATTTAAGGCCCTTTTCAGTAGAAATCCAAGCAGAATACTTTTCTGACCAAATTTGTTTTCATTGAAGTTGAAACCTCACTGAATAGAATGCCAGAGTAAAACTAGTTTGCAGGGGAGTATTTCTCTAAATTCAGGAAATTCTCAAGAATTCACAGACTATAAAAGAGATACATAGGAAAGCAACGCTATGGAGTTGAGATGAACGAGCTTCCAGTTCAGTTTCTTTCCAGGTTACCTTATCTTAACAGCTAAAACAAACAAACAAAAACCAAGGAACAATGGAAATAATATTTTAAGTTCTCCTCGAGAGCTGCGAATTTATCAGTGACATCTGAGAGGAGGGGCTCCATGGCATGGGTAGTTTGACAGTGGAGCTTCCATTCATTCTTTGTCTTTGAGCACATTGAGTATTTGTGGAACATGGTAGGCTAGGTAAGCCTACGTAAGTGCATTGAGTGGAATCTCTCTATACAAAAGGCTAAGTGACCGACCGTCCATCCGTCCGGCCATCTGGTACATATGATGCACACTGGCAATTTAAAAATAAACGTTGACTTGGGCATGCATGAGACATATAAAGCTCTCTTTCCTTTCAATGTGCATGAATCTGTGCATAGGGCCACTAGTATCCTATATAATAAAGAGCTAATATGCTAATGGTCATGATGCCCTCACGCTGTAATGACCGATCAGCAGGAGGCTGTGTGCACAGCAGGTGTGGGTGGCAGGGCTGCCTGCGCGGCGAGGCGTGCACGGGTGGGTGGGGACTTGACGCTGAGTCCCTGCCTGGCGCCGGCCCGGCACTAGCCGGGGACGTGATGCTGTGTCCCCCATCGTTGGAGCTTGATGGGGGTGGGGCTGGCCGGGTCTGGGTCTCGCCCAATGCGGGTGGGACTGGCCGGGTCTGGGCCTCCTCCCTTTTAATGTGCATGAATTTTGTGCACTGGCCACTAGTTAATATAATACTTTGTAAAAAGATGGGGAGCTTGGGGAAAATATATTGTTATTACGAATAATGATATTTTTAGTAAGAGCAAAATTCTTATATCAATAACTAAAATAAATATTTTCTAATGTACATGATTTAGCTTAGCATGTATATGGGCATTATTTAAGTAAATATAGGTATGTATTAGGAGTACATGCTTAAAACTTTTAAAACCCAATATATCCAAAATGCTATTTTACCATGTAATTGATACACATTATTAATGAGATATTTTACATTCCCTTTTTTTCAGACTAAGTCTTTGGCATTCACTGTATATTTTACACTTTAAGCACATTTCAATTAGAACCAGCCATATCTCAAGAGTTCACATTGTAGATACCATATTGGACCACACAGCTCTAGAGAGTCTAACTTTCATTATAATTTAATTTCTTTATTTTCAATGTCATTCCTAACTTTGGTTGTTTCATTCTGGACTAGATTGTTGCAAATAGGCAAGTGTAATATATATTTTCTAGAAATCTTTCAAAGCCAATAACAAGAACCTGGAAGAAACAATCTATCAATAATAGTGCATGCCTAGTTTTGTGTGAGCTTATTAGAAATAGTTGGATCTTCACATCTAGAATTCCTTATCTACTTCTTTACTAGATAGAATCTATACCAGGGAAATATTAATGTAGGTGCACTAACTCCTATCTACTCTTCTCCAAAAGAGGATTTAGGCAATTATGTTTTTAACCAGAATTGTGATATTTTAGCCACCACTTCTATTGATGTGTCTGGATTTTATCAGGTAGCGGCAGGTACTTGTTTTAACAACTCAACACTTGAACCACCCGCTGGAGGTTGTATATAGTATTTAAACAGTGCAGATACAATCTAACGTAGCCCTCTCACACTTAAGGAAAATATAGTAGATAATGTCTAAGAAGGGCAATTATTAAACTAATTTTTATAAACATAACTCATGCAGATAAAGGGCTCAGAAGAGAGTTGCTTTAAAATTAGCCACGAGAGGTATAGGCCTGTAGATGTTGGTGAAATTGGCTTTGCTCATGTGAATGCAGGCTGCAGACAGTCATTCCTATTTGTTTATGAAGCTTGTAAGGGCACTAGATGATATGGACCCCTGGTCTTACTTTTGTTGATGAGATTGGCTATCGTTAAGTAAAAAAATAGTAGAAACCTGGTTATTATGTTGTCAGTCATGCATTTTAGAGCTCTTATAGAAAACGCTGGACACAGAACTTAGAACACAGAACCTAGGCACAGAACCTATATAGAACGTTCTCTAGAGACAGAAGAACTTCGCTGGAGAGAACATGGCAAAAGATCCTGGACAGAAACTGGACTCAGAACCTAGAGACAGAACCTAGCAAGCGAACATGGCAAAAGATCCTGGACTGAACCTGACTACAGAAATTGGCAAGAGAACCTGACTAGAACCTGGTGACTGAACCTGGCTGGAGAACCTGGACAGAACCTGGCTGGAGAACCTAGCGAGGGAACATGGCTACAGAACCTGGCTGGAGAACCTGGAGAACCTAGCAAGAGAACATGGACACAGAACCTGACTGGAGAACCTGGAGAACCTAGCAAGAGAACATGGACACAGAACCTGGCTGGAGATCCTAAGCAGAACCTCTCTGGAGATCCAGACCAGAACTTGGCTGGAGATCCGGGCTAGAGATCCTGGCTAGGCTGCTGATCAACTGAACGCTGTCTTCGTGTCATTCCTTCTTCGCCGACTTCGTCCACACCTTTGGGGACCCCTGGACCTGCTGGGGTTGGACCCCGGCAATATGTAACCTCAGTGCGTTACTTTACCTTCCTCAGCCTGTTTACTCATTTGAAAAATGGTAATAAAATACTCCTCCATAGTCTTTGTGAGGAACTGGAAAAAAAAAAAAAAAAAAGAAAACATAAAAGAAAACGCTGGCTACCTGAGCCAGCCTCCCTCATTTTATAGGTAAAAAACCTGATGCCTGAGGTAGGCTGGGCTGATTCCCAGGTCTTTTCCCTCCCTGCCCAGTAATCTTTCTACTAAATTACTAAAGGACATGAATAAGCAACATTCGAAAGAAAACATGAGTGGCAAAAACATGTATGAAAAGCTTATAGTGAAAGGAATGCAAATTAAAACCAGAAGGTACCATTTTTCATTTAATAAATTGGCAAAGATACAGAATTATAATGTCTTTAATGTGAGGCTTTTGGGAAATGGGCATTTAGGCAATAAGCTGAATGATAACTGAAATTTCACAAATAGAGACCTATTCCTTTGGCTTCAAGTTTTGCACCCCGTTAAATATGAAAAACAAAAAAAAGGAAGTAAAATGTTATGCTTTAAACGAGTCATTTTCACCTCATGGAGAATGAATACATAGGCTCCTTTTCTGAGACTGGGGGTTCATAAGGGTAAAGGGAAAAGCAAAATGGCCTGTGAGTGTGAATGTGTTTGTGCAAAAGTTCAGGAGACAGATGTGAATGGCCTTTCTTACAGCTTACTGATGGCCGGCTCTGATCATTTGAGTCCATGTCGGGATAGGTTCAGGATGTCAGAGTTTCTTGAAGAAAAGTTCCCAGAAAAATACTTTGACATCTTTTTCTTTCTTTACAGTCGGCATTTTGGTTTGGGGCTTACTTGGTAAGTATTTTTTCTTTTGCCTTTTTAAAAATGAATTCATGGAGAGGCACTGTTTCTTAGAGGTGGTCGCTTGAAGCTGGAGATGAATTTGAGGCCATCACCTCTAAAGTTCCTTCCTTACACAAGACCTGCAAAAAGAAGCTCTGACAGGCTAACTAGTGGGTATCTTCTGTCCACATATCCAAATGGTGAAAATGGACAGCAAAAAGACTCATATTGCAATTCCTTCAGCTTTATGATCTGTGATTAATGTTTGTATGTAAACCCTGCCTCATTCCAAAATGGGTCTGAGGCAGCATGAGCTACTAACTATAACAGTCAGCCCAGAGCTCTCACTTGCAAAGAAGAGATTGCCAAGGGACCAGAGGTTTTGCACATTTTTGTTTGTTTAGATTCTTGCATTATGTTATTTCACAGCAAGAGAAACCAACTAAGTTTTATATTTGCACAGATTTTTATAATTTATGGAGGACATTAAAATCCTGTTTCATTCGATTCTCCCAACAATCTTGCAAACTAAGGAGGAAAGTTCTTATCAGTTTGTAGATGAGGAAACTAAAAATGGGAGCCATTTAATCGCAAAGCTACTAAATGACAAATAGAACTAAGATTTAACCCCAGGCCTCCTCATTCCAAGCCCCTGCTCCTTCTACTCTGCCACACTGCCTCTCCATAAAAGCAAAGGGAAAAAATTCATCATTCCGATTAGGATGATGAGTCCCCATTAACCTTATTGCTTGAAATGAACCCCCTTTAAAGTGTCCACTAGCTCTTCCTGAGCTTCCCCTGCTGCTTCGGACCAGCCCTGAATAGGTTTCTCTTCCAATCTTCCCATCTGGGCAAGCCCTCAAGCAGCCACTCTGTCCCTTTGCCCCTTGCTGAGCTCACCACTCCACTGGCATCACCTGGTCTCTGCTATGATCACAGTAGCAGAGAAAGCTGGCTGTCGCTCAAGATCTAAACAGCCTCTTTCCATGGAAAAAAGATGTAGCCGGGCCATGCCTGCCCAGCCAGCGAGCGCACTGCCCAGCCCCCCTTGCCCACGATGTGTGCTAAGCTCAACCAATGGAACGTGAAAATTCCATCTCTCTTACTTAACAGGAATTTCCTGGCCTGCCACTGTCCCTCTTCTCCCTTCCTTTTGGCTTGGCGTGTGATAACCAGCCTGATCTTGGAAGCCATGGGGAGGGAGAACGCTCATCCAATACAGGTCCTGAGTGTCTATGTGGAGCAGAGATGTCCGCTAAGCTGGAGCTCTCACCTTGGGCTGTCATGTGACAGAGAAGTCAACTTCTCTGTAGTTTGAACCACTGGATTTTGACGTCGCCTTAATACAAACGTTTACTTTTTTACTCCAATATAATCACTTTAGCTATTATCCCTTAACTGTTCCATCACATCTATATAAAAGCTCTTTCATTTCTCACTGTGCATCAATACCGGGGTATCATTTTAACTGCTTCATTACAGTAATTGGAGGACAAAGGGAAGAAAACACTCGGAGGCATCAGCTTGGCAGATAAGCCTTCAGTGTCCACATCAGCCCCACCTCGCCTGCTGTATTGCTGGCCTGCTTTACCCCATCTGTGGCTCCACCCTGCAATGAAAGCACTTTAGGCCTTTCTTTATCTGATGTAAGGATGGTCAATAGTGGGAATATCAATTTCTCTTACGGGAAATCCTATTTCCACTCAGAGAGGGAAAAATCCAATGGCAAATAGTGTGATGTCAGTACATCTCTCTGTGTCTGAGTTATTCAGTCATAAGTAACACCAAGTATGAGGTACCAAGAGCTCAGGTTTGCATAAACCAAGTTCAAACTAGCCCCCTTTCAGGCTCCCTCCACAAAGAAGTAAAAACATCCCGAGTTCAAATCTCACATCAAGTTACTTTGTTACATTTTGTTTTGACATTTTCCTTTTTCTAAATTCTGGAAATATTTATTTCACTTTGTGGACAATAAAATATACCCAGAAAGACTTAGAGATAACTATGCACAACCCTTGTGTTTTGTTTTTTGAGAATTATCACACTTCTCTCAGCTCAAGCCATACCCCGAACCAAGAAATCCATCCACTGTTCTAATATACCCCTTGTAAGCACTCTGCACCTAAGATCTGAATGGATAAAAAAATTAAAATATTTTGATGCATGTTTAATGAAATCAAAGGGTGATATAATCAGAAATGGGTAATAATATCACTTTCCTTCTAGATGGATAAGTCACCTCAGGAGACAACCCCCAAGGCTGTTTCACTGCTCTTGGCTAACAGTGGACTCATTACATAATCTGCTAGAGAGAGAGAGAGAGAGAGAGAGAGAGAGAGAGAGAGAGAGGGAGAGAGAGAGAGAGAGAGAACTCAGCTCTGCTGAGAGGCTAGAAAGAGGAGAGGGTCCTAGAAAGAGAAGGTGGTGACCTGGTCTTCTTCAGACCCTTAAATCAGACCCTTTTCCTGACCTCTCCCGTCAGATGATTTGCCTTCAGGAAAAGGGTGGGTGAGCGAGGTGGGAGAAAGGGTGGAGGCTCATTCCCAACACTCAAAGATTGTGGATACGACTTTATGGGTCAAGGGTCAAGAAGGGCGCACAGGGAGAGGAAGAGATGGTTTCTTGAATACTGCATATTTTCCCCCCCTTTTTCTTTTATAGGAAGTTGCTCTTTCTAAGCAAAGATATTGATAGACTCTGGGCTTTCTGCTTGAGTAGCGTCAGAGAAACCTGAAGTGACAGAGAACTGGAGGGGAAGCCACAACAGAGAAAATATTTCAACAGATCTATGAAAGATAGCAAATGGATGAGGAGAGGCTACATGGCGAATGGATGTGGAAAGAGCTACAGCTTGGCGTATGGACAGGGGGATACAGCTCTGGAGAAGGCGGATTTGCCATGAAGGATCTAGGAGAGGTGCTTTGGAAATGCTGGTTACTAATGGGGAGCTGAAAACAGTGGTTCCATTCCCAGCTGCACTAGGCCCGATCAGCCACGCCCACCTGCTTCCCTCACACCACACACAACACCTGGCCCCAAGTGTTTATTCCCCCCCCACCCACCCACCCAACCCCTGACACAAAACAGAGGTTCCCTCTAATGGAATAGAAAAAGCCCCACATGTTGGCACTTAGGAACCCCAGCTCCCAGCAGGCCTCCTGTCATTCGTGCTTCTGTGTAGTCCCCACCGCACTAAGTCTAGGCTGGCCCTGGGACTCAGTAGAAAGTGGCTTCTGGACTGAGGCTTTAAGAAGGCTGGCAGCTTCTGCTTTTGAGAACTTTGGAGCCCTGTGCCAACCTGTAAGAAGTCCTGCTGGAGGCATCTTGTGGAGATCACTTGGGAAGGGAAAGGCCCTGAGAGTTCAGGGGTAGAGAGAGATGCCGGCGGCCCCAGGGTCCCACCTCGGCCCACCAGCCAGACCTGTAAGCCAGCTGTGTTGGATGTTCCAGCCCCACACTATCTGACTGCAGCCGCGTGGGCTACCCCCGAGGAGACCCGCAGAAATAGCCACCCTGCCAGCTCCAACTCGCCCACAGAACTCTGAGAGATAAGAAGATGGCTGTTGTTCTGAGGTGGTTTGTTATGCAGCACAAGATAACCGAAACAGGCACACTTAATCGTCTTCTGTCAGGCCAGCCACTTCCTGCTCAAGTTCCAGCATATTAATCCCCAAATTCCAAGAACTGAAGAAACTCGGTTGAGGACAGAGAGGAGGGAGAAAACGAGGGTGTTTGGGTACTACATGGGGTAAAGTGGGAGCTAAGAGACCCCATTGGTAAGGGCATCAAAGGACTTCTACACCCATGAGCGTCAACATTCAAATCTGAAGTTTTTGTGTGCCATGGCTATAAATGCCCCACCTCTGTCTTACATTCTTCCAATGCTTAGTCAAGGCCACAGCCCACAGATTGCTTTATGTGAATAGAATTTTTATAAAAATGTCGGAGCTGACTTCATGGCTGGACGCTTCCTAGGGAAAAATTCAAAACTCCAAGGAGAAAACTTCCTTTTAAGTAGGTGGACTTTACTTGTCCTTGGCCCAGTGATTTGCCTTGGGCATCAGACTCTGAGCAGATGTGACCTCCACCCTCCAGAACAGAAGATTCTAGAGGCATTGCAAGTTTCCAGCAGGCTTCTGTTCCCGCGTCTGCTGCCACGAGGGTGCATCCCTAACAGGCCCTGCTCCTCTAGCCTGGGTCCCCACTGAGACGACACACCTGTTCTCAGCCCACCGCCTGGAGCAGAGCTGCAACAGCGAACCACAGCCACTGACCCGTAACATGAGCGGGGAAGTAAACACGCGTTGTAAGCTACTAAGATTTTGAGGTTCTTACCCACCTTAATCCAGAGAAAGCCAACTAATACAAAGCCCAAACTCTAAAAGCTTCCAGAGGGAAGAAAGACATCTGGTAACTTGCAAAGGATCTAAGTCAATGCCAGACTTAAGATCAGCGATGCCAGGATTTAGAGCCCTTCTTCAAAGTTGTGAGAGAAAATTCTTACTGACTCTCAAATCGATAACTGAGAAAACTATGAGGATATACTCATGTATGCAAGGATGTGGAAAGCCTACCATCCATGTGCTTTGCAGGAAACAAAAATAACTATATATATAATGTGTAAACTATCCTGCCAAAGTGAAAAGAAAAAAATACTCTTTTTTGTTAGTGAGGGTAAAAGGAAATATGTACGTTCATGTGTTTCTGAAGAATTTAGCAAAACATTAAACATCCTAAAAACGTTCCACCTTTTGATCCAGTAATTTCATGTGCACTAACTAATTTGAAAGAAGTTAGTATCAATGTAGGCAAAGATTGAGCTACTAAGTCTGGCATGAAGCGTTATATGCAATAGTAATAACTGGAAAGAGCCTGATGTATATACTACTCAGGCATTAACTACGAAGTTATAATATTTTAAAAGTATTCCTTTAAAGTAAATAATTCATGAGTGTCTTACAAAAAGTATACAAAAAGCTATTCAATAAAAAAAAATACAATTTTTTCTACCCATATACTTCAGCCACGGAGTTTCCTCCTTGAAGGCAACTGTTTCCAGTTTCCCTTTCAATCCTTCCAGAGACATTCTTCTCAATCTTCTCTCCCCCCCCCCCTCTCTCTCTCTCTGATATATACATTTATATGCAGCATACATACATTTAATAGTAGCATACTATTTACACTGCTCTGCCCTTGGCTTTTTACACTTAATTCTTCTTAGAGGCTATTCAATATGAGCACATTGAAAGCTATCTTGTTTTTTTAAACAATCACAGAGTATTCCTTCGATGTGTGTCCTTAATTTTTATAGACATTTTGAGACCATCACAATGTGAAGGATTTGTAGAACATTTAATAACATGGATAGATGTTCATAATTTTTTAAATGAAAAATAAATAAAGCAGCAGATCACACAGTTTGAGAGCCAAAGTAGCTTATAAATCTACAAACAGTCTATTCCAAATGCATAGGACACAAATTCACATATCCACATGAAAGCGTGGCATTTGCCGTTACAAATTCCTGGAACGACATATCCACTGTGCCCTTTGTCCTAGCGAACTGGCTTTTGTAACCAGGGAAACAGCCCTGATTCATGATCAAAAGAAATATTGGGGAGATAGTCCAGCTAAAAGATAACAAACAGGGTTATATTGTTCTCTGGGTTCTTGATTCTCTCTCTCCCTCCCTCTCTCTTTTATTTTCACTTATTTATGCATTCATTGGTTGATTTTGCATCTGCCCTGACTGGGGATTAAACATTAAACCTTGGCGTTTGAGGATGATGCTCAAACAAAGAGTTAGTGCTCAATGAATATTGGCCATTATTACATAATTTACTTTTAGTAATGCTATATATATGTACATAAGCATATGAGTACACATATACACACAAAGAGAGAATCAGTGGTTGATGCTATCCTTAGTAATTTTTCTTCTCTTTGTGTATTTGTCCATAGTAAATTTCTCTTTGTATATTTGTACATAAGTTTTCTGTAAAAAACATTTATCATTTTCCTAGTAAGAGAAAAAGTACTAAAAATTATTTTCCTGATTAATAATACCTGGCACTGCTAAAAGTGTGGCAAATGACTACTTTTTCATACCACTGCTGGGAAGAAAACTTGCTTAATCTTTTCTGAAGAATGCCTTGGCAATAAGTATCAGAAACACTAAAATTTTGCAGACCATATGACTAAGCAATTTCATTTCTAGCAATTTATCCAGATGAAACTATTGTACAGTATATATGCACAAAGATTCATCCATACAAATGTTCAGTACATCAATTATAAGAGCAAAAACTGGTAATAACTGAATCCTGTATATGAATTAAGGTTCTGTGTAGTAAAAAAATCATTTCGTAGAAGAGTGTTTAATGAAAGTTTTAAAATGTTCACAATACACAAGTGAAAAGAGGCAGTTATAAGAATTATGGACAGTATAATTTTATTTTTGTAATACACACACAACCCAGAAAAAAGTTGTTTAAAAATATATCTACTAGTAAATGGCAACAATTATTATCTCTGGGTAACTGGATCATGAGTGACTTCCTATTTTCTTATTTGGCTTTATCTGTATTTTTCAGATTGCCTACGAGAAACCTAAATTAGTTTTGGATGTAGAAAGAACCAATGCTATTTTCAACAAGCTCATCATAGATAATTTAGAAAATAAAAAATATTATATAGAAGAAAATAAAGTTACCCACAATTCTACCACTTAGGACTAACCATTATTAACAATTATTTTTTGTATTTCTTTCAGTCTTTTACATGAATTTGTGTACTAGTATAATCTTTTCCACACCCCTCTTCTATCCAATTTAGAATCATACTGCGTGTAATGTTTTTTATTCTGGTTTTTTTTTCACTTAACAGACCATGAACATCTCCCTAAGTATTGAATACTTTTTAAAACAATGTTAGGAACGAACAAACTAGTGGGACAGATGTGCAGAAACTGATGTATAAAGATTCATTAGAAAGTGAACAAAGCATACCCTAACCGGTTTGGCTCAGTGGATAGAGCATCAGCCAGGGGACTGAAGGGTCCCAGGTTCGATTCCAGTCAAGGGCATGTACCTTGGTTGCGGGCACATCCCCAGTAGGAGGCACGCAGGAGGTGGCTGATCGATGTTTCTCTCTCATCGATGTTTCTCTCTATCCCTCTCCCTTCCTCTCTGTAAAAAATCAATAAAATATATTAAAAAATTAAGAAAGTGAACAAAGCAAGTTGCAAAGCAGTATTATAGGACGAGCATATGAAATACAAAGCACTTAATTTTGGTTATTTCTTAAGAGAAAGAATTGTGGGGAAATGTTTGGAGGTTTACATTTTTAAAAAATATATCTTTATTGGTTTCAGAGAGGAAGGGAGGAGAGAGAAACATCAATGATGAGAGAGAATAATTTATTGGCTGCCTCCTGCACACCCCTTACTGGGGATCGAGCCCACAACCCAGGCATGTGCCCTTGACCAGAATCAAACCCAGGACCCTTCAGTCCACAGACCGACGCTCTATCCACTGAGCCAAACCATCTAGGGCTGGAGGCTTAAAATTTCAAAATAATGTGAATACTGTTATTATGTCTGGATCAGAAAAATAATATGTAATAATAATATATGTATGTAAATACATAATACCTGCATTAATTAGTGAAATTGGATGAATGAAAGAGCCATAATTTGCCTCTATAATGCATCAATAATTTGTATTTCAACATGATAATTGCTTTATACTTAGAATATTGATTTAAAATATTTCCTTTGTATTACAGAAGGCTTGATATTTCTATCATTTAATGCTTCCCTCTAGCTTTGATCCTGTCAAATTTCCTAAAATATTGAACTGCCCTTGTCATTAATGCTCCCTTATAGGTTTAGAAATTCCAGAAATCAAAAAAACACACACACAAAAATCACTTGGTAAATTTGTGCAAGATAAAGTAACTGGTGGTTAGCAAGTTGAGATAAAATAAAAATACTGTAAATAACGTTCTGGGATTTTACATACTGATAGTGCCGGAAAATCTCCTGGCAACGTTGCTAGATGGAGTCTTCTTGGGATTCAGCCAAGGATTCACTTTAATCCTGAGGAATTGTGCAATTCGAGAAGTGAAGCTTCAATTTCACTTGTACTTAATAGCTATTCTTTCAGACATGTGCATTCTTCTTTGTCGATGTTATTGATCAAAGGGCATGTTGTACACTTACTGGGCAAGAATGGCATTCTTCCTTTTCAGAGTGGCACCTAGCTCATCTATTTATGGTGTGCCATCTCCTGTGGCAACAAGCAGATGAAAGTGATTATTAAGGCAAAATGACAGCAATCTACACTAATAAAAGAGAAACATGCAAATTGTCATCACTCCGCTATGCCAACCAGCCAATCAGGGCTGGTATGCAAATTAACCCAACAAAGATGGTGGTTAATTTGCATATGCAGGCACGGAGTGAAGACTGAAAATGACTGAAGACTGAAGAGGCTTGGCTTCTCTGCTGCAGCCAGAGCAGAGAAGCCAAGCCTCGCTGTGGCCAAAGCGGAGAAGCCAAGCCTGCAGCCAGACCAAAGGCCTGGGTCCCCGGTGCCAGAGGAAAATCAGTGCCAGCAGCCAGGGGAAGGAAGGTCTATTGCGTGAATCGTCATGCAATGGGCCTCTAGTCCTATATAATAAAAGCCTAATATTCAAATGGTTGTCATGCCCTCACATGTAACGATCAATCAGCAGGAGCCTGCGTGCGCAGCAAGCATGTGTGAGTGGACAGGGCTGTGTGCATGGCAAGGCATGTGCGGGTGGTGGGGCTGCATGTACGACTGGTCACCAGGAGATGCATGAAACACCTCTAGGTCCCCCCTGCCCACCTTCCGTGGGTGGTGGCAGCTTGCTCCCGCCTCCCGCAGAAGCGGTGCGGCTCCCTCCCGTCAGCTGCCGCGGAAGCAGTGGGTGGCCTACTGTGCGCGATTTCATGCGCTGGGCCACTAGTAAAACAATGAAAACCAAGCCCAGTGTTGAATACCATAAACCATCTAATACCTCTTACATGTTTTTGGTTTGCTTACAAAATAAAAGCTGGCCTCTTGCCAAGCAACTGCACCCCAGGATTTTGCACTTGCCACCATGATTCTAGCCTCCACAGCAGATAGCATGGAGAAAGGAGATTTCGGAGAGGGTTGGGAAGGTGAAGCAGATAGAGCACAATCCCTATAGGGCCCTTTCTCTGTCCTCACCTCTCCCATCAATCTGTGACTGACCTGAGAAAAGAAGGGTGGAAGAGGACACAGGAACAGGACAAGGGAAGATAGGTGACAGTTGTTTGTTTATGTCATTTCACAAAATATCACAGCTGGAAGGAACCTTAAAAACATGGATCTTGACTACTCCTTACTCTAGATTGAGGGAGCAGAGAGAGAACAGAACATGCTCAGCACAATGCAGCTGGTAGCAGAGTTGGCTCTAGAACCCAGCCAAGGTATCTGATGCATGTTCTTTGTAAGAAACAATGGCCACGATGGCACTGCTAAATTTTCAAAGAAGACATGGTTTGCTGTAGACACATTTCCACCTCAATTTCTCACCCCTTGTGGTACCCTCCACTTCCAATCTTTAAAGAAAGACCCAAGGCCTGCAGGGGGCCCTCCAGCCACCCAACAACCCAGCAGCCCTAGCCCAGGCTCTATTCTTTCAGCTTACTGATGAAACAGCTCTTGGGAAAGAGATTCCTTTAAGCGAATTCACATAAATATTCTAACTGGTACTTTATCTCCCCAATCTTCTCAGTAGGATTACTTTGGAACCCAGATGAATTTCTAAATGTTAAATATTTAAGGCAGAATGAGGAAGGGATTTTTATCTCTCCTAGACTAGTCAGCCCGTGGGGCAGAATTAGTCATGGTCTTGCTCTATTCCAAGTCATAAAGGGCTCAGGATGCAGAAGGGGCAAAGGGGCAGAGGTCCTTTGTTCCAGGTTTAAAAAAAATACAGTAAATTTATTGATGGAAGTCTAGCTTCTATAAAAAGGCCATTATAACTGATAAATACTTGATAAAGGTAATCAAAGAAAGAAAGGTATAAAGTATTTGTATAAGATACTGCTATGTATATATTTTATTTTATTTTTAAATTTAGGTACTGTAAACTGTCCAGTCATTAACCCAGCAGAGCTCTGGAGTTTGGGGCAATTACTACTGCCCCCGGGTTACATTTGGAATCTGGATTAGGAAGTGGATGAAGGACGTCTACTGGAACCCTTGAGGGCAACTCATGACTAAGAACCAATGATTTAGAGGGAATATTTGATAAAGACAATTTTGGTGAGGGATTTTTTTTCTAAATGGGATTATATTTAAGGAATAGCAGAGTTTGGAGCATCTAAAGAGATGTCAATCTCTAAAACAAACATATTTTAGTGGGAGGATAAATGGTGATGGACGGAGACTTGACTTGGGGTGGTGAACATGTACAGATGATGTGTTGTAGAATTGTGCACCTGAAACCTGTATAATTTTGATAACCAGTATTGCACCAATAAATTCAATAAAGAGGAAAAAATAAGAAAAATAAAAAATAATTGTAATTAAAAAAATAAAACAAATCTATTTTAGGATTTGTTTGAATTCAATCTAAGATTATTTTCAAATTTAATTTATATAACATAGCGCTGGTGCTTTCTAGGGGGTTCTCACATTAGACAAGATTAAATATGGGGTGATTTTTCAGGATGAAAATTGCAGGTAGTAGTTGATTTGCAAATCCAGGAGGAAGGAAACTGAATAATGGAGCAGGTGTTTGTCAGAGCAGAGAGTGGAAGGATGAGTATATGGTAAAGGAAGAAACTTGAGAATAATAGGGTAGAGATTCGAATCCAAGAATAGCAGATGTATGGCTAGAACGAAGGATACATAGGAAAGAGGAAGGCGTGAATAGTGGAAAGGTGATCTTGAGATGGGGACTGTTGCAGACAAGTGATAAATACCAATTTTTCCTCTTCTTCCCCTTTTCCCTCTCTCTGCAAGTGTTTCTTAAATTTGGGACGGACTTTTCTTCTCACTCAGCACCTCCTCACTGCCTCAGGAATAGACACTGTTCATGTAATTTTAATTGCTGGAATACACAGATTAAATTAAGACTTGGATCTCTTATTTGTTTTTTTCTCTAATTGTTTCCTACAGCAAATTATTCTGGACTGCTTAATGAACACAAAATTAAATTGGTTTTGTGTATTCCCAGACCTAAAATGCTGTTTCTTCACTATTTAGTTGTTCCTCCCCAGCCAACTCTTCTATCTTTGATGATTCCAACCCCTCAGGAAATCTCCTGGCATCGTGGTCAGATTATTTCATGATGGCGGTGTTGGTGTCTTCTTTAAAAGATATATATATAATTGATTTTTCACAGAGAGGAAGGGAGAGGGATAGAGAGTTAGAAACAATGATCAGCTGCCTCCTGCACGCCCCCTACTGGGGATGTGCCCGCAACCAAGGTACATGCCCTTGGCCAGAATCGAACCTGGGACCTTTCAGTCCGCAGGCTGATGCTCTATCCACTGAGCCAAACCGGTTAGGGCTGGTGTCTTTTTTAAGTCTTCTGGTGAAGTCTTAATTGTGCCTTTCTGGTTAACCCCACTAGGCTTTCTTTTGGTGGCTACTTATTCCATTAAAGGCTTAATTTCCTCTGTTTTTGCCCAGTACCTGATAACCTGATAGTGTTTGCTAGACAATAAGCAAACATTTAAAATAGTGTCAATAAACTAAATTGGTGTAAAAGGAAAAACTTGACATTTTTCTTTGCTGAAAATAAGAGCCTTTTCATGTTGGAAATGCAAAAGGCACCAAATGAAAGACGACCAGCTGAATGGGATGAAGGTTCATGCACGCTTCTTTGGGAGGAAACATGGTAACCACTGTATTAAAAAAATTCTATGCATTTCTTTTAAGTTACCACATATTAATTGCGGAAGTCAATATATTCCAAAAGTTCTACAGGGTAATAAAAGTAATAATATTTATAGTTTTTTATATTATAAACATATTAACATAATTGTTTCATTTAATACCTTGAACCACCTCAGGTGTTAAAATTCTCATTTTAGGAAAGTGTTCTTATTTTAAGAGTTGAAGATGCTGAAGATTATGACCTGTAAGTGGCAAAGCCAAAATCTGACCTTTAGTAGGATGTCTTTCTAGTTGAGAAAGAGGGAAAGTGTGGAAAGACAATGGCACCCGTCATCCTGAACACTCCAAGGTGCTAGGGGCCTTTTTTTATGAGAAAGTTTTTGTGCAATTTGATAAGCCTTTTCCCTAAGAGCACACAGGTGACCACTAGCTGAAGTCTGCTGGATGGGAGGATGAGTGGGGAGAACTGGTTTAAAAGCAAAAAACACCCATCAGGACCCAAACTGACTGTTTACTTGGGTAAAAGGTAGAAAACATGTAGTCTAGCATCTACCCAGTTATCTAACACAGCTGTGAACATTTCTCTCCCAAAAAGAAGGTTTCTCTTAGGCCACTGTCAAGAAATCCAGGAAATTTCTGGCAAGGACGTACTCATCTATTTGGTCAAATAGAATGTCTGGGTCATTTCTTCACCACCGTGTTTTAGCTTTTCTGCACGGGGGTGTTACACACGTTTCCTGAGATGATGTCCTCCTTGGGAGCACAGCAGCCGCGACTAAAATAAATAAGATCCACAGACAGAGGCGGTGGGTAGCGGGAAGAATGGGAGCCCTCGGAGAGTCTTGATAGCTCTAGGTTTAATAACACCACACTGTATGCCTTACATTAAGTGTGCGTATTATTTGAGAACATGCTTCTCAACTGTAATATCTGGTACGCCATTTAAAAACATATTCTGTTTCAGTTATTTATTGCTATATCACATATCATCCCCAATCATAGTGGCTTAAAACAACGATGATTTATTATTTCCGTAATTCTGTGGGTTGACTGGGCTCAGCTGGGCAGTTACCCTGCTCTAATGGCTGGGGACACAGCTTTGGCTACATTCAATTGGTGGCTGCACTGAGTGGGAAGGTCTAGGAAGGCCTTGGTGCCCTGCCAGGGGTCTTTCTCTCCACGTGGTGTCTTATCAATGGAAGTCCAGCCTACGCTTCTTTACAGCAGGGTGGCTGGCTTCCCTGGAGACAAAAAGCAGAAACTGCCAGGCCTCGTTAGGGGCAGGCCCAGCGTGGCACAGTGGCGCCTCCGCTGCATTCTATTTGTCTAAGGAAGTCACAGGTCACAAGGCAGGGAGGAGGGAAGGAGACCTCACCTCCTGTTCAAAGGAGAGGAAAAGGATCATTGCAAAAGGCACGTGGGATGGGAGAAATTGTTGCAGTTATCGATGGAGATAATCTACTGTTTTCTTTCAAGCATAAGCACGGTTAAAAATAATGAAAGCAGAAAGGTTAGTTCAAAAGAAAATAAAAGAATTGAAGTATACTTAAATAATGACTTCATTCATTATTTTACTAATTGTTTTTTCTCTCTCTTTTTCAAAAATCCTCACCTGAGGAAATTTTTTCCACTGCTTTTCAGAGAGAATGGAAAGGAGGGAGGGCAAGAGAGATAGATGAGAGGGAAACATTGATGTGAGAGAGAGACATCAACTGGTTGCCTCCCACATGCCTTCGACCAGGAATTGAACCCACTACCTTTTGGTACGTGGTCTGATGCTCTAACCGTGAGCCACACCGGCCAAGGCTGTTCTTCTCTCCTTTGATCATTTGGTCTTGAGCCTTTTTCACCTTTTTAAACCACAGAAACAATTGTGATAGCCTGGAATTGAAGTGTCAAGAAAATCTCATATTTTGTAGCTTAATTATTGTAAAGAATGAGAAAAATGTTCTGATAAGTTGAAAGAAAAAGAATCTTACAGCCTCAAAGTAAAGTTGTAAAGATGTTCTCAGGAATGAGCATCTCCAGCCAGTCAGACTGGAAAAGATTTTGTTAGTTTCCCCATTTGTGAAACTTTCCAGCCCAAAGGGAACAGTTGGCATGCCAGCTGTTCGGATATTCCAACTGATGGGACATTAAATAAAAAGTTCTGGAATTTATATGTGACGATGACAGGTTTTTTTTAACCTAAATACAAAACATTAGCTATGGACTAATAGCTGAATTAAAGGGAAATAATGAGGCAGAAATATTTCTAACTTTTATTAAAATAAGCTAGAGGACACATTCAGGTTGTTATATATACAAATGTAAAGTCGCCAAAATATTTAATCCCATACCAAGTTTTCTATATATCTTAAGCTAAATTTAAAGAATGTTATGTATTTATATAGTTAATATAATACAACTAAAAAAGGTGTTGTAGTGAATTGTTTTTAGCAGTATATATTGCCATTGTGTTAATTATCAAATGCTAATTAGTATATCACCATAATTTCATGTGATTTGAAATATGTTCTAAAATAATAAGTAAACACACAATGTCCTCAATGGATAATATTGAGAGATATGGTTAGATAAGGTTAGTTCACAACAGAAAAGAAAATTTTAACTTTAAAAATACAAGTCATTTATATGCCTGTTAAGTAGGGTAACCCAATTCTCAGCTTATGTAAATTATAGGTTAAATATAAAGTTGACTGAACCCGAGACCCTGTTGCTGAAATATAAAACGAATATAATTCAGATATATTTGTAGAATTCCATTAAGTTATTATTTACTGAAACTACTAAAAGTTTTACTGAGGTTAGAAATGTACTAAATGTTCTTTGCCTTAATGGTTATCTTAAATTAATGTTTCACAGCATATGTGTAATTTCCAAGCTAATCAGAGTTAGATTAAAACATCAAAAAATTATTACACATTATTCTGCATTTTAAAAGCACACCAGTTTTAATTACATTAAAATCTAGTGATCATTAGCTCTAAAATCTACTTTAATTTATAAAATGTAACCTCCATTAGATGGTTGTCTACAAACTCCTATTGACTTGATAGAACTAGCAGGGAGCAGTTGTGTGTGTTTCTGTGTGTGTGAAAGAAATCAAGCAAGTGAGAGATGAGAGAGAAATAAAGTGACCTCCAAGCTCCTGGCTACATCATAAACACCGAAGTTTACCTTGGCATTGTTAGTGTAGAACAATCTGTAGAAAGCATCTTCTAGTGCAGCTGTGGGCAAACTACGGCCCACGGGCCGGATCCAGCCCGTTTGAAATGAATAAAACTAAAAAAAAAAGACCGTACCCTTTTATGTAATGATGTTTACTTTGAATTTATATTAGTTCACACAAACACTCCATCCATGCTTTTGTTCCAGCCCTCCGGTCCAGTTTAAGAACCCATTGTGGCCCTCAAGTCAAAAAGTTTGCCCACCCCTGTTCTAGTGGGAGGTATGCCCAGGACACCAAGCTGAAGCGGAGCCTTAGATCATCTAGATTATCTACTCTCTTATTATACAAACTAGTCGCCTGGTGCACAAAATTTGTGCACGGGTAGAGTCCCTAGACCTGGCCAACGATCAGGGCCGATCTGTGGGGTGACCTGTGGGGCAATTGGGGGGCCCCTGATGGCACCTGCCATGGCCGGCCTGGGGCCTACAGGCTGGGGGTGCTCCTGCATTGAGCATCTGCCCCCTGGTGGTCAGTGTGCATCATAGCGACCGGTCATTCTGCCGTTTGGGCAATTTGCATATTAGGCGTTTATTATATAGAATGGGAAGATGAAGGCAAAGAAAAGTTACACATCTATATAGAGAGTTGCAAGCCAGGCCTAGAACCTGGAGGCCTAACTCCCAGGTCACATGATATTTCTATTATTCTCTAAACTACCACTCTTAAAAACTTTTTGTTATCTACTAAAACAAGAATGAAGTTGTTGAGTTAAAGATTTTAATCTAAGATAAACACATACATGTACCCAGAACATTACTTTAACCTGTGTGTAGCCTTTTCTCTCTCTGTCTTAACTATATGCGCTAAAAACCTCTATACTTGTGATTCATCTAATATCTTACACTGACTCCTCAATTTTTTTCTGTTTGTGGAATTTTAGGAACAGTCCTCTTCTGGTAACATGTTTTAATAATAAAAAAAATGCTTTGGGATTACTCTGTGCCATTTGCTCCAAAACCATGATTGGAAATCATTGATGGTGACAAAGGACCAAGAAAGTTGTATCTTTTTGAAAAAAATTATAATTCTATAGCAAGTAAGCTAAAGAACTATAAAATACTTTCAGAACTAAATTTTTTGTCAAAAGAACTTACTAATTTCCTCCTTTCTTGTAGTTTGGGGAATCTGCAAGAGCAATGAGTGAAGAGTGTGATATCGCGTAGAAGCCAGAAGAGGGACATCTACTCTCTGCTCACCTCTTCCTTCCCCGCCTGAGGGCGGTGTCTTTACCCAGTCACCTCCCGAATCCCAAGCCTTCAAAAGCCCACTGAACACAGCTTGTTAATGCTTCAGTCTAGCTAGAATAACCTTCGAAAAGGGACCCTCTACAAGTGCTTCGTGGCTGGGGCAAGCGGGAACCACCACCACATTCAAATATTCAGGTGGTGCCGCTCACCACGACAGCACAGTATGTGTGCAGCAGCAAAAAATTATACACAAATTAAAGAGCTGGAAAGCTGGCACAGGTGAGGCAAGGCCCAGGTCAGCCAGAAGCTGGACAAGAGTGAAGGAAAGGCGAGATTACAGAATCCTGCGGGCTTCTGTGAGGATAAGTTCTACAAGAGTCATGACTTCATTTGGGTACCAGACCCAGAGGTGCATGTTTGTCATGTGGCTGAGAAAGGCAAGGGGACCTGTGCAGCACAGAGGTGAGCAGCATGCATGGAGACAGAGAAAAGCTGCAATCGGAGATTTGTGCGCCTGAGTGATTCAGGCGGCAGCAGTGCTACGTGACCTGGGTCACGCAGGGAAGCCAAGCACGCAGACGTCATCAGAAGAGTTATTGTTCTGCGTGGTAATATGACTGCATCAGAATCTTTCTCTAAGCATTACCTGCTTTCTCCTCTCCAGTCACACATAAATGATGGATTTGTGTAAGGGAACAAAATGAGAAATGTTAGTTTGAATTCGTAAATGTAAGCAAAAGTAAGGGAAGACGATTACTCTCCCAAACTCTGCCCAAATCTTCACTGTTGTTTGAGGCACAGTTAGGAGCAAGATGGGTAGTAGAGTCTCGTGCTGTCCTGATTTCTGTGTGTGCAGCTTATATGCACATAACAAGCGCTGGAGTAGCATGAGTGGTTTGACAATGAAGAGGCTTACATGATAAAAACACTATGAAAGCTAAAAAGAAATCTTTTTAGCAAAGTTGCCTTTTATCTTTTATTTCTCATTTTCCTTGCACCTGTGGTATCATCTTATTAAAAGTTCAAGAAACATACAACTCTGAAGAGGCGCATTTTTTAATAATAAGAGGAAAATAAGTCCCCAGCAGCTTATATTTACACTCAGAATGTTAAATGGCCAAATAAGCCCACTCAGAATGCCCTTCCAGTGAGCAAGGAACCACTGCTCAGATGCCGTAATTCTTTAGTAAAGGGATGCTCCCTGATGATTGAATGAGATTCTCTGGAAGTTTATAAGCCAGATCTACAAATGCAATGAACTTTTAAAGAGGAATGTAAGTGTTATTATTGTGTTTCTTTAAAATACTTTATGCTTAGTGTCTTAGTGCCATATACAAGGAATTTCTGAACTTGTGTGTATTTGCAAAATGTTCAGGTGAGCATGCTGAACCTAGGAGCAAAAAAGAGTTGATGAAATAATCTTAATATTTATTGATAGGAACCTCACTCTTTTGAGTCTTTATGCCAGACAGGAAGAGCCAGCCCATTGCTATAATTTCACATGAGTTTCTTGTTAGCAAACCCAAAGTACTTTAAATATTCGGCATCATCCTTAGATGTCCAGGATAACAGGCATCTACTATGATGCTTCACAATTTATCAATGTAAACATATATGTGTATATATGTACATATGTTTGTATGTAGATAGGTCTGTCAAACTTAGTTGGGAAAATATCACAGTGTAAGCTGGGCTCACCTATTGAGGTGTTTTGTTTGTTTGTTTTTTTTGGTAAGAGACACAAAATGAAGGTAACCGAAAGAGAATCTTCCTGCTCTCAGAAGTGTTTACAGGCCTGACTTGACCATGATGCACAAGTTTAGGGCGGCACAAGTTCATAGAAGCTGTGGATGCAAATGTTTGGGAGACTGTTGATGATAAACTATTTAGAAAATACAGCCAGGAGGACAGGTTTAGGTACTGAGATGTAGCCAGGAGGGGAAATGGATAAGGAACCACGATGCACCAAAGGACAGCAGGAGAGTCAGCAGCCCCTTATCCCAGGGTATTATGAAGATGGTAATTCCTTGTAGCTCATCCACTATTTACTGTGTAAATATACAAAATTTTCTCCTGCTAGCTTTAAAAACAGAAACGTCGATGTCTCATGAGAAAGAGAAAGTAGAGTCTACCCTGGAATCAAAAAATAAACATAAGTGACATTTTAAAGTTCCCTTCCTACACCAATACGAAAACCCAATAAAATAGCAGCATTACTCAACAGACCTGGTTACAATAAGAGTGAATTAAAATACAGAGACACAATGTCATTTCTTACACAAACAGCAGCGAGGCAAGCTATTTGATATTGCTCTAAGACAGTATGTGGTCAGCTGAAGCAAGATGGTACATGCAAATCTTGTTCATAAATCAAAGTATAAGCCCACAAATTCTCAATATAAATTGCCTCAAGAGGGGCTGCTCTGATGAGATTGAAAATATCTCCTCCATATGTGCAGTTTCAGACTTTATAACATTTTAAGAAAATGTTCTAAGAGATAAAGCTGGCATGTGAAAAGCCTGGGCAGAGGAATCAGTAATGATCAGAGCAAAACAATTCTAGAAGGCATCTTAATTTTCATATGGCTCATTTGCATTTGAAACACTGAGAATTCCTATCTCCCTTGTACAAAAATGTGTACATATTAAATTACTTTCCACTTGAAAGAACATTTTCCTAAATGTTTGGAAGATGATCAAATTTTAACTGGAGGACTTGTTTTCTTCCATCAGGTGTGGGGGAGGTGTGGCTTCCTGGTATGAGAGGCAATAGTTGATTCTAATAGCAGAACAAGACAAAAATAAGAAGGTAAATTGAAAACAATTCCTACTTGTACAGTTTGATTTAAAGGTGGCAAAAAAAGGATACATGTGGTACAAAGATGTCAAAAGACATGAACTTAAACATTAAATAAAGATACTTTTCTAAAAATTGTGATATTCTGATACTTGAAAATTAGATTCTATTACTTATTCTAGGCTTCTTATGAATGCACTCTAATTTATTTCAATACACAAATTTTGGAGTATCTAGTCAGTGTTAAAAAGGCACATGCTCACCAGCTATTAAATGATAATTCCCAAGGCTTCCTTTGTGCCCATTTCCAATTTAAAAATTTAGGATATTAATTTTAGGATATTGGTGGGACAGCAAAGATTAAAAACTTCTTTACTGTCAACTTTAAACAATATTTGGTCTTAATGAATTTCTTGGTCATCACTCAGAGAGCTAGAAGTTGGTATCGAAGTAGAAATCTGAGCTCACAAAATGAAACCGGACTGAATGAAAAGATCTTTCTGAATTTTTTTTTTTCCTGATACAGCAAAGTGTCTGGGAAAGAGGTGTGTCCTCAAAAAGGAAACCAGGACTTGAAAGCTATCCCTGTTTATCTTGGCCCTGCTCTCCAGAGACTTCACGTGGTGGAGAGATGCTTTAAGTGTCCAGCTGTGAACTGGAGACTTAAAGGTGGAGCATGTCCAACCCCATTTGAGGACAGTGTGGCAGAACCTGAGTTGGGAACCAAGAGGCAGGATGGAGCAGTGTTGCTCTTGACCTCCCAGGCCATAGGCAAGGAATCTAGTGAGATGTTTTGAAGGGGACAGTGTTTGTACACGCAAGTCACACCGTATTTCATACTGCTGCCTCAGACTTATTTGAACAAACCCTAACCTTTTGGTTAACTAAACTGTATTGGGCTCAACTTGGATACATGTAACTTTAACAGTAAAATGATCTACGCAATACAAATTTGGAGATCCAGAGGTTTCGGATACAGAGAAATCACCATAGTAGTTCTCCTTATTGATTACTCTACTGTTTCTCTCACAACAAACTTCTATTTTAACTATCAAATAGTTGAAAAAAAGACTGCTCTCTTCCTTTATTGGGACATGCTAATGAGAAGATAAATGACCAAGAAGTAGATCAAAGGCGGAAGATTAAGCAAACGAAAATGGGATGATTGTTAGTCTCTGATAAATTAAAAACTACCATCTTGTCTTATTAAGAACCATTGCTTATCTATTTAGTTATTTGGATCATAGTTATATGACAAAATACTATTTTAGGTGCTATGGATATAAGATGAGGGGGCAGGGACCCCAAACAAAACTTCTATGAATTTATGTTTTAACTTCAAAGTTTTCTGAAAGTAAAAAGTAGTTGCCTAATAAACTGCAGAATCAACATTTGCCGCCACATTTACCATGTTTTTATGCAATACTGGTACATCTGAGGATAGGATTTGGTTCCCAGATACCTGAGTTTCATCCCTTTGCATCTAGCCAGAATTGTCCTTGTCTTGGAGAAAAAATCTAGGAAAAGCAGACTTACGTGCCCGCGGGGTGAAAAGATGGTAGAGTCGTGTCCTGTACTGCACGTCTGGAGGCTACGGAAAGGTACTGGGATTCCGTTGCATGCGGGTTTCAACTCAGTCCTGCTGTAATGGGGTATTATTGTATGAAGTTGCTGTATTTTGGGTACATGTTCTGGTTGGTGGGATAGCCAATCAGTGTAACAAAAGAATTGTGCAGTAAGTGTACTTGGAATAAGACTTTGTAACAATTTGGATATTTCATAGCTTTATGATTTTATTACATCAACCAGTATTTATTAGGTAAACAAATACAACTAAACCAGTGCAAAAATAAGGTCTTGGTGTCCATCTAGTCTCACTTTGAAACGTAGGAAAAGGAAAAAAAAATCTTTTTAATAGCACTTTAACCTTTGAATGGAGGTACCTGCTGATGTTTTCTGCTTCTTCCTTCATTACGTGCTTTTCTTTTAATTTGGTCTTCTCGGAGAGAATCAAAGTAGGGGCTCTCCAGGAGTTGGGCACAGGTTAATCTGTCATCTGGATTCATCTTCAGACACTCCTTGGATGAAAAGCAAAGAAGACATTAAAAGAGGGGCCTATGTTGTTACTGTGCCCCAAAACTCTGAGTAATCACTGGATAGAGCAAATATGAGTTTAGAAAAATCAAGTCTGTATTTTATCTAGTGCTTATAGCTTGCTGGTAACTGTGGTCACCTCTATTTCTCCCTCACTTCACTCTGGCTTCTGCCTCCACAATTCCACTCTCAAGTGGTTCTTGCTACTCAGACCTATGATCTCTACTTCCCTATCCTTAAATCTACTTCCACATTTTGTGTTCTCCTCCCAATAGTGCTAGATGCAACTGACCACGTCCTCCTTCTTGAAACTCTTCTTTTGGCTTCTCTGATGCCTCACTTTCATTCCTCCTACTTCCTGGCCATCCCTTTTCAAACCAACCTTTCCTACTTTACATTCTCCTCCACAACGGTTGCATGAAATTTCTCAAAGCTCAATCCCAGGTTCCCCTTTCTTCTCATTTGTTCTAAGTTTCTAGCTAATCTCATTGGTGCTCAATGGCTTCAATGGTCAAGGTTTACCAGAGACTTCCACATGTATGTGTCTGATCCAGACCTCTCCTTTGAAATCTGGAACCACAGGAGCAATGGCCTACTTAATATCTCTGCTTTGTCTCAAGGGCACTCTTATGGGTTGAACTGTGTACCCCCAAAATATTCGTTAAAGTCCTAGCCCTCAGGAACTCATAACGTGACCTTATTTGGAAATAGGGCCTTTGCAGATGTAATTAGATAAAATGAGGTCATACTGAAGTAGTGTGGGATCTACTCCAATCTGATTGGTGTCTTTATACAAAGAGGGGAGACATTGCAAAGCCAGACACACACAGTGTGCATCATGTAAAGACAGGCAGAAACTGGATTCTGTTGCCAGAAGCCCAAGAGTGCCTGGGACATCAGAGGCTGGAAGAGACCAGGAAGGATCCTCCCCTAGGAGCGGTAGAGAGAGCATGGCCCTGCTGACACCTTGATTTTAGATTTCTGGTCCCCACAATTGTGAGAATAAATTTGTTGTTTGAGCCACCCAGTTCCTGGTACTGGGCTATGCTCGCCCTAGGAGACTGAGGCAGACACTTCTTCGCCCCCTTCCTCTACTGCCCTCCCAGATCTAAAAGATCATCACACTGCCAGTTTTAGTTCCATGTCCTGAATTCATTCACTTCCTTGTGTGGATGTTCAGTCTACTGAAATCTAGTCTTTCACTAAAGACCTATGGGTTGCTGTTGTTGTTTTAAGAGCATTTTTCGTTTCTAAGAAGAGAGTGTTAAAGCTGAGCTGCTTCACGGGGCCTGAGCTGGAGCAATGTCCCGCTGGATTAGTTGTAGGTGCACTGAGATGACCTGGATGGAGTTGTGGCTTCTGAGTTCTTGACAGCCTGGTTAAAAGCTTTCTGTAACCCAAGAGGCTCTTAGCATGGGAAGGGTTTTAGAGATGAGGGAGAAGAACTTGGAACTGCAAAGTCCAAGCCAGGATCCTTTTCCTGAAACTTCAAATTTCACTCAAAGTCCTTCAAAATTTCCAAGAATCTACAGTCTTCTTCTTGATGACCAGATAAAACTGATGTAGGAATAGGATGGTTTTGGTTATGAAAACATATTAGTAATAAAAAATAAATACTGTCCCCATTGTCTCATTTTAAACCTAATGAACAGAATACAGATCTGCCACATACTGGTCCCTGCATTTCCATCACTGTCCTTGGCACTGCCACTGGCTGGCACTTCACCCACCTGAGCAGTTCCTTGCCTAGATTCTGACCCAGTCTCGCGGGATAACTACCCGTTATGGTAGCTGATGCTCATTTGTTGTTAAAGATGTCTCCATTGCAATTAATGAAAGAAAGCCTGTCTTCATCTAACATGGAGCAGGAGTCTAGGACATAGGGTGTAGCCCACTGAACAGCACAATCCTTGATGCACTTATGAGAGTTCTTGGGTCTCAGGTCAAACATTTTGAATCTAAATCAAATAGCCGAGTGACAAAACTAGCTTCATCCAAAATCCTGGGCAGGCCAACAGGGCACTCCAACTTCGGAGATGAGGAGAGGGAGTTTGCGTTATACAGTGGAGTTTTTGTGTCCTGGAAGTTTTTTCTCTGGTTAGTTGAAGGAGGAACCACAGGAAGGCCTGGCCTCAACATGAGAATGGATTGGGCTTGCAGTGCTTGACACCCCCCACCCCAACTGGGTTTGTTAAACTGTAGGTGGGTCTGATCAACCTGTCCAGAACAAGGTCAGGAAATTGGGCTTCTAGGACAGGGCCTGCAAAGTGCTGGGTTAAGGCAGGTCATAGCAGTGAGACCAGCAGAAGACAGCTGAGGCCCAGTGGAGCAAGTGTAAGGGCAGTCTGAGAGCACAGAGGGGTCAGGCACCAGGACTCAGGAGGACTCAGACTGAAGGAATCCAGCACCCTGGATAATACCTTTGCAGTGACCAGCACTGGCACAAAGGCCGGTCTACAAGGTCAACTCTAGGTCATCCAGATGGCTCCACTTTCTAGGTCATATGAGTTTTCAACTGGGCTGCTTAGCATAATCGCCCAGGGGGATATTTAATGATATAAATTCTAAGGTCCTATATATAGAGATTCTGCTTCTGGAATCTGAGGTTAGATACTGGAATGTGTGCTTTGAAAAAGCTTCCAGGTCATTCTGATGAATATATGGAAACCACAGCTATAAATAGAACTTAATTGGTTGTTAAAGGCAGATACTTTTACTGGTAGCTCCATCCCTGTCCCCTAAGGGCTTTTAGTATGCACTTTAATGGAAGAGTCATATCTAGCATGCCCTCAGTTGGTCAAGCATGAATAGTAGCCTAGTCATAGGTGAATTTCTTCTACTTTTTACTAGAATTTGTCCTTTGCTTGACTATCTCTTAGGCCCCATGCATAGGCCATTTATGGTGTCTATATTACTCGGGCTTTGCCTGGTCTTCTATTAATTTTTTAAAAATCATTAAAAATTTTATTTAACTCAACATATCTAAAATGTTCAACATGCAATTAATATTTTAAAATATTAATGAAATATTTTATATTTTTAATAGTAACTTTAATAGAAATCTAGTACATCTCAATTCAAATAGGCCATATTTCAAGTGCTCAATAGTAACATGCAGTGGCTACCATACTGGACTGAGCTGTTCTATACCTTCAACATCATAAACTTCCATAGTCTGAATATACTAACTTAATATTCAAATTTCTAATGAATGCAAAAGAAGTAATTGTGTTCATCACAGCAAACCCCAATTATATTAATTAAAAAAACTTTTTTTAATCCTCACCCAAGGATATGTTCTTTATATCGATTTTAGAGAGAGGAAGGGAGAGAAAAACATCACTTGGTTGCCTCCTTTATGCACTCTCAGTGGGGATTGAACCCATAACCTCAGTATGTGCCATAAGCAGGAGTCAAACCCGCAACTTTTGGTGTACAGGATAATGCTCCAACTAACCGAGCCACCCAGCCAGGGCCATCTCCTAGAAAGAGTATTGCTTACGCCACTGATGTTCCTTTAACTATAATGATTTTACAGTTCCTTATCATTTTCAATGACTACATCCTACTTTGGCATTATTTGTACTACTGCCCTCTCCTCCCAGAATTACCAGCTTCAATCATTACAATTTGCGGTCAATAATGATTATAAGTGATTCTTAAGTACCTTCATAAAATTCAAAGCCATGGGATGAGCATCTGAAAATTTTTCTTCAAGAGTTTCCTAGGACATAAAGTAAAAACTTTTAACATTACATAAAAACAACATAATGTATATCTTAATATATTAATAAGAAGAACACGTTGAAAAAAGACTCCCTAGTAGGTTAGATAATTTCTTTTAATAAAAATCATATTTTTACATAATGTTACACTATAGTGTAAATACTTAAAAGACAAAAATTGGATTTATTTCCTTAATTTCACAATGCCTTGCAATTGATGTTTGATAAATGTGGGTTCCAAATGTCCCCTTCTGAAATATTACAACAGTCCTATAATACTTGTGTCTGATCTACTCACAGGAAGGCTTTGAGCATCAATGAAAATTACATTGAACTACATGTGTAAGAGCAATACAGAAAGCAATGGAATGATGAACATAAACTCAGAATAGTGAGGAGGGAGGAGGATGGGATTGAGGAGGAGAATTCAGGAAGGAGGAAGTTTCAAAGATAGTGGTAACATTCTTAATGTGTATTTGTTGCTTTATTCTTTAAATTGCATATTCTTTTGTAATTTAACCTCTAGCCTTGTAAATCAACTTTTAACCTTTTATTACATTTAATTAAAGAGAGCCAGTATATAAATCAAGGTATTATATGAAATACATTTAAAACAAAGATGGTGTCTAGAGATAGCTGGGACGTCTTAAACCTCAGATTGTTCACCTGTGCCGTAAATCATGATCTGTCTTTACAGACTTTCCCCTCCCTGCAGCCCTCTGACTCCAACCTAGGCAGTGTGAGTGTGGACACACGCCTATGGACAGTCCATTCTATAGGCAGAATCCAGACCATATGGAGTTTCAAAGATCACAGCCCAAACTTAGGTAACACAAACAGGAAGTCTATGTGTACAGAATGTAAGAGGCTCAGGCAGTAGGTGACACATTCCCAGAGAAAGGCAAAGCCCAGAGCGAGAGTGTGGAGGTGAGCATCGCAGTCTGGAGTTTTGACTTGGGTACAGTGACGATCATTTTGTAGAATGACCTTCTGTGTGAAAATATACTTTGTGAAAAAAATGGTTTCTATTGATTTGCATCTATTGATTTGCAAAAACAGAGAATGCATTTTTTCAAAATAAAAAAGTACTACAGTAAGTATTGTTTATGAGATAATTATTTCAGGAAAAGGTACCTGAGTGTTTTGACTAGAAGAATCAGTTATTTGTGCAAGGAACTAAACAGACTTGCACTTCAAAGCTAATATTAAATTAACTTTCAGATAGTAAACTTTATAAGCATTCTCCTGATTAATTCATATAGTTTTCATATAGTTTCTTTGATCTGTGTTAGTGTGGCATAAGGAAAACAGGAGCTAAAGGCATAAAAATTGAAAAACACACAAAAAAAATAACTACCCTTTTAAAGAAAGTAGCAACACAAATAATAAACCATCTGAAATGGAGCAGTTACCATGTCTTCTGGTTCAGGAATACTGATGCCATGGAAAAATTGGTTACTTTTAAAGATGGACTGATGTCTTGGGATTAGTTTTCCTATAAAATACAAACCACATAATTTATGCTCAGTTTATAAAAGTAATATAGTGCTTACATGGTTAACTTTTGAGGTCCAGATGCGAAAGAAATACTGATCCTGACTGTGGCCTCAGATTTGGAAGGAATAGGTCCCTGCCTAAACCAGTGATGGCGAACCTTTTGAGCTCGGCGTGTCAGCATTTTGAAAAACCCTAACTGAACTCTGGTGCCGTGTCACATATAGAAATTTTTTGGTATTTGCAACCATAGTAAAACAAAGACTTATATTTTTGATATTTATTTTATATATTTAAATGCCACTTAACAAAGAAAAATCAACCAAAAAAATGAGTTCGCGTGTCAGAGGTGTCATAGGTTCGCCATCACTGGCCTAAACTCACCTTCTCAGGTAAGGTCAATTCTCCCACACAACTCTCTGCCACAGGTAGCGTGGTCTGCATACACCTCCACCAAAAGAGGAGGTAAGACACGATGCGGAGGACTTTACACACGTGACCTTACTTAATCTCATACAATCTAACAATGGGTGCCACTTTCAGTCTCCACTGTATCAATGAGAATGAGGCTTAGAGTTTAGTAACCTGTCTAAAGTCACATGGTCATTTAATGACAGACCCGATTTCAAACTCAGGCCTGTCTAATATCTACCTGATGTAAATTTCCACTGGCCTTTCAGGAAATCAATCAAACAAAATACACTAGAGGTGTGTCCTGTGGTGATACTCTGCCCCACATTTTTCATGCTGCAAAATTGTCCAGAAGAATGTGTTGGAACCAGACGGGACAGCAGTAATTCCCTTGCCCGGCACCCACGCTGCCAGGAGAGCCTATGGGAAGGAATTAATAAATGTTCGTTCTGTGTGTAGATGTATCTTTGCAGCCATGGTGCCAGAGTAAAGCTGCAGGTAACCTTCTGGGCTATATTCCCTTCCAGCCAGGAGGCAGACCACTGCTGAGGATGCTGACACACGAGGAAAGGGATTCTCCGAGTTCCATTCCTATTCTGCACTTTAGGCCAATCATGGAAGCCTCCTGAGCCCCAGCTTCTCATTTCTAAAAAGGCATCACAAACAATGTTGCCACGTAAAAGACAAACCCTCTTTTACAGTGGACAGAAATGGCATTGGATCCAATACCTCCTAAGAGTAAGGTCTGTACAGCTGACGCACATCCTTAGCTGTAGAGCCCAATACAGAGAGTAGATGTGTAGTTTATTCCTTGGCTAAGTGGCCTGACATGGAGAGGATCTGGAAATTCCTCAGCGAGGGACGAATGGCTGGGCAGACTGAGGAAAGGGTTGGGTTTTGGCTCCAACCCAGACCCCACCATCCTGACCAGCACCTTGGAGAGGCAGAAAGCCCCTGCTGGTCATTACAATGGCATGCTGTTACCATGACAACTTAGCGGCTGTAAGCCATAAAACGCAGCTCCTACCCAGAGTCCTGATGATCAGATAAAGTTGATCCACATCTGATTTTCCCGGCCAGAGCGGCTGGCTGGTCAGGAGCTCTGCAAACACGCAGCCGGTAGCCCAGATATCGACTGAAGAGCCGTACTGAGTGTCTCCCACGAGAAGCTCAGGAGCTCGGTACCATCTTGTAGCGACATAGTCAGTGTAGGCATCTCCTGGAACTGCAAACATCGATCAGATGAGGCGGGTCCCCTGTTCCCAACGTGTGAACTCCTCCTAAGAGCAGGCACCGAGGTCCGCTTCAGAACTCTCAGCAGCCACACACTCCTAACAGTTCATGCTCTGATGCCGATTGAGGAAACAGTTACACTGTGCATTCAACTTCCAGAGGCACCTTTGCTGGTTAACATCTATGTAATCCTGAACAGAGGGCAGTGTGACTGACAATTTCTAGTGTAAGGTCAAGTGTAAACCAGCTTCCAAATGCACGGTCAAGTCCCCTGTGCCTGGGTCCTGTCCGGATGCTGACGGTGTACACACCACCTTGCAATGTGTATGTTGCCAGCCCGGTGCAGTTCTAGATCTGGGGAGAAACACTGACTTGTCCCTCTCCCCCCTTGGTTCCTCCCTGTCTGGGATGATTTCCTTTTTCTTAGCACTGTCTCTGAATTCTCTCTTTAAGGGTCAGTTCACTCTCTAGTCTCACCAGCTCTGTGAGGTTATTTGCCAACCACTCCAGCCCCCATGAGCATCTCCCTCCAGGGAACCGTCTGCCCCTTCACTTTTGCACTTCCTTGCCAACCAGCCTGCATTACTCTTTTGTTTGTTTTACTTGAGATTATAAGAGCATGCAGAGCAGAAATGCACCTTATAACCCTTTTCTTCTCCTATGGGGAAAAGCATATAAATGTGATGTCCAATAAATTCTAGTTGAATGGAGCGGAGCTGAAGTGCTAATTAATGCAGTGACTAAAGGTGAAAGTGAGGTTTTCATTTCTGAATAGTAACAATAAGACATTTGCATTCATTCAATATCTAAAGTGAGGTTTTCAACTATATTATTTCATAATCATCTGAGTTGAGTAAGTTAGTAAAAAGTGGTTACTTACTCAGAATTCGTGCAAATCCAAAGTCACATATCTTGATTATTCCTTGCTTAGTTATTAGAATATTTTCAGGTTTTACGTCTCTGTGAATACACTGTTAAGATAATATTTGATTATTTCTTTGAGCCATCAAAATGACAAAGCATAGAAAACATTACCTCTTACTCTAAATGATAGATAAACATAGTCTATGAGATAAAAATATAGTTTTCTTAAAAGAACTTAAAGTGGCAATTTTTCACTTATCACACCAAAAGAAAAAAAAAATTGTTGTTACATCAGTGAAGAAATAATTGTTGGATATAAAAACTGACTTTTTTTGTGGGGAGAGAAGGCAGTATCATACACTTATTTCTTCCACTTTTTACCGGATTCTATTTTAACTGTAAGAGTAAAACCCTCGATGAGTCTCAGTGTACCTATAATAAGAACTACTGCCACCCAAGAATCACATTCACATTTGAGAAACTGGAGAAATATTTGAGTGATAAACAAAACTCCCTTATAATTAGGACTGGCAGCTCTCCTGAGAGAGGGCCACACGATAAGAATGATGGTACTCTTGTTCTCTAACTCAGCCCCCAGGCAGAGCTCTGTACTTCCCAAAGCGCCTTCATGTGAAGTAAGTAGCTCATCCCCTCAACAACACTGTAAGTGCGGGAAGCCACTGACAGTCCCAGATTGAGCATCATAGTAATCGGCTCCTCTGCCTCACTTCTCTGCTGTGCTGTCCGTCCCTGTAAGTGTTGCTGTCAAATGGACAGTTCTAATAATTTCTCTTTGCTTCTAGAGCAACTATCTAGGAAGAGAACATGTTAAATCCTTAATTTATTTTTGGTCACAAAAATGGCACTGGCAATAGAAGCTAGTACAGATAGTCTCAATTCAGCCACTGTCAACTGTTAAACCTTTTGAGGTCCCTTAAAAGCCCTAGGCCTTAGCTATTAATTTAAAAAATACATTGTTGTAATATAAACCAACTTCATTTTGATATTCTACCTTTTAGGTAACCCATTTATGAAACCTGGATTAACACTTTGAGTCATACAAAAGTTGGTGATTTACTAAGAACAGGTTATGTTCCTCAAATGAGTTTGCATCAAAGTCTAAAATTTCTGGCCCGGCTGGTGTGGCTCAGTGGGACAATCAGACATTGGATGCCTCATGATGTTGATGCAATAAAAAGTGCACAGCACTATGTATGAACTACTCTTGTGTGAAGAAAAATGAACCTGAAAATGATCAAGCCTCTAGATATAAATGCCAATTTAAAGGAAAAACAGGCGAAAGACCAAGTTCAGTTTGACACAGGATGCAATCAGTCAGAATGATTTCAGTAACACAGTAGGACTCAAAGTGTGGATCTTGGACCAGCAGCTTCTGTATCAACCAGGAAAATGCTTGGAAATGCAAATTCTCGGGTCCTATCCCAGCCCCATGGAATCTGATACTCTGGGGGTGGACCCAGCGAACTGTGTCTTAGCAAGACCTTCTGGGCATTGTGATGCATGCTCGGGTTTGAAGAACTACGGCTATAAAAAAGTAATGATGAAAAAGATTTTTTAAAAGGTGGGAGGGGGACTATTATAGAATAAAAGACTTAAGAGACATGCCGAAACCGGTTTGGCTCAGTGGATAGAGCGTCAGCCTGCGGACTGAAAGGTCCCGGGTTCGATTCCGGTCAAGGGCATGTACCTGGGTTGCGGGCATATCCCCAGTAGGAGATGTGCAGGAGGCAGCTGATCGATGTTTCTCTCTCATCGATGTTTCTAACTCTCTATCTCTCTCCCTTCCTCTCTGTAAAAAATCAATAAAATATATTAAAAAAAAAAAAGACTTAAGAGACATAAAAACAAAACAAAGTGCCAAAGTGGATTACACTATAGAGAACTTATTTTAATCCAATTTAAAAATAGTCATAGGAATCAGTAGTCCTGAGGCAAAAAGAAGCATTACGTTCATACAAACTTTTAATTCATAAGGAATTAGAAATTTGGTTCTTATAGAAATTGGAAAAGGGCCACAAATAATGCACTGTTTTTCCTCATATTCGGTAACTTTCTTTTGTTTTGCTCTTCTGGTTCTTACTTTCCCTGTTTTTAGCTCTTGAAAGACACCCCTGAGTTTCTTAGAAGAGTCATCATGAAGAATTAACAAATGCACTAGAAAATGTCACTTACGTTATGTTGATGACAGAAATTAAGAGCTTGAAGTGTTTGCCATAATACACTTTTAATCACTCCATCAGCAACTCTAGGGAAAAAAATAAAAGAGGAAATTAAAAAACTCCTGGGATGGGGTTACAGGAGCAGAAGCGAGAACAAAAGTGGAGTGAGTGGGCTTGTGATGGCCAACCAACACAGTGCAAAGGGTGCCTTGGAAATGCTCTTTAAAAATGTTTTAATGAAAATTGCTTTACTATTTTTTCATTGTAATTACATAATTTCCTCTTCAAATTTCAATTTTTACATCTGCAAAAATGATACAGGCTTAACATGAAAACTCATACAACACAGAAAAGTGAAGGAATAAAAAGTGTTGACTCGCATCTTACTCCCCCCAAATAACTGCCATCATCTACGGTGGCTGTTCCTTTAGGCACCTCTGTTTCTCTTCCCTTTGTGTGTTCAAATTTACTTTTTAACTTTAATATTAAAAAACACATTCATATGGTTTAAAATTCAAAAAACATGAAAGTGCATCTATGAACTCTTCTCTGATACGTGCCTAGCCACCCAGTGCATCCTCCGCCACTTCCCCGCCTCTTTCAGACACTTTTATGCATAGAAATAGAAATATTAATATGTACACAGATATTTTGTGGTTGTAAAGGACCACGCCATATGGATGTATCATAATTTACTTAGTCTCCATTGATGAGCAATTAGGTTGATCCAATTTTTATTTCTAGTAACAATGCTTCAATGAATATACGTAATCATCCATCTCATTGCATTTGTGCAACTATCTTTTTTTTATTTCTTAAAGTATTACAAAGAGTATTACATATGTCTCCTCCCCCCCACCCCCCTTGACATTCCCCCAGCTTCCCCCACCCCCCAGTGTCTTGTGTCCATTAGTTATTCTCATATGCATGCATGTAAGTCCTTCGGTTGATCTCCCACCCCCCAAACCCTCCCCAGGGTTCCCACTGTAGTTTGACATTCTGCTTAATGCTGCTCTGCCTCTGTATCCATTTTTGTTCATCAGTCTACAATGGTCCTTATTATCCATAAATGAGTGAGTTCATGTGGTATTTTTCTCAGCTTCCCAGGGGCCGTCCCAGCCTCACAGGGGCCGTCACAGCCTCACAGGGGCCGTCTCAGCCTCATAGGGGCCGTCTCAACCTCAATGTGCAACTATCTTTTAAGGTAAGTTCTAGAAGTGGGATTTCTGGGACCAATGGTAGGTATATGTTGCGTTTTGATCCTCAGGGATGAACCTCAGGGAGACCCGAGGCCTGGCTTTGCAGGAAAAGAGGTATGCTTGAAGACTGACCTTCAAGTCGCCCAATTCATGTTGGTGGTAAACACTCAAGCAAGTGCTGGGGCTGTTGTGTAAAAGTGACTTACACTTGGTCAGCAGGCGGGTACAGAGCCAGGGAAGGCCGGGGAGAATAAAGGGCCTGGGAATGGGAGCCTGGGAGCTTGGTCCCTGCAGAATCCTTACTCTGTGTGGAAAACATTGGGAAATACCATGGATGGGCAGGTGTGCTTTCCATGGGGAACTGGGAAGCTGGACAACTTGTATTCTGGCTGGGAGAAATGTGCTCTGGGTAACCGTCTCTACTGTCATAGGAATGACAGTCCCTTTAACTTTTCTGCTGTCTACCCATTGCTCACCTCACGGTCCCAGGAATGACATCTACACAGTTACACACTGCCAAACTACCTTCCCTAAGGAAGGTTATGCCCATTTACACCCCCAAAAAACATCTGTGCATTAAAGGCCCTACCTCCTCATTTGGTTTTGCAGGGTTATGCTTGCCAATCTGTGGTTTAAAAAAAAGGCCTCATTTTGGTTTTCATTTGCATGTCATTAACTATTAGTGAAGTTAATTTTTACATGACTATTGGCTATTACATTTCTTCTTTTGTGTATTTCCTGTTCAGAGTCTTTACCGCTTTTTTGATTGGTCTGTTTACTCCTTTCTGACTTATGGAGACTCAATGTGTGTCAGAGTCTGCATATGTGCTACAACTATTTTTCTCAGTGTGGTGGTGTTTTTCAATCCCAGTCATGAGATGGGATTGCTGTTTGCATATTTCAAAAAGAAAAAATCTGAAGCAAGATTTCTTTTTATCAAATGTTTGTTTTTAAATTTAAACTTATCTGATATTCCAAACACACCCATCACTCAGCTTTACTATTTTATCATATCTGGATACTTAATATGCTCAGATCACTTTTTGAAAACTGAATCATGCAGATGCAGCTGGCCTTCCACCTGTATATGACTTGGGTGGGGTACTAGCCACAAGACATCACCACGTGGGGCTGGGGTAAACGCCGAGAAACAGCAACAAGTGTGTGGAAGCATTTTCCTCAGGGCAGTTTCCCGATCTGGGTCACAGTTATGGTGACATGCCCGTGACATCAGCGGTCTGGTGGCAGCCCTTTGCCTCTAGCGCCTCTAATTATTAATCTGTGAAAGCACCTAGTTCTCAGTATTAAATCACCTCCCTCCGAAATTTCTGGAGTGGTCTCTGTTTCCTGTACTGAATTCTGACACAGCTTAATGGTCTCCCTTTGCCTAGAGCAGCGGTTCTCAACCTGTGGGTCGCGACCCCTTTGGGGGTCGAATGACCCTTTCACAGGGGTCGCCTAAGAGCATCAGAAAAACACATATATAATTACATATTGTTTTTGTGATTAATCACTATGCTTTAATTATGTTCAATTTGTAACAATGAAATTGGGGGTTACCACAACATGCGGAACTGTATTAAAGGGTCGCAGCATTAGGAAGGTTGAGAACCACTGGCCTAGAGCCAAACCTGAGACAATAGTGTTTAAAAATTTTAAGAGTCAGAAAGAATAGCATAGCCATTTTGAGCACTATGAGAGAGAGTTCAAATCCCAGCTGGGGTGACAACTGATGTCCTTGTCTTGTTTTCCACTTTCATGGAGTGTTGAGTATAAAATTAGCTGTTGAATATAAAATTAGCTGTTGATTGGAAGAGGGTATGTGTTGAGTATAAAATTAGTTGTTGATTGGAAGAGGGTCTGTGTAGGGGTGTGTGTGTGTGTGTGTGCTCGCATGCGTGCTAATAAAGTATTTTAATCCTAGTTTGCTAAGGTTTAAAAAAAATCAGAAAAGGATACTGAATTTATCAACTGCCTTTCAGGTTTTACCAACATACAATATATATATATTCTCTTTTAACCTATTATGTGAATAGACTTCTTGATATTGAACCACGATTCATTCCCTGAATTCAGACAATCCAATACATAACATTTATTTTTTAATATTTACTCTGGAATTTTTATTTCAATGCATCTTTTTAAAATATGTATTTTTATTGATTTCAGAGAGGAGGGAAAGTGAGAGAGAGTCATTGATCGGCTGCCTCTTAAATGTCCGGAATTGGGGATCGAGCCCACAGCTTGGGCAAGTGCCCTTGACCGGAATCGAACCCGGGACCCTTCAGTCCACAGCCCAACGCTTTATCCACTGAACCAAACCGGCTAGGGCACCAATACATAATTTGGCCTCAAAATGCATTGTGACTTATATGTGTAGGTTTGTCTTCCTAATCATTTCTACTCTAGGTTAATACTCATTTGCCCTCTGAGCACATCCTGAGACTGGAGAGGGGTGGCCAGCAGGTGCATCTGGGTAGAAAGGGGAACTGTGGCTCTGATTTGAAGTTTGCCGGAGTTAATCCCACCTGGACTGAAACTGGGACCCGACCGCAGAGCTTCAGCTGCTAGATTACTTACCCATTTGGACTTCTTTCCAGCTCATTTAAAAGTGTGTGATCACAGTATTCAAAAACTAAATGTATTTTCCTCTTTCTCCTGAACACCTCAATGAGGTTCACAAGGTTTGGGTGTTTTAATTGCTGCAAAGGAATTGAAATACAAAACTTGGTGACTTGTCCCCTGTAAGAATTTCTCCCTGGATCCCTTACAATATTAAGAACAGGAAGTCTTGTGGAGAATTTTATTACAGCTACTTACAAGAGAAACCATCCCTGTAAGAATTCTTACCTTTATTCAGAAACAAGGAATCTTAAAATTGCAAGAAAAATTTAAGAATTTGTCTCATGCACCCAAAATAGAGGGTAACTAACCTGAATCTCTCTGGAGATAACAAATAAAGTACACAACTTCAAATATAAGCTCTACAACAACAAATACTTCAGCATTTTGTGGAAATTCTAAATATGTGTGATAAAATAACCTGAATAAAAAATGAGGAAATGGAATTATTGTGTGAAACTACAAAACTCATCAATGCCCATTTACTAGTAGCTCACAGACTGCCATGGATTTACTGTAAATGGCAGCTGGATTTAAACCCAGTATGGATTTTAGCGTTGGCTCTCAGAAATACAAGACCCTAACCTTCAATCCGATGAAAGTGCCTATGCTAGGAGTCCACATTAGTCTGTTTTTAATTTGTCATTTTCCAGCTTTGTTCTCTGATTTTATTATTCTCTCTTATGCTTAAACGTTGTGTTAAATTCTCTTCCCAAACTGAAGCCTTCCACAAGGCAGCCTCTGTTTAAGGTGGTGCAGACCAAAGGAAAAATCCTGATTAAGATAATCCATCACTAGAGCAACTATGTAATTTAGCATCATACCAGGGTAATGAGTATAAGCCAGGGCTGTCCCAGGCAACCGGACACGTAGGGTCGCCCTGCCTATATCTAGGGTGACCCTATAGTTTAGCATATAAACCAGGACACTTCTGAGGGAGGATGCTAACCAGACAGACTTCTGGTTCTATACCAGGACACCTGATCACTCCTACTTATAACTCATCTTCCCTGTTGTTTTCCCAGTTTAGTAGACAAATCATTTTTGCAAACTCTGTGCTATTTACATATATATATATATATCATAGCTTTGTTGCATCAGCTATAGCATCTGGGAATCCCTTTCTCTCCTGAGACACTTTTTCATTTCCATTTCATTTCTTAATAAATATTTTGCAGGCCCAGTATAGATTCCTAAGTACGAGGACCTACACAGCATCCCCTACCTCAGCATTCGTCAGCATGGCTTGACCAAAAATATATCCCCCTGTGACGGCGTGCCTGCTGCTCAGTACTCCGGGAAAGGGGCATTTATTATACATTAAAAATACCCTCGGCGCACCAAATCAGGTCCCCGCCCCCCCCCCCCCCCCATGTGTTCTACTGCCTAAAAGGGCAAAAGGCAAACAAACAGCGGAGGAGACGGGCCACACAGGAAACCCAGCTGCTTGTGCTGCAGCCAGAACTGTAGAAAGGGAAGGAAAAAATATCTACCAGGAGGGAAAGGAATTCCCAGATGCTACAGCTGATGCAATGCCACCGTTCAACCCGGTCAAATCTGCCTCTGGGCAGATCAGCAACTTACATCTCCTTTGCCAATGAGATTAGCTTAGCCCAGAAACACAGTGCGGAGGGGAAATCAGTCACATTTAAGTGACGGGAGTCCACGAGGAAGGTGAGGTAGATCTGTCTTGGAAGGACACTGGTCAGGGCGTACATGGGGCAACTGCCCAAAGCAGGGAAAGCGTGCCCTCTGAGAGTCATCACCACCAGAGACCAAGCTGCGCTGGAATCTGGCTACATATTAACCTTCAAGTTCACTCTCCCATTGGGGAACCAGGAGGTACTACCTGAGCACTAACTTACGTTGACGGCTTTGCGGGTGGCGGTGTTTTATTAGAAAACCACCTGTTCAGAAATACACCCTGTGACTGAGCTCTGGGCCAGAGCTGGCTGCTGGCTACAAGGTAACAGTGAACTACTTTTTTATCATGATGGATGGATGTGCTCTTGAAAAATCCGGGTATATCTACTTATGTTTTAAATGAAACACTAGAACTCATTAGCTGAGGAAACCTGCTACAGATAATATTCAAAAAGGATGGATAATGAACTATTATCTCCCTTTAAAAAACTGGATTTCTGGGGATTTCCTAAAAACAGACGACCTGTCACAAGTGAAAGTCGGCTGTGTGTTCTTGAAATCACAAGTTTTGCTGGTCCGTGAACCAGCAGGGTCTGTGCCATTGGGGCGTTGGTTGGAAATGCAGGATCTCAGGCTCACCCCACAGCTCCCCACTCGGAACCTGCATTTCAACAAGGTCCCCCCTGGGGGTTCCCATGCACATTCCTGTGTGAGAAGCGCTGCCCTATGACACAGTTTCCTCTCTGATAAAATGAGGGTGCGGATGAGAGGCAACTCCAAGGTCTCTTATGTTCTCAAACTAAGATTTTTATGACAGGAAACTGTTTACACTGAGAACTTAGGAATCCTACATGTCAAAGCCTATCAGAGAAGAAACAACTAGAACAAAACCTTCGTGCACAATGTGTACACACGGCTGGGGTGACAGTCAGTATGTCTGAGACCCAGGGAGCAGGTCACAGGCAGGACCGTCCGTGGCCATGCCCACAGGCCCATGGGCACAGCCCTGTGGCCCCTCTGTGCCAGCAGATGCTCTTTTACCTGCAGGTTTAAGGGGGGAAGGATGGGGGAGGGGTGGTGGCAGGGCGGAATGAGAGGACTGAGGGCAGTGAGTTACCAACCAGAAGGGATTACTTCAGCATTTTAACAATCCACAGCTGTACTCACAATACCAGCTAAGTAGCAGAGTGGCCAAAGTCCAAAGTGGTGATCAATTTATTTCCCAAAGTTACTGATACAAAGGAATTTAAGTCCAATGGGGGGGTGGGGGAATCACTTTGAAATTCTTTGTAATTGTGGCACACACATATTCACCCAATACCATATTATAGACACATCAAGTTAACTTACCTTCAACATACGTATTTCTCTTAGTGCTATTTTCTTAATAACAGGATCCTCTTCAGATTCCACAAATTTTTTAATAGCTACCACTTGTCCAGATGTTTTGTTTCTGCATTTGAATACAACCCCATAAGACCCTTCTCCAATCTTAGCTAATTTTTCATACTTTTCCATTATTGTAGCAGCAACTTAAATTACTGTATTGATTAACTGGAGTACAATGTTGCACCTGGAAAATAAGATGACTCAGCTTAACCAAGTTATCAAGGATGGTGTTCTCACAGATTATTATATAAAACCAATTTGCTAAGGATACCAAAGGTTTAGTTCCGTTGATTAATTTTTACACTTAAAAATATTTGGGCGGTATTTTGTTATTTGAGTTCAGCCCTATGGAGTTCTTCCAGCTACCAAAAAGTTTCATATGCTATTTCTCCTAATGGGTCTGTGTTGACTTCAGTGGAATTAAAAGAATTTGTGGAAAGGAACCTTATCCAATCAATTGTTTTCATTGTACTCTGGTAAACAATTAAAATGTGATGCTATATAACCCGGCTGAGGAAGCATTTCATACTCCTGAATATGATGTTTATCTTTTCCCTCCTAACTGATTTGAATATGGTAGAGACTAGAACGGAGATCAAGACTTGGTACAAGGTGCTGTACTTCCATCTGGTGGAGAGAATAGAGAGAACATGTGGGCTGTTAAAAACAATAAAATCTTTTTAGAGAATTATTTATGGTGCTTAGCTTTTATGTGTATGAAGGAACAAGTCCTTAAACTCTTAGCTCCCACAGTAAATAAAACTAAAACTCCTAAAAGAAGGTAGATTTCTCTAATTCTTCATGAATGCTTTTGTATCCATAGTGATTTCTATGGAAATACTGGGTTTAATTTTTCTGTCTTGCATCACCCATTTGTGAATTTTGTGGTGATTAGATTACATGTTAAATAAGGCCAGCATAATTACATAAGGTAGTCCAAGAACTGAAAATATAAAAATCCTAATTAGTCTTAAAAATCCCACCCCCCCCCCGAAAAAAACCACTTTAGTCAGTAGAATCTTATTACTACACTCTCAATTATACAGATGAGAAAACTGAGACACAGTGAAGTTACAATGAAATTAGAACTTAGGCAGTCACATTTCAAAGATCACAATTTTAATCACTATACTGCCTCTTAGTTAATTCAAAAAAATGCACAATTTGAAAAACCACTCTATCCAGGTATTGGTATTAATAAAATGTCAAGTAAAGATTTGACTACTTAAAAAATTTCTCATTTCAAATGAGCATCTATTGTTTTTACTTCACTAATGTTCAATCTTTCTTATCCACAGATTATCTCAATGAAGATATAAATCATGTACTCTCACTAACCATCATAAAAATACACAACTAGAAAAAGTGTTTATCTGGATAAATGACGACTACTACTATTAGCATACAATGCTATTTTTAATAGATTTTATTTTCTCTCATATTAGAGGGTGAAAATTCAAGCATATACACTCAAGTAACATAGGACAAATCCATCACAGATTATGTTGAGAAAACTCTGTTAGTTATGGGCATGTATGGGAAACCTGAGAAGGCCTAGAGGAAAGTTAAAGTGAGGCAGATTTGAGGACTAACTGAACTTTCAAAAAAATTTATCTTTATTGTTGAAAGTATTACAGATGTCCCTCTTCATCCCCCCAACTGACCGCCTGCACCCTGTACCCGCCTCCCACCCCAGGCCTTCACCACACTATTGTCTGTGTCCATGGGTTAAGCATATAAGTTCTTTGATTAATTACTTCCTCCCCCCAACTGACCGCCTGCACCCTGTACCCGCCTCCCACCCCAGGCCTTCACCACACTATTGTCTGTGTCCATGGGTTAAGCATATAAGTTCTTTGATTAATTTCTTCCTCCCCTCCCTTCACTCTGAGATTCGCCAGGAGGACTAACTGAATTTTTTAAAAATTTAAGTATATATAGTTGGTATACAATCTTATATTGGTTATATTAGTTTCAGGTGTACAATATGGTAACTAGACATTTTTATACCTTACAATGTGATCACCCCACTAATTCTAGTAATCATCTGTCACCATGTCAACGTTTTTGTTTGTTTAATTTTAAAATGGTTTTGACCGAGATTTGCTTATAATTAAATTAACAGGCTATTTTTTATTATTAATTCACTATTATTTCAAACAAATTTTATCGAATAAGTCATATGTTGGAAAAAACATTGTAGTGCTTTTGCCAACATAAATAAATATTACATACCTACAACTATAGTCTACATATTTAAGTCACTACTCCTATCCCATGTTGGGTGAATGATTAGCACGTGATCACACCGAATTGTGTGAAGTTTTTGGTTCTGTTGTCTCCTGGCGTAACTTTCTGCAGCAGCTTTAACTAGCGTCCTAGGCCATGCCCCGCCATATGCATTTGTTTACTGGAGGCAAGGAGTGAATGCACTCAGTTACTAGACCTATTCAGCACAAATTAAAAAATACAATAATATATATAGAAACTTCTCTGTCAAAGTAAGCTTTTCATACATACTTAATTTTAATTACACAAACGTGTCTACATAAGTAAAAACAGGTGAAGTAACTAATTTGCCAAATTTTTAACATGCATTTGGAAAACCTACTTTGTTATATAACGAACAACTGATTTAGTCTTTTTTTTTTAAGGTTTTACTGTAATTACATTTTGATTGTTCATACAGTAATTGGGCAGGAAATCAAGATTAAACAGTGATAGAGGTATATAGGCAGGGAATAGATGCAATTGGTTGAAAATATTTTTCATAGCCATTAGTGACCTTGAATCTGAAGCCATATCCCTCTTGGCTACAGGGACTCCTGCCTTCAGAATTTACCAAATATTTGACTCTTAAGTTAATGAAGTTTTGTGTACAAAAGCAAAAACAGGTATAGACTTGGGCCGATTGGTGAATACAGAAAGACATACAGAGATACATACTTGAGTGAGTCACTAAATTCTTTGACAATTTTCCACTTAATTACCTGTCTTAAAAATGTGCAAAAGGAGGCAGGTATGAACAGAGGAAACACGTGGAGGCAGACTGTGATCCACAACTGTGTCGCTAACCAGGTCCTAACACTGAATACACGGTGAAGATGTATTTCTTAAGAAAGGGAGGAGGAACGGGGTGGGAAACGGTATTAATTTCCTGATCTAAAAGTTCCTAGTGAATTCGCGTTAGGAATGAGAGGGAAAGGCGCCCTCTTCCCGATCAGGCCAGGCCCTTCCGGGTTCTACAGGTCGGAAGTCACAATCTGCTCCATTGTTACGGTTTCCAGGGCAACCAAGCGTGTGCACAGCTCCTCAGACTGGCCGGGAAAGCGGGCTGAAACCAGTCAGCGTCGGCTTTATCACCGGGAATTACAGAACTGCAAGAGTACATGCACCTCCTCAGAATCTTTGTCTTGGTGATAGTACAGTTGGACTTATTAAAAGCATCCCCGGAAAACCATAAAAACACCTAATTTACCTAGTTAAGGCAACTAATTTTGTTTTAAAACATCACGTTTCACGTGTACACATCCAGGTGTGAAAGCTCGGCACAAATCCCTTTATTTTCGGGCCACGGAACTAGCCTCCACCCTCACGTAACGTGGTCCAGGTGACGGGCCACAGAGAGGTCTCCCCACGCGCAGACGCGCCCCTCGCCCCGTCCCACGGGCCGCCGGGGAGACTCGCCGTGTGGCCGCCGGAGCCTTTCGTCCCCCAGCCGCTGGCCCTCACCCCTCTGGTCCCGCCCGAGGCCGCGGCGGACAGGCAGCCCTGCTCCCCTTCTCGCAGGGAGCCCCCCTTATCTGGGAGCGGCCGTCCCCACGCCACACCGCTCTCCAGCTCGCGCCGACTCGCGTCCCACCCGCCCCGCCGCCGGGGACCCGCACTTACGGCGCCCGCCGACGGGGAGACGGTGACGCAGCCCCGAGCAGCCCCGACTCCGACGCGGGTCCTCGGCCCAGCCCGCCCGCCGCTCGCACAGCCACTCCCGAGCGGAACTGCCGCGCCGTCTCCCGGGCAACCGGACGCTCAGGCCCAGCGCCGCGGGGCGGCTCGAGAGCCGGTGTCCCGCACGCGCGCCCCGCGGGGGAAGCCCGCATCCCGCCCTCTTCATCGCCTGGTAACCTTCCCGCGAGCCTGGAACCTCGGCGTGTGGGCGCCCCTGCAGTTTCTCCTCCGAGAACCCTGTAAGAGTCCCTGAAAGCGGCGCTCTGGAAACATGGACTTTTCCATGAACACGGTCATTACACCAGGTCCCGTTCCTTCCAAGGCTGCAAAAGCACTAAAATCAGCACCTGTAAAAGTTGAGCACATGTCCGTTTTCATGCCTGGGAATAAACCCCCAGTTTGTTAGATTTTATTATTAGTCATTACTCTTCGGTCCTGCTTTATTGCCCAAATAATTTTTCAGCAAACTTCTGTAGGCTTATGGTATTTTGCTGCCATTTTCATAATGCAGGAAGCATTGCACTAGTACTGGGGCTGATCTATATAATAAAAGCCTAAGTGACTGGAACGACCAGAACAACAGGTAGCTATGATGTACACTGACCATCAGGGGGCAGATGCTCAATGCAGGAGCTGCCCCCTGGTGGTGGTGGTGGTGGTGGTGGGGTGCCACTCAACCAGAAGCTGGGCTCACAGCTGGCAAGCACAGCGGCAGTGGTGGGAGCCTCTCCTGCCTCCACCGCAGCGCTAAGGAGCAGAGAGTGGAGCAGTAAGGAGCAGCAAGCAGGCGGGTGGTAAGGAGCGAGGGGTCCCAGGCTGTGAGAGGGCACAGGCTGGGCTGAGGGCCCCCTCCCCCCCAGTGCACGAATTTCGTGCACCAGGCCTCTAGTTTAGAATAAGAGACATGCTTGCCACCCAGTGGGGAAGCAAGTCAAGCAAACTGTAAGGAATGGTATACGGAGGTAAATTGGAAAAAATACATTTTTTGGGAGCAAGGCTTACCTTCTTGTTCCCAAGGCAAACTTAAGAATACTGTTATTAATGAACACATACATACTCTAACATCAGTAAGATGCTGTCCACCATGCTCAGATTCAGGATGCCCCAATTTCCATTCTTACCTCCTTTTTCTCCTCTATCTTCCATTTTCTTCAATTTGCTTAGAAATATGCTCTAATCTCCTCCCATCTTTAGACAACAAAACCAGAAACCAAATATATTTCCACTATACTCAAATCTACGTAAACTCACATCTACCCATTTTTACTCTTATCATGTTATAGAAATTTTTCAGTAAGGATACAAGTGGTGGCCTGTTTACAAATCCAACAGCCTATTTTCACTTTAATGTTGCATTTCATCTCTGCAGTTTCCCAAACCGTTGCTTACTAAGAGCTACTTTCCTCCAGGGGTAGCTCTTCACAGTCCGGCCCATCCTTGTTCTCTACTTTCATGGCATGATTCTGCTCCATGCACCCCAAGCTCAGCTGCATTCAACACACAGCATTTTTGCATGTGTTTTAGTCTAGCCTACAGCACCTACCTTAGTTTTTCCCTGCACTTGATAAACTCTTTTCATTTATTAATAACCCATTTCGTATTTAACTTTCTACATAAAGGCTTTTCTTTTCCCAAAGCAGAATTAGGCACAACCTTTTGTACCTCTTTTTAAATTTATCTTTAGTCACCCAAGTGTGCCCCTTGAATACTGGGAATGATGCCTTTTCCATCTTTTCTCCAGTGACAGTAATGCCTGAATACTCTGTAAATGATTATGAATAGATGTTGGTTAAATAATTATCTCACAAAAGTAAAAAGAAAAAGTCTTTGTAATGAGTTTTAACTAGATTTATTTAATAAGCTTTAACTGTAAATTGATTTTATGCAAATCCTTTTCATAACAAATGCTTTGAACAAGGAAAATGCTTTTTAGTAAAGCAAAAAATTAAGACAGTAAGTTAATTTCTTTTATTGCAAAGAGCCAGTGAAATCAGAATTTGAAGTTCAATTCCCAAATGGAGAAAATAAATCTAATTTCAAAGTAGAACATGCAAGTGTATTTTACAGGAGTGGATATACTGCATGTATTCTGTGTAATACATAGTATAAGTTAAGTGTTGGTTCTATCACTTATCGATATTCTTAGGCAAGTTGTTTAAACTTTCCGTGCCTCAGTTTCTTCATCTGTAAATTGGCATTAATAATACCCACCTCACTGGGCTGTTTGGGCTTCAGGGGGAGAATCTATGTAAAACGTCGTGTAGCACCTGGCCCACAGATACATGTATTGGGTACATATTGTTACTATAGCCCCTTAAGTAATACTCCTAGTGTGTGCCCATTATTTTGGATAGCACACACTTTAACCTTTCTTCCAGTAATAGTAAAAACTGGTTATGTGTCCTTTCTTGTTCTCTACTGAAATCAGTGACATACTTGCAAGCTGAATGATGCCAACAGACCCAGAAACAAGTGATCTCATTCTTCTCAACACCAAGATTTAAGAAAGCAGCTAACAAAATAACGTAAACTTCAATGAAGATAAAAATAGATTGCTTCAAACATTTAAGTGAGTGGCTCTCTTCCTTTTGAATGAATAAAAATCCTTCAAGTTACTGGGTGGAGACCCCAAACTTGCATTTTTAAGTGTCATTAAGGACGATTTTTTCTGAGGCATGTGATCCTTGGACCACACTCAGAAATACTGATTTAAATTCAATGTTGACCCGGGTCCTCACGCAGGGTTATACATCAGAATGACTTGTACAACTTTATAAAAATATAGGTTACTGGGCCTCACCTCCAAAGAATGATTCCAGGGGTCTGTATTTTTAAAAAGCCCCTGGGTAACATACAACCAGTTATATACCATATTCTATGGAAATATTTATAAGTGATTGACAGTTAAATGTGATGGTTACATTTTTTTTGAGATGTGACTCTTTCTATAACTTGTAGGATATAAAACTTGGAAAAACAGTGGCCCAGAAAAAAAGATCAACAACACTATCAATAAATGCCAAGAGCAGATCTTGATTTTTTAAAAAGTATTTTCCATGAGTCTGTTTTTCAGCAAATAGATATTACACTAGTAAAAGATGTGCTTTTAAAAGTTATTATTCAGTCATTAATGCTAAGATTGGCCACAATGTATTTGCTTGGGAAAAGTGATAAACCTGCTAGGATCGCCAACGTCTGTAGGATTTATAAGTTACATTTCTAGTCAAGGAGACTGTTCTAGGGTCAATTAAATTACCCAAGGTCACACAACAGGCAGTGGCCTTAGCAAGAGTAGAAATGGTGCTTCGTGACTCCCAGTCCAGTTCTTCCCACCTAATTCCGCCTTTCCTTCCCTCAGAACTGTATTCCCCAAGTCTCATTTCCTTTCCCTAACCTAGGAGTCAGCAAACTTTTCCCATAAAGGGTCAGGTAGTAAGTATTTTAGGTTCTGTGGGTTATACAGTGTTGTGGGTTTTTTTTTTTTTTGCAACTGCTCAACTCTGCCACTGTGGTGCCAAAGCAGCCACGGACAACAGTAAATGAATATCTAGTGTGTTCTAATAAAGCTTCATTTACAAAGTCAGATGGTGAGTGCGAATGGGCTGAGGTATGTTGTCTGACAACACCTGCTTTAACCAAAAGACTATGGTTGTTTAATTTTCCCAATCAGGAAGCTGAAGATTCTACAAAAGACTTCCTTTTCTCAAATGTGGGAATATTACTCCCTTATGAAATTGAGATGACAGATTAGAAAAAAAAGAGATGATTGGAGGTACCAGAATGAATCCTTAAGGATTTAATGCAGAATATAATTTAAAAACACTTTTTCTCAATATATTTTAGTCTTACTATATGTAGATGAAGCCAGATAACAAGCTACTATACAACAGCATGTTAAAAAAACATGTTTATTTTACACTATGTACAATCAGACACATATTTAAAAGCATTGTCAATTAAAATAAATGAAGATCATAAATCACAATTTAGTTTGTTCTTAGTGTATATACTTACATTAAAATATAAAGACCATATACCAAAAAAGAGCCAAGAGTGTGCATTCTGCTAAAACTTGGTATATACATATTCCATTGGAAAAAAGCAATAAAAAATGACTTGAACCAAAACTAAGTTCCTGTGATGTGTAGTAACCATTATACTGTTTATATGAGGTAGTAACTAAATTATTTTGGCCATGTGTTAAACCCTAAATCAGTGGTTCTCAACCTTCCTAATGCCGCGACCCTTTAATACAGTTCCTCACGTTGTGGTGACCCCCAACCATAACATTATTTTCGTTGCTACTTCATAACTGTAATTTTGCTACTGTTAGGAATCGTAATGTAAATATCTGATATGCAGGATGTATTTTCATTGTTCGTGACCCACGGGTTGAGAACCACTGCTCTAAATAAAAAAAATAGGAAAATGATCATAAAATAAGGCCAACAAAAGTAAAAATTCCACTAGAAATTTGAACCACTTCACTCTATGGAATGTTACAGCTCTTCAATGTGATTATATGAAATGTTTAGTGTGGACTCTTTATTAATGCTAATTTATTCTTTGTGCATACTGTAGTTCAGACAACTGCAGTGTTATATCATGGTACCGCTATTCTGTGACTCAAAATTTTTTCAAAGGTATTGTTTTTAAGCACAGACAAGCAATCTTACAGATTCTGCTTAAATATAAAAAGACCAGTTACTACAACAGGTGGTTAATTGGTTTGTTTCACATAGAAAACAATCCAAATACATTTTAAAAAGATGTTGTGGCGCCAAATGCATATTGACAATGTCACAGCTTACTTTTGTGACTGACTGCATCACGTATCAATACTTTGTGCAAATATAAACACCAGTGTACTTGCATTAAAATTAAAAACAAGATTATAAAATGATTACAGCCTCCATCATAACTTTAAAAGTTACAAGGTTTATATTCATATTACTAAATTACATATAATAAAAATACAATAGTGTTAAATGTACTGTTTCATTGCCAGCATCCCATTTTGTAATATAGTCACACCAAGAGTATACTAAAGAATTCTTAAAATATTAACTCCAATTGCATTTTCATCAACATTTACATTTGTACAGATAAGACACTTACTTGTACATCTCATAAAAGTACATTATCTACATAAATTCTTAGTGTATGTCTTTAGCAATATGAAGTTTTACAGAAAAATACTGCCTATATGTACAAAGATTACATAACAATGAATTAAGCACTTGTGTGGTTCAATATGCTAAATATATCCATACCACTTAAAACAAAAAGCTTCCCCATCTTGTCTCATGCCACAATAAATTACAAGTAACTCAGCCAGGTTACTGCAGCCTTTGTACAGCTTCAAGCATCCATTAGTGTTGCAGTGGTAGTGTTCTTTTTTCATAGTTAACTGCCAAAGCACATTTCTCAGTAACTGTTTTCATGACCCGCCAGGATGTATAAATTGCTATTTGCTGTGGGGTTATCAGTTGGCCTACTTTCCAAAACCACGACCCTAAAAGTTAATAAACAAACAAACAAACAAACAAAAAACAGATAACAAGTTATTCTTGAAACTAAGGCCAACAGAAACATTTTCCATTGCTTCTTCTTTGTATGCCTCTATAAATGCTGCTTATTTGGTTTTTGGACAGAAATCACTTGTAAAGCACTATGATTAAAGAGCCAGTTTAGCTCTGGGAAGTAATTTTGCTATGCACCCCCGCTCCCCACCACCTCTATTAGGAATAATTGGGGAAACTTAATTTATTAAAATTTCTAAAAACAATTTATAGTTCAAAAGTCAGAAAATAAGTAAGAATAAAACCCCAAATCCTATTTGGCACTAACATAAAATTTCTGCTTGTTAACATACAGTATTTCCTGTTTCGTGTGCTATAACTTATAGTTTAGATAGTATGTTTAAAACAAAACTACTACTGACAGATCTATATATTCCTATTTCTTGGAAGATCAGGCACATTCTCAAAGGCTTTACATCTGTGACTTGTGAATTCTAATTGGGTGAAAATATAATGTTGAATATATTACTGGAGAAATTTCAATTCTCTGGAAAAAGAAACCAGTTTCATGCTGGATTTATAAAATACTATGCTTAGTACTATGTATATAATACAACCCCTTTCATACCTGTCAGATCCAAGCAGTCTGAAAATTCTTGTGCTATCTGAAATTTCTTGTGTTACCTGTTCAATTAAAATTAAAATTTAATTTCTGAAATTAAAGACATAAAATTTTATACAGGCATTTAACTCATAGCACTCTGGAAAAGAAACATTCCTGTGACAGAAACGGATCCCTGCATGACTGAATTTGTTAAGTGGACATACTGGTGCATCAATTTGTCGGTTTAGGAGAAATTGTGGCTAATTTTGAATTAATCATAAAATAAGAGTAGGAAAACCATTTCCTGGTTAAATTATGGAACTCAAGGGGAAATTTTAAAAGCAAAGCACCTAGTCTGTTCTATTTATCAGAAACCTTTCGTCAGTTATGTTGATAGCGAGGCTCCTGCAGCAGAAAGCCACTTGGATCTGGGCCTTCTATTTGAAAGGCTGCAGTGTGGTCCGAAGGGACAAACATATGACTTGAGTTTGAATCCCAGCTCTTCCACTTACTAGCTGCGACACTGCACAAGGGAAGTATTTTGCTGCAAACAGCTTTGCCTTCTGCAAAATGGGGTAGGAAATACCTACATGATAGCAATCTCTTGCGGTGTTCTTATCAGTGCTAGTGAGTATAATGCCTAGCTAAGGAGTGCTCAACAGATAACTCTCTTTCTCCTTTCTTCGCCAATCTCCTGACATGATATTTCCCCAAAGCACCTATTCTCCAAGAAGTTCTCCCCAGTTGGGGAGTTAAGAATAAATCTATCGGAGAAAAAAACAACAACCCACTATTTACGTACTGTTTACTGAATGCAAAACATTTCAAATTATAATGTCTGTAACTTCTCTCCAAAATTTGGTAGGCGGAGAAACAATTTGATTTTGAAATGAAATTTATTCCCTCAGTACTGCTACAATTAGTTATTGTGGAAACACCAGGTATTCTTGTCTGTATCCAGCCCACTTGAAGGATACAGGATATACACGCTCACTCAGGCAAAGTGGCTCATCATGCCTGATCCTCAAGGAATTTTGGGGTTTGCCTACGAGGGATTGTATTCGGTAAGGGATTCTTGTGTAATCTGAAAAAGCCTGTCAGGTGATTTTTGGGAACAAACTCTTCTTTCTTTTTTAAAACAACCCTCTTGTATCCTGCCTAGGATGCCTCTCCCTCACTGCCTACTGTTTATTAGCTGTTGACTGTTCTTACCTCCCTGTTCTGTTCCCTCAGGTGATTTTTAAACATCTTCCAGAGAAGTGGCCCTCTTGTGGGAATTGCTACTAGATACACATTAACAGCAACCTCTCTTGAATATTTACCACAGGCCCGGCATCATGTCAAGCACATTCCATGATTCCTTTCATTGAACCTTTTTTAATTAAAATTTTTTTCACTTACCCTTGGCATTCAGTATTATTTTAGTTTCAGGTGTTTACCTTTCATTTAATCTTAACGCACCTATGAAACTATTTTGTTATCCTCAATTCACAAATGAAAACATAAAAGAGCTAAGTGATATGCCAAGGTCAGTTAGTAAAGCACAGAGCTGAGACTCGAACTCAGGTGTGTGACTCTGACCCAAGCCCACCGTCACTGGGCTAGACTGCTTGCTTTGTTAGAAGACACGCTCTGAGCTGAATGACAGTTTAGGACATGAATGGACTATTTTCTTGCTTGAAGCACCTACGGTTCTCCTCTCCCTCTAATGTTCAAGGAAGAGCTATCCTACCGAGACTAGCGTGGGGGTGCTGGGAGAATTTCTGATGATTTTACTTGCCTAGAATATTCCAGGCAAGTAACACATCTTGTTCATGTTTATAACCCCAGCATTCTCTGGTGTAAATGTTGAACTGGATTGAATATGTCACATGACTTGGAGTTCAATTATTCCTGTAGTTAAATTAAGGTAGGAAGGACTCAGACTATACAGCTAAAGGTTAATAATAGAAAAGGGAAAAGAAGCAAAGAATCTTATAAATGTCAAGTGAATAAGGGTAACAGAAATAGGAGGCAAGGTGGCTTCAAGGGAAATGGAGAACCCTCTGCCATTATCGTCTGCTCTGGTCATTATTTCTGAAAACAAAGTAGCAAGTGCCTCATGGCAGAGTGCCTCATCAGCACTCTGGTCCCAGGTGATGGTCTGGGAAAGTTGAGAGAAAATCACAGTTGGCTCACGTTTAGCAGAATTAGGAAGTTCCTGTTCTGAATATAAGGGTGATTGATTATCTGAAGCACATGAAATAGGCACTAAAATTGTCTGAGTAAATGGGGAGAGAGAGGTGGCTGTGAATTATGTGCTATTACTTTCATCACTAGACTGAATACAGTAAATATTAATAAAGTTAGCAAATCAAGTATGCCCTGTACCAGAGACATTTTCTAAAGTTAAATAAAACTGTTTGATGTAGAATTTGATAATGCCTCATGACTATTTAATGGATGCAGTTTTTAAGATGACTTACCTCATTAGATCTAAAACTTCTACCTTGCATTCCATGTTTCCAGAAAGCTAGCACACTGTCTTGTAGGCAAACTAGCAGGCAAGAACAGCTCAGTTACTGTTAATAGTACAAAGTTCAACTGATAAGCATCATTTCATCCCTCTCTGTCTTGCATAGCAATATTTCAATTAGTAACTAATGTCAGTCACTCCATATTTATATGGCATTTTTACCTTTGAAATAAAAAAATACTATATAGAATTTAGTCATCTTTTTGACAAGAAAAAAGAAAATTTACCAAAAATATTTGTTAAAGAAATTTCTTGATGAAAAAAAAAAGGTTTATCGTTTTTTGTTTTTTTGTTTTTACCCTGGCTATGTGTTTTTAAATATGGATTACATTTTAACATTTTGAGCAGATGTCCCTTAAAACTGACTTCTTATCATCAGCATTTGCTTGCGGGAGAGAGATGTTCCAGTTGGAGGAAAGAGTAAAAATAGAACCAGGAAGAAGACAAACTTCTACCAACAGATATACATGCAAATGTCTTTATCTTACTGCTAAAGGAAGTGTGTGTAAACAGTGAACTACCCGTCATCCATTTTCCCTAGCACTATCTCATATATGATCATTTCACCTTATTTTTCCTGAGTGTAATCATTTTAGAATACTAATTATGTAAGAAGTCCCTTCTTGGAAAAAATTCTTGTCAAACAAAATGAAGGAAGGAAATTCTATATACTACTTAAAACTTCCTGATCGGCAGATATAAGCCAAAAATACAATAGAGTATATTAACTAAATTTTAAAGTACTTATAGGAAAATTAGAAGAAATACAAATTCATAACTTTATGAAAAATAATTCTTTCTCTTGAAAGTAAAAAATCTATAAAGAAGATAATATTATTTGGGTTGTATCATAGTTATTAGCTATTTTAGAGAATGTATAAAAGTGAAGACTGATATTTACTATTATATCCTATATTTTAAAAAATGAGTCCTTAGTAATATATTTTTACAATATTGGGTAATTATCAAATAAATTATTTTAAGCAACTCATAATGCAATTAAACAAAAATATAAAACTGTGACTTGCCTATTGATTCAATCTGGAAATCAAAGGTGAGTTCTGATGATAATTTTCTGCTAGATTTTAATCTTCCTTGGAGATTTACTATTTTTATACAACCTAGAGAGAGAGAAAAAAAGTCACTGAGAAACTAAGGTAAGAGGAAACGTTATTAAAGTAAGATGTACATAAATAAAAACTTACAGTCCAAGCACACAAGAATGGTGTCTCTCTCCAGTTGGGTTACGTGAGTGACACTTGTCTGTGGAGTATCTGTAAAACAAACAAACTCAATCAACTTACAGAAAAAAGGAATTATTAGAACACAGGACATTAAAAATAAAAGTATTCTGAACATCACTGAAGTTGAAATGGATATATATTTTCAGCTGAACATGGTGGCTGAGCAAGGTTGCTTGTGTTCAGACTATGCGAGAGCTAAACTATGTGAGTGCTCAGTGGAGTATTAACTATAGTCATACTATTGGTGATATAATTATTTTTATTCATATGTGAAATAGGAGTCTAATCTTCTGCATTATTGTTATAACTAATATTTTATTTTAAGCTCAGGAGGCCAGGGACTATGCTTTGTATATCATTACCATATGGCAGTGCCTAGCACATGCAATAAATATCTATTGAATGAATGAATCAGTGAGGGGAACAAATTACTTTGAGCACAAATGAGTTTTAAAAAACAAGTATTTTGAAAAGTATGAAGTACTACCAAAATGCAGAGAGGCATTATTTTTGTTATAATGATTTATCAAACTTCTTACAAACTGAAAATGTTCAACGACTTGATTTCCATCAAGTAAAATGAAGAATATCCCGGATTTTGTATGAACATCAAAACTGAAACTGCTGAGCATATTCAAGTCCGGGAGCCACTGGTTATATTTTATTATTTATTTTTTTAAGAATGTCTCACAAAACAGCAGAATACACCTCGGAAGACAGGAGGCAACATAATGCTAGCTCTGTGAATTGTCTCTTCTTCTCGTGCGAATCCATAAACTGCCACAGAGCGACAGAAAGGAGCTCAATGAGAAGACGGAACCACTGGTTGTTTTAAAAATGTCAAACAAATGATTGTCTTAAGTCAAGTCATCTTCCTTTTTCCAGTTTACTAAGTTACTCAAGATTGGATTTTTATGCACTAATGAGAGAGATATATAATACCTTTATTTTGCCTAATGAGAAATATTAAATTTATTACGTATAAATCTAGCATATGTCTTGGCATTACTAAATCAATAAAAATCACAAACCTGATTCTGTAAACCACGAAGAGGTAGAATTTGGATTGACTGTTTCAAATCGAACCACTTGGTTGAAGTCTCTCCCTTTACTGACACCAACACAAACTAATGGGTACTCCTGTTCGGGAACTACCAGCATTTCAAACATTCTAAGTGGACATGGTATAGGAAAATCTATGTGCTAGAGAAAGAAACAAAAATATGTTAAACAAAGGAAAACAAAAGCCAAATAATTTCACGAGAACCCCACTAAGAATTTTCAGTTTTATGAAATATACAAAACAGATCTCTATTATAAATATTGCTTCTTGTCATAGAAACTTGGAGTATGCAGACAAATCCAAATTATGAAGTATCTTTATGAGGATTTTAAATTTAGCACTGCAATTTTTTTAAAGTTAAAAACTATTTAATTTTAGGATATTAGGCCTGGAGGGAAACTTATTAATCACATTCCAACCCCTCTCTCTTTTCAGAGTTGAAAACTGAGACCCAGAAACTGGGTGACTGGCCCATGGTCCCCCAGCCCTTTGTGGCAGAGTCCTGTCTCCCAGCTCAATGCTGCTTCAGTAACACGCCTCTGCCTTCTTATCCAACTGAGCAAAATGGATCAGAAAACAGAAATGCAAATTAGCAAGAGACCCTCCTCTATAAGTGTGGTCAGAAAAAAACACACAAGAGAAGCTGAGCTCCATATCTCAAAGTGGTTATATTTAATAAATTAACTTAGTTATAATGCAGCCATTTTAATTTTACATAACATTTAAAATTATTTCTATAGTTCTATAAAGAGATTAAATGAGATCATATTTTTAAAGTCTGAAAAACACTAATTTCATTAATAATCATCAGGGAATAAAACCATGAGGTACTATACATACCTACCAGAATGGCTAAACTCAAAAAGAACAACAATAACAAGCATTACTCAGAGAAGCAAACAAATGCTCATAAATTGGAGTATAAATTGGAATTGACCACACTGATTGATTATATTATCTGTTGATGTTGTGCACTCTTGAGGACTCTGCAATGACACTCCTAGCTTTACGTTCTAGAGAACACGAGTCCACACATGCATAGGAGATTTGTGGCTGGGATTTAAAGCTCTATGTCAGGGGTGGGCAAACGTTTTGACTCGAGGGCCACAATGGGTTCTTAAACTGGACCGGAGGGCCGGAACAAATGCATGGATGGAGTGTTTGTGTGAACTAATATAAATTCAAAGTAAACATCATTACATAAAAGGGTACGGTCTTTTTTTTTTTTTTTTAGTTTTATTCATTTCAAACGGGCCGGATCCGTAGTTTGCCCACGGCTGCTATGTGCACCTGTTGCTCCCACATCCCTTCCTTCCCGTGACTGCTGGAGAGCCTTCATCAACACCCTCCAAAACCCCTCTCTCTAGTTCTCCCATTACCTGGGAGTATGCTTTGCATACAATCTGTCATATTTTTAATAAGGTAAAACACTTTAAATAATTCTCTTTGAAATGTGGTAAGAGCAGTAAAGCATCGAGAAAATAATGCTTTTGCTTAATTTTGTCAGCAAATAAGAAAACTGACAGATTTTGAACACTTCTGCTTAGCTTCCAATCCTAACGAAGCAATGAGTATGAGTCACTGACAGAAGAGGATTCCTGTGCAATCGTTTTAAATCCAGTTGCTGTTGGTGATAGTTCTTAAGGGTAGTGACTATATCTTACTCATCTTTGTCTCTCTAGTTAAACAGCACTGTGCCTGCTTTGTAATAAGAACAAAAATGTTTTTTGAGAATGTCTTTAATTTCTAAGTTTTATTTATGATAAAAATGTTGTTTAGTGAAGCAAAAGCTTTGTCAGAAATGTCATTAAGAGGAAGGAAGGATATAGGAAGCATAAGAATCTTTTTGAACACATCTGATACGCGCTGTAGTATAGAAACATCATAAATACTTATCAAAATAATGTCAAATACAGAAACAACGTACAGATAGTTTTGAGCAGAGAGACAGAGAAAGGAGAGTTGGGCTGAGATTAAAGGGAGTAGTAGGTAAGGGCCTGTAGCTCAGGGAATTTAAGCGAGAAATCTTGAGGGAGACTTGCAAGTAGAAATGTACTGTAAATCTACTATCTTAAAATAGTAAGAAATAAAGGGCTCTGAAGACATGGGGAGCTTAAAAAGTGCCCATCCATGTTTTCTCTAGGCCAGGTAGATGACACAAGGAAGCATGGCCCTGACTAACGAAGCCAAAGTGAAATGTTTAATAACTTAATCTAGATAAAGTAGCAAAGGAAAGAGCTTTAAAAAATCCATTTGGAATTTCCTTGGTGTGACTAAGCCTGTACTTCACAGAGTTTTTCCTTAAATTTAAGTTACAGCTAAGTAATATTAAATATTTTTTAATATATTCATTAACTAGCACTGGTTGGGCGCCATCCCATGCACTGAAGGGTGATCCTGGTTGGGGGCTCAGTCCCAGGTCAGGGTGTGCAGGAGGCAGCCTCAATGTTCTGCTCTCACATTGATGTTTCTCTCTCTCTCTCTCCCCCTTCCTTTCTCTCTAAAAATTAATAAAATATTAAAACATATATTCATTAATTCAAGAGTCTAGAGAAGCCCAGGCATAAAACAAAACAAAACAAAACAACCATCCAAGGGAATGCCTGGGCAAATTAACAGGTAGGCATATAATCAAAATAAATCATTTCCCCCTCATACGGCATCCCCTGTCCTCATCCCTTGGCCAAACACCAACCTGTAGGTTGTTTCTCTACTGTGTTGGAGCAGGTCAAGAAGAGAACATATTCAGGCATTTCACTGCTCTTTTAGCACATATGCTTGACTCTATCAGACTATATATAGACTTGCGAGACACTATTTCTAGCTCCTACTGCCATATCCCTGCACTATTTCTCTAGGGCAGTGGTTCTCAATCTTCCTAATGCCGCGACCCTTTAACACAGTTCCTCATGTGGTGGTGACCCCCAACCATAAAATTATTTTCGTTGCTACTTCATAACTGTAATTTTGCTACTGTTATGAATCATAATGTAAATATCTGATATGCAGGATGTATTTAGGCGACCCCTGTGAAAGGGTCGTTTGACCCCCAAAGGGGCCGCGACCCACAGGTTGAGAACCGCTGCTCTAGTGTCTTTCAAAACTTTTTTCAGGCCAAGTGAGTTCCTTACAATTGGGCAGATTTCCACTACCTTGCCACATAATCCAAAATCATTGTTAACTTGAGAATTAACTGGGAAAAAAATTTTTTTGAAAGAACAGGAAATTGGGCTTAACTCAGCTTTTATATTAAGAATGACTTAGGTTGACTTTCATGCTTACCTTAATTAACATGAATTTCTGCATTGGTTCAACCCATTCCAATAGAACAATGCTAGTCTGAAGTGCCCCACATAGGTATTTATGGCCTGTGTAAGGATTTCTCACTGTCGAGGCAAAAAAATATAGTAAATTCTCTTATGATACAAAGTCCTTATGATAATAGTTACATGCTTCAAAAACAAACAAATAGAAGCTGGCTGCCAGTTCAATTTCTTAGTTAAACTACAGGATGCAAAAGAAATACTGCCTCAGGGAACAGCATGAAACTCCCTCATCACTTGCACGATTTTGTTTGTCTGCACAAATGAATTTGCTGGTTGTTATGAGACCTGGGGGCCAGAAGAAGGACTTAGGTCTTAAGGTAGCAGGAAGATTTGGGGAGAAGTTGCCAAACTGATAGGCTATAGCACATTTAGGGACAAGTGATTCAGGGAGCTTTTGGTAGTAATGTTCAGAGGCAGTAATGCTTTGGTTATAACAATACGATGACATAAATCACATCTCAAAATACAGATTTACAAATAATAAAACTGAATTGTCTAAGAGTTTTTTAAGGGAAGAAAACTATTTTTTTGTTTTTGCTATATGCAAATACAACAGCTAGTTATTATGGGATGAGTGAGGAATTTAGGATAGAGGTATGTAAATAGGGAAATTCACAGCATAAGGTTTCACAATTAAAGGTATTAAAATATATGCTCACTGACTATCTGCAGTCTCATAAGCAATTACAAAGCACAATGGTGAATGGTAAATAATAGGTCCCTTGAAAAATAGGGTGTCATAAAGTGTTGTAATGAAAAGTTATCCTACTTTCTCCATTTATCCAGTCAATAAATTATTTGCAAAACAACTGTTTTGTGCAAGGTATTATATTAGGTTTAGTTTACATAGAGACAGAATTCAAGACATTTGTTACTTTGGGGCTGGGGGAGGGAGGGGGATGAAAAACCTATTGCTGGCAGAACGCCCTGGAGGAGTACTTTCTACACTCGGTTCAAAAATAAGCCCCTTCGTGTTTTCTTGTCCACTTTGTGAAGCAGAAGAACCACACATGATTGGACAGTGTACTTACCAACACAACACTTCTGACACCACTTGGTTTCAGGGATTTTTGCTGATACAGCAAATTTCCTAAATGTAAATGAAAATTAATATATAATACATGTAGGGAAAGTGAGTATATGATAATGAAACTGCTATAGATCAGTGGAGAAGAAATTAGTTTTCCCAAAATTGGTGCTGACATAATAGGGCATTTATTAAAAACCAGAGGCCCGGTGCACGGATTCGTGCCCCAGTGGGGTCCCTCGGCCTGGCCTGTGCTCTCTTGAATCAGGGACCCCTTGGGGCCAGGCCGAGGGACACCACTGGGGCACGAATCCGTGCACCGGGCCTCTAGTATGCATAAGATCTTTGGTTCATCTCCTCCCGCCCTCCTGCTCCCCCCTCCCCTCTGAGATTCATCAGTCTGTTCCATGTTTCCATGCCTGTGCATTGAGCATCTGCCCCCTCGTGGTCAGTGTGCGTCATAGATAGTGGTTGCTTAGGCTTTTATATTTATAGATATTTATAGATAAGAGTAAATTGGATCCCTTTCTCAATTCCCCCTTTAACAATTCTAAGTGGATTAAAGTTTAAATATGAAAAACAAAACTATCAAATATTTAGATTGTAGAAGATGATCTCAGGATTTCTTTAAAAAATGCAGAGAGGACAAATCATACAGGAAAATATTGATAATCTTTAACTGACACTTTCCACAAAGCCATCTCAAGCTACAGGTGGCATTCAATTTGGTGAATGAACTTGTTGAATACATTGAGGACTCTGGTTTACAAAAAGTTACCACTGAGAAAGTGAAAAGATAAGCCACAAACTGGGAAAAGATCTTTTTAGCACAAACAATAAATTTAGACTATGTAAAAATTTGTCTTATCACTAAGACAATTCATAAGAACTTTTTTTAAAAAATATATGTATTTTATTGATTTTTTACAAAGAGGAAGGGAGAGGGATAGAGAGTTAGAAACATCAATGAAACAGAAACATTGACCGGCTGCCTCCTGCACACCCCCCATTGGGGATGTGCCCACAACCAAGGTATATGCCCTTGACCGGAATCAAATCTGGGACCCTTCAGTCCGCAGGCCAACGCTCTATCCGCTGAGCCATACCGGCTACGGCCATAAGAACTTTTTATTTAGACATTTTTATTTCTCTACTCAGAAAAAGTGGGGTGTAGATTTTCTGCAAAGTACTTTAAGAGATTTGCAAATATTCAAATTTACTGTGTAAAAATCCATTTAAAATGATATTTTTAAACTACAATTTAAAATAAACAGTCAAATATCTTTTATTATAAAAGTTAATAAGACTGCTATATATAATTTTTATAATATAAAGTTAATATAATAAAAGTTAATATACCAAGTGGTACAATCCTCAAATTATACTCCTCCATGTCTGTACACATATTTAAACTTTTAAATGTGTCACAGATTAGATGTCATTACTCCACACCATTTTATTTTATTTTTTTAAAAATCAGAGTTGTGTTTTGCTGGTAAGAAAACCATAATGGGAAGAATTTCACATTTATCAAGTAATACAATTTATGACTGATGAATTATAAAAATGCCCCTTTTATTTATGCAGGAGTTTCATACAGCTTAAAGCAAAACAAAAATTCCCACATCCTTAAGCAAACTGCTTGAACCAAAGTCCTTTTGAGAGTTTTTAAAAATCTGAACCAAGCCCCTGATATATCTCCATGGGTATCATAATGTCCCTGGTTCACACTTGTGAACTTGTCCCCGGCTCCCAAGGTTAACTAAGGGGCTAGGTTACTGAATCGTCAAAACCCAGAAGGATTAACTGACTGCCAGAATCTGAAAGATCATAAAGAAGAACACGTGTGAAAATGCATTACTTCTTATAATTTTTCATTATACATAATTTCTACTAACCCAAACGGAGCGCTTTTTCAACTTCTATAGTATAACTACTTATTAGAGTGACTTAACATGTTATGTTTAAGGATGCGAACAATTAGATGTGCAGTTACCTTGGCAGTATTCTGTCAGGGAGTTTGTGTGCTGGAATAGCAACAGGTAACTTTTGCATTTGTCTTGCATAATCAAAAAGCCCTGGTAAATTATGGGAATAAAGCTGAGAAGCTTTACCTGTAGAGAAAAATAAACATAACATAAAAGCTAATAATATAAATAGGAACAATTATAAGGTACTTAAATACTAAAAGACTTACCAGATATTGATAATAAGCAATTGTTCATTACATACAACCATGTACACCTGCGGGGAAATAGCTGATAAAAAAAACACAAAAACACAAGGTTTACAAAGGATATTAGGTAACAGCAATGTAATATGTGCATATTAACCTAAGCTGTCATATCAATAGGTCAGTTTTTAAAAAAGAAACTTATTTTGAATAGAAATTCATTTTACAAGGCATTTAAAACAAGATGATACACATACATGCACATTGATATGGGAGGGAAACAATAAATTAGCAGTGTAATTTCGTTATCTAAGTTTTAACTTGCTATGATTAGCTCGAGCCTGGTTTATGGTAAGGACTAGGTAATCCCAAACTCCTAGGAAAAGGACCTTTTCAAAGAGTGTCTATGCCTTTATTTTGGTTCTAGGGTTAGATAGCTAAGACTGTCTTGTGTACTCCCCCCAAAATGTTCTTATGGATGCGTATGAACACACAGGGCTTTTGGAACAGAAGGCTAGGAGGGTCACAGTGCAGTGGACCATAGGCGTAGAGGAAAATGGCTGAGAGAGTATGATAAAAACCTATCAATCATAAAGGATACATACATGGAATTCATTACTGAAATCTAGTGCTTAAGAACTGAGAGACATCTCTGAAAGCTTGAAAGTGATTAGTTTTTAGGGCAAAGGGAATTTTATGGAACCTAGTCCATGTACTTTGAAGAAAAAAATAACTGCTCTCACTTGGATACTTCATCATGAGCATCGGTGGGTCTCAAAGTGGTCCTTACACAAGGGCATTTATTAGAAATGGAAATCCCTGGGCCTCACTCCAAACTTACTGAATAGAAGTTCTGAAGGTGGGCCCAGCATCTGTTTCAACCAGCCCTTCAGGTAATTCTGATGTACAGTGAAGTTTGAGAACCACTGGTGAGTGTAATCAAAGAATTCTGATTTAACAAGCTTAGCTACTGGCTTTGCTCTGGAAATTCCTACTAGGCTACTCCAAAATAGACTGGGATGAGGGTGGGGGATGGAGAGAATGAAGAAAAAGGTGAGGAAACATATCAAGGCCTCTAAGGACACTAACCTCTGTCTCTCTTGCAACCTTCTACTCATGGTCATTTATGGTCCATTTCAAATGTTTCTCCCCATCTCCCCCCAGGAGGTGCTACTGACTTCTGCTTCTGTGGCCTCTACCTTGTACCACATCTAACTCTGCGTGGTGCATTACTGGTTCATGTGTCTGTTTCCTCTATTAGATCATGAGCTCCTTAAGAGTAAGGACTAGTATGTGAATGTGTCTTCAGTATCCAGTAAATAGAACATGCTCTATAAAGGTTTTATGAATGAGAGGCAGCAAATCACAGAATTTAAATTATTTCTTATCTATTGTCTACTTATAATAATTTAAAAATTAATAATAAGAAAAAACACAAAATAACATACCTGTTCCATTGATGTTTCATGAAGTTCATTAAGATTCAAGGTATAAATCCCTTCTTCGGCACCAAATATCAAGTACTGATCTGAAATGACAAAAAGAATTCATTGATTTTGAGATATACCACTTTAAATTTATGGTCTAAAATTAAGTAAATATGCATTAGGAAAAAATAACTGATTTATAAGAATTACATATTTTTTATTTTAATGTGTAGAAGTGGTCAGACACTCTAACTTAATGAACTGAATTATATGCAAATATTACCCTCAAAGCAGTCAAGAAACTTCTATGTAAAAAACATTTTGAAGAGTGGCAAGCTGGACTTCTCACCCACCGGAGGGTGCTAAGGACTGCAGAGAATCGGCAGTTCCTTTTTTAAAATTCCTTAGGATCATGTACAACTGACAGAATGTAAATCAAGAACAGCTGATACAGATTTGAAATCTGTGCAAATGGACTATTACTATTATAAGCACTAATATAAAAAAAGAACTGACTTGTGCCCATTTAGAAGTTCACTGAAACTTGGATACTTGCTAGAGTACTTGATATCTTCTAGAAAATACCAGAAGTTCGGTCATGGTCCTGTTTGGTCTGTTTTTACAACATACACTTCTCCAGATTAAACTGAAGTACAGAGAACAACTCAGAATGCGTGAGCACTCCAGCACTGCCCGGTGTTCAGGATTAGTTCTGGTATTTACAGGCACAGGCTGTGGTCAGACAACTGAACTGGCTTCAAGCTGCAGCTCTACCACCGAATGGCTGCGACCCTCTGAGTGTCATTCTCTCTACCTGTGAAATGAAAGTACCTATGCCTTGGATTTTTAAGGTTTAGAGAGACAGAAAGAGAGGGGGGAGGGGAAGAGAGAGAGGGAGGGGGAGGGGGGGGAGAGAGAGAGAGAGAGAGAATCTTATATAGTTATTAAGATACAGATATTATATATAGTCTTTAGTGCCTAATGACAACTATTGTTATTATGACCCTTTTAAGGTGAGAGATCCTCTAAAGTGGCCATCAGATCCTGAATCCTCAGTAGTTACATTCCTTTAGCAATGGCCGTGTCTAAAGCAGAGATATTGAATGATTGTGCTGCAGAAAGGAAGAAACTTTCCTGGAGGAAATTAAGGTGGCAGAGAGTGCATATTGATATAGGGGACTGCATGGTGAAAATTTTTTTTGAAGATTTTTTATTGATTTTTAGAGAGAGAAGAAGGGAGAAGGAGAGAGAGAGAGATAAACATCGATGTGCGAGTGAGACACTGATTAGCTGCCTTCTGCACACTCCCTACCAGGGATTGAGCCCAGAACCTGGGCATGTGCCCTGACCAGGAATTGAACCAGCAACCTTTGGGTGTGTATGGGATGATGCCCAACCAACCGAGTCAGGGCTACACAGTAAAATTTTAATGTCACGTGTCACCTCAAGCACTTGTTAATAGCATAAAAAAAATTTACCTTAAAAATGTTTTTAATTGTAACAAAAATTTTCTCAGAAAGATTCAGAAAATAAATAAAATCAAATGTTTTCATGGCCTCAAGTTTAAAAAAACAATTAGAAAGATAACAGATAAAAACATATAGTACTACCTCTGGTATCGGGGTTTATCCATGATGTTGCACAGTGAATTTTCAAGGGACACCCATTAAAAACCTTTGAAAAACAAGCACCCATCTAGAAAAATGAAGAATAAACAAATTAAGATACTAAGCCACAGTCCTTTGCCTTACAGTGGTACCTCAAAGGGTCCAGGCACAACAGTGAGTGTCAACTGACACAAGATTTTACTTACAAGAGTTATTTTATTTTCCCTATCTTCTCAAATAAACGAAGCAGTGATAGCAAGCAATTCTGAACAATAATTTATGTACAGAAATATTACTTACACATCAAGAGCAATATAATATTCCGTGGTAAGAAGAAAATCATAATCTCTACAAAGGTAAAAATTTTCTTATTTGGTTCTATGAGCCTAAAATCAGTGAATTTAATATTAAAAAGTAAAAGAGGTATGATTGATTTAGAAATTCATATATGTACTTCAATCTCAAAACATACAAACTCACTTTAAAAAAAAATTGAGCAATCTGATGATTTTCCCTGGAAGGATTCAACAGAAAAAGCTTTATTCTTTGATGTTGATATTTATTTGAGGCCATTTACAAATCTTTCAGAAAGTACCTTATAATGAAAATCAGTATCACTCATTTTAACTTTTTATCTTCAAAGAGTAAAACATTAATTTTCAGGTAAGAATAAACACAATTAAGAATGCTTTCTCATTTAGTCATGTTTACTACCAACAACTTGTGAGAAAAAGAACATACAAATATTTGGTCAGAAGAACATGTGCTTCATTTTATATCACTAACTAGGGGCCCGGTGCATGAAATTCGTGCACTGGGTGTGTGTGTGTGGGGGAGTGTCCCTCAGCCCAGCCTGCCCCCTCTCACATACTGGGAGCCCTCAGGCGTTGACCCCCATCACCCTCCAATCGCAGGATCGGCCCCTTGCCCAGGCCTGACGCCTCTGGCCTAGGCATCCGGCCCGGGCAGCGGGGACCCGCAGCTGCAGCGGCCCCGTGATCGTGGGCTTCGCTTTAGGCCCAGGCAAGGGACCCCTAGCTCCCGGGACTGCCAGCTTCGACCGTGCCCAGCTCCCATCGCTGGCTCCACCCCTACTTCTTGCTATCACTGGCAAGGGCGGAAAAGGCGCCTGATTCTCCGATCATGGCTGGGGGGCAGGGCAAAGGCGGGCCCAGGGCCGCCTTTGCCCTGCCCCCCAGCTCTTAGCTCCCCACTGGGTTTCTGATCACTGTCAGTGGCAGGGGGCTTCTTCCTGCTTTCCCTTTCGCCTCCCTGCATTGTGCCTACATATGCAAATTAACCGCCATCTTGTTGGCAGTTAACTGCCAATCTTAGTTGGTAGTTAATTTGCATATAGCCCTGATTAGCCAATGAAAAGGGTAGCTCGTACGCCAATTACCATTTTTCTCTTTTATTAGTGTTGATGTTTTCTTTACAAAAGTGGAGATAATCCAGAGTGGGGAAAAAGGAGGCTTACAGTTGTTTGTATGCAATATAACATAAAAATTAATTAGTAATCACACAGGAATAAACTCTTGTGTTTCGTGTAATCACAACAGTAAACCTACTTTTGCCCCACCCTGTACGCTGAGAAAACACATCACTAGTTGACTATAATGGATTAAAAATATTAACCTAAAATATATAAATCTTAAGATTTCCTTTATCCTCAAAAACATACCAACCAGTATTTCAAAGGCTTTTGTACCAAAAAGAGAGTAACAGCCAGGCAATACCATAAGGTGGCAGTATACTGTTAAAAAATATTTTTATGGTGTAGGGCAGAGATCATATTGCTTTACTAACAAATAATTAAATTATCCATTCAGATAGCTACCAAAAGTCGTATGTTAAAGTAATGCTAAACCCTCTAAAAGTCCTCGTGACAAAACGGGCTACAAAACAAACGAGTCTCAACCACAAGCTGAGTTGTTAGTTGGCCCTGTCCGGCGTTCCCTATTCATCAGCTCCTCCCCGTGAACGGCGTTCCCGGCGTAACGGTTTTATCTTGTCGCCAGATAGGAAATGTCATCCTTACTGTACACGTAACTCTGCTAGACTTGGGAGCTCTTTAAATTCAAAGCTTCTTTTATTTTGTAAGATAAAAATAGTTATTTGGGTCTTTATACTAATTAAAAAGTAAAGTTAAAAAGTAAAAAGGCTAAAAAAGTATAGTTGGGAGGTTAAAAACTAGAAAAACCATGGACATCTAGTGTTACGCAGTTTTGGATTATAGCTTTGTAGAAGTGAAAATGTAGTCTGTCTGTAGTAACCTAAAGCCACACTGAGTTAAAATAATTTTAATCCTAGGACAGTATGGTCTCATAAAAAAACCCCACCTACAGCAGAGCACATTATAGGACATCTAAGATCTAGTTGTTGGTCTCGTTAGAGTTATAGGTCTTATTAGAGTTAGGTGACGTTTTGTGATCTGGGTGACTAAGACATTTGGGTCTCAGCTATACCCTAAAACTCAATGTTTTGATAATTGAAAACATGTTAGAAAAAGTGTTGTATCTACATCCTGTACTTTCTATTATATCCATATGCCTTTTTCACATTTCTTCAACAATATCTGCAAGAAAGATATTAATAAAGTTTGGAATAAAGGAACTTAAAAATGTATAATTTTATCATACTTTTATTTGGAAAACTACTTTTTAGATGTAATAAATATTGAAATTACCAATCTTATAGATTTTTTCAACAATCATGAAGGTTCTTTCAAATAGGCAAATGATCTAACCAATGGTACACATATGAGCACTTGTTTGTCACTGTATTTATTTTGAAAACTTCGGCTATTTGATATTTATACTTACATGCACTTTAGGTGTTGGGGGTAGACCGTTACTAATAGGCTTCTAGAAAAAGAACACATGCATGATTACACCTCTTTTGTTGCTGTTTGGTATAACAAACACACATATTAGAATAAAAAAGACAAATACATTCTTTTTGTAAAACAAAACACTGTAGATAAGGCTGAAGTTCCCTATAAATCTCCCACAGTCCACTTATTCCTCGTACCTGTGCCTCACAAAACCAGGTTAGTGTCTATCCTTCCAAAACTTTCTCTAGCCAATTATATGCACTCACGTATTTGTGTATCCCTCCAGACTTTTTGTATATATTCATACAAATGCCCCCACAGGAAGTACTGATTTTGTGTGTGTTTAAGAGCAATAATAGTTATGCACTAATGTGCAACTTGTCCTTTGCCTTAATACTGGGCCTTGGATAGCATTTCATACCAGTACGTATAGATCCGGTGCATTTGTTTTAACTGCGGCACAGCACGACTATGACATAATTCAGCTATTCTCTAATTGGCATTGAGTAATTAGTTTACTTTCAATTCATTACCGTAACAACAATATGGAAACCATCACCCTTGCCTATACCTTACTATGCAATGTGTGAACATTTGTTTGTTTTTTAAACCTCACCCGAGGACTTTTTCCCCATTGATTTCCAGAGTGGAAGGGAGGGATGAGAAGAAGAAGAGAGAGAGAAACATTGATATGAGAGAGACACATCAATTGGTTGCCTCCTGTACTTGCCTTAAGCAGCTGAGGAATCTGCAGGTGAGGTATGTGTCCTTGACCAGGAATTGAACCCACGACCCTTTGGTCCCCAGGCCGACGCTCTAACTACTAAGCAACTGGCCAGAGCTGTGTGAATGTTTTTTAGGGTATACCGTGAGAAATAAAACTACTGGAACGTGGGATCTGTACCTTTTACATTTTAGTGGATACTGACTGCCAAACTTTCACAGTGCCCACATCACATCACACCCACCAGTAATACATGAGAATCCTGGTTCCTTATAGTCTCACAGACACTTAACATTTGTTATCAAACTGATTAGTAAAAAATATTTTGTCATTCATTTGCATGCCTCTGATTTCTAGAAGGGTTGAGAATCTTTCTAAAAAAATGTTTACTAAAAAAAAAAAAAAGTTTATTGGCTCTCTGTATTTGCTCTTCTGTATATTGTTTTTTTTTTCATATATTTTTTACTAAGTTACCTTTTTCTTATCTATTAGCTGAAATTCTTGATATAATCTAGATTTAAATACAGTATCTAATATATATATTACAAATGTGTTCTCCTAGTCTGTAGATTATCTTCACTTTGCTCACAATGTATTTTATTAATTGAAGTTTTACATTTTGATTTATTCAAATATATTAACCATTGGTCAGCATATACTGATAATTACAAGAGCACAAATAGCACATATGCTCACCTACAATATTCTCAAGAATATCAGATGTTTTCCCAAGGAGCTACATTCCTAGAGTATATGATTTGTCCCCTGGAGAAAGAATCTCTTTGGGAGAGAATATACTTTAAGTATAAATTGTATTAAAATCTAGATTTCTTTCAAGGTTAACCTGAATAGCTTTTTAAGGAATGACTTGTATTTTTTTCTCCATCTGACATAAATCAGAACTATCTAAATTATACAACAAAATTAACTAAAAAGCTGCTGTTGATTTAATAATTCTGTGATATGATACAAATATTCTGTGTAGTACCACTTATGAGTAACTATTAGACACTTCTGAAATTGACTATATACAATTTTACTTTGTAGATCTGATTATGAGAATATACAGCCTGTTATTGTCACAAATTTCTGATAATATTTTTACCATTTGGCAAATACTCTATGTACTTATTTTTATATTTATGTTCCTAAATTACCTTCTATCATCTATTTTGTGAAACATTATTTTTAATTAGGGAGCTCTGAATGTTATAACTGTTCGATTTAAGTACTAACAGAATTGGCTGTAAATAATTTCAATAAGCTGCACAAATGGTAATCATGTTTCAGTATATCATGGATACTGTTTATCCTGTGATACAATCATGAAATATTTATTTCAGAATTATTAAGATGTTAGTTTAACTAGGAGTTTCTTATACTTCTTAAATAAGGTAACAGAAAAGCAAATTAAAAATGCACATATAATAAAATTGTATACATCTTTCAAAGGTTATTATACTTTGTAGAGCCATTACATTTTTGTACTACATTAGCAGGGCTGCTAAAATTTAAACTGATGAAAGCAAAAAAGGCACTGCTCAGTTGAAAAGACTCTATTAAACCCATTTCTGAAGGATACTTTACCCTTTTGCTAAAAATGTCATAAATTTCACAAATTACAAATGGACAACCCTAGTCAAATGCCTTAATTGAATTATTAAAAACAGTATGTCATATTCTATTGTGAATTCTTTAACAGTTAAATAGCTATAGTACAAAGCCTCAACACAGCTTACTGTGCAGGTATATGCACATAAATATATTAAAAGTACTATAAATTTCTATAAAACTAACAACAAATATTAGTATACACTAAGATTTCAAAAATACTGTCTCATCTCATGATCGTATTGGCATCCGCTGAATTGGGGGTTTTAAGAATTTTTTGTTGTTTTAAGTTCTATGACAACAGATTTGCTCTCTTATGATGAAGAGCAAATTCTTTACAAATGTTAAAAAAATTTTAATCTCCTTGATAATACTATTTATGTTTTAACTAGAGGCCCAGGGAATGAAAATTTGTGCACTCGGGGGGTGGAAAGGGTTCCCTCAGCCCGGCCTGCACCCTCTCGCAGTCTGGGACCCCTTGGGGGATGGTCCACCTACTGGCTTAGGCTCTGCTCCCCAGGGGATCGGGTCTAAGCCATCAGTTGGACATCCTTAGTGCTGCTGAGGAGGCGGGAGAGGCTCCTGCCATCGCCGCTGAACTTGCAGCCATCAGCCCGGCTTGGGGCTGAGTGGAGCTCCCCCTGTGGGAGCACACTGACCACCAGGGGGCAGCTCCTGAGTTGAGCGTCTGCCCCCTGGTGGTCAGTGTGTGTCATAGCGACTGATCGTTCTGCTGTTAGGGTCAATTTGCATATTACCCTTTTATTAGATAGGATCGTTATGTGTTTTATCTTGCATTTATAACAGCTTCTATGGCTAATTTCATCTTTCTTGAAGTGATATCTACTAGAAAATAATCTTAATTTTTCTTCATTGTTAGCTATTCCAAGTAAGAGTAGTAATATCACAAACTGCATAATCTATAGTTAGAAATTTATCCTAGGGTAGAAGCTATAGTTTTCCTTATCTGTCCATGTCCTTGTTTCCCAAACTTCCTGACACTGTAAAAGGGACTTTTAAGGAACAATGAAAAAAAAATAGCTATTTTCTGAACAATCACAAGAAGACTAAGTGTTTACTTGCATGCAGGTCACAAATTGGCCTAAATAATTCAAACAGAAAGCCATCATTCAAGTTTATCATTGAGCAAAGTTACTTTTTTAAAGATTTAAACAATTCATATTATTATAATTAATACACTAAAATACCAACATAACTAATTATAAAACATACAATTGCTGTAGCTCACTAATTATAATCGCAAACCTAACCTAGTAGTGAAAAAGAAAACAAATACAAGTAGACTTTATGAATATAAATACCTACTGGTACATCTTTCTTTTCTTTCCTTGAAAGGTTTGTTCCTCTATGTTCATTCTGTTGTTGATATAATGATCCATCTCGTTCACCATTTAACTGGAAGGAGCCCACTCCATTTCCTTCAATAAGATGTTTAAATATATTAAAAAAAGGACTCTTTCACTCAGAAAATGTAGGAAAGAAAAACATCTCTGTGGCAGTTTCAGCCTTCATTTGGGATCACACAATTAGAATATTTAGCACTGAATTAAGAAGTCTTACATATGTGCTCTTCTACTTATATCTTTATTTCTTTCATACAGGCAAATTTATTTATTTATTTACATACTTACTTATTTTTTAATCCTCACCCAACTTACTTACTTATTTTTTTAATCCTCACCCAACTTACTTATTTTTTTAATCCTCACCCAAGGATATTTTTAAGTAGAAGAGAGAGGGATAGACAGAGAGAAACATCAATGTGAGAGAAACACATTGAATGGTTGCCTCCTGCAGGAGACCCTTTCAGGGCCTGGGCCAGGAAGGAGCCTGAAACCAAAGTATGTGCCCTTGACCTGAATCAAACCCGGAACCCTTGGTCCACAGGCTGATGCTCTATCCACTGAGCCAAACCGGCTAGGATCATATGGGCAAATTTAAATTCAGGTTGTATCATATATTAGTGTTAAGAAGACAAAAAAGAAACACTTTCAGGAAAAAAGCAATTTAGAGTATGTTATCAAAGAAACTTTCATTGCTCTTTTTTTTAACAACTTCTTTTGCATAATACACAAGAAACTTTACAGTATTAACACAGCATCCTCTATTATTAATTTGGAGGCAAATATTGACCATTATTTTTTTAAATGATTAAATGAAATAAAACAAGAGTTAGCCAAAACATCCTCTTCTTTTTACTAAAACAGAAGTACCCTATTCAATACACATTTTCCTTGTTTGTTCAGAGTTTAAATTTCTTTTGTTGCCCAACTACAGATAAATGATGAAATGGACATAAACCATTCTCCAAAAGAGGAAAGGCTAGATATGAAATAAAAAAGAAGGGGCAAGCCCTGGCTGCTTTGGCTCAGTGGATAGAGCGTTGGCCTGTGGACTGAAAGGTCCAAGGTTCGATTCTGGTCAAGGGCATGTACCTCGGTTGCGGGCACATCCCCAGTAGGGAGTGTTCAGGAGGCAGCTGATCGATATTTCTCTCTCGTCAATGTTTCTAACTCTCTATCCCTCTCCCTTCCTCTCTGTAAAAAACCAATAAAATATACTTAACAAAAAAAAAACAACAACAAAAAAACAAGGGGCAAAATATCCCAAACTAGGCCACAGGTAATCCTGTCATAAAAACACTTTAAACCAGGGGCGGGCAAACTTTTTGACTCGAGGGCCACAATGGGTTCTTAAACTGGACCGGAGGGCCGGAACAAAAACATGGATGGAGTGTTTGTGTGAACTAATATAAATTCAAAGTAAACATCATCACATAAAAGGGTACGGTCTTTTTTTTTTTTTTTAGTTTTATTCATTTCAAGCGGGCCGGCCGCGGGCCGTAGTTTGCCCACGGCTGCTTTAAACCATGAAGCAAAAGGCAGAAAACATCTCTAGAGCTATCGTCTTCCTTCTTCCCTCCTCAAAGGAATTTCAAATAATCTCTTAAAAGATTCCCTCCATTTTTTTTCATACGGTATGAAAACCTATTTCACCCTCCCTTCCCCCATTACCTAAAGCAACAGGCTTTTGTGGAGGCAATCTGGGAGGTGGTGGTCTAGGTGGGACTTGGGATGGTTTAGCTGGGCTCTCTGACATGGGACATCTCTTGATTGTTCCTTGATTATCATCCTCAGTAGAATGAGTTTCCTGGGGTATGAATATGGACTTAGGCTGAAATAATACAGAAAAGGACACCAATGATTAAACATGAAATTATTCATGTTTCATTAAACATAAAAAATACTAAAGTAAATATTATTATATATCAGAGGCTTTTAAACTGTGTATACTAGCAGAATTCCAAGGTTATTCAACTATCTGATTCAGATGATCTCAATACATATTTTAAAATTATACACTAAAATGCTTTCTCAGGAAAAAAAAAAAAAAGAGAGAGATCTCTTTCTATTAATTCCTTACAAGCCTTCCCACTTAGACTTGCCAAATAAAAATATTCTGGTCTTTCTTATCTCCAATTTAAATGAGTCTCTTTTAATTTTAAACATTCAGGCTATTCAGCTCCTTACAAGACTAATCTAAACTGTCTCTTTTAAATGACTCAATGTCTTTTATGTTAATGCTTAATCTTTCAGACTGGGGGTAGAAGAAGATATCAATTAAAATTTTATCGTCATGGAGAATACTAATAAAAGATGTCTGAGAAACTTTCTGTTCAGACAATTATGAAACCTCCACCAGCAGGAGGTTTGGAGAATTTATAAATTCTTATAAATATGTCCCTTATTAGGAATATTACTTAGCACTTATCTCTTTGAGATTCAGATCTTTATACTTAAGCTAATATAATACTAAACTAGCAAGTGCAGTATTATCTATTTGTGTGAATCATGATTTTCTCAAAAGTAAGAAATGAAAACAAAATGTAGTAATATATTGGATGCCAAGACTGATCAGACTCTAATTCTCATTTATAACCCATGATTTCAAACCTTATAAACCCAACAGCTCACTTTATAAACAGTTCATTCCGTAATTAAAATTTGCTATGCATAAGCTTATAAAATAAATTTCTATTACTCCTTTTATCTTAAAAAAAAAACCCTCATCTGTTGGAATAATCTATTATTTTTGTGATGCTTTTGTTTGGCAAAAGGATTTCATTGATAAAAAAATTGAAAATTAATGACCTATTTTTAATTTAAAAGTACCTTCTGAAAATTAAATATCTGTGATAAAACACTATTCTTTACTCATTCTTAGGGCATCAGTTACTAGATTGTAGATTTTGAGGAACAAAATCTTATTTAAAAATATACGTTGCCCGACAGGCGTAGCTCAATGGTTGAGTGTTGACCTATGAACCAGGAGGTCAAGGTTCGATTCTCAGTCAGGGCACAATCCCCAGGAGGGAGTGTGCAGAAGGCAGACAATCTCTCTCATCACTGATGTGTCTATCTCTCTTTCTCCCTCTCTGAAATAAGAAAATATATACATATTTTAGAAAAAAAAAAGTAAGTTTCCTAAACTAAGTGAAATACTACTAATTCATTAATATAATTTTTTTCATGTACAAATTTCTAGAACTTATTTAGAATAAACAATAAGTGGCAAGTTGGACAATTAAAAAGGAGAAACAATAATAACACAATTATCGACTTATATCATGATTAGTTAGTAACTTCTTCATGATGTTTCTTTGTGGGTCCCATGTGAAAATAAGCTACAGCGTAAATATTAATACAGTATCAAATCGCAGACATACACAAACAAATTCAAATTGAAAAATAAATCTGTCTACCTTTGGTGGCAAAGGAGGTGGAACTTTTGCTTTCATGGTTGAACTATAAAAATATAAAAGTTTAGAATTAGAACTCTTTATTTTATAAAAAAAATCATTACTAAACTATAATTAATTTTTCAAAGTTATGAAAGAAAAAAATTGTATAACAAGTTACTTTTTTCTAAGACTGGGCATTTTCTAAAATATTTTGTTAAATATTCAAATTATGCTGAATGGAGTATCATTCAGAGGTAACTGAGTAGATAAGCTTTCTTGATTTCAAATTCTATCCAGTGATTAAAAGTGGGAAAGATAACTACAATTACAGCTTATATCAATTGAAAGATAATTAATGTAAAACAAGTAATTGGTTTACAGGAAAACAGCAAAATGATATACTATAAAATTATCATAATGTAATAGATATTTTTACTACCGTTAGATATGAAATATCTCTGATGAACCTCATCAAAATATACATGCTTTATGAAATTATAGACTGAATTGACTTGACTGAAGCTTAGATTCATTACAATTCAGGCCTGTAGTTTCTAAAACGTTTACAAAACTTAGAAGATGATAGAGCATAAATTCTCTGATGAGGAAAATGAGGCCCAGAGAGGTTAAGGGACCTGATCCAAGGTCACATAGTAGTGAAGTAGAAAGGAAAACCTACGCCTCCAAGGACTCAAGTGCATTTGTCATTGATGTTTCTATTTCTGTCTCTCCCTTTCCCTTCCTCTCTGAAATCAATACACACATATATATAAATACTAAAGGCCCAGTGTACGAATTCGTGCACCAGTGGGGTCCCTTGGCCTGGCCTGTGGGATTGGGCTGAAACTGGCTCTCCAACATCCTGAGGGGTCCCGTATTGCGAGAGGGCGCAGGCCAGGCCGAGGCACCCCACCGGTGCACGATCAGGGATGGGGAGGCATGAGGGAGGTTGGCCAGCTGGAGAGGGAATGCTGGAGGGCTCCAGGGCATGTCTGGCTCGTCTTGTTCAGTCCCAATCAGCCTGACCCCAGCAGCAGTTAACCTACTGGTTGGAGTGTCTGCCCCCGGTGGTCAGTGCATGTTATAGCAAGCGTTTGCGCAGCCTTAGCATATCATTAGCATATTATGCTTTGATTGGTTGAACGAACTGGACACTTAGCATATTAGGCTTTTATTATATAGTATTTTTTTAAAAAGTGAGCCTGGTTAGAAGTCAAAAAAAGAAAAGAGGAGAGAGCTTGTGAGAAAGCTCCCATCTTCTTACAGAATCTATAACAATAAAAGCATAATATGCAAATTGACCAAACAGCAGAACAACTGTCTGGACAACCACACTATGACAGACACTGGCGCCAGGCCAGCCAAGGTGGGTGCGATGAGATTGGTTGGGGGCCTGCCGTCGCCCCATGATCACCCTGCAGAGGGAGGCCCAGGCCACTGGCCGGTGGGGTGATCAATCAATCAGGGGGCTCCACGACTGCCCCAAAGAGGGAGGCCCAGGCCACTGACCGGTGGGCTGTGGCAGGTGGGCGGGGCTTCCCTCTGCGGGGGTGATCCATCACAGAGCCCCAGTTGGGTGGGCGGGGCCTACTCCTTTGGGGCGATTGATTGCGGAGCTCCTGAATTGTGAGAGACCCCCCTCCCCTCCAGAGTGCACGATTTTCATGCACCGGGCTTCTAGTACATAAATAATCATCAACAGAATGCAGTTAAAGGCCACTGTGGTTGGGTCTTTAACGGAAATGTTACTGGAAACTGGAGGAAAGGTGACCTTTATTATAAAGGAAAAAATTGGCTGAATTATGTCCTGGTGTTTTGTTTAAGGTAAAAATTCAAAGTAATGAAATTGGATATTTACCTGAGATTTCTAAACAAAGTGCTAAAGGAGTGGCTTGCTTATAATGAAATGAAAGAGATGAACTAAAGAAAAAAATGCCAAGAAAAGAGAAACTAGAACTTGAAGTTTGAAAAATTCTCAGCCTATCCATATTAGCTCACAAACGGATTGCATGAGAAAGCATGTTCTGAAGAAAGCATCAAGGGTGTGGCTGGACTGTCACTCAATATGGAATTTATGGGATTTTACCAGCACAAACACCGGCAGCTTGAACGGAAGGGGCTGGAGATGAGACAAAAACAAAGGAAGGCTGCAAACTCCTTGGACTTTATAGAACAGGATGGACAGAGGTTTCCGAAAGTGCACTACTCTTCAAGAAGAGCGAAAAAACAATTCTGAAGGTGATCCATAGATCTAATTGAATTGATTTATTACGACTTTAGAGTTGATGCTGGAAAGAGCTAAGCCTTTTAGAATGACTGTATTTTGCATGTGTTAAGGACATAAATTTTGGGGGACGAGGGGCACAATAATATGGACTGAACTGTGTCCCCTCAAAATTGTATGTTGAGGTCCTAAAGTTGATGTGATCATATCTGCAGATAGTGCTTTTGGGAGGTAATGAAAGTTAACTGAGATCTTACGAGTCCAGTCCTAATTGAACAGGATTAGTGGCTTTATAAGAAGAGGGAAAGAGTCCTCTCTCTACATGTACACACTGAGGAAAGCCCGTCTGAGGACATGGTGAGAAGGCAGCTGTCTGCAAGCTTGGAAGAGAGCTCTCACCAGGAATTAAACTGGTCAGCACCTTGAGCTTAAACTTCCCAGACTCCAGAACTGTGAGAAATAAATTTTGTTTAAACCACCAATCTATGGTATATTATTAAGGATGATGGAGCAGACTAATACAACTAAAACATAAAAAGGAAAGAAACTGTGCTAGAACCCATAATACTACATTACCAATGACATTAAAATTACTGTCAATATTAGGCTGTCAGACTTATGAAATCAGAGCACATGATACTTTCTCTTTTACTAAAAATCAAAACAGAACGTACTGTTTAGATTCATCATCATCCCCTTCATCATCTTCTAAATGTGCCACATGCCCTCTAAAGATAAAGAAGGATAGTTCCATTGTTACTAAGTGAACTTGACCAAAATAGCTTCAGAAGAAATTTTAGAAAACTGCAAGACAGAATTTTACTTCTATATGTTTACAGAATCAAACACCAGTAACAACAAAATGACCTTAAGGCCACATGTCAGAGAAGGGAACAAACAGACGACTCATCTGTGACCAAGTATTTTAAGCTTAATTAAAAAGTAAAATTACCACCCTGGCTGGTGTGCTAAGTGGTTAGAGCACCGGCCTGTGCACCAGAGGGTCTCAGGGTTCAATTCCCGGTCAAGAGCATGTACCTGGGTTGCAGGTTCCATCCCCACCCCCAGTCAGACTGCATGTGGGAGGCAACCAATCAACGTCTCTCTCACATCCATGTTTCTCTCTCTCTCCTTCCCCCTCCCTTCTACTCTCTGTAAAAAAAAAAAAAAAAATCAATGGAAAAAATATCCTCATTCCTCAGGTAAGGATTAAAAAAACAAAACAAAAAGTAAAATTACCGCTGATGTAATTCTTCCTCAACAGACTTGAGAAGACTCCTTAAAAGAAAAAAAAATTAATGTGAATTAAGCAAGCAGTAAGTATATATCTTCATCATTTTGACCTTATCCACAACATTTTTTACTTAAGATTTATTAGGAATATGCTACAATGATCATCTCTATACCATCAAACATCAAGTTAATTTAATGAGCTACCTCTATTTCCTGTTGCTAATGTCTTTACATATGTATCTTAAATGAACAAAACAAACCCTAATGTTTACTGAAAATTGCCAATGCAAACAGAGGACAACCCACCACAAAATGTCACAACAGGACTGACAGCAATAACTGCAGGGTCATGGTCAGGAGCTTCCAGGATTCAAACTGACCCGGAATATTTACGTGACACCTGAAATTACATTTCCTTTTTCTTAAAATAAGGAAGGTGACACACTTTAAAAAACATCATGCTCTCAGGCAAGCCTACAAAATGAAACTCAACATGTTGGCTCTCTCTGCAGAAGCATGCATGCATGTGATGTGAATACATGAATGTAGTAGCACTCTGTTTCCACAGAACACACTCACTTACCTGAACATCTGCTCTCCAGTGGTGGACTGGCAAACACATTTACACTTTTGGGAGACTAAGCCTGGATCAGGCCAGGTGCGAGGGTTTTATCATTGGAAGCAATTTATAAAACCTGCTATTCAGGAAGCGAAGAGAGAACCAATGGCATTTCTAAAGTCCCTTTACTTCTTTCCACTGCAAGCTCATGCAGCGTATCTCCTATATTATACTCTTCAAGCATAAAATATCAATAGTCTCCTTAAAACTAATGGAACAGAGAGAAATATGGTGACTAAGGTAAAAGTATTCAGCAGAAAATTTACTCTCTCAAAAGTTAGAAGGTAGTACCTTCTAATCATTTTTCTTTCATATATATATTGGGGGAAAACTGCCGTTAGGATTATCAAAATGTAAAACCAGAGAAACTGAAAGGTGGTATAAGCAATTAATTGAATATAGTTTAGCCATCAAATTTTAATTAGGCCAGCTGAATGATCTAACTTTGAAAATGATGAAGTTCTAAATCTGGATGCTACTTTGCAGATAAAAAAAGTGAGGTTCTTCAGTCAATGTATCACCTTAATCACAAAGCTCTTTCCGGCCCACCACCAGGAAGGCAGGCGCATCTCTGTCTAAAGGCAGCTTAGCAAAACGGTGCTGGGTTGTGAAGCAAAGTCAGCCTGAGTCTGACTCCTGCCTCGGCCACTGGAAGCTGCATGGCCCGCAATAAGTCACTTTGATTTCCCTATGCTTCAGTTTCCACATCAGTAAAATGGGAATTACAATATACATGATGTCAAATGTTTATATATCTGAAGATATAATGCATTAATATAGGTAAAATGCTTAGAATAGTAATTTAGAACATAGTAAGTATTCAATTAGTGTTTGGTTTTTTTATTATTATCGACTAAACAACATTTCTTTAAACCCACAATTCTCAAAATGTGGTCTGGAGATCCTGGGGGTCTTAGTCTCCTGTAGAAGGTCTGCAAGGTCAACACTATTTTCATAATATTAAAGTGTTTACCTTTTCACTTTTATTCTTTCATTGAAAATGGAACTCTAGTTTTCTAGACTACAAAGAACACTAGAGGCCAGTGCACATATTTGTGCACAGGTGGGGCCAGCCGGCGGGGAAGGTTGGCTGTGGGAACCCACTGACCACCAGGGGGCAGTTCCTGCATTGAGCGTCTGCCCCCTGGTGGTCAGTGTGCATCATAGCTACCGGCCGGTCATCCGGTTGTAACAGTTGTTTAGGGTTTTATATATATAGATATCACAACAGATTAGCAACAGACATGAGAAGCCAGCTGTCTTCATTTAAGCCAAACATTAAGGAGATATGCAAAAAAAAATATCAATGTACTTTTCTTACTAATGGTATTTTATTTCAGAAAAAAATAGCTATTTTTCATAAAAAATGTTATTAGTGGGCCTCAACAAAAAGTTTGTTGTATTACACTGACCTATATAAAACCTTCTTGCAATTATTTGTTGCTTCTAATTCTCATGAGAAGAACTGAGTGGAATTAGGAAGGAGGTGCCATAAAGGTGGCACGTGAATTGGTCCTAAATAATAAAAAACAATTGTAATACACCAAAAATGTTATTTATAACATGTAATGAGTATATTACAATTAGAATAAATATTTTGAAAAGTTCTGTGTACATTTCTAATAACATAAATATTGACAGTTATAACCTATATTAACAAAAACTCATTGGAATCCTCAATAGTATTTTAAGTCTGTAAAAGGATTCTGAGACTAAAATTTTAAGAAGTGCTGCTTTAAACTATTTTACTGAATTAAACATAATATTTTTGAACTATACAGTGGGCTTTCATATTCCTTCAGAAGATGTGAAAAGAAAAACATTTTCTTGAGCATATGACAATATTTTTTGAAGCATTTTTTTTCCAGTAGGGAATATCAAGATTTGAGAATAACTAAGAGGAGAATTTAAATGTAGTTTATTTTTAGTTACCCTGTGTAATTGAACTTATATGGCATTCCACTTTTCTAGGTTCTCTAAGAATAAGAGAAAAAAGCTGAATAAGAAAACATGAAAAAGTGGCTAATTTATGGCTTACGAACCCATATATATTTTTTATTCATTTACTTATAAATCTCCTACTATGTGTTAAGACTTTTTTGTTGATAAAGTTAAAGATTTCATTAAGTATTAATGAAAAGTAGAATACATTTGCTTTTCAGGCATTGTGAAGGAGAAGATAAAACATGGCTAAATTTGCTAAAATGTTAATTTACAGTAAGTACTATATCTGGAGAGCACTGGAGAAAAATGTGATGCTGATTTAACCATCAAGACTGGGTACCATACAATAAACAATGTCACTATTCACTAGTTCACTTCATTATTCTATTATGGAATTTTTAGAAAGTAATGAACAAAACAAAAATGATGCCCTCAGATACTCAATTACTAAATCAACCTAAAATGATTTAAAAATTTGAATAGGATTAAAAATGGAACTGTATGCAAATATAGTTTTAACTGATCATGTGAAGAAAATAATATGGAAGTAAAAAACCCCCACAAAACTGCCAAAAATACTTAGCATATTTGAATTAACTAAGGAATTCATGCTGCTGACTACTCAAGTCTTTCAAAATTGTCTAACTGGTTCAAAACAATCTATAAAGTACTGCCTTGATTATATTTGAAAACAAAACCACTCCCTGTTTCTCTAAAACCAAAAGAGCAGTTTTATTTACTTATATTCACTTGATCTTACAATCAACAATTACTGAGTAAATACTACAAATAAGAGCAACTAGTAAGTACTTACTAAACCATAAATATGCCAAATGTTTTACAATGACTATTCCATTTCACCCCCAAAAGAAGGTACTATTGTAATCCCCATTTTACCAGAGAAGTCTCATGGCTTACAGAAAGAGACAATTCTGGTCTTTACTACTACTACATTCGATTGTGCCAGGAATTGTGTAATTCAATTTACTCTTTTCACTACTATTTAGGTCTTTTTTAAAAGAGAATTTATCTTTAGAATTTTTGCGCTACATTAAAAAATTAAAAATAATTTAAAACTTTAAAAAAAAATATTGTTGGTTTTAAATGGTCAGAAAAGTTGACCTCAATAATAATATAATTCAAAAGAAAAGAAAACCGCTCAATAAGTCAAAATATATAGGCATTTATTTAAAAATAGCAACTATCTTAGATAGCTGCCACATGGTCTGTAATAGGTAGAAACCCAGAAATGAAAATCTGTTTGCCTGATCACCTATGGAGAAAGCAGGAAACCCTGTGAGTTTTAACACACTGTCTAGTCACAAGGATAAAGCAGACATATCAGTACAGTAAGAGAAGTGCTACATCCATGCTCATGTCACATGTATGTATATGTACCTGTACACGAAACACAGCCAAAGGTCAAACTTTTGGCCAACCTACCTTGCCAGTAATTCGTTATAAAGAATACAGTTCCTTAAGCAGGGATCCAATTAATCAAAAAAATGAAGGTTGGGCAAATTATTAATATTTTACCTAGCCAAAGTAACCATATACTATGAAAATGTCTAACAGCTAAAAATCAGAAAATGGAAACTAAGGAATCTGGAAAATCATTTAGAGATGGACCATATATATAATATTTTTTTGGTTATTTTTGCAAGTATGCCATTTAAAAGTATATTTTAAATGAGTCCAAGAAAGGTAAATAAAATATCTTTCCAAATTTTCCAGTCTCTTAAAATATATCGAAATTTACTAACAAGGGCCTTAAACCAGTGACCTCAAATTTAGACAAAATAACAAAAAATACATAAAATTTTCATTTGCTAACTCACTATGAGACAAACTTTCCTTTGTTGTCCATCAACAAATCAGGACAAACTATAAATAGCGACTAGTTATTATTTAGATAGAATTTCATTTTTCTACCAGGAGAATTTCACACTTATTTTCCATTTAGGAAATATAAATAATGTTACTATTAATAATTTAATAAAAAAACACCTCACAGTACTTAAATGAAGTTGTTTAAATAAAAACTAAGGCATTTCTCTAGGTTGTCATTCAACGCCTTTTTTCTGTGTTGAAAAACATATTTAAATGATTCATTTATTTAAAGAAAGAGACATGATTTTGCACTATAATCACTAAATCTGAGCTACTTGTCTTTAGTCACCCTTTGTCAACTGTTTAACTTAAAATAAGGGTGTGTGTCTGTGTGTATGTCTCAACTCTCTAAAGCAACTGAAATATTTTGAAATTTTAATTTGATCTGATTATTAAAATATCTACATTGCTGGGAGGTTTTGGCAACTTAAATAATATTTCCTTATAATATTAACTTTTTGGAGGCGGGGGAATAAAATCATTTAATGAGGGCCTTTGGGGGAGGGTTGAAGGAATGAGAGCACAATAAGAAAATCTACGGGGAATAGCAGAGTCTGGTCTCCATACCTTGCTAACTCGGGCTTATGAACAACTGAAATTGTTACACCTTAGTGCGTGGTGTAGAGTAGGCCTTGAATAATTTGGGTTTATTTCTTGCATAAATACCTTTCAAAACTTTAGACACATTTTAATTACTGTTCACTTTTTAAAAGACTCTTACCAGCTAAAATATTAAGATTTCTAAACAGTGTGAATATTTCCAGCTGTTTTCAGAGGCCAACACATCTAAGAGACATACCAAAGCAAGTTTTATAAGGAACAGACAAGTCTTTACAAATAAAAAAATAAATTTCTCAAACATATATTTATCCTCATTTGGAATATACTTAGTTTTCTCTAGAGATCTACAAAGTAGTTTGATGTAAAAAATTTAAGGTGATTGTCTCCATTATAACAATTATTGATTAAATGATTAGCAAAGTAGCAGTAAAACAAAGTTAAAAGTATTTTATGAAATATATCTACCAACTATTTTACTACTCTAATTATTTAGTATTGTAATTATTAAGATATAATATTTTAAGGCAACTTAATTATTCCTGATTTAAATTTAATTTTAAAAGAACTTTACTTACTTGTTTGCACCTAAAAAGTAACTACCTTGGTGTCCTTGTCCATATTCTAGTTGTAGATCCTAATAGTATAAAACAAAATATTTAGTAAAACAGTAGTATCTTACAAATCACGACACATAATATACATTAGTTTTAAAGCAGAAACCCCAAACTTCAAATAAATCTGTATTGCTGTATGTTCTTAAAAAGAAGGCATGGTAGGACTTGCAACAATAAAAGGAAAGTTCAATATTTTTCTGGGAACTCATTTAAATAATATATGCAAGTTTCATTTAAGGATATTGCTATTGTAATTAACATTTGTAAAGTCAGCTTTTAGAAAAAGTTCAAATAAAGTCTTTATTCTCAAGCTCTAATGAAGCAAAAATGATTACAGAAGGGAGCAAGCAACAAAAATCTTGGTCTGTACGAGCTGCAATAATTATGTCTATTCACACGTTGCTACTACTGCTTTATGCAGGTAGTAATTTTTAAAGAAATAAAATAGGGTATTCTTTTAAAGTAATATATATATATATATATGGATTTGCCAAAGATTATAAATTGTATGTTAGGGCTTTTAACATATTTTAAAGAGTTAAGTGTAAGTAGCAAAACTTCAATATCATTAAGGCAGTTCATCAGCTATTTAAACATTCTCACTAAATGCTGCATGTTGTAGAATTCAGAATTGAAATTTAAAGGTACAAACAATATATATGTGCTCAACACAAACACCTTGAGACCAAAAAGAAAAATGCTTTCCAACAATAATGGAAAGCAGAGTCTCCTTTTCTCCTCTCCTTCTTAAAGCCTATGTATCTCAAGCACTATTTTAATAATAAAGGGGGAATATTTAACATTTCAAGTGAATTTTATTTTTACTAGAATATAATATACTTAGAGTGCTGTTAGCAGCCTTCCAAGACTGTCAAGTAAGATAGCTGCAACCTTCTCCAAGTCTCCGATGCATTTAATACATAGTTCTTCTCCAGCAATTACTCTGCATTTTAATTAATTTATTACAAGTCTATAAAAATAGTTGCCAGGCTGTGAGCTCCTCAAACAAAGGGAAATTGTTAAATCCATCTTTCTTCCCTACAGCCCAAGGTCTAGCATAACAACTGGCACATATTAACGAGGCCCTAAGTAAATGCTTGTTCAGATGCTATTTGTTTATTTTCCTATAAACACATAACTAACACTTCAGCCTCATCTATAATAATATAAGTGTAATATGCTAATTAGACCGGAGTCCTTCTGGACGAAGTCGGGGCTGCAAGGGCCGAGCCCCCTTGCACAAATTCGTGCATTGGGCCTCTAGTTAATATATACATTAAAATAATTCTAGGTCCAAATACTGCTAAGCCTAGAATCCTGAGAGGATTCTAAGCAATACATTACATTTAAATGAAAAGTACTTTAACATTTAAGTATTACAAGATCTGTCAAAATAATATCTGATGAAAATAAATATCTAATTTTGTCTTCAATATTTGTGTTCTTCCATGCATAATGAATATTCTTACTAGTGAGAGAAAAGATAATATATCATAAACAAAAAAGATTAGTCAACTGTCACACTGGTATCACATGAAATTCTAATGAAAAGGGATACCTATTCTCAAATTAATGATAGATCTTAATATAATAAAATCACTGTTATTATGAGACAGTCACACATTATTATAGTGAACAATTTAATTGGTCATGACTTTACACGGAACTTTTAAACATTGATAATCGGTAAAGAGAAGTACTATCTCAATGAATTTACTTTCCAATTCAAGTTTGTTTTCTTCAGCTGTAGATAACTGGGCCCTCTACAGACCAGCAATATCTTTAGCCAATAATCTCTTAAACCTTAAATCAAATGACAGCTTCTCAAAGCATATACTTCTGTTGCTTAAATGCAGACGTGACAACTACCAGGTTGATGACAATGACTGGGGAAAAAATAAACTGAGACCATCAGTGTACTTAAGAAGGTAAGAGAAGAGTTTAAAAACAGCTAACACCCTCTGCAGACAGATCCAAGTCTGGTGATTCCCTGGGCCATATGTGAAGCCCTCCCAGGAGAGCTAAGATTGCAAGGGGCTTGGTTCTTTATAAATTCCTTCTCTGTAAATCAAGTTCTGTTACGTTTTAGCGAACATGGAATATAAACAATGTACTGGCCACGTCATCAAGTAAAAAAATTACACTAAGTCCTTCTATTAATTATCTAATCCTCTTTAATTCAGCTATTATTTACCAAGCACCTATTATAAATAGCAAGAATACAGATAGTAAATCAGACAAGAAAAATGAAAAGAAATAGGAAAGAAAAAAAATGTGAAACCTGGGCAAAGTTAGTAATTATTTATGTATCTTTAGGGCAGTCTAAGAAAAACTGATCTACAACCCTTTTTAAAAGGACTTGAAAGCTATTCTGTAACAGAAAATACTACCAAAATTATTCTTGGAAAAGCACTCAAAATATACCCTAGATGAGTTAAACATGGGCTAAATAAGAATACATTTGAACATGTTAGGACAGACATAAAAATATTAGTTGCATAAATCAGGCATCAACCTATTAGTGAATGACAATACTTAACAACATAGTCAAGGTCAACAACATGGACTGAAAACATGCAATAGCCTATTACAGATTCAACATAACAAAAATTTAAGATGGTCTACCCAGCTCAATTAAAATATCCTTCTGAGCCACAAAGTCTTAATTTCCATGGTTCGTTTTAATGAATGGGGTTGTATTTCTAAACGTAGGATAAAGTCTCTAAGAAAATATGGTGCCAGAAAAAAATGAAAAAGAATAAAAGGATGCGACGTGAACACTGGAAAAAGAAAATATATGATCAAGAAGATATTGATTTTTTATTAGCCCCCCCCCCCCACGAGATTACAGTCTATATACCTAACGAGAAAACAGCAGGAAGTTAATAGAATTGACACAGTTGGCTACAAAAACACACAGAGAAAGTACTTCACCAATTTATTTTACCCAAGAAAAAAGAACACAGAAGAGGAAAACTTTTTTATCATAAAAAATGAGAGAATTGTGGAACAAATAAAACCGTTAGATACCTTTTAATGTGGTAGATAATTTACAGGAGTAAAAAGGGATTGAATCCTGGATAATTCAAAAAGTTTTTATTTCTTAAAAAGTCAGAAAAGCAAGTGGAGTCATAATACTGATCAAGCAGTCAGTATTCTAATAAAAGCAGAAGACTTAAGGAAGCTCAAACTGAATAACATGACTTCTGTACAGCAAGCTTGGAAATGAATACTAGGTTAGGTTTGACATTCTAGAGAATGTGCTACCATTGAGCAATTATGAAATGAGGTCTCCTTAGAAATTGTCTTCAACATTAGATAAGAAAAGTGACCACACAACATACATTTTATAATCAACACTAATAAAAGAGAAAAATGGTAATTGGCGTACGAGCTACCCTTTTCATTGGCTAATCAGGGCTATATGCAAATTAACTGCCAACTAAGATTGGCAGTTAACTGCCAACAAGATGGTGGTTAATTTGCATACTTAGGCACAATGCAGGGAGGCGAAAGGGAAAGCAGGAAGAAGCCCCCTGCCACTGACAGTGATCGGAAACCCGGGGGGGGTGGGGGGAGCTAAGAGCTGGGGGGCAGGGCAAAGGCGGCCCTGGGGCCGCCTTTGCCCTGCCCCCCAGCCATGATCGGAGAATCAGGCGCCTTTGCCGCCCTGGCCAGTGATAGCAGGAAGTAGGGGTGGAGCCAGCGATGGGAGCTGGGCACGGTCGAAGCTGGCAGTCCCAGGAGCTAGGGGTCCCTTGCCTGGGCCTAAAGCGAAGCCCACGATCGTGGGGCCGCTGCAGCTGTGGGTCCCCGCTGCCCGGGCCGGACGCCTAGGCCAGAGGCATCAGGCCTGGGCAAGGGGCCGATCCTGTGATTGGAGGGTGATGGGGGTCAACGCCTGAGGGCTCCCAGTATGTGAGAGGGGGCAGGCTGGGCTGAGGGACACTCCCCCACACACACCCAGTGCACGAATTTCGTGCACCGGGCCCCTAGTAAATAATAACTTAACAGATTTAAAAATAAGTAAAGTTGGCATTTACTATTTCTTTTATAGAATATAACTTTATAGACTGTATTCAGTTTTGACCTAATTCAGTAATAATTTTAAAGTACTTTTATTATAATTATTGATAACAATCAATTGGTTATTATCTTCCTAACATGTTTTTAATTGTAACTTACATATTTTATTCTTATTCCCGCAGGTAGACTGTAAGTTTCTTCAGAGTAATAATTATATACCTATTCATGTTCCTCCATAGCAATTAACATAGTGTTTCACCTACAATTAACTTTAGATGTATTTTTCATCATAATGGGCCAAAATATACAGTAAAAATCAGGCAAATTTTAAAAAATTAGCATCAGCTGAACAGATGTGTAATAATATCTTCTAATTTAAAGACAGATCAGGTAAACACATCTGTATGGTTATGGGCAAAACTGTTACTATTTAATTATCACATTAAAATGAGGTTTTTATTTTTAACTTGGGCATCTTTTAAAATTTAAAGAACTTTTTTTTTTATTCACTAACAATCCTAAAAATTAAGCTCTATTCTTCTGGTTCTACGTATTATAATTGCCTGATTTAAAAAAATCATTTTATTGTAGTAATGAAAATTGAGGTGTTACATTCAAAATTCATTTACAAAATAATAAATAAATATACTTAGCACTTAAAACAACCAGAAAGCACTGATGACATCAAACTTTTAGGTAGCAGGCTTTTTATAAGGGAGCAAATGTTTTTTCTGGGCCCTAAAGAACTTAGGGCTGCAACTGCCCACTAAGATGACAGCCAAACATTCTGGGTTCATGTGGTTTCTAGGCTCCAGCAACAAGTATTTGTAAGACATAAAATCTTGTTCGCAGTGCCAAAATTTTAGGACTGATGAAATTAGGGGACTGAAATAACTAAGGACAGGTCAAACCCATTAGGATGGCTATTATTTAAAAAACAAAAACAAAAACCTCCCTTTCCCCTGCCACAAAAGAACAAGTGTTGATGGAAGCAGAGAAATTGGAACCCTAGTGCTCTGCTGGTGGGAACTGTAAAATGATGCGGCTGCTATGGAAAACTGTATGGTTGTTCCCCAAACATATTAAATGTAGAATTATCATGTGATCTAGCATGTCCTTATCTAGTTATATACCTAGGAAAGCACAGATTTGACAGATATTTGTACACCCATGTTCATAGCAGCATTATTCACAATAATCAAAAGGTGAAAGCAACTCATGCCCACTGATCGATCAATGAATAAACAAAATGTAGTCTCTATGTATAATGGAATATTATTCAGTCTTAAAAAAGGAAACTCTGACAAATGCTACAACATGGATGACTCTTGAAGATGTGATGACATTTTACTAAGTAAAGGGAGCCAGTCCCAAAGGGACAAATGTTGCATGATTCCAATTATATAAGGTCACTGGAGTACAAAAAAACCCAGAGAGACAGAAAATAGAATGACGGCTGCCAGGGCCTTGGGGGAAGGGAGGATGAGAGTTATTATTTAATGGGTAAGGAGATGTAGTTTGGGAAGATGAAAATGTTTTGGAGACCAATAGTGGTCATGGTTGCAATTCAGTACCTACATAGTGGTTTAGGTATGAATTACTGGGCCAGGCTGCTTAGGTCAAATCCCGGCTCTGCTATTATTTAGCTAAGTGGCAAGACCAATTTCAGCTTCTTTGCACCTTAAATTCTCTCATTTGTAAGACATAAGTTAATGTATTTAAAGTGTTTAGAATAATGCCTGGTATACAAAAACTTCTTAGATAAGTGTTAGCTTTTATTATCATTAGAAGTGAGCTTTTTAAAGATTGATTTTATAAATGTCAGGATCTGACAAATATTTCATTCACTCTCCTACCACAAATTATCTGTCCCTCATGCCCCTCTCTGTCACAAGATCCCATCAACTGTTCCCTCGCTCATAAGAAATTCCTGATTATTTGGAGAGGGGCTAGTTCAGCACAGGTACAGAAAAGAATATTGTAACTCCAAGGTATTGTGTTTCTGGTGCTGTAATTGTCTTATCTGGAGAATATTAATCTAAACTTTGGGTTCTGTAATTTTTTATTTCCACAACAAATTTCTGTCATTCTAGCCTACTGAGGCCCAATTCTAGAGAAAATTTCAATCCAGAAATCACTGATAGTGTTTTCTTCAGACATTCCTCCTCATTTGCGTCCTTGGACGGTTAATTCTCAGTCCTCTCACTTTCTGGCCTCTGGGCCATCTGATGTATCTTTCTTTCTTTTGTGACAGTGCATCTACTGACTCTTCTTGCTTTTCAACTGCTTCTTCCCTACCTCCAATGTTGGTTCTACCTTTGAGTGCAAAACACAGACATCACCCATAGCAGTTTTTTACCCTTTTTACTTAATGAGACTTACCTGGGGAACACATGACATCTCATGGTTCCATCTACCATTTCCTCCTTCATTACTTCAATCTCCCTCCTTTGAGCTAATCCCATAATTACAGCAGTAGTATGACCACTCCATAATTTCAGCTCTCTATCTGCCATCTCTCCAAACTGTGCCAATGACTGTCTTTACATTAATTCCCATGCAACACAGGAGGTATTTATATATCCACTTTCTTCCTGAAGAACCTATAATGGCTCCTACACAATACTGAAATCAATCTTAGTCCCTCCCAGAAGCCAAACAAACCACGTTAACCCAAAGGCTTTTCTTATTCTCTGATGTCTATTATACCAATGATCTGTTAGCCTCTCCTCATCAACAGTCACCACAAGTCACCACCTGGCAAAGTTTTGGCAATCCACTACATATTTTGTTGCATAGCGAACAGTTTCTACGTACAAGTATTTTTTGTCCATTGAGACAGCAACTGCCCTAAGAGAAATTATTTCGTTTTTCTTTTTTTCTAATCCTCACCCGAGGATATTTTCCGAGAAAGTGGAAGGGAGAGGGAAAGACAGAGGGAAATATCGATGTGAGAGAAACACATCGATTGGTTGCCTCCTACATGAGCCCCGACCACGGCCTGGGCCAAGGAGGAGCCTGCAACCAAGGTACGTGCCCTTGACTGGGATTGAACCCGGGACTCTTTGGTCTGCAGGCCAACGCTCTATCCACTAAGCCAAACTAGCTTAGCTAGGGCTAAAAATTATTTCTAAAATCTCTTTTATGTTCTACAAATATTAGAGGGCACAAATTTAAGAATTTATGTTAAGAATCATTTAAATCAACCAGAATTGAGAGAGATGTTACTGAAGCAGAGAGGAAGAAAAGATAAGGAAAATTCAGAAAAGTGCAGAAAATTGAAATCTAGAAGTAAGCATAAAGGCAACCTGGCCAGCTACAGAAGTAGAAAAGAACTATTTATGTAATAGTAACTATTAAAAGTATTATTTATTTAATATTCACCAGGGCTAATGTCCCATCTTTTCTTCCCTAATGGTAAGATAGTCTTAATATTTATAACTTCAAGGGGGCTTTATAATCCAAATTTTGGTCTGAGAAAAATGGATATTATAATAATGCTACTGACCGAGCTATAATTTCATCTACGACTGATTTCTTTGATAATGAGGGGTAAATTACTTCTTAAAATGATATATATACATAATATATGCAATATATAGTTTTACATATATAAGTGAGTATATATATATATGTATATATATATATGGATGGGTCCTAGTTCATTAAAACTGGACATTTTTATAGGGAACTATAATTAAAACTCATATTTGAGTCAGAAAATTAAATGTTTTTCATAAAAAAGAAAAATATTTTTATTTTTTATTGTAACATTAAAATATATTTGAGTAGATATGTTTATTTAACTTGTTATGGAAAAACTTGCTATAATCCTTAATGTAGCAGGATCTTATATATAAAACAATGCTTTAACTGGTTCATTAAAATTGGACAAAATGTTTGGGGAAAAAAAATAAAACAAACAAGACTAAAACAATGCTGACAAAGAAAATCAGAAGATGAGAAATACCAGATTAGATCTTGCAGTGTAGTATATTTCTTCTGAACTGTCGAAAAAACCATCACTGTCGGGCTGTTTAGCAGAGACCAAGAAACCCAAGTTATTTACACTTACACTAAAAGCCACAAATTCACAAAGGGAAACTCTTAACTGAAGTAAGTCCTGCTAACATAATTTTGTTAAGGCAAATGCAAAGTTAAATCATATTAAAAGGTTTCTAAAAAAGCAACGCTGCAACGAATTTACTCTATAATGCAGTTACTAAATTAGTGCAGAATTTAAATACATGCAATGCCCACTTAAAAAAAGAGCAAATAAACTGCCTTAACAAAATACAATTAGCATTAATAAACATCAGAATTACTTTTTCTTTTTAACCTTTTCCATCTTCTACATAAATGTCAGGCTTCAGTATTTAATATGATCATTTTAAGAATTTTTCTTTAACATTTCTTTCCTCCATGCTGGTATACTGAATTAAAATAACTCCAAAAGTTTAATGTTAAATATTCTCTCTGTGTGCCTTTAGTCAAGTGGGTTAAATTAAATTTAAGAAGGAAGTTCCCACTTCAACCCTTAGTGCTTATTAACAGTTATTTTCTTCTCATTATTAAAAAGAAAGCAAAAAATAACACAATTTGGAGCTTGGTAAAGTAATTAATTAGGATTAATTCTGTTTATTTTTTAAGTCTCATGTTTCATTCTTCCATAGAATAGTAACATCTCAAATACTTGCAAAGCATTTTGTTTCTAAGACTACATCTAATATATCATGTATCTGGAAAGGAGTATAAAACATGAATAAAAAGAATCATGAAAAGAAAGTTCATACAGTTAGCAAGCCTTAAATGAATGACAAACTTTATCTATTATGTATGCCTACTCTCTCCTGAGCTTTAGTACTCCAAACAGATAAGACTTTACTCTGATGTTTAAAAAACTGGCTTGCTCAAAAGACTGTCCAAAAATTTAGTGAGAAGATGGGCTTTTATTGATCAAACATTTTAGTTTAATACTACAGCATTTATCTTAATAAATACATACACAAAAGCTACTCAAAAACTGAAAAATAAAAATGAAAAAAATTGAAGAGCCAGCATTAAAAACACTGAATTAGAGACTGGTAAAACTAGTAAGTTTCTCCTAAATAATTTTGAAAATATTCAATCTCAGCAACACAGATTTATTTATTCTGAATTTCAGAATTACTTACCTTTTTATTTCCCCAAATGCTTTTAATAACTAGCTTTTAAGTCAGTTCCAATATATCATAAAGACTAATTAAAACATTTACTTTTAGTGTTAACATTCCAAGACTACACTACTTACAAGTTCATGATGTGGTTCTGTCTCTTTCCTTAAGGGTGGATCAAATTTTACTTGGCCAACTAAAAAAGAAAAAGAGTAAAGCCATGATCTGTTTCTTGATTCTTAATGATACACTAATTTTAAAAGTTACTCCATGGCAAAACACATTTAATTTTACTATCTACCATACCTTAATCACAATCCAAAGATTTAAATAAAGAATATATAGCCAGAAAAAGTCCAAGAAAGTCTAAGCAGTTAAAGCTTAATCTGTTAATAGTAGGCCTTTTCCAAGAGGAGGGCAGTATCAGAAAAACTGGGGTATAGGTCTCTAGTTTCAAATAGCATATAGATGCCTCTGCAGTTAGGAGCTGAGAACTCACTGACATAAATTAGTAAAAAATGATCCAGAAATAACTGTACTTTGCAAAAAAGGCCTGAAAATATAATTTTTAAATAGAATCAGATAACGAGATTAAAAAAGTACTTTAAGTTAGATTTTCAATAGTACTCAATACCGGCCGGGCTCAGAATCCATTTTTAAAGGCTCTCAGGTTCTTCAGATATTGAGCCAGTTTGCAGATTTCTACCTCTTCTTGACACTCAAAGCGTGGCCCTTGCACTATCAGCATCTACATAACCTGGAAGGTTGTTAGAAGTAAAGAATCCCAGATCTGCTGAATCAGAAACTGCATTTTGACAAGCTCTCTAGGTGACTTATACACACATTGAAGTTTAAGAACATTGACTTGATTTATTCACTCCGCCTATTCTAGGAACTTTATTCCTCTTCCCAAGCAGTAACAACACACCTCCCCTGCCACCGCCAAAAATTCCTTAGAAACAAGGAGAATAAAATCCTTACTGCCTTAAAAAACTCTTACCTTTAAAAGGTTTAATGAAAAGAACTACTTGGAAGAAAATAAAGCAAAAGTATTATAACAAAACTATACAACTTGAAATCTTATTTGTTAATGCTAAATTATGAACTGTGTATAGTACATACTCACAGTTGATCTCCGAGCGTGTTTTTTCTTCTCTCACGTTTCTACTTGTTGAATGAATTCTATGTGGCACAGCAACAAGAGGCTAGGAAACAACAAAATCAATGACATGTGGCATTAGATAAGCAAATCACAATCTGGTCCACAAAATTAATCAAATAAAAACAAAACACTTCATTTTATGTAAAAATGGGAATGACATACAACCACTTTGTCAATATTAAAACAAAAAACAAAAAATGGCAACCGCAAAATGGAACTCTTCGGTCATCATTGGGATATAGTCTCAAGATTAGGAATATATTTTATCTACAGCAGGTTCCCAGTAAATGTTCTCTGAGTTAAATATAAATAAATATTAAAAATTCAATATTTCAATAATTTAATAGCTATCCAAAAGCTGCAGCTAGCTTTCCCTGTTGCAGAGAAAAACTGTAATTAAAAAAATCTGCCTCAACTTCTATTTCAAAAAGGATGAGAGAAATGAAATGAAATAATGCTACAAGCGTTAATGATTTATGGTCCTATTACTTAGTAAACACAATTTTCTCCCTTTATGTTTTTTCTTACACGGGCAGCCCTCTATCTTCTTTCCTTTTACTTTTAAAATCTTTCTATGTTATAGCCCCTGTCAGAGGAATATTCGGGGGGGTGGGTGGAGTTACGATGAGTTCTCCTGACTGCTAATTCACATCGCTTCTTTTAAAGTCTGTGGGGTGGTCACTGAGCGAGCGACTGTTACTCAGTTCACGCACAAACAGCTAAGTGTGAACTGTGCTGCCTCCTTGTCTCCCAGTGAAAATACGCTTGTGACATTTTTACAAAACTTGGTAATTCAAAGCAGGAGTTAGCTAACAAAGATGAAAGTGCTGCAAAGAAATAAAAAGTGCTAATCTTGGGTAACGTTGGGAATGAAATCTGAATAAATGGAGTTATGAAAGAAAATAGCTGACTGTGAGAATGTTGACATGGCCACTGTTCGAGAAACAGCGGACATACAGCCAAAGGAATTTAGTAAACTAAGTTCAGGTGAACTTATTGACATGCATGAAGCAAGTAGTTGTGACAAGAAGGATGAAGATACTCCAGAAGAAGTGGCACCAGCTAAAACTTTATGTTACAGAGATTGAGATAGTTCATGCATCGAAAATGCAAAGGGTAAAATGTTGGAAGCGCATCCAAACTTAAAAAGGAATATTGACATTCACCATGGCATAGAAAAGATACTTGCTCTGTGTCATAAAGTAACATGAAAAAGGCCAGCACTGTGCAATCTACTCAATAAGCAGATTACTGGATAATTAAACATCTGTCTATACATATCTGTTGTATATACTAGTTAGTAAAAACAGTTCCTACCTCAGGATCATCATCATCAAAATCATGGTAAGTGGAATGATCAGGATTATTCACTTTATCCAATAGTTCAATTGCCAAAGACCGTGTCAAAGGTTGTGTGACAAACGGATGCTATAAAAATAAAATAATATAGTACAGAACACTTATTAGAAACTTGATTGAATGACATTTTATTTTTTGAAAACAAGACATAGTTTGGGGCAAAGGTAATACCTGTAATAACTTTTCAGCTGTTGGTCTTTTTTTTGGATTTTTGGTAAGTGCCATTTTCACAAAATGATGAAAACTATTTGACCTACGAAATTTTAAAATGAGAGTTTTAAATTTCAATTATTTTTTCCTCATGACTATAAAAGTAAATAACACAAAGATACTCACCACTTCACTTTATCCTTTAGTTTAGGAGGCTGAAAATTGCTTTTTGTCATTAGAAATAATGCTCTGAAAAATCAACAACAAATCATTACACAGTATTTTAAGACTTCATATTAATATATAATGTAAATTCTATTACTCTTGTTCACAAATAAGGTAAAGCAAGAATAAGCATATCGTTTGTCCATGGCATAATAAATACTACTGGAGTGGAGAGCCCCTTAGTTAAAACATACGATTCTTCAGCTATGACGCACTGACCTCATTGGGTGTAAGTCAAACATAGGAGGCTGGAGCTCAGCAAGTTCTATGGCGGTGATCCCCACTGCCCAGAGGTCACAGAGCTGATTGTACCCCCCTTTCCTCTCAACGGCTGCGACTTCTGGAGCCATCCTGAAGGAATATTCCAGAAAAGAAAACCTTTTGTTTATTGTATTTTCCTTCATATTCCCACCAGAGGCACATGGAACCATCACTAAGTTGAGATCTACATGCCTTGATATCTGAAAAATAAGTATGCAGCATTTAAAAGGCCCATTTCTCCTCAGATCTCATCATCTCCTAGGAGCCTCCATCCCAAGCCCCTACTGATGGTTTGTTACTTTGCTACACTACTTCCTATTAAGGTTTGTAAAGCTTTACAACTACAACAGAACAACACATCCCAAATTGTCCATACCCAAATCTCTCTTCCTCCCCACAGCAAAATTCCAGAGACATAACATCTTGCAATATTCTATAATTTTTAGTTTTACCTCCTTACATCAATAAACTACAATCTGGCCTCTGACTGTTTTCACTTGACCAAAACTATTTACTGGGGCACCAAAAATCTCCATTTAGCACTTAACTCATATTTACTTGTCATTTTTTTTTCAGTTTTATTATAATGATGGTTAAGTTATCAAAGGGTCTAGTTTAAAAAAGATATTTATCCATAGACAAGCTGTCCAAACTATTATTTTTTGTTTCTTTTAATTTTCTTAGTCTGATTCTAATTATATCTGTATAAATTTATATTTGGCTAATTTAAATAATTCCATTCATTTTCAAATATTAAAATTTTCAAATTCTAAACAACAGTTTTGAAAATAACTGAGAGAGATATCTCAACTCTTTCATATCAAAATAGTGACTTAACTAAATAGCCTTACACATGCACATTTGTCTTCCTGGTAAGATTTCAGGAAAGTTAAGTAAGTCAGTGAAATTAGAAAAAAAACAAAAACATCCCCCACTAACTTTCAAACACTTGGTCTTAAAATCTTGTTAATCTTAAAGTAGCTCTATGAATATTCAAATTATTATCAGAAAAGTGAACATTAAAGTATGTCAGTTATTACTTTGTTGATGGCTACATTACAGCTAGCTGGTTCTTAGCCCCTGAGAATCCCAGAAAGGCTGTCACATTAGGGTTATAAACTTATAAAAGTTGGGTTGAGGTTGGAAACATATGTATTAGAAAATATGAAGTCTAAATAATGAAGTTAGTCTCCCAGATTCCTCCTTCCCGCCTTCAGGGCTCAGCAGTTGCTCCTTCCCCATTCCAACTGGATGAAGACCAAGAGAAATGGAAGAGAGGCTTCAGACTCAAAGGAAGCAGAAACAAAGGGCAGGGGTTGGGGGCAGCTGAAGTCTGAGTCTAGAGCAGTGGTGGGGAATGGCCAGCCCCGCGGGCAGTATAACGCCCGTGAAGTCATTTGGTCTGGCCCTGCCAAGCCATTGGGGCTGAGTTAATGAAATGTTTGACCAAATAGACCAGGCTAATTTCGGATGGCCTGCAAATGATGCTACTGTATAAATATCCAAATGGCTCCTGGCATAAAAAGGTTCCCCAGAACAATGTGCTCCCCCCCCCCCCATTCCCCTGTTTCCTGCACTTGCTCAGTTCTCAGTAAACACCAGGCTTACATGGTGCCTCCACGCATACAGAGCTATGCACCAGTTTTTAGTGCCTTGCTCTTCAATGTGAATCAGAAGGTAAGGATTACGAGTCATCTGAGGAAACCTCCATCATGAAAGGATGAAACTAAGAAGTTGGGAAAATCTTACAGAAAGTAGAATGAAGAATATTTTTTAAAGTAGTAGAAAATTTAAGAAAGTTAATGGATTAGTCTAAGTGGCCCAACATATAATGAATGAGATCCAGAAAGAGAGAGCAGGATAAAGGATAACAAAGAAATTGTCAAAGAAGTAATACAAGAATATTTCCCAGAAATGAAAGACATGAATCTCTTGATTAAAAAGTACAACAAATAATGTTGTACAACAACATTGTCTCTTGAAATGCCAAGTACAACAAATAAAAGTAAAAATGCCAGAAAACCCCAAAACATTCTGCGATACATCATCATGGAATATCAAACCACCAGAAATGATTCTAGGGGGGATGGGTTATATTCAACGACCATGCATCATCATGGCATCACACTTCCGTAGCATCAGAGAAAAGAAGCCTCTAGCGCAGTGATGGCGAACCTATGACACGTGTGTCAGACGTGACACGTGAACTCATTTTTTTGGTTGATTTTTCTTTGTTAAATGGCATTTAAATATATAAAATAAATATCAAAAATATAAGTCTTTGTTTTACTATGGCTGCAAATATCAAAAAATTTCTATATGTGATACGGCACCAGAGTTAAGTTAGGGTTTTTCAAAATGCTGACACACCGAGCTCAAAAGGTTCGCCATCACTGCTCTAGGGCAATTATTTCAAAAATCTTAATCTAAAATTCTAAATTCACCCAAATTTTAAGGCAGGTGTGAAACCAGACATGCAGTCTCAAAAATTTTACTCCCCAAATTTCTCGAGAATTTAGTAAAACATGTGTGAGAAAGTAATTAATGAAAGAGGAAGATTTGGATTCTAGGAAATGAATTTCCAAGCTGATGATGAAAAATTCCCAGGGAGAAGCTATGCAAAAAGACCTAGAAAATGAGCAATTTAGATTGGAATAGGAGGGAAGAGGACTCCAAAAAAGATCATTATAAGAAAAAAGGCAAATTTAAAAAAAGCGAAAACAAACAAAAATCAGGACAAATAATTTGATAGGCTTTATGATGTGGAAAATTGTATAGAGGCATGTTACAGACTGCAACATGTGAAAAGGTATAGAAGTCTCAGCCAGGGATTAAAAAAAAAAAGACTAAGCAAATTAAAAATGAATAAATTATTCAATATAGAAAAAACATTTCAAGGGAGCACATGCACTAATATAACAATTGACTCAGGAAGTACACTGCAAGGATAAGGCTGGATGATGATGAATGAAGAGAGCTAAAATCTTCACTTATCATAACAGGGTCTATAAACAACACCAGATAAAGCTAGAGATGGCAAAATACACAACTAGGTAAGTTTTTATAAGCCCTTTAGGACTACTTAACTTCTAAAATATACATCTACTTGATAAAAAGAAAAATTAATACAAAAAATGGTATGTATCATCTCCTAAATCTGGAAATGAGTCACCCAGGTTAGTGCCATCCCACTGCTGATGACTACGAGGGCATCAGGGGAGTCCTGGCACTTAAGCTGAATGGGGGGGGGGGGGGAAAGGAGACATATGTACTACTAGTTATAATACTTTAGACAAGAAAATAAAAAAAAAATAAAAAAAAGAATTCTGAGGTGCTGTTACTTCAAAGTAATGGTGTGAACAAGAAAGCTCTACACGTGTCTACCACCACTATATTCACAATGACTAAGAGCGTATCTAGCACATAGTAAGTGGTCAAAACCATTCATTGAATAAATTAATAAAAAAATTTTATGGAATGCTTAAAGAATACTAGCAGACAAATATGGCTAGAAAGAGGGATCTTGTGAAGGCAACTGGAAGCATTTAAGATTAATGAGGCAGACAGAGGTCACAGTGTGGAACACTCTAAATGCCAAGAAATACGTATTTGATCTTGTGTGCAAGCAAGATATGTCAAAAAGTCTTGAGCAAAGTGGTACTGTGAACAATGTAATGTTGGAAGACTAGTCAAAATATGGACTGGAAATGGGGGTGAATAAAGATATATAAAAACATCTGTGAAAATACATGAAAGGTAGAAGCAAGGGTTGAGTTTTTCCAGGAGAATTGGAAAAAGTTCCCTGAAGACATTAATCATTAGTCTTTTTCACCTTAATGAAATTAACATGGTAGAATATTCTTTGGCTATGTAATCCAGCCACAAGCATATATGCCTAAATTACTTAACTTGTTAATGAACTTCTTAATACTTTCATCCTAAAGTTTTTTATTATTTTGTCAATTTTTTTAAATGCTGAATTTAATAATAAAAAAAACACACCAAAAAGTTAATTATCAGTTAAAATACAATTACCAATATGGTGTACCAATGAAAGACTTCCGTTTGGCAATTGTAGCTGTTATCTGTGCAGATACTCCAAAATCAGCTATTAAAAAAATGAGAAACATTTAGAAAAGAAAACTGAAAGTAAGTAATATTTAAGGCAACATGAGAAGAATCTTTAATTATTATTTTCATTAAACTGTTTTTAATTATTTCCATTAAACTAATTTTGCAGAAATAGGAGATATTCTCAAATACCACATTAAAATTTTAACTTTAATGGACGAGCATTAAAATATTACAAAGTAGTCAGTGTATATCATATTCAAGTAGATTCCCATATATCCCCACATGAATCAAATGACAACAGAAGTCAAGATAAAGAAATTTTGATGAGAGAGGGCCAAGAAAATCTAAACAGGAAAATAGAAATTTACTAGTTTTGGAATAAATTTGCATGACAAAATTTTAATTTACTTACCCAATTTCACATGACCATTATCCGTTAACAGAATGTTAGCTCCCTTCAAAGTGAGAACATTTTAGTTAAAGTAAGAAACATTTTATCAGACAGTGCATATAATAACTGTATTTATTAAAATAATCACAAGTGGCAGCCTTAGGCCTGGAAATACTTAACATGTAAAGTATGCCCAATTAAAATGTTAAATTATTATAGTCACAGAAAAATTTACTATCTACTTTTTAAGCAATTTGCTTATGCTTACAAAATGTTCTGCCTTGCAAAAGCTGCTATTAACATAATATGAATGTAACTATGAGAGTGATATTAGTTTTCATCTAAATGTTATTTTCTTACTTATCAAACACTGTCACGGCACTTAAATGTCACCTTATCCTGCCATTTTCAATTCCTTGTATTATATTTTGGACCTAATTGCTATATCCTGTTAAAAAATAAAAACAAACCTCCAATCCATCAGTTGAACCAGTCAGTGCTGGTGTGTAAGACTGAACCTTGCTGCTTAGTATGTGAGGCTGTCTATCCTTAATATGTCTGTCCGGAGTTTAGGACCATTCAGGATACCATTAGCCACTGGTGCACACAATTAAAATGTTACCTATCTCCATGATTGTGAATAATAGACAATATATATTGGTCTGTGCCTCCAGTTCCTGGCACAAAGCTCCTGAAACCCTTATAATTTCTTCAGTGATAAGAGCACTAGGACCATCCTCTGTTCCAATATTTGGTCTTTTGCCCCAGTTCTTGACACAGCACACCTGAAACTTTGCATAATTTCCTGGGTGACAGGTGTGTCTGGTTCTAATGAAGCAACTCTAGGTGAACTCCTGGACGGCTCCTGGGTAAGGACTGGCCACTGGAAGACCAAGCCATGATTGCAAGCTTGGAATTTTCAGCCTCACCCCCATCCCCTGAAGAAGGGAGCAGTGCTAAAAATGGAGTGACTGATCCATCATGCCGATGTGAGGAAGCCTCCATAAAAATCCCAGTAGTACAGAGTGTGGAGCGCTCCTGAGTTGGTGAACACGTGTAGGTGCTGAGATAGTGGTGTGCCCTGGAGAGCGCATGGGAGCTCTGCGCCTCTTCCCACAGACCTTGCCCTGTGCATCCCCTCCATGTGGATATTCATCAGTATCCTTTTTTTGTTGCTAATCCTCACCCAAGGATATTTTTCGAACCCATGACCCTTTGGTGCATGGGCCGACACTTTAACTACTGAGCAACACTGGCCAGGGCTATCATATCCTTTAATAAACTGGTAAACATTAATTATGTCTCTGAGTTCTGTGAGCTGCTTTAGCAAATTCACAGAACCCAAGGATGGGGTCTTTGGAATCTCCACTCCATCCATAGCTGGTTGGTCAGAAGCACAGATAACCTGAGCTTGGGACTAGCATCTGAAATGTGTGTGTGTGTGTTGGGGAGGGGGGCTGCACAGGGGTGAGGGGAAGTCTTGAGGGGCTGAGCCCTTTAACCTGTGGGATCTAACTCAATCCAAACTGAGTTAGATTGTAGGGCATCCAGATGGTGTCACAGAGAATTGCTTGTTGTGGGAAAAACCCTCCCACTTTTGGTGACCAGAAGTGCCAGAAGTGAAGTGTTCTGCGTCAGCAGTAAAGGAGACTCACAGGAAAGACACAGTAGGGAAGAACTGGGTTTTTCACTATATGGAAAGAAAACAACCTGAGTTTCTTCCATTACAACGACTTAGTCGCATTTTAGCTACTTTTGCTTCTTGACCGAAGTTCAAAGATATGAACCACTTTATTTTCAATAAGCTCCAACTTCTGAAGGAGATAGAAATACTGTCTCCAAAAGGCATTGCAGGCTTTTACTTATTTATTTTTGTCTTTTCTGCAACTTTTATGTGTCTGCAACAAGCAGAATCCGAAGTAACCGCTTGAGCTAAAGCTGACCCTTTTCTGCAACTTTTAAATGAGCAAGCAAAAGTAAGCAGCCTCTTTAGTCCAGGGTGCCATCAATCATGTAATTATAACCTCATGGGGGAAAAATACCAGGAAACCCCTTCCCGCCCCAAACAGAGGTGGGAATAATAGAAGACTGCACATTAACCCACACTGTACACTCCAAAAGGGTGAATTTTATGGTAGGTGAATTGTATCACAATAAAGTTGCTATAAAAAAGTAATAAAACCTTTAAAAGCATTACTCAATTTTATTATAATAACATATTTCAGATAACAAATTCATCCAATAGAAAAATCCAGACAATTTTGGTCAACAGTTTGATCAGAGTATTTAAAAATGAAGAGAGGGACAATAGGTTAAACATATAATGTGTATGTACCTTTATATCTCTGTGCATTTTTCCTTTACTGTGAAGATAGTATAGTCCCTGGAGTTTCAAAAAAACAAAACACAAAAATTAACGAGATTTTACTACAGAGCTCTTTGGGATTTAAAATGATCCACTGAGTAGTATTCTCCATTTTTTATTTACTCATTACAGAAAGTCTTAAGGTAATCAATTTATTTTAATAAACAAAAGAATCAAGAAAATGAAAAAGGCAAAGTTCAGTTGGAACCATTAATTTTCCTAAGATAAGTAATTTTCACTAAACTCTACAAATAGTTTGAAATAACTTAAAAAGTATTTGTGCAATTAGGATCAGAATGAGTTTCAATTACCACAAGAATGCTTAATTTTCAAGCCTTTCTTTGATATTAAGAGGAATATAAAAACATAAAGTAACAAATCCACAGCACTTAAAACGTAGGAGTTCAAATTATCACACTGAGGGTTTGAAGTACTGATATGCAGATGTAACTTGGGTTTATTACAAAAACAATTAAAAATGTATTAATATTCAAGAGTTTACCAAACTAGAATATTTAATCCTACTTTACTTAACAGGTAATGCACAATAATTAAACATTAACTTTAATGAAGAATGTTACTTTTTAATTAGCATTGGATTTACCTGTAGTGTTTCTCGGCTAACATATGCAATTTGCAATTCTGACAGAGGTCCCGTTACTGTCAGAGAAGAAAATTAACATTAATAAAATTAGGCAAAGCATGTCTTTCAAAACTGACAATGTTTTATAAGTTCCATTAAGCAACAAGTTTAACATTTAATAAATAACTCTAAAATGTAAGCTCCATGAGGGAAGGATTTTAAATAATCTGATTGACTCATTGTATCCTGTGTACAGAACAGTGCCTAGCATGAAAAAGTTGTGCAATAAATGTTTATATAATGAATAAAAACCTGACATAGTCTCTGAAATTAGTTATAATTTTATACCTCACTAACCAATATTATTTCTTAAATATTATAAGAAAGCAAGCATGGCCAAAAGGTTTAGCTAGTTTTATAAAAAGCTTTTAAAAGATTGATGTGTTACATGTATTATGGCTCATTTAAAGTCAATATTTTCCCCCCAAATTTTTAACTTTATTGCTATAAAATTAATATAAGTTCACTATAAAACTACAATCAACAGAGAAGTTTGGAAAGTATAGGCCTCTTCCTTATTCTGCTACCTATAGTTTGGCCTATAGATTACTATACAATTTTATGCAGAGACATTTCATATAATATATGTATGCATCATACACAAAAGCATAAGTGGAATCATATTACACATACAATTCTGAAACCTGCCCTTTTCACTTATCATGGCCACCTTCCTGCATCAATAAGTAGCTTAATCATACTGTAATATTTGAAAAATATTTCTCCTTGTGCATCTATCCATTATGGAAGATATTTCAATTGTTTTCTCTTTTTCACTAGTCATCATTTTAGAGTAAAGAAATTCATTGGGAAAGACGATGCTGAAAATCAAATTCCAATGATGGGAATCTTTGCTAATGACTTAATACCAAGATATAGTGAAGTGAAACAAAATCAGTATTCTATCCAAATAGCTTTTTAACATTTCCTTTATTACAATCAGCCCCTAAAATTACATAAGCGGCCCCAAACTAGATATATGAGCTCAACTTCTATATGAAAAACTGAGAAAATTTTTTCAAAATATTTTCTTGGGAAAACTGACATCATGAATTACTGACATAATTTTATTTTACATTTATCAAAAAGCACACCTCCAGCAAAAGTATAAAAGCTACTCTACAATTTGTGACAGTAACCCATTAACAGAACTAGAACAGAAAAAAAAGACAGTAAAAATTGTTTATTTTACTTTAAAAGTCTTATATACTACTCCATTGAAATCCCAATGAAAAATGTTCTAATAATTTTTTAATTCCTCATTATCTAGCATCTAAGACAACATTCAATTGATGCTTCTTGAATACATGAGAGCAAAATCGACAATCTTTGCATTAATACTATTCACTTATCAACTGGATATTCTTTTGGCTTAGTATTAGTCATCAAGGCCTTTGCGTGTCTTCTATAAGTCTGAGTTTGAAATTTCAAGAACTAACTATATATAACATTCCTTCTATAGAATTAGCTAATAATTCAACTGCATATAGTTTTCCAACTTATAAAGCAAGTGCTCCTTTCATCCACATATATCTGAAATATCTTTATGTATCCAAACATACTTTGCTCAAAACAACATTAATGTTTTAATACAGTACATTACTTATATTAAGAAATTCTATTTAATCTCTATAAAATATAACTTTGGTCTTACCATGATAAATATCCTGTAAAGAGCCACCTCCACAAAACTCCATGCATATCCAAAGCTTATCTCGCCTATAAAGAGAAAATAAGCATGTACCACAGTTTCATGCTTAAAATTATTTGTGCTAACAAATATTTTAAAGTTGTATTCTATAATCTTGAGAAACCATATAAATACAATGTGCTAAGAAAAAAAAAAACTAATTTCTATGAGTAAATGAATTACCCAAGATTTTAATCCTTAAAATATACCAATTGTAGGATATAAAGATGCCATTAAGATGACCCATCCAGACGAGGGAAAATATCCCTTTAGTTAAAAACTTCCCTCCCCCAGTTTACCCATCTACCCGATGACAGTATTATAAAAGTTCAATGCTAATTAAAAGGCTCATGCCAAAATTATATGCAAGATTTCATCACAGAATGGCAATATATCTCTAATCACTTTCACAGCACTCTCATCAACAAAACAGATAAAATGTAAACTTTTTCCTTATATCTAAACTCAACAAAGATCTTTCCAAAATAATATGTTAAATCCTATCACTCACTTATCTTTAGATAACATTTCTCTCTCACACTTACATTGTAAGACAGCATAATCATATAGACATAGGAGAAATCATTTGCAAAGATTTAACAGATTATTCCTTTGTTCATTCCTCCATTATTTCATCACAAAATGTATGAGGAAATACATTATTCTTAGGGCAGAGATGGAATAGAAAGTATCTGAACTCAGCAAGCTAAGTTTAATGCAGAAGAAAGGCTCTGCCTTAATAATACGTCTGTCCTTCTCATCATTGCACTCACAATGCACAGAAGAATATCTGGCAAATGAATATTGTTTCATACGTGAACAAATGAGTGGCTGAAAGAATAAACAGATTAGAAAAAGGGTCAGCAAACTATGGCCAGTGGGCCAAATCTAGCCTGCTGTCTGATTTTATATAGTTCAGGAACTAAAAATGTTTTTTTATTTTTAAATGGTTGGGAGCACTAGGGGGGAACTTTCTAAACCTTCTCCCAACTGAATCTAGGTAGGTCATTCTGTCAGAAACAGTAACAGTAAAACAAAATGTTTGATGTGGTGATTTTAATATATTGAAAGCAATCAATTATTGATCTCATGAACTTAACTGATTTTAAGAGTTTTTTGTTTGTGCTAATATAGTAACTACCTGTACTGGGTTTGTTCCATAAAATACAAATTGATGCAGAAACTGTGTTCGGTTACTATTTGATCCACTGACTATAAAATAATTGTAAATTGCCTGTTAAAGAACCCATTTAAAACGTGTAACGGTCATTGATCTGGGGGGCAGAACCTATCCCTATGTGAACTGAAGTCTCCATTTACCCATCTTTAACCTTAATGAAGGTGGGCAATCAAAGCTGTCCCAGAGTGCTTAGAATCAAGAAGAGCTGGTCCCCATGGCTTTTCACAAGCCCGAGAGGGGACAAGAATCGCCCAGCGTTTTCTACGTGCTGTGCCTACATCTGAAGGGTTCAAGTGTTTTGTGCATGGATCATGAGAATGGGAGCTACAAGAAGTTATATCCTTATACATCCGATAATATATCAAAACACAACTGAATAGTTTTTTAAATACATAAGAAAACATTCACTGATGCTCCCTTTGGAAGGAACCTTATAAACCAGGTCGCAGTATTGAACTCAGTTGCATATAGAAATGAATGGAAAAATGAGATTTGACCCCGAGGTCATCCCCTCTGGAATATGACCTGGGGAACCTGGCCTGGTCCTGCTAAACCAAAATAAGGTGGCAAATTCAGTCTTTCCAAATTCATTCAAAGACCTAGAAAAAGAAGAAGTCAATGAAATAATTATAGTTCCTAGTTCTTTGGACAAAATGAAGGAAACAAATGATGCAATACTCTGAGGCTAAAAGCACAAAAGAAAAGTTTCTAATAAAAATATAACAGGAAGAAGTGATCCTGACTTTCTAAATTCACCCAAGTCTAGAAGAAAGGGCAACAGAATGGCGTATTTAGAGCTCTATTCTACTACAGGGAGACTAACCATAAAAGTAATTTTTTTTCTGTCAGCTTCCTCACTGAAACCGCATCCAGAATTCCCAAGAGTATAACAGACAACTGCAGACTCTCATATTAGTTACAGAATTAGCATAAACAGATCGTAAGTAAAAATTCCATTCATATAATCCTATCTTCAAAGCATGAAAGAAAGTACAAAACATGGACTAGAGCTAACTTTATTTTGTTAAATGTACTAGGTGCTGGAATCATGATCGCTTTTCAAAAAGGAGACAATGTACCTGAGATAGCTTCCAAAATAAGCAACAATATTTGGGTGTTTACAGTCTTTCATCATAATAATTTCTTGCTGCACAACTGCAAAGTCTTCACCTAGAATTAAAAAAAAAAAAGCATGTTGGATTATTTAATAGGGTTAAATAAGTTCAAAAGTGTTCATTTATTTCAAAACATAATTAATGTTATTGATAATACTTTTAATGACAATTTCAGTCTTTGTTTGACAGAAAGTAAAATACAGTGACTAAAAGCACCTACTCTGGTCCCAGACTTTCTGGATTCAAATCCCAACTCTGTCCTTTACTAGGCTGTGTGAATTTGGATAAGTTATTTGACCTCCCTGTGCCAATTTCTTCCTCTGTAAATGGGGATAAAAATAATTGCCTGTTGTGGGCCATCTGGTAACCCAGTACTGCTAGAGTATAGGCCTCTTGGCCCACAAAGAACCTGTGGAGATACATTCAACACACTCAGTGTATTAGGGCTCCTGCCCTAACTTCAAAAAGGATTAATTCTTTGTGCTAAAATTACATTGTTATTTGGTAAAAAGGAAAAAGTAATGTCTATTTTCTAGTGAATTATCTGATGATTATTTCTAAGGCATAATAGTAATAACAGCAAATGCTTATATAGCGCTTACTGATAATTCGCTAACCCTAACACAGGAACCCCAATACCCCGAGAGTGTCAAATGTACCTCCACAGGCTCTTGTGGGGCCAAGAGGCCTACACTCCAGCAGTATTGAGTTGTCAGGTGGCCCACAAACACAGGCTTAGCCTGTATTCCAAAGCCTTGTTCCAACTGGGCTGAGCCTGGTCAGACTATTAGCAAATCATCTCTCTTCTCCTACTCCCTCCTGCCCAAATTCTTCAAAATAAGATCTGGCAATGCTATAGCAGGGTCACATGCCGTGGCTCCTGAATGAACACTTGTCAGAGAGAGAAAAAGAACTGCAGTGAATGAATGCAAATGTGGTGAGCCAGAGACCATGCAAAAAGAGAACAAATAGAGGTGCTTACATTTTAATCAAAGTAGCTTTGTATCACTGTTCCAGTTTTTAAAGTATTACATGCTTGAAGAGCCTGATTAGGTGTATATTAGGCAAAGTAAAAAACAGAAGTCTTCCAAAGTATCCCTCAAAGACATTTCTGGCCTTGGTCTTTTCCTATTGCAAATGTACCAGGGTACGGAAGTAGCCCAACCATGAACCATTGGACCCAATATCAACCCACCTCACTGCCCCGTTACAAGGAAAAAAGTAACGGAGAACAGACTGTATGTCAGGGTCTTAATTTCTGCAATGAAGAGGACACAAAATCGAAGACCTCCAAAGGGAGAATAGGAAATTTTTATGCCTCCAAAATTTCAGAAGAAAATCACTGGACTGAAATCCTCTTCTGAGTTCAATTCCCACCATGAAGAATCCCAGATTTTTGGTACATTAAAAGAAATCCAAGTTAAAAATAATAAAGTCCAAATGAGACTAATACCAGTTTTCAGGACTATATTAAATTTTTTGAAAATTCTAAATTTTGCTTTCTCACCTGCCTCTTAACTATATTTCCCCCCAATCTTGTGAAAGAGTTACGCGAGATCCAAGTTGACCTAGTCAGAGTGAACTCTAGGACTTTAGTTTGATGGTCAGATAACAGTTCTCTTTCCAGGGGTAGCCCTGAGAGTTTAGCAGTCAGCGCACAACCTCAAAGGGAACCAGCTTTAGAATAAAGTTGATCTGCAGAAAACACTGAAGAGAAACAGGAAGGAGGAGGAAAGCATATGATGATGTAATTGCGCTACCTCAGCTGCCTCTAGATACACCTGTATCTATATATATAAAAGCCTAAGCGACCAAACAACCAAACGACCAGTCAACCGGTCCCTATGACACGCACTGACCACCAGGGGGCAGACGCTCAATGCAGGAGCTGCCCCCTGGTGGTCAGTGCGCTCCCACAGCCAACCTCCCGTGGCCAGCCAACCTCCTGCGGTCCCTTCCCTGGGCCGGCTGGCCCCGATAGGTCCGGATGGCCAACCTCCCTCCCCGCCCTTTCCCCTCGCCCCCCACCAATCTCCCACGGCCCTAATCACCCGCCAGGCTGAGGGACCCCATGCACGAGTTTGTGCACTGGGCCTCTAGTATAATCAATAAATTCCCTGCATTCTTGAAGCCACCCTGAGTTGTGGTTTCTGTTACAACTGTAAGCATCACAACTTCTAAGGTGATCTCTGCACATATCCCTGCCCTAATGACACTGCAAATGTGCCTGCATGTCTACGTCCTCACTAGAACATTAGGTCCTCTAGGACAGGATTATGCATGCCTTAATCATCTTTGTATCTCTAGCACCTAATATGTGATTGATAAAACTGTTGCCTGAGTGAATCTACCATACCTCATTATTCTTCTCCATGATGACTCTAAATCAGATATGTCTGCATCTAGTTTAATTTCATCCAGTTATGCAATTAGTTGCTTATGTACTACTCTTGAGCTTTCTACTGAACCCTCTGAGTGGCTTTAAGCCTTCAAATACTTCTTTCCCATTAAATGTTGTTGATCCAAAGTACATTATCTTTTCCCTATTAAGTCATTTCCATGTGATTACAAGAATGGCAAAATTAAATTCAACATATTTATGGATGGAAAGAATCCAAAGAAATAATATAGAACTCAGTTTTTAAAGGTAACTGGTAAAAATAGATTTGGGTAGGAATAAAGAAAGCAGAGTTTAATACATTAATAATACAAAGGAGCCTAATGGTGGATTTAAAGAACTTTCTTCAAAGCTCAAGTGAAGGGATTTCAAAGAATAGATTAACGAGCTCCCTCCCCAATTCTAGAATACTTCATAGGATACTGTAGAACAGAATGATTAGACTACATAATCTAAAAATTATTCCCAATTCTGAGATTGTTTTTAGACATTAAAGTGAAGAATACATCTTCCAGAAGATGGCAAAAAACACCAAAAAAGTCCTAATTGAGAAAAATAGGCAAACCTACCTATAGAGCAGATAGTGAATAAACCAAGTAAACAGAGAAAAATACAAACTAATACATGCAAAATTCTTAAACATGACATTATTAAGCATTCAATAAATGTTAACTGTGTGTAGTAGAGCGAATAATGACCCCAAAGGTATTTAGTTCCCAATCCCTGATACCTGTGAATGCTACTTTACGGCTAAAGGAGTTTTGCAGATGTGATTAAATTAAGGATCTTGGGATGGGGGATTATCCTGACTTGTGTATTTATATTCATAAAGCTAAATCACTTAACAGACACAAAGGGTTGGGAATGAGGAAGAAACTGCAGATATACTCCAAAGTCCTTTGTTATTTGTTTATTTTTGAGCATTATTATCTTTAAATGTGTAAATTCTAATTTATCCAGTATAGTCAGCCTCAAGCCCATAATATGGCTCTAATATATGTATTTTTTATTTTATTTATTTTTATGTTTTGAATCAAATATATTAAAGTGTAGCTAAGCAATCCCATGATTAACCATGCAAAGTAATGATCATAAATGATGTAACACCAACTTTCTTTGTGATGGCAATAAACACAGAAGAGCACTGAGTAAACAACTGGTGGTAAGGGAGCTACTGAAGTGCTCCAGGGAGACAGGAAGAGGAGCCAGATACATCATTACCCTGGTGTCTTGCCACTCTAAGATGAAAATAAAGGGGAGAGAGCTCCTCTCCTGCCTCTCAGGACACCAAAAAACCAACGTGAAAAGAAGATTTTCAAAGAAGGAAAGATGATTGATAAAATATAGTTTTGGAGATCCATGAAAAAACTGTAAAATGAGGTCTTACTGGTGTCTCTTCACACTTTAAAAATTTTGCCCTACAATTTAATAAATGCTGCTCTGATGGAAATAAAATATAGTACCCTATTTTCTCACTATGAATTTCCTGCTGGTCAATCTCGGTACATTTAAACGAAGCAGCCTTTCAGTAGGGTTAGAGCAAAGCAGTCCAGTCCTCAGAGACTCTGCCTTCAGGACTAGACTGCACAAAGCGAAGCCAAGGTCCTCCTTCCTCAGGAGCTGAGCAGTTAACACTAGAAACACTGAAACTTAGTATATACCTAAATTGCCCAAAAGCAGTCAAAATGACTGCATTGTGAAAGAATAATATCGGAGCACTCTTCACTTATGTTCCTTAGCTTTTCCAATAACTCACTTCTATTCGACATTTCTTTCATGAATTTAGGGCGCAAAAGAAATAAAATAAACAACTTATTAGAACAAGTATCACTGCATAAAGATTCGAATAACAAGTACTAGTTTAGCTTATTGAGCAACTGCAACTTATCAAGTATCGACAATTTATCATGTACTTGTATGTTATCAGGTGACGGTAATCGAAAAAAAATGAAAACTGTTATTTCAATACAAAGCCAAACTGGTCATATAAGAAATTTATTCAATTCAATAATAAGAGTCATTTGATTATTTAAAATTTCCCAAGCAGTCAAAATGACTGCTTTTGGGCAATATAGGTATAACACATATATATATACCGGAAATGAAGGAGGGGGGAGGTAACTACAATTATTAATAAACGCATTTATATGTTGTACAAAAAGTCACAAAATTCTAAGAAATTGTGTCATTATATACATCATTGTTTTTCTAATTGAAATTAAAAAGCAGTCAAAATGACTTCCTTGGGCAATCTAGTGTTAAGATAGATGTAGGTGTTTTCATCGTGTTTGAAAAGGAATGAGTTTCTCTGACAAGTTGCTACTTAATTAATCAGTTATCTGTTTTTATATTCTACTTTACTAACTAATACTGCAAATGGGTAATAATAAGCAATTTAATCATCAAATTTTTTTTTAGGATAAAAAAACTAAAGAACAATGGGCCACGATCAGAGGAATCAGATCCAAAAGAAGAAGTGAGACTTTGGGCAGATTACGAACACTGCGCCTACTTTTCTGCAATATGACATGTGAGTGTTCGGCCTAAGAGAACGGTCACAACAGCTCCCAGCCAGCAGTATTTTCTATGACAACAGTTTTGAAAGCTGTGAAACATCTGACAACCATCTAGATAGATGAACTAAGAAGTTCCTTAGGACTCTACAATTCCGACTTTAAAACGTAAGGAAAAAAAAGATTGAAGAGATTCATAATGTAGAGAATTGTAATACCTTGTAAGAACCTGAAAGTGAAGCCTGAGAGGGTACATATGTGAGCTCTCTTCTATGAGCAAGTTCTCTCCATCTTTAGGTTTCCCTCAAAGTAAGTCTGAAGAGTTGGCAGGGTGGTAGGCCAAACAGCTTGAAGACCACAAGAACAAACCTGTAATCTGATAAAGTCAGGCTCACTGACCCAATGCAATGAGAAAAACCACACACCAGAGAAACCTTGGGCCATCTCACACAACAGAAGATAAGAGTTATACTAGTAAGATTCTGGGAAGAGTGGGGTTCAGGTGACATTTAAACGAAGCAGCCTTTTAGTAGGGTTAGGGCAAAGCAGAGTCTAGTCCTGGTCGTAAAGGAGTCTACTTCAGGACTAGACTGCCAAAAGTGAAGCCAAGGTCCTCTTTCCTCAGGATCTGAGAAGTTAAGATAGATGTAGGTGCCGTGTCCAGAAACCCCTTATCTGGAGCTGTGCATCTCGGCTGTAAATCGAGAGTGCCTCTCTATGTCAAAATGACAGATTCCCCAAGGAAGAGGGGAAGAGGGGGAAGTTTGATTCTTGCTGATATGATTACACACAGCCAAGTTTCTGGTAGTCGATGATTTTTTAGAACAAAGTTTCTCAGAGAGTAAGCAAGCCACAGTCACTCAAAAGCAGGATTTGTTCCGACACTTGCCAGCTGCACCATTCTTGGGAGAAATACTGTTAGTGAGACTTTATCTGTCTGTTACTCCAGACTGATAAATGGTGAGGCAGCTTTTCACTCTCTCCATTAGTTACTTGAGATTACTGTCTCCATTGTACTCCAGAGTGTGAAGAACAGCTTGCTAATTAAACTGATTACATTATACTCTTCATAAAGAAGTTTATTTGCTGGTTTATCTTTTGGTTTATTATGCATCAATTTTGCCACAAAAGATGTCCAATTTGAGCAAATATACTGGTTTTGAAGAAACACTTATATCTTACCCCAAGAAATTCATTTAGTACTCATTAAATGGGAATAAAACTCACTTAGCTTGTTAAGTGGTGGCTCTACCTCTAAAGATTTTTCATATGCTAGTTCTAGGAAACTGTGTGTGTGTGTGTGTGTGTTTGTGTGCGCGCACGCATGTGTATAATTAAACAAACATCCAGCTAAACCTATTAATACAGTTCCCACACCACTACCAACTTCCGAGAGTGGTGAAAGAGTAGGCTATATTGCCAGGGTTCAAATCTCAGCTTGCCACTAATTAGGACAACAAACTGAAACTTTCAGTGCTTTGTTTCCTTATTTTTTAAAAAGAGAATAATATAAGGATTAAATGAGTCAACAAATGTAAAGCACTTAGAACAGGGCCTGGCACAAGATAAGTTTGAATAAATGTTAGCTATTTATTAGCAAAACTGTCATGGTTTACACCAACCCATCTCTAAGATATCTTCTTAGTCTCACATCTTCATTAATTTGATTTATCCAATAAATATTTACTGAGTATCTACTAGGACACTTCCTGAGAAAGAAGGCACTAAACTGATTTGAAGGATGATGTATGTACAAACTACTTCTGATTAGCAGCTATTCCCATCAAGTAACTCTTTATTAGTAACTAAAAATGAAGGCCCTGATTCAAATGCCAAATTTTTAATTTTTAATCCCAGATTTCACCAATTTCAATTATCCCAATAAATTTCTTATAATAAACTGAAGAGTAGCGGACTCAAAGAAAAGAAAAAACTATCTTGCGATGTTAGAATATAATTAAACTATATCAAATCTGTAAATAGGTATAACTGAAAAAGCATTTTTTTATTCATTATATTTCAGTGTGGTTTGATCATGGTCAACACATCCTTCAAATTTCACCTTAATGGCACTTCTAAAAAGTCTACTGATGATCTATATCAGGGCTGAGCAAAGTACAGCAGCAGGTGGCTTTCTTTGCTGAGAATGGTTTTTCCATTTTAACAGGGAGAGAGGTAGGACAGAGGAGAACTGTATACAGAGACCATAGGTGGTCCACAAAACCTAAAATATTTTATGATCTGGCCTTTCTACAAAAGAAGTTCCCCCCTTCAAAAATATTTTTAGTGGATTTATGTTATACTGAAGCTAAAACCTATTTAACCAATAAATTCATATTATCAGTTTGTAGCGGAAGAAGCCATCAGAAAGGCAGCATCGTTCCTCTCGAACTCAATTTTGACACTAACACAATTGCTTGCTTATAACAGAAAAGAAAAGGAGAAATGGGGTTTTTAAGAGTGGGTAAACAATAGTGTATCGTTAACTCAGAAAGCTATGGGCTTTGCGGAAGGTGGGAGGAATTCAGGGGTAGAATACAGGGGCTGAAACTGACAAAAAACATGGAGTAGTCCTAGAGGCTTTACAATAAAGTTGGAAAGTAACGAAGACAAAATGTGAGAGCTAGGTCTATTGAGAAAAGTGAGACTCAGGAAGTGAAGTTACTTGCTCAAGTTCACAGAGCAAGAGGATGGGACACAAGAACTGGACTACAACCACCCAAATCTCAGTTCACCTCTTTCCACTGCACCACTGCCCCCTGACCGCAGGACACTGTTAACCGGGGAACACACCACTGGCAATCTGAGACAAGTTTGCTCAACTGAGTTCAGAAGGAACAAAGTCTCTTCAGGAGTTTTCCCCTTCCCCCAATAATTAATTATTTTTTAGGAACAGGTTGAGCAAGATGTCTTCAGGTCTCAAAGAGGTGTAGGAAAGAGTAGATACCACTTTCATTTCTCAGAAAATACTGGGAACAATAAGAGAATGCTAACGAAACATCATTAAAATAAGCCTTAAAGATAGCTAGTTGCGTACAGCAATAAGAAACATCAAATTTCAATTAATTTACCTGGTTCCAACTTTATTACTTTAATTGCTGCTAATTCACCAGTGTTAACATTCCGGGCCTAAAAAAAAGAAGAAAAGATAATTGTGAAAAAAGCTTTCATTAAAAACTTTATAAAATGTCATAAGCTGTTTATTTTCAATTACATGGAAATGTTTTTCAAAGCAATAACTGCAAAAGTAATTTACATTTACAAAACAAACACTATGTTCTTTACAATGAATTTCATTATTAATTTAAGCATAAATTTTACAATAATGATCATAATAGCTAATATACACATAAGCCTTATTATGTGCCAGGCACTATTCTAAGTGTTTTTATATTAATTCATTTAATCCTCACAACAATCTTATGAAACAGGTACTCCTATTATTCCCGTGTTGCATATGTGAAAACGGAAGCACAGAGAAGTTAAAGAACTGGCCAAGGCCATTATAGCTGGTAAGTGACAGTGCTGGGATTCCGACCCAGGCAGTCCGACTCCAGCTTTAAAGCACTACACTCTATTGCATTCATTCAGCCTGGTTAAAATTTTGAATTTATTAACTATTTTTAAACTTGTTAATTTAAAAACCTTGGACTATGAAAAGCTAACATAGTTATATAACCATGAAAACAGCCCCTGTGTATCTGTTTATACACACCTGATGGCACAATCAAATCACTGCAGTTCAATACAAACCAAATATATTTTTATAAGCCACATATTAAAAATCACTTTAAAAATTATAGACAGAAACTGTCTTTTCAATTTGTATTAAATGGCAGTAATTATTTGTCAATTTAAAATGTTCTTTAATTGCATAATAACTTTTAAACTATTGTAACATAATATTTGAACTATAAACTAAAACTTAATAAATTAATTTTCATATCAACCAATGAAGACCAATACATATGATTCCCTGATCACAGAAAGATCCATTCATGTGACCAGAATTACTCTTAGTTGCAGCACTCATATTAATGAATTGGTGAAGATCAGTGAACCACTCACAAGGGATGATAATAGCACCAACAGTGGAATGCTAAGAATAGTGAGGCATTAAAAATATCAGCCAAGGATATAGAAAGGTAGCTGGATATGGGACACAGCCATTGCTGAAATGTGAAATTTAACCTTTTAACTCAAAAATAAAAACAAAGGTACTAAAAGATCTCCTTACACAAATTAAGAATGAAGTTGAAATAAAATTTGCAGGAAAAATTAATTCCTTAAATCCCCATAATTAATAAACACTTATGATGCCAACTTATGACAGGCAGTGCACAGCAGATATCAACTGTTATTTCAAAGTAAATTTAATTTCCACTAAATCAGATAGGCATTTCAAATAGATAGTGCTAGATAAGTATTTATTGCCTTCCTTAGACTGAGAAGATGAAGATACACACACACACACACACACCAATAAAAAAGAAAATCAGTATCATTATGGAAACATTTTGTAAAGGGGGCAGAGTGTAACCCTAAAATATTCAGGTATATCACATCAATGTTAGTCATAAATCTTCTCAAATACTATCAAAACTACTTGCCTTTTCTTATACTTCGTTATCTTTTCTCTGTTAGGCTCCTCCCTAATATTAATACGCCGTCCTTCAATCCACATCTTTTTTAGCACTTATCCAAATAAAATAAGACACTACTCTTTCAAATTCTTAATTCTCCATTTAAAAATCCTGTCATGATTTTGTTTTGTTTATGAAAGAAAGTTCAGAATGAGAGTTATTTCATTATGAAATAGCTGAGAAAATGTGAACCAATAGAAAGCTAGGATTATTTTTATAGATGAAATTTTGTTCCCAACTGACCACTAGAGGGCACACTCTCTATTGACAACACAAGTTACACAAAGTGTGTTTGTCCAAAATGGTTGCTGTACACATTACATTCTTTTAAAAACATTTATTAATAGTTAACACCAGCACATATTTAACAACAACAACAAAAAAAACTATGACAGTTTATTAAAGCCAATATTTACTATAGGCCTGACTTCTGAATTTTTCAAAATTTAAATCAGTCCAGAATTTTCTAAAGGATAAAACTTATGGTTCTCTAGTCAATCAGGAAACAAGACAGCTATAATCTTTGCCTTCTGAAATGTTTTCCAATATGTAACTTATTTGACAGAAATAAGATCATTCACAAAAAGTAGGGAAGAATAATTTAAATGCTCAGAAAACAAATTTGGGCTTTTTATCAAAATCCATATGCTTATTAATAAAAGGACTTTAAAGCATATGAGTCATCAAGAATCTTGCTCTACTGGCTAAAATAAATCAAAGTTAGCTGTCTCTAAATTTACTATGGTCAAGTGACACACAGAGGTAAATTTCAAAATATTATCTCTAATACCCTGTAACTACAATTCTTTTTTTAATCACCTAGAGCAGTGGTTCTCAACCTTCCTAATGCTGCGACCCTTTAATACAGTTCCTCATGTTGTGGTGACCCCCAACCATAAAATTATTTTCTTGCTACTTCATAACTGTAATTTTGTGACTGTTATGAATCGTAATGTAAATATCTGATATGCAGGATATATTTTCATTGTTACAAATTGGACATAATTAAAGCATAGTGATTAATCACAAAACAGTCTGTAATTATATATGTGTTTTCTGATGGTCTTAGGTGACCCCTGTGAAAGGGTCGTTCGATCCCCAAAGGGGTCGCGACCCACAGGTTGAGAACCACTGACCTAGAGCAATTTATTAGAAAAAAAGAACATGAGCAAGATAAATATTATAAAATATCACCAGGTGTAGAGTTTGAATTTTCTAATTCAGTATCAATAACAAAAGTTTTCAGACTTGTTCAGGGCAGAAAGCTGAAGATAAATACTCCTAAGGATCTAGCCCTCTTCTGCCATCATCACTGACTTGCCAACCATTCTTCACATGCTCTCCAAGTGATGTTCTTGAGTTTAAAACACGTTAGGAACACACATCAATGCTTTAAAGACAAAAATTCATATTCCTTGTCGGAGAATTTAAATTTTTCACTAAATATAACACTTTTATAAAACCTTTATTTAGACACTTAGAGGCCCGGTGAATGAAAATTCATGCAGGTGGGGGGCGGGTCCCTCATCCTGGTCTGCATCCTCTCACAGTCTGAGACCCCTTGGGGGATTGTCTACCTGCTGGCTTAGGCCCACTATCTGGGGGATCGGGCCTAGGCTGGCAGTCAGACATCCCTCTGGCAGCCCAGGAGCCTTCAGGGATGTCTGACTGATGGCTTAGGCCCGCTTCCCATGAAGAGCAGGCCTAAGCCACAGTTGAATAAACTTAGCGCTGGGAGAGGCTCCTGCCACTGCCGCTGCACTTGCAGCTGTCAGCCTGGCTTGTGGCTGAGCGGAGCTCCTCCTGTAAGAGTGCACTAACCACCAGGGGGCAGCTCCTGCATTGAGCACCTGCCCCCTGGTGGTCAGTGCACATCATAGCGACTGGTCGTTCTGCCTTCCAGTCAATTTGCATATTACCCTTTTATTATATAGGATAATTCACATATCATAAAGTTCACTCTTTTAATATGTACAATCTAGTGGTTTTTAGTATATTCACAGTTATGTAACCATCAGTACTATCTAATACTTAGAATGTTTTTATTGCCCCAGAAATCTGTATTTAAAGCTATCAAGGCACTTTAGTCAGATTTTGGGACCCTGTCTAAGGCACTGAGCCCTTTGAATTTTATGAAGTATAAATACCAACTTCTAAGTCTGAAAGGGATGGTTTTATGAAGGAGATACCATTCAAGCAGAGGTTTGAAAGATGGGCTGGATTAGAACAAACACATAAGAGGGATGGGAAAGAGGGCATAGAAAGAAAAGCATGAGCAAGGCACAGGGACAGAAAACAGGCTATTTTGAGTATATTGGGCAGGCCAAACTTCAGGGTGTCTCCCATATAAATACTACCTTTCAAGGAAAATGGCTAACCCACAGCCGCTGCTGAAGAAATAGTTTTGTTTGCTTTTCCACCGTTACGTGGACTAGGTATACTAGTAAGCCTACCACCAGGGCAATCAATTCATAGGAAGACATTCCCAGTTTATGCTATTAATAGTGGCCACTTTCACTCTCAAATTTACAATTAAAATTGTATTTAATATGATAAATTATAAGGCCACTCTACCAAGAAACTCTGAGCTGACATGAAAAAAGGAAATAGACCTATCAAATCTCAAAAATAGGGATCAGCAGAACATGACTGTTTCTATCAATGCAGTTTTATTGGAATACAGCCATGCCCATTTAAGTATTAGGTCCATGGCTGCTTTTACAATACAATGGTAGAACTGAATAGCTGAGATAGAGAGCAAATGGCCCACAAAATTGGAAGTATTTACTTCCTAGCCCTTTACCGGAAAAGCAGAACCCTGCTGTAAAACAGCACAGTCCAGTAAAACTTTGTGTTGATGAAAATGTTCTATATCTGTACTGTCCAATACAGTAGCCCCATGTCACATGCAGCTACTGATAAACTGAAATGTGGCTAGAACAAGTAAAGAACTAACTTTTATTTAATTATTTATGTATGAAATAAAGTATATAAACTTGGGAATTTTAATTTTTTTTAATTGAGACATAACCCTGGGTTAGTTTTAGGTGTATGACATAATGATTTGATATATGTATATATGACAAAATGATTATAAGTTTAGTTAAGATCCATCACATCATACATAGTTACAACTTTGTTTTCTTATAATGAGAATTTTTAAGATCTACTCTTGGTATCTTTCAAATATACACTACAGTGTTGTTCACTATAGTCACCATGTTGTATGTTATACCTCCGGGAATTAGTTTATAACTAGAAAAAAAATAAACTTTTGAAAATATAATTCTAGTTGTTAGAACACATGTAGAGATTTGTGTAACCATCACCACCATTGTCCGGAAACAGAAACTCCCTTGACAGTACTATCTTTCCTACCTCAACTCCTGGCAATCACTATTTTGAACTTTGCCAGCATAGTTTTGTCTTTTCAAGAATTTCATATAAATTAAATCATTCACTATGTTATTTTTGAGACTGTCTTCTTTTGCCAAGTCGCTATATGTATTACTAGTTTGTTCCTTTTTTCTTGTTGAGTAGTATCCCATTGTATGAATATACCATAGTTTGTCCATTACGAGTGGAAGGACATATTGGCTATTTTCACTTTTTTGGCAAATATGAATTGAGCTGCTATATATATAGTTGTGTACAAGTTACAAAAATACCCAGGAGACGATGGGTATATGTTTAACTTTATAAGAACCTGTCAAACTCTTTCCAGAGTTGCTGTACCGTTGTTCATGTCCAGCAGCAATGTAGGAGAGTTGCAGTTCTTCCACATCCTTGCCAGTAGCTGGTATTGTACTTTTTATTGTCGCCATTCTAACAGGAGTTTAATGGTATCTCATCATGGTTTTTGTTTGCATTTCCCTAATGACTAATGATTAATAATGTGCTTATTTGCCACCCTTTGGTGAAGTGTCTTCATTTGTTTTTCCATGTTTTAACTAAAATGTTTATTTTTATATTGTTGAGTTTTGTGAATATATACAAGTTCTTTGTCAAGTATGTGATATGCAAACATTTGCTCCCAGTCTATAGCTTGTCTTTGCATTCCCTTAACTGTGTCTTTTGCAGGGCATCATGGACTGAATTGTGCATCCCTCAAATTTATATGTTGAAACCCTAAGCCCCAGCACCTTAGAATGTGATTTTATTTTGAGATAGGGCCTTTAAAGGGTCATTAAGGTGAAATGAGGCTACATGGGTGAATCCTAATTCAACAGGACTAGTGTTCTTCTTAGGAAAGGAAGGGACAGCAGAGATGTGCACATACAGAGCAAAGTCCACGTGAGAATAAGCAAGAAGCAGTCACCTGCAATCCAAGGAGAGAAGCCTCAGGAGAAACCAAGACCTGGACCTTAGACTGCCAGTCTCCAGAACTGTGAGAGAATAAAATTTCTACTGTTTAAGCCAGGCCACCTGTGGCATTTGTTATGGCAGCCCTAGCAAACTAATGCACAGAGCGAAGTTTTTACTTTTGATGAAGGCTAATTTATTACTGTTCTTTTTGTGTGTGTTTTTTTACATATTGTGCTTTTGGTGTCCAACATCTTTTTGCTTAACCCAAAGTCATAAAGATACTCTCCTATGTTTTCTTCTAAAAGAGCAAGTTTTACATTTATGACATGTTTTAAGTTAATTTTTAAGGTACAAGAACATGCCAAGACATGGAGCAGAGTGCCAGCTGTTGGCGGTGGGGGACTGGATTAAAGAAAGTGAAGGGCCGAAACCGGTTTGGCTCAGTGGATAGAGCGTCGGCCTGCAGACTGAAGGGTCCCAGGTTCGATTCCGGTCAAGGGCATGTACCTGGGTTGCGGGCACATCCCCAGTAGGAGGTGTGCAGGAGGCAGCTGATTGATGTTTTTCTCTCATCGATGTTTCTAACTCTCTATCTCTCTCCCTTCCTCTCTGTAAAAAATCAATTAAAAAATATATATTTAAAAAAAAAGAAAGAAAGTGTAGGGACTCGTCAAAGAACACATATGCATAACCCATAAACATAGACAACAGTGTGGTGACAGCCAGAGGGAAGCGGGGGCTGGGAAGAGGCAGGCAAAGGAGAGGGGGTATGGAGGCATCTTGTAAGAGTGTCAAACAATAAAAATAAAGAAAAGAGCCCTAGCAGGTTTGGCCCAATGGACAGAGCATTGGCCTGTGAACCAAAGGGTCCCGGGTTCAATTCCGGTCAAGGGCACATACCTTGGTTGCAGGCTCCTCTCTGGCCTGGGCCCTGGTTGGGGCCTGTGCAGGAGGCAACCAACTGATGTGTTTCTCTCACATCAATGTTTCTCTCTGTCTTTCCCTCTCTATTCCATTCTCCCTAAAAAAAAAAAAAATCAATGGGAAAATATCCTCAGATAAGGATTAACAACAAAAATAAGAAAGAAAGAGGAAAGAAAGAAACAAACAAACAAAAGAAACCTCCTGAGGTTTTGCATTTGAAAATGTTAGACTAGAAATGAAAGCTCCTTCCATTACAAATACTTAGATATGGCAGACAAGATACAACAAATATTCTTTTAAATGCACTGCTGAACTCAACAAGAAATCCACAGGAGGCAAAAACAGAAAAATAGTAATTAGCTCAAAAAAATATGTTGAATGGCTTTATTGAACAAAATAAGAGTAAGCAAGAGCTAAAGCCATGACCTTAACTTAAACTTGGAATCTACACACTTGAATTTTGATTTTTATCAGATGTGGTGAAAGCTGTAATTGAGACTATTGCATAAAACCAGGAATGCCCTTGAAAGGCCACACCTTTCAAGTGAAGGGTGTGTGTGTGTGTGTGTGTGTGTGTGTGTGTGTGTGTGTGCGCGCGCGCGCGCACCATTGACAAAGACAGCAAATAAAAACCCAACTCTTTGAACCAGACCTTCACTGGAATGCAGTCCCCTGAAAACTCATAATTACAAGCCTATCTCAGTTGAGTATAAATTTGCACTCTTGCAAGGACCAGGAGCCTCAAACCAAGGAAGGAACTTAAGCCGTTTCTGGGCATCTAGCAGAAAGAGAAGCACACTCTCTGTCGTGAAACACACCTTTAGCTCAAGCCCTAACAGTGGTCGGCAAACTGCGGCTTGGCAAACCGTGGCACATGAGCCACATGTGGCTCTTTGGCCCCTTCAGTGTGGCTCTTCCACAAAATACCGGCTCTTCCACAAAATAGCGACTTCTGCCCATGGGCCACAAAGTTTCAATTGCACTGTACGTGAGCGCCCACACGTGGTATTTTGTGGAAGAGCCACAGTGAAGGGGCCAAAGAGCCGCATGTGGCTCGCGAGCCGCAGTTTGCTGACCATGGCAGGAGATTCCTAAGTACTAGTATTAGCCAAATATCAGATAAAAAATTTATCAAACCAAAAGGAAATAAACCACCAGAACAGCAAAAGCTATGGACAACAAAATTAAACTTGCAAGAAGTTCATATTTTGGTATTAACAGATACAGAATATAAATTTACAATTAAGTACACTTTAAAGTTTACAGAATTAAAAAGAGGCAATCCATGGGCCAGAAACAAAAACTACTTAGCAGATAGGAAAAAACGAACCTAGTAGACTTTCTAGATATAAAAAATATAACCTTTAACATTTAAAAATCTAATTGGAGCAGAGACAGAATTAGTAAACAAAATGAGATATGAAACAGCAAGGAGAGACAAAGAGAAGATAAAAAAGAGAGACTAAGAGACATCTTTAAATCACCAAATCTCACAAAATCATCTCATGAAAGAGAGGTTAGCACACACCTAATTAAAGTTTCAGAAGGAAAGAACAGAAATAGTAAAGAAGCAGTATTTCAAGAGATAGTGACTTAAATGTTTCCGGAATGGATAGAAGGCATAAGACCTCAGATTTAGGACACACCAAGTCCCAAGGAAGCTAAATAAAAAACAAATCCACACCCAGACATCATATAAAACTGCAAAACACCAAAGACACAGAGGTGATCTTTTTAAAAAGCTAGAACAAATATTGAACAAAATGCATGTAAATGGGAAGGTGTGCTTGACATTAATGTGTTCTAAGGACCCTGTACTGTTTGGGAAGTATTTAGAATTAGTGAGTAATTTGGAGTTTTAGGTTAAAAACATGCATTAAAATATAAGAGCAACATCTAGAATAATAAAATAGTACATAGCAGTGATTCTTAATTGGGGAGGATACTGCCCCATAAAGTAGCAGGAAGGTATTTGGAAATGTGTGAGGGCATTCTGGTTTGTACCAGTAACAGGGGATGATGATAGGCAGGAGCCAAGGATTTTAAACGTCCAGTTTTGCCTGCAAAGTGCCACACAATCCCAGCCAAAATGCCAACAGCTCCTACACTGAAAAATACTGTACAGACCTACCAAAAAAGGAATTTAAACCATTCAATATGGAAATTAAACAATTCAATCCAAAAGTCACCTGTAGATGTGCTTTAAATGACAGACTCTTGGGGTTTACGTGTAACGTATGCTGAATCAATAGGTCTGAGGTGAGACGTAGGAAGCTATGGTTTTAATAACCACCCAGGTGGCTGTGATGCAGCCTAATGAGGATGAAGTGGTAGATGAATGAGGTTTCAGAGACTCCCTGTAAGGGGACAAACTCTGGAGGAGGAGACGGCCAGTGCTAAGGAGAAATCTAGCAGCAGGGGGTAGGTGTTGGCAGAAGTTCACATGCACATACCACTATGTCTCCCCAAATAAGAAACTGCAGATTAGAAAGCATTTTTTAAAAGATTAATAACAGTATAACCAGAACAGTGCCTTTTCTTTTATATATTAGAAATAAAAATACAATAGAATGGTTCCGGACACCATCAATAAAACAATTCAATCCACAAATTACAAGTGAACCCCCTATACACAGATGGTGCGAAGGTCTGTCTTCACAAGTCCTGGCCATCCTCTGACCTACACCCCTTGAGTACTGCCCTTTAGCCACCAGTTCCTAACACCCTGGAGAGGAAGAACAGTGTTTCTGAAAGATGTTAAAGACATCCTGGGGTGTTGGGGAGCATTCCTTGGTTAGGTCCTGAAAATAATCCCTACTATATTCTCTTCCTACAGAGTAACAATGCACAATAGCATATTAAAAGATTCCGTAGATTCTACAGTAAGAAAACCCATTTGCTTTGGTTTGAGTCCACATTTCCCACCATTATTCAATTAAGAAACTCCCAATTCTTCCCTCTTTATTAGGAAATTTAGGACTTAGAAAACTACATTCGCTTAAGTAATCTCTGTTTATTCACTATTGTATCACTGGCACCGAGGACAGTGTCTGGAACACAACAGGCACTAAAATGAGTAGTTTAAATCAGTTACATGCTAGTAAGTATTTAAAAACCAACCTGGGGCCCTAACCGGTTTGGCCCAGTGGATAGAGCCTCGGCCTGCGGACTGAAAGGTCTCAAGTTCGATTCCGGTCAAGGGCATGTACCTTGGTTGCGGGCACATCCCCAGTGGGAGATGTGCAGGAGGCAGCTGATAGATGTTTCTCTCTCATCGATGTTTCTAACTCTCTATCCCTCTCTCTTTCTCTCTGTGAAAAATCAATAAAATATATTTTAAAAAAATAAAAATAAATGAGCACAGAGCAAGCTTTGACTGATAGGTCTTCAGCAATATGAACACTCCCCCTATGGAAGGTGAACTTGACATCTCAGAATAGGGAGCTGGGAAGAGATGCTCACAATCTCACTAGCACTAAAAGGCTCCAGGACATCACTGATTAAATTAAATGCAAGATGTAGCTTATTTTGTGCAAATGCAGAATAATACCTCACTAATCAGTATCTCTGAGGAATGCAGATTGAGTTTTTCAGATAATGGGATAAATGTTAAGTGGAAAAAAATGAATATTTTTAATTCAAAGAAAAAATATTATATATTCATTAAGTGTATAGCACAAAATTTTGCATTCTCTGTTAACTCAGCATTGTCAATTATCTATAAACTGTCCTAAAGTCATGCTCTTAAAGGTTACTGAGGTATGCAAAGCTATTTGCCCTTTCACTAAATCATGGGTTTTTAACCTGGAACCCAAGAATGGGTGGGATTTAGGGAGCCCAAGAATCCCAACACTGAATGTAAATTAATACATGTTTACGCAGATTTCTGGGCAAAAAGTCTTCAGCTTCCATCAGATATCTCAAAGGTGTCCATAACTCAAAGTTTAAGAACCACTTCTTACAAATAAACCTGGACTGTTTTTGTTTAATTTGAGGAGTTTTGCTTTTCCCCCTCTCTCGTCAGCCTGTCAGTGGTTACCTCACTGTCAGTGTGCTGCTTAAGGCACCCCACCTCTTAATTTGCTCTGAGTTGGAGAAACTGATAAGTGGGTTTGTTAGAAAGTGTATTTTAATTAAATCACCTAGGAATATGGTGAAATAAAAATAAAACCACGAACTGAATATATTATTTCAAATAAACATTTATTTATGAAGATAATTGATGGTCCAGATTATCCTATCTAATAAAAGAGAAACATGGTAATTAGCCGTACGTCCGCTACCCTTCCCATTGGCTAATAGGGTGATATGCAAATTAACTGCCAGCCAAGGTGGCGGCCAGCAGCCAGGCAGCTTGAAATGAACATGAGGCTTGCTTGCTTCAGTGACGGAGGACTCCAATGTTCCCCGCCTGCCGCTGCCAGCCTCTGAACTTGCAGTTTGAAACATTGTTACAAATATAGAAGCTAAACAAAACCCCAGAAACCTGCTTTCAGCTGTCCGGGATCTCAGAGCTGGAGTTGAAATAGTGTTTCGATTATAGAACCCAAACAAACCAGATACCTGCTTTCAGCAGCGGAGGCCTAAGAGCTGGAGCCAAGCCTCAGAGCTAAAGCTGGCCCAGAATATAAAAAAAGAGAGAAAAAAGAGTGGTTGGGAGCTTCAGTCACCCGCCAGCCTGAAAACAGCCCTCAGCCCCTCACCCAGACTGGCCAGGCACCCCAGTGGGGACCCCCACCCTGAAGGGTGTGTGAATAGCTGCGAACAGCCATCATCCCTTAATCCAGGCTGGCCAGGCACCCCAATGGGGACCCCCACCCCGATCCAGGACACCCTTCAGGGCAAACCAGCCGGCCCCCACCCGTGCACCAGGCCTCTATCCTATATAGTAAAAGGGTAATATGCCTCCCAGCACCGGGATCAGCAGAGCCGCGAGGCCTCCTGGCAGCAGGATCAGCGTGACAGGAGGCAGCGCCCAAACCCCCTGATCGCCCTGCGGCTCTGTGTGTGACAGGGGGCGGGGCCACAACCTCCCTACCCGCCCTGCTCTGTTCGTGACAGGGGAAGGCACCCCAACCCCCTGATCAGCCCTGCTCTGTGCCTGATAGGGGGGAGCTCCCCAACCCCCTGATCGGCCCTGCTCTGTGTGTGACAGGGTGCGGCGCCCCAACCCCTCCTTCCCCCCACGGGCCCTGCTCTGTGTATGACGGGGTAGAGCCATAACCTCCCCATCGGCCCTGCCCTGAGTGTGACAGTGGCGGTGCCCCAATCCCCTGATCGGCCCTGCTCTGTGGGTGATAGAGGGCAGCGCCCCAACCGCCCCCCACGGGCCCTGCTCTGTGTGTGACAGGGGGCGCCACCCCAACCCCCTGATCCACCCTGCTCTGTGTGTGACAGGGGACGGTGCCCCAACTCCCCTATCGGACCTACTCTGTGCGTGACACGGGGGAGCTCCCCAACCCCCTGATGGGCCCTGCTCTGTGCGTGACAGGGGGGAGCTCCCCAACCCCCTGATCAACCCTGCTCTGTGCGTGACAGGGTATGGAGCCCCAACCCCCCTGATGGGTCCTGTTCTGTGTGTGACAGGGGCAGCGCCCCAACCCCCTGATTGGCCGTGCTCTGTGCGTGACAGGGGGTGGCCCCGCAACCTCCCCATCAACCCTGCCTTGAGTGTAACAGGGGGCGCGCCCCAACCCCCCAATCGGCCCTACCCTGAGTGTGACTGGGGGTGGCATAGCAACCTCCCGATCCGCCCTGCTCTGTGCATGACAGGGGGCGGCGCCCTAACTCCCCAATCGGCCTGCTCTGAGTCCGACCAGGGGCTGCACCTAGGGATTGGGCCTGCCCTCTGCCACCCAGGAGCAGGCCAAAGCCAGCAGGTCGTTATCTCCTGAGGGGTCCCAGACCGCGAGAGGGCACAGGCCGGGCTGAAGGACACCCCCCCCCCCGCCCAGTGCACAAATTTTTGTGCACCGGGCCTCTAGATTTTATTATAAAACCACACAAACTATTCTACCCAATAAAATATTTATCTCACTAGAAGCCTTTGGTTTCCCCCCAATCTGTTTATTTCAGATAATTTCTGTCTTACAGAGAAATATGCCCTTTGATGGTATCAGTCATGAAACCTAGCCATTTGAAAACCCCACTTTTGCTTGTATTAATCAGAATCTATCCATAAAAAAAAATTTATGTAGCAACAAACTTCCTATTTTATTTTATTTTATTTTAAATCACTTATGTTTAGATCTGAAGTGAGTGAACAAATTACTAAATCTGCCAGCATTTGAGGACTGGATTTATATCTTTTATTAAAATCAATGAAATGAAAAGGACATGCATATGCCTTTCTTATGACACAAAATTCCAGAGTTAAATATATTTATAAGACAAACAGACAAACTTTAGCTTCATCAAATTATGAATGTTATTTTTACAAAGCACTCCTAGCAATGTGATTAAAAACATTTTTATGTTACTATACTATATATACAATTTTTTTCTATTATTCCCCTTTTCACTACAAATCCATAGTTATTACAAGAGAATGATCAATATGAATACCATTTTCCCCACATTTCTCCTTTGCTCCCAACACCTTTCAACAGCATCTCATTTGCTCCTGCTGCTGCTGGACTTTTTACTTCAATTGCATTATGGTAACCCCAGAGGATAAACTGACGTTGGTCCGGCAGAAGGAGGGACAAACTCTAAGGGCAAAATTATAGCAGATGTGAAATGATGACTGCTTCAACTAAAACACTAACTCAATGAAAATGGACAGAAGTGGTTAAAATTCTACTTTATCCCAGGTTCTTTACTTTGGGGTTGTCCAGAGCCAAAATTAACCAAACCACATTATATTTGCTTAAGGCAGTGGTTCTCAACCTTGGCTACACATTAGAATCATCTGGGAATCTTTTTAAAATCCTGATTTCTGGGCCTCATCCTCCGGAAATTCTGTTTCTTTGTTACTAATGTTGTGGCCTCACCCCATAACAAAGAAACAGAATTTCTGGAGGATGAGGCCCAGAAATCAGGATTTTAAAAAGATTCCCAGGTGATTCTAATGTGCAGCCAAGGTTGAGAACCACTGGCTTAAGGTATTCTTTTCAGGAATAAGCAGCTATTTTTTTCTGCTACACTTTCAATCCAGAGGAGTCTAGAACAGTCTTCAAAGGAAGGGCCGTAATGGAGCAGGGCCATTGCTCTCCAATAAAGCTGGACCTGAGTTCACTCAGGTTGCTAAGTATCAAGACAACATATCCTCAAATAAGTTATAAAAGAGTTTGGCCAGATGGGCAGGAAAAGAAATGTACTCCAGTAAGCTCACATTATGGAAAAAAAGACCAGTGCAGAGAATAAGACAGGAGAATGTGCTTATGAGGCCAAAGACAAGACTAAACAGACAGGGATGGCAGCAGCTAGGGGCCCGGATCACTGACAAGAACTGCACTGACCTCACCAGTACTAATGAGTATTATTTGCAGGTACCACGTTTTAGTGGGATAGTTGTGGTTTCTCATGATAATCTCACACAGGTCTTTAAAGGCTGAAGTAAGAAACTAGACAATAAGTTTCTATCACCTTTGGTCAGTGTTATATCCTCTTCCCAAAGTCTCTTGAGTCTGGTCTGGAAAGGGGAACTTCCTGTGAGTCAGACAGAATTTGAATCCATTAAATGCTGCTGAAATGATCATCTCTAATTATTCCCCCAGAAATGGGAAACTCACAATGTGGAGCAAGTATCTATGTATTCACAATTCTAGTCTCTTCAAAAGTCTATTTTTTAATTATAAAATTGAACATCTCACAGAAAATAACAAGTAAAAGAGCACAAATTAAAAAGTAAAAGTTTCCCCCTTTTACTTTTATCCGTTTGTCTCTTAATCCAGGGGCAAACTAGAATCCCTTTAGAGACCCTTATTCCATTAAAATGAAACAGATAGGCAGACAAAATGATACAGGTATGCATGCAAATATAAACATATATAAAAGCAATAAAGCACTGTGGTTATGAATATATTCTGAGTTTGAACCCCAGCTCTGTCATTTATTATGGAAACACATAATACATTTATTAGCTTGTATGACACTGGGCACATTCTTTAATCTCCATATGCCAATTTCCCCATCTCTAAAATGAAAATAATGAATAAGGTAAACTACCTCATTATAGTTGTGAGGATTAAATTAGTCACTACTTGCAAAGTGCTTAGAACAGAGTAGGCAGATATTATGTGCTCACTAAGTGTCAACTATTATTTATTATTAATCAAACTTACACAGAAATGCATCAAATGTCATTTTAAATTTGCAGCAAGGTATGCAATGTTTATTCTCTTTGTTGCAATGTTCTTGTTTTCTAAATATGATCAGATAAGCAGATATTTTCATAATCAGAAAAAAAACCTTATTTAAAAATTTAAAAAAACCTCAATGTGGATCTAAGACCAAGGATACAGAGTGGGATTTTTGCACCTTTTGTTTTCCACTGTCTTAGTTCAGTGAAGTGACTCTCAAAACTTAGATAAAGTGGGAAAACACTGAGAAATATACATGAATCTCCTTAAAATGGATTACACTAGGTGATTTTGGTAAAAGTAGTAATTCCAATTACTGTAAAAAAGTACTTAAAATCAAAAAGGAGTTTCAGAGTTAACTATCTAGTAAGATGGCATTTATGCAAACCAAATAATCATTATTATGAAGTTTAAAAACATCTTTTGAAATTATCTGTTTTAGAAATACAAATTTATGTAAACCTGTTATCCAACAGTAGAGATTGGTGTAGTTAATCGTACTAGTTAATTCAGAACATGCTCTGATTACATTGGCATTGTGTATCCTAATACAATATTAGGAATTAGATGAAACTTTAGGGCAGGGGTAGCAAAGCAAGTAAGTATGTTATTTCAATTGGGGCGTTACAGAAACACAGTACCATAATGATTATTCAATAATATTTCAGTTATTCGAACACACCTCCTGCAAATCTGAACAAATAAAGTAGCCCCCAAAGCATGACTGAAAATGTTTCTTTGGTATTTGTGAAGCGCACTCTAAGCAACCAGCAACAATGAAAAGGCTGAGAATTAGGAAGCCTAAGATCATTCCCAGATGCACTATGATTGTTTCCATTCTGATTGGCCAGTGAGAGCTACAAAAGGTTAGATTTTCCACATAAAAGCTGAAAAGCATAGCCTTAGGCAAAGAAGCCAATAAAAGAGGTGTGCTAGGGTTGGGAGGGTAAGCAGCTAAAAAAACAAAGTGGCAAACAGAAAAGGTAAGAGGCAGCGACAGCCAGTGCTGACAGTGGTAGAAAATAAGTCAGAGTGCAGTATGGTTACAGCCTGGCTGCACATGCACAGGGTACATGAAAATGTGCAGTGAGCATTCTAAAATATACCTGCAAATGTGTGATTAAGCAAGGAAAATTTCTCAAAGATTAATGAAGTGGATAAACTGCTGTACCAAGTAACAAAACTTTGTTTCTTAAAATCAATTGTTTACATTTACTCCAATTTTTAACATTCTCATTTTCCTCACACTCATCATACCCGCCCCTCCCCCCAAAAAATCAGAAACCCAAACGTGCTATATTATACATTATCTGGAAAACACATTATCAAATAATTCTTCCCATTTGGTTAGAGGAGAAACAGGGAAAGGGAAAAATGGAGGGAGGGGGGAGGGACTGAGATCTCAGTAACTCTTCAAAATATTTTCTGAAATATATGCTTGATTTAAAACCTTAAAAGTATAGCATCTATTACAGTTGCTGAAAAGTTCAGGATGATATATATATATATGTTATATATATATTGTGCTTACTGTGTAGATTATATGTATGCTTAAATATCAAAATACCAGAAAACCAGGGGAGGCAGCTATAAGTATTGTTATACTAATACTCCAGAGTCCCTTTGGGTAGAATAAAAGACAGTTTACAGTTTGTTTCTGAACTTCTAAGAATATTTTTTACTCAAGACAATGTGCGTTAGCTTCAAGCTACAAATCTACCAGGGTAAATAAAACACCTTTAAAAAGAACAATTTTAGCAGAAATACTAGCCCAGAAACAGTGCCCTGTCTTTACTTCTTATTAGAGACCATCCTATATAATAAAAGAGAAATATGCAAATCAACCGTCCCTCCACAACTCTCAAGCCACGCACACACGCCAATCAGAGTGACTATGCAAATTAACCTGACAAAGATGGCGGTTAATTTGCATACACAGGTGTCAAGCGCCCCAGGAGGCAATGGCGGCCGCCCGCGGGCTCCCGGGACCAGTGCCGGCCCTGGAGGCGAGGCCTGCTGCACCAAACCACGCCTGCGCGCTCCTGGGACCTTGCTGGCTGAGTAGAGCAGGAGAGGAGTGGGTGGAGAGCGGGAGGTTTGGAGGACTTGGCAGAGCAGGAGGCCGCTGGACATAGAGCAGAGAGAGAGAGGGGGAGGCTTGGAGAGCCCGGCTCCCTCTGTCACCCCAGCTTCCTCATCACAGCTGTGAAAACTGATATCAGGGAGGAGGAAGTCCCACCCCCACAGAATCAGCCAGAATCAGCCTTTGGTCAGACAGCTCTCAGTGGCCTGACAGCCAGGACTCTCATTCACCTGCTCTCAGACTGTGACAGTAGAGAGGTGGGACTATGTCTAAAGAACAACTGTTGATACAATGTAGCTCTGCAGCCGAAAGATGCCGGTGTTATCAACAGAAAATGTCTGCAGAGCGTGAAAGAAGGCGGCACCTGTGACAGAATGTATCTGAACACCAGCTACTGGAAAAACGTCGCTCTGATACCGAAAAACATCAGCGTTATCGATAGAAAATGTCTAAAGACCAATGTGCCTTTGAAGTTGAAAGAAGGCGGTGGCGACGACAGAATATGTCTAGAGAACAGTCATCACAAGTACTACCAATACCAGTAGGAACTGCCTTCTCAGCAAAAATGGAGTACATGATGATGCAATCCTTGAACACAGTTGTGGTGGAATGACTGTTCGATGTGAATTTTGCCTATCACTAAATTTCTCTGATGAAAAACCATCTGATGGGAAATTTACTCAATGTTGTAGCAAAGGGAAAGTCTGTCCAAATGATATACATTTTCCAGATTACCCGGCATATTTAAAAAGATTAATGACAAACGGAGATTCTGACAGTAAAAATTTCATGGAAAATATTCCTTCCATAAATAGTTCTTTTGCTTTTGCTTCCATGGGTGCAAATATTGCATTGCCATCCGGATATGGGCCATACTGTTTTAGAATACACGGACAAGTTTACCACCGTACTGGAACTTTACATCCTTCGGATGGTGTTTCTCAGAAGTTTGGTCAACTCATATTTTGGATACAGCCGAAGCTACAAGTAAAAGATTAGCAATGCCAGAAAACCAGGGCTGCCCAGAAAGACTCATGATCAACATCAACAACCTCATGCATGAAATAAATGAATTAACAAAATTGTACAAGATGCTACATGAGGTAGAAAAGGAAGCCCAATCTGAAGCAGCAGCAAAAGGTATTGCTCCCACAGAAGTAACAATGGCGATTAAATACGATCGTAACAGTGACCCAGGTAGATATAATTCTCCCCGTATAACCGAAGTTGCTGTCATATTCAGAAACGAAGATGGAGAACCTCCTTTTGAAAGGGACTTGCTCATTCACTGTAAACCAGATCCCAATAATCCAAATGCCACTAAAATGAAACAAATCAATATCCTGTTTCCTACATTAGATGCAATGACATATCCTATTCTTTTTCCACGTGGTGAAAAAGGCTGGGGAACAGATATTGCATTAAGACTCAAGAGACAACAGTGTAATCGACAATAATACTAGACAAAATGTAAGGACACGAGTCACACAAATGCAGTATTATGGATTTCATCTCTCTGTGTGGGACACGTTTAATCGTATTTTAAATGCAGGAAAATTAACTCAACAGTTTATTGTGGATTCATATTAAAAAATGGAGGCCAATCGGATAAATTTCATCAAAACAAACCAATCTAAATTGAGAGTTGAAAAATATAGTGGTTTGATGGATTATCTCACATCTAGATCTGAAAATGACAATGTGCCGATTGGTAAAATGATAATGCTTCCATCATCTTCTGAGGGTAGTCCCAGAAATATGCAGCAGTGATATCAGGATGCTATGGCAATTGTAACGAAGTATGGCAACCCCGATTTATTCATAACCATGACATGCAACCCCAAATGGGCAGATATTGCAAACAATTTACAACGCTGGAAGAAAGTTGAAAACAGACCTGACTTGGTAGCCAGAGTTTTTAATATTAAGCTGAATGCTCTTTTAAGTGATTATCTGTAAATTCCATTTATTTGGCAAAGTAATAGCTAAAATTCATGTCACTGAATTTCAGAAACGCGGACTGCCTCACGCTCACATATTATTGATATTAGACAGTGAATCCAAATTACGTTCCTCTAATTAATTCCCTTTCAATGTGCAAGAACTTTGTGCACTGGGCTACTAGTTCTTACTATTGGAGGAAAATAGATCTCTATTTCTATAATGTAAAAGGTCACAAAATTCTTAAAGTAAGGTCTACCGATGCAACATTTGGATCAGCCACAGTCTAAGTTTGTCTTGAAACACTTTTTAGATTTGTAGAGCCCCGTGGATTCCCATACTTGCTATTTACATAAAGAAAAACTTTTATACTCAAAGATGGGATGGAGTTGTAAAGTGCTTTTATAATACAATATTATTGTTAAAGGCAAGGGTTGACTCTTTTGTTTTATTTTGACATGGCATGTCCTGAAATAAATATCAATTCAATATGAAAAAAAGAAAAAGAAAAACTGTAAGAACTGTATTAGACACAAAGATGGCCAATTAGACATGCAAAAATGCTCAATGTCACCAATCATCAGAGAAATGCAAATTAAAACCAAAATGAGATATCACCTCACACCTGCCAAAATATCTTGTACTTTGAAAATTTACATTGTACTACGGCAGCAAAAAGCACACTGTTAGCCTTGTTCAAGTTATGTGTCACTTTACAGGTAAGTAAGAAGTCGGTCGTCAAGAGAAATAAACACTTGTAACAGGTAGTAAATACTTTTGACAATGCAGATCAAGGTTCTAATAATAATAGCCAGCTCAATGCAGGTCAGACTGAGATTATGCTAAAACTGGTAGGGTGGAAGTGGTAAACAGCAGCCTTCAATCCAGTCCAGAAATGAAAGCATAAGAGGAAAAGTCCACATCAAATATCCATCTGCCATAGTCTATATTCTCTTCTCCCTGGTAGAATAAAAAAGGCCCTGGGAACGATCTTGCTTCTACCTTTGAGGTGGATGAGAGTTTTGTCTAGGAAGGAGGAGAGGAAGGAAAGTCTACAACGTTAGCACCTCTTTAATGTAAGAGAAAGTGGCTCATTCTTTAAAGTATTTTAGGAACTTCATTTGTTAAGTGAAAGGTCAGACGAAAAGGCTATATTCCAGTAAAGGCTGCCCCAGCAGCCGAGGAGCCGGGCAAGATAAGCCTGGCAATGACTTCTAGAGAATAAGCATCGAAGTCACAGCCACATCACTCAGAGAAATCTGAGCACTTACACAGAAACTGTGCCAAAGAGTTAACGGCTCCTGTTACAAGCATACATTTTAGTGTTTATTACTAGAGACTGCTCTATGTGGACCTTTGTTCTCTTATCTAAGATCTAGCTGGGTAAATAATATTTATATGGGGGAGGGTCTTATCTGATTTTTAAAAAAGGCATTTTATATTTCTGGGAACGTCTAAAGGCATGCTCACAAAAAGAAAAATAAGCTGGTTCTTTAAAAACAAGAACCCAACCCTGTAGCAACATACGCCAATTTACCCCGGCCTCTCTTCTAAGCTCAAGACTCATATAATCAACTGGGAAATCCCACTTGTGCCCCATATGCCTCAAATTCAACCCTTCCCCTCAAAACCCTGCTGCTCTCCAGGTGTAATGCCATTGTGCAACATCACCCACTGTCCAAGCAGAACCCTACAACCCAACATCTGAATCCTTCCCTGCCAGGCTCCACCTCTCCATTCACAGAATTATGTTTTATTGAATCTTTTTACTTCTCTGTTTCTACTCCTAGTGCCCCAGAGTTCAGCCACCATCATCTCTTCTTTGGAATACTCAACAGTCATCAAGATGATAGAGTTAAGAGAAACTAAGATGGTGGCATAGGGAAACACCGAAATTGCTGCCTCCTACAACAACTTCAAAACACAATAAAAAGGCAAAATGGACATCATCCAGAACTTACAGGAAGGCTGGAGGAGTGGAAATTCTACAACTAGAAGGAAAGAGAAAAGCACATTGAGGTTCAGGAGCTGCAGAAGTAAAGTGCAAAGGTACGGAGGCTCGAGAGTGCGCGAAAAGGGGCTGGTACCTGAGGACGCGGCTGTCTTTTTGAATCGGGAGGGAGTCACAAGCTCCCGACTGTTCTGAACTCCGGTTCCGGGAAGTCTCGGGGGACCCAGGACTCATACAGGGAGAAACTGGACTGTCTGGCAGCAGGCAGAACTCGGAACTCGAGGGTGGCTTTCCCTCAGAGGTGCTTGCAGCAATTAAATTATCAGGACACTGAGACGCGCTAGGCCACAGACCCAGAACTTCCAAGAGAAGGCCCAAGGCCCCACAGCAGCTTGCATTGCTTCACAGCTGGGCCTCATCAGGGCACCTCCAAACTCCAAAAACGGAAGGGGAATCTGCAGTTCTCTTCATAGCTCCTGCTGGGTAACCTCCAAGAGCCAGTGTACCCAGTGGTCAGAGGGGGACCATCTGGATTACAACTCCTCAGATCCATAAGGGACACACCCAGGGGGAAGACTCAGTGAGCACCAAAGCCCCACTGAAGCAAGTCTTGCCCCAGAAGGGTGTCTTCAGCACAGAAGTTCTCCCACTGCAGACATAGCCAATTCTCACTGCCAATTGGCCTGGAGGTCAATTCCTCCCAGTGATCCTACAACAATCAAGGCATAACTACAACAAGACTGTGCACAAAGCCCACAAGGGGGTGCACCAAGAGTGTCCACCTCAGGTAACGGGGGAGGCTGAGCCTCTGGGCCCTACAGGACACCTAGCACACAAAACCACTCTACCAACACAGGGAAGCATAAAAAAATGCGGAGACAAAGAAACAGGTCACAAATGACAGAAATGGAGGAAAGCAAACGACTGGATATAGAGTTGAAAACCACGTTTATAAGGTTTTTCAAGAATTTTATGGAAACCGCCAATAAATTTAGTGAGACCCTCAAGAAATCTAGTGAGACCCTCAAGGATATGAAAAAGGACCAACTAGAAATTAAGCATACACTGACTGAAATAAAGAATAATATACAGAGATCCAACAGCAGACAAGAGGTTTCCCAAGAATCAAGTCAAAGATTTGAAATACAAAGAAACAAAAAATACCCAACTGAAAAAGAAAAAAGAAAAAAGATTCCAAAAATATGAAGATAGTGTAAGGAGCCTCTGGGACAACTTCAAGCGTACCAACATCAGAATTATAGGGATACCAGAAGAAGAGAGAGGGCAAGATATTAAAAACCTATTTGAAGAAATAATGACAGAAAACTTCCCCTACCTGGTGAAAGACATAGACTTACAAGTCCAGGAAGCACAGAGAACCCCAAACAAAAGGAACCCAAAGAGGACCACACCAAGACACGTCATAATTAAAATGTCAAGAGCAAAAGACAAAGAGAGACTCTTAAAAGCAGCAAGAGAAAGAAACTCAGTTACCTACAAGGGAGTACCCATATGACTGTCAGCTGATTTCTCAACAGAAACCATGCAGGCCAGAAGAGAGTGGCAAGAAATATTCAAAGTGATGAATAACAAGAACCTATAACCAAGATTACTTTATCCAGCAAAGCTATCATTCAGAATTGAAGGTCAGATAAAGAGCTTCACAGATAAGAAAAAGCTAAAGGGAGTTCATTACCACCAAACCAGCATTATATGAAATGCTGAAAGGTATTTTTTAAGAAGAGGAAGAAGAAAAAGGAACTCTTACCATTTGCCACAGCATGGATGGAACTGGAGAGCGGATAAATACCACATGATCTCACTCATTTGTGAAATATAATGAACAACATAAACTGATGAACAAGGGCTGATCCAGAGACAGAGAGGCATTGATTGGACTGTCGGGCCTTGGAGGGAAGGTAGGGGAGGGTGGGGGTAAGGGGGAAAGATCAACCAAAGGACTTATATGCAAGCATATAGGCCTAACCAATGGACACGGACAATGGGGGGGGGGGGAGGGAGGAGGGGGAGGACATGAGGGGGGGTAGGGGGGAATGTGGGGATAAGGACACATATGTAATATCTTAATCAATAAAAAATATATTTAAAAAAAATTTTAAAAAAAGGATGATAGAGTTAAACCAAACCATAGATAATTTAAATATATGTACCAAATATCAATTACACCTCCATAAAGTATCATTTAAAAAGAAAATAAAAACCTTAAAGGTCACTTCCACACTATAAATTTTCTTGGCATCCTCGGGCAGAATCTGTATTCATTCCACATCATAGAACTTAAATATATTCTAAAATAAATCGCTCTGTTATATGTTTATTTGTATGTCTATTTTACCTGTTGAGGCTGTGAGCTCCCGGACTGTCATATTTATATTTTTATACCCAAGGCCAGGTAGGGTAGTGTATATATATAATTAAGTGTTCAATACATGTGTGATTAATTGAATTTATGTTTAATTTTTTTAAACCAAATGGAGACATACAAATGCAGTCTTCAGTAAATGAAGTTGAAGGCTTGAAAATAGGTACTGAATGGGAATATGAAAGGGAGTTAAAGATGAGTAGCTGAACCTCAATAAAGATCTATTTGAAGCAGGATTAGCTGTATTTGGTATAAACACTTAGCCAGTTTGTGAATTTCTCCAGAAAAATTTAGTTGCAGAGAGCAAAAATTAGAATAAATAAAACACAGTAGATACTGAGATAAACTCAGTGTTAAAAAGTAAAGAAGACACAGTAATTTAACACTGTGGGCAAAACAGACTAAAAGTAATTATCCAGATTCTATATGCAATTGCTGGTTTTGTTAGTCGGTATACATGCCTATTTACCTAGTATTATAATAAACGTAAAGACAGACCTACAATTCACAGGCACTAAGATAAGGGCAATACAGTTAAAGGACAAAGTAGCTTTAAAAAGGGTCAATACTGCTTAAGCAGATAGTTTATAAGTGCTAATCCCAACAATGCACTGAAAATAGCAGAAGTCTACTACTAAAAGTACTTTGAAAAACTTCTCTCCAAAAAGCAGAAACACAAAATGCTGCGTAGGTATATGTATAACATTCTGTGTTTCAATATTAAATTTTCCTGAGAAATAACTTTAACCAAGAAGAGTGGAGGAGGACTGCTAATCTGTCTTTTCACAAGAAGGAAGATTTCTAGTTCAGGAATAGACCAATGAATTATTTAAGTGAAAGAGGCAGGAGAATTCTAGATGGACTGGCAGGATATACCACAAATAGTTGGAATCAAGAATCCTCAGTTCCCTGTTCTGATACAACAACCTACACCCATTTTAATAAGCGAGAATTTTGCAGTTCTAGAAAATTAAGAATATAATCATGACAAAGCACTGGTAATGCTAAAAAAAAAATCTTAGAATTTTTTGTAAAGCTTTGTATCTATATAAATTTTGGTTGGGTGCCCACACATTATGACAACAAACTCTACTTAAAACCATTACAGTCATTTAATTTTAAGAGCCAAGAAACTTATTACATGATTTTGGAACAAAAACGTACATGTGCAAAAAAAACAACAACCAGAATTTGTCTTCAAGAGACAAATGTTAACTTACTTTTAATGAAAATGATATTTAGAGAGGACTTAGCAAAGAGCTGGGAAAACTGTGGCCCTAAATGAGTGAAGTAACGGAAGCATAGTCATTTACCTAATGAGGGTGTTAGGAGCAGAACCAAGATTGTCCTTGTGCCCTGAGGATGGTGAGCAGATCAGTGCAGCCTGGAGGATGGACTGGATACAGAGTCAGTGGTCAGATACTGGTACTGATGAGAAAACAATCGCAATCACAACATATCTGAAACCAACAACTGACATGACAGCCAAAAACAGGTCTCACCCAGTTACCACAAAGACTGAAGTTGACAGTGAGAATCCATTGGCTTTACTTGTAACAACCAGCATGGGAGAGTTGCACATTCCAGGAACAGGGACAAAATGGGAGAGAACGCAACCAGAAGAAGTCGTAAAAAAGGCAAGACCAGGTAGAGAGAGGCAGACTATTCCATCAGATAAAGGAGTCTGCTCACAGCTGTCTTTCTCAGAGCTCCCTGGAGAATTCTTGGAGTGCAAGTGTCCTAGGCTCCACCTGATACATACTGACTAAGCAGCTCTTAGGAAAGCTTAGCTTTGGATCACTTTTGCCACTCATGGGGTAAAGAGCACACAGTTATTAAAAGACTAGTGGCCTGGTGCACGAAATTTATGCACCGGGTGGGGGCGGTGTCCCTCAACCCAGCCTGCACCCTCTCTGATCTGGGGCCCCTCAGGGATGTCCGACTGCCAGGTTTAAGTCCAATCCCACAGGCAGTCGGACATCCCTCTCACAATCCGGGACCGCTGGCTCCTAACCGCTCACCTGCCTGCCTGCCTGCCTGCCTGCCTGACCACCCCTAACCACTCTGCCTGCCGGCCTGATCGCCTGCAACTGACCCCCCCTTCTGGTCTGATCACCCCTAACTGCCCCCCTGCCAGCCTGATCGCCCCCAATTGCCCCCCCCCCGCCTGATCACCCCCAACTGCCTCCCCCTGCTGGCCTGATTGCCCCCAACTGCTCTACCCCACTGGCCTGCTCACCCCCAACTGCGCCCCCCTGCCGGCCTGCTCGCCCCTAACCTCCTCTGCCTCAGCCCCGCCACCATAGCTTTGTCCGGAAGGTCTCCCGGTCTAATTAGCATATTACCGTTTTATTAGTACAGATTCCCATTACACTTTCCAAGGTGACCACAAAGGAAGAGTAGCTCAAGGAGTGTCGGCTAGTTGAAAGCTATTATCAGTGTAAGCATTAAAATATTCTGCCATGATTTTGTTCTTCTCAGTCTTGATACTTTTACCACAAGCAACATCCGTAGAGAAATAGCCATGACTGGAAACCAGAAACATACCCACCAACTTCTACTGAAAACCAAACATGAGAGGCACCAAGCTTCTCCAAAGATCAGTGCTCCCAAGATGTAGGAGGGCAAAAAAAATCCTGCTCTTAACCTTAATGGGAGTATATCCTGCCAAATCCTAGTGTGTGGTAATTTTAGATTTTTTACATTAATGTATTTTTTAAAAAATAGTTTTTAATACCACTCTTGGGGAAAACAAGAAATAAGTGGCAATTCAAAACACAGCAACTTAAAAATAATATTACGCAAAATTTTCAGAAAAATAAGGTACATTCTCTTAAGAAAATGTTTCAGCCCTGGCCGAATAGCTCAGTTGTTTAGAACGTCACCCCGCTACGCCCAGGTTGCAGGTTCAATCCCCAGTCAGGGAACATACAAGAAGCAAGCAATGAAAGCACAGATAGATGGAATGACAGATCGATGTCTGTCTGTCTGTGTGTCTGTCTCTCAAATCAACAAAAGAAAATTAGAAAACGTTTTTGTAATGTTTTTGAGAAACTGCCCCTACATCCCACCTCCATGGCCACCTGCTGGCAGATCGCTGTTTCCTACTCTGCCTACTGTGCCTCAATTCTTTTACGAGTGTGTATCAATCCAATACTTTAAACTTGTATGAAAAACAAATATTATGTAAACTGCAATTCATTACATAAGTGTTTATTCATTTATCCAAAAATCAAGCCACCAAATCCTATAGAGGATCATAACTGTCACCAACAATTTCTGGAAGAACTAAGAAGTTCAAGAGGCTACATACTCATGAGCCAGGTGCAATGAATGGCCCATAACTTGGGTATGGTTCACAACCAAATTTTGTTTTCGGGGAAATGACAACCTGTACTAATAAAGTCCAAACTCCTTCTAGGAGATGAGGTGCTTTTTGAAAGTTATGGATCTCAGTTCCTAATGTATGGCCATCATTTAAAAAGCATGTAGATCAGCTGAACAAGCATCAGAATTGATGATTAAAATTTCCTTCAGATTTTCTGTGTAACTAATCTGACTTTGCTTAAGCAACAGGAGAAATTAAACATGTTCTACAACTGAAGAAATGAAAACTGCAAGCACACAATAAAAGATCTCTTACTTTTGGACTGACTGGTAGACAAGTAATAAATACAATCTAATTTCAGCTTAATAAGGACTTAATTGAAATAGCTTAATGGGGATAAATGCCCTTAAAACTGAGTGGGAGTGCCCTGGACGTGGATGGAGTGCTGGCCTATAGACTGTAGAGGTCCCCGGTTCGATTCCAGTCAGGGGCGCGTGCCAGGGTTGCGGGCTCGGTCCCCAGTGTGGGGCGTGTGGGAGGCAGTCAGTCAATGGTTTTCTCTCATCATTGATGTTTCTCTCTCTCCCCCTCTCCCTTCCTCTCTAAAATCAATTAAAATATATTAAAAAAGAAACAAACCACTGAGTGGGAGCAAAGGAGATGGCAAGTTAAGAGGAGAAAGGAGCCCTGGCTCAGTGGTTAGAGCATTAGCTCGATCCCTGGTAGGGGGCATGCAGGAAGTAGCCAATGGTTGGCTCACTCTCACATCAATGTTTTTCTCCTCCTCTCCCTTCCTCTCTTTCTCTCTAAAAATCAATAAAAACATATTTTAAAAACACACACAAATAAATGGGTGAATTGTATAGTATGTGAATTATATCTCAATGAAGCTGTTAAAATATTTAAGACAGATGTGGCATGAGGAGGGATGATGCAGTGTTTGAAAACAAAGCTCCAGAATAACTAAGCTTTTCTATGTACACTGACCAATGAAACCAAATGCTAAACAGCCTCTGATGAAATAGAAGAGATGAGATGTTTCTGTGTTAACAAAGAAACCCCTTCAACTGATTTAGTCCTTGACTTGATCAGCTGCCAGCTAAATGCGAATTTCTGACCCACTCTTTTCTCCTCTGTGCAAGAGACATATGTGAAGAGGGTGAGAACCACATGCTTCCACCAGAAGGAAAAAATAACCTGGCAATCATGGTGGGATGGTTTAGGGAAAAGGGTGGGGAAAAGCTGTCTACGCTTTATTCTAGAACATTTTCAAAAGCATAAACTACTTTCCTCACAAGCACAATCTCCTCAACTAATCAGAAGAAAGCAAACCTCTCCTTTAGTAAGTACGCAATTCCATTTCTGCATGTTTGCCTTTTTAAGGAAATTTATTCTTTTCTAACCACTGTCTGTTCTCGCATCTAGGGAGCTACTTTGGAGATTTTTCTGATTATCACTGAATCACTTCTGACCCTCCTTCCTGAACAAACAGGAATACTTTTTAAAAAACCAGAACTAACAGACAGAGTTTAGCTCCCTGTTTTCACACACCTACTTTTGGCAGTGTAGCCAAATGCAAGGACTCCACAGGCAGACTGTCTGGGGTCCAACTGCCACACTGCCATTTACTAGCTGGGGACCTTTGGGCAAATCACTAAAGCAATCTGTGCCCTTCTGTTCGCATCAGTAAAATAGAGACAATTAAAGTTCCTACATCATAGATGGATTGAGACTAAAACTGGTTGATACATGTAAAAATTCACAGGACAATAGTTATTAGCACAGGATGTTAATTATTAATTCAAAGAGTAAACAGGCAAGTTAAAGAACAGCTTGAATTGAAAAACTTGTAAAATAAAATTGTGACAATTCCCAAAAAGCTGTCGCGAGACTGAAATACACAATAGATGGCAGCGGATGGAAGCCAGGTTTCTCCCTGCGGGAGAAGGAGGCTGGCTACAGATAAGCAACGAGAGAAGGCTAGAACGAACCATGTGGTGCTGGGTTAGGTTCAGAGACATCCTTATGAACTCATGTTTAGCTTAAAATGCGTACAGATAGGTAAGTACAGAAATAATTACAGATACACATGTATACATGGGTAGTAATATGTACGTATTTTTCCTAGCTCCATCTATGGGCTGGGCCTAGAAGCAAGGGCCCATCAGTAACAGTAAGCGCACCCAGAGCCCATACCTTGGATTCTTAGACTAGTCTCCAAAGATGGAGCCTGGGATCTTGGGAGAAATGGCTGATTATGAACGGGGGCAGGGAATAAACATGATGAGCATGAAACAACTTATCCTGCCAGAAAGGAAGGCAGGATTAAAACCAAAATGATGGTGACATATCAAAGGGACACAGGAGACAACCTGAAAGAGAGCCCAATGGCTAAACGGAAACAATCTGAACAATTTGAGTATTGGATTACAACCCAAAGTATAAAACAAATACCCAAAATCCACACTAAATATCAAATAACTCAAGGGCAAAGACACACATTTCCATACAGAAGAATTCCAAGCAATTTATATAGCTACTCCTTCCCTCAAAAAGGTGAAGCTTAACTGTCCACCCCCTAAGTGTGAGGCTGCGTTTAGTGATTTGCTTTCAGAGGAGACAACATAAAAAAGTGGGGAAAGTAACTTTACAGTGGAGAAACCTAGAAAACATTACTACAGCCAGGTATCAAGGTCAACATCATAGTGACAAGTCATGTTAACAGCATGACCACTTCATCCTCTCCAAAATCCGTAACAGTCTAATCATGAGAAAAAAATCAGACAAATTGAGAAACACTACAAAATATGTGGTCAGCACTCCCCAAAACTGTCATCAAAAACAAAGTCCGTGAAACTTTCATCAGAGACCAGAAAATTCTGCTTAAAGAGACACAATGACTAAATGTAATGTATTCTGGATGGGGCTGTGATACGAAAAAGAGACATTAAGGAAAAACTAGTAAAATTCAAATAAACTTTGGAGGTTAGTTAATAGTGATATACCAATGTTGGTTCTTTAGTGATGTACCATCCATATATATAAAACCCTAATATGCAAATAGACCATTCGGCGGAACAATCGGTTGCTATGATGTGCACTGACAACAAGGGGGCGCACGCGGGCGTCGGCAGCAGGCGGCAGAGAGTGGAACATGGCGGACATGGGCTGTGGCGGGATGGTGGAGCAGGTGAGCCGGGGTGCCAGACCAAGGCGGGGCGACAGTCGCTGTCTTCGGGGTGAGCCTCTGGTGGTTACTGAAAATTTTTTGCTCCCGTGCACCGTGGTCCCGCTGGGTGCTTGCACCTGCTGCCAGTGCTTGAACCTGCTGTGGGCACTAGCCCAGCTTGCACCAGCAGCCGGCACCAGAGCTGCCGCTCAGACCTGCTGCCGGTGCCCGGCGCCAGTCCCGATCACTTGATGCCGTCAGCGGGTGCGAGCGGTGCCTGCTGCCTCCGAGGGCTTTTCTACCTGCTTCTGAGGGGCGATCAGGGCAGCAGCCGCCACTCGCACCTGCATACAGCACCAGCTCCGCTCACACCTGCTGCTGGAGCCAGCCCCAATGGCTCAGCGCTATCAGTGGGTGTGAGCAGGGCAGGGCCCTCAGCGCGTGGGAACAGCAGCGGCAGGAATGGGGCTGCTGGCAGACAGGGGACCGGGGATGGCGGGGGAAGGGGCTGGGCAGGGGCGCAAAGGATGGGCCGAGACCCGCCCCTGTGCCCACTGCAGCCTCGTGGCCCACAGTTTCTTTCAAGGTGCATGAATTAGTGCACTGGGCCCCTAGTGGTAATATAAGATGTTATCAAAAGGGGAAAACTGGGTGAGGTGTATGAAGAAACTCTCAACTACTTTTGTGATTTTTTTATAAATCTAAAACTTTTCTAAAATAAAGCTTATGCAAAAAATTTAATTAAGGAATTAAATAAACAATTAAAATATTTTTAAAATGTTATGAGTTTCCAAAGATGAGTTTAAATTTTGGTCAGATAAACAAAAATGTATTAACAACTGATCATATCAAGTAAATGGATAATTTCTGCAAAACACGTTGCTAAAAAAATTAGATCCCATTAAGGTTAGTTAGTTTTCAGGCTTTTATAAAGCCCACCAAAATAAGTTAAATTATATTTTAAAATACTTTGCCTAAAATTTTAGAAAACACAGTCTGATTTAAATTTCAGACCTTTCATATGATCGCTTATAAAAGTAATGGTTATGTTACAGAAATATTCTTCAAATTTTAATTCAAATACTGGATTTTAGCATGATAAAAAACAGCTAAAGAAATCTCAACACAAACAATACAAGCCTACTGCAAAAATAGCAACTCTGCTCAGTAATTAACAGAAACCTTCAATTTTGGTTTTTGAAAGAAAAAAATAAGTTTGTCAAACCTCATGTAACCACAGTTTACTGAAGGAAAAAAACCCTCAACATTCCAAATCAAAACATCTTATATGATTAGCAGACTCCAGTGGTGTCAGTGAATCAACATCACAGCACTAACCAGAAACATGAGATCCCTAAAAGAAAAATGCCAAATAATGACTATGAAATAAAAATGACAATGACTTATTTATTACTATTCAAGCTGAATGACAGTCAAAAAGTAAACATAACTGCATGTGTCTTGTTTTACCAAAGGCTTTATATTTTATAATCTCTACTCAAAGCTTTTTGAAGGTTTGGGGTTAGAGTTTTTATTGAAGGGAGCAAGGGTGGTGCAGCATGGGGTGGGGACAGATGTACCAAGGAACAGAGAAGGGAAAGATGTTTTTATAATGACACTAGAGGCCCAGTGCATGAAATTCGTGCACGGGTAGGGTCGCTAGGCCTGGCTACAGATCAGGGCCAATCGGGGCCTTCTGACTGCCAGCTGGGGCCTTCCTTCGTTTCGCGCCGCCCTCTGGTGGTCAACGCACATTATAGTGAGCGGTCGAACTCCCAGTTGGTCGAACTCCCAAAGACACAATTTGCATATTAGGCTTTTATTATATAGGACTGTCCATCTGGTTTTCTATCCCCTAATGCATCGGTTCTCAACCTGTGGGGCGCGACCCCTTTGGGGGTCGAACGACCCTTTCACAGGGGTTGCCTAAGACCATCGGAAAACACATATATAATTACATATTGTTTTTGTGATTAATCACTATGCTTTAATTATGTTCAATTTGTAACAATGAAACTGGGGGTCACCACAACATGAGGAACTGTATTAAAGGGTCGTGGCATTAGGAAGGTTGAGAACCACTGCCCTAGTGCGTTCAACACTTTCTTGTTTCTGCCAACTTTGTCACCTCCTAAGAATGTCATGGAGGAAGACGAGTGTGTAGGGAGATAAGTGGAGATAAGTACCTATTCCTGAGGCACTGAAAGGAAAACACAAATCCCAAAAATGATTTTAATGATGCATGTGTTGAAAGAAAACTCTGATAAAAATTGTGGGTAACCTCTATTTCTATTTACTCCATTATTCTTACCTATTTCAACTAGAAAATATTCAGTAACCTGTAAAAGCAAACCTTCTCCTAAAGACCTTAACTTTCACATACATGTGTACTTACAGCATAGGTCTGTTATGTCATATTTCATTCATTCACTCATATATCATACCTCAAAAGGAAGACTGAAATTATGACTCTTAAAGTCCCTGAATTCCTTGGATACTAAAGCGAGGAGGATGTTAGCTAAGAGCTTCTCTTCCTTTGAAAACTCACAGCAAAAGATGCCCCCTCTCTTGGCTCCCATCATTAAAGAATTCTTGTCCTCAAGTTTGCTCTTTCTTTTTGCACTATATATGTATCCCTACACTGGGCCTTTTAAATCTGCTAGTCTATCACTCTGGGGGGGGGGGGGCAGAGGAAGGGGGGAGGGTAGGATGGGTTAAAGAGGAATGGGATGACACTTTTCTACTTAAATCTACTATCTCAATCAATCTATCCAAAATCTAACTCCACATCTTGCTTCACTCAGCTTTCCAATCTCTCCAGACCATCTATGCCCCAAACATTCCCCGTCGTCATTAGTCTAACTCATATCATTACCATTCACTCTTGGACTAGTGCACCGTCTTCCAGATAATCAGACTGAGGATTAATACAGCTACCTGTCATCAACTACATCACAGCTACCTGTCTCTGCCAGCAAGTAGCTCACTATTACGCTTCTGTTCAAACATCTTCAATGGTTCCCTTATTTCTATCATATCTCTTCTTACCTTCTGAATCACTAATCACTAACCAGGATTCTTTGCCAACCATCCCAACAACTCCAAAAACCACTCTGCAGACAGCAAGGACTAGACTCGACTCAATGGACCCCAGTCCTTACCCCTCCCAGTGCTCTACTATGCCTGACCCCATACTACAACTTTTTAATAACTTCTAGCCTCTATGTTTGAACAGACAGTTACAGAGGGAAGACCATGCAAAGATACCAGGAGAAGATAGCCATTTATAAGCCAAGGAGAAAGGCTTCAGGAGACACTAACACTGCCAAAAATTGATTTCAGACTTCTAGCCTCCAGAACTGTGAGGAAATAAATTTCTGTTGTTTAAGCCACCCAGTCCATGACCCTTTGTTATCGAAGCCCTAGCAAATTAATAAAAGAACCCAGAAATAGGCCCATACAAATACAGTCAACTGCTTTTTGACAAAAGCAAGAGGCAATTAAATGGGAAAAGAATGGCCTTTTCAATAAATGATACTGGAACAACATACACCAACATGTAAAAAAAAAAAAAAGAAAGAAAGAAAGAAATGAGTCTAGACCCAGACCTCACACTCCTCATACAAATTAACTTCAATAGATCACAGACCTAAATGTAAAATGTAAAACTATAAAAGTTCTAGACAATGAGAGAAAATGTTGGTGACCTTGGTTTGTGTTTGGCAATGAGTTTTAAGATATAACACCGAAGGTACAACCAATGAAATTGATAAGCTGGACTTCATTGAAAACTTTTGCTCTGCCCTGGCTGGTATGACTCAGTAGTTGAGCATCAACCTATGAATCAGGAGGTCCTGGTTCTATTCCCGGTCAGGTCAGAGCACATGCCCGTGTTGCAGACTCCATCCCCAGTGGGGGGCATGCAATATCAATGATTCTCTCTCATTGCTGATGTTTTCATCTCTCCCTCTCCCTTCTTCTCTGAAATAAAAATATATTTAAAAAACACATAAACAAAACACAAATGAGCTATCATGTCACAAAAAGACACAGAGGAACCATAAATGCTAAGTAAAAAAAGTCAGTCTGAAAAGGCTTCATACTGGATGATTCCAACTATGCGCTATTCTAGAAAAGTAAAACTATGGACACAGTAAACAGATCATTGCTTGCCAGGGGTGTATACTAGTAAAACAATGATAATGAACACTAATTTGGGAGATTTAAAAACACTGTATAGTCAAAATAAGATACAACACAGAATAAGAAGGCAGTAATTGAAATTAGGCATTCTAAAGTCCATATGCTTTCTTTTCTTAAAGAAAACTGAAAGATATTAACTTTATTATGTATGTTGAAATTTTAAGGTAATAACCGAAGGTATAAAAATAAAATGTATAGCTTTTAACCCAATTGAGGAGGAAGAGGAAAAATAGAAGAAAACTCACTGAATACCATCCAGATAGTAACCAAAGCAGGTTAGAAAAACAAGATAGGCCTTAATGAATTTGGTAAGTACTATACTGCAAATCAAATGAGTCTACTTCTTCAACTGGCATTTGTCTGTATCTTGGATACTTGAAATATATCTCACATTTCCCAATATAAAAACCCTTACTTTAGGCAGAATGGTTGTCTATTACCCTATCTACTCTTTTGGTATGGCTTTCCTCATAATTCTCTACAAATACAAACATAGTAGTACTCCTTTAAGTCCTAGGTCAAGATATACTCTTTTGGGAAGTCTTCACCAGATTAACCCCAGTTTATCTTTCACTTACACTGATTTTTTTTTATCATATTTATGTTATTGTCCTTTTAATTGTTAAAACACTCCCTTAAAAATGATCTTTAGAAGGTCTATTCCATTTAAGCATATTTTGTTTCCTCAATCAGAACACACACTCCTTAAAATCAGAAAAAAAAATTCTTTAAGATTTTATAAACAATCTAGTACAGTGTTATTTATTTTTCACTTAAGGATGGAGAAAATCTTAAGTTATTTTTCTTTAATAAGCTTAAAAATATAAATTTTGCAACATATACACACATGTATCTCACATATACAAATAAATCAGGTTTCTAAAGACTTTGTTCTAATCTTTAGATAAGAAAGCTAAAGTGCATAGCTTTTAACATAGTCATTTCCCGTTTCTTTTCTTTTCACTTTTGCCAATTTTAAAAGGAGTCCATATGCTCACAGCTAAAAATATACAAGGTTAAGTCAAAGGAAGTCAGACACCACTAGCACAGTGAGGATTTTAATACAAATTGAAAAAGTAGTTACATTTTATTAAATGGTTATATTTATTAAAATATTAGTAGAAAAAGCTAGAGATAAATCTATAAAAAGAAAAAAGGTAAAACATTGATGAGATGTTAAAGAAGACCTACACAAATAAATGGAGAAAAATACTGTATTCATAGATCAGAAGACTCAATGCTATTAGGATCTCAATTTTCCAAAAACTAAACTACAGATCCCACGCAATCCCAATAAAATCCCAGCAAGCTACATATGTGATAAAATGTCACAAAATCATGCACAAAGACATGAAAAAAATGGGTGCATGCAAAAAGTGGTGAAATCCATGGGCTAGCTAATTACACTGTGCTAATCAATTTCTCGTTTTGATAATGCACTATAGCTATGTAAAGATGACACAAGAGGGGAAGATAAATATTGGGTGCAGAGACCTCTTCGTATTCTTTTTGCAACTTCCTATGAGTTTGTTTCAAAATATGTTAAAACAAAATCTCAGGAGCTTTTTATATAACTTGAAAAGCTTATTCTAAAATTTATACAGAAAAAGCAAAGGACCTAGACAATTGCAAAAAGTAGAAAACAGTTGAAGTACTCACTACCTGATTTCAAGGCTTTCTATAAAGCTACAGTAAGCAAGACAGTGAGGTAGTGGTGAAAGTACAGCCATACAGCTCAAGAGAACAAAATAGAGTCCAGAATATATCTACATGCTCAAGAGAACAAAATAGAGTCCAGAATATATCTACACATGTATTGTCCAAGGCGACAAAGCAAATTCATTTGTGATTCATTTATAGGAAGTTCTAGAAGAGCTTTTACAGTGATAGAAATCAGAACAGTGATTGCACGGGGTGGGGGATGCCCTACTGACTGGGAAGGACACAAGCGAACTTTCTGAGGATAAGGAAATGTTCCCTCTTAGTAAGGGCATGAGTTACACAGTTATATATATGTCAAAACTCATCTAACTGAACCACACAAGATCTATGCATTTCACGGTAAATAAACTATAATTTTTAAAATATACAACAGCATACAAGCCTTGTAACATATTTGTCTACAAGAAAATATACCAAAATACTAAGAGTATTCTCTTGGGAGTTAAGTTATCATTTTAATGGTTTTCTTATCGTCTCATTATTCTTTCTTTAAAATGTACATATATCATAATCAGAATAAAACAAGAAACATTTTAAAACTTTATGCCATAAAAAAAAAATCTAGCCCATAGTCCTGTTCCGCTCACTGATTCCTTATGTCAACCATCCTCCCAACCTGTAGGACTCTTCTTCAACAGGATATATCTTTGTACATCCTCCTGGTATTCCCTCAGTAAGAGCTGGGAGAAAGGTACTGACCCTTATCAGTTTCTATTGTTCAACAGACACTGCTAAAGAATTGCTATTCTCCACGAGGGGGGGGGGGGGGGGGGCAGGGGGGATTTCATTAGAGTTTCTTTAGAATAACCACAGCAAGAAAATAATGAAAAGAAATCTCACAGATACCTCTTTATTTCCTAATAAAACATCTAAACTTCATCATAGCTCCCTCTTCTCAACTTTATTGTCTTGGTAACTGATCATTCTGCAACTATTAATTTATTTGAACAAATATTTATAAAGTGCCTATAATGTGCTCCTCAATCAGGGTTAACACTGTGAAGTCCCCTTTGAATCATTGTTCTCCATCCCATATTTCTCCACAAAGCTGTCAAATTTTTCTCCAAGACGCTTTTCATCTGGTCTCCCCCTTTTCCATTTCTTCTATTGGTTTTGTCTGGCCCATCACCACCTACCTCATCGTTGGCTTACTCCATGTCATCTTCTAGCACAATTCTGGGGATCCCTGGGGTTATTTTTTGAGAGTCTGAAAGGTCAAAATTATTTTGCTCGTAATACTAAAAAGTCATTTGCCCCCTTTTACTGTGTTGATTTAGTGCAAAAGCAATGATGGTGCCACCAATTGCTAGTGCCTTAGCACACATCAAAGCAGCAGCCCCACGATGCACTAGCAGTCATCATATTCCTCAATGCCATGCACTCATGGGCGGGGTGGGGGGGGGGGGGGAGGGGGGGGCAGTTTCATTTAAGAATGCCCTTGTTGAGGCATACATATAAATTAATTGTATTAGATCCTGACCCTTGAATGCATGTCATTTTAATATTCTATTTGATGAAATACTGCATACCAAAGTGAAATGGTTGTCTCTAAGAACAGCATGTGTGACTGTCAGTTGCAAACTGCACTAGCCACTTTTCCACAGAACACCATTTTTACTGACAAACTGTGATTATTCATGCTTACATATTTGACATTTCCTTGAAAATGAACTGAATGGATCTGTCATTTCAATGAAAAAAAACAACAGTGTTTGTTGCAAGTGATGCATTTAGTCATTTCAAACAGAAATTTGAATCTTGGTAAATTTCTATCCAACTGTCAATAATTTAAGACTTTTTTTTATACAGAAAGAACTTTCTTACCATCTCAAATTTCTAAGAAGAGTTTAAACAAACAAAATAAATGTCTTATTTGAACATACCTAAGTTTTTGGTCAAATCTAAAATTCTTCCTCAGAGTTCAAGAACTAAGATAGGTAATACATCACAGGAACGCAAACCTATAATCTCAGGTCAAGGCAGCTGGAATTCTGAAGTGTGGCATCTTCCAGAACAACAACAACAAAAAGGAGAGTAAGAAACAAAGCTACAGCAGAAAACATGGTTTTCATCTCTTGAATCTAAGGCCTCTGGTATTAGGGAACAAAGCTCTCTTCCTAAAAGCCAAATTTAGTCACATTTATATTTAAAATGACAGTATCTTCATATATATAATAATAGTTATGAGCATTGCTTAATTTGCAGAAGATACTTACATTAAACCGCCTGTCACAGTTTAGGCTGAATAATAATCCACAATGCTTAATTCATTCTGCACCCACAACTGCCAGTGGTCTACGTCAAGTCCAATGCCACCTCCACTACAAAACTAGCTGTGAGTTCTCTCAACCAGAAACAAGGATCTCTTTCCTCTAAACTCATGTAGCACAAGTTTTTTCCTCATGTCAGTTCATTTACTCATTCCACAAATATTTACTAAGAGTCTAATATGTATCAGGCATTCTTTCAACGATACAGTAAAACAAAAAACCCCAGCTTCCTGCATTCACATTCTAGTGCAGAGAGAAAAGCAATGAAGAAATAAATATGGGGTGATGCATCCCATAATGAAAATTAGGAAGAGTAAGGAGCAAATTCTCTATGAAGCTAACAAAACTTAAAGGTCAGGCCCCCTCACGTGCATGGGCCTCTATGAGTTTTGAAAGTTACTGAGATATTGCCCTAGCCGGTTTGGCTCAGTGGATAGAGTGTTGGTCTGTGGACTGAAGGGTTCTGGGTTTGATTCTAGTCAGGGGCACATGCCCAGGTTGTGGGCTCAATCCCCAGTTGGGGGCATGCAGGAGGCAGCTGATCAATGATTCTCTCATCATTGATGTTCCTCTCTCTCTCTCCCTCTCCCTTCCTCTCTGAAATCAACAAAAATATAGTAAAAAAAAAAAAAAAGTTACCGGGACACAGAATACTGTAGGTGGGGAGAAGCAATCAAATTGTTATCAGGAAACATTTTATGAGCATTTCTGATTGATTAAATGTCTAAAGAAATCTCAGAAGAAAAGGACTGCAGCATTTTGTTGGGATTTCTTTTCTCATTCTAAATAAATATTCTGTCATATCTAATTTTTTTAATGTTTTTGTTTTCTTAATGAGAGCTCCCCAAACTATAAAAACTTCAGGCTCTTGTAAAATCTGGATTCAACCCTGGTAAAAACTGAAAGTGAGGGCAATGTGCTGTCTTTTATAGGGTGGTAAGGAAGAGACACATTTAAAAGGTGACATCTGAGCTGGGACCTGAGGGAAAAGAAACAAACCATATAAATATCGGGGGAGGAAAGAATTCAAGCCCAGACAGCAAGTGCAAAAATCCCGAGGCAGAAGCATGAGGAGCAGAGTAAGTGAGGAGGGCAGGAACAAGAGAAATATCTATACATAATAATAAAAGCATAATATGCTAATGAGACCAGACAGCGGGGGGACGTCCTTCCAGGCGACCTTCCGGATAAAGCTGCGGATGCAAGGGCTGAACCCCTTGCATGAATTCTGTGCATCAGGCCTCCAGTGTAACAATAAATAGTACCAGATACTGACAGCAATTAGCAATTACTAAGTACTATGTGTCAGGCACCGCCCTAACTACTTTCCTATGCATTTCTATTTTACAATTAAGGAAACTGAGGCACAGAGAGAAGGATTAAGTAATTGGCTAGAGGGTGGTGAAACTATGCAGTCTGATTCCAGAACCCAGTATTAATTTTGCTATGCTAGAGGTCGGTTATGTAGATATAATCTCTCAAATAGGAAGAGATTTAAAGTGCCAGAAAAGATAAAATCAACCATGTTTTGATCTTAAACTATGATAACTAAGAGTAGGTACACATTTTATGTTCCTGTAAATTCTTTTTTTTTAAAATATATTTTATTGATTTTTTACAGAGAGGAAGAGAGAGAGATAGAGAGTTAGAAACATCGATGAGAGAGAAACATCGATCAACTGCCTCCTGCACATCCCCCACTGGGGATATGCCCGCAACCCAGGTACATGCCCTTGACCGGAATCGAACCTGGGACCTTTCAGTCCGCAGGCCGACGCTCTATCCACCGAGCCAAACCGGTTTCGGCCCTGTGAATTCTTAGTACCAAGTCTTGTCATTTTTGCTACTCCACCCACAGTCCCTAATACATTTCCGTTCATATTATAATTATTCAATGTAGTAGGGTTATTCAATGTACTCTCAAGAGAGAACTACCAACTATTCATTCTCAATACAAAATAATGCATTAGATTTTCTTTCATAAGTAAATATATATAAATATACACACAGATCAAATCTTGGGAGTTAAGTAATTCCTTCAGGGAACCAGATCCATATCAAAATCACATAACCTGGAGGTTAGTTGTACGTGTTTTTTAAATGCTGTAGAGAAATTATCCCATAGTCTGTCCCATCATCACTTTTCATCTCCAATAACTACTGATGTTGAAAAATTCTACCTTAATTTACCTTAAATATTCAAGCAATCTTTCCAAAGTTTAGGGACATTTCCTCTGATACCCTTTAGACTTTGTTCTCCATGGAAGTAAAAATAAGCATAACCCCAAATAACCGTGTTTTCTTTTTCTTTTTCTAAATGCTTAAGGTCTTCATGTCCCTCATCAGAGGTGAGGTTTCAGAACTAAGTTTTCCTGAAAGGTTCTTCTAAAACACTAATCTAAGAATTAGTGTTAGATGACATTATCATAACACCTGGAAAGATGCAGTTACAAATAAGCCAATATATAATTCACTAAATACTTGAACATACAAATTAATTTCCTGGGTTCACTGCCCAATCTTCAATTTTTCTCCCATCAGTTTTCATACTGACTCCAAGTCTGTTTACACAGACTACCATGTGAATACTACTTTGGAGCTTAGCAACATTGCAACCTCTGCCTCAGAGGAAATGGCCTCCAAACATACATAGATAAAATAAACATCAACATTTCTAAAGCATGTTCTACCAGGCACTAGTTCCGAGGACACGCAATAAATATTGCAGAGAAAAAGAACCCTTAGTCAAGTAAGTTTGAAGTTTGCTGGGTTCCTGACCACAGGACTCCTGTCTTTAATACTCTACGCACAGTCCTGCTTTCCCTGGAGCATCCCAGCCACACTGTGGAAAACGCCTATGAAGTCCAGTTCGGAAGTAAAAGATGATTCCAAGGCTTCAAACTTATGAATGAATTGTCAACCTTGGGGCTCTGACAAAAAGGGGTGTGAGGAGAGGCACACGCTTGGAGGAAGATGTGGTCTGGGAGGAGGTTAGCGGGGCAATGGGCTGGAGCTCAGGAGAAAGCCCAGGGCTGAGACCGAGGAGGCGGTCACAGGGACTGGGCGGGGGTCATGAAACTAGGTAAGATACTTCCCGAGAAACACATGAAGGCTGGTCCTTCAAAACATCCTTTGCCTTGCCCTACCTCCAGCTTTAGTATCTTCTGCTTCTCTCTAGCACTAATGCAGAAGAACATTAGAACACAAAGAGTCTTAGGGTAGGAACATTACAAATTAAACTGGAAAATTTCATGAGAAAAGATAGCATAATGCATGTGAAAATCATATCAATGTTGATAATGTGATCTGGTAAAAAAACACACACAAATAAACAACAACAAAACATCAACAAACAAAAAAACTACCTAATTTCTCCAAAAAAACCCTTTCAAATGACAAACGTACAGGTCATTCATTTTTTTTTTTTCCTTTTGGGGGATCACTGACTTCTTTGAGAACGTACTGAATGCTATTAAGTCATCTCTCCAGAAAAACATATACACATACAACATTAAGCCTATTAATTTCAGAGGCCTTCATGGGCCTCCTGAGGACCAACCACAGAGCTCTCTCTAGCTGTCAACCCTAGGTCCCTAGGTAATCCTTGCTACAGATATTTCAACTGACAGATAAAGCCCACAGTTACAGGACATAGTTAAAGGCAAGTATAACTTCTTTATAAAAACAACAACAACTATAATCCCATGTAGGTGAAGACAGCACAGAAGAAATACATATTTGCATTTTTTGGACCTAGAAAAAAATAAAACCTCATTTGTTGACTAAAATTCAAGTCATTTGTTTAACACCATAAGCAGAAGGGCATATATGATGGTAATACCTTCACAACAAAACAGCCCTGAGAAGCTAAATGATTTTATAAGGCCACATAGCTAATAAGTTCCAGATCTTCCACTTCCTAGTTCAATGCTTTTTAACTAAACCATGCCACCTGAACTATAATAAGCATTTTACTACACTGGAGTAGGATAGTTTTCAAAATAAAAATCCCTTAAAATACCAACCTTCTAAGAATGACTATAAATAATGAGGTCTCTAACTTATTTCCTTAATCCACTTTTGGCACCCAAATGCTGACAAATTAAGGAGTAAATTATATATATTGGCTTTTAAAAACAAACCCTCTGATGCCTTTCTCTCTAATCAATGCAATTTATATAAATAAGAAAAATCTAAAACAGCAAAATACAAAAAAAAATGCTATCTTTATAGCATAAACATGATTAGAGGCAAAAATACAAATAATTTAAACTGTGGATTATTTAGCAAGCAGTGGGTCTAATGCCAGCAACTACAGGGAGTTTTTCTGCTCTGGGGCCCTGGCATTGAAGAGTCTGACAGGCAGGCATCGGGCATCTATCGTGTGATGTCCACTTGGCAGATTACAACAGTGAGGCCTAGCGGGCTGCACAGCAGGAGCTGGGTATCCCAACTGCTACTTAAAGATCCGATGGAACTCAGAGCCTGGCTACAAGAGAAATGCTGAGCTAAATGTGTGCCTCCGTTTCTCCCCGGGAAATTCAGTAATACATCACCTGCCCATGCCCCATCTTCACAGAAGCAGTGCTGCCTCTTGGTTAAAAACGCAGTCTCCGAAGCTAACTGTTTTGAATTCTGGCTTTGCCATCTACCAACTTTAGCAAGTTACTGTAACCTCCCTGTGCTTCAGTTTCCTCAACTGCAAAACAGAGTTAATAACAACAATGTCTATTTCATAGGGTTGTTGTGAGGATTAAATTAACACATGGAAACATCTTAGGCACTGCCTGGCAAATAATAAGCACTCTGTAAATAGTAGTTTTTATTATCATTATTTTAAAAAGATGACAGGATTAATCAATTTATACCTGTATTGCACTTAGATGTTCTTAGGAAATTACAGGCCTTAATTTGTTTACTTTTTAGTCATGTGGCTTAACAGCTGTTTTTTCTAAATATAGTAAATGCATGGCCAATTATTCTTGTAAAGAACTGAAGAAGAACTCACTGTACACACTGCCACCTAAGACATACATTAGCAAAGTTTTAGTAACTTTTCATCTGAATATAAGTTGGCTCCTTTACCAGCTGTAAGCTACTTGGATCCCTTCATTTCAACTTTTACAATCACCACCAATTCCCAAACGCACTAATAATGGTTATTTTTACATGAACTATTGCAATGGCTTCCTAACTGCCCCCCCACCCCCCCAACCCCACTCCCTACACTGCAGTAGGTAGATCTTTCAAAAATCCAAACTTAATTTCACTCTCCACTGTCCTAAAGAGGAGTCTGACCTCCTTACAGGCTCTAAGAGGCCATCCTCCCGCTCTGGACACTCAGGCCACACAGGCATCCTTTCAAATCCTTACCTCCGGACTCAGAGCCTTCACAAGAATGTGCTCTATCTGGCACAATTCCCTCTCCCCATTGCCTCCGACTCCCTAAAGGCGATCAGTCCTCCTGTGACATGCTCTCCTAACCCTAATCTTAATCCTTTCTCCTTTAACCCTAATCTTAATCCTTTCTCCTCTGCAGCACAAAATAAAACTGCAATAAAGTAAATGGTTGTTTCATGCTGTTCTTGTCTCCCTCCCGCCCCCCCCCCCCCCAAAATTATAAACTCCAAGTGGGAACATGTCTGTCTTTGTTACAACCCAAGTGCTCTGATGCCCTGTGCCCTATACATAGCAGGTGTGCAGCATACACCTGTCTACGGGGGAAAGTGATTAAGTGATGGTGGAAAGCAAATCATCCACAAACCAAGACTAACGCAGAATACTGGCTGCACCGTATTAAATATCTAAGTCATATGCATGGCACTGGAGTAAAAGTAAAAACCTATTGCTCAAACGTGGGCAAAATCAAGTGAAGACTTAAACTTGCCAAAGTCAAGTTAAGCTGTGTGCATCCTCAGGGTTACGTGAAACAGGAGTTGTTCCACTCTGGTTACCAGTAAGAAGATCCACAACTAAATCAAGACTGCTACCACATTTGGCACTGTCCTCCTCTCCTCTTGGCAGCCTCCGCGAGGCCCAGAGTTGAGCAGGCCAGGGAAGAGTGATTTGTCTCCCCCATTTAGAAGCGGTCCCTCTACAACAGCAATGCTGTACTACTCACGGGCTTTGAATTCTAACCTCATCAAACCAGTACCTTTCCGAAGTATTTAATTCAGGTGTTGTGTTTTTTGTGTGTGTTTTTTTTTCCAGTGGCCCATAGGTCACTGGAAAAAAACAACACAATTTTAATACGGCATCAAAGTCCAGTTGGACTTGGAGAAAAGTTTCTCTTTCTTAAAAATAAAATAAAATCATGCTAACTAGATCGCTTTTACAAAAGAAAGGCGTTACTTAGAAAAAAAAAAAAAGAACTGGCATGCCGATGCTCAAAGGCTAAAGACTGAGGGGCTGTCGGTGGAAGCTGCCCAGCGTGATAGCCACACCGGGGCCTGGTGGGTGGACAGCGGGCCGGCCAGGTCCGTCGGAAGCGCGCAGCTTTGACAGACGCCAAAGCCCTGCGGTCTGGCTCGCCGCACCGACCCCGCCGCGCAACAGACGCCCGGCCCCTCCGCGCGGCGAGGCGCAGAGCCCCCCGCTGCCCGCGCCCCGCGCCGCTCAGCCCTCCGGGAGCGCGCGTGCAGGGCAGGGCAGGGCGCAGGTACGCACTGGGAGGTCTCGGGGTTAAACATTCGGCCCTTTGTTCGCTCCCGGGCAGCGGAGCCCCGGGCACCCGCTCCGCCTCCTCCCCCGCAGCCCCGGGCGCCAGCGCCTCCCGCCGCCCGGGCTCCGCCGCGCCCCCCTCCCTCCCCCGCCTCCCCGCGGCGGGTCGGGACCCCGGTCCCCGGCGGCGCGCCTTTACCTTGTAGACGTCGCCGTAGGTGCCGCTACCGATGCGCTGAATCAGCTCGAAGTCCTCCTGCGGGTTCCGGCGGGACAGATCGAAGCCGGGGTTCATGGCGGGCCCGGGTGCCCCCCGCCTCCCTCCCGGGCCGGGGAGGGGGGGCGCTCAGGGGGCCACACGGAGAGTGGGAGCCGCGGCGGGACCCCTGCTCCCCCGGAGGTCACAATCGCCCGGCTCCACGCCGCGGCCGCCGCTCCCCTCGCGCCGCCGCCGCCAACGACGGCGACGACCGGGCTAACCGTCCCCGCCCCTCGCAGCCGCGCCGCGCCGAACCCCGGTCACACCCACGGGGAGAGGAGAACGCTCGCAGCCCCTCGCTCCGGGTGAAGCTCCAACATGGCTTCCGCCTTGGCCGCTCCTCCCCCTCCCCTTACTCCGGCTCCTCCACCCTCCTCCCCTTTTCCCGGCGCCCGCCCGACTGCGCAGCCGCGATCCCGGAGGGAGCGCTCCCTGCCCCGCGCGCTCCAGGCCCGTGCGCGCTCCGGCGCCGCGCGCCTGCCCGGCTCTGCGCGCTCCGGCTCCGCGCGCCTGCCCGGCGGTGCGGGCGGCCGAGCTTCGCCCTTTCAGTGGCCGCGGCTGGCCCGGGTGCGGGAGTGTGCCGGGCTGCAGGGGTCCGTTGCCAGGAAAGGGTTGCCTGCCCCGGGGACCGCGGGCAGGACCGGCGGAGAGTAGCTCCTACCCATGTCTGATCGATTCCCTTGTTGACGATGTTTGACGTTGCTGGGTCAGGTCCCAATGCTAAACCGGTGGAATAGCTTTAGTTTGCAAGACAGACAATGTCCCAAACTTTAGAAGCAGGTACACAGAGGACACAGCCGAGTACCACAGACTTACTGGAACTGTGGGGAAGGGTTTCCCTGAGCAAAGCCCCTGGAAAAAAAGCGAGCAGTGCTTGCCCCGATTCCCGACCCCTCCGGCCCTTGGTGTTGGCCTGCCAGGATGCAAAAGAGGACAGGCCAAGAGGGCAAGCCGGGAGGTGTGTGGAGTGGGAAGGGCATGGGAAGCTCGAGGAGCAAAAACACACAGAGCGGCCGCCAGCAGCCGGCGTAGAGGGCGTGGGAGGCAGGCAGAGCACAGCACTGAAGCAGTGATTGACCTCCTCACCAGAGACGACTGGATTATCAGACTCTGGGCGGGTACTGTGCAAGCTGTCAAGCAACCTCGCAAAGAGGAGGCGGCGGAGGGTGGAGCGTGGACAAGTCCCATTCCTGCACCTGCAGTGTAAACACGTGACGATCTGGAAGCTCTTCACCTGCCCAAGGCCCCACCCTGCTCAAGACCCAGATTTCCAGCATTACATCCAGTCTATGTGGACACCAGTGCTGTCCAAGAAATCATGTAGGTATGGAGGGTTAATTTTCTGTTCTCAACAAATTGCCCAGTAGGCATTTCCAAAAGGTTTAATCAAGTCGGTGATGGCCACTTAGGCAATGCCACTTTGGAGTGTTACTTCAGAAATGCTTTCCTAATACCTTTAAGCACCACACCTTCTGACCACTAATATTCCCTAATGCCTACTGGCTCCTGAGAAAGGAGATCTCATCAAACCTGTTAGGGATAGAATGAATATAATCAAACAATAGCCAAGCATTCTACTTAAGGTTAACTTCATACATTTTTATCTTTTCGATCCTTTTTCCTATAGTAAGACTGCATATTTGCCAAATTCCCAAAGAAGTTTACTCTGAGTATCTATGGAGGAAAAGATGTTGGAACATGACCACCTATTCAATGATACAAGTAGCCTTTCAATTGTCTAATTTTTCTTAGATTAAAGTATCAGCATTATGAGCATATTACTTGAATTGCTCCCCAATGAATACTTATGACTGGATTTCTTCTAGATGGATCTACCTCAAAGCTCCTGACTAAATGTTATTCCGTGGCCAAGGATCCTGCTTTTGCCTGTTTAAGGCACTTGCTGGGGGCACAGAGTGCAGGCCTTCCTTCTGCCTGTCCATATTTGGAGAATTGTTTGGCCTCTTTAAACAGGATAACCAGCCCAGGATTCAGGTAAGCAGATCTAACAAACTATCCCAAACAGGAATCAGTTGTGCTCTCTTTCTCTGCCTTTTGAAAGCTGGAATGCCAAATTCTCAGGATTCTCAGGACTGAATGCGGCTCAAGACCCGTTCTAATGGTTTCACTGTTTTGTTTGTGAGGATTATCATCTGTGCAGATAACTTTGCATTTGCATCACTAATAGACTTCTTTCAAAGGGAAAGACATTTCAGTAGGGCTGGGACAGCCTTTAAAGTTTTGTTTGTTCCTTTTTGGCAGGGCCAACCTAGTCCTCTTGAAAAGAGATGGATTTCCATGTAAGGGCCTGATTTGCCATATGAGTTTCAACATAAATAAAAGTGTTTGTGCAATTAACTGCTCACAGAGAGTAAAATATTACGTTCTTTGTAATGTGTACATACAACCATATCCGATGTCTTTTTTGTTCTAGTCTAACACTCACTTTACTAGAAGTAACACTAATGATCACACTTTCTTTAAGTCAGAGAAATAGCTTCCCTCTTCTATGATTGGAAGCATCCTTAGAAATCATCTAATCCTTTCAAATAAAAACTACTTCACAGCATCTCTCCTGGGCTTACCGCTGTTTGGATACAGCAGGTCCATGGACTCATTCCACATCATTTTGTTATGACGTTGATGAGATGCTGTAGGAACTTAACTCTTCTTTATTTCACTTAGCCTGTGGGAAAACTGGTTTCATTATATGTCATTTCACCACAGTTCCAAGAACCCAGGAACATATTAAGTACCTAAGGACTTACTGTATCTTCAGTAAAAAGGAACCCACTGCTTCCAAAGTAATTTGCCTTATTATAAGATAGTGCTAGTGAATTATCATAATAATAATAGAAAAATAATGATATCTAACATACCAAGTGCTTACAAAGTGCCAGGACTTGAGTCAATTACTTTCCATGTATTATTTAATTCTCATAACAACTTGATGATGTAAGTCCTATCTATGATCTGCATTTTATTTTCAGACACAGGCAGATTAAGCTGCTCAAGGTAAAACAGAAAACTGAAATTTGAACAGAAGCTGAATGACATGAAGGCCAGACTGTTAGCCACTAGTCTATACTCTGCTTCATAGTGTACCTTTTAGAAATTCTCTTATGCTAAGTGGTATAGAATACAGAGAAGAAAAGCCATAGTCCTTGCCCTCAAGGAGTTTGCAGTCTCACAAAACTGTGCGCAGCACAGAGGAGGGACATTAATGTCAACAGGAAGACCTAGGTGTGCTGCTAAAGCTAAAGTTTGAAGAACGCATTGGAGTTGTCCAGACAAATGAGGAGGAGGCACTATCCTCCAGGCTGGCCACTTAGCTGCAGCCCCTTAAAGCACCCACTCCTGCCAGCATCGCACAGTAGGGAGCACATAAAGGCTAAAACGGGCAGTAGTAGTTTGTTGCCTACATTTCCAAACCACTCTTCAGTTAACTTACCTCTCAGATATGTGGCTTAAGGATTCCTTTGTCTCCGCGCCAACTCCCCGTTTCATAGCCACCACTCACATACAACAAAACCACCACTCACTTTCAGTACACCAACAGCTCTGGGAAAGGAATCCTGAGCAAGCTCTAGCCCAAAAGGGACGCACAACAGCCAGGGCATCCAGCAGGGGAGGAGAATCAGACACGGACATGTATGTGAAACAATATGGCAGAAGCTTCCAGGAGATTATACAGCCTAGTCAGCACAGCTCTGAGCCAGGCTACCTGTGTTTAAATCTTGTGTCTGTAGCTTTACTGAATGACCTTGGGAAATTATCTCAAACTGAGGCTGTTACAAAGAGCCAAAAAGAAAATACACGCAAAAGGCAGTAGTGCCTGGCACCACAGTAAACCCACAAAGTATTAATTACTATTATTTTGAATATTTTAGAAAGTTTTAAGGGCAGGTAGGGATGGGGATGGAGATATGGTTTAGAAAGCAAATGTAACAATCTATATATATAAAAGCCAAGCGACTGGAACAATGGAACAACTGGAACGACCAGTTGCTATGATGTGCACTGCAGTGGCCAACTGGCCCCCCCAACCTCCCTCCCCCTGGCCAGCCCCGTCCCTGATCACCCCCCACCCTGATCGGAGGCAGGGCCTGTCGGCCTGGCCCTGATCGGCCCCCATCGGGGCTGGCTGGCCGGATCCCACCCATGCACAAATTCGTGCACCGGTCTATATATATATAAAAGTTTAAGCGACCAAACGACCAAATGGTTGACCGGTCACTATGACGTGCACTGACCACCAGGGAGCAGATGCTCAGTGCAGGAGCTGCCCCTGGTGGTCAGTGCACTCCCACAGCCAAACTCATGGGGCATCCCCCCCAGCCAACAGCCCCGATCGGCCCTTCTCTCCCATCCCCCGGCTGGCTGGCCCTGATCACCCCAATAGGGACTGGGCAAGACAGCCCCAATCAGCCCAGATCGCCGGCCAGGCCAAGGGACCCCACCCATGCATGAATTCGTGCACCAGGTATATATATGTATATGTGTGTAGATCCTATCTAATAAAAGAGAAACATGGTAATTGGCGTACGACCGATACCCTTTTCATTGGCTAATCAGCGAGATATGCAAATTAACTGTCAGCCAAGATGGCGGCCGGCAGCCAGGCAGCTTGAAACTAACATGAGGCTTGGTTGCCTCAGTGACGGAGGAAACCAACGTTCCCCGCCTGCCGCTGCCTCTGAGCTGGCAGTTTAAGAAACATTGTAACAAATACGCCCAACTTCAGCCAGCAGATTCGCAACATTGTAAGCAAAGGCCAGAAACCTACTTTCAGCCGGAGGCCTAAGAGCTGGAGCCAAGCCTCAAGCTAAAGCTGGCCCAGAATTAAAAAAAAAAAAGGAGCGTTTGGGAGTTCAGTCACCCCCAGCCTGAAAACAGCCCTCAGCCCCTCACCCAGACTGGCCAGGCACCCCAGTGGGGACCCCCACCCTGATCCAGAACACCCTTCAGGGCAAACCAGCCGGCCCCACCCGTGCACCAGGCCTCTACCCTATATAGTAAAAGGGTAATATGCCTCCCAGAACCGGGATCAGCGGAGCCATGAGGCCTCCCGGCACTGGAATCAGCATGACAGGGGGCAGCACCCAAACCCCCTGATTGCCCTGCGGCTCTGTGTGTGACAGGGGGTGGGGCCACAACCTCCCTATCCACCCTGCTCTGTGCCTGATATGGGGGAGCTCCCCCCCCCCCACGGGCCCTGCTCTGTGTGTGACGGGGTAGAGCCATAACCTCCCCATCAGCCCTGCCCTGAGTGTGAGAGTGGCGGTGCCCCAACCCCCTGATCCGCCCTGCTTTGTGGGTGACAGGGTACAGAGCCCCAACCCCCCTGATGGGCCCTGCTCTGTGTGTGACAGGGGGTTGCTCCACAACCTCCCCATCGACCCTGCCTTGAGTGTGACAGGGGGCGGCGCCCCAACTCCCCAATCAGCCCTGCTCTGAGCCCGACCAGGGGCTGCACCTAGGGATTGGGCCTGCCCTCTGCCACCCGGGAGCAGGCCTAAGCCAGCAGGTCGTTATCTCCCGAGGGGTCCCAGACTGCGAGAGGGCACAGGCCAGGCTGAGGGACCCCCCCTCCCCCCCCGAGTGCACAAATTTTTGTGCACCGGGCCTCTAGTATAGATATAGATATAGATCTAGATCTAGATATAGATATAGATATAGATATAGATATAGATATAGATAGATATATCTCCCTGAATTAAGGCCAGAGAATTGGAGGAAGGAAAGAAGGGAAAAGAACCGAGGAGGTAATTGGAAGATGGGATTAACAGGTTTGAAGAAGCAGGCAGAGACATGGGTGCCATGTAGGCTTCTGGCATACATAATTGGAGGATCCCAAAAAGGTGATAACAGTTGCCATAATAAAAGGAACTGGAATTCTTTGGGGGATGGTTTTAGCACTGGATCGAAGTAGATGATTCTCTTTTGTACCTGTTATGTTTGATGTATTCAACTGGAAACATAAAATTAATGATAAATATGTAGGGTTGACAGTTGGAAAAGATTTCAGGGCTAAGTTTTAAATTTAATGAGTCATAGTTCAGAAATATTTATTGAGCATATATTATGTGCCAAACTATATTAGGTTCTGGCAATACAATAGGGCATGGTCCCTGAACTGAAGTTAAGGGTTCAGACAAGTCCTCAGATAATTCCTTTACGGTGAGATAATTCCTGGATGCAGGGAAGCAGAGTCAGGAGATAGTAGGTGCTGCTTGGGCTAACAATTTGACTCCTTTTAAACCAATACATATTTTAAAATTTTCTTTAAACCAATATTTTTAAAAGCATGCACCCAACATTTATTTACAGGTGAGGTGGAGATCTGCATAGGGAGTGGGTGGAGATGGGAGTCCTCCAATGTCAGCTCTCAGTTTCCTCTTTGTTTTTCTGAGCAATTCAGCTCTGCTCCCAGATTTGCATACTTCCTAGTACAGTGTTTCTCAACGGAGGTTTTATTAGCATTTTGGGACTGTCCCCATGCATTCTAACCTTCCTCCACCCTGTGTCAAGACTACTCCCAGCCATACTGGCATCAACAACAAAAATGGCCTCACATATTTCCAAATGCCTAGGGTTGGGCTGGGAATTGGGGTGGGAGTGTGACTGCATTGAGAATGTTTGCCCATCGTGTCCCTTGGGAGAACTATCACCTACATATAACTACTTACCATAGTATTCATTTCTATCTCATGCAGTGTATATTCAAGAGAAGTTCTGATATGGAAAATATTGTTCCTTTTATTACATTTTTAATATTCAGCACCGTGATATTTAACTGCCCTCTGTAGATTCTACTTGCCTTTTATCAGGTAGTCCCCAGGATGACATAGGAGGGCACTGAATCTGGTCTTTGCAGGTCAAAGAAATCGTCACAGAGGAAGGGACCTCTAAGCTGAGAATTAAAAGACCGAGAATTAGCCAGGCAAGGAGGTATACTCCGTACCATGGGTATAAATGTTACCTTCAAAGAAATGAAAGGTGTTGTGTTTGGAGTGAACAATAGATGAGGCTAGTGGTAAGCAGGGACCAGTCCATGAAGGGGCATTTAATCATGTTAAATAATCTCTTATTGAGAACAAAAGGGAGCTATTGATGGGTTTTCAGCACAGAAGTAGCATGGTCTTCTTTGTGCCTTAGGAATGTCCAATTAGCTGCAGCATGCAGAATGAATTGGAGGCTGATGGAAAGACTGAAGATGAGATGGGAGAATAGTTAGCAGGCCCTTGCAGTAGTCCAGGTGAGAGAAAAGGGTGGCCTGAATTAACATAGGGAGTTAGCATCAACATTCAGTAATGGTATTATTTGAATTTGTGGGTTGAGATGAATTCTCATAGTGAAGATGTATGGAGTTCCTGAAGAACTCCGCCATTTAGAATGTGAGCAAAGGGAGAGCATCCAGAAAAAGAGGCCAGCAAGGTGGCATCCAGTGTGGTATGTGGAAAGGAAATGGTGTGGCAGCCACAGGAGTGCACCACGCAGGACTCCCTTCAAGGAAGCACCTGCTCTGAAGAGTGTAATTAACTGAAACCCTCCAGCCACCATGCCGCTGGGATTCATCACAGCATTCCTGCAGAGGTCTGTCTCAGATGCTTCCAGCCAGGGACTGGGCTCTGTCAGCCATTCTTACTCAGCGCAGTTTCCTCTAATGAGCAGTCTCTGCTCTGGGCTTCCCATTGACCTGACTGAGCCCTTCTCGGAGCTGCACTGCAGACTGAGGCTTTCCATTCCTTCTCCCTTCTTTCTCTCCCATCACAGGCATGAAGACATGCATTGCAGTGTGAGACTCTTCCCTCCCTTTCCTCTTTATCCTTCTCAGATGTGTCCACATATAAGAATCTTGCATTTCTAATTCAATTTTACTGTCTGCTGAACTAGTACCATTGGATCAATGAAGCAAGGAGGGAGTGTTATCAACAGTGTTAAATGTCAAAGAGAGACTAAGAAGGAGGGAGACAGTAGAGTGCCATTAGATTTGTCATTGTGGAGGTCAGTGCGACTATTGAAATTCATATTCTTTCTTCTGCTGTTGTGCCTCCTCTTAGTTCTCCCAGATCCCCTTCAATCTTTCTCATTCATCGTGATTTTCATATAGCTCACCTGGACCCCTCATATGGGTGCATTTAATGTATTAATATCTTTCTAAACTCTGGCACTAATGTTATATTTAAGTTCAATATCCCAAATGCAGTCTGTTTAGTGTTGACTATGGGAGGATTATAACGGCAAATCTGAATGCAGTCTGTTTTCTGCTATGTAGTGCAAGCCTCTTAATTAGTCTCTCTGGCCTGATTCTCTTCCTCTTCTGATATTACCTGGCCAATAAACACGCTTCTAATATGCCAACAGTGGAAATATGGAAGTCCTGAGGGGGATCTAAATTTGGAATCAATGTGAGTTCACTTTTAGGCCTGTTGAGAAGATGAACGGGCATGAAGGAGGAGCCATTGTAAAGATGGTGACAAATTTAGAAAGAAGGGATTAGACTACCATGTAAATTTGTGTCAAATAAATAAAGATTGTGGAATCATGACACCTCTGAGAATCTGAGCCTATAGAGCAATGGTGAACAAACGTCTTTATAACAAGGGCCACTTAACAGGAGCAGAAAATGTTTATTGACCTCATTTTATAGACATTCAAAATAAAAATAATGTCACTGCCTTTCATAACGAGAACATTTCCACATTTATATTTCATTTTATATTTGGAATAATTCCTTGAAGTATTATCATCCACAATTTACACATGGGGACACTGGAGCTTAGATACCGATCAAGGTTGATAATTAGTTCCAGTCAATTTCACATCTCCTGAGCCTTGCTCACTGAACTTCAGGTTGTACTAGATATTGGGGATGCAAAAGTGAATAAAATGTGCACCCACTCCTCAGCCACCACACCATTCCTTTCTTTGCTTTTCTCCAGAGGGTTGATATGCTCTCTTAGCTTGGGCTGGGCTGGCTCATCACCCACACAGACAGCCAGTGTATAGGAGGAACCGACTTCAGGGTACCCTGGCAGTTCCGTGCCAATGATGTAGTCATCATCTTATAAAGATAAGGAAGATGTGGGAACTATTACACACTACTGTGTGGGGAATAAATTGGTACTACAATATTGGAAGGCAATTTAGCAATACCTATTAAAGCTAAAGATATCCTTACCTTATCTAACAATTCCATTTTTCCATATATGTATACCCAAGAAACTCCCTCAAATGCATAAGGAGACATGTAAACACGTGGTCATTGAAGTATGGTCTATAACTGGAAAACAGTTGGAAACAACCTAAATGTTTGTCAACCTGAGAATGGATAAGTAAATTGTTATATGATTACACAGTGGAATACTATATTATCCTTTATAATAAAAGGCTAATATGCAAATAGACCGAAATGGAGAACAACCTAACAACCGCTTGCTATGATGTGCACTGACCACCGGGGGCCCTGTGCAGAACATGGCGGGCGTTGGCCATGGTGGGATGGTGGAGCAGGTGAGTGGGGGCGCCAGTCACTGTCATCGGGGAAAGCCTCTGGTGGTTACTTTTTTTTATTTTTTATTTAATTAAGTCTTTATTGTTCAGATTATTACATTTGTTCCTCTTTTTTTCCCCCCCATAACTCCCCTCCTCCCAGTTCCCGCCCCACCCTCCGCCCTCACTCCCCACCCACTGTCCTCATCCATAGGTGCACGATTTTTGTCCAGTCTCTTCCCACATCTCCCACACCCCTTTCCCCCCCAAGAATAGTCAGTCCATTCCCTTTCTATGTCCCTGATTCTATTATAATCAAGTTCATTCTGTTCATCAGATTATTTATTCACTTGATTCTTAGATTCACTTGTTGATAGATGCATATTTGTTGTTCATAATTTGTATCTTTACCTTTTTCTTCCTCTTCCTCTTCTTAAAGGGTACCTTTCAGCATTTCATATAATCCTGGTTTGGTGGTGATGAACTCCTTTAGCTTTTCCTTATCTGTGAAGCTCTTTATCTGACCTTCAATTCTGAATGATAGCTTTGCTGGATAAAGTAATCTTGGTTGTAGGTTCTTGGTATTCATCACTTTGAATATTTCTTGCCACTCCCTTCTGGCCTGCAAAGTTTCTGTTGAGAAATCAGCTGACAGTCGTATGGGTATTCCCTTGTAGGTAACTGAGTTTCTTTCTCTTGCTGTTTTTAAGATTCTCTCTTTATCTTTTGCTCTTGGCATTTTAATTATGATGTGTCTTGGTGTGGTCCTCTTTGGATTCCTTTTGTTTGGGGTTCTCCGCGCTTCTTGGACCTGTAAGTCCATTTCTTTCACCAGGTGGGGGAAGTTTTCTGTCATTATTTCTTCAAATAGGTTTTCAATATCTTGCTCTCTCTCATCTTCTGGCACCCCTATAATTCTGATGTTGGTACGCTTGAAGCTGTCCCAGAGGCTCCTTACACTATCCTCGCATTTTTGGATTCTTTTTTCATTTTGCTTTTCCGGTTGGATGTTTTTTGCTTCCTCGCATTTCAAATCATTGACTTGATTCTTGCGCTCCTCTGGTCTGCTGTCAGGAGTCTGTATAATATTCGTTATTTCAGTCCGTTTATGCTTAATTTCTAGTTGGTTCCCCAATATAAGATCGAGGGTCTTATTAGTTTTCGTGTAGAGCTCATTAAGTTTATCAGCAGCTTCTAAACAGTTCTTGAGAGACCTTAAAAGTGTGGTTCTGAACTCTATTTCTTCCATTGACAATTTTGTCCTGTTTCTTTGTCTCCGCATTTTGTTATGCTTCCTTGGTGCACCCCTTAATGGTCTTTGTTCGCAGTCTTATAGTGAAATCTTGATTGTTGTAGCTAATTCCAGGGAGGGTTTGACCTCCAGGCCAAGTGGCTATGAGGATCAGCTGTGTCAGTAGTGAGAGAACTTCTGTCCTCTAGGGAGGTGCTAATCTAGCCTTTGCCTGAGGCTATCCGGCAAATGCCTCTGTGCAGGGCTTGGGCGGGGCAGGGCGGGTCGCACAGGATCAACAGGGTGGGCGGGAGAGAGCAGTTATGGCGGCTCTCAGTCCTGTCCCCAGGGGCTCTGCCTCTCTGAGTCCCAGCACCCGCTGCAAAGCTGGGAGAGAAAGCTGTACTCGCTCTGACCGAAGCCAGACAGTCCCGCTTCTCCCGTTTGAGTCTGGGTCCCTAAAGACTTGCCTGTATCTGGAGCTCAGAGTCTGCGACTCCCTCCCGATTGAAAACGCCAACCTCACCCTCCGCCGCCAGCCTGCTCCGCGCACTCCGCACCTCAGAACTTGACCTCAGCACTGCGCCTCCTCTGAGTGTCCGTGTGCGTTTCTCTTTCCTCCTAGTTGTAGGACTTCCACTCAGCCAGCGTTCCTGTGGTTCTGGGTGGTGTCCCTTCCGTTTTTTGGTTTCACTTTTGAAGTAGTTGTTCAAAGCAGCAAACTCCGGCGTTAACCTATGCCGCCATCTTGGTTCTCCCTCTGGTGGTTACTTAAAATTCTGTACTCCCACGGGCCACAATCCCGCCTGGCGCTTGCACCTGCAGCTGGTGCAGGAGCTGCCGCTCGTACCCGCTGCTGGCACTGGCCTCAATCACTCAGTGTCAGCAGCGCATGGGAGCGGCAGCGGCAGGAGCGGGGCTTCCAGCAGACAAGGGACCAGGGGCTGCAGCAGGAGGGTCCTGGCTGGGGTGCAGAGGATGGGTGGAGACCCGCCTCTGTGCCCACCACAGCCTCACAGCCCACAGTTCCTTTCAAGGTGCACAAATTCATGCACTGGGCCCCTCGTAGTTAAAATAAATGAACTATCCCGGGTAGCTTAGTTGGTTAGAGCATTGTCCCAATACATCAAGGTCGCAGTTTCCATCCCAGGTCAGAGCACATACAAGAATCAACCAATGAATGCGTAAATAAGTGGAACAACAATCTCTCTCTCTCTCTCTCTCTCTCTCTCTCTCTCTCTCTCTCTCTCTCTTTCTTTTCCTCCCTCCCTCCATCAATCCCTCCCTTCCTCTCTTTCTAAAATAAATAAATTTAAAAAGAACTAGAGCAGGAACTAGAATATTTACATATAAGTCTCAAAAAGTAAAATATCAGGTGAAAAAAAGAGTGGCAGAAGAAACACAAAATATACTGCCATTTATATTAAGTTTAAAGGCATAAAGCAATACTATCTATTTTCATGTAAGATAAACATTTTAAAAATTTCATGATAATAATAAACTTCAAGTTCAGGATAATTGTTACCTCTGCTGAGGAAGAAAAATAATGACAGTATATGGAGAATCTGTAGCCAAATCTGTATTATTATGTGTGTTTTTAAGTGGCTCTGAAGCAAATATGGCAAAAAGTAAATATTTGACAAAGCCGTGTGTGGAAGGCAAATTTGTTATACTGGTTTCTATACTCTGTCTGCTTGTATATATGGGCCTTGGACCCTGGAGTACTGGAGTTTTCTTGTGTTTTTTTCCCCCTGCTGCTTTTTATGTGTTGAAATCCACTCATTCTTTGATATCTAGCTCAAGTTTCACTACTTAATTGAGAATTTTCTTGACAATCTTGTTAGTCCATACTATGTTCTTTCTTTTCCAAATCATGTTAAGTCTATAAAGTTCTCTGACTATGTTTGGATGACCATACTTTTTTATGTTGTTATTTAACTATATATTTTGCCTTGCATTAATATTTGACTATACACACACCTTGTCTTTTCAATTATATTGTAAGAGCCTTAAGATCAGGGACATCTTAAACTTTTAAAATTCTTCCCTAGTGCTCAGTGGAGCCTAACTAGATATTTATTAAAGAAAAGTGATACGTTAACTAGTAATTATAACCCTCCCTACAAAACCTTTACAGAGAAAGTAAAAAATACTACTAGTATTTGAGCTACATTTGCTTTTATTTTCCCAAAGAGAGAATACTAATGAGCTGTGAAATGACCAAAAATTAGGCAGCAGAAGGGAAAAGAAGATATAACTGGCTTGTGTATTACACATTCTGGAAAATCAGCTCTTGAATGATTAAGTGTGGAAGAACTCTTATGGGGAAAAGCAGATTTTAAAATTTCATTTTATGACTACAGAATTGTTCTATAGATCATTTCCAGTTTTGAGGCAATCCGGGCCAAACTTGCAAAATATTTTGGATTAACATTTTTTTTTTTTAACGACATACAATGTAACCACATACAAATACACCTTGTTATCATTCTGCCTTCAGTATTTATTGGACTGGACATGGGAATGGTGGTCCAAGGAAACTAAAAAACAAAAGTTGTTCCTTTGGAATAAGAAAGGGTTTTGAAGGAAAAAGAAAATTACTTCGAGTTCAATGTACCCTTAGCCTATCATGTAAAAAGTGCTGTGTTCTTGAATTAACCACCTTACCTGAAACCTCAGAGTAATAGCTGAGTCTACACTAGTCCAGGATGACAGCTAAAGAGCACAGGAAATGGTTAGAAGTCTGGACTGTATTGTCTCTCCTCAGGATGGAAAGCTGGGTATCACGGAATGAGATAGATTTAGGGATCAGTCTGGTGTCTTTTAGCCTAAGCAGCAGCTGCTATGGTTTAAGTCAAAACTACCACCATTTTGTCCCTGGAGAGTTTCCTAATGGGCCTTCGTAATGTTTTATTAAACTAGGCCACTCTCCCGTGGTCCTTTGGCCTAAGTGCCACAGCACTCAGAATAGTTACCTAAATTAAACCGTACCTACACCTGTGTTTATGCCTGCATTTTTAACTTGGAAGTGTCCCTTAGGGAGGTTGCAGCTCTGCAATGATGACCTCTCTCTATCTCTGTGCTGTTTGTGTCCTGACCGAGAAAGCTAGACAGAAGTTTCTTGCAATTTGGTAAGATACTATATATTCCCTCGTGTTTACCTCTTTTGTAGGCATTATTATTGAAGCAAAGCCCTAAAGCAGAGTATTCCTGTAGTAATGATAAGCCTTGTCACTGGTCTCTGCAATTTTGAATTTCCTTAAATAAAGAGAAGCAGGAGAATATACACACATATATAATGAATATATTGGGTTCTCAAAGTTCACTAAAGGATAAGTGTTTGTAAGTTGGAATGAATTTCCCATGGAAATAGTGTGATTAATTATGGCTAGATTTTAAGTCAAGGCCACAAAACCCAAATAATATTAGTACGTATAGCAGGATAAGTCGATTAAGAAAGTATATCTTGTTTTCTTGTCTATGGGCTTATCATGGAAAATGAGAAGTACTTTTCTCTTCTCCTCTCTAGTGGGATGGTTAAGATGTGATTTCCTAAAATCTCAAGGAGGCACAAGACTCAATTATCTGGAAGGGGAAGGGGTCTAAGAAAGGGGGGATGGCTTGACTTCAGGAGAATTTGGATCTTTTGAGCTTAGAAGGAGGAGAGAACCAGAGAAGAGTCAGTTTCCATAAATGGTTAGGACTTATGTCTACTACAAAATAACAGATCAAGAAGCTGTAGACCTCTCATATGGAGGCTGGTTAGGATGTCTTGTCTCAAAGTAGTAAAAGTATTAATTTATACTAAACTGAAACAAGTCAAGGGTACATGTGGTAAACTCTATGGCTACTATTAAGAGAATAGTAAAAGTATGTGTAAACAATATCATGCATAAATACTCAGAGAAAACATAATAATAAAATAATAAAAAATCCTTTCAATTAAGTCAAAGAAAGGCAAGACAGAGAATAAAAGGAACAAGTAGTATGAAACAAAATAGTAATATGTTAGCTATGAATACAAATACATCATTAATTAATCATAATATAAATGGCAGGGCTAATAATCTAATTAACATGAGACAGATTAGCAGGAGAAAATAACCAACTTTATTGCATATGTACACATGGGGGTTCCATAAGAATATGTTACTCAAGGACACATTGGGCAGTTGAAACTTATATACTATTCTGAACTAAGTGGAGGGAGGCAGGGGTCTAAGATTTCAAAGGGAAAGTAGACAATTCATAGGTAGATGAGAAAGTGCAAACATATGAAACAATGAGAGCTAGGGGAGTTCAACAGCTTGGATCCTCCCTGTCTGTCATACTTCATTCATATATGTCAAGGTGAATAGCTAAAATGAATAGCTCCTTCCTTTAAGCAGGTTTTTCTATCTGAATTCTTTCAGGCAGGTAAGGGCAGGGTCAAAGGTTCTATCTTGAGTCTGTTGTTTCTTAAAAATAAAAATCAATATCCCAAAAGGCATATTTGGGGATGGCAAACTCTGGTCCCCCTCCATACTAATGTTTTTCTCAGAATCTTCTTTCCAAGGAACCCAGCCTGTGGCATCCTCTGGGGAATGGTACATCTGGAGGATTAGAATGTGTGCTCCCCTACAGCGGGAGGTTGAAAGGTGGCTCATTACTAACATGTTCAGTTTGTCCTTTCAAAATATACAAATATTCATGGGTCATTCCTCTTTCTCTGAGATAGAGTGGTTAAATGCATGGAGAGATGCCAGGAATTGTACCATCTATGTTTCTTCAACAAAACAGGAAACATCACTACAACATTAACTGATATTAATGAGATAGAATAATTAGGAATTAATGTTTGAATATAGATGAGGAAAATAGAGCCAGCCAAGAATTCCTCCTAGGTTTCTTACCTGGATAACTGAGTAAATGGCAGTACTTTGGAATAAAAAAAAACAAGTTTTTAAAATATGAGTTCAGTTGGGGTGTCTTTAGGATGTCAAAGTAGAATTGTTCATTCAGCAATGAAAGATATAAATCTGGAGTTCGGGAGTGTGAGCTGCAGTGTATATGTATACTCCTCAGCACATGCCTAGTAATGATGAGGATAGCACAAAGCTGACAGAGAAATACTTTAGGGAACAGAGGGATATTTCTTTTTTTAAAAAAAACAAAACAACAAGCCCATAATCTCTAATTAGTATTTTCAAAGATGTGAGACGGTATTGCCTACCTAAAACAAGAGCAGGAATACCATAAAGAGAATGATCAGAAATATGAGAAAGCCTTGGGAATGAAAAGTGTGATTGGCAAAAGAAAAATTTCACTCAAAGGACTATAATTGATCAAATATTTCAGAAAACACAATATGAGGAGAAGGTGAGAGACAGAAGGATAATTCATAGATCCTGTCTTGGTTCTTTAAAAAAAAATATCATTCATCCTCTGGTGAGTTCCCGGACAGGTTTAGTAGGAAGTTCATATGAGGAAAGGCCAGGGGGTTGTGTTCGGCTGCCGGAAAGGATCCAGCAGAGGGGACGGTGGAGAAGGGTATCACTGATGGGATGTTCTCCTGGAGAAGACTGAATGCGATGGATTCATAGCTCTGGTGCAGGGGCTCACCTTAATAGAGAGAATACCCTTTCTTTGCACAGGGGTGAAGAAAATGCATGCAAATGCACATAACTTCATGTAGTTGGCTCTTCATCCGTTCGGGCTGCTCTAACAGAATACATAGAATGGGTGGACTATAAACAACAAATATATTTCCCATAGTTCTGAAGGCTGGGAAATCCAAGATCAAGGCACAGGCACATTTGGTGTGAGAGAGGGCTTAACTTCCTGGCACCTTCTCACTGTGACCTCATGTGGGGGAAGGGGCAAGAGAGCTCGCTGGGGCCTCTCTAATAAGGGCCCTCATCTGTCATGACAGCTCCACCCTCAGGACCCAATCGCCTCCCAAAGACCCCACCTCCAAATACCATTGCATTGGGGGTTAGGTTACAGCACATGAATTTGGGGGGACACAAACGTTCACAGTGTCGCAGGTGAAGTGACTGGAAATGGAGGGAGTCCTTTCCTAATGGTTCCTGTTTTCTCTATGAAGAATGGACACTGTTTTCTGCTGAGGCTTATCGTGTGAGCGTCGAGGTTGGGGTGAGATGTGGGAAGGGAACTGTGAGGAGTTTAGACATTTTTCTGAAATAGTCTAAATGAAGGATGAAAACCAAACTAGAGAAGGGAAAAAAAGCTCCTTAGGGGAAAAGAAATGATTGCCAAGCTACTCTGAGGACCCAGGTGAGTTGTAGGGGAACATCAGAGCCAAAGCGAGGAATCCCTGAAAAAGAGGAGGCAAGCTAGGCTCATAATAAGAAGGCGCCTTGGTCCTTCTGAGAAGAGAGTCGTTTAAATGAAAAAATAGGAAAACATCCTCCCATGAGTCATAGGCCTCATTTTCGTCAGCTCCCTGGTCCTGCTTCTTTCCCTTTGATGTTTACAAAGGGACATGTGATTATAAAGGGGAAAGATGAAGCGTATAATAAACCAAGGATGCAGGAGAAGGAGTAGCAGAAGGAAGAGACTCAAGAGCCCAAAGGAGGGAAGGAACACCATGCACCCAGCTGGGAGGCACAGAAACTTCCCGCAGGGATCAGACACTTGGCTGTCTTCACCGCTCTGCCCTCAGCATCTAGAACAGAGCCTGGTGCAGCATATGTGCCAAATAGACATTTGGTGAATGAATGAAGCTCACAGTACACTCACTGGCTTTTTAGATGACTGAGCACACGGATGTCTCCTTTCTATATTTCCTCCCCTCCTTTGTAAAAAGTTTTCGAACAACCTTTTCTAAAGACCACTAGTCCTACCACTGTTCCAGAGGACCCACTGCCCAACCCCCCAATCAGAGCCGCCTCTCTGTTCTTGTTGGAAAGGAAGGCACAGCTTGCTTTGCAAGGAGCTTGCATAGGGAACAGTGCAATCTGGGCTGCTCTTTGTCCCTTTCAACCTCATTCCCCAAATTGAAGAAAGAGAAATTTAAGGAATCTAAGGAATATGAAACTTGTCTGAAATGGTCTTTATTGAGCTGTGCTTGGAAGCAGCTGAAATCCTGAAGGGCTGTCAAGACAGCCAAGAAGAAAAGAAAATGAAAAATAACTTAAACAATCCTAGCCAAAGTTGGGAGGAAAAAAAAGTATCTAGAGCAGCTGCTATTTTTTCCTTCCCAGGATGGTTTGCCTTTCCCCTAGTTTTTGGTGATTGTTATAATATTGTTTCAGATTATTTGGGGGTTGTAGAGGAGAAAGGGGGTGAAACTTCAGTGTTTAGGAAGTGGTATGATGTGGTGGGTTGCACCCTGTAAGCTTTATAATTTACACAGCTGTTTTTTACATGCTGACTTCCTCTCCTTTTCGGACGTCACTGACTGGCAAGTAAGGTCTTTATTCATGGCATTGTTTTTAGGAGGAGGTTCACAGCATTTGGGTCCCCTTTCCCAGTTCAATCTATTGTCGTCTATGGATCATCTTTCCAGAGCCTCCTCCACGGGGTGAAGGGCCATTTTGTTCTGCTGTACCATTACCACCCCCCCCCCCCCGAAATGCAAGGGAGACTGGACATAGGCTGCCAGATGGGCAAGAACGCTTGACTACACTAAAAATTTCCAGCAAAGCTATCCACAGCTTGCCCTTTTGCTGTGAGCAGTGCACGAAGTCGACAAGCATTTCCTCTGAATTTTCTACCTCCCCACTGACAGGAGGCAGCCTATAGTATGGCCACGAGCTTACACCCCCAACCCCACCGCATTGTGAAGTAACTGTTCCTTAACCGAGTTGATAAGAGAAAGGAACTGAAACCGAATGTGCCCATAGTCCCGCAGAGTGAATGCTGACCCAGAGTTGCTGTACCCGGTCTGGCCTGGGGCTCGCTGGGCTGAGTCATGGCCTCTCCAGGAATGCAGCTGGTCTGGAATGCAGCACAGGGGGCCCCGTCCTGACCCGGAGCAGGACCTGACAAAAGGGAAGGGCTTTTTCCAAGTCCCAGTGATGATCAGCATGCGTGAAGCTGCACAGGATCTTAAAAAGGAATCACACATTAGAGGTGAATAAAATACTTTTCTTTTTACCCCTCCTCTCACTTCCACTTCAGGTTCTCACTTCAGTCAAATGCTGGTTTCAATTTGGAGTGCATCTTTTTATCTCTTCGGGTTCTTATATATTTGTGGTATTTATCTGGATGGTATATGTTTGTATATATTTATATGTATGTGTGTAGGTGTGTACACACGGAGATTAAGAGAGAAAGGGAATTTCGCTTTGACTTAAGTGATAGGATAGCATCATAAAGTATGGGTGGTTCTTCAGCTGGTTTTCTTTCGTTTGAATTTAACCCTGTCTCAGAGCTTTTCCCGTTAGTGCGTTCTAATTCTTCTCACTTGCTGCATGCGCTTGCTGCACTCAGGGGCATCACTGTTTACTTCACTGGCCCTCCTTCTGATGACCCTTCAGGTTGCTCGCTAAGTTTTTACTACTACAAATAGTACTTCAGTGAGCAACCTAGTGCTAGCTTCCTTTTTGTACATCTGTAAGTATTTCTCTAGGGTGGATACGGAGGTGTGAGCTTGCTGAGTCAAAAGATAGAAACAGTTACAGTTGGAAGGACTACTGCCCGAAAGACTTGACCACCGAATATTCCCAGCAACGGTATAAGACAGGGATGGCGAACCTTTTGAGCTCGGCGTGTCAGCATTTTGAAAAACCCTAACTTAACTCTGGTGCCGTGTCACATATAGAAATTTTTTCATATCTGCAACCATAGTAAAACAAAGACTTATATTTTTGATGTTTATTTTATATATTTAAATGCCATTTAACAAAGAAAAATCAACCAAAAAAATGAGTTTGCGTGTCACCTCTGACACGCGTGTCATAGGTTCGCCATCACTGGTGTAAGAAAACACCTCTTTTCCAACACCTTTGCCAACACTCGATATAGTATCCATCTTTCCTATCTGATGTCAATCAAATGTGTGAGAAAATGGTGCCCCCTTGTTTTTATTTGCATTTCCTGCAAAAATGGTGAGATTGAGAATCTTTTTAAATGTTTGCCATTCGTGTTTCCTTTTTGTGAATTGCCTGTTCATACTCTTTGCCCATTTTTCTATTTTATTTGTCTTTTTCCTGAGGGCATGTAAGAGCAAGTCCTTTGCTATATTTGTTAGAATTTTCTCAGCCAGGCTGTCACAAGAATTTTAATCTCATTTAGAGTTTCTTTTGTTGAACAAAATTTTGATAAAGTAAAACTTACTGATCATTTTCAATCCTTTTCCTTATGGCTTTTGAATTTTGTGTATTATTTTAGGAAAACTTTCCTATTCCCAAGGTCATAAACCTGATCTTCTATATATTTTCTTTTACTAGTTTGATAGTATTTTTGTGTGCTTTTTTCTCCTAAATCTATCTGGATTTTGAAGAGTTAATTCTTTCCCTTTTTGTTTTGAAATGCCACCTTTATAACATGCTAAATTTCTAAATATATGGGCTCATTTCTGGGTTTTCTGTTCTTTTCCACTGAACTATTGATCAATTCTTGTTCTAATAGAAATGTATTGAATTTATGGATAATTTGGGGACAGTTGTTATCTTGACAACATTAAATTCTACTATTTATATCTTTGTCTAGATTGTATAGCTTCTTCTTGTAATTCTTATACATATCTTATTAGTGGTTTGTTTTTTGGTGGCTATTTTAAAATTTTTGTTGCTATTGTGAATGGAATCTGTTTTTTCTTCTTATCACACTTTCTATTTTTAAAATGATTGGTTTATTGACTTTTTTTGGCATGTTGACCTTGCATCATTGGTTCTAGTAGTTTTTCAGCTGATTTTCTAGGTAGCTGATCATGAAGTTTTATCCTCTCTGTTCTTTAATCTTCTGCATTTTCAAATCTTCAATTATCTCTAAAGTGAGTTTTTATCTGTATCACAGGACTTCCCCCCACCCCGAGTTCTCGAGCTAGAAATCTGGTAATGTTATGTTCCAGTCGATGCCCTGTTTTCCCATCAAATATTTCCCCCTTTGAGCCTTCCATCACAGGTGTCATCTTTCTCCTAGTTTTGAAGGTTCAGAATCGTACCCATCCTTTATTCCTCTCATCTTCTCCACAGCCACTTAATTACACATCCTATGGATCTTCTTTCCTTTCTCAAAATTGTGCTGTTCATACACTTGCTGTGATCCCTTATCATTCCTATTTTAGACCATTTCCGTGTTTCCCAGTGAAGCCGGATCGTTAAATGTGGCAATAGTTTGATGTGTTTGTGTCAAAAAATTGTGATTTGGATACCCCCCCCCTAAAAACCCCTAATATAAATCTTTGTAGCATCAGTACTTTTCCCTGCTCCATTCTCTCTCCTACCAAGGAGGAAGAATCCTTTGTTTTATGGGTAAAACATCAAAACTGGTATGTTGTGCTGATCTGAGTAATGGTTTTGGTCCAGAAAGATATGCTAGAAAGAGCAAAAAGCTATTCACAAGAAAATAACTAATTTGAGCTGAAGATTAAAGGATGAGGAGGAACTATTTTGGCAACCCAGGGGGAGCGGGAAGCTCAAGTGAAATAGAAGCAAAATACAGCAGAGGTGCATGTGTGTGTGTGTGTGTGTGTGTGTGTGTGTGTGGTCTGTGAAAAGTCAAAGTTGCTGTAAGCCAGGGAGAGGAGAGATATGAGGCTGGACAGAAAAGCCTTATCCTCCAAGTCAAGCACTATTATTTGGGGTGTCATGGAAGCATTGGAAGTGGGGATGGAGTCACATGACCACATTGGGAGAGGGAGGAATGGGTATGGGTTGGGGTTCTAATGAGATTGTGGTTGCTTCTCTGTGCTACATCTTTAGGACTGCTTGTGACACCCAGAATTGCTGAACAGGGAGTCTCTGGGGAAGGAGTAGAGGGCCAGGCCTCAGAAAGGGGGCTCCTGAGACAGTAGGAATGTGTTTCCCAGCTGGGGGGCGGGACTGACCCATGGTTTAGACCAGAGGAGCTAACATCACAGCTGGGAAGATGACTGAGTGGGTTATTATAACTAAACTAGAGGCCTGGTACACGAAATTCGTGCACTCAAGGAAGGGGGCTCCCCCAGCCTGGCCTGTGCCCTCTCACAGTGCTGGAACCCCACGATCGATCGCCTCAAAGAGGTAGGCTGGAGCCAGGGGTCCCACCTCCACGGCGGGCGTGGGGCTGCAGAAAACCCCAGTGGAAGCTGCACAGAGTGGCTGCCGGGCCCCACCCCCGCGGTGCATGCAGCCATGTTGTGATGGCGTGAGGGCACCATGGCGTGACGGTGTGAGGACCACCTAGGCTTTTATTAGTAAGATGGGGTTTCATAGATGAAAACGAGAACTGAGTCATGTTGAAATCCAGCCCCCTCATTTCACAGCTCTTACTTGTGAAATTCACGTGGGGCCCCTCAGGGCCCGTCTGAAATGCCAGCTTCTCTCTGAAGTGTCCTCCTGAGCCCCCCCAGCTGGGAGGTATCTCTTTCTCGTTAGCAACTCTGTAACTTGCAGTTTACAGCTTTGTATTTCTTCCTCCTGATGTGTGATATCTCTGAAGATTGTCTTGCTCATCATCGTATCTCCAACATCACCTGACACTCTGCTCTGTATACACCTTCTACTAAAGAAAGAATAGCTGAACTGAATCCTACAGGATTTAATAAATAAGAACCTTAAATAATGAAGTAGTTCCAGGAATTTGAATATTTCAATGCTTCATCCATACAAAGTCTGAATATTCATGCAAATATTTGAAGAAAAGAACAAAAGCTTATCTAATAATTCAATATACTGCTCTTTATTTTGGTCCATAAAAGGGGATCTCGTGCTTAGTTTTGGTGGTAAACTCAGCTCCAGGAGCTTTGAAATGCAGATTATATTAATTACATCACAAGTACATTTGAAAACTGAAAGGAAGCATTTTCCAAAAGGCATATACCAAATTTGTGCCTTTTCAAAGGAAGTGTCATTTGCAGAAAAACTGAATCACACCATGAAATATGTGTCATTTCTTTCAGTTTCCATTCTCTTTCATACTAGTGATAGGCTCATGTGATATGTAGAAATGTGCTTAATCAAATTTAGCCTGACTTCTCCCAAGAAAATGTATATGTGGTATTTCTGAGATAAGAAAGGACACATTCTTTTTTAAGCACACAGATCTCGTATGCTGCTGCATTTATCTTATTCCCTTATTTGAAAATTTGGCTTTGTTTATAAATCTACAAATTCCTATTCATTTAGAGCAGGACTAGAATAGCCTGAAATCCTATGGAGCTGAGTGGTATTTTAGAGTGTGAGTCTCATTTTCTCTTCAATAAAGATCATGATACTATCATATGTATTCATTTTATAGTGCACACATTCGGGATTACCCACTCGGGAATGGGGCCTGAGTTCTCGTGCAAGCCTTCTATTTCCTGAGCTGTGTGATGTTGAGCAAGTCACTTAACCTTGGAAGTAAAGTGACCTTTCACACCTTAAAAGTAACCTTTTAAGTTGTTGCCTAAAATAGCATGACTCTGTAGTTTAAGTATAATCAACTTGAATGTTTGATGCTTTCTTTGAAAATTAAAAAAAAATGTTAGTGGCCATAATAAATGCCAACTACTGAGCCCTGAGTCATATTTTTTAAATAATGTAAGACAGGAAGAGAGGGTCAGGAGGTCCCTTCCTTTATTTGAATTTTATGTGGGATGTGTTTGCCTGAGGTAGCACATGCCCAGTGTTAGGAGTCTGTAGATGCTACCAGAATGAGAGGAGATAGAGAAAAGGATAATGAAATTTTCTTAATTTGAAAAAGCAAAAAAAAGCAAAGCAGAAATGAGTTTTTAATTTTATTGCAAATAACTTGCAGGACTGGAAATAATTAAACTGGCACACATTTCAATGTTAATAAACACAATGAGAAGAATCAGTTACAACATAGTAATTTACTAAGATTATAAAGAGTATATCATTTTTAAGAGCTCATTTTAAGGGTTGTAGATTTTTAAAACAATTTACTCTTTTTCTCTTTTGTTCTTTTGTTTCTTAGTTTGTCTTTTGTTCTGAGAAGCTTTCAGAGGTGTATGCAGGAAATAATGTTATTGCTTTTGTGATGTGATAAAATGGAAAGAAAATTTAACTGTAGTAAGAAAAGTCATACTAAAATGCAGAGAACTTCATACTAAATACAGATTAGGTATGATGTATATAGATTATTTATTATGATTTTTAGAATTCAAATTTTTAAGATACAGATTTTTTTATTGTAACACATACAATAAAAACAAGGTATTTGGGATGGAATTTAAGTATTATGTGTATATTCATATAGTATATTTACATGCAATGCCTATTTATAATACATGCTACATATTATGTATATACTAGGGGCCCGGTGCACGAAATTCGTGCACTGGGTGTGTGTGTTGGGGAGTGTCCCTCAGCCCAGCCTGCCCCCTCTCACATACTGGGAGCCCTCAGGCGTTGACCCCATCACCCTCCAATCACAGGATCGGCCCCTTGCCCAGGCCTGATGCCTCTGGCCTAGGCGTCCGGCCCAGGCAGTGGGGACCTGCAGCTGCAGCGGCCCCACGATCGTGGTCTTCGCTTTAGGCCCAGGCAAGGGACCCCTAGCTCCTGGGACTGCCAGCTTCGACCGTGCCCAGCTCCCATCGCTGGCTCCACCCCTACTTCCTGCTATCACTGGCCAGGGCGGCAAAGGCGTCTGATTCTCCAATCATGGCTGGGGGGCAGGGCAAAGGCGGCCCCAGGGCTGCCTTTGCCCTGCCCCCCAGCTCTTAGCTCCCCCCTGGGTTTCAGATCACTGTCAGTGGCAGGGTCTTCTTCCTGCTTTCCCTTTCGCCTCCCTGCATTGTGCCTACATATGCAAATTAACCGCCATCTTGTTGACAGTTAACTGCCAATCTTAGTTGGCAGTTAATTTGCATATAGCCCTGATTAGCCAATGAAAAGGGTATCGTCGTACGCCAATTACCATTTTTCTCTTTTATTAGTGTTGATAGTATACACACCTATATATGTTGGAATTCTTATCTATTCTAAAGAAAGAAATGCTATATTTTAAAATATTTAGCATTCAGTTAATCTGAAAAAAATCACATTATTTCTTGGCTTTTTTTAACTTCCTGTTGGCTGGTGGCAATGATTCATTAACATGTAATATAATACATAGGGCTTCCAGTATCACATGACAAATTTGAATGGGTATAGAAAAAATCTGAAACACTATTCTTAGTTTAAAAGTGTAACACTCAACAGAAGCTTATTTATTAGAGAATTTGGTGTCACTAAAAAGTAAATGGTTTGATTTCAGTAATTGTAACACTCCAAAAGAATTGGTCCTCAGTGAGGAAATGTGACTGAATTTTACTTCTTATTATTTTATAGCTTATACCAGAGGCCTGGTTCATGAATTTGTGCACAGGTGGGGTCCCTCAGGGTGGCTTGCAGGGATCAGGCCGCAATGCCACCTGCAACTCCTACCTGTCTCTCCCGCTCATCCTGGCCCCACTGTGCCTGCCATGGGCTCATGCCCAATCAGTCCCCATCGGGAGAGGCTCGTGCTGCCACAGCAGCACTCACCAGCCATGAGCCCTGTGTCTGGCACCCTCCCAAGGGGAGTGGCCTGCGGGATCGGGCTGAAACCAGCTCTTCGACATCCCCCAAGGGGTCCCGGATTGTGAGAGGGCGCAGGCCAGGCTGAGGGACCCCACCAGTGCACGATTGGGCCAGGGAGGGGCCACGGGAGGGCTCCAGGGCATGTCCAGCCCATCTCATTCGGTCTTGATCAGCCAGACTCCAGCAGCAAGCCAACCTACCAGTCGGAACATCTGCCTCCTGGTGGTCAGTGTACGTCATAGCGACTGGTTGACCAGTTGACTGCCACCTGGCAGTCAGTGCACATCATAACGAGTGGTTAAGCATCCCTAGTATACATTAGCATATTACGTTTTGATTGGTTGCTCAGTTATTCTGCCGTTCAGTCTATTTGCATATCACCCTTTTATTATATAGGATGTAAAAACAAAACAAAGCCTTTGAAGTTAGTGTATTGTCTCTTTTTGCAAATAGATAACTTTCATTATATGTGCTGAAATGTCTTCTTAACATTAGGCTTATTTGGTACAGGAACTCATTTTAAAGTTGGAAAAGCAAAGTCCCCAATGATTAACTTTAGAGGGAAAAAGAGTAAACAGAAATACAAACACAAAAGAACAAATATCTTTGAATTAACAATCCTGTAATGAGAGTGGCAGAATTAGATGGACAGACATTTTAATAAAGAAGGTCTCAACAAAGTTTAATCTATGAATTTAATGATAATTCATGGAAATTAATGGAATTCAAGAGTGAAAAAATTTCTGCAATTATAGCATGAGAAAAATGAATAGAATTTTGTTAGAGAAACTGCTATTATTTTTGAAATGAAGAGTTCAGAATTAAGCCATAAGTTAGGACAAGAACAATGCCTGGTAAATAGAACCCAATAAATGTAAATTACCCTTGCTATAGATGGAAAATTTGTTTGATTTTATTCCCACAAGCCACCTCAAGAACCCCTACCAATAAAGTGAGTTACATCTTTGGGCTCAACTTTCTTTACCTGAATAACATCTTTAAGGCAATTAATAATCTTCATTTGGGGCTGGAAACATTTGCATTAGAAATTAATCTGTACCTTATTGTTGTATTTGATTTTATATGATCTTTATCTTGTTCCATTGAAATTTGTTTTTCAATAAGTTGATGTTTCAATAATACTGTCCTAATATATAAAAACACTGGGTCCCTCACAACTGGAGGCTCGATCAACCGTAAGTCAGTCCTGCAGTCAGCGCTGGGTTGCCGTGGCGACCCAGCGCTGACTGCTGTAGCTGCAGGCGCGGTGACCCAGCACTGACTGCTGAGGGGGCTGCAAATCAGGCCTGGAGAGAGGCCTGAAGAGAGAAGCAGGGTCTGATCCGTAGCCTGTGTGGCAGCTTTTGATCAGCACCTGTCTCTCTCTTTTTCTCCTGGCTGGGCCAGCAGCCGGGCCTCCATTTCTCTCCAGGCCTTCACTGGGGCTGCTGATCAGCCCAGTCTTTCTATTCAGGCCCGTTGATAGGCCCAGAGACACTAACTGGCATAGAAACTGACAAATCAGAACCAAATTGGCCAACAGAGGAGGGCAGTTGGGGGTGAGATCAGGCTAGCAGGGGAGGGCAGTTAGGGGTGATCAGGCAGACAGCGGCAGGGGCAATCAGGCTGGCAGGGAAGGGCAGTTGGGGGCGAGATCAGGCCAACAGGGGAGGGCAATTGGGGGCAAGATCAGGCCGGCAGGGGAGGGCAGTTGGGGGCAAGATCAGGCTGGCAGGGGATGGCAGTTGGGGGCAAGATCAGGCTGGCAGGGGAGGGCCATTGGGGGTGAAATCAGGCCGGCAGGGGAGGGCAGTTGGGGGTGAGATCAGGCTGGCAGGTGAGGGCAGTTGGGGGTGAGATCAGGTTGGCATGGGAGGGCAGTTGGGGGCAACCAGGCCCGCAGGGGAGGGCAGTTGGGGGAGAGATCAGGCCAACAGGGGAGGGCAGTTAGGGGCTATCAGGCAAGCAGGCAGAGAGGTTAGGGGCAATCAGGCAGGCAGGCAGATGAGCGGTTAGGAGCCAGCAGTCCCAGATTGAGAGAGGGATGTTCGACTGCTGGTTTAGGCATGCAGGCTGGGTTGAGGGAACCCCCCTCCATGCATGAATTTCGTGCACCGGGCCACTAGTCAAAACATAAAATACAACAACGCATGGTTCAGAAATGTAAATGATAAACCAAGTAGGGCCTAGAGTAATAGTTCTCCTACCCAAAGGGTTAAGGGACTTTAAGGTTTCTTTTCTTTTTTTCTTTTTAGTGTATTTTTATTGACTTCAGAGAGGAAAGGAGAGGGAGAGAGAAATAGAAACATCAATGATGAGAGAGAATCATTGATCGGCTGCAACCTTCTTAAGGAACACTTCCAAGTCCCACGCTGGGGATGGAGCCTGCAACCTGGATATGTGCCCTGACCAGGAATTGAACCGTGACCTTCTGGTTCATAGGTTGATGCTCAACCACTGAGTCACTCTGGCTGGGTGGCTTTAAGATTTCTACATAGATTTACTTCAGAGGTATTCTAGAAATTCTTTCCCTTTGCTTGGCTCATTTCCTTCTTGTTAAGATTCTATTTCCTTTCTCTTCCTCTTCACTCTGTTACTTAACATAGCCCCCAAATATGGTGTAGCCCACATAAACCACTGCTTTCAGTGAACATATTCATCTTGAGATAACTGAAGATTTGGGGGCATATGTGTTACATATGTGCCTATGAATTCTTTGCTTCCTTCCCCACTTCTGATATAATAAGCTTTCATATTTGGCACTACATTTTCTTGCTACCATTCTGACACTGAAACAGCAGCCTGAATTTTAGCCAACATTCAGCCACAATGTGGTCTTGAAACAATAAGAACTGTATTTACTTTTTGTTCTTGACCCTTGGTTTAGTAATGAGGAGTCTTGCAAGAAAATGAACCTCTTTTACTCTTTCAAGTATGATGCAATAGACTGAATGTTTGTGTCCCCCCAATTCATATGTTGAAACCTAATTCCCAGTGTGCTAGTCTTTAGAGGTGGGGCCTTTGGAAGGTGATTGGGTCATGAGTGTGGAACTGTCATGACTACATCATCATGGAGCCCTTATAGGAGACTCCAGAGAGCTCTCTTGCCCCTTTGCCATGTGAAGACACAGCAAGAAGACTGCCATCTATGAACCAGGAAGTAGGCTCTCATCAGGCATGGAATGTGCTGCCACCTTGATCTTGGACTTCCCAACCGTCAGAACTGTGAGAAATAGATTTCTGTTGTTTGTAATCCACCCCGTCTATGGTATTCTGTTGTAGAATGGACTAAAACATTTGGTGACTGTGTGTGGGTCTCTCTAGGGCAGCGGTTCTCAACCTGTGGGTCGCGACCCCTTTGGGGGTCGAACGACCCTTTCACAGGGGTCGCCTAAGACCATCGGAAAACACATATATAGTTACATATTGCTTTTGTGATTAATCACTATGCTTTAATTATGTTCAATTTGTAACAATGAAAATACATCCTGCATATCAGATATTTACGTTATGATTCATAACAGTAGCAAAATTACAGTTATGAAGTAGCAACGAAAATAATTTTATGGTTGGGGGTCACCACAACATGAGGAACTCTATTAAAGGGTCACGGCATTAGGAAGGTTGAGAACCACCTCTCTAGGGTATAGTGAATCACGGCAGCTCTTATTCCATTCTTTTCCCTACTACCTATCCATTCCCTTGCCTGGCAAAGAGGGATCTTTGCTGCTTGGATGTCATACATACATTTGGACAGCCGCTCCAGGCTGGTTCCAAATCTCACCCCCTCTACTAATCCCTTCACATCCTAAAGCCAGGATTTGGCTCCTCACAATCCCTCCACTCCTGAAGTTCTATGTAATTCCATCTATATTTAAGTGCTGGTTAAGAGTTGTAATGGAGGGTGTTTTGACTGTGAACCTTGATGGATTCAGAATCTTTTCCAAATAGTCAATCAGGCCTCATGGACCACCTTCATTTTTTTTCCCCCCCATTTTCAAATGAAGAAAATGAAGTAGGTAATTAAGGATAAATTCCTTATGTGGGACAACCTGGGAAGCCTGTGACTGCCAATATGAGACCAGGGGTCTCTCCAGGAAATACAACAGAAATGCATCTCTGCCCTGTTGTCTCTTGGATGCCCATCCCCATCATGTCATTTGCTTTGATAACTACTGTCTCCCACCTTCATTTCAGACGAGGAAATTAAAACCCTAGTAAAGGCTAAATAACTTAAGAGCAGGACCCACAAAGCAAATTAGAGTTCGATCCTTATCTGTTTACACTTTTCCCTAACAATTCTCGCTTGCTGCCTTCCTGTTACATGCCTGGTCAACAGAGAAAGACGAGGATTGTGGCAGATTCTGGTCTCTTAGTGCCATACACTTTCTTCTTTCTTCCTATTAATGCTATTAATCATCTGCTGTCAAATTGGTTTAAGTCCTGGTGAGATTAGCAAATCCTGCAATGCCTTTATGGAGCACTGTGCATGCACTGCGGTTTATTAGATTCTATTTGGGGAAACTGAAAGAAAAAGTTATGGCCCCTGCCACATAGTATCTTATACTCTAGTTAGGAAACCAAGTGCACAGAAAATGATCTTTTTAAAAATATATATATATATATTTTATTAATTTCAGAAAGGAAGGGAGAGGGAGAGAGAGAAAAAGAAACATCAGTGATGAGAGAGAATCATTGATTGGCTGCCTCCTGCATACTCCCCTACTGGGGATCCAGCCCACAACCTGGGCATATGCCCTGACTTGGAATCAAACCATGACCTCCTGCTTCATAGGTCAATGCTCAACCACTGAGCCACGCAGGCTGGGCAGAAAATGACCTTTAAAAATATGTACATGACAACATATTCCCTTCATCTTGATGAACCTGTTTTCCTTTCTAATGGTCTTACCTTTTCCACAGCATTCCCATTACATCCAGAAACTCGCTTAATGTGACCCCTCAAAATAAGCTATATTTTGCTCTCAAAAGTAGAGTCAAACAAGAATCTATCTCTCCCACATTTCCTTGGCATATGTTTTCAGTCCACTAGCAACTTTTTTGTTTCACAGTCTTTCATAAGGTGGAAACTAGGTTTTCATTGGTAGACATTCTGGGCCGTTTTGAATTGGCTGGATTCCAGGGGCACAGTGGGGACTCAAACACATCCTTTCTCTGGCTGCTTCGGCGTGAGGGCCTCCAGGCAATCTGAAGTTCTCTTCTCCTCCCATGGCTGCTTCCTTCTACTCCTCCCGGTGCATGGAGCTGGCCCAGGGTGAGGACATTCCATTGGACAGCAGTGCAGGGCATGGTTAGCTGCTCAAGGTGGGATTCTGCCTCTTGGGAAGTTCTTCTTTTCAGAGGCCAGAGAGGTAAGGAGTCAGACTCCCAGCCTGCAAACAGCCAGCCTGGGAATGTGGTGGCCTCACCCCATAACAAAGAAACAGAATTTCCAGAGGATGAGGCCCAGAAATCAGGATTTTAAAAAGATTCTCAGGTGATTCTAATGTGCAGCCAAGGTTGAGAACCACTGCTCTACATAGACTTGAAGAATAATGAATCAGATACTGTACCGATTTCTTAATCCTTCTCCATATATTATCTGACACTCATCGGACACTTAATATATATTTAGTACTATATAACGTGCTTTGCATGTGTCAATCAACTCCTTTAGCCCTCACAATGCCCTATGAGATGGGCACTATTATTAACCCGTTTTCCGGTCAGGAAACCAAGTCACAAGTTTAATTAGGTTATCAAATACCACACAGTAAGTGGTAGGGCCAGGATTCACACTTCGTCTGGCTCCAGAGTCTGTGTTCAGTCCCATTCGTAGTCCAACAATTCACAAATGTATCACCCTCTTCTGGATGTACTTTAAGTTTTCCATATTTAAGGGGGAGCCCTTAAGGTGGGAACCCAGGTTGAAAATAATGTTCCAGAGGTGTGACTGACCCGCCTGTGAAGATCATTGTGATATTGATTCACCATTGCATTAGCTGCCCTGTCAACTTGTGTGCCTTCTATAAATTTGATCATTACAGCCAGCCCGTTCTCAAGAGTAGCTGTAAGGATCCCAAGGCAGCTGTGGTTTGGGCTTTTTCTGTTGTTGTTTTTTGGTGTGGTTTTTTTCTTCTTGTTTTTTTTACAAGTAGAGGCAGCAAAGGGCAGCTGAGGTTAACAGCTTTCGCTGATCACTGAGGCAGCAAGAGAAACAGCTCCAAGACAAACACTTTGTTCATTGTGTAACCTGAGGGGAGAGAGCAGGCTGGAAGGGCTGAGCCAGGCAGGGGTGAGGGCGAAACAGGATACAGGGCAGGAGAAGGTTGGTGGCTGGTTAGGACAGAAAGCAAGGTAGAGAGGCCAAAGCAAATTGGCATCTTATAAATGAGCTAGGTCTGGATCAGGGAAGCCAGAGGTCCATTCACTCGTTTAATCAATATTCATTGACAACCCCCTAAATTCCAGCATGCGACATGCTGGTGATCCAGTGAGGGCCCCTGCCCTCAAGGAATTCTAATTCTTATGGGGAGACTGACAAGACTAAACCTAAACCAAACAAGGTTTCAGAAAGATAAACTGGTACAGCCTGTAATGAATGCTGTGAAGGAAAACAAAGGTCAGAGATGAGGAAACCAAGAGGCACTCTACTGTAGGGAGGGTGGTCAAGGAAGACCTTCAGCTGAGACCTAATATCAGACAAGTTAGGCTTGTGAAGAGGGCATTCTGGGCAAGAACCAGCTGTGCAGAAGCCCAAGAGTGGGAAAGAACTTGTCATAGAAGGGAGGACCTGGAGGATTTTAGGAATCCACAGGCATCCATTGGGAATAGGTACAACCTGACATAAAGATTAAACCTGTGAATAGCTGATACAAAACAAAATCAATTGGCTTTGACAGGTAGGTCAATTGTTACCTGGAATATTATGTTGAATTCTTGATATATCAGAGTGTGGAGGCTCAGGAATGATTTGGCTGCCATAGCCTCTGACCTTGGGAGATACTTTCAGGCATGGTCCAATTTATTATTTGGCCTTTTTTGGAGTTAAAAGGACATCTCTGAGTTTCAAGAGTCTCATGGAGGTGCCAACAACCCTTCCTTTCTCTTCTCTCCCTTCCTCCCAAGTTAAAGTCTTACACATGTAGTTAAAATCCCTGTAACCAACCTATCTCTTTCCTTCCCTGCTATCCTCAGAGGTAAAACCTATCCTAAATTTCAAGTTTTAAATTCTGTGCATTTTTTATACTTATACTATACATGTATCCGTAAACAACACATAGTGTTAATTTGCATGTTTTCCATCTGTATTAAATGAATACATTCTATACTTTCTTCTCAAGTTCTCACTTGACCTGTGTTGATACACATCTTCTAGTTTATTTAAACTGCTTTATGGTGTTCTATCGTATAAAAAGACCATGATTTATCCATTCTCTTATTGATGGATCTTTAAATTGTTTCCGTTCTTTTTCTCTTACAAACAATTCAGGAATAAACATTTTTGTATATGTCTCCTCATGGAGATATATACCTAGGTATGGCATCACTGAGTTGCATCATAAGTATTTTGGACAGAATTTTCATGTTGATGGTGAAACAATCTGATTACTTAGGAAAAAATGAGGTCAAGATAAGTGCTGGGAGAAACAGAATGTGAGGAATAGGAAATGAAATAGTATGGAATAGTAGGTGAATTAGATATAGAATCCTATGCATTTTTTTAAGTCATTCATCTTTTGAAAAAAAGTAGATTGAACATACAAATAAATTGAGCAACCATTGAAAGCCACAGATATTCATCTACCTTTGAGATACTACCCTTTGTGTCAATGCTACTATGAAGCTATCTAGAACTTTCCTTTTTTTATTCTGTGAAAATGGACTACTTCCTCCTTTGGGCCTCCATTCTACCTACCTCTATCATGTGATATATTGCACATTATATTTGCTATGGCTTATTTATATGTCCCTTTTAATCAGCTGCATGTTGTTTGAGGGTGGAGTTCACGTCCTATTTGCATCTCCAGGGTGTGGTAGTTATACTCTGAGGAACCAATGAAAGGTCCGAATCATAGAAAACCCTTGGGACTTAGACTGGTTTTCTGATGACAGGATACTTTAGTGAGAATTAACTTAAAGTATGGAAAAGGTGGTTTGATCTTTTTTGTCTTCAATTGGACCTGCAAAAAGAAGTTTCATATAAAAGCTGATAAGGATGACTAAGAAAGCAGAAAAATCACTTGGAATTTGACTGTAAACACTTGCAATGGCTAACTAGTATGTACCGGTAGACAGTTAATGTTAGGAAAACTTTAATTTTACACATTGTCAAGAAATCACCTCTATAATACCTTCTATTCTCACTTAGGGATTTAATTCTTAACCACTAGGATTTCCAAAACCCTTTATTCTTATAATCTGGGATACTGGCATTTTGTCTCATTATGATTGCTGATTAAATAAAAGAATTCTTCTAAAGTGCTTAGCACAATGTTTGGCAAATAGTAAGTACTGAATAAACATTAGCTTTACGATTACTAGCTGATTCCATAATTAGACTCCTCTCATTTATACCATGTGTTTCTTGGTATATATTTGAGGGAGCTCCTGACTGTATGTTTGAAGTAGTGCATTAGTAAAGCTGCTATCTCAGGAAAACTAAGGTATCTAAAAATTCAGATTTTAATTTAAGAAAATTTACAATTTTTTCAATAAAATTTTAAAAACTATGCCAATGTCCTCACCAATGCAGCAAAACACACACACACCACAAAGATATATAAATATTGGAAAGAAAGACAATAAATTGGAATTTGTTAAAAATGTACATTATCTTCACAGACAATCCAAGAGAGTCTACAGACAAAACTAATTAGAGAGTGTGTTAAGATTTCTGAATATAAGATTAACATGCAAAAATTGATGCATATGAGCAGTAACAAGTTAGAAAATGTGAAAAAAAATAGACTCTTCACAGAAGGAAGAATAATTTAAAATAGCTTAGACAAAAAAAAAAAGGTGATAATTTGGCATTAACTCAGACTAATGGAATAGAACAGAGATCTCAGAAATATATGTAAGCATATGTGACTCTTATGTGAAAGAGGAGATATTAAGGGGAAAAGTTGAACTTTTTAAAAAGGGTGATAAGATAGATAACTTTCCATATGGGAAAAAAGAAGTTAGCTTCCTTACCTCATTCCATACATAAAACTAAAATCCAGTTAGATTATTAGAGACTTAAATATAACTTAAAAACTAAAAACGAAACTAAAATAAAAATTCAGGCCTTAAAATTAAGCAAATGCAGTAATGGAAAATTCTTGAATATTTTGTGGTTAAGTAAAAAAAAAAAAGGGGGGGGGATTATATATTATACATATATTTTTCAGAATGTAGAAAAGTCATTAGAACATTATAAGAATGCTTACTCTTATCACATGAATTGCTTAGTATGAGTAATATATCACATGCATCAAAGAAGGTGGCAGCTACTTTCATTTCCCCCAAACACCTTTTCAACAGTCAATGTGAGGCAGCTGTGGTTGACCAGAAATGTATGAACCAGTGAGGTCCAACATAACAAGTACATGTTTACATTTTGACTCACGGCTTTAATCATAGGGGAACAAGTAATATTACTCAGACTTTATTGTTTAATATTCCATTCATTTGTTTTTCAGGTTTGTTTCGGTCTGTGGGACGGTTCCTTTCTGATTACAACACTAGTCCTGATTTCTGCAGTTTATCTTCATTTGCCATTTTGAGGTGTCTATGAAAAGCCTGTGACAAGCTCCTTATTTCCCAAATCTATGCATGTAGGCCTCATTGAGTTGGCTTCATCCTAAATACATTTTGAAATCACATCAGCACTTTCAGATCAGCAAGTTATTTCTTAATAAATTACTGTCTTGATATTAGATGCTATTTTAAATACATGAAAGAGAGCAGTTTCCAGGTGTGTGTGACGACTTTTAGGGAAGAGTAAACTGCAGCATTTAAATAAAGGTCCTACATTTTTGTTATGCTGTCACTGGATATTTGAATAACTAGCTGTATATGAGCTCCATTTGTACAAAAGTGATTTTCTAAAGCCAATTGTTGATACTTCAAAATATAGTTCTAGTTCCTGGGAAAAACTGGGAAATGGAATGGCCATGTCTTCATAGCTAAAACAAATGAGAGGGTTGTAGCAATAAACTGAACCCATAGACAGGGCGTGAAAAGACTTTGAACCTTTTTTTTTATTTATTTATTTATTTATTTATTTATTTATTTATTTATTTATTTCTGAACTGATCAGATAATTTGCTCAACTAATTTTGTCTAGTCATTTCCTCATTCTAGAATTTTTTTCCAGTCAAGTAAACAATATTGATGCATATAATTTGGATGGAAAAAATCCCTTTAAGAAACATCTGAATCAGTAGTTCTCAACCTGTGGGTCGCGACCCCTTCGGCGCTTGAACGACCCTTTCACAGGGGTTGCCTAAGACCATTCGGCATATCATATATTTACATTACGATTCATAACAGCAGCAACATTACAGTTATGAAATAGCAACGAAAATAATTTTATGGTTGAGTCACAACATGAGGAACTGTATTTAAAGGGCCAGAAGGTTGAGAACCACTGATCTGGATACTACCTTGAATAAGCTTCCTCATTTAGGTCACAGAAATTTATTCACAGAGAAACCAGTCAAAGATGATAACAGCCCCGGCCAGTGTGGGTCAGTTGGTTGGGCATCATCCCAGGCACCAAAATGTTGCCAGTTTGATCCCCATCAGGGCTCATACAAGAATCAACCAATGTATACTAATAATAGCCTAGGTGGCATCACGTCCTCATGTCGTCACAAGATGGCTGCGCGCACAGTGGAGGCGGGGCCGGTGGCCGCTCTACGTGGTGAGGCCTGGGGGTCCCACGGCTCTGTGCAGCACAGAGGAGGCTGGTCCTGGTGCGCAGAGGAGGCAAGTCCCAGCAGAGGAGGCAGGTTGCAGCAAGAGAGGGCAGTTGTGGGCGATCAGGCTGGCAGGGGAGGGCAGTTGTGGTGATCAGGTCGGCAGGGGAGGGCAGTTGGGGGTGCTCAGGCTGGCAGGGGAGCAGTTAGACATCAATCAGGCTGGCAGGGGAGTGGTTAGGGGGTGATCAGGCTGGCAGGCAGAAGCGGTTAGGGGCAATCAGGCAGGCAGGCAGGTGAGCGGTTAGGAGCCAGCAGTCCCAGATTGTGAGAGGGATCGGGCCTAAACTGGCAGTCGGACATCCCCCGAGGAGTCCCAGATTGGAGAGGGTGCAGGCTGGGCTGAGGGACACCCCCCACCCCCGTGCATGAATTTCATGCACTGGGCCTCTAGTGAATGCATATATAAGTGGAACCACATATTCCTCTCTCCCTCTCCCTCTCCCTCTCCCTCTCCCTCTCCCTCTCCCTCTCCCTCTCCCTCTCCCTCTCCCTCTCCCTCTCCCTCTCCCTCTCCCTCTCCCTTTCCCTCTCCCTCTCCCTCTCCCTCTCCCTCTCCCTCTCTTCCTCTCTGTCTAAAATAAATCAATAAACACAAATTTTTTTTTAAAAAAAATCCCAGCCCATCTGTTGGTAGTACCAGAGAACTCTTATTCCTCCCCTCTACAAAACACAGTTGATGCAGAGTGGAATAACTTTATGATCCTTTTGATAGTTGCCTTTTCAGAAAAGCTACAACACATGGGTTAAATGATGATTAAAAACATATCCAATAAGAATGCAATTGCATTTTCCTTAATATTTTCTTTTTCTGACATCTGGTTTTTCTTTCCTCACTTGAGATATTTACAGAATTATACCATTAACCCTCTAACTCTCCTTTCTCCTCACTCTCCTCCTGCTCCCACATACCATTAACATAATTTCCTTTCAAATTATGTAACCAACTTTATAACTCACATAGATTGTTATCACATAGAAAAATTTATTAACCCAAATGATGACCACATTTTTGCCAAGATTCACCAGTTCTGAAGTTAGTTGCTAGTAAAACAGATTTCTCAATGGTTTGGTGAGATCAATGCTAAATTACCCAGAGCATGAATTACAATTACTGTCGATCCTGTTGGCCAATCCACCCAGCTGTCCACTGACATTTGCAGTGACTTTAGAGAATTCAGCCAGAACGGACCCCCAAAATCTGCATTGTGAGTTTATCTATGGGTAAGCCAGACTACAAATGCTGTGACCATACCCAAGCAGGTGGTAACCCAAGCAGGAATTCACAAAGAAAGCTCAGATGCACAATAGCTACATATACTACACGAGCTACCACATACGGACTGGTTTCTAAGCGCCAGACACCCATGCTAAGAAACTGTACATGCATTAATTAATTTATTCTTCTTAGGTTTCATAGTCATTAACAACATGGACATAGACCCAAGTTCTGGGTCCTTGGGCAAGCAATGAAAACTGTGCTTCAGTTTCTATATCTATAAAATGGGGATAATACTACTTCACAGAGTTGAAGTGAGAAATGAGTTAGTTAAATTATACACAAAGCCTTTAGTAAAGGCTTGAGTGCTGTCTGGGTGTGGAGACAGCACTCACTATACTCAAGATATGTTGCCTTAATGTATTAATTCTTCTAATGACCCATGAGATAGGTACAATCAATTATGATCATCATCTACAGTTTAGGAAATTGTTGCTTAGAAGTGGCATATGGCAGGGCCAGGCTTTGAAAATAGATTTGTTTGACTTCAAAACCCGTTCTCCTTATCACTGTGCTATTCTGACTCTCAGGACAAGACAGAGAGCATGTGAACCTAAGTTACCAAAAGAACGTATGGTGCTAGCTGCAAGGCCTTTTGCTGCCATAATACCGCACCCCTCCCCCCGCCCTTATCTTCCTTGGGGGTGAATCCTTGCTGAGGGGCAGCACAAGAATTCTGGGGTTTCCTCTATCCAGTTAGAATGTGAGTGATGCAAACCGTGTTAGTGAAGGCTTACCTGCCGCCAGGTGACTCCTGTGCTGGTGACAAACGTGTACAAATAAAGAACAGGAGGGGAGAGCCTTTCAGCCTCTCAGAACAGGCACATCCCCTGGCTTACATCAGCTGCAGAAATCCATAGCCACTCAGAGCCTCAAAGGAAACCACACGGCCCATCTTGTGTGTTGGATGATAATTTGAATTATTGTGTTTCCGTTGTATATCTTCTCAAAAATATTATGCATTAGATAATTATCCCATTTAAGAAATGGGGAGACAAGGCTCAAAGAAATTGTAAATTATCCAAGGTTATTATACAGCTTGTAAGTGGACGATCAGGATTAAATCATCTGTTTATATCTTAATCCAAAACCCATGTTCCCCTCACTCTTCATGAATTGGGGGTATTAAAAATCATTATTCAGATCTTTTTTTTTTCTATTATCTTTTTATCTCCTTTTTTGTTACTAATTTTATTCAAGAGCAAGAACATGAAATTCTTGAAGTAATAGTTGGAGTTAAGTGTTCTAATTTAAGAGATGGCATTGCTGGATTATTTGTAGATTATGTCTCCATTCTGTCTCTTTCTTCTTTTTAGTTCTTTGTCTGTTTGACATCTGAATATTAGAATCTTTTTAGAGGATTTCGAACACACTCAGTTGTGTGAAAGTGCTAGTTAAAATTTACAGGCAGACATTTTTGTTCTCATAACTGCAGTAGAGGGAAGGAAGTAACTTTTGGGCTCATGAAAATATACACTGCAATGGGTCACTCAGAATTCTCTGCAAAGTGTAGGTAATTTCACAAGCAAAATAATCAATACAGTAGCAAAATTAGGAATGGTTATTGGTTTTACTATTTCAAGCTCACAGCAAATTATCCATCTTTATACCACAAAGCCAACGGGACAATTAGAGGACTTGAACTGTCTTCCCTTGTCACTCTTCAGTGCTGCTGAAGGGCCTGAAGCTTCATAAATCTAGTCCTTCACTCCTAGCTCTGACTCTCCCTTCCTATAGGTAGTGAAGAGGTTGCCTCCAGTAGATGTTTGTCCAATATTTTAATACCATCTCATCACTGTGATGACCAACAGATGTGTTCTGACAATCTGTTCTGTGTAGGCCATCCCTGATGGCAGCATCGGCCGCCTGTGGTTCAGATCCTGGCACTCGTACATACGGTGGCAGGAAGGGCAGGCACCACGACCAGCTTGAAACACAAGTGGGGACCTCGTTCTTTAATGTGGACATGCTTTTACTTTCCTCTACCAGCAAGGGTGGCTGATAACTGTCTTGCTTTTACTTCCAGAAATATATGTCATATATATTTACAAAATTATGGCATATATAGCACATTTCAATTTGGAGAACATTGATTCCCATAACCAATCTAATCCAGGCATAAAACACACAACCACCAATCTCTGCCAGGCCCCTCTCCAGTGACCACCCCCACCTCCAATTTCATAAATAAATACTCTACAATACAAACAGTCTATAATATTTTGTCTACAGGAAACACCGTTGTGTTGTAGGAGTAGTAACTATTTATTTTTTCCCCTTGAGTTATAAAATGCTTTCCTGTCTAAAAACAAGAAGAAAAAGAATCTGGAAGAGTTTATCTTATCCATGAAGAGGGATCTTAAGATGAAGGCTTGTCCTGAAGGGATAAAGGGCTGTTGGATTTAGCCTTCAGCTCTCACTTTCGTTAAACAGAGTTGTCATTTCAGACCCCAGCTTTCCCTGGAGACAGTGGTTCCACCGGGGGAAGCAATATGCAGAGGAAGTTATTGCAAGAAGTTTTTGTGTGAAATTGTGGTTCTTGCCAGAGATGTCATATGTTTTAGTTAACTTTCTTCCCGGGAACTAGGAAAATTTCCCAAGCCCCGGATATATACCACGGGAATGCCGTTCAGAAGTCAGCAGCATGGGGCTGGTCAGAGAGACTGAATTTTACACACTCCATTCGTTTCTGGAGATAAAGCCTCTCTTCTATTTTCCTCAAGGTGAAAGTCCAATTCCCTTTGAAAACTGTAAAGCCTTATTCCACTGGAAGAAAATGACGATGATTTCTGTCACTGCTATTACTATTTATACCGCAGTGAGTTTACCTAAGGAAGGCGGTAGTCTCTGCTGGATTCCTTCCAGAGCTCCCTAAGGAATAAAGGCACACAACTAACGAAGATCGGACATTCTGTTCTGCCTTTTCCTTTGCAGCCCTGCAGGGTGGGAAGCCACCCACCACAATGCTGTTGATTGGCAACTCTGCACACACACAGCGCAACAGTAATTAATGTTCCCCATGCTGACTCTCGGGAACTGCAATACCATAAAGTCCTCTTCAGAATTTTCAAGGAGAAATAAAGTTATGCTCAATACAGTTTGAGAGTAATTTTACCCGTGGTTTAGAGCACCTCTATAGGGATGTGCTGAAGTTGGCTCCCATGAGAGCTGATTGTTAAATACTGAGGAACTGTTCGAGTCAGATGGTAAACCTTAGAAATTGGGCCACAGTGGGAGTATTGATATCACAGGAATTGGCATCTGCAGAAAATCAGGGCTTTTTAATTATACCCCCCACTCCCCCGAGAACTGGGTTATCAGCATGTGTGGTGTATACCTTTGGAACTGCACAATCTAATCAATACTCATTAGCTAGGACTCATGATGGACAACAGTTCACTGATCAATCTTGGATAGGATGAAAAGCCACTTAGTAACTGTATTGTTTCCTATGGCTGCTATCCCACACACTTGTTGGCTTAAAACAATTGAAATTTACTCTCTCACCGTTCTGGAGGCCAGAACTCCTAACTCAGTATCACGGGGCTGAATTCAAGGTGTTAACCGGACTGTGCTTCCTCCAGAGACTCCAGGAGAGACTCTGTTCTTTACATCTCCCAACTACTGGCGGCTGCTGGCATTCCTTGGCTTGTGGCTGCGTTACTTCAATCTTCAACACCAGTGTCTTCCAATTTCCCTCGGCTCTATCTTCACATTGCCCCCCGCCCCTCTGTGAAATCCTCCTCTCTCTTAAAAGGACACTTGCAATTACATTTATGGTCCATCCAGAAAATCCAGGATAATTTCCTCCATCTCAAGATCTTTAACTTAATCTCATCTGCAAACTGTTCCCCCCCCCCCCCCCCAAATAAGGTAATATTTGCCAGTTCCAGAGATTAGAACTCGGTATCTTTGGGAGGGCCATTTTCAGCCTACCACAATACCCACCTCTGCCACCCCTTACATACCTGGACACGCTGCACTTGTATCACATCCTTAACAAACTCGTCTTAATTATAAAGGGCGGGGGGGGGGGGAAATGGACACATATGTAATAAAGAGCAAAATCTTAATGATAATAATAGCAGCAGCTCTTCTTCTTCTTTTTTTTTAAAATATCACCTGAGAATATTTTTTCATTGATTGTAGAGAGGAAGGGAGAGGGAGAGAGAGAGAGAGAAACGCTGATGTGAGAAAGAAACATTGATCAGTTGCCTTTGTATGCACCCCGACTGGGGATCGAACTGGCAAACTGAGTATATGCCCTGCCTGCGAATCAAACCCGTGACCCTTCAGTGCACAAGACAACACTCCAACCAACTGAGCCACGCTGGCCAGGGCAGCAGCCCTTCTTTACTGAGTACTTCCTATGTATCAGGCAGAGTGCTCAGCATATACCAGGTAGTCATCATCTCATTATTATTCCTACCCAAGCCAGGAAATGTATTTTCAAATTCGTTTTTTTGGAGCACCAGAACCTATGCCCATTCATCATGATAGACATACCCACTTCCCTCCAGCCTGAAAGCCATTCCCTGGGGCTGTTTAGAAAGCCGTTCCAGGGCTCCCATTTGACTAGTATGCAGCCCACTTTTCCCATCTTAGTCCCGTAGTTTCCAGTTGCCCGTTGACTATTCTTTTCTCTCTCGGCTGCATTAAAGGGGCTATAGAGAGTATAGCTATTGGCTAGGATGACCTCTCTGGTATGCAGAGTTTCTGGACAAGTGAATGGAAGGCTCTGGGCCAAGGTCAGTTCCTGGAGGAACTGTAACTGGCAACAGCATCTCTCAAGAGGTGGTCTGGAGAAGGCTGAGACCCCTGGCTGTGGGTGATGAGCCTGTAATTCTCTGTCCTGTCGTCTTGGATAGGAGCTCTCTCCTGATCTGCTTGCCTGGTTCCCTATTTTATTTCGATTGTTTGTACCAAAGGAGGGAAGGAAGACAGAAGCAATATTTGGTGATTGCCTGATCTGTGTCCGGCTCTGTGCTGGGAGCTTTCTTATTGGGCTAAGCATGATATAAAATCCAAGGACATGTTCTTGTGTTATTCTTTATAGCTGCAATTAATAAACTGGCAGAACTGGTTTAGAGATGTGATATAATAAGTTGACTGGGTTTGGGTAGCACATTTATTTTTCTGTTAAAATGCAATTTTCAGTTGTGAATAAACGCTGGTTGAATCTGGCCTATTATAATAGCCAGTGTTTTATGAAGAAATTTAGGTCAAGTTTGCTTAGGTTTAGAAATATTCTATATAGGTCCTGCATGTTTTTTGTATAATAGCAAAAAAAACGGATTCCTAGAAATTGGACAAAGTTAACAGTAGCAGGTCAAGAGCAGAGTTGAGAAAGGTGGCTTCAGCCCCACTATTCTGGCTGAAAGTCTCAATTTCTTTCTCTGTAAAATGTTGATAATGAGTCCTATCTCCCAGGGTTTTTAGAAGGATTGAATTGAAAACTAATTAAGGCATATTAAAATACCTCATATATAGTAACTACTCCATGAATGGTAGCTCCACTGTCAATATTAGTAGTTCCAAACGATCAAATACACTGTTAGCTTCAGACACACCATCTTGCTCTAGTCACTTGAAAAAATTCAAGTAATGCCTTCCATTTTTCCCTTTCTACTTCCGAGGTGCAATAGCAATCTCTTATATAAAAAGCCCGTGGCCGTCACACCGTCACACCAAATGAGCAGCAGCTCTCCTGGTGGCGGGCAGGGCAGGGTGCGAGCTACTAGCAGCAGAGAAGCTATGAGCGGCAGAGGGCAGGGCACTGAACTATGAGCAGCGATGGGCGGGGCAGCCAGCTGAGGCAAGCAGAAGGGAGCTACTCGAGCACGATTTCATGCCTCCTGTAGGGATATAACCTCTGGGAAGGATTCTCTGGCCTTGCTTGGTCCCTGCCCTTTCCTTCCTGCAGAGCCCTGGTGAGCTCCACCACAGTTTGAGCAACCATCACTCAGAATGACCTTTGCTCTGTTTACATGCTTATCTCTATACCTTAAGACCTGTTTACATGCTTATCTCTATACCTTAAGACCTTCAGCTGCTTGAATCTTTACTAATTAGTGTAATTCCCGGAACGTGGAAGAGGCACTAAACATTCTCACTGAATAGAATTTGAACAAAGTTACAGGTTTTTGAAGTCGAAACAAAAAAGAACAGATTGAATATTTATTCCAATCCAGTCTCCTCTCATGGGAAAGGAGATCGATGCCATGGCTGTGCTTTTTTACATTCCTTCCTACACATTGTTTACGTTGGCTTTTGGGACAAAGAGAAGCAATGTTTAACTTTTCTGATTTTAGAAATCCCTTCAAAAGACTAACTACTGACATACTGGCTTTTGGTTCTTATTTCCTCATTTTGTGACTCAGACTAGGGGGAATTTGGGGTTAATTTTATGGGGAGTAATTTTAGCCTGCTATCAACACTACAAGCTAATATTAGAGAGCATTGAACTAAGCCCCTTATATGTATTATCTTATTTAATCCTTTCCACAGTTTTATGAACTAGACATTATTATTGTGTCTACTATATAGATCAGGGGTGGGGAACATCCGACCCACAGGCCGAATAAGGTCCACAAAATCACTTGGTCTGGCCCTGCCAAGGCATTAGGGGTGAGTTAATTAAATGTTTGACCAAATATAGTGAAAGGGCGAGGGCTATGCCCTCCATCTTGCCCCAGGGTAAGGGCTACGCCCTCCATCTTACCCTGGATCCTCCATTTTGGGGCAGCCATGTGCTCGGCAAGGAGCTTCTTCCCGGAAGCCTAAGCCTCTGCTAGCCACACCCAGGACTTCTTTAAACTAACCAATGACAATCAAGGTAAGTGCGCACCATAGATATGACCACATCCTGTGTAACAAGACACCGACTTGCGCCTGGCCAATCAGCAGGGCCCACAGTCCTTTCTCCTCCCCTTACTGCAACCCCCCTATAAAACCTCTCTCCACACAGAGTTCGCTCTCTCTGCCACTTGGCTTGCCGTTGCGTCGGTGAGTGTGGTCGGGGAGCCGAGCTAGCTCAAATAAAGACTCTTTGCTTTTGCATCGGACTTGCTGGCTCCCTGGTGGGCTTTTGGGGATCTTGAAATCTGGGCATAACATTAGCAGGCTAATTTTTAAGCTGATACTTTTATATGGCCAATGAATGATGTTATAAATATCTAAATGACCCTTGGCAGAAAAAGGTCCCCCCCCTTTTATAAATAAACCGAGGCACAGAGAGTAACTAGATCAGGGTTGTGATAAAGCTAGGATTGAACATGGGTCTACAAGACTTTAAAATCTGACTTTTGAACACTATCCTAACTATTTTTAGACTCAACTGTTTTCTTTTTTAATATATATTTTTACTTATTCCAGAGAGGAAGGAAGAGGGAGAGAGAGATAAAAACATCAATGATGAGAGAGAATCATTGATTGGCTGCCTTCTGTTTGCCCACACTGGGGATCAAGTCTGCAACCCAGGCATGTGCCCTGACCAGAACCAAACTGTGACTTCCTGGTTCATAGGTCGACACTCAATCATCGAGCTACGCCAGCTGGGCTTAACTGTTTTTCTTAAACTGAATTTACAGAAATGATTCTGAGAGAGAAAAGGTAATTCAGCTTTTTACTAAATGCTAATTAGGCACTGTTTTAGCTTGGACTGCCATATCAAAATACCAACAGACATTTACTTTTCTGAGTGTGGAGGCTGGGAAGTCCAAGATCAAAGAGCCAACAGATTTGGTTCCTGGAGAAGACCCACTTCCTGGCCTCTCTGTGTGCTCACATGGCCTTTCCTCAGTGAATGCACGGGGAGAGAGAGAGAGAGAGAGAGAGAGAGAGAGAGAAAGAGAAAGAGAAATCTCTGTCTTCCTCTTCTTAAAGGGCACTAATCCCTAAATGAAAGCCCCACCCTCATGACCTCACCTAAACCTAATGACCTCCAAAGGCCCTGTTTCCAAAATACTCACACATTGGAGATTAGAGCTTGAATGTATGATTTTGCAGGGGGACACAACATTCAGCCCATAACAAGTACTAACTAGTATCTCTGGAATGTACTAAACTAAACTTTGGGGGGTGGGGGAGGAAGAGAGAAAGAAAACAACAACACCACACCAGGGTCTGGACTCGGGGGGAGGCAAACAAGGGACCAAGGACATAGACTTCAAGGAGTCACCCACCCGCAGGCATCCGCCCTGCACTCGAATGACCCTATAACTCAACGAATCAGTGTGCCTTCCCTGCTTGTCTCACTCCAGCCCTGCAGCAATGTCCTTTGCTCTTGGGGAACTCTGTGTCTAGGAAGGGCGGTATCAGTATGGGTCAGATCAGGAGAAAGTACACAGTGATTTAAGCAGGGAAGTTTTAATACAAAGAATTATTAACTAGCAGCCTATTGTTTAGAAATCCATGAGGGCATAGAAGGAGAGAATATGACAAGTGAAGCCAAAGAGTTTTGACCTTCAGGGTAAGAGTGAGGACTTTGTTTGTCCCTTTGGGCTGTGCCTGAGTGAGCATGACTTGCCCTATTTATTAGGCAACATGAGACTGTGCTGCATTTCCTTTCAGAACACCCCAGGCATGTAGGCTATTTAAAAAATCTAAATAACATCTCAGTCAGACTAACATTCTGAGAGAGAAATGTTTTAATCTGTTTTTTTCCCCCAGAATGGCCTTTTCAGTCTGAGAGGGAGTGCAAACAGGGTGGGTGGTGGTCGATACATTTGGAGACTTATGGGAACACCGAGGTTTTGGCAAAGGCACACATAAATTTCAGAGAAGACTTAAACATAATTTCATATCACACAAACTGCACAGTAGAATTGGAATGCAGGTCAAAACACAACAGCTGTTTATCTTTCATTTAAACTACCACAACAGGGTTGCTTAAACAAATTCCCTTCCTTTCTCGAACTTTCAAACTCTTTAATATTTGCATAATGATTAATCTCCGGCTCCAGAGGAAATTCCCAACGGAAAGAGACAACACAGAAGCATTTTAAACTCCGACCACATGGAAAAGAGTGAAGAGGGAGCGTGTCAAATCTTCAGTGTTGGAGCCTGCTCCCTCGGGAGAATTCTAAATAATGGCGGTCATCCTGTTGAATATTAAACTGAGGACTGGATGGCTGAGAGAACACAATCCCAAACATCTGGACACTGTCTACTAACTAGGCCAAAGGTACAGCTCCAATTAAAGGTTGATATCACAGCCCATATTCATATCGTGGTAGATCTTAACTATGGCAAGAAAGTTTGGTTCTATGCTGTGAAAGAGGCTAAATGCTTATTCTCAGAACCATGGAATACATCCCCACCTGCTCATCCAAGGAAAAGTCTAGTATTTTCTTTTTCATACAGGGTCTTCAACTAGCTGTTCATTTACTGTGATTTCAGGAAGTTTTTAGCTGGGGAAAGGGCCCAGGCTTGAAATACACTTCCGGACCTCAGTATTTGTCCTGTAACATCAAGGCATCTGGCTAAATCAACATTTTAGAATTACAAGGGGAATTTTAAAATAATACCCAACCCTGGAACCCAACCCAGGCTAATGAAATTAGGATTTTGGCAGGTGGGGCCACAACATCAGTATTTTAAAAAACATTCCCAAGAGATGCCAATGTGCAGCGAAGCTTGAGAGCCACTGGAAGCTCTCATACACGGTGTTATTGATACCTCTGTGATGATCATCTGTGGTAAACCTTGTGTGTATTTTAATCATTGTTCCTGATAGATAAACTCTCATAGAAGTTAACTGCATGTGGATATGAATATGCATTTGGTTGAAGACTAAATGAGATTACCTAAAAATGAAAACAACTGTACTAGGTCCCAGGACTAAAGGGAAGTTTTATTTAAAAAATTTAAAACATTATATTGTTTTCATAAGCAAGAAAACACTAACAAAACACTCCCTCCCCACTTACCCTTTTTGCATGTTGGGGCTTAGGACTGTTTTCAGAAGGCTTTTGAAGCTTGACCTCTGAACATGATAAAAGTATTTGTGTTATTTGGTCAGAGCTGGGCTTCTCAAGTAACTTCCTGTGTTTCTGCTCTGAAAGACTATTTCACAAAAGAAGCTGAAAGTTCTATGTGGATATGGGCATTCTCATTGTGGAGGGCCTAATATAAAGTGATCATTCATTGTGTACCCAATGACAATGACTAACCATATCTCATGACTCCATTCTGAATCCAGTACTAAATGCATAGTTCATGGATCATATTCATCAACCATGGCCATCATAAATATTCATCTAATGTCTGTCCTCATTAGGTGGTTATTAACATGTCAAAGATATTTGTGGAGAAAATGAAAGTGATAAATTCTATCTACATTTATTCTTATTTGAAAGGCTAATTTATTTTTAGAGTAGTCTGATAAAATCCCTTATTAAGAGGAAGATTCCTTTAGCAACAGCCTTCTGTTTTCAAGCAAATAATCTTTTATTTTTCTTTCTTTTTTTGCTGCAAAAAACTTTATTGTTTCTTTTGGTCCAATGCATGGGAGGGGGCTTCAGGGTGGTTAAAAGAATGGCTAGTAGTTTCCGAGAGAGGCACAGGTAAAAGCCAGACACCAGGGGGATGCAGAGGAGCCTCTCAAGGGCCTCTGGGCTCCAAAGGCTCCTAGTCGTGCTTGAGGGTGAGCCTTTCAAAGAGATACTCACCCAGCCCAGCCTGGGGGTCAGCCATCTTGAGGAGGTGAGTCAGGTGAAGCCCATCTTCTTGATGAGTTTCACCTCCTCACCCAGGAAGTGGTTCTGCAGGAAATCACAGAGCTGAGGGTCTGCGTGAGTAGAACCCAGGGCCTGCAGCTCTAAAAGGGCCTGGTTCAGGTTCCTCTCCAAGGCCAAGGAGACTTCCATGGCATGCTGAGTTTTGCCCACTCATCTTGGGGAGGCTTCAGCACGTCCTGGAGAGAATGTGGCCACCGCGCTGGTTTTGCAACTTTAAGAGATGCTCAGCGCCCTCCAGCTTCTTCCCTGACAACTCATGGAAGAAGTGGCCCACGCCCTTGAGAGCCACATCGTCCTGGTTAATAGAAACCCAGAGAGAGGTAGGTGTGGGAGGCCACAGATGTAGGTTGGCCAGGCGGTTGACTACAGCCTCCACCTCGGTGGAATCATTCTGACGAATTTGGGAGCTCATGGCTGTTGGCCAATAAGGAGTTAAGGTAGAAAAGAAACTGGTGGGCCCCAGTCAGACCTACTGAATATAAATCTGCTTTTTAACCTTTGCTGGTCCCAGAGGTGGTTCTGAAAGTGGTGACTGGATAAGATGCAGGAGTGTGTCTGGAGGCTGGAAGAAGGGGCGTCCCTGGGTCTGTTCCATCCAAACACTGTTGAAGCAAGAAACAGATCTGGGCTTGCTGAGGGCACTGCCTCAAGCTAATAATCTTACACAAAAAAGTTTATTAATGTTTTGCTTGTTGAATGGACTTTTGCCAAATGATGGACTATGTAACTAGTCTGATTCAGAGAAGGATAATATAAAGCACAGCTCTTAAAGGGTTGAATTGACACCCTCTCTACTAATAGTACTTGGAATTGTTTTTTGAATGAAAAGAGGTGGCAGTGATTCATTCCCACCCTTACCTGGTCTCCTTGGTGATCAATAACCCATTCTGAGATTGTTGCACGGACTTGGTACATAATCTGTGAGTAGAACAGAACAGGGATTGGCAACCTTTCTTTAAAGAACAAAACTATAAATATTTTAGGCTTTGCTATTCAACTCAGGTGTTACAGCACTAAAGCAGCCATAGATAATATGTAAATGAGTGGATGTGTCTGTGTTCCAAAAAAAACTTTATTTGAAAAAACAGGTAGTAGGCTGGATTTGGCTTACAGGCCCTAGTTTGCACACTCCTGGAACAGAAAAACCCCAATAGGGTGTCAGACTGGCTCTCCAGTTACAGTGGGTGGATATAAGCCAAGATTGGGAATTTTAAGTAAATCCAAAGAAGCCAATGGTTGTTGGTGTTCTATATGAGCAAGCAGGTCATTATGATTGGAAAAGTCACGAGAACACATTAATAGTAAGAGAGTGGTAATAGCAATGGCTAATGTTTGCAGAGGACTTGCTATGTAACTTGTTTTAAATACTTTACATGTAATCTTTATCATCCATGAGTTCGTAATCATACTAAATTAAAATTTATTGGTGACTTTTAGAGGATGCTAAGGAATCAAGTCATTATTTGGAAACTGGAAAATAAAGGTTTTGAAGAATTTAATCAGTATTTTCCTAAAGCAGTGGTCGGCAAACTCATTAGTCAACAGTACAACGATTGAAATTTCTTTTGAGAGCCAAATTTTTAAAACTTAAACTATATAGGTAGGTACATTGTTATTAACTTATTTAGGGTACTCCTAAGCTGGCCTTTGCTAAAAACATCCTCAATCTGATTGAGGTACGTTCGCTGAGGTCGACCCCTTCCAACTCTCCCACCCACACTCGTCTTGTATACTTGTTTCACCCAGGCCGAAAACCGACTTCTGCGCATGGGCCATGAAGTTTCAATCGCACTGTACGTATGCGCCCGCACGTGGTATTTTGTGGAAGAACCACACTCAAGGGGCCAAAGAGCCACATGTGGCTCGCAAGCCACGGTTTGCTGACCACTGTCCTAAAGGAAAGGCTGTATAAATGTTTGAGACAGTACTGAGATGTCTTTCTGAAGGCCCATTAGCAGGTCCCACGGGGCTGGGTCCCTGGTGCCCTTTGAGATCATCAGTTCAATCACACATCCTTGTATTGTTTTTTCTTTCTTTTATTTCTCACTCCCCATATCCCCGTCTCCTATTTTCTGGGATTCCCAAATAAATGACTATGTGCAAACTTCTATCTCAGGCTCTACTTTGTGGAGAATCCAGGCTAGGATAGCATTCTATTCAAATTCTTGAAAGAGAATCTAACCCCACTTGGCATATAGATTTGGTTGTTTGGTTATGATTCCACTACTGGTCCAATCTCCCTTGAAGACTGTCCCTTCCAGAAGTGTAGTGGGACTTCTTAAAGCAGAAGAGGCAGATGGATTAACATGACCAGTCTGGAGCCTTTTCCACTAAACGAGTGACCTGCTGACCAGAGGCAGCACCTGGGAGCTTGTTAGAAATGGGGAAACTTGGGCCCCAGTCAGACCTACTGAATATAAATCTGGTTTTTAACAAGATTCCCTTGGTGATTTGCCTGTACATTAAAGTTTAAAAAATGTACTCTAGAGGGAGTGATAATTATCCAGCTCAGGGATATTTTTGGAAGAGATAAGATGTTGAAGACAAAGGTCAATGGGAAGCACATACAGGGGAAAGGGAACACAAACTATTCTATGGGTAGTTGGAAGAGCAAAAGAGGAAGTGAATCTATGTGAACACACTTTAAATCCACAATAGGAAAAACACTCTGGACCTAGGTTGTTTCTGTTTTTTGTTTTCCTGAACAGGTTTTATTACCTACAGAAGGGATGGGGCTCAGTCCTTCTTGCCTGCTGCCTTCCTCATGACTGCAAGAACATTGCTCAGCTCCTTTCTTCCTCTTGGCACGGATGTGTGTCCCCACCCTTTTCTTGATGAATTTCAGGCCCTCTTGTTCGTAGAGACCTTGAGCAGCTTCATGGTGTGCCGCTCATAGAGGGCAAAGCCACACACCTCTCAGATCATGTCCTGCATGAGCTTGGTATGCCTACTGAGGTGCCCATGGTAACCACTGGGCCTCAGCTTGCTCACTTTCTTGGTCACCTTGTGGCCCTATTTGAGGCCATGGCCATGGGGTAGCCCAGAGCCATGGCTGCTACTCCTCAATGGCTGTTGTGGTAGAAGGACCCACAGCTGGACTTATTATACCTTGCACCATAAACCTCAAGAAAATGTTCAAGTGGGAAGATTAAAAAAAAACCCCTAAATCACCAGAAAACAATGTCTACATGTCATTGTAGACACAAGAGCAGGTTCTTATTGAGCAACTGTTAAGCATGGAACCCAAGGTTTGTGTTGGGGTGGAGTGTGTGTCCACGAGGAGGGCAGAACCAGTCTTGGCAACCCACCACTTTCCTCTAGATCAGTGGTTCTCAACCTTCCTAATGCCGCGACCCTTTAATACAGTTCCTCATGTTGTGGTGACCCCCAATTTCATTGTTACAAATTGAACATAATTAAAGCATAGTGATTAATCACAAAAACAATATGTAATTGTATATGTGTTTTCCGATGGTCTTCGGCGACCCCTGTGAAAGGGTCGTTCGACCCCAAAGGGGCTGCGACCCACAGGTTGAGAACCACTGCTCTAGATACTCAGCTTCGCCATTTGCCTCCCAAACTTCTTACATTGTGCCCCTTCAGTTCACCAACCCCTCTTCCATGTAAAAACACAGTTACAGGCACGGTGTACTGGCAAATGTTTTAACAATTGGCTATTCAGAAAAATAAACAAACCTCAAATTTATAGCATTTGTTCTTCCTGTAATATAAATACTCCCACCATGGCTGGTGGTAAGCTGCCTTGTGGCATTACTGAACACAGACTTGGGAGGTGGTCCAAAGTGGCTCCAGCTAACCACTGTAAATCCGTGGGAGAAAGAGCAAGAAAGAAAGTAAAAGGTCAAGAGGTCACCAGAGAGTGAGAAGGAAAATTAAGTGGATGAAGACATGGAGTTAGCTTTCATTGCTGTGATTCAGAAGCATAGCGACCTACTTCAAGTCCAAGGGTTTGCCTCATCTCCTTGGCTCTGTGCTGTAGATCTGGCCATTGTGTCCCATCTATGTCTCAGCTTCAACTTTATTGAGAACTTTATGTTGTAGCTTCCAAAGAACCAGAAACTCAGCAGGAGAAAAGGTTGTAGGACCGCCAGAGGAACTCATGTTCTGTATTTACCGAAGCATCTTCCATAAACAGTGTCCAGGCTCTGGAATGCTCACACCCACTCTTCATGGACACGCCACACCCCACGCTCCCCTGTCTGAGTGTAGTCTAATGACTCCCACCCAGCTTCCCCAGGTGTACACACCCTGCTTCTCTGGCCAGAGTTCAAGCCCTCACTTGGTTTCCTTGGACATCATCCAAGAGCTACATACCTGTCTTTTCTGGGAGATTTCCAGCTGGCACAAAACTTCCTTCCCTTGGGGATAGTAGCAGATAATGCACACCGATATCTAATGCTGCAGGCACTGGCAGACAGCTTAGACCTGTCCCCTGCCCACAAGCACTGCCTTGGCAGCTCTATGTTGGTTTCTTAAAGGCATGAACCAGGGGTACCATCCCTTCTGGGCACCTCCCAAGCTGCAAACCCATTGCTTTCTGTTTCTTGCAGCTCTGGGTCAGCTGAATCACCCCCTCTTCACCTTTATTGACAAATCACACTCCTGAATTTCCCATAATAGCTTTGTTTGCGCACCTTTTACTTTTTCTTAGAAAGCATCCAGTGCTAAGAATCCAGCTCACTACAGGCAGCCCAAATGAATGCTTCTTAACCTGCCTGAAAAGTAATTTTTTTGGAACCTTATCTTTGGTGATTTTCAGGAAAGAAACATTCCCACTAGCAGGTTAAAAGTCTTCACTTTTGCAGTCCTAATATCTGCTTGGAATGTAACAGCTTGTTTAATTCTCTCCCCAGATGAATGGACCGTCATCTTTAGATTTATGATTTGCTTTTTATTTCTTCTAAAATAGAAACAGAAGTAGTGAAAGTTCCCTTATCTCTGTCTGTTGGAGCTGGGGCCCCTTGTCTGAGGATTCCTTCTTTTCCAGCCACCCAAAGCAGCCACTAGTTGGGTTTATTACTTTTAATTCTCATTCTCTCTCCAGGAGGTTTTCTCCTCTGAGCACATAAACACATCACCACCCTTTCTCACAAAGTCAAGGCCAGCTGACACAGATGAGGACAGTTTGCACTGACAGAAGCACCCCAGGTGGCTCAGCTAAGTCACCACAGAATTGTGTCTTCTTCCCAGATTGGCCAAGGCACTGGGGCCAGGGGTCAGTGTGTCCTTCCTGCCAGCTGGGGACCTTACTCAGCCCTTTGAGTGTTCCATCCAGAGTGAAGCCAGAGGTCTTCAGACTAAAAAGAAGTAATGCCTTTAATTCAAGCCCAAGTTATGCAGGAAGGAATTCCAGCTTTTGCTGTCAAGCCTTGGTCAGAGAGGCCGACCAAGCTGGAGCATCCTTGACCTTTCTTCTTTCTCCCAGATGCCCAACGCACTTACGTCCAATTTTTCCTCTAACCCTCCACAGAGGGTTTCATTCTGTGGGGCCTCTGGTGAGTTGGGAAGGCTGCCAATCTGAACACAAAAATGGAAGTGCCTGAGGGGAGAGCTGCTTCCCAAATTTGTGGCTGTCACAGAGATGAACATCACCAAATGGCTCTGAAAGAAAAGATGGAAAGGCTTAACATTGTAAGCAGCTCTGAGATTAGACTGTCTAAGCCTGTGGTTGCCAACCAATGGTCCCCTGGTGGTCCATGAGGTCTGAAAGGTTGGCAACCACTGGTCTAAGCAACAGGTTCAAGATGAGGCAGGAGCCATCGCAGAGAACACCCTGCAGTGGGATTGCTAGCGTTATGATCAGGGTTCCGGGGAACTATCAGAGAAGGTCAATGGGAGTGGGCATTAATGGGTCCATGACTCAAACCCAGGAACGGGTAAGACCATAGCAACTAAAGCCATACAGAGGTGGCATGCTGTGTAATTGTAGCAACCCCTGGGGACAGGCATTGGGCCACAGGATCAGACTGGCTGACCCCTGCCAGTGAGCAGATGACCAGCTATTGAACTAAAATTTGGACTGTGAATACACCCAGAAGAATTCTTAGTACATGCACTCAAATATGTTAGCTCTCCCCATCTTTTATTAAAGCCCTTCTTTGGATGGGGGGCTAAAGTAGATGTGGACAGAAAATGCATAAGATCAATTTTACCTGAGCCTTGGATAGTGTAGGTACTCAGAAAATGGTTTATTGATTGAAACGTAATACTAGTAGGGCTCATCCCCTGTCATGAGGGTTACGGTCATGGTCTTCTAAAAGTGAGGGATAGTGACAAATGTTCAGAATGTCCCACAACTACAGATGGACTGTCCCTCTGCTAGGACGGGGCTTTATCTGTTTACTTCAAAATGGTGAAATGTGAAGTGATAAGACATAGCACCAGGCATTAATATGTCTTGAAATCAAGGTAAGTGTGTCAGATGTGGGCATTAACATTTATCCTGAAAGTAGCCTTTCCCTCACCCTCCTCTCTTCCAAAAATATCTTTCCAAGATATTCTCTATTGTTTTGCTCAGTGCAGTCAGGTCTTACTCAGTTTGCCTTATAAGGAATTACAGGGATTCAAGAGCTGTCGCCATAGGGAGTTTTTCCTACTGTTCTGCCTGAATTGCCTTCTGCTTAATTTTAGTTCATTATGCCCGTAAACTCAGGGAGGGCTTTATGGAGCAAAAGGCCCAATCATCGTGGGAACAATGAGTCATTCCAAGAACAGTGAACTGGGCTGGAAGGCAAAGGCCAACGAGGAGGGGTGGAAGCTGGGGGTGCGTGGGTTACTGAGAACAGCATCAAAGCAATCTCTCTTCTCTCTCCATTACTCCCACTAGGGGGTGCCCAGCATCCCAGAATAATCTCTGTTACTAGGAAGTTGAGGTTTGAGGGGACTGACTAATAGAAGGGTACGGGCTGACTCAGGTTTCCTACATCTCTGCCCTTTGAGAAGAGATCTGGGGGGCAGGAGGGGTGAAGGGGAGGAGGAGGAGGGGAGAAGGGGAGGGGAGGGGGTTCACTTTAGTTAGTACACAAATGCCTCTTAAGCTTTTGGGGATTCTCAAGCCATGAAAACCACTGGTCTTGAAGTCAGTGACTAGAATAATTGCAGACCAGAAAAGTCCTCCTGGGCCCAGCAGAGGTGGCAGCATATTTTACCCCTAGGGGTCAAGAAGTTGTGGGAATAAGAAATGAGCAGGGCTGAGGGGTTGGAGGTCAGGGATGCAATAAAGAGCAAGGATGTGGGGAGATTCTGAAACAGAGTGGGCAACAGGTATGCATAACAGCCAGGGAGATGTAAGCTTATTTTGAGGGTCTCAAAACATCTAGGCCTTCAGAATGGCCACAGCAAAACTTTTGGTTATGAATAGTTTTGTGGAAAGAACATGGAACTTGTACCTTGACAGGCAGGAGTTCAAATTTCAGCTCAAGCATTCAGGAGCCATATGACGTTGGGAATTTAGGCAAGTTATTCAATCTCTTTGAATCTCAATGGTCTCATCTTCCAAAGGAGACTAATGAGACTAGGGTTATTTGAGAATTTAGAAAACAGTGCCTGTAAAGCACTACATAAATCTCTTCTTCCTTTCCTTCCCCCTGTTTGTAAATGACTGAAGGCGAAGAAAGGAGATGAATCTACTACAGTTGTCCTTGTATCCCAAGACCTCAGACACCAAGACAGACTGCAGTCCTGGGGCAAGAGGCTCCTCCTTGTGTCCAGGGATTTCTGCACTGCAGAGCTTCCGGGAATGTGCAGGGCACGCTGGAGAAGCCCTGGCCCCTCTGACCCTTTGGGCCAACCCTCATACTTTGCAGGCCTTTGGACTCTACTTTAGAAACCAGCCCCCGACTAAACCTGTAGAGGTCACCATCTGGTCCTGAGGCTTTCCGAGGTGGAGAATGAACTTGTTTTGCCCACAGAGGGCCAACGCCTAGAATTCAGGTGTGGTGCTATCCCGCGTCACCAGTCAATCCATGCGAATGTGACAATGACTCACAATTCTCTGCAGCACAGTTTTCCAAAGTATGGGCCATTGGCCCTTTGCACCAACATCTGCAGGTGAGCTTGATAAAAATGCAAATTCCTGGCCCCCTGACACACGTGTGCAATCAGACCCACCAAGTTTAAATGCAATGGCTTACAAAGTTACCAGCCCCGGATTACACTCCAGCATGGAAACAGAACGCCATAGGTTTCCAGAGCAGTCTCTAGTGGGGGAAAGTTGGGGCCCTTCAGCAGACTTCCTGGTGCTTCGGAAATCATACCCTGCAGGTGTTTCTGACCCTGCGTATTTATAGAGCCAACTCTGTTCCTAGGTACTTACTTCCCCTGGAACATCTTAAATGTTGTTGGAATCATCGCTGTGAATGTCACAGGAGACCATTTCTGTGGATACCTGATGAGACAGAGTGTTTTGGAAAGGTCAGTTTGATTCACTCTTGAGCACAGTAATAACCTGGCTTTCTGTCAAGGCGGTGGGCGACGGGGGAGTTTTGGTTCTTGTTTCTGGGGATGGGTAGCCCAGGATAAAAGCTGATCACCAGCTGCCGCTTCCTTTGCATCAACTGGACACTTGCTACCAGGTTAGCAGTGTTATAACAAGGTGGGGCAAAGATGACCCCTTCCTCCAAAGCTGTGAGCTCGGATCTAAAGAGAGGTGGGCTCTGGACTCAAACAGGTTCCACAGGCTTCCTCTAGACAACGGGCTGCACGAGCTGGCTTTTCGGAAGGAACATGTGACTGAGGCTCACTCTCTAGAGAGACAAACCTTTCAGACTTAGACACACAATAGTGGCAGCAGCTTCCGCATTATTTTGACTGGCTCCTATAGCCCTTGGAATAAGAGGGTTCACTTTGGCTTCTGGGGGGTAGGGGTCTCTGCACTGTAGAACGACAGGGGTGTCCAAGACATACTGGGGGCTGCAGACAGAATTTACAATAAAGACTCACATCAGCTTCAAAGTACCCCCAAAAATGAGCATACGAATGCTACAAAGAAGATCGTTGTTGCTACCTTAATTCTTTTCTGTGGGAGATAAATATCGATAAAATAAAAACAAAGCAGGTCATTGTATAGCAAATGTCACTGTCCTAACTGGCCTGCTGGTTGACCCCTACAAGTCAAGGGTGGGGCCTTGTGGAGCTGGTTTCAGCCTCCTTCCTTCAAGGGGGGCTGCGTCCCTACATGGGGAACTGTAGTAAAGAGCTCCCCTCCACAAAGCATCATGGGCACCCGTCCCAGTCTGTTCTTTCCCGTTTTGTTTTTTAGGAACAAGGGGATTCAGCTGACTCCACTGGAGGGGGCTCCCGTCCCTAATTTACTGTTCCATTCCTAAGGCTTCACCCTCCTGGGCTCAGTGTGAGCAGACAGCACAGGAGGCTAAAACCACCGTTGAGATTCAAGTTCACAGACACAGAGCTGCCCCTCCACTGGGCCAGAGGCAAAGAAAAATCCCAACCTCTTTCTTGTGATCATCTGGTTTTATTGAACCTGGAAAGGAAGTAAATTCCAAAGGCAGGAAATGACCCAGGGACCATAACAACATGTGAAAAGCCAAGCCGGTGCTTCCGTCACTTTGTTTCAAACTATTCTAATCTGTGTCCCGGGAAGCCTAACCCATTACCAGATGGAGATCTGTTTTCAGTCGCCTCTTGGCATCTGCCACTCCCGGCTGGTGACATTTGCACGTTTCAGAAGGCAAACCTGTGCCGACATCTTCAAACTTCCGGAGAGGTGCAGCCCCAGGAAAGTCCTTGGGTCTCTGGCTGACAGCACCAGCCATCTGACGCGCTTCGTCTGCAGCCGAGCTGCCGCTGGCCTCCAGCCTAGAACACTAGCACGCCGTGTCTGTTCTTGAAGATTTGCAGAATCTGAAATCAAAATGCCCCATGTTGCCAGAAAAAGGCAGGCTCCCTCCCTAATCCCTTCTCACCAGGCTTTCCTAACCCGATGAGTCAGGAAGGACAAAAATGTGTCTGAAGATCTGGGGGTGGCCCTGTTTCTCTTTTTGCTTCTAAAAATGTCCTCCCCTTTTCCAATGTGTGTAATGATTAGGGATGCGGTTGTACTTTTTCTCTGGTCCTTCCTCTATCAGCTCTCACTTGGAGAGACCCTTCATTTACCACTCATGAAATCAGCTCTGCAAAAGCTCCAGGCCCTCTGATGAGGAATTAGTCACTCACTGTTGCAAAGAAGTTCTGACTTCACTTCTGTCCCCAGGAGCAAGGCAAGAAAAAACTCCTACCTCTTCTCTCAGAAGGAACCATCATTCAGCTGCTTTGTTCTGGTCCCTGGGGGCCTGTATTTTCCTAGGCTTTTAATTTTTCCTGAACACTGAGCATTAGCCTTCCCACGAAGGCTGTGTGCCAGCTGGATTCTAAACACACCGATCGAGGTGGCTTCTAGGATACCTGCTCCAAACAGGTACCCTGATAAGAGCTCCCCTCCCCCAGGTAATCAGAAAGTAGAAAGTAACTATAGTTGAATGAATAATGCGCCTAACTCTTTCAACACTTTCAAATGTTAAGCAGATTAAAGTATAAAGAATCCAATATATTTGTTGACATCTGGTTCACAGAAAAGTTCTAGCAAGAAACAAGTGGGAAGTTCCACATCAAGCTGGGGAAATGGCAACAGCGGTGGAGGGCTGCCATCAGATCCCTGTCCCTGTGCGCAAAACCACCCTAGGCCACTGTCTACAATTACGTTCTGTTTGTCAGGAAAGACGTCTTAAAAAGTATGTTCTGCCCAGCCATGGTGGCTCATTGAGTGTGGACCTATGAACCAGGAAGTCACGGTTTGATTCCCCCTTGGGGTACACGTGCCTGGGTTTTGGGCTCCATCCTCAATGTGGGGTGTGCAGGAGGCAGCCAATCAATGATTCTCTCTCATCATTGATGTTTCTATCTCTCTTTCCCTCTCCCTTCCTCTCTCTGAAATCAATAAAAACATATTTTTAAAAAATGTTCTGATAAGCTTGGCTTTCTCCATGGAAAGGGAATATAGTCTCCATTACAAGACAGCAGGTTGATATCAGAGGCAGGTTGTATCCACTGTGGGCAGCTGGCAGTAGATAGAAGATAAAAGAAGCTAAGAGATCTTCATAAAAAGGGAGGGGGAGAGAGAGAGTGAGCGAGCCTTTTTTGTTATTGCTGGGAAGAGACGGTCTTGTAGAAGATATAAGAGATGTATGTGTCTGTCTCTCCCCTTTGCTCTGCCTATGGAAAATGAGCCAGGAAAAAGCTAGAAACAGGAGACAGAGGGAGGCCGTCTTCCCAACTGTTGACAGCAGCCAAACAGAATAAATAGTTTATATTTTGATGATCTTGACAACAGTAATCATGAAGAGAAGGTATTGACCCAGATGAAAGAAATAGGCTTTTAATTTCAAGCTATGCTTAAGCCCCAACGTGCTCCTATCGGAGCCACTTACATCATCCAAGGGACTTTTGACTACAATGACAGGAATTTAGGGTAAAGGAAATCATACAATTTAATAGAAAAATCAGGATTAGATTAAGATGTGATTGAGAATGATTAAAAATTTGCGGGAAAGGTACAAAATTATACATATTTTTGTACTGCTCTCAGTCTTGATCTAATTGTTAGAAAATGAACATAGTTGAAAATGGTGTTTATTTAAATGTACAACCGAGTCACAGATTTTGTTATTCCCTCTGGAGGCACATATTTGGGATGACTGGCCATTGGGAGCAGGGGTCTTCCAATCTTTGATAACCTTCACCATAGACAAAGAACAGAGGAGGGAAGAACACAGCTTCTTGAGTGTTAGCCACTTAAAATAGATTCTTGTAATTTTGCAAATGAGGGATCAGAATCAAAAATAGAAAAAGAATAGAGCTATGAGTCCTCAACTATGCTCTAAGTACCCAGGATACCATAGCAAACTCTTAGGGGCGCTGTGGCATATGTTAAATGTCAAGGAGTGCATGGTAATACTTGACATATGTTGGATGCCAGGTGAATGAACTACTAGGTCAAGATGACTCATAGTTTCAAAGTGAGATTGCTCTCCATTCCTTTCAAAGATGTTTTATCTTTGAGAAGTGGGGTTTTCAGCTGTTATAAAATGCAAGTACCGACTGAAAGTCAGTGTGGAGCAAGATGTGCAGGTGGTGGTGTCTTCACAGTTTCCAAGATGTGAGATGATGTTCAGCTTACACACCCTTTTATAAGCAACTGTGGTTAAGAATAAAATTAAAATATTTGTCTTTCAATTTATGTTTTTTTCCAAACGGCTAAATTATTAGGACTTAACTGTTGCATACATATTTCTGTTAGGTATTTCTTGTGGCCTAGGGGCTCTGTGAAAAAATTAGTGAGACATGAAGATGCTGTGTGTTGAGAAAGTTTGGGAACCTCTGAATTAGAGCAATACAAACTAGGTAGATTTTAATGGCTTAGGCTCATTGTTGAGAATAAAAAAGTGATTCTATCCTTTCCCCTTCTAGCCAGGCCACTGCTCCAGTATTTTACCCTGTTCTCCCATGAAATGAGCATTCTCGGTCTGAATGTTTTTTTAATTAATGCAACTATTTGGTAGACTATTAAAAGTTATCTTGTACAATATTTCTTAAATCATCTTCAGTGAAGGATTTGTAAAATTTTCTAATCTTCCATGGACTGTGTGATGATTGATTTTATGTATTAACTTGGCTGGGTCATGTGTACATGTTACATGCCATTTTGGTGGCTCTGACTCCTGGCAGTCTTGTGAATGAGTGTCCACAATGTCCTGGCCTCAACAGCCCTGTTCAGCTCTGGTAGATTCATGCCTGTGGCCTCTCTTATGGAGTTAACCCATCTCATAGTTGGTCTACTTCTTTTTCTGCTGCCTTCTATTTTTCTCAGCATTATTGTTTTTCAAAGAATCCTGCCCTCTCATAATGTACTTGAAGTAAGACAACTTCTGTTTTGTCACGTTTTCCCTCAAGCAGTGTTCCCTCAAGGATTAATTTGCTCTTAGGACTTCCTAGCTGTCTTTCTGGTGGTCCAGGGTATCCACAGAGCTCTTCTCCAACACTATAACTCAAATTAATCAATTTTTTTCTATCAGCCTTCTTAACTCTCCAACTTTTGCATCTGTACATAGTGATTGGGAATATGAGAAATGTGGATAATCATAGCCTTGGTCTCTAATCACACATCCTTGCTCTTTTTAAAAAAAAATATATATTTTTATTGATTTCAGAGAGGAAGGGAGAGGGAGAGGGAGAGAAACATCAGTGGTGAGAGAGAATCATTGATCGGCTGCCTCCTGCACGACCCCCCCCCCCCCAGGGGTTGAGTCTATAACTTGGGCATATGCCCTGACAGGGAATCGAACTGTGACCTCCTGGTTCATAAGTCAATGCTCAACCACTAAGCCACACCAGCTGGGCAACACATCTTTGCTCTTGATGAGCCTTTCCAAGTCTCAGCCTTCTCTTGATTTCTTGAATGCAGTCTCTGAATGGATGGCTGAACAAAAGTAAGCAAAATATTTAACAATTTTATTGTCTTCATTGTCAATGTTAAAGTTGTGTATTTCTTCTGTAGTCATGATTTTTGTCTTCTTGATGTTCAAATGCAGTCCTGCTTTGGCACTTTCTTCTTTCACTTCCATCGGAAATCGTTTCAAATCTTTGCCACTTTCTGCCAGTAAGGTGGTATCATCTGCATATCTTAAGTTATTGATATTTCTTCCAGCAATTTTCACTCCTTCTTCCTCTGAGTCAAAGCTCAGTTTTTGTATATGTTCTGCATACAGATTAAGCAAATAGGGAGTCAGAATGCCCCCTGTGTGAGACCTTTGCCTATAGGAAAGCATTCTGTCTCTCCATATTCTGTGCCGACAGTGGCTTCCTGTCCACCATACAGGTTATGTACCAGGACAATCAAGTGCTGAGGCACACCCATTTCTTTCAGAGCACCCATAGCTTTTCATGGTCCATGCAGTTAAAGGTTTTACTGTATCTATAAAACATAGACTAACCTTCTGAAATTCCCTGGAGCACTCCAGTATCCTGCGAATGCTCACAATTAAATACTGAGTGCCTCTTTTTCTGAATCCAGCTTGAACGTCCAGCCTTTCTTGCTCCATATAATGCAGAGAGTTGCATCGCCATGAGCATCACTTCACTTGCGTGGGAAATTAGAGCAATGGTCCTGTAGTGATTGCACTCCTGGGCGATGGAGCCCAGATATTTGATCAAACATTATTATTCTGGATGTTTATGTAAAATTTTTTTTTGATGAGGTTAACATTAAAATCAGTAGACTTTGAGTAAAGCAGATTACCTCTATAATGTGGGTAGGCCTTATCCAATCAGTTGACGGTCTTAATAGGAAAGACTGAACTCCCTTGAGCATGAGAAATTCTGCCAGCAGACTACCTACCAATGCAATAAAATAATTACATTTCGAGGAAAATGTTCATATGCTTAAATGTTGTGGAAATGTTAAATTGTTATAAATATTTCTAATTTCTTGCTTTCAGTTTTCATATTTAGTTTTTCTGATTGGTACTAGTTTGTGGAATACATGGAATAGCTCCGACCTCATATACATACATACATGCATACTAATTTTTATTCACATATATACTTATTTACTTTTTATTTTGAAATAGTTTTAAATTTACTAAAATGTTGCAAAATTGGTACAGAGCTTTCCCATCTATTCCCTCACCCAAGTTCCCCAATTTTTACATCTAAGTAACCATAGTACAATTTTAAAAATAAAGACATTAACATTAGTACAAAACTATTAATTAAACTACAAAGCTTATTCAAATTTCACCAGATATATTTTAAATAGTGAAGGCACAACTGTAGGATGTGCAACTTTAATAGATACTGAGCCAGAACATTTTTGCAGAATAAATTACAGCCATTGCTTTATTTTGTTTGCAGGTCAGCCAGTGGAGAGCCAGAAAAGATGGACAGTGATTGTGGATTTTTCTGTAGAGTAATATGCAAACCACAAACCTCAGTTAAAAACATCTCACTCTTGGAGTGGTAAACACACAATACAATACATAGATTAGGTATGATAGAATTGTACACCTGAAATCTATATAATTTCATTAACAAATGTCACCCCAATAAATTCAATAAAAAAGAAAAACGTCTCACACATGTGATCAAGCCAATACCACACCTCCTAAGCTTGTCTATCATTACTGCTAGAAATAAATTCTTTTGTATCTAGAAAGATTAGCCACCTAGTGACAGAATGCATAGAAAGCAGATGTTTGATTAGGAATCTGAAATGTTATACCCTTGTGGCCAAGTTTCCATTTGTCATCTCTTCTACGTTTGAATGGATGACCTTTCACAGAGAACGCGCCGTAATGGCTTTTTGGGCTCCTACTGTAATGACTTTACAAATTTCTGTCATGGCACCTGCAACACTAAATTGCTATAATTTGTGTGGGTGCTCTCTAAATTGTGAGCTACTCGTGGGCCCAACTCTGTCTTATTAACCCCGCTATCTCAGTGCCTGGCATTAATACCTTCAGCACAGCAGGCATGCAGCAATGGTCCAGGAAGGAATGAATCAATAAATGGAACACACAATAAAATCACATTGACATTTTCCCTCCTACTTGCTCTTGTTGAGAAAAGAGCCCGCACCTTGAAATTATCCCAGCGAAAAAGACAATGCTACATGTATATTAGAAAGGAAAAGCATGCAAGGGCCTTGTGTTTGAGAAACAGATAGGCTTTGAAGGCCAGGTGTGGCTTCAGAGCTGAATAGAGAATGCCGCTTTCACAAATAGCACAAGGGTGTGGGTGCTGACTCGCTCTATTCAGTAGATTCATTGTCCTCCCCAGGTAATTTTATCGGAGTAAAGTCTGCTTTCTGCTTAGGCTTATTATTAGTTATCAGTATTATTCAGCATTTCTACAGGACATGTTTTCAAAGTGTTATGTTCTTCATTCTTTTTTTTTTCTTTCTGATGGAAGAAAGAGTTTGAGCTAAACTGATGACATATATGGGGAGCAAGACTCAAATGCTCCCCATGTTCCTCATTCTTTTTCCCCCTCCCCCCTCATTCTTAATGATCTATGCAGATGATAGATAACGAAAGGGGCTTAATCTAGTCTTACACAGAGCTGGTACTCAATAAATTTTTGTTGACTGATTTATCACTGAACTCAGCTGGGGACAGGCGAGTGCACACTTGTGGGAAGAATACCTCCCCCACTTTTACCTGGAGGAGGTGTGGGGAGTGAGGGAGGAGAGTAGGTGGGGCAGGGGTAAAAGGTTGGAAAGGGAAAGAAGTGGGGATTCTCCTCAGATGGGAGTGGGGCACCTTTGGAGTCTCTGATCCACTTCAGCAATCCTCAGGGCACTCTGGGATTAGAGACTGGTCCTGTGTATTTGCCCTGTGAGGTAGTAAGTGCTTTGAGATTAGAGCTGCTGTTTCTTAGGAACAAACTCTTTGGGGACTGCTTTTATGAGACTGGTAATCCATTTTCAGCATTCTACTTACGCTTTTTATATCACCTGATTATAAAGCTGGGGAAAATAAGATACCAAGAGAAGTTAATGGGAATTCAGATCTTAGCCTTGGTCTCTAATGTGAAGTAAAAGCTGAATAATGAGATATTCTCATAGGTATTGCCATTACAGTAGGGTGACAAGTGACAAGGACTGTTGATCGTAAGGGTCCCTAGTGGCAAGAATAGACTGAATATACAGTTGGAAAATGGAGAGGGGGAGAGATTTACCTCCTATTTCTTAGAAACCTCACCTCCTCCTAGAAGCCCTGCTCAGTGGTTTGCTCTGGTCCTGTCAATTGAGAGATGAGAAGGGCTTTGACAGTGGGGGTTGGGTCGGGGTTGGTGGCTTTAGAAAGAATAATGTATCAGGTCCCTGGTAAGTACTCAGAAAATCCTGCCTCTTTCTCTCTTTCTCTCTCTCTTTCTTTCTTTCTTTCTTTCTTTCTTTCTTTCTTTCTTTCTTTCTTTCTTTCTTTCTTTCTTTCTTTTTTTTCACATATTTGTGCACTTTGGTTTTATTGGGCAATGACCACAATTATTTGTCTGAAACACAAGTTGGAAAAGGGGAAAGTTGAGAAGGTAAAATGCAAAGCTTTTCCAGCAGTCGGGTTGGCCGGGAGAAGTATGGAAATGCTCAGAAAAAAGTGCTGCTGTGAACTGAAACACCTCTCTCATTCTGGGCCTGGTAGGAAGGCCATTGGGGATGTAAAAGGACCAGCCTGGAGCTCTCAGCAAAGCACCAAAGCAGATTTCTCTAATCTTGAGCAGAAGCTCAGATCCATGTATCATAGAGTATTATGAGAATTGAATGATATAATGTTTGCAAAAGCAACCCACACAGAGCCTTCTCCATAAGCTTTTCTTGATATCTTATTTCCCCCAGCTTTATAATCAGGTGATAAAACACAAGAAAAAGACCCTAAATGGAGCCTCTTATGCTAGGCCTCACATCACCCAACCATACTTAATTCCAGGTGAGGATGCTGTTCAGGACTTCAGGCTTAGGTAATGAGAGAGGACCACCCGGGGAAGGGTGATCTCCCACCTGGAACCCTAAGATCTTGGAATTGGAGGGAACCCTTCGTAATCACTTAGTTCAGTTTCTCAGGCAAAACAGAAATACTTTCCACATCTCTCCTGACAGATAATAATAGCTAATGTTTATTGTGCATAGGTCAGTTATTGTCTTAAGACCATTTGTATGGATTAACCCATTTAATCCTTCCCAATCCCATGGGTAAGTACAGTTACCATCATGTACCTTTCAACTGCCTCAGTCAAGAACTCAAAGAGAAATCTATGAACTCATCTCTGAGAGTCCTTCTGTCGCTCAGGCGGCGAGGCCTCAGTCACACATCTGTGTCCTCTCTTTTGCGTTGGAGCTGTATAGCAACCATCAGCCTGTTCTCTGTATTTATGAGTCTGTTTTGTTTGTTTATATTGTTTAGATTTCACATATAAGTGAAATCATATGCTATCTGTCTTTCTCTGACTGACTTATTTCACTTAGGATAATACCCTTTCGGCCCATTCATGCTGTTGCAAATTGAAAGACTTTATTCTTTTTATGGCCAAGCAATATTCCATTGTACATATGTACCACATACTTCTTTCCTTTCTCCTTCTTCTCCTTCTCCTTCTCCTTCTCCTCCTCCTCCTCCTCCTCCTCCTCCTCCTCCTCCTCCTCTTTCTTCTTCTTGCTGCAAAAGGCTTTATTGTTTCATTTGGTCCGATACATGGGAGAGGGTTTCAGGGCAGTTAAAAGAATACTAGTAGTTTCGGGGAAAGGCTCAGGTACATGAAAGGTACATGGAGATGGAGACAGAGTGGAACTGCTCTCTGAGGTCATAGGAATAGTAAGTGGCACAGTCAAGATCTGAACCCAGGAAGTTTGGCAGAGCAAGAGCTTTTAACCCCTGTGCTATGCTACACCACCTCTGCAGTTAGCCAGCGTCTAGGTGGACACTTCCGGGGACAGGCACTCACTCCCCTGTGAGCTGGACAGTTCGCCTAAAGTTGTCTTCTGTAACTTCAAGCCATTTTTCCTACTTCCAGCCTCTAAACCCATACAGAATAGCCCGCTCCAACTCCCAAATTCAAATATTTTCAAATACTAAGAATAGTTTTTCTCTAGTCATAAAAATAACACATGCTCATTGTAGAAAATTTGGAAAATTCAGAAGGGTATAAAGAAAATAAGAATCCTTGATAACCAAGGAGAAAATAAATATTAACGGCCAAGAATCTATTAGCTTTTCATTGCTGTTTTAAAAATCCATGACTCATTAGCCACCCAAATAAAACCCATGGCCAACCAGATTTTGTCTTAATATAAATTCCCAGATGCAAAATTTTATATTTATCTCTTATAAACTCTATTTTGTTTGTTTGGGTTCTTTCGTCCCACTGAAACGTTTAAATGTAGATTCTGCTGTCTGTTAGTCTTCCAGCTTTGTAGACTATGTTGCTTTTGATAACAGGGCTTTCTAAAACTTTATTCCAGACACTGATAAAGTGCTGAGTAGGAGAGAGTCCATATACTATGAGGGCTCTCCCTCCAGGATCACATGAATCTACTCATCTATCATTTTGTACAGAAAACATAAATCCATATAATTGCATTTGCAAATGCATCGTCAGAATCCGAGTAAGTTTCATCTATGGGGTTTCTCAACTTTACTGGTATAGAAACTCTAAAAAAAAAAAAAAAGGATACCATTTATCTTTTTAAAAAAAATTTATTTAGTGAACCTAGGCTGACTCTGAGTGATCACTTCCTAATTCCTAAGTGCTCACAAATCATCATCTATATACTCCGTTCTAGAACTTTCCTGGAAATCACTGCATGCCCACCTGTTACTTCAGCCTTCCCACTGCAGTGGAAGTAGCTGTGTGCAGACACACTGGCCCTGAATAATATTTCATGGGGCTGAAGGAATGATCCCGTGGGTATACATTGTGTTATTCTTTCTACCTCAGGGGATCCGCTTCCTGTCAACACACAGGAAACTGGAAAGCCGCCGTCTAATAATGTAGCCACTGACAGGAAGATTGTTGTTGAGAGTGCTCTTCTAGATGACTCGATTGAATAATGTTGGTGAAGAATGACTGCAACTTCTTTTATTTATGACTTTGGATCCACTACAAGGCTGCCTGCCTTTACATAGCAGATGTGCGGCTCAGCGCTGCAGATGAATTCCTCTTTTGTTAAGTCCAGCCCTGCCTACAATGTACTAAACGGGACTTTCCGTTTTAAGGCCATCTTGTGGCGAGATGTATTATAAAGCCAAGAATTCTTCAGGGATTTATCTGTTTGGATTTTTTTTTAAAATCAGCATAGCTTAAAGCAAGCAAAATTATACTGTGTATATTCTTTACTTTTAGGAAAGTAGCTCAACATTATTTTCTGTGACTGTCACCCTGAGGACATAGAACTGGGACCAACTTGGGATTGCCAGGCAGCCTGCTGATAAATAAAACCAGCACCTCCACCCTCAGCCACACTCTCAGCTCACAGTTTTCCAGGGCACTCCTGATGAAGACTGCTTCTGTTGACTCCCCTGATGGATACTTTTCTCATTTCGCAACGGTCTCAACCAATAACTGACAGAGAAACCTACGGACTCATCTCGGAGTCCTTCTGTCGCTCAGGTGGTGAGGCCTCAGTCACACACCTGTGTCCTCTTTTGGGTTGGAGCCTGCTCTCTGTATGTATGAGTCTGTTTCTGTTTTGTTTGTTTGTTTATATTGTTTAGATTTCACATATAAGTGAAATCATATGGTACCTGTCTTTCTCTTCCTCCTTCTCTTTCTCCTTCTCCTCCTCCTCCTCTTTTCTGCAAAAGACTTAATTGTTTCATTTGGTCCAGTGCGTGGGAGAGGGCTTCAGGGTGGTTAAAAGAATGGCTAGTAGTTTCGGGGAGAGGCTCAGGTAAAAGCCAGACATGAGGGGAACGCAGAGCAGCCTCTCAAGGGCCTCTGGGCTCCACAGGCTCCTAGTCGTGCCTGAGGGCGAGCCTTTCGAAGAGATACTTCCCCTGCTCAGCCTGGGGGCCGGCAGCCTGCGGAGGTGAGTCAGGTGTCGCCCATCTTCCTGATAAGTTTCTCCTCCTCACCCAGGAAGTGGTTCTGCAGGAAGTCAGAGAGCTGAGGGTCTGCCCGATTAGAACCAGGGCCTGCAGCTCCAGGAGGTCCTGGTTCAGGCTTCTCTCCAAGGCCAGGGCGGCTTCCATGGCATGCTGAGTTTTGCCCACTCATCTTGGGGAGGCTTCAGCATGACCTGGAGGAGAATGTGGCCACCGCGCTGGTTTTGCAACTTTAAGAGATGGTCAGTGCCCTCGTGCTTCTTCTCCGCCAACTCCCAGAAGAAGAGACCCACGCCCTCCATGGCCACATCATCCTGGTTGAAATAGAAGCCCTGAGAGAGGTAGGTGTGGGAGGCCGGCAGGTGCAGGTTGGGCAGGTGGTTGACTGCAGCCTCCACCTCGGTGGAATAATTCTGACGAATTTGGGAGCTCATGGTTGTTGGGCAATAAGGAGTTAAGGTAAAAAAGAAACTGGTGTGTTGGCTGGTCCTAAAGGTGGTTCAGAAGGTGGTGACTAGATGAGATGCAGGAGGGTGGCCGGAAGCTGGAAGAAGGGGTGTTCCTGGGTCTGTTCCGTCCAAACACTGTTGAAGCAAGAGACAGATCTGGGACTGCAGAGGGCACTGGCTGTACCACACATTTCTTATCCACTCATCTATTGATGGGCACTTGAGTTATTTCCATAGCTTGGCTGTTGTAAATAATGCTGCAATGAACCTCGGGGTACATATGTTCTTTCAAATTAGTGTTTCGGGTTTCTTTGGGTATAATCCAAAGGTGGAATCCCTGGGTCATAAAGAAATTCCATTAAAAAAAATTTGAGGACCCTTCATACTATTTTCCACAGTGTCTGGACCAGTCTGCATTCCCACCAACAGTGCACAAGGGTTCCCTTTTCTTCTCATCCTCATCACCAACACTTGTTGTTTGTTGATTGACTGATGTTAGTCAATATGATAGGTGTGAGGTGATATCTCATTGTGGTTTTACTTTGCATCCCTATAATGATTAGTGACATTGAGCATCTTTTCATACGTCTATTGGTCATCTTTATGTCCTCTTTGGAGAGTCCACTGGTTTTCTTGAAAACTGTGAGATGTGTGAGTGCTGGTGGAGGGAAAGCTACTTTGGGACAATCTGCAGATTGGATTCTCCCCTTGGCCTCAGTGGTAAAAAAGGATGTGTGCCTTCACATCAACTTTCTCCCCTCTGCCCAAATCCCAGCATATGCTAATGGTTAAGTGTAAGCCTAAATGTCTTCGCTAAAACAGCCTCAGGATAGGCTCCTGATTACTCTGGATACCAGTAAAGAGAGGGCAAGAAATTCCACTTGGAGAATTTTTCAAATAGAAAATACCATTACTTCAGTCCTTAAGAAATCAATTCTCAATCTCCTCAACCTCCTGCTCTACCTTAATTCATTCCCATCTTGAATTAACCATGTCTGTTGTTTATCAGAATTCCATGGACTTGAGAATCTGATAAAGAATTTTATTTCCTTCTTTCTCCCCAGAGGGACTCAACAATCAGTGGCTGGAGGAATTCAAACCCCTTTATGATGCCAAACTCCCCCAAGCTGTACATTGCATTAACTTCTGAATTCATCCAAGCCAGTCCCTTTGAGAAGGAGGTACTGTTGCCCTGAGTTGGCATCTATGCTGACTCAGCCTTGCGTTAGCCCACAGGCTGTTTTTTTTTAGTTGATTAGTAAAATTCAAGCAAGCCTGAAGGAACACTTGATTCAATGATAACAAGAATACCTAGTTTTTTTTCTGTGTGTTTTTAAAGGGGGCGGGGGGAGGAGGAAATTTCACATTATCCCTACATAGATAAAATAAAGACATAAAGGCACAGGGACATTTTAATAATGATATAAAACAAATTACTAAGGAACAAAGGCAAAATACAGACGTGCTTCTTGGGGCAACGAGGAGCAGAATGAAAGGATCATGCCAGTTAACCAGGGAGGGCTTCCTGAAGGAGGCACCTGTTTAATGCAGAGTTTTGAAGATGGTCTAGGCTAGCGTGGAGGAAGTGCTAAGGGAAAAGGAAGGAGGGCAATCCCTTTGGGAAGTGAGAGGATACTATGAATTATCTAATTAATAAATCTGCTTTCCCCCTCACTTATTATATGTTATCAATCATGTGTATTTTTGTTCTGGTCTAAATGATTCAGACTGCTCTGTCTGCCCAGACCTGATTTCCGAGGTATCGTCCATTGGTTTTGCAGGTATTTATAGTTATACTATAAAGTGCCTTTATTTAAAAAAGAAACACACACACCCAAACAACAAAAACACATAGAGCATGAATGTATGGTGTGAAATCCTAATTCTGAATTAAAATGCCAAGACGTGAACTATGCTGACTCCTTTTAGTAATTACACACACACACACACACACACTCACACACACTCACACTCACACTCACACACACATACACACACACACACACTCACACACACTCACACTCACACACACACACTAGAAGGCTTAATTTACCCCCAGGACAACTTAAAAACACTGCTGCAGTTAATTCACTCCCAACCCTGCTCCTCAAAGCACTTTTTTCTTTTCTCTCTCATTTGAGTCCTCATTTTACAAGTTGCATATCTTTTCTGATTCATGGCTGTGTAGGCATTCAGTTGAAGTTAAGGTTAACACTTTACTTGAAAGGCAAATAGGCTTTATTCTCTCTGGGAATACCATACATGGAAAAGAGCTATAGATTATATTTCTTTTTTTTAAAATATATTTTATTGATTTTTTACAGAGAAGAAGGGAGAGGGATAGAGAGTTAGAAACATCGATGAGAGAGATCGATCAGCTGCCTCCTGCATGCCCCCCACCAGGGATGTGCCCGCAACCAAGGTACATGCCCTTGACCGGAATCGAACCTGGGACCCTTGAGTCTGCAGGCCGACGCTCTATCCACTGAGCCAAACCGGTTCGGCGATTATATTTCTTAACTGTGGACAAATTACATATGCATTCTGTGTATGGCTTGATCCTTTCTTCAGGCAGTCATTAGAAAATAAAACCAGATATAATTAACAAACAAACCTATTTGCCTGCTGTTCTGACTTGTTATAATAAGTGTTATTTCTACATACAGTTTCCTGTCAGCATCCTGCTGCTGCTTTAATAAGACTTCTGCACTGGGGAAGCAAAAGCTCTGCATTAAAATTAAGCCTTGACTTGTTGTCACTTCTCTTCCCACACATCTGTGTTCAGATACAATTTGCTTGGAGGTTGAAAGGAACGAAAATGTCAAAACCATGGCCGAGAGAGGGAGGGTGGACCTCTCTGCTCCTAGAATTGGCTGAAGGACAGAGGATGCCATTAGACCAGGGGTGGGCAACCCCTGGCACGCGTGCCAAACATGGCACACCAGTAACTTTTGCTGGCACGCGAAACCCTCTCTTATAATCTTCCATTTACAATTTTTTCTTAATATCGACTTTTTTTATTTTTCAGATAAATTCTGTGTAGGTGCATCTTAGATAAATAAATAATTTTACATAACAAGTTATCTTAAAGACCATAGACATGGATTGATGAGAGAGGGGAAGAGCAATTTCTATGCCTCTGCCTTAACTTTCCCTGCCTTCCTAGATCCAACCAGTGTTTTGGTTTCATCCACATACACTTGTGAATCTTTGTTCTCAGTGATGAATTTTGTTAAGTCTCGCAATAGGAGTAGCCTGACGGATGAAAGTAGTAGCTTGTGCATATCTCTGAAGGTCACGAAATATAAACTTGATGTAGAATCTCTGTCATCAGTGATGCAGCAGCAAAAGTCCCACTGATAATATCGAACGGAGTCATAAAGTTTTCTGTCTGACTATCAGTGTACATGTATACATTAAAAAAATAAATGTATTTTTCATAATCATATACCATGTTTTTGTTGCTCAAATGAATTTTATTATTTCTTCAAGGTTCTTCACATACGTACACCTTAAGAGATATCAAGTAGGCATAACATGTTCTCAAAAAATTAGGGTTGGCACACAGAAGAATTTTGAGTCAGAGATTTTGCTGGTTTTGGCACGCACTCACAAAAAGGTTGCCCACCCTTGCATTAGACTCATGATAAACACCCTCTTTTCTCACACCTGCGCTCCAGAGACCCTTGTGGCCCCCAGAGTATGGGGAAAACCTATGCAGGTTCCTGGGGTTGGTTTCTTAGGTTTTGGATGATGATATTCTAGGACTTCTGAGGCAGTTCCAGAGGCTCATGTGAGTGGATCATCTAGAGAGAACTTTGACCCCCAAAGGTGGTCTGTGGATTTGGTGAGAATAGGAGACTGGATGAAAATAATTGGGGAGTTTTTGAGGTGGCAAATACAGCAACAAAAATGATACTATGTGTTCAAAATGTAGGGGATTATGTTTTTTCTCCTTTGGATTTTAAAAATTAATTTCTTGTAATTCTAAAAATTAAAAAGAAGGAAAGCAAAATAATGAACTCCTATATATTCATCATCCATATTTTTCCAATAAAAATTTCAGTAGAGTTTTTAACAAATGGATTTAAAAATATAAACAGAACAACAAAGGGACATGAATACTTGAGACCTTCCTGAAGAAGAACAAAGTACGAGAACTTAGCCTGGCTGATATCAAGAATTATTACAAAGCTAAAACATTTTCAACATTTACTCATCCTTTGTTAACCGACATCTCCAACTTCCCCTTCCAGTATTATTTTTGAAACAAATTCAAGATGTTATATTATTTTGACATAGTAGGCAGTTAGACAGACATGAGCAGAGTAGGAACCACAGGCCAGGTACAGAAGGCCACCCAGGGCAGAAATCCCTGGGGGCCAACAATGGACAATTGTAGGGTGGGACCTCACCACCAGTGTGACCTTTTCTCCCCAGCATATGTGGTTTAGACCCTCTGACTTTTCAGATTGATGGTGATGTGGTTCAGCCCCTCCCCACACCCCTGACTTTTCCTTCTCTGGCTTGTTGCTAGTCATGTGGTAGACACCCTTAGAGGAGGAACAAGGGAGGCAGAGAGTAGCCTCATGTGACTTCCATACAAGCCCTTGCACAACCCCTCCCTTAAACATTAAGCCCTAGAGCAGTGGTTCTCAACCTTCTGGCTCTTTAAATACAGTTCCTCCTGTGACCCAACTGAAGCAGGGGTTCCCTCGGGGGTTATCAGCGCTGGTGCCAGGCCAGGCCTTTAGGTGTGGTCTCACAGCCCCCATCCCAACACACGGGGCTTTTTGCAAAGCCGGAGAAAGATCCGGAAGTCTGATCCTTATTTGGGGGACAAAGAAACCAAAGGGTATAAAGGGAAAGCTTCCTCCATATTTAAGGCTCAGGATTTAGAAACAGGCTCCTCTGAGTCATGGTACTAGTACATCTGGAAATAAATGGGTTTTTTCCTGTATCTCCAAGTACTCCTGTGTGTATATTTCTCAGTCGCCTGGTAAATTCTGTAACAATATAATACATGTAACTTACAAAATATGTGTTAACACTTTTCGTACCGCTCAGGAGTTTTCTCGTGTTTCGCGCGCCATCTGTTAAGGACCGCTCACGAGTGTTCTCGTTTTTCACGCCCATGGAAAAAGGAGCGAATCTAGATACTTATGTAAATTTTGTTTGGTCCCTCTTCATAGAGGAAAATGTTTTACGCAGTACCATACGTTAAAAAAGTACTAGGAACTTTAATTGTTTAATTGTTTTTGTAAATAAAAATGTTATAATTATTGAAAAACGACACCTAAAGTGCAGTTTGCCTGAAAACGTGCGGTCCCTGGCGTATGTCTTAGAGATTTCTAAGCTGTATGAAAAGTGTTAATAGACTGTTTATGTTATTAATAAGACTTTTGGTCAACAGTAGGTTATTAGTAGTTAAATTGGGGGAGGGGGGAGGTCAGAAGTTAATATACAGGGATTATTGACTGTGTGTGTGGCCAGTGCTCTAACCCCTGCATTGTTCAAGAGTAAACTGTCATTTGTTTGATCAAGACTCAAGTACAGTCCCACAATATGATTGGTTGACATGTTTATTAAGTCTTTTAAAAATAAACTGTTTATATTTGAATAATTTTAGATTTATGCAATTACTGGTACATAGTACAGAGAGTTCCTGTGTACCCTTCACTCAGTTTCCCCTAATGTTAGCATCTTATATAACCGAGGCATACTTGTAAAACTAAGAGATTAACATTGGTACATTACTATTAACTAACCCACAGGCTTTCTCCAGATTTCACCAGTTTCCCCCCCTGCTGCCCCTTTTCCTTCCAGGATCCAGTTCAGCACACCTCAATACATGTAGCCATCATGATTCCTTAGACTCCTCTGATTGGTGAGTTTCTCAATCTTGGGGTGTTTTTTTTTCCTGTTTTTTTTTTTCATGACCTGGATACTAATCAGGCATTTTGTAGAAAGTTCCTCAGTTTGGATTTGTCTGATGTTTTTTCATGATCAGACTGGGGTTATGGGTTTTGGGAAAGTGTGTTTCTCATGGGCATCATATCAAGAGGTATACACATATATTCTTGTTATTAGAGAATACATTGCACCAAGAATTCCGAGAACCCTTATAAATGGACAGCTATTAGCTTACATGATTAAAATCTTCTGGTTACATTGGCTCCAGCTGACCAGAGTCCTCAAGTTTTCACTTGGCAGGCTGGTAGCAGAAGTGAACAAAGAAATCATCTTCTTCTTGGACACACTGCTTTACATTTTACCATGCATCTTTACTTGTGTTACTTAATGTCATTGTTTAAATACTATAAGGCCAAGTGGGAAGTATTGCCTTTCCCCAGATAAGAAAACTAGAGGAGGCTGAGCGAGGTACTGTGACTTGGTCACATGGCTAGGTATGCATAGAGATGAGATTAGAAAACAGGTGTCCTTCCTTTGCATGCTGTTGTCAGATACGTTCAAGCTGATGTCATTCGTGGACTTTTTACTTTCTTATCAAACACCTCAGGATGACTGGTTAATATTAGAATTTAAAGGTATTGCCCCACTTTCTCACAGTGAACAGTCCAAAAGCCGATTTAGAGCACCAGATTTGTGTTTCCATATCAATAGATATCGTTAATAGTACGCCTGGGTGGTAGTTTCCATCATACATGTGAAAGGAGTAATTGCAAAGCATAGAATGCAAGGGGATGGTGAGCTAGAGGAGTGATTCACCCGTGCCCTCCCGGGAAGAAAAGGCCAGCACTTAAACACATCAGTGATGGTGCTGACACCAGAGTGCTATTGGGATGGGGTCCCCTTGTTAACAGAGGAGTGACTGACTGTAATGTGGGTGAAAAGCTCAGGCGACTGAGGGTGACTTTGAGTATACCTTTAGTTTCTTGCTTGGTCTATCTTCACGCCAGTGTGCTTCAACCGTGGTAAGGTATTTTGAGAAAACTCTAGTTGGTCTTCTGGATTCTTGGACTATTAATATTTTTAATGGTGACAATAAAGGCTGGAGGAACTCCAGTCTCAGCAAGGGTTTTTGAGATGTGGTATAATAATGAGGCAAGTAGAGCCCTGGGTGGTATGGCCTCCAGGCTTTTGCTCTGCCCCTGGCTGTCTGTGTCCTTGATCTTGCCACTTAACCTCCCCTACTGCATTCCAGTGGAATGTACTCATAAAACTCTCCTTGACCTGCCAAATAGGTATGTTTTGAGAAACATCTGATTGGGAGTATAGAAGGTGGGGGAAGTTTGAAAGGAATAGAAAAGGGGAAAAATGCATTTTGGAAACAGAAATTACTTAATAACAAATAGTGACAGAATGCCTGCACATTGGAGTTTTATAGTCAGAGTGGAGATTTATTTGGCATTTTGAATTTGTTTTTTCAGTGAACAGAGGCTATTGGGGGGAGTTCAGAGAAAAGAGAAAAAGGAACGAAATTTAAAATGCCAAGAATAATCTATGTAGAGGTCTCTACCAAGAATTCCACTGATTTACCACTCTTCTTACTTATATAAAAAGATCTTTCTATTATGATTAAACTATGTCTGTTTTCTACATTAATAGCTTCCTACTCCCACCCTATTCCCTCCAGCAATGGTCTAAAAAGCTAAATAGGCAAAAACATTTAGACTGTTAGTCCTCTGATATCTTAGAACAATGAATGACCTCATTTTTTCCACAAGTCCTATTACTGAGCCTGGGTGTCTCACCTTTTTAGCCTTCCAAACACTGGCTTATCTTAGGGACCTTATGAAATACTGTGCCTAAGAATAACTTGGTGGTTTTAAAAACAAATAGACTAAGTCCTGCGTAAGCCTCGCGTGAAGGGCATTCCTAATTCCCTCTTGGAAGCTTGAGTTTGGATCAGAGTCAGGGGTCACCTGCTGAGTTTAGTTTTCCTTTCATCCCCTTTTGTCAGGATCGTGCTTCATCTGGGTCTTGGCAAAATGTGAACACCCTGATGAATCTGGCCTGAGAATGTTGCACTCCCTTCTGATCCAGATACCGAAGGCTCCTGACTGGGTGAGGAGAAAGATTAGTATGGCAACCAGAGGGGCCAGTGTTGCTCTTACCTCTCATAGAGCAAATCCAGACCTTGCTGGGCTCAGGGGTTAATGCATCAGCAGCCTCTTAACAGCTGCCCCCTCTCAGTAATTCCTTGTTCTGCTCTTTTTTTAAAAAAATTCTTTATTGTTCTAAGTATTACATAAGTCTCCTTTCCCCGCCATTGACCTCTCTGCCCCCACATGTTCTACTGTTCTTCAGGACGCTGTCTCTGACTAGTCCTTGCTTATTTCATGGGGGAGAAAATATAAGGATTGGGGAAACTTACTTGGTCATAATTCTGCCACCAGATCAAAGCTTGTGTCTGTTCCCATCTATCAATTTAGTAGATATCTTGGTTCCTGGTGCTTGGCAGGGCCCATGCCCACTCATAGGGCACTTTCCATGAATGGTTCAACTTTAATCTAGAAGATTTACTGGTACATCTTATACCCATCTTGAGCAGGTCTTACAAATTCCATCTTGGTTATGCACTTTCTAAGGAAGTGGCATAGAGTGAAAAGAGCACAAGACAGAGTCAGGAAGTGGAGATTCAAGTCCCAACTCTACCACTTGACCTGAGATATGCCCCTTAAATTCTGAGGTTATTACTTTTCTTGCTCATAAATTGAGATAAGCTCTAAAGGTCTGTCATCTATATATATAAAGAGGCAGGGGCCGTCACATCTGAAACAACCCAATGAACGACCAAACAGGCTGAGTGGGGTGACAAGGCCGGCAGGGGGGATAGTGAGGGACAATCAAACGACTGAGTATCAGGCTGTGTGGGGCAACCAGGCCGGGAGCGGGGTTAGTGAGGGATGACCAAATGACTGAACAGCAGGCTGTGTGGGGCGACCAGGCCAGCAGGGGGGAACAATGAGGGGCAACCAGGCCAGCGGGGGGCCAGTTAGAGGAGACCAGGCCAGCAGGGGGGGGGCTGTGAGGGGTGACCAGGCAGATGGGAGGTGACCAGGTCAGCAGGGCGGGCATTTAGGGGCGACCAGGCTGGCAGAGAGGGGCAGTGAGGGGTGACCAGGCTGGCAGGGGGGCAGTTTGGGGCGATCAGGTTAGCAGGCAGAGGCAGTTAGGAGTGATCAGGCTGGCAGGGGGGCCAGCTAGGGGCGATCAGGCAGGCAGGCAGGTGAGCAGTTAGGAGTCAGTGGTCTTGGATTGTGAGAGGGATGACCCACTGCCGGGTATCAGGCCTAAACCGGCAGTGGGACATCCCCCAAAGGGTCCCAGATTAGAGAGGGTGCAGGCTGGGCTGAGGGGACACCCCTCCCTCCCCCCCCCCCGCACAAATTTTGTGCTCCAGTCCCCTAGTAATAAATATAAAATTGATTTGGTAAAAAAAATTTAACAATATATAGCATTCTGGTAGTATGCCATACAGTGGAACCTCATTTCTTGAATGTCTCCCATCTGGAACAATTCGCTTCTCAATCTGACAATGCTTTCATGCTGATACCTGTATGATGAGTTATGAATCTCTCAGGTGACAAACAAAGGAGAGAATGAGTGAATATAATTCAGTTTACCACTGTTAAAAATCTCAGGTTATTGTGCTGTGAATACTTTCATGGTTTTGTTGTGTGTGTGTGTTTTTTTTGTTTTTTTTTTTGCTTTTGTTGCTGCTTGTAATTATAAAATTTTCATTTTTTTACTGTACATTTCCTTTCCTTTTTGTTAAATTTTCATTTACATTTAATGTCCTTTTTGTTTTTAAGGTGTTTATTTATAGATTAAATAGTACAATAGACATGTACTGTATATAAGAAAGGTTAAAACAGGGAATCAGCCTGGCCGGCATAGCTCAGTGGTTGAGCATGGGCCTATGAACTAGGAGGTCATGGTTAAATTCCCAGTCAGGACATGCACCCAGGTTGTGAGCTCGGTCCCCAGTGTTGGGGTGCAGGAGGCAGCCAATCAACGATTCTCTCTCATCGTTGATGTTTCTATCTCTCTCTCCCTCTCCCTTCCTCTCTGAAATCAATTAAGATATATATTTGAAAACAAACAAACAACCCCCACCCCCCAAACAAATATGGAGTCATTTGGGGGTCTGGAACCGATTAATTCAATTTACATGATTTCTAATGGGGAAAAATGATTCGGTTTTTGAACAGTCTTCCGGAATGAATTAAGTTCAAGAAATGAAGTTCCACTGTATATTTATGCATATAAGTGCAGATAGGTTTGAAAAAAATTGATAAAATAAACTTCTTATGTAACTATTCTCACCTCTGTTAAAGCACGGAAATCAATGATTTTAGTGGAGTTTTGCTACTTGGTATAGTATAAGAAAGAAAAACTCTTCCTGTCTAATCGTCTTCCCGTAGCCACAGTCTCACTTTCTGCAGTTTCAGCTACCTGTGGTCAACCACAGTCCAAAATATTAAATGGAAAATTTCAGAAATAACAATTTGTGAGTTTTTAAAATTGCACACCATTATGAACAGTGTGATGAAATTTCATGATGTTTTGCCTGGGACATGAATCATCCCTTTGTCCAGTGTTCCCTGCCCATCTGTCACATAGCCATCTTGGTTAGTCACGTGATACCACCCTGGTATCATGGTGCTTGTGTCAAAATCACCCTTATTTAACTTAATGATGACCACAAGGCACAAGAGTAGTGATCCTGGCAATTCAGATATACCAAAGAGAAGCCACAAAATGCTTCCATTAAGTGAAAAGGTGAGTACAGTATAATAAGAGACTTTGAGAAAGTTACCACATTCACATAACTTTTAGTACAGTGTATTGTTATAATTGTTCCATTTTATTATTAGTTACTGTTGTTAATCTCTTACTGTTCTTCATGTACAAATTAAATTTTCATAGGTATGTGTATATGTAGGAATAAAAGGGTGTGGTACTGCATGTGGTTTCAGGCGTCCCCTAGGGGTTTGGAACGTGTCCCCTTTGGATAAGAAGGGGGGGGGTAGCCTGTGGGGTTTAGGTTCTGAAGACCACCAGTGGCCATTTTATCACCTATTAGTGATACTGAGACTGAAAACTGAGTGCCCCAACATAGTGATTTGTTAGGGGTCAGCTATTATTAAACAACTAGAGGCCTGATGCACGAAATCCCTGCACAGGTGTGGTCCCTAGGCCTGGCTAGTGATTGAAGCGCAAGCATCTGATGTGGAAAGGCAGGTCCCAGATGACCTCTGGGCCCTGGGTAGCACCTGGGCCCCCACGCGCCTCCCTCCACCTGAGTCATTGGGCCCTGCCAGCTCCCTCAGCACCTGGGAGCTGGGCAGGGGCGCCACCCCCCCCCCCCCCACCAGTTGCTGTCCGGTCACTGTCTGTGGGATGATCAGCAGGGTGATCGGGCCCTGCTCACACCCACCTTGGTCTGGCACCGCCTGCTCACCTATTCCACCATCCTGCCACAGCTCTGCTCCCATCGGGGGCCGGCAGCGCCTCCACTGCCACCCGCTGCCAGTGCTGTGTTGCCAATGCCCGCTAGGTTTCGTGCTGCCCCCTGGTTGTCAGTGCATGTCATAGCGAGTGGTTGAACTCCTGATGGAGGGGATAATTTGCATATTAGGCTTTTATTATATAGGACTAGAGGCCCGGTGCACAAAAATTTTTGCACTCAGGGCGGAGGGGGTCCCTCAGCCCCGCCTGTGCCCTCTCGCAGTCTGGGACCCCTCGGGAGATAACGACCTGCTGGCTTAGGCCTGCTCCTGGGTGGCAGAGGGCAGGTCCAATCCCTAGGTGCAGCCCCTGGTCGGGCTCAGAGCAGGGCTGATTGGGGAGTTGTGGTGCTGCCCCCTGTCATGCACAGAGCAGGGCGATCGGGAGGTTGTGATGACACCCTCAGTCACGCTCAGGGTAGGGCCTATTGGGGGGTTGGGGCACCATCCCCTGTCACACTCAAGGCAGGGTTGATGGGGAGGTTGCGGCGCCACCCCCTGTCATGCACAGAGCAGGGCCAATCAGGGGGTTGGGGCACTGCCCCCTGTCACTCACAGAGCAGGGCCAATCAGGGGGTTGGGGTGCTGCCCCCTGTCATGCACAGAGCAGGGCCCATCAGGGGGTTGGGGCGCCACCCTCTATCACCCACAGAGCAGGGCCGATCAGGGGGTTGGGGTGCTGCCACTCTCACACTCAGGGCAGGGCCGATGGGGAGGTTATGGCTCTACCCTGTCACACACAGAGCAGGACCCGTGGGGGGGGCGGGGGAGGGTTGGGGCGCTGCACCCTGTCACACACAGAGCAGAGCTGATCAAGGGGTTGGGGCGCCGCACCCTGTCACACACAGAGCCGCAGGGTGATCAGGGGGTTGGGGAGCTCCCCCCTATCAGGCACAGAGCAGGGCTGATCAGGGGGTTGGGGCGCCTTCCCCTGTCAGGAACAGAGCAGGGTGGATAGGGAGGTTGTGGCCCCGCCCCCTGTCACACACAGAGCCGCAGGGCAATCAGGGGGTTTGGGCGTTGCCCCCTGTCACGCTGATCCTGGTGCAGGGAGGCCTCTCGGCTCCACTGATCCCGGTGCTGGGAGGCATATTACCCTTTTACTATATAGGGTAGAGGCCTGGTGCATGGGTGGGTGCTGGTTGGTTTGCCCTGAAGGGTGTCCTGGATCAGGGTGGGGGTCCCCACTGGGGTGCCTGGCCAGTCTGGGTGAGGGGCTGAGGGCTGTTTTCAGGCTGGGGGTGACTGAAGCTCCCAACCGCTCCTTTTTTTCTGTTTTTTCTTTTTTATTCTGGGCCAGCTTTAGCTTTGAGGCTTGGCTCCAGCTCTTAGGCCTCCGCTGCTGAAAGTAGGTTTCTGACCTTTGCTTACATTGTTGCGATCCTGCTGGCTGAAGCCCAGCGGACTAAATCAGGTTTCTGGGGTTTTGTTTAGCTTCTATATTTGTTACATAGTTGCTTAGAGTTGCAGCTCAGAGGCCTGCAGCGGCAGGCAGGGAACATTGGAGTCCTCCATCACTGAAGCAAGCAAGCCTCATGTTAGTTTCAAGCTGCCTGGCTGCCGGCCGCCATCTTGGCTGGCAGTTAATTTGCATATCTCGCTGATTAGCCAATGGGAAGGGTAGCGGTCGTACGCCAATTACCATGTTTCTCTTTTATTAGATAGGATGACAATATTTAGAAAATTGTCAGGATAATATCTTTAATTAAAGGACTTGCTTAGTATACTTTTTGATGCTTATATAAATAGATAGTGGCAATTTACCAAAATATTTTCTTTCTGAAAATTAGTTACACAAAACTGTTATTTACTTATGAGTTTAAGTTAGAAAAAGAGGTGGAAATGTTGCCTTAAGCCAATGGAGCGTGGACAGAGGCTGACCAAGATTTTCTTCCATCCATGGCCCCTTGCAGGCTAAGCATCTAGCCTCTGAGGCAAAGCAGGCAGTTATGTTAAATCAGGCAAAATGGAGTGGCAGTTCGGTGAGGCAGGCAAAATGTATTGAAAGCAGAGAACTACTTATTTGTCAGTAGTACTCCCACACCTGAAGGCTTCGATGATAAAGAGTAAGGATTTACTCATAATATGCCTCCCACCTTAAAAAAAAAGTTTTACAAAAAGCACAACACATTTTTAAGCTTTTTACAATTTCCTAATTAGTATTAACTCATTAGTACAACATGAGTGAGTTTGCATTTCTCAGTCCTATACACATGTAGTTGCATGGGGATCTTTATAAATGTTCTGTAATCTCACCAAAATGTTCAAGATTACCCTCTTCTTTACTTTAATTAGAAAACTGGATTTTGCAAATCAGAACAAGGATATAAAAACGACTTTGTCTCTCATACTAATTTTGTCACCTGGAACAAGGAACTTAATCCACTTGGACCTCAGTTTTGCTGATGCCACTGTTTCAAGTTTACATCTGTAAAAATGTCTACACTACATTGTTAGGTAGAAAAAGTAGAGAATAAATAATTTATTGATGCCTTAGTCAGCTTTGCTATACTACCTACCCCCAAATCTCAGTGGCTTGTAACAATGATTTATTCCTCTTTCATATATTATTAATGGCCACAGTCAGCTGCATTTCAGCTCCTCGTCTCTTCTTATTCTGGGACCCAAGCTGAAGAAGCAGTTTCCTACTCATGGCTGAGGGAAAGAGTAAGACAGGTCACAGAAGCAGGCAGTGACTCTAAAACTTCTGCTCAGTTGTGGTGTACATTACGTCCAATCACAGACTATTGGCTAAACCAGGTAACATGCTGGGCATGATGATGGGATGAGGTTATAAGTTCTTCCCACAGGAGGCAATGCACGTCATTTGGCAACTGATTGAAAACAATTGACTACAGGAATTATTTCTTCTATAGGAAAAGGGAATAAATGATGGGGAACAATATGCGATATATCAATATTTTTATCTGTAAATATAGGTATGCATAGACAAATGTCTGGAATGTCACTTATGAAAATATTTTTAGGTTAAGAGAACTGAAAACATACGTTCAAACAAAATCCTGTACATGAGTGTTCATATCAGCATTGTTCATGACATCCCCAAAGTGGAAACAACCCAAATATTTATCAACAAATGATGAACAGATTAAAAAATGTAGTATGTCCATACAAGGGAATGTTGTTGGGCATCAAATGGACATAAAAAAGAATGAGCTTTGCCCTAGTGGGTTTGGCTTGATGGATAGAGCGTCAGCCTGTGGACTGAAGGGTCCCAGGTCTGATTCTGGTCAAGGGCACATGCCTGGGTTGCAGGCTCAATCCCCAGTGGGGTGTGCAGGAGGCAGCCGATCAATGATTCTCTCTCATCATTGATATTTCTATCTCTCTTTCCCTTTTCCTTCCTCTCTGAAATCAATAAAAATATATTTTTAAAAAAATGAGCTTTTTTTTTTCCAGTCTATTGAGATCTTGCTTCTAAGTGTATTTTTTTTTTTCAGTCTATTGAGATCTTGCTTCTAAGTGTATGCTCTGTTTGGCTCAAATAAACTCTAATAAACTCAAAAAAAGAATGAAGTACTGTTACATGCTATAACATGGATGAACCTTTAAAATATTATGCTAAGTGAAACAATTCAGTCACTAAAGACCACATATTGTATGGTTTCATTAAAATGAAATGTCCAGAACAGGAAAATCTATAGAGATGGAAAGTAGGTCAATAGTTGTCAGGGACTGGAGGGATAGGAGATGGGATGAAACAAATAGGTATAGGAGTTTCTTTGGCACAACAAAAAAGGTCTGGAACTAGATGATGATGATGGTTGTAAAACATTGTGAATATGCTAAAAACCTCTTAATTGCTCACCTTAAAAGGATAAATGTTATGGTGTATGAACCATATCTCAATTTAAAAAATTCACAGAAGTTATTGAGATTGTAGATAACTTTCACTTCTTCATGTACACATTCCTATACTGCTTGAGTTTTTAATAATGAGCAGGTATTATTTTTATAGTCAAAGAAAAAGAATGAAGATATTCTAAATGGGGAAAACACAAATATATCAGTTGCACAAGATAAAGTTCCCTTAAATGTTCATTAGGATGCAGTTCATGCATCCTAATCTCAAGTACTTGCAAGTTTAAAATTATAACCACCCTTGATCCAAGCACTTAAAAAATCATCACCTTCCTCTATAATTAACCTGGAGAGGTACAATAACAATGACAGAAATATCTAAAATCAGGAAAAAAGTAAAAGTGGGATTAATAAGGGGCATTTGTAGTCAACATCAATCTACTTTATAGGGGAAAATGGTTTTCCAAAGGGTCAAAGTCAGTAGCACAATGGTCTCCATATTCTTATTTCTTCACTTGGAGAAAAATCAAAACCACAGCTTCATTTCTTGGTTCTACCATCAGAAACTTTACAAGCTTAAGTAAGTCTTTTGGCCAAGGATCTCATTTTACTTTTGGGTGAACATGAGAGGTAATATCCTAGTCAGGAAACAATTTTTTAGGACAGAAGTCTGGGGTTAAGGGCTTCCAGAGAAGTGAGATGGAGACCCAGTCCAGAGTGTTCAAGCTGACATCAGAGGGGCTGGTGAGTCTGAGTGAGCCACATTCAGTGCAGAGAGTTAGACCAAGCTGAAGGCTGTAGACGTGATGCAAGAATCTTGCTACACTTAACAGGACTTCCTCCCAGATCAGAGAAAGTGCCACTGATCCTCTGCATTCAAGGTTAACTGAGAATTGGTGGCTTGTGTTTCTTCCACAGTCTGTCCTTCTCAGTGTTCAGAGAGGCGAGTAAATAATAATCAAAGAGCCACAACAAGTCCAGTAGCCCAGCAGGCATGAAATAGATCCTATCAAATAAGCAAAGCCTCTGACCTCAAGAGATTTATAATAAAATATGGCAGGTGAGAGGAGCCAATGTGTAATCAGCAAAAAACGAATGCTTGGAAGAGTTGTGTTTATGCGTAGGTGTGTATGTGCACCTGTTTCTAGAAAGGTCATGGCTTAGGTTCTTTACCAATAGCACATTGTAAATGTAATTGGCCCAAACATTGGTGTTAGTCATTTTTTTTTTATCTGAAAGGTCAAAGGGAACGAAAATAAATAAATAAACCCTGTGACTTAACAGCATTTTGTTAAATTTTCTTTGGCCAGGAGCAGTCATACACTTGACGCAGTGATGTAGCCCATTACTCCTGATTTATTATTTGAAAAAGGGAAGAGCAAAGAAATTGTTCTCCCTTACAACTCTGGCAAGAAAATACAAGGTCTTGCTATGCCCTTCCTAAAGCAACTTCCTGAAGAACAAAAACGAAACCACAAACAGCACTGGGGCCCAGACCATTTTTGCTTGGCATTACCCGTAATGCTATGCTAATTCTAATCTGCAACGCAGATTACATTAGCAAGGGGTAACAAGAAGCAATCAATGTTTATAAAGTATGTTTTCTCTGTAGCCGTGCCTGACACTGTGCCTTAGAGGTTGCCTAAACCTCTAGGTCTAACATTAGAGCTGGCAGGCAGGGACTTAATATGATGCCTGATTGCTGAAGGTCTGCTAATGAGCACTGATACCAATCCGTATCTTTTTTATATATAAGGTACAGGTCTTTGGAGTTTGATATCAATCAAGGAAAAGGTGGCTGCCACAGCTGGGAGAGTGAATGCTGCTTTTAGTCAATACCCTGAACTGTGCCTGGCACATAGTAGGCTCTCAATAAATACACATATTTTTAGTGATGAATGAATGCATAAACTACTACTAGGACACATTGTATTAGAGTTCTCCAAAAAAACAGAATCAATAGGGTGTGTGTGTGTGTGTGTCTGTGTGTGTGTGTCTGTGTGTGTATAAACACATACATATATACACACATAATATACATTATAAGTGCATTTGTAAATGGATATGTGTATACAAGTATATATTATACCATTGGTTCTCTTGGCCCTGGAATCCCTAGCCTTCATAATTGTGTGAAGTACAATTCACATTCACAATTCATATGACTTGGCTTACATAATTGTGGGCACTGAGTCCAGGTGCAGGAGAACCGATGGTATAGGTCCAATCCAATCTGGAGGCCCTGAGAAGAAGGAGAGCTGATGGTGTAAATTCTAGTCTGAAGGCAGGAGATCAATGTCCCAGATCAAGACAGTCAGGCAAAGAGAGAAAATGTGTTCTCACTCAGCCTTTTATTCTATTCAGTTCTTCAAAGGATTGGATGGGGCCCACCCACACTGGGGAGGGCAGTCTGCTTTACTCAGTCTACAGATTCGGATGTGTATCTCACATGGAAACATCCTCATAGACACGCCCAGAAATAATGTTTAACCAATATCTGGGCACCCTGTGGCCCAGTCAAGCTGGTACACACATTTAACCATCACACACATATTTCCCAAATCTCCTGCCTATCCCACCCCCGTAGTAGGACAAGTTGTATGAACCAAGCAGCCCTTTTCTGACTTCTTTTGTAATAAATGGCATGCATTTTTGAGGCTAAAGTAAACCATGTGGGTTGTGGCCATAGATCAACATTTTCTGGGCAGGGAGCTAATTGGCACAAAAGGAGTGAATCTGTGATTTCTGACAGCGTTCAGTGCCTGCCGGATACACTTGATTAGTTGGTACTGTGCCCCCTTAATCATCAGCCACCCTTTAGTACTTGGATAATCAACTGACGTCAGAGTGTGGGGGTGCCAGGACTAGCACAAGAGGACAGGCAGGGGACAGAGTCTGAGCATGTGGGCTGGATCAGAGTGGAGAGGCCGACTGAGCAGAAGGCCAGGGTTAATTTGTTGCATCTCAGCTAGGAATTTTCAATTAGAATGACCTGAGAAACTCTAAAAGCTACCCATGCCCCAGCCTTTCTCCAGACTGATTAAATTAGAATCTCTTGAGGGTGGAAAATGGTGGAGCCAAAATGCAAACATTTTTAAATGCAACTCTGGTGATTCTCAAGTGCAACCTGGGTTGAGACCCCTATTCTGGGCTATCCAATCAGTTCTTTATCAGAACAGAGTAAGATGGAAGCCAAGAGAGTGTGATGTGAAAACCAATTCAGTGGAAAATAGTGGTTCCTGAACATGTCTACATGTAGGAATCACCTGGAGAGCTTCTTTGAGGGCCAGGAAAGGGCCAGTGAGTAGAGTAAGACAACATTTTTCTTTCACTGGGGTAGTAACAGCATGGGAACTCTGATGTGTTTATCTCTACTGGACTGTGAATTCATCGAGGATTCCTTGTCTCACCCCATGTATATCTTCCATCATGGTCTGGTTTCTGATTCATGGTAAATGTTCAGGTATGTGTAAAACTGACTTCTTGGTGACCTAATCTAGGGATAGGGGAGGAACAAAGTTTTTTTCCCCCCTGTACCCTCCTAGGTTCTCTGGCTGGGGCTGTACAAATTGTACTGACAAAAGACAGATTAACAAGGGAAAAAAACACAGAAATTTATTGACATTTGCATTGTGCATACACATGGCAGCACTCAGAAATGAGTAACTCAAAGATGTGGTCAAAGCTTGGGCTTAGGTAGCATCTTACATAAAGAACAATACCTTTTACCCTTGGCAAGACAAGAGTAAGGGACTTTGAGTTTCTAGGTTGGCAAATTGGGGAAGGTAATATATAGAAAAACTGTGGAAGGTAAGGGCAAGTTAATAAATTGTATTATGTAGATTCCTTTGGTGCTGTCTCCATACTAAGGGTCTAGAGTTGTCTCCAATGATTAACTTTTTTTTTTTTCCCTGAAAGAGCAGGGAGCCAGGGACACCATTACAAATTTATATCCTGCTTTTAGACAAATAGGGGAAGGGCAGAGATCTTTTCTTATATCTGTTCTTCTCAATTGTCTTTAGCTCAAAATCACCAATGTGTCAAAGTGGCATATTTTAGGGTGGCATATACTCTTCACAGATAACCTGGGTTCCAAGTGTTGCTTATGTTGCCAGCACTGTAAGAGGATTTCAAAATGGTCTGGTTACAACATCGCCTAGGATTCACTCTCTTCTTCCCTGATGCTTCAGAAATACAGCTTCTCAAGGGCCTCAGTTGCTCCTGTAGCCTCTGGTATGTAGCTGACATTCTCAACAAGACTCCTTGATGGAAGGGATATTTTGAAAATCCAGAAACCAGCAGGTCTCTTTGGAAGCAATATCTCACTGTTGCCTTCTCATCTATAAAAATCAGTGCTTGTTTGTGACCCAGAGCTGGGTATAGATCATCTCTCTTATTCATAAACAGTGTATTCAAATTGATTCATCACTCTACACTCCTGCTCCTAAAGACAGATGGCAGCCTATCCTTGTCTTTCCTGCTTTTGAACATTGACATTAATCTGTGGGCTAAACATTAAGGAAAGTGCACTGACTGTCTCCACAGCACATGTGTGACCTTCTCCTGTGGTCCTTAGAAAGCTGGACCTAGGAAAGAAGTTTAATATTCACCAACAGTGTATGCTGTAAATATCACACTGTTTGCTTAACTTGTAACATTAATCTTTCTATGGCTTTGGGCATAAAATAATAAGGAAAATACCACAACTTACTGCAGTAAGTCAATAGGCTGATAAGACGGATGCTGTTATGTTTCAAAATTGTGCCAAGTTTATGTTGATAAAGTGACTTTCTTCTGGGAACCTGAAAAACATTGCCTATGGTTCTAATCCTGTGTGACTTGGACTTTGTCTTAGATTTACATAAAATGGGAAATTGGCCCAATGTGGCCTCATTCATCTTCATAACCTCTCTATTGATGGAATTTATAGTGAGGGTAGTGTTATTTTTCTTTCACTAGTGAGGTCTAGGGAGCTTAAGCCTTCAATCAAACTAGCAAATTCTGTGTTGGTTCCAGAACCAAGAGGAAAAGAATGGGTCTCTGGCTATATCTACATTAAAAAAGAAACTTAAAAATTGCTATTGTATGGTGGGAATGAGGACATTTTGTTAATCAAAGGCAGTTGAGTCTTACAGACTGAATCTATTCAGGGTATTAGTTAGAACTGACTTGTCAGTCCCATGGAACAACTGGTAAGTTCAACCTAACCACCACCTTGACAGATTTGAAAAAAAACCCCACAACTTAAAATATTTTTTTTAAATATGTTTTATTGATTTTCTACAGAGAGGAAGGGAGAGGGATAGAGAGTTAGAAATATCGATGAGAGAGAAACATCGATCAGCTGCCTCCTGCATGCCCCCCACTGGGGATGTGCCTGCAACCAAGGTACATGCCCCTGACCGGATTCGAACCCGGGACCCTTGAGTCCACAGGCCAACACTCTATCCACTGAGCCAAACCGGTTCTGGCACAACTTAAAATATTTGATTGATTTACCAAATTGACTGCATGTGGACCAACAGCATGTGAACTATTATAATTAAGTTAGTTTTTCTAGTAGCCTTTTAAATTTTATATATTTGACTTATTATGCTCTCTTCGTTATGATTTTCTTTTTTAAATTTTATTTTTATTGTTGACATTATTACAGAAGTCCCCACTTCCCCACTTTTGCCCACCTCCATCCAGCCCCTACCACCCGCTTCTGTCTTTCCCAAATAATACCCTGACTTGCATAGGAGATATCTACTTAGGATATGAATTCAACCTACTTTGAAATTCAGTAACTGCCCAGCTCTGGTTCTGCATTTGCTTTTTGTCCATGACAACCCTGTGACTATAAAATATTTTTTAAAATTATTTAAAATAGTGTGTCTCCTATGATCTCCCTGTTTCTCTAACAATACCTAGGTCTAAGAATTTAAATTCTCTAGTCTGTCTTTTTCTTTCATTTTTTTAAAATGTTTGTATTGATTTTAGAGAGAGAAGAAGGGAGAGGGAAAGAGAAGCATTGATCTGTTGCCTCCTGCACGCCCCCTACTGGGGATCAAGCACAAAACCCAGGATCAGGCCCACAACCCAGGCATGTGCCCTGACCAGGAGTCAAACTTGGGGGCATGTGCCCTGACTGGGAATCAAACCTGTGACCTCTCAGTGCATGGGACGATGCTTAACCAACAGAGCCACACCAGCCAGGGCTGTTCCCCCCCCCCCCCCCACCCCACACTTCTTGTATTCTTTAGCCCCAGTTAATGGTGTCTGTGGGGAAGCAATTAAAAGGGAAGCCAAAACTTTGGCTTCCGTAGACACTTTATTCCAAATGACAAAAGATAATAATTTAAGTTATAGTTTTGCCACCTTATATACCAGGGGTTACTAGTGTCTCCTCATTTAATATACCAGCTACTCACTCACTTTGAGCCCAACCTGGTCAGATAGCCAATCCTTAAAAGACAAGGTTCCATTCTTTGAAGTCTATTGTTTGCCATCACTTATTGTCCAGTTGTTATATTGATCATAATTCCTTAGTTGCAGTCAATGAATTTACTCTGGTTACTTTAAGCAGGAAGGAACTTATCCTATATAATAAAAGTGTAATATGCAAATTGACCGAATAGCGGGATGACCGGTTGCTATGAGGCACACTGACCACCAGGGGGAAGACGCTCAATGCAGGAGCTGCCCCCTGGTGGTCAGTGCGCTCCGACAGGGGGAGTGCCTCTCAGCCACAAGCTGGGCTGACAGCTGGTGAGCGCAGTGGCCTGCCTCTGCAGTAGCGCTAAGGATGGGCGCAGGCTGGGCTGAGTGACCCCCCTCCTGAGTGCACTAATGTCATGCACTGGGCCTCTAGTTAAAGGATAAAGAACTTAAAGAATTAATACAAAGGCTGAAGAAACAGACTCAAGATGAGCTTCTGAGAATAACCCCACTGTGCACTTCCACATTCCAAAATTACTTTCTAAGACAGCTACAGCATCTGCTATGATCAGGGAGCCACCACACTACTGGTTCCAGTTCATGCTAGAAATATGAGTGCCTCATATTCATACATCTGAATCGGTCTAAAATGGGTGCTGATTGATGGAATCACAATCACCCTAGCACAAAGAGGACTGAAAAATATAATTATTTATTTATTTGTTGTCGAGAAGATCTACAGAGTAGGGAACTATCAAAATGTTAAGAAGGTGTTCAAAATGTTTTTGGAGATCTGGTAAAAAGATTGGAGAAGAGAAAAGATGAGAGCAATAGCAATTTACTATTGGGATTGGGTGGGAGGATCACAATTGTGCATTTCTTTCTGGTATTTATATGGTCTTAGTTTGGGTTCTTCACAGTAACAAACCAATAAGATCTCTTTTCCTCTCTTCCTTTCCCTTTCCTTCCCTTCCCTTCTCTCCTTTCTCCCTCCTCCTCCCCCACTCCTCCTCCTCCTCCCCCACTCCTCCTCCTCCTCCTCCTCCTCCTCCTCCTTCTTCTTCTTCTTCTTCTTCTTTTCTCTCTCTCTCTCTCTCTCTCTCTCTCTCTCTCTCTCTCTCTCTCTCTCTCTCTTTCTCTCTCTACTATAAGAAATTGTCTCATGTAATTTTGGATGCCAAGAGGTCTCAAAAATCTATACTCAGCAATCTGGAGATCCAGGAGGGCCAATGGTATAGTTCAAATCCAAGTCCAAGTCTGAAGGCAGGAGAAGACCAAAGTCCCAGTTCAAGACAGTCAGGCAAAGAGAAAACATTCTTTCTTATCCAGCTTTTTATTCTAATCAGGCCTTTAAGGGATTGAGGGAGCCTCACCCACTTAGGGGAGGGCAGTATGCTTTACTCTGTCTATGGATTCAAATGCTATCCAATCTCATCCAGAAGCACCCTCACAGAACCTACCCCAAAATGGCATTTAACCAAAAATATCTGCGTACCCCATCACCTAGGCAAATCAACACAAAATTAACACAAAACAAAATGTTGCCTTCTTAAAAAAAATATATATATATATCAAATAATATATATTTTTTGGTATGAGATACAAAAAATATTTTGAGGCAACTATGAACAACTGATGTCTCCTACAGAATGTAATCCCTTTACTTAAGATTTTGATTGAGTCTAAGTGCAAATGCCTGTGAAAGGAGTAGTTGTTTAAGTTGCTATCAGTCATTTGTGTCTTGCTTTGCAGGAGAATGAGTAGGCTTTGAGTAGAGTTTGGAGGGAGAATTTAATCTAGGTATTGAAGGGTGGAGGGGTTGAGAGCACCAATTAGGAATAAAAGAATAAGAGTTTGAGAGCTCTAAGACAGATTTTTGCTTCTTCACATTTTGGTTGGAACAGCTCTCTTAGCACTTGCTTGATATCTTTTTTCTTTTTTCATCTTAAGGGATATTGAAATGTGCAGGTGCCTAGTAGATTAATTCCAATTTGTTAGGTATCTATCAATATGCCCAGCTTTCATCTTTTTACATACATGGCAGGATGCTGAATTAAAACCCACTCTTCCAACCTCTCTTTTTGGTTCTCTGGGCATTAGTTTACACCAGTGGTCGGCAAACTGGGGCTTGAGAGCCACATGTGGCTCTTTGGCCCCTTGAGTATGGCCACAAAGTTTCAATCGTACTGTACGTGTGCGCCCGCACATGGTAGTTTGTGGAAGAGCCACACTCAAAGGGCCGCAGTTTGCCCACCACTGGTTTACACAGTTTGAAAGCACAGGTTGGGCGATATACTTCATTATCTGCTGGTATTTATTTCAATCTTGGATTGGTGGAGCCAATGAGCAGAAATTGCACAGGGGAACTTTTTTCAAACCTAAAGTTCATGAATAATGCATAACTCTCTGTGACTCATCGAAAGCAATGGTAAACAAAACCCCAACATTTGGCCACCCCCTCCGCAATCCACAGAAAGTGGTCACACCCCTCACAAACTGTGAACAGTAATATTTGAAGGTAGCAATGGAAATAAGTGGTGCTGGTTTATCTTTAGCATCACCCATCTGCTTATTGGCACACAGTTAAGTCAGAAAAGTGAGTGCAAGCAAAGAGAAAAAGACGTCCCAACTCAACCGTACCTAGAGTCAGTGGAAATGGTAGGGCCATTCCCCCACCCCCACCCCTGGGTTCAAATTCTGCCTCTGCTACTTATGAGCTGTATGTCCTTGGGCAAGTGACTTGACTTTTCTTTTTTTTCATTTTAGTTTCTTGTGCTTCAGCTTTGGTTTCCATTCGGTAAGAAGGGATAGTTAGCAATATGTATCCCTATACACTCGGCGCTCTTAATTATAAGCAACAGCCGCTGATTTTAGCTGATTAAGCAAAAATGATATGGGGTAGCTCACAAAGCAGCGGGAGGGCCAGAGAGGCAGGTTTGAGGTTGAGCTTCTGAGGTCGAGGCCTGAAATTATGCTGCAGAAGTGACCCAGTAAGGCGTCTGCTGGCCCTCCTGTCCCCCAGAGTATGGGTTGGCTGCCAGGAGCTCACATTCCATTGCATCTCTGCCAGCACTGATACACTGAGCCAGGAACTGATCTTACAACTACTGGTACCTAGCAAAACAGATGCCTCTGTAACCACCCAGTCAGCAAACAGGTCCCAGGCATCTCCTCCTTCTGCCAGTTCATCATTTCTGACTAACCTGTTGCCTGAGGACATCTCTGCGGAAGCACATTTTCTGACTTTACTTTAGGGAGGCAGAACTTATCCGACAGGGAACTCCCCAAACACAGCAAAATGCACTAAGGTGCGAGGCAACCAGAAAGCATGACAGCGATTATCTCTCCAAGAGTTGTGAAAACTGAGTACCTCAAATGTTTGGGGTGCTTCTGGACTTCAATAATTTTTTATTTCCTTTTCTTCTTCCTTTATCAAAAATATTCATGTGCGCATGGGTTTGCTCACAGGATGGCTTCTACCTAGGCAGGAATTGCAAGTAAAGTGGATGAGACATTGCTTTCCCTGTTTTATATCTCTTATGTTTTACAAAGTGAAGGCCATAAAGTACAAATGTGCCAGAGTCCCTTTCTAGCATATAAGTTAACTAAGATTCATTAGTTTATTGGCCATAAAGGGCCTCAAAAAGGGGGGATGGGCAGAGAGAGGTAACTGCAAAGAAGGAACAGGGTTTTGGAAAGGTCTAGAGAGCGTGATACCATGGAAGTGGCCATTCTAGCCGAGTGCCTAGGTTGTGACCAGGGGGCAGCAGGAGTTAATTGGCACAGCCAAAATCATGGTGGGGTGCTCAAAGATAAGTGGTGGGAATCCCTCAGGCTAATTTCATCGACCATTAAATTTTTTCCCTACACTTTGCCCTGCTTAGCATAGTGGCAGATCAGAAAAAGTTCACTATTGATGGGAGTGGGAATGAACAAGTAAGTGTATTTCTAGCTAGTTCGTTTTATGCTAAAGGTATCCATATCCATAGCCCTGTTGAGAAAGGTGATCCATGCTGCAATATTAATTTGTGCATGAATTGGCAACAGAAGCAAGTAAAGCTATTGGATGAGGACCAGTTTGACAACAACCTCTCTGCCCCTTTATCCATGTCCAGTGTTTGGACAGTTGGTCTGGTTAATTTTGTCTGCTGGGCTCGTCAACCCAGCTTCTGGGAGTTCCAGGAACCCATCCCATTAATCTTGCTCTGGGTTTGTTACTGATGACAAGTTCTGAGAACAGCCTAAGACTAGTCAGAGCCCCAGTGCTGTGTTGAGCGTGTAGGTGAACTATTTCCATTATTCCATTTTCATAGAACTGAATGAAAGAACAGGAACGAGCTATTTAACTCACAAGTCCAGGAGAAGCCTCAGGTCTAGAGAGGCGCTGTGATTTGCCGGAGATCACCTGAAAAGTGTTCAGTGGAAATAGTAACTTTCCAAAAAGGAATTAAAACTTACCAGCGGGCATGGTAATTTCCTCTCACCATCAGGCAGAGTTTGTGCAGAAAACTATTATTAAAAAGCGAATAAATGTCTTTCACATATTTCAGGGTTTAATCCACTGACTGAGCAAAGACCATATTGCTAATATGAAATTTTACATGAATTATAGACAGTTATTTTACTAGTTTAACACAGTACTAGATTTCAGGGAAATACCCTTTGGCTTTGGAGGGACAGCAATGGCTGTTTATGCACAGCAAATTCTTGGGCCCTAAAATATTGCTTTGTACTTCCTGTCTTTCTAGGCTGGCTGTGACTCACAGTGTAAGAATCCTTTAATCATTCTCCAAAGGGCTGGCTAGCTGTGTTTTTCCTTGTGTCTTTCCATTTCTCTCTCCATACAGGGCTAGTTCTCTAGGTTTGAAGCTTCCCTTTCTCCCATCCCATGCAACTATGGGAGGTGCAGACATGGCGAGTCCCTCTGCCCCGAAACAGTGCAGGTTTCTCTCTGCAGGTCAGGGAGAGCCCCAGCCTCATTCCCAGGCCTCAGCGAAGACAGGGCCTCGGGGGACACAGAACCAGGGCCAGCCTGCCCCCTGGCTGTGGCCGTGTTTTATTGGCCCATCCTTCGCTTTTCTCCCTTAGATAAAGTCCATCAAGTCTATCGTGGTTCATCTTTACTTGTCAGTTTTTCTTTTCTCACTTAGGATCCGTTTTGAGGGACTTTCCTTATAGCCAAGAAGATGTTGTTCGCTGGCAAATCAGGCTTCTCACTGTTGACAAAAGGGGCCGGACCGCCCTTTCTCCCTCAGTGTCTCCCCTTCCCAGCAGGAGCCAACCACCTTTATGCAGAGAGCTCGTTTGGTGCTCAGGAGACAATCATTCACCGACTCAATACAAGCGTATTGAGAAAGGACAGCCGCCCAGTTTACTGGGAGTGTCCAGCTTTTAGAACAAAAAGTGCTGCATCCCGGAACCCCCTCAGTTTTGAAAAGACTCAGATAGCTGGTGGCCCTAACCCTAAGCTGAGCTCTGTCTAGGAGCTGGGTCTCTAACCGACCACCAGCTTCTCAGGGGCTCAGTGACTTTCTGTGGTTTCAGTTTTTTTCTTTCTTTCTCACAGAGCAAAGCCTATCGGTGATCAGGGTGCGTAGGTAGAATCAAGAACCCATGGATCTGGTCCCAGTTTGCCCGCCGAACAAGCAAAGGGCTCAAGGGCAGATCGCTGACCTTCAGTTTTCTTCTCTAAAGAGTAAAACAGTTGGATTATGTGTTCTTTGACTCTTTTACAACTCGGATTCCATAACTCTATTTCTAAAACAATGTAATAAACCACTTCACACTAACTAGGGTTCCTAGATAAGCGGTAGTAAGTAGCCAGGTTTTGCTGACATTTTCTGATGATGCTAAACTAACATTTACGGGTCCTTATTTTGTGCTAGACACATCCATTATTTTACTTTTTCTTTACAACTCTTGAGGTAGCTGCTTTCTTTATCTCCATTTACAGATGAGGGACTTAAGACCTCATCTTAGAGAGGGAGCGTGAGTAATTTGTCCCAAATCACACGGAAAGTTGTGGATCAAAGATCGGAACCTGGGAGGTCTGACTTCCAAGTCCAAACTTGAACTGGCAAGAGATAAGTCAACAGTTAAAATGAACGGGCTAATTGTTCCCCTTCAAAGGACTGGAAAAGGGAAACTGGCTGTTTGGAATGAGATCTTTGCATTCTGGGCTGCTGAAGGTTATCGTGAAAAACAGAGCACGGTATTTGGGAAATTAGCGTTCTTAGCTCATGTCTCGCCCCCTCCCTGCTCTTTAGTACAAGCCTAAGGATGGCAGAACCAATTGACAATTAGAGCATCCTTCACCCCGACCCCCCAACTTCCCCCTTCCCATTTCCCCCACCCCCCAACCTCCCCCTTCCCATTTCCCCCACCCCCAACCTCCCCCTTCCCATTTCCCCCACCCCCAACTTCCCCCTTCCCATTTCCCCCACCCCCAACTTCCCCCTTCCCATTTCCCCCACCCCCCAACTTCCCCCTTCCCATTTCCCCCACCCCCAACTTCCCCCTTCCCATTTCCCCCACCCCCCAACTTCCCCCTTCCCATTTCCCCCACCCCCCAACTTCCCCCTTCCCATTTCCCCCACCCCCCAACTTCCCCCTTCCCATTTCCCCCACCCCCCAACTTCCCCCTTCCCATTTCCCCCACCCCCCAACTTCCCCCTTCCCATTTCCCCCACCCCCCAACTTCCCCCTTCCCATTTCCCCCACCCCCCAACTTCCCCCTTCCCATTTCCCCCACCCCCCAACTTCCCCCTTCCCATTTCCCCCACCCCCCAACTTCCCCCTTCCCATTTCCCCCACCCCCCAACCTCCCCCTTCCCATTTCCCCCACCCCCCAACTTCCCCCTTCCCATTTCCCCCACCCCCCAACCTCCCCCTTCCCATTTCCCCCACCCCCCAACTTCCCCCTTCCCATTTCCCCCACCCCCCAACTTCCCCCTTCCCATTTCCCCCACCCCCCAACTTCCCCCTTCCCATTTCCCCCACCCCCCAACTTCCCCCTTCCCATTTCCCCCACCCCCCAACTTCCCCCTTCCCATTTTTGGAAGCTTTACGATATTCCCACTCCCTACAGCAGTGGCCGGCAAACTGTGGCCCCTTGAGTGTGGCTCTTCCACAAAATACCACGTGCGGGCGCACACGTACAGTGTGATGGAAAGTTCGTGGCCACACTCAAGGGGCCAAAGAGCCGTATGTGGCTCGCGAGCCAGTTTGCTGACCCCTGCCCTTCAGGATCCATGAAGTATTTTAGGTGCTGGTAGCACGGATCAGAGGGTCACCGCCAGCTCTCCCTTTGCCTCTGACTGTTGATCTGAAAAATGATTCCATGTCAATGCAGTTTGCCTAAACGTGTGAGAGTGAAGGAGTATAGAGAGATTCTTACTAGGCACACTTCTTCTCTTTCTTTACAAAGGATGATTTGAAATACAAACAAAATAAGGCTGTGGGTCACATTCACAACCGCTGGCAGAGTTTCACTTAATTAAACTACTCTGATTGCTTTATTCTTACAGTTCACTTGCTCCATTCCCTTCCTCTCTGACTCCTTATAAAGAAAATGCTATTTCTGGGGGGTGGGGGTGGGGGGGCGCGGAGGAGAGAAATTAAATGCTGTTAGTCTTTAGGACCAACACTAATTAACAACGTTGATTTTACTGTGCTTGCCTATGTGAAAGTATGCAAAAGTAAATTTATATTCTGAGACGGTGCCTTGTTTGTACTGAAGCATTAACAGGAATTAACGGTTCCTGGGCACTCACCATCATTTGCTCTAAATTTTCCAGAGTAGTGAAATAACCAGTGCCACGGGCAGGAAATGACAGCAAGGGCCAAAAGCTATGGTCATTTGAGCTGCCAGCTGCCAGCATGACCATTCTAAAACCCAGGTCTGATCCACTTTCTCTCCTGCTGCAGAACCTGAGGCAGGTCTCCTGCCTGCTGGGTCAAGTTCAAGTTCCTTATCTGGCATTGGAAATATTTCACAGTCTGGCTTCTTCTCTCTTCAGCCTATCCTCCTACACTCACCACTACATGCCAAATGCTCCGATCTCATACACCACACCACACCCCCAAACCATTATTTTTTCACACCTCTATGATTTTTTCCATAACCAAGTCTTTTTCCTTTTAATGCCTTCCACACCCACCCCAACCCTGGCACCTGGTGAAATTCTCTCAACCTTTAAGTTGAAGCCCAAGCTTGCTTCTTTTGGAAGGTTGTCTGGACTCCCTCCCTCTTTTGTGCTTTTATATTATTTTGAGTATTTTTATCCAGGCATTTATCACAACGTGTTGTAATCTTATGGCTGTCTCCTTCTAGGCCAGTGATGGCAAACCTTTTGAGCTCGGCGTGTCAGCATTTTGAAAAACCCTGACTTAACTCTGGTGCCGTGTCACATATAGAAATTTTTTGATATTTGCAACCATAGTAAAACAAAGACTTATATTTTTGATATTTATTTTATATATTTAAATGCCATTGAACAAAGAAAAATCAACCAAAAAAATGAGTTCGCGTGTCATAGGTTTGCCATCACGCTAGGCTATCTTTTTTTTTCTTATTATGATTTTATTTTTACATCTTTGGGTCTTTTTTAATATTAAATTTATTGGGGTGATGTTGGTTAATAAAATTATATAGGTTTCAAGTGTACAATTCTAGGGTCTGTATATTGCATTGTGTACCCACAACCCTAAGTTCAATTCTTCTCTCACCATATATTTGACCCCCTTGACCCTTCACTACCCACCCAGCCCCTTCCCTCTGATAAACACACTTTTGTCTGTGTCTATGAGTTTTTGTTTGTTTTCATTGTTTGTTCATTTGTTGCTTTCAGTTTTATATCCCACATACCAGTGAAATCATATGGTTTTTAACTTTTTCTATCTGACTTATTTTGTTTAGCATGATATTCTCAAGATTTATCCATGTTGTTGACCAGGGGTCCTCAAACTTTTTAAACAGGGGGCCAGTTCACTGTCTCTCAGACCGTTGGAGGGCCGGACTATATTTTTTTAAAAAAACTATGAACAAATTCCTATGCACACTGCACATATCTTATTTTGAAGTAAAAAAACAAAATGGGAACAAATACAATATTTGTATTTGCATGTGGCCCGCGGGCTGTAGTTTGAGGACCCCTGTTGTTGGCAGTGGCAGTATTTCACCTTTTCTTATCGCTGAGTAGTATTCCATTGTATATATTAGCATGTACCACATCTTCTTTATCCAATCATCCATTGATGGCTACTTAGGTAGCTTCCATTTCTTGGCTATTGTAAATAATGCTGCAATGAATATGGGGTGCATATATCTTTGCAAATAAATGTTTTCAGGTTTTTCAGATAGCTACCCAGAAGAGGGGTTGCTGGGTCATATGGTAACTCTATTCTTCATTTTTTTGGGAGCCTCCATACTGTTTTCCATAGTGGCTGTACCAGTTTACATTCCTACCAGCAGGGAATGAGGGTTCCTTTTTCTCCACAACCTCTCACTTGTTATTGCTTGTCTTGTTGATAATGGCCATTCTAACAGGTGTGAGGTGGTATCTCATTGTAGTTTTGATTGGCATTTCCCTAATAGCTACTGCAGTTGAGTATCTTTTATATCTGCTGGCCATCTGTATGGCTGGACTGTGTCTTATTTATCTGTTATCCCCATTCCAATTCAGAGTCTGGCACAGCCTGTCACATAGGAAGTCCTTAATAGATGCTTATTGAGTGAGTACATCATGGCTCTTATGATCTGTCAATTGATATTTGTTGTGTGTTTACTATGTGCAAAGCATCATGTGGGTGCTATATATGCATTTGTATTGAGAGAGAGAAATAGAGAGAGAGGGGGAGAGGGGGAGAGATCTCAAAGACATGGGTCATAGTCCTTTAACACACAAAATTCTGTGTGAGACAAAGAATTTAAAAGCAAAGGAGAATCAACATTATGCAGAGATACTGGTACTTGGTTATGAGAGCTTAGAAGGGAGGAATTGTGTTGGGATGGGAAGGAGGCATCCCAGAACAGGTAGCACATGAAAGGATTTAGACAGATGTGGAAATAGTGGAGGCGTGGAGGCATCCAGGCTTAGGAAACCGTCTGACAAAGCAATGTAGATGAGGATAGCAATTTCCTTGGGGGGAAAAGGAAAGTTCTCACTGTAACTGGAGAGGCTGCACACTTTTTAAAAAATTGGAAATAAATCCCATTAATATCAATAAATGCATTTTCCCTGGTTGCCTATATTTGTATCCTCTAAGCAGGAGTGATGGTTAATCATCTCCAAATTGCTCAGGGATATGAAGCAGAGTGCTCATAAGTCTTTAGCAGCAGGACATGCTTGTCGCAAATAAACTATTTACTACTTACTTTGTGAGCATCATTTCTGATGTGACAGCACAGCAGATAACAGTGATAGTAGGTGTTAGCTCAGTCTTAGCAGAAACACAAAAATGTTCATAAGTGGAAGCCATTTCCTGTTGCAAACGAAGTTTTAATGAGACTTTCAAAATATCTAGAGACTTTCACCCTGACCGGTTTGGCTCAGTGGATAGAGTGTTGGCCTGTGGACTGAAGGGTCCCAGGTTCAATTCCAGTCAAGGGCATGTACCTTGGTTGCGGGCACATCCCCAGTGGGAGGTGTGTAGGAGGCAGCTGATTGATGTTTCTCTCTCATCAATGTTTCTAGCTCTCTATCCCTCCCCCTTCCTCTCTGTAAAAAATCAATAAAATATATTTAAAAAAATGTTTAAAGACTTTCAAAATATCTCCAGAAAACGCAGTTGGTTAATAATTTATAAGTGTATTATTATTATTTTTGGTTAATCCTCACTGGAGGATATATATATATATAGTTTCATATATATATATGAAAGTGGATGTGGTGGGAGTGGGGAAGGGGAAGAGAGGAAAGAAAGAAACATTGATGTGAGAGAGCCACATCAATTGGTTGCCTCCCACACTCATCCAGACTGGGCAGGGAACCTGCAACCCAGGTACATGCTCTTGACTGGAATTGAACCTGAAACCCTTAGGTTTGCAGGCTGACACTCTAACCACTGAGCAATGCCACCCAGGGCTACAAGTATATTTTTATTTTTTTAAAATATATTTTATTCATTTTTTTTTAACAGAGAGGAGGGGAGAGGGATAAAGAGTTAGAAACATCAATGAGAGAGAAACATCGATCAGCTGCCTCCTGCACACCCCCTACTGGGGATGTGCCTGTAACCAAGGTACATGACCTTGACCGGAATTGAACCTGGGACCCTTCAGTCTGCAGGCTGACGCTCTAGCCACTGAGCCAAACCAGTTAGGGCTACAAGTATATTTTTTAAATAAAAAGAAACAAACTGAAAATTTATTCACCCCTTTGCATTCTTTTGTGGAAATAAAATACTTAAAATCAGATGCAAATGCTATAAAAGAGCCAACCAGAAACTGTGCATGGTCAGTTTCTAATTTTAGGAGAGAAGGCTTTTAATTTGCTAAATTTATATAATATGTGGCAGCAATGAGCAGTTTAAAGATAGAAATTATAGTTTATATTGAAAAGCTTTAAACTTTACTCGGGATCCACCATTATCAACAATACTTATGAAGTCCCTTATTATTACAATATGGATTTTATAACACGAGGCCTGTTAAAGCAGTATTATGTAGACGTACTTCCTGCATTCTGGGAGTTACCATGTTGGACGTTGCTGGCTTCATGCATTCAGGGACTTCAGCGTCAGAATAAAGATAATCAACCAACAATGGTCTCTTGCATTTCTTTTTCTCCTTACTCTTTGTAAGTCAACATTCGTTTTTCAGTTTTCATAACCCAGGGATGTAAAGAGAGCATGAAAAATGACCCTCACTTTTCAGATGAGGAAACCACAAGGCAGAAATAGTAAACAAATTGTTCACACACACAGCTGGTTATTTCCAGAGAAAGAAACAAAACCCTTGCCTTCTGTCTTCTTGTCTATTGCTACAATATTGTGCTCAAGATTAAATTTACCTCCTGTAGCATGTAGAGATGGGGAACAAGAATAAATATCTGATTGCCATGGAGATCAATATAGGGAAGAATGACAATTCTATGATAGATGGGAATGACTCGGAGGAAGAATGCCTCACCTTTAGGGCTAAAATTTTGATTTAAAATCTCCAAGTCCTTCATAGCAAACCGATTAGCATCACATAGCCAAGGCAGGAGACAGTAACAACCATAATCATAATGAACATCTGTAGAGTGCTTGATCTGTACCAGATACTGTGTTAAGAGCTTTATACGCATCATGTCCTTTAACAGCGACCCCATGAGGAAGGTGCCAGTACTGTTGTTGTGTTACAGGTGAGGAAATGGAAGGTTAAGTAGTTTGTTACGGTCTTACAACTAATAAGCCACGGAGCTAAGAACTGAACCCAAGCAGCCTGCCTCCAAAACCTGTGTGTTTGTGCTACATTATTCCAACTCCTAGGTGCCAACTGTAATGTCTGTGGGGTGGGGGCATAGGGAGTGTGCGGGGGTGCAGTTGAATCTGACCCTGAAGACTGAGTTCAGTGATAGATAACATCAGAGAAGGCACAACCTGCAGGGGAAGCTCTCAGTCACAGAAACCTGGAGCCAACCATCAGTTCTGTAGGCAGGCAAGGGAAGGGCACCAGTATGTCAAGGACCGGACTGGTTCCACGATTTTTCCACCTCTGTTTCCCTCTTGTTCTTCAGAAGTTTATTTCTGCTTTTTTTTTGGGGGGGGGGGGGGGGCGGAGTTTCATTTCAGGGGTAAATTTCTAGATCTTGGTGTGACTGCCAGAAGAATTAAATTCTCAGCCTCTTGAATCTTTGGCATATTCTCTACCTCTCAGAAGATTCACTGCTTCTGATGAGACAAAGAAAATATTTCTTAAACATGGACTGAATGTTCGTGTTCCTCCAAAATGCATATGTTGAAACCCCAATCCCAATGTGATGGTATTTGAAGGTGAGGCCTTTGGGAGGTAGTAATTAGGTCCTGGAAGTGGAGCCTTCAGAAGATGAGTGACCCTATTAGAAGAGGCAGCAGAGGTAGCTAGCTCTCTTTCCTGCCATGTGGGGACATGAGAAGTCAGCTGTCTGCAACCTGGACTCCCTCCTAGTGGCACCCTAACCTCGGGTTTCCAGCCTTCAGCACAGTGAGAAATTTCTGTGGTTGGTAAGCCATCCAGTCTGTAGTATTTTGAGTTAGCAGCCCGAACTGACTCAGACAATGGACTATGGAGAACCTTCCCTCTCCATGCCATGCCTTCTGTTCACCCGCCACGTCCTGCCTCTGCTCTCAGAGCTTGTTGAGAAGCGAAGCTGAGCTGTGCCCCCCGAGAACCCATCATTTACTCTCTAGGGGCCTGACCCATTCCTAGTGAATCTCAAAAGAAATGCTGTACAGCGGCCCTTTGAAATGAAATGCTTTTCTATTGAACCAGAAAATAATTGCATCCTCCCATTTACTCTTTAGGGTACAAATTGATCTGACTTGATTTGTCAGAGAGCCAGACCTGCAGGCAAGTAGACGCAGGAGAAATCAACCAATCTTTTAAGCCAGCAGTAATTGTTCCTCCTGTCAGCTGGCTAAATGACTTGTATCTGGAGGAGATGCTCCGAATGAATCAGAATGCCCGAGGTGACAGAAACACAGAGCATTCCAAAGTGGGTTCTAGCAGAGTAAGTGTTTCTTCATGTTTTACAAGGGTTTGGTTTCATGTTTTCCACCTTTCTCTCTTATCTTGTCTCCTGGGGCTAGTGTCGTCGGACAGAAACCAAAGGCGGAGCATGTGTGTAATGGCGAGGAAAAAAGCTTGTGTGGGGATGAGGAGAGATGACTATTAGCATTTAATCTGAGGATGTGCTTACGTGTTCCTTGTCATTAATCAACCCAGGTAGTTCCTACAGAATAGGCACGACAGCAGAGGGAGTGAAGTCCCTTTGCTGGTGAGCTGTCCATAATTTTTAAATAATAATAAAAAAGTAAATAATTTAAACATAAAACTTTGAAAAGGAATATAATTGACACTCATGCACCAACCAAAATATTAAGAATTGCCATTTTGCCATATTAGCACTGGTTCCCTCCGTTGCCTTCTCCCTGCTTTCCTTAGAAATAAAATGTTGCAGTATAGCTAAATCTCCGTATTTCTACCCCACTATTTATTCCTTTCTCTTTCTGTCCAGAGAGAACTGCTATCATAGCATTAGAATTTATCTTCCTTATTTGTTAAAATTCCTTTTACTATGTAGACATATATTCAGAAAGAATATGTAGTACTTTTGGGGGAGGTGGGTGCCGGGAGCCGGTCCATCCTTGCTGTTTCAAGGGACCTGGCATATATGGCATACTGTTCTTAAGATGTTTGCTCACCTTCTTGGCATTATGTGTTTTAACCAAGGTCTCCTCTCTGAGAAAAGTTGTTTCCCCAGGTAGGGATTTTCCCCTGAAGTTAGGGAGGGAATAAAACCCCTCAACTAAGTGCCAGGCGGGTAATTAATCACTTTAACTACGAACAATCATGCTTAAGCTACATAATCTTTACTCCCTGGAATGGAGATAAGAAACGCCCTAACCTTTGTAATAGAGATTGATAGGATTGAATCAACTGGTATAAATACAGATGTAACAAGACAGCAAGAGAACAGAACTTAGAACACAGAACTAAGAAGAGAGAACCTACAGACAGAACCTACACAGAACCTACAGACAGAAGAACTTCGCTGGAGAGAACATGGCAAAAGATCCTGGACTGAACCTGACTACAGAAATTGGCAAGAGAACCTGACTAGAACCTGGTGACTGAACCTGGCTGGAGAACCTGGACAGAACCTGGCTGGAGAACCTAGTGAGGGAACATGGCTACAGAACCTGGCTGGAGATCCTAAGCAGAACCTCTCTGGAGATCCAGACCAGAACTTGGCTGGAGATCCTGGCTAGGCTGCTGATCAACTGAACACTGTCCCCGTGTCATTCCTTCTTCGCCGACTCCGTCCACACCTTTGGGGACCCCTGGACCCGCTGGGGTTGGACCCCGGCAGGTGGGCTTTTAATTTTAACTCTTGTAGTATACTAGTATTCTACATGTATCCTTTTAAAACTTTATTACATTGGACATTATGTTGTGACTTACCCATGTTGATACTAATAGATCTCATTCAGTTATTTTAACTGCTGCATCATACTGCTTTGGATGAATAACTGAAAATGTATTTCACTCTACTCTATTGATAAACATGTTTTTCAAGGCTACAAGTTATGCTGCAACACATATTCTTGTTGACGTCTCCTTAGGCGCCTGTATGAAGTTTTCCTTTCTGAGTCTACACTTACTAGTAAGAATAGAATTATTGAGTTACAGGTAAACTTTCCTTCAATCTTGCTAGCTTTTGTCAAATTATTAAACTGTGCATTTAAAAATAGTTTATAGCATTCCCTTAATGGTTAGACTAAAAAGGAATAAGTTGTAGAAGACCAATAGCAACAAGATGTTATAAAAAAAATCTAGCTGAATCAGGCAAATTGTGTCTATTTCCTGTAACCAGGCCCATGATACCCGTGGTTGTATTTCCCTTCTTGAAATAAGAATAGAATGCAATCTCTAGACTACTTGAGGTGAAACAGTGCCTGGACCAGCATCTCTAGATTATTCCACCATACACGGACAAAAGGCGGGTAAGCTGGATGCGAGGCCTAACTTACCCCTCTGAGCTCCAAACGTTCATTCCATAGCTTTAGCTTCAAGCTTAGTTGAAATATACACCCAAGTTGGGAAAGTAGCTTCATTTTTCAAATAACCTAAAACACTTGGAGAAAACCAGCTCTTGAAAAATGAAGAATGTGCAAAGCAGCTGGATGCTATCGGAGCATGTGGTGTGGGTCATGGGGATCTCTGCTACCAGAAAGAGAAATGGGAAAAGACATTTCAAGGTGTCACCAGTTTGTGGGTACATGTTTGGACACATGCACGGCGATGCTTTAGACAGACGTCTTTCTGCTCAGGCTGAACCTCTGACACCTTCCCCCTGGGCCTCCTTTAGTTATCTCAGAGCGTCCTTAAGGTGTTGGCATGTCACACGTGCTCAGAAACATGAGTTTGGCTCATGTTCTGGGCCTCCTTTGTCAGGGGACTTTATCCCTATGTTGGATGACTGAGCCCTCAGTGATAACGGGACCCCATGAAACACATCCACCGTCTTTTCTTCTTAGGAAGCGCAAGGTGCTTTGTGTGCCTGGCAGTGAGAAGGCTGAAAGGCGAATTCCAATGTAACCCTGATGTTTGGGGGCTAGCAGTAACCTAATGTGCATTCTTGATAACCTATACTTAAGTCACTGCCCCTTTCTCCACAATCTGGTCTTGCAAGACCTGTGACCCCAATGCTCACATTTTACAGGGGCCATAGCCATGAACAACACACAACCCCCAGAGGGGGTTATCAGCCCTGGCGCCAGGCCAGGCCCTTAGATATGGTCTCAAGGCCCCCACCCCAACACACGGGGCTTTTAGCAAAGCCCATGAAAGGTCCGGAAGTCCCATCCATATTTGGAGGACAAAGAAACCAAAGAGGATAAAAGAAGAGCTTCCACCATATTGGTTTGCTCAGACTTTGGAGGCAACTCCTCTGACACCGCTGTAATAAAGCTGTGTAACTCCATTTCTCTAAGCATTGCTTGGGTTTCTTCAGTCTTCTACAACAGCAGAGCTGGCCAGGGTGAGGAAGGGAACCCTGTTGCCAGCTCTATCCCTGGGCTCCAAAGCAGCTGTGTGCCTAGATTTCCCAAAGGTCTTCCTTCAGCTTTTGGTGTAATTCCTCTTTTCTTTGAGATTCATAATCAGTCCTTTGTGATGGGGTTGAGGTCAGGGTGGGGGGAAAACATTACTCCATCCTCACCCATTGTTATCCTGTTTTCCCTTCTCTCCCTCTAGGCACCCCATATCAGGACTACCCAACTTTGTCCAATCTAACTCCAAAGGCCTCAGGCATAACACTTCATGCAGCGGGGAGGTGTGACCTAACTCTAATAGCTGCAAACATATCTAAGTCCGCCCCGCCCCCCATAGTTCAAGCAAGGCACCCTGTTACAATAGAGTCACTAAGGTGTGAAAGAGGCCCTTCATTGTTTTCCTCACATGGCAAACCAGCAACAAAAGCACATGCAGAAACCAGACTTATAAATGGAGCACGGAGCTGTGATGTATAGAAGAAAAAGCTTGATAGAGGCTTAATCAACTCCTTCCCTCCCCCGCCTCCTACTAACATTTCTTTTTTTAAAATATATTTTGTATTGATTTCAGAGAGGAAGGGAGAGAGAGAGAGATAGAAACATCAATGAAAGAAACATCAACGATGAGAGAGAATCATTGATAGGCTGCCTCCTGCACGCTCCCTACTGGAGATTGAGCCCACAACCCGGGCATGTCCCCTGACTGGGAAATGAACCGTGACCTTGGATTACTAGGTTGATGCTCGACCCCTGAGCCACACCAGCCAGGCACTACTAACATTTCTTAAAACACAGAATCATGTTTGAAGAGTTTTTAGATGTTACCTAGTTTGCCATCCTATCTACCTCTGTTATCTATTGTTATGTAACAAACCACCTCAGATTTTAGAGATAAAAAAACAACAGAAATTTCTCACAATTATTTGGGTTGGCTGAGTGGTTCCTCTGCTATTTTATTTTTATTTTTAAAAAATCTTTATTGAAAGTATTACATATGTCCCCCTCTTCCCCCATTGACCTCTTCTAGCCCTCTACCCACTCCTCCCCAGGCCTTCATCATCTGCTATTTTCATCTGGACTCGTGTGTGTGTGTGTGTGTGTGTGTGTGTGTGTGTGTGTGTGTGTGTGTTGGCGGGGGTGGGGGGTGGTGTGGGGATCCAACATGGCCTCATTCACTGGTCTGGTAGTGGTACTGACGGTCAGCAGGGGTGCCTTGTTCATCTCATGCAGCCTCTCATCCTAGTTGGCTAGACTGGGTTCCTTACATGGTGTTCTCAGGGCAGCATTTCAAGAGGGAAGAAGCTGCAAGGTCTCTTGGAACTGGGCTCTGGAACTTATACAACATTTCTGCCACATTTGACTGGTGAAGACAAGTCACAGGGCCAGCCTAGATTCAAGGTGGAGAAGTGAACTCCACCCCTTGATGGGAGTTGTTGCAAAATACTGTGGCCGTATTTTCAATCTACTATACCACTCAGTCCTTGCTACAGCATGTGTGATATTGTTCTACTTGAATAAGGCTGATGAAGGAGTCCTTACTCTTTTTTGAGGCAATCTGCTTTATATTGACCACCATCTCCCCTTAGAGGAATACTCCCTTGGTTCAAAATCAGCATCAGGGTGCCAACTTCCTTATCCACTACCGGGGAAGTAAAATGTTTAGTGGGATGAGTAAAACATTTACATTTAGGACACATAGATGAAATAACTATTTTGCGTGTGTCTAAGTTGTATTTGAGCTAGGTGTGCCTTTTATGGGATGCAACCTCATGCTGAAGGGCTAAACTGGGCCAGCGTGGGGCTGAGGGGAAATAAAACTAATGAACTGATTGGCCTGTTTCTGGCTTAGACTTTAAGGGAGAAGGATAAAGGGGGCATTTGAGGTTTCCAAGCTGTTCATTAGAGCAAGGGAGCAGAGAATTTAGCTGGGGAAAGAGCTCTAGACAGAAAGAGTGTATCCAGAGCTGTATATCTCAGGAAATTACATTGTTATACGTAGCTGGGTGGCATGAAGATCCATGGGAGGTGAGAGGATGTGAACATAGTTTTGGTCTAGTGCCTTCTTACAGTGTTCCTTGGATCACCAGGAGAACCTTGTCCCGCCCTTTAACTACTGAATCAGAATCTGAATTTTAAAAAGATCACTGAGTAACTCGTATGCTTGTTAAAGTTTGAGAAGTATTGGCGTAGAGAGCCTTCCTGATACTATGGAACCATACCCCTTGGGAGGCCCCACATAAAGCAGGCCTTTCTTCTAATAAAGACCTGTGTTTGGTACCACCCAAGGCTTTCTGAGAGAAAACAGGTCCCAGCCGCACTGTCTGTGGGTACCCACAGTCTACAGCCCCCTTTTCAAAGCAGGGGTTCTTAGCCATTTTTAAAAACAGTCTTATCCTATATAATAAAGAGGTAATGTGCAAATTGACCATCACTCCAACATACAAGATGGCCACCCCCATGTGGACACAAGATGGCTGGCAGGGGAGGGCAGTTGGGAGGGACCAGGCCTGCAGGGGAGGGCAGTTAGGAGTGACCAGGCTGGCAGAGGAGGGCAGTTGGGGGCGACCAGGCCTGCAGGGGAAGGCAGTTGCGGGGGACCAGGCCGGCAGGGGATGGCAGTTAGGGGTGACCAGACTGGCAGGGGAGGGCAATTAGGGGCAATTGGGCCAGCAGGGGAGCAGTTAGGTGTCAATCAGGATGGCAGGGGAGTGGTTAGGGGGTGATCAGGCTGGCAGGCAGAAGCAGTTAGGGGCAATCAGGCAGGCAGGCAGGCAGGTGAGTGGTTGGGAGCCAGCAGTCCTGGATTGTGAGAGGGATGTCCGACTGCCACTGGGATTGGGCCTAAATGGGCACTTGGACATCCCTCGAGGGGTCCCAGATTGGATAGGGTGCAGGCTGGGCTGAGGGACACCTCCCCCGCCCCCTGCCTGTGCACAAATTTCATGCATCAGGCCTCTAGTTGAGATATAATTTGCATACCATGCAATTTACCCATGTGAAATTCAGTGTTTATTTTTGAGTATATTCACAGATATGGGTAACCATCAGAGCCAATTTTAGAACATTTGCACCACCTCAAGAAGAAACCTTGTATCCTTTAGCTATCACCCTCGTCCTCTTATTTGTACCCCCATCCATCCCTGACATAAGTAACCACTAATCTACTTTCTATCTCTATAGATGTACCTATTCTCACCTTCATATAAATGGAAGCAGATAATATGTTTCTTAATTATTTTTTGGATCATAGACAACCATTGAAACTCTAATGGAAGCCATGAACCTTCTCCCTAGAACATACATGTACAAGTATATTTACCCAGCATTTTATATAATTTCATGAATCCTCTAAAACGTTGATGTAGGAAACCGAGAGTAAGAACTCATGCTCTGTGGCCAGTCAAAATGGGTAGTTGTTGCAGGCAAGTCCTAGTCTGGTTTGAGTGCCATTGGCAGAAGGGATGGGACTGTGCAGAAATAGGTCACCCAGGGTCATCACCATCCCCAGGCAGAAATTGACTAACGCAACAAGCAAAGGACTGGCACCAAGTGTTTACCAAGCTGAAGAAACGTTGTTTATAACACACACTTTGCCAAGGAGGGGGTGATGGTGAACAGATGTGTCATTTGCAATTACTCCTAAAGACGTTAATTATGGAAATGGAATCTCTGATTAGGGTTCTAAAAAAAGAACCCTATATATTATGGGGTGTTGGATGTGCACAATCAAGCATGTTTGCTTGACTGTTCCTCCAGGTAATCACGGTGAGTGCCAGACTCATCACCTGGGACTCTTGTTTTCAATGTGCCACCTTGAGAGCCAGAGCAGGTGGGGAACCTTAGAGCTGGAGTCATGGGGTAGAGCTCCGTCCTTGAACAAAGGCAGAAGCTGGGGCTCAGAGAAGTTATTGTCACTTGTCACAGCAGAGTGAGGAGAAGAGCTCATGTCTTTCATATTATTGATTCACTTTCCCTTGCCTTCTTGCATCAAAGAGGGCATAGTCAACTATCAATTTTGTAGTCAGGGTCTACTTTAACTTTACATGGAGTAAGGATCCCTAACCCACCCAGGGTGTGCATGTGAGTCTGTGTGTGGGGAAAGGAAAAGCAGGTAGCTAGAATCCCACAGGGGTTATGTTCTAAGTCATGCTGTTCAAGTAACCACTAGTCATCTGTGGCTATTTAAATAAAATAAATAAAAATGACATCAAATGAAAACTTTAGTGGCAGTAGTCACATTTCAAATACTCAGTAGCTACTTAAAGCTAGTACCCACTATATTGGATGATGCAGAATATTTCCGTGACTGCGGAAAGTCCTATGAAACAGAGCTTTTTAGAGTCCAGAGCCAAATGTTCTGAGTCTGAATCCCAGTTCTGCAACTGAGAGTAAAAGCCTGAGTGCATTACTTAATGTTTCCAGACCTCAGTTCCTTCATCTGTCAAATGGACAGAAGCACAGTATCGGGTTTACTGAGAAGATTATGAGCATAAACAAGATAATGGGTATCAAATGCTTAGTGAAAGGAGCCTACATTATTAAGCACTAAATAAATATTATTATTATCATGAAGCATCTCAGCATCCGGCTTCCAACGGTGTGGTCTCTCTTTATTGGGATGATGCAACTTGTTCCCTGGAGGAGTGAGGACTTGCTTGCCTGGAACTCCAGGAGGCCTAAGTCTTGGTTGGTTTATAGCGGAAGCAGGTCAGGAACATGGAGATGGAGGTTGAAAGAGGTTGGGGTGGAGGGGGGGTAGGGGGATGATCAAGGTTCTGGGAATAAGGAGAAGACAAAGTGGTATGAGTTGTGAGAAGTGATGGAGGGCAGCGAAGATCACCCCTCTTCACTAATCTGTCACGGGCTGGCCTGGCAAGTGCTGTGTGTGGCAGAGACATCCGTCTGTGAGGCTGTTTAAGGACTCTTCACCTGCTCATGTCCGTTGCACTAACTGCTTGCCTGCTTGTCCACAAGAGGGAGGCAAGGGAAGGAGTGAAAGGAAGCCTACATGTCCAGCTGGTTCTTTGCTGGCAGCTCTAGTCAAAGGTTTGCCGTGGAGGAAGCTGAAATTCCTGATTAAAATAAGGCTTCCTTTCATGCAAAAGCTCACAGGTCTCAGCTGTGTTTTCCTCGAACCCATTACCCCAGTAGAAAGGATGCTTCCCAGAGGCGCTGTGTTATTCAGAAACTCATACCTCATGGCCTCTCAGGAGGGCTAGGACATGTCTCACACCTGGCTAGAGGCCGTGCCAACCTTCTAGCAACCGCCCCCAAAACGGGTTTACAAAAATAGGACACAGAAGGTCTGAGTGAAGTGGAAAGATGTGGCAGTTATCCAGGTAATTCAGCCACATGGCCTGCCACTCCACAATATCGATTGTGCTGCCAGGGCTCATAAAGCATTGTGTTAGGCATTGGGAGAAAGTATTAAAAAATAATTCCCTTTGCCCTTAGGGAATTTTCATGTAATTTAGGAGCTAGGGAGCCAAGGGGAAGAAAGGGCTTAGGGAGGCAGAGAGGGAAGAACACCACAATAGAAAATGCAAATGTATTTTGTTCCTTGGTCTGCCATGAATAGTAGCATGACTATGGGCCCTGGCTGGTGGGCTCAGTGGTTAGAGCATTGGCCCTCAGACAGAAGCATCTTGGGTTTAATTCCCGCTCAAGGGCACAGACCTGGGTTGCAGGTTCCATCCTTGGCCCTTGTCAGATTACGTTCAGGAGGCAACCAACTGGTGTGTCTCTCTCACATGCATGTTTCCCTCCCTCTCTCCCTCCTTTCTTCCCTCCCTCCCTCCCTCTCTTCCTCCCATTGTCTCTAAAAATCAATGGGAAACTAGCTAAGGGGTGAGTATTAACAACAAACAAACAAATAATAGCATGACTTTGGGCCAGTTATTGCAGTTGTCTGGGCTCCTCATTTTCATCATGAGAGAATTTAAGCTGATGGACTGGATGATTTATAAGTTCTCCATTCTAGAAGTCAGATGTGGGGATGTGAGTATCTATGCCATGGGGGGAAGATTCTTCCACTAGTGACGTCAAATTTATCAAATAAAAGTATAGGATGCTCAGTTTCATTTGGATTTCAGATAAGCAATGAATAATTTTTTAGTGCATATCCCATGCAATATTTTGGGCATATGTATACTATAAGATTATTTGTTGTTTACCTGAAATTCAACTCTTAACTGGGCATTCTGTACATCATTTGTCAACCTCTGCCTATTACCAAACATATCTGTCCCTCCCTCCATGTGGGGAGGATGTTTCTGCCTCTCTTCATCCTCTTACTGGGACCTTCTGATCAGTCTGATTGGTCAGAATGAGCAACTGTTCCTTTGCCACGTTTGACTGACAGGGATGACTGGCTTCCACTTTGGCTTTCACTACCTGGACCCGAGAGCTAAGAGCTCTCTTCCTTTCCCTCTCCCCTGAGAAAGCCCCTGAGCAGGGCTGCTCATGGGACAGAGGCTAGGAGCTCTCCCTTTGTCCTAGTGCCCACTTCAGACCTCAGCCATTCTGATGGCTGAGTGAGTGGGCTTGTAGCTTGTAGTCGGTCCTGAGTGCCCTTCATCAGAGGCATGTCTGAGCGCTCAGGCCTCACGGTATAGATTTGTGATGGGAGCAAAAGCCACATTTATCCTTAAACTTAATCTTTTCCCCTCCAATCTAGCTTTTACCAGTGAACTCTGCATCTGGGGACTTACTGGACACTCACTGGCCTACTAACAAGTTGACACTTTTGTTCCCATTGGGCCAATGCATTTCTGTGTTTTCCTGTTTGACCTAGAAGGGAGGAGCTTTGAGTCTTAGGTCCCCAGCCTCTCACATCATTGTCACTTCTATGAATCAGACTTATTGGCCCATCTAGATTCAGCCTCATTGATTGCAAAAAAAAATAGTAAGCAACATGTGATGTCATTAGGCTGGAGTAGGAGGAAAGGATCAGATATAGGTCATCCTGAGACATGTTTTGTTCTCATGTAGAAATGATCTGGCAACTTTATGTTGTGAGGAACTGCTTGCTGTATGAAAGAAGATGGGGAGGGCTCTAGTCTGGTTATTCAGCTCTGACATTGCTCATTACAGACTTTTACAATGAGATGGTCATTGAAAGATACCTCTTGAGATCCTTTGCCAGTGGATGTTGTCATCATAGTCATTGAGATTTTCATAGCTCAGGGTCTTGTTTATTACCTAGACCTTTGCCACACACAAAGGTCCTTGTAACTCCTTGACTCCTATACTTGGCTTTCCTAAACACAGATCTGATGATGTCACTATGCTGTTTCGAAGCTGCTCTTTCCTACAGAAGCAAGTCCAAACTCCTTAGCCTGGTACCCAAATCCTTGCCAGACTGATATGACACTCTGCATTTCAGCTCTTCTCCTGCTACCACCCTCCCTGCTCCCCAGCGCTCTAAGTTGTAGCCAAAATTAATTGTTAGTGGTCTCCTAAACATTCTCCTTCACATCTCCAAACCTTTGCATATATTGGTCCTGCTTCTAATGCCCGTCCTCTTTCCTCTCTAGGGAACGTTTTCTTGTGAGAATTAATTCAAGTGTCAGCTCTCCAAAACCTGCTTGAGTTCCCTGGCTGAATGACTGTTCCCTGCCTCTGCTCTCAGACTCTACCATATTGCATTGTGGCCACTGGGCCAGGTACCTATTCCTCCCCCTTGTCTAGGAGCTCCATGAGGGCAAACATCTTATATTATTCACTGTTGTATCTCATCTTCAGTGTCACATGCTTCTCCTATTTCCTCTATTACAGTATAGAAATGACACATCGGGCATTTAAGAAATGATTTTAGTATGCATGAGGACAATAGAATGGGGCCGAGATAACTGATATTTAAGTTGATTTAATTGTGTGATGTGGGTGAACTTTCAGATGAAATAAATCTTCCGGGTGGAAGTGACTGCATTGAAATGTTAGTATAGGAACATACTGCAGCCCATAAAAACCCAGTATGTGGATACTGTCATTCAAATGAGGGATATGAAATCTTTATCTCAAGCCACAAATCAGAATAAAGCCACAGCATGAGACACTTGTAATAGGCTAACATTAGCATTAGTATTAGCACTTAGTAATTTTTTTCTTCTTTTGGATAGAGGATGTCTATTTGGATACCAAACCAAATCTCAACATATGCGTTACACATTATGACTTATGAAAGGGATGTTTTTCCCCCTTTGTTGGGTAAGATTCAATGCATCAGCAAAATATCTCTGTTGACAAGTACTCTGTGAGAGGCTGTGAGACTGATCACAGGGATAAAAGGTATTTATTTGGTACTTTGCCTAAATGAAATTTGGAGTGACACCTCTTCTAAACACTTTATTTTCTTCAATATACACTGAGCTGAAATTGAGCTCTCAGAGTCTAAAGATCTTAAGGGAAAAAACCACAAAGCTTGAAGCAATCTACAGAGCGCTGGAGTTAGTGCCACGATTCCAGTCCCAGCTCTGTCACTAACCATATTTGTGACTATGGGGATGTCACACAACCTCTGAGGGCCTCAGTTTTCCCACTGTTGTGTACCAAGGGAGTTCTACTAATGATCCCTGAAGATGTTTCTCTGCTCTATCATTTGGATCCTGTGTGCCCCTCTGCAGGGACAAATTGACTGTGAACTTATTGTAGCTTAAGCTTCTTGAATCCTTGCTTGTACGGCTCTTTCCAAAAACCCTAGGAGGAGGCCCATCAATATCTTTTATTTTTACTTTGTAAAATATGTTTGTATTGATTTCAGAGAAGAAGGGAGAGGGAGATAGAAACATCAGTGATGAGAATCATTGATCATCTACCTCCTGCACGCCCCCTACTGGGGATTGAGCCTGCAACCCTGGGCATGTGCCCTGACTAGGAATGTGCCCTGACCTCCTGGTTCATAGGTTGACGCTCAACCACTGAGCCACACTGACCAGGCAATATCTTTTATAGGTTCATATATTTTTGGAAAGATTGAAAGTAAGATTTTTATTTTAAAAAATCTGTTTTTATTGATTTAGTGAGAGAGGAAGGGAGAGGGAGAGGGAGGGAGGGAGGGAGAGAGAGAGAGAGAGAGAGAGAGAGAGAGAGAGAGAGAGAGAGAGAAAGAGAAAGAGAAACATCGATGATGAAAGAGAAAAACATCCATCAATTGGCTGCCTCCTGCAAGGCCCCCTACTGGGGATCGAACCTGCAATCCACCTGGGCATGTGCCTTAACTGGAAAATGGAACCAGTGACCTCTTGGTGTACAGAGTGATGCTCAACCAATTGAGCCACACCAGCTGGGCCAAAGTAAGATATTTTGACCAAAATTGTTAAGACAGCTGTCTCTTTCTATTCCCCCTTTCCCTTCATTACATTCCCCAAGTGTGGGGTGGCCTTAACGTAACTGCAGGCATATTTGGGATCCAGATAAAAGGAAATTGAGTTGGGGATATGTTGACTTTGAGTTTAATGACATATCTTTATGTAGTTGATAAAGCCCCAAATAAAAGACTTTTAAACAGGCTATCAGAATTATTGCTTTTGCCTGCTGTGGATTCAGCACTAAACTGTCCGGATATTGTCCAGCAGGGGCTAATGCTGCTGTGTCACAAGTGAACACAGCAAAGGGGTTAACCAATAGTAAGAGGGATTAGCAGAAGCTTCATTTTCAGAAGTGCTGGCTGTCCTCGGGTGGGCACAGCAGGTGAGGACTCCAGCCATTCGCACCAATCTTCTGGCCTCCGTGTTTAAAAGCTCTCAGCTCTGGAAGCCTGCAGGTATGAATGCCAAGCCTTCACCCACAGACTTGAGCTTTCTCATCAGAGCCTCTGCCTGTCACCTTGGGGAAGAAACACTGCAAGAGTTGGCTTCACGTTTCTTAAATTAGAGAAATAATCTGGCTTTTGGAAAATGATCTGATAGCACTTTCTGGAAATTGTGGGAGGTAGGCACACCCTGAGTGCACTAAGCACCATGCAGACACCGGCTCTTTCATTTTTTACTTGGTGTTTACCCACTCCCCCGCTATGTTCCCTGCACTCGCCAGAAAGCATAGATTCTTAGCTTAGTATAGATCAGATTGTATAAAGTTGGGCCTTATGAGGATCTGCCTTTATCTCTGGCCACACACTCCCTACATACCAGGGAACCCACTTAATCATTTCTGAAATATGCCTCATTTGCCGGCGTAAGGCAGCCCATCACCTAAGATAAGGATGGCAAATTTATTTCCGTGCATATTCCAGCTCTGATTAATTGCCGGTGTATGCCTGAGAGATCTCTATGGCAAAGGATTTTGAGGCCTCAGAGGGGCTCAGTAGGAAAGGGTGCTGTGATTCATTAGAGATGTCTGCAATGAGCATAGAAGGGAAGAATGAGGTAAATGGACGTCATAGTTGCCTTCCCTATCCTATGATTTAACCGCATGTTCCATCAGAAGATAGGTAAGACAGTCTTGCCTAAGGTAGTTAGTGATTATCTTAATTTCAAAACTGTCTGACTGGCAGTATCTCACATCTGTTGTTCTTATGTATTCTAATAATATTCGGGACATATATGCTCCCTGACTAATGATAAGAAAACAACAAAGGAAAAATAATGAATACTTATTGAGCATCTACTAATTGCCAGTTTCTTTTTTTAGGAGTTTTAATAAATATATCTCAAATATATTCAAATCCTATAAATTCAGAATATTATTCCCCATTGTTAAAATAATAAAAAAGTTAAGCCTCAGATAAGTAAAATATTTGCCTAAACCAAAATAGAAAATTTCAAATACAAAAATGATATTCATTCTGATATACTTGGGCAGTGGTTCTGAGTCTTAGAAACATATTAGAATCTCTTGGGAGGGTCTTAAAGACATTTGAAAATACTGATCACTGAATCTTGTCCCACATCAATTACATTTAGGATCTCTGGGGCAGGGGAGGCTCAGGCATAGTAGTGGTTTCAAAAATTCCCCGGCGATTCTAATCTGCAGCCAAGGGCAAGAACCACTGGGTCAAGGGAGCAGGGAGCAGGATAGTTAACATTTACAGAATGCCACTCTGAGCCTAGCTTTTTCTTTTTTTACCCCTCCCCATAGTCTTTCTAATTTAATTCTCATACAATTCCTTTAAAAAAAAAAAAAGCATTATTAGGCCCATTTTCTATGAGGGAAACAGAGGCCCAGAGAAGACAAGGAAATTGCTGGAACTCTTGCAGTGGAACTGGGATTTGAATGCAAATCTGTTTGCTTCCAAAGCACTTGCTCTTCCAGGGCGCCATGCTCCTTCCATTTGGTTTCGGAACCCAGGCCCCACCCCTTCAATTTTCTGTTGAGTAAATCTGGATGCCACCTTGTTTCCCCCAGATCTGACCCTCATCTGTCATTCCCTTACAGGACTTCAGTGGGAAGGGCCATTCATAGTCTTCGCATTTGGTTTCATGGCACTCCCGGTGCTTCTGATATCGCCTCCTGGCGGGGATACCTGACTCTTCAAGGATGCCTGCCCTACATCTCTGCCTTGGGGCTGCTGCCTGGTCTGATGATGCTCTCCACTCTGTGAACACTGGGAAGATGGGTTGAGGCATAGGGAGGTTTAGGGACCTGTGTTATTTGAGGCCAAAGTGCAATAGGAAGTAGCCAGTTGGCTAAAATTAAGGTCCTGTAAAATTTGAATAGCCGCTCTGGTCTGCTTTATTTCATTTTATTTTTCTAAAATCTATTTTATTGATTTTTTACAGAGAGGAAAGGAGAGGGATAGAGAGTTAGAAACATCGATGAGAGAAACATCAATCAGCTGCCTGCTGCACACCTCCTACTGGGGATGTGCCCACAACCAAGGTACATGCCCTTGACCGGAATCGAACCTGGAACCCTTCAGTCCACAGGCCAATGCTCTATCCACTGAGCCAAACCGGTTAGGGCCACCCTGGTCAGCTCTAATTCTCTTCTCAAAGACGCACCTCCAACAGTGCAGTCTCTGCTCCACCACTCCTGCTGCCAGAACAGGAGTCAGTGATCTCTTGGAGGAAGTTTTCCTCCGAGCACATGGCTGTGTCTCCACGCAGGGCACAGGCATTCCTTGAAAGGCTTCCTCTTGGAAACAGGCAAGGTCCCAGCCCGCCTTCCTTTCAGAGATGAAAATATCACAGCTCGCAGTGGTTGAAGGCGTCCTGGAAATAAAAATCCTTAGCCCCGAGAAACAGGAATGGGGGTGTGTGCTTTATTTATTATTTACTGAGAAACCTGTCCAAACACTGCATTTTCGGAACTGGTAGGAAACACTGATGAAAATATAAGCACCTGAGGCATAAAAGAGCCTTTGGAATGAGGACAGACTTTCATGGGCGCCTGCCTTGGTGTCTGTGGGCAAGGCAGTTTGCATGCACTACCGTCTCATCCTCATAAATCAATTTTTAAACTTGGTTTAGGCTCTAGAAAACAGTGAATTTGGGGATTTCAAATGAGCCTCTCAGTCCAGATGTGTCCATAATAGAAACCACTGGGCAGGAGGGCATAATTAACCATCTCTCCTTCCCTGGGACCGCAGAATAGCATTCATTTGCCAACTGGGCTTGGTGTGAATCGGCTAGAATGTCTGAGTAGATTTCCAGCTGCTGCTCCTGTAGCTCTGGCTTCCAGCAGAATTTGCATTCCAAATAAAACGAGGCCTGAAATAGATGTGTGATACATGTTCAAAGCTATTTTTAATCAATGATCACTTGATTCGCTGTGAAAGATTACCAGCAGGTCACAGTCCATTTCGGATTTTGCTGTGTCCTGCAGAACTGATGTAAACGCACAGATTTCAGCCCCCCTTTGCTCCCCCCACCCCGCCCCCCTCCCCCGGCCAGGTCCTTGTGCTTCGTCAGCTCTGTGGATAAAAGGGAGGAGGGCAGTTGAGTGGATAGGAGCAACACAGGCGTGCTCATAGTTACAAGTACCAGAGCTGAAGGGCCACTTACTTGGGCTAAGTCCCTGTTTACGTTTGCCCGGGTTCCACAGAGAAACTTGAGCAATCTGAAGCTTGAGGATTCCGTCCCCTGAATATTCATCCTGAAAGTCACCATGTTACTGTCCAGCAAGCCAATCAATTTCAATTCATGGGAGAACTCAGAGCGGAATGTTTAGTTCTCCTTTGCTGTCTCCCATCTAGCTGTGGGGATGCTGTGTGCAGTGCATGTTTCTTTATAGATAGCATCTTCCTGGAAGCCTGAGATTTCTGCAAGGATTGCTGCCAATATCATCCACTGGTTGTTGTTGTTGTTTTAAATAATAGCACCTTACCTTTATTTAGCATGCTTTCTGTTTGCAAGCAAATCTATAATCTCATTTGCAAAAGGCATTTATACAGTATGAATACTTAAATGTTTACAATTACATATTAACTTTGTTTAGCAGAATGTGCTAATATTATTTCTCCCTTTTCTTTTTCTATAAGGTGTTTTCCTTCCTTTTTTGGTTAATTCTCACTCAATTAATGATCTCTCATTAGTGAAGATGATGATATTGTTTATATAACTCTGTCTTTGAGGGAAAGAAAAACTTTTAGTTAGTAATTTTCCCAGCCCCATAAATAGTTTAGACACTGGTAACAAAAGCCAGCATAGAAAAACACCAACTATTGTTTTTAACTTTTTATTTTGAGATAAGCTTAGACTTACAGAAGAGTTACGAAAATAGTACAGAGACTTTCCATATGCCTTCCACTCAATTTCCTCTAATGTCTTACATAACCACAATACAATTATGAAAATTACACAAAACAATTAAGCATACTGCAGACTTCATTCAGATTCCATCAGTTTTCCTCCCACTGCTGTCCCTTGTCTGGCCCAGGAGCCAGCCATGATCTCCTTGAGTTTAGTCCTCCCCAATGTCACAGCACCTCAGCCTTTCCTTGTCTCCCATGACCTGGATGCTGTTGAAGAGTCTGATCAGGTATTTTATAGAATGCCCCTCTATTTGGGTTTTCCTGATGTTTTCTCATAATTAGATGTGACTATACATTTTTGGGAAGGATGCTATATACCCTTCTCAATGCATCATCCGGGTGGATACATGATTCAATATATTTTATTACTTGTGATGGTAACCTTGGTCACTCGGTTAAGGTGGTGTCTGCCAGGTTTCTCCACCATACGGTTATTATTTTCCCGTTGCAATTAATAAACTTTGTAGACAGTATTTTGAGACCATGAAAATATCCTATTTTTCTTCAAGTTTCCATGAATTTGCACATTCATGTTGCAATTATTACTGTAGTGTTCTGGTGATTTTCTGTTTTCCTCATGCCTCTGTATTTATCAATTGGAATTCGTCTGTAAGGAAGAGTGGTCCCTTCTTTGTTTACTTATTTGTTTATTTATATCAGATGGACTTGTGGATATTTGTTTTATTCTTTGGATTATAACCCCATGACATCATTATTTATTTGTTATACAAGTCAATCCAGCTTTGGCTACTGGGAACTCTTTTATTTTTTTAAAAAATATATTGTATTGATTTTCTACAGAGAGGAAGGGAGAGGGATAGAAAGTTAGAAACATCGATCAGCTGCCTCCTACACACCCCCCACTGGGGATGTGCCCGCAACCAAGGTACATGCCCTTGACCGGAATTGAACCTGGGACCCCTCAGTCCGCAGGCCAACGCTCCATCCACTGAGCCAAACCGGTTAGGGCAACTGGGGACTCTTTTAGATTGGCTCCTGTGTGCTTCTGACATACCCACATATTGTTTTTGAGCACTTCCTTATTTCTGGCACTAAAAGATGCTTCAGCCAAGTATGTGGTGTTTTTTTTTTATTATTATTAGACTTTATTTATTTTTATTTAAATTTTTTGTTATTCTTCACCTGAGGATACTTTCCCATTGATTTGTAGAGAGAGTGGAGGGGGGGGGGGGAAGACAGAGAGAAACATCAGTGTGAGAGAGACACATGAATTTGTTGTCTCCTGCATGCACACTGACCAGTGCTGGGGGTTGAGCCTGCAACCGAGGTACGTGCCCTTGACCGGAATCGAACCTGGGACCCTTCAGTTTGTGGGCTGACACTCTATTCACTGAACCAAACTGGCTAGACTTTATTTTAAGAACAGTTTTAGGTTTACAAAAAGAGTGAGCAAAAAGTACTGAGAGTTCCCATAAAACTCCCTCAGTTTCCCCTATTGTTAACATCTTGCATTCATATGGCTTATTTGATACAATTGATAAGCCAATATTGACATGTTATTATTAAAGTCCATAGTTTAAATTAGGGTTCACTCTTTCTGTTGTACAGCTCTGTGGGTTTTGACAAATGAATAATGTCATGTATCCACAATTACAGTAGCATACAGAAAAATTTCATTGCCCTAAAAAATCTCCTATGCTATTCACCCTCTTTCCCCCCACACAAACTGCTGGTAACCACTGATCTTTTCACTGCCCTATAGAGTTGCCTTTTCCAGAATGTCATATAGTTGGAATCATATAATATGCTGCTCTTTTAGACTGGCTTCTTCCATTTTGCAACAAGCATTTAATGTTCTTCCATATGTTTTTATGGCCTTCATAACTCATTTCTTTCTTTCTCTTTTTTTTGCAATTAAGAAGTTTTATTTCATGAAATATATGAATTCCCACATGTCATGCAATATTTACAAAAACTGCCCATATACCAACTATAAAACAAGTCTCAATAAATTCAAGAATTGATCATCTACAGGCCACATACACATACAATACAGTCAAATAACAAATCAATAACAAAGGGTAGCTAAAGGATAGCTAAAAGAAAGACAGGCTGGAAAGAGAAGGATTTGGAAAAATGAAATATCAAATGGCAGTGTTTCTGAGAAGCTGTATCTAAACAAGCTCAATATCGATAGTATACTTGTGGGATGGTCTTTATGTCTTGCCTGGTTCTTGGCCAGGCGTTCCCTTGAACTAGGCCAGTGGTCGGCAAACTCATTAGTCAACAGAGCCAAATATCAACAGTACAACGATTGAAATTTCTTTTGAGAGCCAAATTTTTTAAACTTAAACGAAATAGGTAGGTACATTGTTATTAATTTAATTAGGGTACTCCTAAACTGGCCTTTACTAAAAACATCCTCAATCTGATTGAGGTACGTTCACTGAGGTTGACCCCTTCCAACTCTCCCATCCACACTCGTGTTGTATACTTGTTTCATCTATCTCCTTTCCGAAAACCGACTCCTGCACATGGGCCACGAAGTTTCAATCGCATTGTACGTGCACGCCTGCACATAGTATTTTGTGGAAGAGCCACACTCAAGGGGCCAAAGAGCTGCATGTGGCTCGCGAGCCGCGGTTTGCTGACCACTGAACTAGGCTAATTTTGGTCCTCTCTATGAACTTCTGAGAATTTCTTGTAACTTGGGCAAATTACTGAAGGGTGACTCTTTCTTTGGAATCAGTACATCTCAGCACTTTCTTTTTCTTTCTTCTTGTCCTAAAATCCACATCCTTTTAGCTTCCAGAAAGTAGCGATCGCCATTGGGCCTGCCAAGCTTGTTCTGGTCAGGAAGGAATCTGGGTGGACCTTGGGATGCTGGAACTGTCCTGAATTTAATGTTATGGCAGGAAACAGGGAGCCCCTTGCGTAGCCTGGTCTGGGTGTTAGTGACTTATACTTCTCTACTGTGGAGCTGGCTCACATGGTTGTGTTAGGGAACCAGAAACGGGCCCCTGAATTAAATTACACGTATGGATTGTGAACTGTATGGATGTAGGGTTGGGATGCCAATGGCCATGTTTCCTGTCATGTGAACACAGTCCATCTATGGCGAGAGGGAATGAGGCCAACATAAATAAAATGAAACAAACAAAACAGAAACAAGCAGGTCTGAGAGATGGAGGGAGAAAGAGCTGGAGAGTACAGAATGAGAAAATGAGAGTGGGTCCAGGTGAATTGTTTGAGATCTTTCATCCAGCTGTTATTGAATTCTCACTTTTGAACTTTCCAGTCATACAATTCAATAAATTTCCTTCGTTTTTTTTCTTAAGATAGATTGGGTTGGTTTTCTATCCTTTACAACTGAAAAGAAGAAAAAAAGAAGTCTAGAATTGATGCTAGGAGCAGGCCATTGCTAGAGACAGACTCTACAATGAGGGTTTGGTTGAGGCTAAGCATGGAGGGGATGGAGACACCCCCATACCAAGGGCAGGAAAGTTGACAATCTTTGTTATGCTGTTCTGAGATGTATGACTGAAGGGTCACCTGTTGTTTCTTTTGACTCAGACCATGCACCTGCTGAGATTGGAGTATTAGAGAAATCATCAAAATTTTAGGATGTTTTCTGCTTCTTGATGTGTTTCAGGAAAAGAAAAAGTTTCAAGAATAAATTGGTCCCACTGAAAGCATGAAGGGAATAATATATAACTTAGTTAAGAGCTATCTTTTCCCCATTTGGATGTGAGCAGTAATTTAAGACTCTGTGGGTCAGAGAATCATATACCTCATGGAACTACAAAAACCAATATTGCTGCCCCAAGCTGAAATTAGTATTGGCACAGGTTGAGAGATGGAAGACACAGTAGGGGATATGATTTGGACTCAGAAAAAATATAAGAAATCTTTAAACCTTATCCTTTAAGCCCCTTCCCAAATTATCCTGCTTAGCATTTGCTGGTGTTGAGGATAACACTTCATTCTCTAGTAAATAGTCAACCAACGTGAGTTCAGCTAGGACCCAGCACTGATTATTAGTTCTGCCTCAATACCTCAGCCTGAGTCATTCAGGAGGCATTTAGCTGAAGGCTAAGACCCGCTGCTAAGGGACAGCAATGCAAAAGAGTCTGGCCTATAATCCAGGACACCGCTCTTCACTTCCAGATGTAGGCACAATCGGTAGATGACTAGGGGTTTCAAAGTATTAAATTGAGAAATGACAACCCAAAGGAACTAGTGATTGCCAGGTTTCTAAGGCAATCTCCAGGTCCTTGTAACAACATCAAGTGTAAGAGGGATGCTAAGGGGCAGGGCCTCTAGAAAAATGTATGCACTGCATTTATTTTAAGCACAGCCTTGAAAAATGATGAATTTGGTCCATCTGTGCACAGGGAAAAGCTTGGGGCAGTCAGATTGGTTCTACTGCCAAGATGTACATCCTTGCTATGTTATTCTTTGGGGTATGTTATATGCTATGGCATATGTGATGCCACCTTTTCTGAATTTAGTTTTAATTGAAGATATGTATCCTGTTTCCCTCCTCTACTGTGTAATGGAAGTATAGGTGATTATTACATTAATCATTTAATCTGCAGGTTTGGGGATCAAGAGGAGACATATGTGGATGTCAGAAATGTGTGCATCATCCAGAGATCCCGGGCATGAAGATGGGCTGGTAACTGGATGTGATTCTGAGTTGTCTATCTTTGAAGTAAGTGTGATTTTAGTTATACGTTAGTTGGATAAACATTAGGTGGAGGCACTTATGGAATTATAAATGCAGAAATGCATATGAATATGTGCTTAATAGGCATGGAGGAAATGTAGTTGATATTTGCTCTTATTGTCTGTGCCTACCTCTTTTTCTGTGAAGGACATGCTTCTCTCCCATTTCATTAGGTTCTTGTGAGACTGTTAATCACAGTGTAGCCTCTGGCTACAGGAGCAGCAAGTGACCCAGGCCTTCAAAATAATGGACCAATCTCTCATCCAGGGTGACTAGACATGGTCTGAGTACAAATAACCAAAGTATTTTTATAAAATTAAAAATCTCATGGATGTAGAGTCTATCTTTCATTTGCTAAGACAATGTGGGCCTGCAATTGTCTCCTTGGCCATGATTCCTGGGATAGGGAAAGAGTATCTTTATTGTGGGATAAAATGAGGTCAATATTGAAATAAAGAAGACCTAAGATGAAGCAGAAGATGGTGGGGAGAAAGAGAGAGAGAAAGAATGACTTTATTTGAGGCCCTGGGTCCCGCTGTACCTAAAGTTACCTTGGAAGTTTTGCGAGCCAATAGATTCATTTATTTACCCCTTAAGCTAGGTTGAACTAGACTTCCTCTCACTTGCAAGTAAAAGGGTCATAAAAACTGGGTATAAAATTTTGGATTGCAATGTTCTCCACAAAATTCTGTTTAATTTTCTTCCAACATCTAATAATACAGAGAAGAAGTCTAAGACCAGTATGACATTTCCCTCTTTAAATGCAATTTACTATTCCTGTCTGGATTCTTGAAGAATATTTTCTTCACATTTATATTAAAATCTCTTCCAAGAATGCACTTAGTTGTGGATTTGATACATATATGTATAGTCCTCTGAAACATTGTGGGCTCCTTAAATCTGTATATTTAAGACATTTTTTCAATTTGTGACTTCCAGTTATGTCATTGATTATAATTTCTATTCCACCTGCTTTAGTTTCTTTTACCTATAATTCATAAATTGAATCTTTATAAGTTGCAGGGGAGGGGGGGCAGTGGGATATAATATTTTGACAGCCTTAAAAAGCAGCAGCTAGTCAAAAAAGGTCAGTTATCTGGTTCTGGGTTGGGACAGATCTTGTATTCTTATTCCAAGGAACCAGACAATTTGGGAGAAATGTAACTTTGTGACTTTTTCCAGGTGGGCAGTCTTTCTATTCAGGCAGCAGCAAAACACAAGGGTTTACCGATTGCAGTCTTCAGCACAGTTCCGTTAGTATCACGGCTAATGAAAATGTCTTACTTTTCAGAGTGGGATATTTTAATCCTCCATATTCATGGCTATTTTGAAAGAAATTTTAGGGACACTGTGTCAGATGCCATTTAAAGTCAGAAGTCTTTTCTCTTGACCTATGAACTAGCTTCTATGATGCACTTTGCATTTTCAATATTCAATTAATTAACTCAATTTACAAACTAGCATTATTGAACACATTTTATGGCTCAGACCCTGTGATTTGCCTGGCTATAAACTTGGATAAGACATTATTCTAATTCTTAAGTATCTAGCAATGTAGGGTGTAGGTAGATGTGAAAAATAACCAAGGATAAATGACTGGTAAGCCTACGATATACCCAGTGCTTGATGAGCAATTTGGGAAAGGGAGGTGACAGACTTTTGGATGGAGCTTTGTAGAATCATTAGGAGTTGACCAAATAAATGGAAAGGTGGCATTGCTATGTGATTCTGTTATTGGCATTTGACCTTTTAATGGAATGTGACGGGGCTCTGCCTACATATTAATCTTTATTTTCAAAATTTTACTATACTGCTTTTAAATCTTACAAGTGTTTTCTTACAACTGGTAAATCTGCATGCTACACACAATGTATGGGATTGGATGGGCAGTTTTGCTCTCTCCTTGTCAGTTTAATTTCTCTTTCTCTCTACCCACTGGGTATGGGGGTGGTATGTTCTTATGCATTTTAATTGCTTATCTGTTACAAAGTATACTTATGTATTTTTGAAGAGGAAATAATGATTTATATAAGCATAGACAGTGAGAGTTTAAAGGGGTCATCTGGTCTAACCTCCTCATCTCCCCTCTTCCATTTAAGGTCACACAACTTAAGTAGGACTAGAGCTGGAATAATAATGATGATGCTAAAGATTGAATAATACTGACAATTTTCACAAACATCATTGCATTTAATGTTCACAAAGATCTTCTGAGTCTCAAAGTATTATTATACCTTGCTTATGAGTGAGGAAATAAAATTATAGCAATGCAAAGATATTTGTTTAGAAATACAGGGTGGGGTAAAAGTAGGTTTATAGTTCATATGGAAAATAATACAATAATTAATAAATAATAATACAAGAATAAACTGTGTTTCATATATTCACAGCTGTAAACCTACTTTTCCAAACCCTGCATTCTGTTAAATCTCTAGACTTCCATCAATATTTTCTCAATTACTCAATGAAACCTCACTGGTTTTTATTTGTTTCATTGACTTATAATTAAAAATACTTTCCCAAGCTAAGATCTGGGATTTTTCTTTTTAAAGAATTAAGATAAAAGGCACACATGGTATCTAGCACTAATCTATGATTTTTCTATATTTCTTATAGTCTGTATTACAAGTAATATTTCCTATGCTCCTTGATCTTAAACTGCTTTGTATTATTGTCTAGTCTGTGTATACATGATTGGTGTTGTCTGAGCAAAAAGCTTTTACCCTGCTCAAAACCTAGTAAATTTCTTTTGCACCACTCTTTGTGACTTCTCTTAAGTTCATCAAACTGTCAGCTCTTTCCCGCCTTTCCATGGCAGACTGCCAGATTCATGCCTTTAGCTGTTCTTGTCAGCTGTTGCAGCAGAATTTTTGCAAAAATCTTGTAAACAGTGTGTTGCAATGTCAGTGGCCTCTGCCTCTAATGCCTTCTTTCTCTTCCTTTTAAAGAAGTGCTTAGGCCCACCCCACATGGCTCAGTGGTTGAGCATCAACCTAAGAACCAGGAGGTCACAGTTCAATTCCCAGTCAGGGCACATGCCCAGGTTGCAGGCTCAGTTCCCAGTGTGTGGCGTGCAGGAGGCAGCCAATCAATAATTCTCTCCCATCATTGATGTTTCTATCTCTCTCTCCCTTCTTCTCTGAAATCAACACAAATATGCTTTTAAAAGAGAAATGCCCAGTCCCTTGTTTTAGGGGGTGGACCATTTCACCTTTCTTCTATGTGCAGCCAGGCTTTTCTTGTGCATTTAGTAGAAGCTGACCCTGAACTTTCCACAGACAAAGGCACTTCTCCTCATGCTCCCTAAATCTCTTGCTTTCTTAGTTTCCATTAGGATCCCTAAAGGGAGTGGTTTAATGTTGAGATGGATCATGGGCCTCAGAGTCGAAGTCCTATCTTTGAATCCCGGTCGTGCCACATTTTGGATGGGTCATGTTGGGTAAAATTCTCTAGCCTCCTCTGTGAAATGGGGTCACACTGCCTATCCAGTGGTCGGCAAACTCATTAGCCACCAGAGCCAAATACCAACAGTACAACGATTGAAATTTCTTTTGAGAGCCAAATTTTTTAAACTTAAACTGTATAGGCAGGTACATTGTTATTAACTTAATTAGGGTACTCCTAAGGCTTAGGAAGAGCCACACTCAAGGGGCCAAAGAGCCACATGTGGCTCACGAGCCGCAGTTTGCCGACCATGGGCCTATACCTGCCTGGCAGAAGAGGGAAGATGAAATTAGATGAGAAAGTAATTAGAATAGCACCAGATACAGGTAGTTACTAAAAAAAAAAAAAAAAAAAGTTGATTTCCACTTTTATTATTCCGGTCAATTTTCTTTCTTTGGTTGATCTTTCTCTTTGTTGCCATATTAAACATCTAGTCACATGTCACAAATTCACCAGTGGCTTCTCTCTTTTGAAACAGTTTAAGTTAGCTGTGTTGTTTGTTTTTGTCTAAACTAAGAGTTTTGGTATATACTACTCTTTGACTTCTTTAGGTTAGAGTAAATAGTCCCTCGGGTTATTCTGCTGACCTGTTTAGTTACTTCATATTCTCATACAGTCTCACATATTCCAACTCCATATGTAACCTGATAAATCACTCCCAAAGAAGTTAATTTTATTATCACTTTGCAGAGATATGTTCTGGTAGTTCTATTGGCTCATTTCCCATTTTTTTCTCAAGCTCTTAGAAAATACATCCACATAAATAATTCTCTCATTCTGTATTATTCATATTAACTTCATAGACTGTGATTGATTGTTTCCAATCCTATCCCCTTTAGTTGAAGGTTAGTCAAGATCCTTTTCCAATTCTAATGCTTCTTTTTATATTCAGGAAATTTGCCACTTAAAAAATATTTATTAATAACACCCACCATAAACAAATGCAAGGGACACAAAGGCATATAAAAGATTGTCTATCATTTAAGGAACTCAAATAAATAAGTTGTTCTTATTTCTTTAAAATATATTTAACTCCTTATATTTTTATGATCATTAAACTTGGCTTCTTACATAAATGAACATATAGTCCTACGTTCTTGGAATAATTCTTACCATCAGGATTTTCACCTGCAGTAAGGTGGGAAACAATTTTAGATGGTTTCCAAGAGAAGTGGTTTGTGGTTTGGGTATAATTTGCTTAATACTTACACATGCCTATTTTGAAAGTAGTTGTTTCAACTTAAAACACTGCGGCTATAAATGAGAGTGGACTACTTGCTTCATGCTTAACTGCCATAATTGGTATAGAGAGCGCCTATTCCAGAAGCATACAGCCAGCAGGGAGTCAATAGTTAAATGGAACAGAGAGGAGGTGGGGAAAATGTCTCAAGAAATCTTTGAATACACTAATAGCCTTCACCTGGAATGTTCCCCTCTTCTACAAGAGCTTTTGCAGTTAGAGTGCAGTGGGACCAGTCTTCACAATGCGAGTGGATGATTTCTCCATGACTGCCCCATGCTCAGCCATTTCCCTACTGGCCTTTGGAGTATGGAAAGTTCATTCAATTAGATTCAGCAGTGTTTTAAGAAGTTCAAGGCTGCTTATTTAGATGTTATTATGTATGTCTATTGTCCATAGATAGAGAATCTATCCTATGAGCAAAGTTTGCTATCTCATCCCAACTAATTGATTCAAAACTAAGAGTTTATAAGGAATCTTAGGGAGGATAGGGCTGGACATGAGCACATCCATTCCCAACACGGGAAGATGTAATTCACCCTGCCTTGTCTTTGGGGGACAGCACATTTGAGTCTTAGAGAAGCGAGAGTAGATATAATTGATGTTGACAGAAAAGCTGTACAAACAAATCATGATTGATTAGGTAGTCCCCTACAGCTGAAGAGAATAAAACGGGGGTCCATGGAGTGTTGCTTTGCATCTGTGGTCTCCTACCCTCTCTCACCCAAGACTCTCAGGCATGATAGGGAGGGACCCGTGTTTGCCATGGAGCATTATCTTTTCTCTTCCCATTAACTCTCCTGTTAGAGCTGCAGTGCTGGCAGTGGTCCTGAGCCCGGCTTTGGAAAGTGGGCTGGTTAGCAGGAGCATTTTCCCCGCAGGCAGATTCGGTTGCCTTGGTGAAGTCCCCATGAATCTGAAGAGTGGCTCATCTGTTTCCAGCTGGGGATCACTGGTGCTCACCCAGGCGTGGTCCCAGGAAACCAGAGGGTGGGGGGAACTGGTGGACTGACTGGTACCAGCAGAACTGTGAACCCTTAAGAAGAAGCAAATAAGATAGATAATTTTATTCATTACAATTCTAGGATAACATATTATTGGCGGGGGAAAGGCATTCAGAAAGGGTTTTCAGTGTCAGGGGCCTGGGGTAGAAATGGCAAGATGAGAGGGAGGAGGATAAAGAGAAAGTGAGACAGAGAGTAAAGGGACTGAAGGTAAGTGGGATAAGAGATTCTTAACAATTGCCTTGGGTGCAGAGAGCTGTTTAAAAAAGACCTTAAGGCCCAGCTGGCCTGGCTCAGTGGTTGAGCATTGACCTTTGAACCAGGAGGTCACAATCAAGGCTGGGGAGGGACTGTGGGAGGATTCCAGGTTTGATTCCCGGTCAGGGCACATGCCTGGATTGCAGGCTCAGTACCCAGTGTGGGGCCTGCAGGAGGAAGCCAATCAATGATTCTCTCTCATCATTGATGTTTCTATCTCTCTCCCCCTCTCCCTTCCTCTCTGAAATCAATAATCTATCATATATAATAAAAACCTAATATGCTAAATGTCAGGTCGTCTGTTCAACCAATCAAAGCATAATATCCTAATGATATGCTAAGGCCGCTCAACCACTTGCTATGATGTGCACTGACCATCAGGGGACAGATGCTCCAACTGGTAGGTTAGCTTGCTGCTGGGGTCTGGCCAATCGGGACTGAGCGACACAGGCTGGACATGCCCTGGAGCCCTCCCGCGGCCCCTCCCTGGCTGGACAACCTCCCATGTCCCTCCCCGGCCCCAATTATGCACTGGTGAGGCCCCTTGGCCTGGCCTGCACTCTCTTGCAATCTGGGACTCCTCAGGGGATGTCAGAGAGCCAGTTTCGGCTGATCCTACAGGCCAGTCCGAGGGACCCCACTGGTGCATAAATTCGTGCACCAGGCCTCTAGTATCCTATATAATAAAGAGGTAATATGCAAATTGACCATCACACGCTTACACAAGATGGTCACCCCATGTGGTCACAAGATGGCCACCACAAGATGGCCGGCAGGGGAGGGCAGTTGGGGACAATCAGCTGGCAGGGGAGCAGTTAGGCATCGATCAGGCTGGCAGGGGAGTGGTTAGGGGGTGATCAGGCTGACAAGCAGAAGCGATTAGGGGCAATCAGGCAGGCAGGCAGGCGAGCAGTTGGAAGCCAGCTGTGCCAGATTGTGAGAGGGATGTCCAACTGCCAGTTTAGGCCTGATCCCACATGGACATCCCCTGAGGGGTCCCAGATTGGAGAGGGTGCAGACTGGGCTGAGGGACAACCCCTCCCCCCCAGTGCAGAATTTCATGCACTGGGCCTCTAGTATATATATATATGTAAAAGCCTAAGCAACCGTTATGACCGAATGACTGAAACAACCGGGCAACCAGTTGGTAGCTATGATGCACACTGACCCAGACCTTGCTGCTGGGGCCCTGACAGCCCCGAATCTGGTTCTCCCACACCCCGGACCCAGACAGGAGGGAGGAGGGAGCCCAATTCCTCATGGGAAGGCCATTGGTTAGCTTGCTACTGGAGCCCTGACAGCCTTGAATCTAACTTACCTGCACCCCAGACCCAGACAGAAGGGAGGAGGGAGCCTGATTCCTTGTGGAATCGACTGTGGGTTAGCTGGCTCTGGGGCGAACCTCCCGCGGTTCCTCCCCTGTCCAGCTGGCACCCACATCGGCCCCAATCGCCGGCCTGGCTAAGGGACCCCACCCATGTACAAATTCATGCACCAGGCCTCTTTTTTCTTATTTTTAAAGACTTTATGCCTTTACAATTTGCTGTATAAAACTTCTTGCCCTTCTACTTTAAATAAGAAATTCACAATAAAGATCTATATTCTGCTCTTTCCAGTGTGGGAGTCAGTAGCCATATGTGGCTGTTGAGCCCTTAAAGTGTGGCTTGTTCAAATTGAGATGTGTGGTAAGTTATCATACACACTGGATTGCAAAGACTTGGTATGCAAAGGAGAATGTAAAATAACTCACCGATGATTGTTTAAATTGAATACTTGTTGAAACAATAATATTTTAAATATATTGGGTTAAAGTATATTAAAATTAATTTTACCTGTTCCTTTTTATTTAAAAAAAAGTGTGGTTACCAGAAAACTTAAAATTGTTGATGTGGCTCACATTATGTTTCTATTGGACAGGACTGATCTGTACCATTCTTCCGAGCTTCTGGAGTTAGGTTTCTGTCTACTGTGGATTGATATGGGGGTGCCACAGGGTTGTGCAAGCAGACACGGACACCCATGTCTATTGATGGCCAAAATGGAAGGGAGGGTCAGACTTGATATATCTCATGCCCCCAAGGGAACACTTGCCAGCAGCCTTTGGTAAGTATGCGTGTGTGCTGAGACCTGCAGACATTCAGAAAGATTCAGAACCAGAGAAACATCTGGGAGAAATGGTGCCTGGCTTAAATATCTCAAAAGGAGACCAAGTTTTCCTATAAGAAACCTCAGAGGGCAAGGATTGGAAACAAACAGTGAGGATCCGAGGGAGACTGTGGCCCTCTGTTGGGCGTAACCAACCGGGTTATTATGCCTACGTAAGAACGCCTGGGAGGGAGGAGCGAGAGGGAAGGAAGGCCAAGTGTAGGAGAAAGGAGAGGAAGAAGGAAACACAGAACCAAATTGAGAAAAACAGCTTGGCAAGGCTAGACATGGTTCACGTGGGTTCTGATAGGTCTTGTGAGTTTGAAACAGCCTGAGGAACAACCACTCCATGGAAAGAAACCCTGTGTAAAAGCAACACAAGCTAAAGGAAAGTTCAGCTTTCGTGAGTGTCCAGGAGCAGCAGTCTTGAGTTTGCTTGTTTTGAAGCTGCCCTCATCTTGGTTAAGAAGGGATTGAGGAGAAAGGAACATTTGCATACGTGATGAGATAAAGTGGCTCAGGAGGTCCTCAAGGTCTGGGCATTGCCTTTCGCCCTCTTTATCGAAGGTCGGGGTGTCTGGTCTGAAGGCATCCCCGGCTACATGCCTGGAATGGTATTATCATATAGAATTGTAAGTAATTTAACTATCCAGAGCATAATTGGGCCCTTGCACTAACCAGAATAGCATCCTTCATGTCACTTTAAGGCAAGAAAAGACACACATTCTAAAGTTAATAGAAACACGTAAGACCCAGAGCAGAGTTCTGAGCAAATTCAGTGCAGTTTCTTATCCTGTAACTCCTGTGTCTATGGAACTGGGCAACGAAACGAATGTTCTAAAAAATGACCTGAGGCACCGCGAGGGTTTGAAGTGCCTCACAAATCATCAAAGAAAGATTAAATTATGTCCTGTCCTTCCCAAAGCCAAAAAGTGAACTACTCGTATCTTCTAGAAATACTAGTAGTTGCTCCGGGAGCTAAAACTAAAAACATGGCAGTTTAACCCCACATCCACGTAACCAAAAGGCCCCTCTCTTAAAGTTTTTCAGTTCAGTGAGGGTTCTTTTGCTTGTATGTGTTAGATATCCTCTGAGGAGAAAGTTAACTCACACCAGTGGCATTGGTCTACCTGGGACTAATTAGAAATACAAGTTCTCAGGTTCCACCCCAAACCTACTGAAAGGAATTGCACTTTAGCGATATCTCCAGGAGATTCATGGGCACAGTGACGTCTGAAGCACTGGCGTAGGGGAGTGACAATCTCTTGGAAAGGGAGGAACACCTTTTCCCTGAACAAGACCTCTGGGCACCACAACAATTTCTTCCATATGTGTTTTATGTTCTAGGCACGGGTGGGGATCGTGGGGCCTGCGGGTTGTACTAGTATAAGGCCCTCAGTCTGGATGTTCGCACCCCTGCAGGTACTTTACATTAACATCTCATTTAATAGTCCCGTCGAGGCAGAATAAAAATTAATCCCATTTTACAGATATGGAAACTGAGATACAAAACCATTAAGCAATTTGTCCAAATCCACAAACACTAAGTAGTTAAACTAGGATTCACATCTAGGCTGCCATTTGTTGGCCTTATGTGACAGGACATTATTTAGCCTTTCATACTGAGGTGTTGAGCCATTTACAAGGTGAGTAGATATGTTCTGTGGGTCTTACCACCATGAGTTTTATCTTCTCTAGAAGGCCTGGAATTTCCTGAGAAATACAGGCTATTAACTGGTTCCTCACATCAGTCAGCCAAAATCCAGTTGTAATTAATACAGCCAGGAAGTCCCCCTTTTTGGTAGTGATTATGGGTGGGGTAATTCCAAATAATGGATTGTGTACTAGGCAATGTCCAAATGTGTCTACTATAATTTTTAATATAAAAATGAGATCATCCCTCCTGTAACTATTTCCCCCCCACTTAATATTTTGCCAATATACTTCGCTGTCTATTAACACTACTGTACCTCATCAGTGTAGTACCCATTGTATGCATCTGCCTGTTTGCTCAACCATTTATTATTGCTGGTTATTCTTTCCTCCGGGTATTAGACAATATGGTCAATGTTGTTATAAACAGCCTTGTCATAAATCTGTGTGCCCAGTCTTAATCATTTTTTTGGGATAGATTCTTAAAAAGCAAAATTGTTAGGTTAAGAAGTTTGAACATTTTAAAGCTTTAGAAATGCATTCCTTCTGGAAAAGCTGTACCTGTTCATACTCCTACCAGCAGTGTAGAGTGCTTGTCTTCCCACACCCGCCCCAGAACTGGGAGTTATTCTTTTTTATCTTTGTCAATTTGATAGGCAAAACCCAAGCTTACTGTCCTTTTAATTTCTATTCTTTTACTGAGGGAGAACAATTTTTCATGTTCATTGGCCTTTTGTATCTCTTCTTGGGCAACATACTTCTTTTTAAAAACTCAACTGTACTTTACACAGGAAAAATATTTCAGCAGTTGTCATTAGTTGTCTACTTGATCCTTACTTTAGTTGCAACTTGTGACTTACTTTATTTGATTACCCCCACATAAAGATAAACCCCCATTACCCTCTCCCTTAGGATAGTATTATTTGAGTCTTTTGTCTGTTTTTAAAATCTTTATTGTTGGAAGTATTACTAGTACATATGCCCCCCCCCCATTGACTCCTTATAGCCTGCCCCCTTCCCCTTCCCCTTCCCCAGACCTTTGCCACACTATTGTCTATGTCCATGGGTTATGCATACTAGTATATGAATACAATTGTTTTGGTTAATTTCTTCCCACCCACTCATCCATCCCTACCTTCCCTCTGAGATTCATCAATCTGTTCCATGCTTCTGTGTTATTTGAGTCTTAAAACAACACATAAGAATAAGCCTTTAGTTTGGTATACATCACTGTCCCATCAAACCTTTATAGGGATATTCTAGAAGTGGGGAACTGATCTTCCAAGTGATGTGATAAAATGCCTGGACACCTATGTATGTTGGATTGGTGGGGTTGGGGCGAGGAGAGAATGTGAGAGGTGTCAAGTTTATCCACTCCCAAGGCAGTTGAAGTTCTTAAAGGAAGAGAGTTTTTCTTACCACCCTGGTCTCAGGGAAAGGGGGAGAAATCTGCATGGGAAGTTGACTGCTTCTTTTTAATCCTTGCTTTACATTTAGCATTGAAAGGATGGACCCCTATCTGCTATTAAAGTTGAAGTGTGGGTAATTTTGAGTCTCCTCACAATTATTTCCTGAGATTTTTAAATGATTCCGGATAGAAGACTCCCCAGATATCAGATTGAGGAGAGTTTAGGCTCACAGAGAATCACAGGCAAAAGCATTTTGAGGAATGCACGATGGTACAGCCTGGCTGCACAGCGCAGATGTCCTTCTGTGTAGGCAGTAGCCTCTGTGATTTGATTCAGTGGGGTTTCCCAAGCTCCTCTTATGATAAAGACCATCTGATGCATTTACTAAAAATAGACATTCCCAGGCTCCACTTCATCCAAGACCCACTAATTTAGACTCTTCAGGAGAGGGTCTGATGATTCTACACCAGGGAAGTTGGGAAAATACCAATTTAAAAGGTCTGTGGGGAGACCTCTTGTAGGAGTCAGCTTTTAGGATGTCCATGCAGCCTGTAAGATCCTCACCAACACAACTCCCACCCCTAGGTAGGACCCTAGCATTGATGTGTGAACTATGTCACCTCTAAGTCCCTGGCCATGCTAGGAGCCAGGCTGTACCAGTCAGATGATCTCTCCACAAACTAAAAAACAAAACAAAAAACAAAAACTACACTTTACTAGACCCTTTAGGTTGAAGATCAATTGATGTTAGTAGGTCTTCTATTTTTAAAATGCAAATTCTTCTGGAAAGATTAAGGCTATCAAACATTTATAACAATATAAATTACTTCAGCCAGATTGGTGCAAACTGAGGGAAATAGGAGTGTTATTTGTAGGGAAAATTTGGTCAGTGGACTGAGTCACAGTAATGGTTTTAGAGACCAGTTGGGGAGCGTGAAGATTGGATATTATTTCTATGTGGTGTGTACACGTTTTCTCCTTGTGATAGTGAGTGTGCAAGTATTTTCTATTTCAGCTGATCTGTCCACCGTCTGTGACATAGTGTGGATGTCAACATGGCATTTAGGATCTGCCGGATTGTTTTTGTTGCTGTAAATAGTACCTGGTTAGGATTCTGGAATCAAGGTTTAAAAGCATGGATGGGTTATTTGAAGATAACTCCATGGTCTCAGTTGATAGACACAGTGTTCATTCACCTAGTTAATTCATTGCACATTGTATGTTCAGGTCTTGTTCATCACACAAGGACAAGACAAATTCCTCCACAGAGATTTGGCAACAGTTCCCTAACTCTTAGGGCGGCATGCGTATCTCATCTGGGTATCTTGATCCTTTGTCCCTTTTTGTTCATGATTAAAGGGCTAATGGACTCTTCCAGGAGGTTGTCTCAGTGTTCCGGTATTATCACAATTTCTAGACTTCCCTACAGAGTCAAAAAGTTGCTAAAAGCTTACCTCTGGTTCCTGAAATTTCTCTTCTGCTTCCTGGACATTTAGTCCTTTTTTACTTTACTATCTTTTTTTCCCCTCACTCTTCTCTTTATTTTTTCACTAGAGGCCCCTTGCAAGAAATTCATGCAAGAGTAGGCCTTCCTTCCCCCGGCTGCCGGCGCTGGCTTCCCTCTGACACCCAGAACCCGGGCTTTCCTTGCAGCCCCAGCTTCGTCCGGAAGATCGCCTGGAAGGACTCCGGAAGGATGTCCAGTCTAATTAGCATATTATGCTTTTATTACTATAGATATGTGGAGCATGTGAGAAGGGAGATTTTATTATCTCCCAGGAAGGCTTGCTGTTGAACAGGGAAATACCCGACTTCCCAGGAAAAGGTTCTTCACATTGCTCTTCTTTAAAGAAAGCCTGAAAAACTTGGAAGGAGTTGAAACCACTGAACTTTGAAGATGTTGGCAAACCTTTTAGGATCTGATACATATCTACCTTTCACCTTTTATTGCCATGTCAAGGATTCATTTCATCATTTTAAGGGAGCTTCCCTTCCTTTGCCAGGGAGATAATTTTGAATTTCACTCTAAAATCCCCAGAAAGCTAAAAGTATGAGCTTACTCTAGGTTGTTTGATACAATTACCATTTTGTTGGATGGTCTGTGTGATACATTTAGAAAAGGCATGTCTGAGGGCCGGTCTTGGGAGTCCACTCCTAGATCCCTGGCTGAGCTCACAGGGAAAACACACTGCAAGGAGGACATGACTAATCTCTTGGAGCCAAAAGGACCCCGAGGCTGCATTTGGCCTGAGAATGGCTGGCCGTGGGCCCCTGACATTGCGTGGTTCTTCTGCTGTGGCTTGGGAAGGCATGTGAAAATGAAACTTAGAAAATCTGTGCTTTATGATACCTTCTTGATGTGGGGTGAACATGTGCAGAGATTTGCATGTATAATGAATTCCTGTTTAGTAACCCTACGGAGATTTTTAGGATATTTTGCAGATGTGAACTCCCAATTCTCACTACATCTATGCATTTATTTTTCTAATAGATGGCTGGGCAGACATAAAGAGAGGCAATGACTTGTCTGAGATCACCAAGTTAGTGCAGTCGGCAGAGCTGACAGACTGCTTAACCCTGCCCCATCCCTTGCCCAGCCAGCCTACCCCCACACGTTGTCTTCCATGACAACTGCCATTCATCGTTCCTGAGGATAACGGAAATTCAAACGCAGATGAAGGAAAAAGAAATAGTTTCAATCCAGTGTTCTCTTAACATTTAATTCCAAACCTATGCTGTTGGATTAGCAGCACCCTCGAGACCTAATAGCGTCATGATTAAATCAAGTCTAAAGACAAAAAGGATATGTGCAGCATAGTAACACCAATGCATATTTGGGTAGAAAACTACCGACTCGAGTGCAATATACATTTATTTCAACTACATGAGCTATAGCGGCTGCTATTTGTTTCTTTCTGTTCACTCAGGGATTAAATTGAGTTTAAGCAGCTTGGAACAGTTTGATGACTCCTTCTTCAGCCACGGAAGGTGCCGGGTGTCCTGCCTTCAGAACCTGACAGCCTATCTGTGAGGATAACAATCCACAACTGAGGTCCTTTGGCTCTTTTTAGGCCAACCTACAGGCTGACTTATGCTAGACTTGGCAGTGACTTGAGAATCAGAATGATGCAGAGCTAAGAACATGAGCTTTGGAGTCAAATGGTCTTAGGTCCCAAAGCTGCCACTTCACAATGGTGTGATTGGGAACTTCCTGAGCAGTCTCTTTCAGGTGAGGATTAAACAGCATATGACAGGTGGATAATAATAATGATAGTAGTAATGATGATAATTATTAAAGCAGCTACCATGAAGTGAGTGCCTATTACACACCAACCACTGTGCCAAGTTTCACTTAATCTTTGCAACAGGAGGAAGGAGGTGCTACTAATTGATGTATACCTAATCAACGTCAGTTGCTTTCTTCCTTGACTGAGCAAGGATTTACTGAGTGTAGGTTAGATGCAGATATTAGGTGCTGGTGGTTCACCATCAAATAGGCCATAATCCTAGGGGAATGAGAGAAAAGACAAAGGAAATACAAGGACAATGGTTATCCAGGGCATGATGGCAGCAAATGGAGAGGAGACGATAAAACAGACGGGGAGTCAGGAAATGCTGAATCCCTGTGTAGCCAGGCTGTGTAGCCAGAGAGATTGCTGACTTCTAGAGGTCATGGGCTCTGAGTTCAAGTCCAGTGCCCTCTACTAACCCCTGCTTCCTGGAAGAGTATCGTCCTAAGACAAGGCTCTGTGAAGCTTCTTCCCAAGGAAAAGATTACTTTAAGAAAAAAAACAACAAACAGAACATGCTAATGGTGAAAGTTTTCAAATTCATAAAAAAAACTGAAAATAGAACAATAGACCCCTTTGCTAATCCCCCAGAGCTGACAGTTATCTACATTTTGCCACATAAACTATGTGAAAAGGACACTGTCATTGGGGCGACGCATACACTGGATCCTCTCCCCTCCCTCTGTCATAGAGACACTCCCCGATTGTAACAGGGGTGTGAGTGTGGATCCTGTGATCCAACCTCCGGCACTGCTAGAGTAAAGCAGCCCATACATATGCTGGAGGAGCATCTCCTTTGAACCAAAAGAAAGCATTCTTCGTGCTGTAATCAGATTTGCATTCTACATATATGGTGCCTTTTTTTTTTCATCATTCGTAATGCCTGGTTTGGTGAACAATGCCTTAAGTCATCATGTGGTCAGTGTAGTATGGACATCTTTAACAAATGGGTTGGACACAATGGGCATCTTAGTTAAGATGCTGGACCTCATAAGGTAACTGTTGTCACCCACATCTATTGCTTGACAACTATCTGATGAATGCTAGATCTGATTGTGATATAGACTTTGTCTTTTTTTTCTTCTCCTCTTTCTCCTTCAGTCTCCATCCCAGGAGAGGAGTCTGTGTCAGACAGCATGCCCTGAGTGGCGATTCTGAAGGCAGGGGGAAAAAATAGTGCTTAGACTACTAAACCATGGAATTTATTTGTGATTTTTTTTTTTTTTGGATTACAAAAGAATTGATTGAGCTTATGAAACAAGAGTAAGTCATTTCTGGAAGGGGAATCCTTTTTAGCATTCAGTAAAGAGACCTACTGAAGTGTACTAAGGTTAGATAGAATAGGGTTGCTTTTGTTAAAAAAAAAAAAAAGAAGAAGAAGAAGAAGAAGTAACAGGAGGAAGCATTTTGGATTGTCAGACAGGAGTCTTAAGTTCAAGTCCCAGGCTATACTTTTAATGAGGTAGGCATTTGGCAAGGCACTTTACTTATACCTCTGAATCTCGGTTTACTTACTTATAAAATATGCAAGATCTTTTAGCCTCTGATATTTTGTGATTTTTTAAGAGGCTTTAATGCAATGCAGTGGTTAAAAGCAGAGTCTTTTAAAATCAGATAAAGCTGGGTGTTAGGCCTGTGTCAGCTGCTTGTTAGCTGTGTGATCTTGCAAAACTTGGGCTTTCTTTTCTCCAATTTTGTCATCTGTAAAGCTAGTACAACAGTCATAGCTGCAGCCCAAACTTCTTATAAGATTAGCATAATGACTGGCACATTTATACTCTCAATAAACGGGATCTATTATAAGTATGTCTTCTTGTTACCCTTAATAACCAAATAGAGATACAGGCAGAAAAACAAAGCGTTTGACAAAATTTTATAGAAAAATGAAGCAAAATACTTATCTTCAGGTAACATTATTTTCAAAAGTACTTTGCTCTGATGTCATGCTAACATACATGAGGAAATGATGCATTAATAGCTCAGTGCCAAGACTATGGTTTATTTCTAATTTCATTCAGCATTCACTGAATGTCTTCTAGGTTCTGGACATTCTCCTGGCCTCAAAGATAACAAGGCAAATATGACATCTTTATTGCTATTACAGGGCTTATAGTAGAGAAGGCAGAAGTGGACTTAAATGATATTGTCACATGACCGTGTTCACCAGGTCTTTCTTTCCTTGTGCTTTGTGGAAATCTACTCAAATTTGGAACTCAGAGGCTGGTGCCAGTTTTTAAGGTTGCCCCAAAGTCAGATTTCTCTGTGATCGCCTTTGGTTCAGATGTGTCACTGCTTATATTGTCAGTCCACACAACTTCAGATCTCCTGTGTTGAAGTTTAAAATTGGTAGAATTCTTCTCTTTCAAAAAAGAGTTAATTTGAAATAATATTTGGAACAAACCTGGGGAATGTGCAGATGTCTGTACAGTTTTTTGAAACAAGCATGCAAACAAACAAAAGGAGAGGGAGCCATTGGGTTTCACTTTTAAAAATAAAATGTAGTTAAGTCCACTTCTGCCCTCTCTACTATAAGCCCTGTAATAGCAAGAAAGATGTCATATTTGCCTTGTTATCTTTAAGGCCAGGAGAATGTCCAGAACCTGAGCACTCACTATGTGTAAAAATTCCTTAATCCTCACAACAGCCATAGTAAGTGGATTCTAGGATAATTTTCCTGGCGAGGAAAACCAAGGGACAGATAGGTTGAGTAATTTGCCAGTCAAACAACCAGTACATGGCTAAGTTGGGATTTAATCTCTTGCAATCTGACCAGAATCAGGCTCATATCCAGTAGTTTCTGAATGGCATGAGATACTTGTAGGCTCTTTCTGGGTAGTTCAGTTGATTAGAACATCATCCCGAGACACCAAAGTTGCAGGTTCAATCCCCGGTCAAGGCACATACAAGAAGCAACCAATGAATGAATAAATAAGTGGAAGACAAATTATTGCTTCTCTCTTCTCTCTCTCTTTTTCACTTTCCCTTCCTCTCTCTCTCTCTTTAAAATCAATTAAAAAGAGATACTTGTAATAATTTTCTATTGTTTTATTAAATATTGAACTCAAGAAAATTAAATCATGGCAGACTGCAAATATAATTCAAACTTTTATTAAATGTCAGAATATTGGATCTTTGGAAGCATTTCACTGCTGGGCAATTATCCAGGTTTGAAGCATATATTTTCGTATTTGCTGCTATGATTATTGCATTGAGTTATAGTGACAAATCAGATTACACAGTGGGAAGAATCTCATTACTGACACTCACTCTGAGGAGGACACCTTTTGATCTTGGTTTGTGAGTTCAGATGTTGCCTTATAACCAGCAGGCCTTCTCCAAGCCTGAATATTTCTTTTGAACTACCTGCTCTGTTGAGAGAGCTGTCATTTCACTTGGAACTGGTGAGTTCTGAAGGGAAATTTATCCTTTTTTCCTTCACCGAGGTGCATGCCCACTGTAAATAAATGCTCTTGGTTTGTGAGTAAACCTGGAGATCCTATCTTAACAATTTTCTGTTTTGTTTGGAAAACCTACAATTGCTAACTATTCCACCATTTTTTCTTCTGGTCCCGGACTTAGGCTCAGGCAGAGGTCAGAGCTATCAGGGTCGACCAATTGGGGCGCCCACCAGGTGGGAACGTCGTAGCGAGGCTTGACAAAGGTTGCCCAGGGTCGCAGGGAGTTCGGGAAATAAAAGCTCTTTTACTGTTGGTCTTACTATATTACAAAGAGTAATCTTTCAGTCTCTGTCTCCTCCAAGACATCCACATCACCTACTTCTTGTACCTATCTTTCTTTTTCTGACGTTGTCCCCCCTGACTCCTTTAAGCTGGATTTTAAATGGTACCAATTCCAACCTCGTGCTCACTTCAGTTCCAAAATCAATTCTGGCAGGAAGTGTATCAGCCTTGCTTTCAAATTAGTTCATCTCCAGCCGGGATGTCCAGGGACAGGCCACAGAGGCTAGGCTCTGGTGTTGGCTCTGAATTCTTCCTCCTCGCCCAGTACCAAGCAGCAACCTCCTGCCTGGCCTCACCGCTGAGCCTGCCCTAGGAATCTCTTGCTACTGTGTTCCTCCATTCGGGCTGAAGTTCCACGTGGCCACAAACTCTGACCTGTGCCTGACTTCATTATGGCCTTGGATGATTACGCCTCAAGAACGACTCTCACTGCCGAGAGCCAAGGGCCCAGTGTAAGCTGGGAAGGTTGGGCTGAATGCTCTGCTGCCAATGGGGGAAGTTACAGGAGTGAGTTCCGAAGACAGGCTTGAGGGACCACGATGCTCACAATTCTAGAAAAGTCGTTGAAGCATCACCAAATGAGGGAGAAGAAATGCCATCAGCCTAGAGGTGAAGGGGTGGGTTGCTATACAAAAGAACAGGTGCCCAGAGGTGCCCAGATTGAACCCGGGACTGGAGTGAATGGCTGGCGAGCACAGAGGGCAGTGAGGGATCTGGCGGGAGGTGGGGTGGGGTGGAGATGAGTGGGAAGAGTGAATCTTGCAGCTCTTTGACCCTTTACATGTGGGCAAGTGTGCACCTGTCAGACTGGACTCAGGATCATCACGTTTGCAGCTGGCCCTCCTTGTACTCTGGCTCATGATGCCCATTCCTGCCTGCCCTTTGCTGCCAAGGTCTCAGCGAGCCTCTTGCCTGCCAGAGTCTGGGCTCTGTCCCATTTTCAGTTTAATAGAATTGATGTTACCCAGTGCTCCCAGGACACATGGCATTGCTGTGTTTGGCTCTGGCCCTGATTACAACAGAAGGGAAAAAGAAAAGAGGACTGCCAACAAGGCCATTTCCTTCAACTGTAAGTCCCACTGAGCCTCCTGCTTCTTATGAGTGACAAGCCTGAAAAGATTCTGAGTAGGATCTTTGAATTAAAAGATTTTATTTTATGTAGTCTATCAGAGAACATAGGTAGCAGAGGGATGAGATAATCTTTAATTGAATTCAGCAAGTGTTTATTAAATGTCTAGTATTTATCTGTATTACTTACATCTATAACCCTATTATAGAAGTCACAGAAGCAAAAATAATATAAAATGTGGCTCCAAACTTCAAAGGTATACCCAAAAGTCATTATAACTTACAATCATCTGATGCATATGAAATGTAACTCATATTTCAATATGGTTCAAAGATGTTGGCATACCATGACTCCAAGGGAAGTCCTGCCTGACTATATATATATATATATATATATATATATATATATATATATATATGTATATGGGATTTTTTCTTTCTTTATTGATTAAGGTATTACATATGTGTCCTTATCCCCCCATTGAGCGCCCCCCACTCATGCCCTCACCCCCTGGTGTCTGTGTGAGAACCTTTGTTTTAGTCTTACTTTCCAGTATCAGCCTTTACAAGAACTCTAAAGTTCAACGAGTCCTTACACACACACACACACACACACACACACACACACACACACACACACACACTTCTAACAAGTCTGATCGGCCATAAAACTGGCCAATGAATAGCTACTGACTAGCTGGATGATCAGCCCATACATTGTTTGGCAAATTGGATCAAGTCACAGAAAAGTAGTCTCAGATAAAGCGAATGATTTAACATAATTTACTTTCTCATAGTGAGAGGCTCTATTTAACTTTCACACCCCTGTGTCTGATGTCTTTTCAGGAAATATTGTAGTCTCCTTTTCAAAACTTCCCTGCTGGTGAAAGACATGCCTTTATTTTTTAATACATTCTTAATTTCCGATCTATTGGAGTAAACCAGGCCTGTGGGAAAGAAATGCATCGCATGAATACACTTTGTGAAGGTAAACACACAGAGGCATTCTGCTTTCTGTTAATTAATGACAGCGATGCCAAGCTTTTATAGGAAACCAATTTTACTTTGAACACCAGGGAGATCTTTGAACATAAGGAACATTTCAATTTAGAAAAACTACAGCACAGCCAAAAGTCCAAATGTAACAGGTGAATTACAGTTGGTCTAGAAAACTGAATGCATCGGAATTGGTCCATGAATGTTCAGTAAATACAAATGGACTCCTGAAAATATTTTCTTGAAGCTGAAGAATACTCTAAAAGTTGGGAATTGTTCCAGCATTTTCCCAGGCATTAGAGTTCAGATAAATAGGCTTGGACTGTGGGAGCTGAGAGGCTGGAGTTGGAGCAGCCCACGGGGCGGATGAGTGATCGATATTCTCTGTCTCCAAATAGACTGAGTTTGACATTTTTGCAGAATGGGAGTTTTGTCTTCCTCTTATTTTTATTCATTAGAGAGTTATTTATGAATGCGCTCTAACTGTGACATGACCTCCATGGTATATTTAAAGCAACTTAGGCTAGTGTTGTCAAAAGTTTCATTGTACACACAGATGCCCCAAGTCAGCAGGAATGCGGAGTTGGACAGGGTGAGAGGCAAACGATGTGAAGGTTGAGTCATTCTGCAGAGCCTGCTGGATAACCCCTCTTATGCAACGGGTTCTATTCTAGTGCCATTACCGACTCCGCACCATCCAGACTGCATCTGCCTTGGGCTTGTGCGTAATTGTCTGCCTGGAGGCGCAGTGGGTGGGAAAAGACTGATACAAGTCAGGCAGGACAGTTTCTTAAAATGAAAACAAATGTCTAGGCTCTCTGAGCCTTCCCAAAGGTGTCTACCCTCCGACTTCCAGGAATCAATTCTACAGAAATGCCCAAACACGTGTCCACTAATACATAACAGTGAAGTTAATTATCGCACCACATATAAGAATGATAAATTGGAAACAGCCTAAATGGGAGGGGGCCATAATGATGATTCATTCATGCAATGGAATATTATATAAATGGAAAAACAGCTAGACAGTTCTCTACAGATAAAGTTGTCCATCATAGATTGCTGAGGCAGAAACATTAAATTACATATATGAAATGTGATCCCATTCCTCTGTGTTAAAAACTGTATATGTAGCCCAGCTGGCATTGCTTAGTGGTTGAGCATTGACCTATAAACCAGGAGGTGATGGTTCAATTCCTGGTCAGGGCACATGCCTGGGTTGTGGGCTCGATCCTCAGTGTGAGGTGTGCAGGAGGCAGCCAATCGATGATTCTCTCTCATCATTGATGTTTCTATCTCTCCCTCCCTCTCCCTTCCTCTCTGAAATCAATAAAATATATTGTTAAAAAACTGTGTATTGTAACAGTGCTACCTTTGGGGTTTGGAGTTGGGGAAGTTGAGGGAAGGATCTGGCTTTCCATGTTTGTGTGACTGGAAAGTTTGCAATTAATATGTATTACTTCTGTAACTAAATATATATTTGCAAAAGGAGATAAAAATACTTTAAATGCTTTCCATTCAAGATTCCCACAGTAATTCCGGGATTACACAGTAGCCAAAAGGAATAAATCCATAATTACAAACAGAGGTTCTCTAGTAGCTCTAGGCTACTGGATGAAACTTTTTTCCAAGTGTATTTCTAGGATATGTGTTCTGTCTCCTGAAAGAAAGTAGGACTATAAGTCTGCATTGTTTATTGGGGGATCCTTTATTCTAGTGGCTTCATGATACTATTAATAATATACATTATTCATTTTCTATTTTGTAGTTTACAAAGCACTTTTTGCTTGAATCTTGAATAATACAACAAAGCTGTGAAGGGGTACTATTATCCTCATTTTCAGGAAAAGTAATTGAGGTTTAGGGAAATTAGTCGATGTGCTCTAAATCACACAACTCGTTGGGGCGGAACTGCAGTAGAAGGCAGACAGGGATTCCACCCCCAATTAGCCATTAATTCTAGATACATTACTGTTTTTCTAGGTCTCAGGATCCTCAACTATAAAACTGGGATGGGGAAGTTTTCTAAGGATAAAAGTTTGCAATTATGTAAATGAAACCTTTTAGGTACTTTCTATCCCCCACTGAACTTTGGGACAATTCCATGGACGTGTTTAAAAATACTTACGCTGTCACTAAAAAAAAAAAATGCTTATGTTGTAAAGACAGGGCAGACATTCTTTCTTTTAACACATTTATGTGTAAGGTAAAAGTCTGTATATTTGTGGAGTGATTTAAAGGACAGATTATTGCAGATTGGTTGAAAGGAAGCCAAGGTGATATGGTCACATCATTCCTGCTGTGGCACAGACAGGAACCTGGGAAGCTCCCCGACATGGTCCATCTGGACTAACTCAGGTGGTCATGGCCACCAGAGGTGGATTGTGGTTCTTCTTTCCTGGCCTTGGTGGTTTCAGCTTGCTTATATGAAGATTCCATTTTAATTAGAGAGATGGCTTTACGCAGATCTAGTTGGTACATGGTAGCTCTAAAACGTTTGCCAAACAGCTGAATTTGCAGTGTGAATATTTGGCAATGGGTAAATTGAGTTTAAAAAAGAAGAAGAAGCTTTTCTTATGACATCACGTAGGCTTTCTTAGTAATCTCCCAAACAACTAAATCCTAATCTTTAATCAACACAATTTTCTTGAACCTACCCCCGCAGAGCTGTGTTTCAAGATGTTTAAGAGGTTTTGTTTTTATTCAGGTATGCTAAGGCCCATAGATCAAGACATGACTGTCATGGAAAAGACAGTTTGTTGCTCACAGTTCCCAAGGGGAGGGCCTATGCCATGCCTTGGGGTGGATGTGGAGCATATAGTGCAGCACCAGGATCAGCCAGAAGGTAGAGGAAGCAAAGGGAAAACTTGGGCAAGAGTCCTTGTTGTGGTTTCCAGGAAAGAAACAGGTGAGGCAGGGATACAAGTTTAGGATTGGCTAGTTTGAATAATACCAGTGGGTTCTGGGGAATAAGGGCTGTCTATTGGGTGATACATAGCCCTTAAAGCAGAGTGATAGTGGCTCAGGATGTGAAAGCTCAATAAAGGACTGGGTTGGACTGGGATCTGGATTGGTTGGTTTGCATATGAAAGGTGTGCTCCCTGGGGAGTTCTGTACCATCGCTAGGAATTGATTAGCCATGGGAAGGGCAGTCAGCCCCATCCAGAGTCAAAGGCCCTAGATGTCAAAGCATCAGAATAAAAAGACCTGCTTAATACTGGCCGATATAAATGCAGTTAGACTTAAAAGAAAGCAAAGAATTGGCAAGCAGGAGAGTTCATAAAAATTGGATTGCCCTGACTGGTTTGGCTCAGTGGATAGAGCGTTGGCCTGTGGACTGAAAGGTCCCAGGTTCAATTCCAGTCAAGGGCATGTACCTTGGTTGCAGGCACATCCCCAGTAGGGAGTGTGCAGAAGGCAGCTGATCGATGTTTCTCTCTCATCGATGTTTCTAACTCTCTAACCCTCTCCCTTCCTCTCTGTAAAAAGTCAATAAAATATATATTTTTTAAAATTGGATATATAACCTATTAGCCTGTATAATATGTGAACTAATGTATCACACTTATACTGCAGATCACTGGTTTGGCATTAATAAGTATGGGAACATTTATATGTCTTTTTTTCCCTCTGAAATCACTAGATTATCATTTGAAACAGTTTTTTTTTTTTTGGTTTTCCTGAAATTAAGCTATACAATTCTCAGATGGCAGTGCGTTCCTAATGGTGGGATTTCCTAAACCCCTCCCATCATATATATATATATATATATATATATATATATATATATATATATATATGACATATGTTTACATATATAAAATATGTAACTCACTTGTCAAGTTGAGAAGCAGTATATATTTACAAATGTGTATAACTGAGTGCAAGTTGATATAAACACACAAGTTTCATTGCCTACCTTTCCTTAAGGGACAGAAAGGTACCATGGAATTTCAACAAAAACGCATCTTACAGTTGAAAAAGATATATCACATTATTGCCCCTCCAACCCCACCCCATGCCTGCCCCTTCCCTTGTTTAGTTAGAGAGAAAAGGTCCCTGAAAAATGTACAGATAAGCACACATCTTTCATTTTTTTCAGGGATGATTTATTTTAAGATATCATTGGGATCAATAGATTTGTTTGCTATACCTTATGGTACCCTTAAGCAAGTCTCCATCAAAAATTAGACAATGGAAGATTGGTTTTGTTTTTACAATGAATGATGATTGCCATTGACTCTGTTCTCTTCTATAGGCAAGTGCCTGGGTGGGGGCATCCTCCTGAACACCAGTGAGGCAGGGCAAGCCAGAGGCTGCCACCAATGCTTTGTTCCTGGGCTGGACTCTGCCAAGCACTAGGGCATTGAACAGCTTCTTGGCCTGTGTGCCAAGGATTTCCTTCCATGCAGGATGGGCAAGACAAGGCTTATATACAAAAACATTTTTTAATGCCTGTACCCATTTGCTTGTTCAACTTGAGAAGTAATAGGTCTCCAGGCCAGAAGCTCTCTCTGCTGGAAGGTTCCGAATTAATCCTTTATTTATTTCTAATATATTTTTATTGATTTCAGAGAGGAAGGGAGAGGGAGAGAGAGAGATAGAAACATCAGTGATAACAGAGAACCATTGATCAGCTGCCTCCTGCATGTGCCCCCCCCCCCCCATGACTTCCTGGTTCATAGGTCAATGCTCAGCCATCTGAGCCACATATGCTGGCCCATGTTAACCTTTAGATGTAACTGATTTCTTTCTCTCATGACCATATGCAATTCATCCCAAACCCTACTCAGATCTCCTCTCAGAATGGTGTTAGATACATGTAGCTCAACTTCTAAAAACAAATGTACTTTTTTCTTATCAGAACATCATTAACAAGGGGAATAAGACCCAATGCTGGGGCGACAGAGACTAGGGCAGGTGTAACTCAGCTTAAGTTGAACCTCTATGGTCTATGCTTAAACCTCAGTGGTGTTCTTGACACCTTTCACCTTTATGATGCTAAGAATATAAACATTCTTCAGTTTCTCCTTTTTGTGTGTGCACGTGTTTTTGGCTGTTTCTCCATAAGGCATTCATGACCTCTCCACATTCCCCTAAATTTATTAACTTAGCTCCTTTTATTTCTACTAGTTAACCTTGATGTCTTTTCTTCCTCCTGTACAATAAATTCCTCCTCTGATCAATACACTCACTCAGTATGTACCTGCCTTAAGTAACTCTCAGAGAACTTGGTGTTGGTTTTTTTTTTGTTGTTGTTGTTTTTTGTCCAAGTCCATCTTCAGAGTTTAAAGGCGATCTCTAGGGCCATGATAACTTGGGTTCAGGTTAGTAGGGCGACAGCCACATATGCTTCATTCTGTTAACTGCCAGGTGGAAATTCATTCTGATTGAATTCAAAGTGAAGATGAAAGAAAAAAAACACAATCTTCTCAGCTCATTGTTATAGGAAACAGCTCATGGTTCTGCACATCTGAAGAACGCACCGAAGGCACCTTTCCTGTGACTGTAACAGACACAGTCACTGCACTCAGGCTTCTCTGTGGCGTCCTGGAGCATCCACCGCAAGCATTTCTATTCCTGGATGGCAGATAGAGTAGCACCTTGGGCGAGGGAAGAGTGCTCGGCTGAACTAAATGCCTGAAGAAAGAGAAAGCCTGGAGTTCAGGAGGACTGGCTCAGACATTCACTCTCCAGCTGTTAGGAATTTTAATTGTCCTATCTTTTGGAACTCAGTAGACCCTTGGAGCATGATTAAAGAGGGAGGAGGGGAAGTAGTGGTGAGCTGTCTGGGAAAGGAAGCAGCTTAACCACTGTATTTGTTTCTGATTGCCGCTATAACAAATTACCACCACCTTAGGGACTTTCAAGACAATTTATTATCTTATAGTTCTGTAGGTCAGAAGTTCAAAATTAGTCTCACTGGGCTAAAGGCAAGATACTGGCAGGGTTGAATTCCTTTCTAAAAGCTCTAGGGGAGAATCTGTTTCCTTGCCTGTTCCAGTTTCTAGAGGGTTCTGTATTCCTCAGCTTACTTCCTCTATTTTCAAAGCCAGCAACAATGCATTTCTACCCGTTTTCCCATTGTACACCTCTCTCTGACTATAGCCAGGGAGGAGGTTCTCTATTTGATTTATTTGTATGTAGAATCTAATGAACAAAATAAACTGATGAACAAAATAGAACCAGATGCATGGATACATGGAACAGACTGACAGAGGTGGGGAGGTGGGGATGGGAGGGACTGAATAAAAGAACATATTAGCCAAAGAACATATATGCCTAGCCCATGGACACAGACAACAGTGTGGTGATGGCCAGAGGGAGGTGGAGATGGGGTCTGGGTGGAGGTAGGTAAAGGGTGTGGGATGAGAAACATCTGTAATAGTGTCAACAATAAAATAATACAAAATAAACAAACAAATAAATAAATGCTTGGGATTAGATTGGCCCTACCTGGATAATCCAATATAATCTCCTCATTTCAAAATTGTTAATCACATTTGCATAGTTCCTTTTGCCATCCTATATGATAAAATGCTAATATGCAAATCGACCGAACAGAGAAACGACTGGTCTCTATGATGTGCACTAACGACCAGGAAGCAGATGCTCAACACAGGAGCTGCTCCCTGGTGGTCAGTGTGCTCCCACAGGGGGAGCTCCACTCAGCCAGAAGCCGGGCTCACCACTAGCAAGTGCAGTGGCAGTGGCGGGAGCCTCTCCTGCCTCCACAGCAGCACTAAGGACTGCGAGAGGGCTGAGGGACACCCCCTCCTACCTCCCCCCCCCCATGCACGAATGTCGTGCACCAGGCCTCTAGTATAACATTTTCACCAATTGAGAGATGAGGGGAATTATTCTATCCTACCACAAGCACAAAGTTGATGTCCTCACTGAGATAGAAAATAGAAGCTTCTACATTTAGACCTATCTTTTTTGTTTCCCTCATATCTAATGAGATATCCATAGATTTTTTTTTAAATTATCTATTTGACAGCAAATCAGTCTGTGACAATGAAATTTGATTAAAGGCAAATAATAACATTAATGATACCATACTTTTTCTTTATTCAAATTATTTAATTTCAGTTTTAGGGGTAACTTTGGTCTTTCCTTCTCTGTGTCTCTTCTTCAAACATACATGACCTTTCTCTTAAAAATATTTTTTTTATCTTCCTGACCTCTCTAGGTATAGAATGAGTCCTCTCCTTTCTTTGACTGCCAAAGTTCTCAATAAATTAATCAACATGTATTACCTTTTATCCCCCTCACCTTCTGGTCATCCCTCAGACACTGGAAGTTTGATGTGTCCTAATCTCTCTCTTGGCACTGACCTGCTGAAGGTCCCAGGGGTCATGTCACTAAGACCCCGTCTCTCCCTTCTGCTGCCAGTTGGATGTTCCTACAATTCTCAATACATTGACCAGGCCCATCTTGAAACTCCCCATTGCTGCCCTGTGTGGCTCTCCTGATTCACTCTCAAAATGCTGCCAGACCCTGGTTCCCCATCCTCCTCCTAGCTAGCCCTTGCCTCCACACATGGCCTCTGCTCTTCTCTTCTACACTAACTTTCACAGACTTCTCTACATAGCTGCCTCTATGTGGATATCTACCAAATCTACTTTTCTAACTATCTGGTGTTAGCTTAAATTTCCAAATTTGTTCTCTTCTGTTTTATTTACATACTTGCTTATATGAAGGTTATTTATTTATTTATTTATTTTTGTCAACAAACCCGCCATCGTCTTAGTTGTCTTGTCTGAATCTCCAGCATTTGAGTCTGACTCTTTTTTCCCCCTTTAGTTGACCTATTCACTATTTTCATTCAAACTGTTTCTGGCAGCTTTTCCTTTCCTTGCAATGCTGCCATCATGACTCTCATCATCCAGGCCTGGGTGATCTCAAGTTCTCCTCACCAATTACCGTATCTCCACTGCTAGATTAATTCCCAATCTCTCTTATTCTGTTATGTCATTCTTCTTTTCTTCATTGCCTAAGACCCAGTAATGTTTAAACTCTCTGCAGTCTGAATCTAATCAATATTTCCAAATTTATCCTAAACTTTTCAATTTCTCCAAACTCTCTGTGCTCACTGTCTTGTGAACATGCCTTGTTCATTACTATCTCTGGGTTCACATGGTTTTCCATTCCTGAAATACTTTCTTTCTCTCTACCAATTTACTCTCATAAATCTTTCAAAGCTCGAGTTCCAATTTCCCCAATCAATACTTTTTTGGCCATCTCTACTTATAAAATTTCTCCTTCCTTTGAACACATTAACATTTGCTACACACATTATAGACTAGCAGAGAATTTCTAGAAGGTCTAGTCATCTACCCAACCATCTTCCTGCAACTGTCACAATGTCCTCAATTCTTTCCACTGTTACTACAGAGAAACTCTGCCTAAGACAACTTCTCCACTAGTCTACCAGATCCCTTCCTTCTTGCCCATTCACCAAAGACCTCCACCTTGCTGAATTCAATGCTTAATTCTCATTTCTTACTTTGTTTGACCAATCAGAAACTTTGAGACCTTGATGACCCTCTCCTATTTGAAACCCTTTCTTCACTTGGCTTCCAGGACTCCCATCTCTCTGGCCACTCACCCTCAACTTCTTTTGCTGGTTCCTACTCATCTCATAGATCTCAACTAGTAGCAGTTCCATGTCTCAGTCCTTGGCCCTCTTCTCTTTTCTATAATCAGTTACTCCCTGGGTGACATCATCCAGTCTCAGGGTTTAGAGTACCATTTATATGTAGATTCTGTTGGCATTCAAATTTATACCTTTAGCCTGAACTTCTACCCTGCTCACTCAGCATCTCCACTTAGATATTCAATAGGCACCTCAAATCTAGTGCACCCCTACTGAGCTTCTGTACTTTATAGAGTCTTCCCCATGTCCACGGAAGATACTCTATCCAGTCCCCTTTTTTTCCTCTCTCACCACGCATTGTACATATCAGAAAATCTTGTTGGCTCTACTTTCAATATATATCCAGAATCCAAACCACTGTTGTCACTCCACTATTATCATCTGATCTCTGCCATCTCTGTATAAATGATGCAAATAACAGTAAGAGTGTAGGCCCTGAAGTCACATCTTGTAGGCTTCAATCCCCCATCTGACACTTCCTAAGAGTATAACCTTGGGCAAGTTATTTATCCTCTCTATGCTTCAGTTTCATCATTTGTAAAATAATATTAATGATAATAATAATAATAATAATAATAATAATAATAATAATAATACCACTATGGTTGTTACAAGTGTTAAATGAGAAAAACATAAAGTGCTTAGTAGAGTGCCTGGCAAAAGTATGTGATCAGCAGTAGAGTGCCTGGCAAAAGTACTCAGCAAATGTGATCAGCAAATGTTAGCCACATGCTATTAGTCTATAAAGCTATAAAAACTCCATGACAATAGGTGGAAAGTAGTAGACAAGAAGATCGGGGTAATGTGAAATGGCCATTCTCCTAAGCATAAGCCATCCAAATCTTTCAATACCCAAACCCACACTGAACCAGGTATGGAATTATCTTTCCAACCCATTCTGATCTGTGCCTACTGCTTAGTATGTTGCTTATTTTTCACAGCTTTTACTTATAGATTTAGAGAATAATACAGTTGACCCTTGAAGAACCCAAGAGTTAGGGGCAACAACCCCTGAGCAGTCAAAAATTCACATATAACTTTTGACTCCCCCAAAAGTTAACTACAGTTATCCCTTGATAGGGTTCTAGTACTCCTGTAGATACCAAAATCCGCAGGTGCTCAAGTCCCTTAAATAAAATGGCGTAGAACAATGCATATAGTTTGACCCTCTTTATCCATAGACTCTTAACTGTGGATTGAAAATACTATTTTCAAACCGTGATTGGTTGAACCTGCAGGTGCAAGAACCAGGGATAAGGAAGGCCATCTGTATATTTATTTTAAAAAATCCCCATTGTTTTCCAACTTGTGTTGTTCAAGGGTCAACTGTAGTGTAGCTCACATTTCTTGATCATGTATTATTTGCTATTGTCTCCTCTTTTTCCTTTGTCTTAGGAGCAATTTCTATAGCTCCTCTTCTCTAAAGTTCCTTTCAAGTCCCAGGAACCTCAGACAATCGTCTTCCTGATTCTGGCTATCTTCTGGGCTGACCTCCCACTTTCAGGATTCCATATTGAGTTTGCTGTCATTGTTACAAATATATTATTTAAACGAGTACTCTATAAACCCAGTTAACAATACTGGTGTGAGAGCTGTTTTAAGTTCTTACTTTATTGACACAAAGAAACTGGGTTTCTTGGCAAAAGTGGTTGATCTGGAATAGAAAAGGGTAAACTGCTGAGTGAGAATGGAAAAAGCAAGTAATTAAAATTATACCCTGCCCTGGCTGGTTTGGCTCAGTGGATAGAGTGTTAGCCCGTGGACTAAAGGGTTTTGGGTTCAGTTCCTGGTCAAGGGCACATACCTAGGTTGCAGGTTCAATCCCTGGCCCTGGTCAGGGCACAAATGGGAGGCAACCAGTCAATGTTTCTCTCTCTCTCCCCCCTCCTCCCTTACACACCCTCTGAAAATCAATGGAAAAAATATCTTTACTCCTAAGGTGCGAAATTTAAAAAAAAAAAAAAGCGTAAAACCATGCCCACAAAATGTAGGACAAAAAAGAGTCAGACAGCTTCCAGAAAAGGAAATTGAGAAACTAAATAATTTCCCTAAATATCCAGAAAGTAACCTCTTGAAATTAGGATAAAACTTCAATGTTTAAAACTTTGGGGATTTATTTTGGCTAAATCCAAGGATCCTTAGGAGAAAATCCCTTTTTGTTGTACTTTTGTTTCAGCAGGATTCATAAGGGCATATGGTGATCTGGTTGGAAAACACTAAGAGACATCTCCCCCACTGCCAGCCCCTTCTCTGACTTGCCACTCAAATGATCTAAGGCTCTTGATCACATACAGATTGCAGACACCAGATAAATTAGGCAGATGAAACTCATACATCAAAGCCACCTACTTGGATTCCTTTTTGGCCATTGGTGCATTTCCTGTCTCTCTCTCTCTTTTAATTAGCCTCATAAATCTGACCCTGACAAGGTCCTACCTCTCCATACCAATAGAGGAGGTGAGATGGTAATTTGTCCTCAAGCTTTCATTTACTTCTCCACTTGAGTGACTATCAATGCCCTGTGGCACCCATTCATTACAGGGGCTCAGGTGCAGCTGTGGGGAGGTGTGTGCCAAGTCCTGCCAAACTGGATACTCCTTCCAAAAGAGCAGGATGGGGTCTCCAAGCACTGTGCACATCAGATGATCACACTCCACTAGGCCTGCTGAAACCCTGGCATGCTGAGAGCTGTAAACAACATAACACATTGTTACGTATTCTTCAGAGTATTTGACTTGCAATGGCTATTCACATACTGATGAATGATAACCTGGACTCAAGTAATTTTTCAAGAGGTTGATCCAAATCAAGCATTGAAGATAAAAACAGAGTTGTCCAGGTTGGGGGCCTGGCTGTGATGGGGGACCTGTGTTGAATTCATCATTTTTAGGGACATCTGACTCAATCTTTGTCTCCTGGTCTTGACAATGGGAATCTGGAATGTTGACCTAGCTCATGTGGGCCAAGTTTGAATTTCTCATTATTCCTGGAGAGCTGCCTTCTATGTTCTAGTAGCTGCATCTTGGCTGAGTCTTGGGTCATTCCTGAGTCTTTCCCTTTCTCCCTGCCCTTGTAAGAAGGAAGCTATCTCTTTTTCTTCTCTCAGGTGGATGCTATCCACAGTTGGCTTGGTGTCTCCTTGTCCTCTCAGGGCTTCCCCAACCCCTTGCATGGGGAGGGGAAGGTCAGGCACTCCCTATATTCCCCTAACATGATTTGCATCCCCCAAATGCAGTAACTAGGAGCAGGCATTCTCTGCAGAGGCTTTTCTATCTAGTCCATTTAAAGTCCTTGAGAAATGGAGATACCTCATCGCACTCTGACAGCTTATTTCGGCTATTCACAAAGCAGTATTAAACCTCTTTTATGGGCTCATAACAGCCTATTGAGAGAGCATAATGGTTTCTCATACTTTAGAATGCCCACCATTCCACCAATACTATAGACAATTTATGTTTTTAGGGGCCTTATGGTAGGCCTTCATGCTTTTCATTAGGGCATAATTCTTGGGAGAATAATGTTCTATACTGCACCTGAGATCATGGCTGGCACATGTGAGCAGTCACCAGATATTGTTGATGATGATAAATGACAGCAATGATAACAGCTGCCATTTATATATGGAGCACTTATATGTCAGCCTTTACAGTCACTCTGTGCTAAGTGCTCTATATTGATTCTCACAGAAACTTTAAGAAGGGTAGTATTACTCTTATCCCCATTTCACAGACAAGAAAACAGAGTCTTGGAGAGACTAAGTAAATCCCTCTCCCCACACTTAAATTTGAACTAAACTCTCTATGACTCCACATCCCAGACTTTACATTGTCTTGTCGCTGTCATTATTGTATATCCTTAGACTCCCCTGTCTTGGCTTTGGGTACATGCATTTTCTTGGTTTTCCTCCTACCTTTCTTCCCAATCTCCTCTTGCGATAGAGTTCTAAGTGCCTCAGAGCCAGCCTTGACCTGAACCTCTTCGTTTTCTAGCTACACTTTCCCCTAAGCCAGTGGTCAGCAAACTCATTAGTCAACAGAGCCAAATTATCAACAGTACAATGATTGAAATTTCTTTTGAGAGCCAAATTTTTTAAACTTAAACTATATAGGTAGGTACATTGTTATTAACTTAATTAGGGTGCTCCTAAGGCTTAGGAAGAGCCACACTCAAGGGGCCAAAAAGCCGCATGTGGCTCGAGAGCTGAGAGCCTCAGTTTGCCGACCATGGCCCTAAGCAATCTCATCTAGTCCCGTGAATTTAAATATCAAGATATATATAACACCTTTACGCTGACATCTCTAAAATCTAATCTTCATTCCAGACTGCTTCCCTCACTCTCAGTTTCATAATTCCAATTGAGATTTCTAAATGGCATCTCAAACTTAAATTCAAAACAGATTTTCTTTTTTACTTCTCCTCCAAGCACGTTCCACTTCTCAGTGCATGATACCACCATGCAAGCACTCAAACCTGAGGTGTAGGCATGGTTCTTCATTTCTCCTTTCCCTTATGTGGAGTCACAGTAATTCTGATTTCGATCTCTACACCTCTCTGTTTCTGATGCAGGCTCTTTAGTCTAAACAATTAATACCCCTGTCTGGACTATTACAGTAGCCTCCTGACTGGTGTTCCTGCTCTCCACCCCTAGTCCCAATCCATTTTCCACATAGTCTCCTAAGTGACATTTAAAACATGACTCAACTCATTCCCTTCCCCTGCTTAAAACTCTTCAAAGATTTTCTTTTGACTAAAGTCCAACTCCATCAGATGGCCTTCAAGACCGTGTATGATCTGGCCATTGGCTGACTCTGCAACGGAATCTCATACCACTTGCTGCCTCGCTCACTGCTCTCTGCCTATGGGGGTCTCTTTTCAGTTCCCAGTGGCACAGAGCTCCATGCCTCAGGACCTTTGTACAGGAGGTTTTCTCTGCCTGGAGTAGAACTCCCTGGCCCATGAGTGCTCAAATGTTAGTTGAACAATTGAGAATAGTAGATTGCCTATCCTTATATGAATAATCAACACTAATAAAAGAGAAAAATGGTAATTGGCGTACGAGCTACCCTTTTCATTGGCTAATCAGGGCTATATGCAAATTAACTGCCAACTAAGATTGGCAGTTAACTGCCAACAAGATGGCGGTTAATTTGCATACGTAGGCACAATGCAGGGAGGCGAAAGGGAAAGCAGGAAGAAGCCCCCTGCCACTGACAGTGATCAGAAACCCAGGGGGGAGCTAAGAGCTGGGGGGAAGGGCAAAGGCGGCCCTGGGGCCGCCTTTGCCCTGCCCCCCAGCCATGATCGGAGAATCAGGTACCTTTGCCGCCCTGGCCAGTGATAGCAGGAAGTAGGGGTGGAGCCAGCGATGGGAGCTGGGCACGGCCGAAGCTGGCAGTCCCAGGAGCTAGGGGTCCCTTGCCTGGGCCTAAAGCGAAGCCCACAATCGTGGGGCCGCTGCAGCTGCGGGTCCCCGCTGCCCGGGCCGGACGCCTAGGTCAGAGGTGTCAGGCCTGGGCAAGGGGCCGATCCTGCGATTGGAGGGTGATGGGGGTCAACGCCTGAGGGCTCCCAGTATGTGAGAGGGGGCAGGCTGGGCTGAGGGACACTCCCCCCCCACACACACCCAGTGCACGAATTTCATGCACCAGGCCCCTAGTATAAATAATAAGCACATTAAAAATGTTATTATCAACTTATTTAGCCATTTGTATTTATGACATTTAAATTATATGGGGTTGATATAATTAAGCAATGAGTTTTCTAAAGCATGTTTATATGTTTACATGAATGGAGTAGGGACAGGAAGGGAGCAGGAGTGGGAATGGGAGGAAATGTCAATTAGCATGCGATAATCATGAATCATTAATCCTGTGAGACAGATGTTAATATCCATGTTTTTCAGAACCGAGGCGATTAGAAGAGGTTAGGTAAGTAACTGGCTAGGGGTGAGCAGGTCGGAAGCAGTGGGTCTGGAATTTACAGGTGGTCTGACTCCAGCAAACATGTTGGTCCCCAGGTCCTGGAGCCTTGGAGCAGACACAGCTGAGAGCTGAGGTTTGAGGGTGAGAAAAAGGACACGTACCTGGAAACACTGGCTTTTTTGTTCACATGGGAAGCATCACCGGCTGCGGTGAGTTGGAGGGACTGGACATCTTAGTTATATCCAATTCTGCCTTGGTTGTCAAACACGGCCTCCATGAGCTGAATCAGGCCGCACCTTCAAAACACGGTATCCATACACACAGATAAGGTGGGAATACAGTTAGGTATGACAATTAATAAGCCACCATCTGCTAAACATCACACTCTGAGTGGGACTTAACATGGTTATGGGTTTCTTTGAACATTTTTTTTTTCCCACCATATGTGCTTAAAGTCTCTAAAAAGGAAACAGCTTAATCCAGGAATGTGAAAAAGAATGGTGACATTCTGTAGTGTGTCAGTGAAATGAGAAACTTATCAGGCACTGTCTATTTCGGGGGAGTTTGTGGTATTTTATGGTTCCAGGCTTCCAGTTAGTGACAAAATGGCACTGCCAAGATGACTTAGCACATGTGTGGGGTGGAGAAGAGCACTGCGGTAGGTGCTACTTCTAAAAGTTACTTTTGGCTTTGTCCTGAACTAATTTTGACACACGTACAGAAAGCCCCTTTTCCTCCAAAGCCTAACTGAAATAACATCTAATCGGCTTGGCTTACACATATTCTTCCTGATGGATAGTATCTCTCTGTTGCATTGTGTTTGCACCTCTGTGCTAGCACTCATCCCAGGCCATCTCTCTTTTAGCCACTTGCATTTCTATCTTCCTCCTCCACTAACCCACAGCTCCTGAGGGCACAAACCATGCTTTTTTTCATCTTTGCATACTTCAGTGGGACTTAGCACAATCACTTACACTGGAGGTACTCAATATGCTTTGTTGAATTAAAAAATAAAATTATTTTAGGAAAAATAATTTAGAATCATGACTGCAACACAACATACCTCAATTATTTACAGATATGACACACTGTAGATCAAGAACATAATGGACTATATCCTTACATTAAATGCTAAAAAAATTTTACCAAGAAAAAAAAAATCTCCACTCATTATGAAAGCCGGTGTGTGGTTTAGGTTAAGTTGCATTGAGTAAATTTTGTGGAATCCAAATGTTTGAAATAAAGAGTGATGTTGCTTTTGGTCTTGGCCCTGGGGCAAAGGGTGAAAGCCTTTTAGAATATTCATGGTTAGCTTAGCATAAGTATGTCAATAAATCATGGCCATAGCTCTCTGATAATGAGGTCTCTCTCTCTCTCTCTCTCTCTCTCTCTCTCTCTCTCTCTCTCTCTCTCTCGACATTTTTATAGAGAAATTATTTTAAAACTTCCTGACTGTAAAGAGAAATACAATGAATGTCATAAAGCACCTATATATTATGATAAGTGTGTTTAGAGCAGGCAAAGTATTTTGTTTTCTAAATATTTAAACATAGCCAACACATCAGTTGGGATGTTAAAATGCCATGGGAATACTGACAGCAACAAAGAAGGACTTTAGAGCAAGATAGCAGATAATTCTCTCTAACCTAGAAAGGAGAGTGGAAGATGAGGGATTACATAATCAAAGTCACATCTGAAGAAGATGCATTTGGCAACAGTATACAGGATAACTGCAGGCAGGGTTGCTCCTGGAAGGGTGGGGACCAGGAGGAAGCTGTAATAAGAATGCAGATGTGAGGTGAGAGGGGCATAATGACAGCAAGTAGTAGATACGTAGAGGAAAATTTGGCTATAAAAGACTCGTGAAAGAAAAAATCCCCACGACTTTGTGAATGTGATAGATATTTCTAAAATAGTGAGCCTGAGTGACTTGAAGGATTTGTCAATACAGGAAGTAGGGAGGGGTAGCTGAACCACAGGGAAATATGAGTTTACTTTTGGACATGTTGAGTTCAGTCGTACAGTGAGACACCCAGATGGAAATTCTCTGGCTCTATCCTGTCATTTTAGGACACTGTTGTTCTCAGAGGGATGCATGGGGGATATCAGATCTGCAGGCAGCAAAGAGAAATTTAGGACAAGTGAAGAACAAGCTAAGTTTGAAAACGTTGAGGTCACAGCACAGCCACGGCTGAGACATGCTACAGTGGTCTGGCTGGATATTTGATGTCACAGCATGCTGCCTCCCTGCCAGGCTAAATGCCCTCATACATTGACTGTATTCTGGGCCAGACTTCTGTTTCTACTCGTCTATAAGTACTTAGCTTGTAGTCAGGCATTAGAACATGATAACTTTAGAATTTTTTAAATGTAGGAAAAAAATCCTTATTTTACAGTGGCCCGAAATATGGAAGCCTCCAAATTTGCGAGGTAGACATGTAAATCAGAGAGTTAATATTCTGGCTGTAATGACAAGATGCCTGATCTAATCCTCCTGGTAAAGTTTAATTCATCCTTCGAGAACTAACTCAAAGGTTACTGTCTCTAAGCAGTTTCTCCACTCCCCCAACAGTTAATTTTTTTCCTTGTCCATAGTCCCACAGCTCTTGGTTCCTATCTCTACCAGAGCACATAGAACAGTCTATGTCTATGGGTTGCCACTGGACTGGTTGCATCTTGAAGATGGGAACTATTTATCTGTGTATTTCCCACTTCCCTAACAGAGTGGGGTTAGTGGGTGGCATTTCATTGTTGGAAATACCCAAAAGAGAAATTTTAAGGACACGGATGGAGCCATGTGCAGCTGCCGTAGCAAAGCCTGTGTACGCATCATATGTCACATCCCCGCTGATGGCGTTAATGCTGCACCAGCAGAGGCAGTGCGCGCATTACATGCTGCTGGCCCATATTTGTAATGTGTGACATTTTTTAATGAAATACTGTCAAGGGTAATTCATCATATAGTAACTTTTGGATTATATGCTGAGACGGGTCTTACACATAGACACATTGCACTTGGAGGATAATGCTGTTTTCAAAGGAGGGTATGATCTTAAGGTTCTGGCTAGGAAAACGCGGCTGAATATTAGGCTCTTTTAAGTTCATCAGATGTGCCTCAAAAAGAGGTTTCCTTTTGTCTACTCCAGTTCAGGACGGTCATTGTGTAAAGAGAATCAGGTGACTCTGAAATGGGGCAGACTATTTTTTTACTGCAGAACATCAGTGTTTGAAAAGGGAGTGAAAGCTTGCTACAGGTTTGTAATCACTTTATCTCAAGAGGCATTTTAAAAAAATAAAAGGACTCATGACAACTTGAGTGAATTTCAGATGTCAACCGTTAAAGGTGTTCTCTCTGCGTATCCACCAAGATCTAGGATTTTACACCTATTACAGAGAATAAATAAAAGGAAGTTTCTAAGTCTCATCATTTTTGTGTAAGTCCAGATAAGACGCCTTTGATGAGCTTAGCATTTCCTTTTAAGGGAGAGCTTATAGGTGAGAGGAACACTAAAATTATAATTCTTTGTCTTCCTTAATTAGACTGGAGCTTACCATAGATCTTGCTGAAGCTGTGAGGAAATCCAAGCAATAATTCACATGGTCAGGCCAGCAGAAATGGGCACGGGGGTCCAATATGACTGAAAGATTTGCTTAAGTGATTTGTCTGTTAACGGAACAGCTCAGAAGGGGTACAAGTCTTCATTGGAAATATACCCTCTGAAGATAGTACAAAGAGCAATGAAAAAAATCTGAGCAAGATTCTTATACCACCTTTACAGATGTCATTCCAGAGGAACTGTGTAAATCACATTAATACCAATTGATGTGGGGGCACTAATTAATAAGTCCCATTAAATGGTGGAGTAATGACATTTAGCATCTAATGATTGCCTCATAATCTTTTGATCATTAATATTTCATAGCATAAGAACACAAGAACTGGCATCCCTGGGTTCATGCAGCATGGCTCTCCAATCTCTGACATGGCCCCAAGAGGACTAAGTGGCACAAGGACTAAGGGTATTGCACCTCTGATGTAAGGATGCACAACACAAGCAATTAACTCTTTAAGTTCCGTGGGTCCTAACATTTCCTCATGTGAGAAAACTATGCATCTGCCTGCCATTCTCAGAATTAACATCTGTGACTACTGGGTGCCCTGAAGAACAGCAGGGAGCTGACATGTGGACTTTGGGGTGTAGCATTGCTCTGTTGCTGACCCTCCCAGCTCATGCAAGACACTGCACAGGAGAAAAAGGCATTACTTTGATTTATTACCAGGGCTTTCTTTATTCAAAGGCAATGATCACCTCACAGAGCAGGTGCCATAGCAAGGGTTTATCGATCCGATGCCCTCCTAGAAATAACCAGGAGGATGCCACTCTGGCAAGAGATGGAGATGGTTAAGGAAAAGGAAGCCCTTCTCGGAGCAGGCTGCAGTGAAGGGGAAGAAACTCTCTGGCCATGGGTCTACCGCTCCAGGGACACCCGGGCTCTTTCACAAGAGGGGCTGGAGCAGAGAGAACTCAGAGCTTGCAGTGGGCAAGTGAGAGGGAAGGAGGAAGGCGACAGAGCTGCCAGGGGCAGGAGAAAGGGTCTTCAGCTCCAGATCAAGATCCCAAAGAGTTAAATGCTACCAAGCAGCGCGACCTGGGTGGGATTTGCTTCTGGGTATAAAACAGGACGCTGATCGAAATCAAGTGGGACAAGTGACAAGGCTGAGTCTGATGTTGGTGGATGTCTTTTCACGTCGTTGGAGGGCAGAGGACCGGAGGCAGGCAGTGGGCTCAGCCAGTCCAGGGCAGGGACCAAAAGGGACGCGGAGCCGGTGAAAAGAGGGACACATGGGAGGAGAGAAGAGGGAATGAGTTGAAGAAAAGTAAGGGGAAAGTGGGAACGAGGGTAAGGGTGGGGGGAGGAGGATGTGAGAGAGAAAAGCGAGGGCGGCGAGGAGGCATTAAGAAGGGAAGGGGGGTCGCTGGAGAGAAGGGCCGACAGTTCGATCTGGAGGAGGGGAGAGGGGCGAGGGGCGTGAGCGCGGGGTGGGCGCAGAGAGTGAGCAGAGGGGCTGGAGGAGGAGGGCGAGAAAGTGCGATCGGCTCGGCACGGCGCGGGGAGGGGGTGGGGGCGAGGATTCTGGGCGGGGAAGGGGACAGGAGGGTGGTGGGGAGGAGAGATAAGAAGGGGAAGAGGGAGAGCGCGGGGCCAGCAGCCGGGTGGGCGGGGAGGCCGCGGGAGGGAGCGCGGAGGAGAGCCGAGGCCAAGTGCATTGTGTCTGGCGGCGGCGCGCGAGCCCACCGGCGGCGGCGGGGCTGCGGCGGGGCGGGGAGCCATGGAGCCGCGGGCGCTCGTCACGGCGCTCAGCCTCGGCCTCAGCCTCTGCTCCCTGGGGCTGCTGGTCACGGCCATCTTCACCGACCACTGGTACGAGACGGACCCCCGGCGCCACAAGGAGAGCTGCGAGCGCAGCCGCGCGGGCGCCGACCCCCCGGACCAGAAGAACCGCCTGATGCCGCTGTCGCACCTGCCGCTCCGGGACGCGCCCCCGCTCCGGCGCCGGCTGCTCCCCGGCCGCCCCGGGCACGCGGACCCCGAGTCCTGGCGCTCGCTGCTGGGGCTCGGGGGGCCGGACGCCGAGTGCGGCCGGCCCCTCTTCGCCACCTACTCCGGCCTCTGGAGGAAGTGCTACTTCCTGGGCATCGACCGGGACATAGACACCCTCATCCTCAAAGGTGAGCGGCGCGCCTCGCTCCCGGGCGCCCACCCGAGCGCGCCGTGCAGCCCGCGCCTCCCGGGGTCACCTCCCCACCGCCCCGCGTCCCGGTGCCCGGGCTCCCTCCCGGCACATTCTTTCCTCCTCCCCAGCCGCCTCCTCTCTAGAACCTTTCCCCCTTCTTCCCCGTTCTCCTTCCTTCTCCCACTCCCGCACTTGATTCTTCCAGAACTCTCTTCTTTCCTCCCCATCCTGTTCTTCCTTTCCCCCTTCCCTCGGGTCCGTGCGTTAGCCGCCCCCAACGCCTTTCTCTGCCGCTTTCCTCCTTTGCCCTCTGAGTTCCCTCCGCTTTCCCTCTCCTCCTCCTCCCTGTCTCGTGCACCTGCCGCACTTGGAACGCATGTCCATTTTCTTGAAGCGGCTCCCCACTGGGCTCCCAATAGGCTCCTTCCCTCAAGTTGTGCTTTCCTTTTTGAAATAACGGTTGGAAGAAACGTGGTGCAAACCTGGGGAGGCGGGGAGAGGGGCTTTTTCCGTACGGAGCTGATGCTGGTGGCGGAAGGAACTGACGTGGTAGCTGCCAGGCTAGTGGGGAGCTCAGGAGGCCCGAGGAACCGGCCCCCAAACCTCCTAAACTGCCGGGTTCTTAGGGATTAGACCTCAACGACAGCCTCAAGGCGTTGGTGGAACTCAGCCGAGCACAGATCGGACATCTGCTAGTGCTTTTTCCACCTCCATGAGGACACTGCACACCATCCTCAGTGTCTACTCTAGACACACCTGGGTGAGGAGAGGAGAGAACCTGCCCAAACCCTTGCAAGTAGAGCTTTCCGGATTCGCGCGTGGAATCTCTGCATGATCACTCTCTGTTACTTTTGTGCCAGCTTGTAAGGCTGCTTTGGTCGTTGTTTTGTCATTTGGCACTGAGTTGTAGAGCATCAGTTTGCTCTTCTGAAATCTATGCATCACCTGGGTCCTATGCATGGCATCACATAGTTTAAAAAAATAATCTCGTTTATTCAATGTGACGATCCTATTGGGGAAGCTCATTTCTAATTTCCAGAGCTCCGGCCTTAATACAACATTTTTGGAGATGCAATAAATAAATAAATAAACCTTTCTCTTGGACTAGCAAAAAAAAAAAAAACAAAAAAAAGAAAAAGAAAGAAAGAAAGAAGACAAAAGAAAGAAAGAAAGAAAAGAAAAGAAAGAAAGAAAAAGAAAAAGTCTAAAATCAGTACATGTTTGTATTTAGTAGCCATTCGGGAAAACAAATGAACAGACTTGTGTTGAATTCCACTTTGGAATGGAATTGCTTAGAAAGGAGGAGGTTAATAATATTTTGGCCTTCAGAACCTTGTTAGTTGGCATATTCTTCATTTCTCAAATGTGTTGACTTCCAGCTTCCCATGGCTCGCTCAGCTGGGGTCTGCCATCTGAAACCTGTCTGTTCATGGAGGGACTCCAGAGCTTTGGGGGATCAGACACAGGAGCCTTCCCTTGGAGAGTGCACCTTTTTCTTTCCCCTCCTAACTTGCATCCTAATCTTATTTCTCCTCATGACGATGCTGCATAATTAATTCTGATAGTAGCACAGCACATGAACAAACTGTAAACGCTGGATTTGGAGGCTCAGTTGTGGAATGCTCATTTAGGCAAGGCAATTTAGAAAGATAAGCGGTGTAGTCTGTCTTTGGAAATGACAGAGCTGCACTTCCTCGCACTCTTTCTATGCCTAGAGTATCTGGTTGCAAGTAGATTGCATATAGAGTAATGCCTGTACCGTCAGGCAGAGTTCAACCCAACTGCAGCAGAGGGACCCCTCCAGGACACTGCACATTCCCGCCTCTGCAGGTGCCCTGGCTCACTGAGGTGCTTAGCTCCTGGGTAGTCCAGAATCAATAATCCTAGAGACAGAGGGACGTTAGAGGTCATTGAATTCTACCTCCCATCCATTGTTCAAACTCCCTTCTTCAGCCATCTTTCTGACAAATGGTTGTCTAGCCTAGTGCTTTCATAAGACAGAATTTATGTACTTTAAAGAATTTTATTGTTCTTGGTATGATTGTTTTAGGTTAAAACAATCTCGGGTTTACAGTATTGATGGTGTGTAGCTAATCCTTTATGCAGAACCCTAAAAAGTCCTAGTTTGTAATTGAAGATATGGGCTCAATTGCTGACTCTGCTGTTAAATTGCAGTATAGCCTCCAACAGGTGGCCTGGCCTCCTTGGTCTTCAGTTTCTCGTCTATAGTATTAGGAAGGTTGTCTATTCTTTAGGTCACTTTCTAGTTCTGAAAGCTATCACTGATGTAATAATAACAATGTAAATTTAGTTTCCTGGGAAATTAATGAGCTGACATTATTAAGACATGAGGAGTTTGGAGAAAATGACAAGACATCAGTACATTATAGAATCGTAATTCATTGTTTGGGAGATGGCCAAAAATGCCTCAAGGACTTTCAACATTGCTACTAACCTACCTTAGGTAACCTAAGTCTTCTGGATCTCAGGCTCATCTGTGAAGTGAATGGGTAAAATGAGCGGCTTTAACATTATATGAATATTTTGAGAAAGGAAAATGTTGCTGACATTTTCCTTTCTCAAACAGATGATTTTGGCACCTGTATTAGGTAAACAGTATTACCTTTGTTTTGACATCTGACATTAGTGGCTGTGGTATGAATTTCTTTAAATGAGTCATATATAATTAGAAATTGACATCACATCCAATTAAAAAGTTGGATAAGTAGGGTCTCAAGTTCCATTCTTATTTTCTTCTCTGAAGTACCTTGTTTATGAGTTCTAATATTTAAACATTTTAATAATAGGAATTCAGAAGAAATAGACTCAGATGGCAGAGTGGGGAGGGGTGGGAAAGGGCTTCAATAACCACCTGGAATATTTAGTGAGCTTTTGAGATAAAAGGAGATCAGCCTTTCCTCATTTGGACTCAGAGGGCACTGCCAGGAGGTGAGTGAACATTGCAGAGGAAACTGCTGAGTTGATACTATGGAAAACATTCTCACAATTGGAATTGGTTGCATTTCCTGTTACTGGAGGCAAGTATTTTTGAGAGATGTATAGTAGAGTAGATACAAATAGTCAATATGGACAGTGAGAGGTTAGTTTAGAAAGGAAATGTGGAGACTCTATAGCAGCGGTTCTCAACCTGTGGGTCGACCCTTTCACAGGGTTCGCCTAAATACATCCTGCATATCAGATATTTACATGACGATTCATAACAGTAGCAACATGACATGACATAACATGACGATTCATAACAGTAGCAACATTACAGTTGTGAAGTAGCAACGAAAATAATTTTATGGTTGGGGGTCACCACAACATGAGGAACTGTATTTAAGGGTCGCGGCATTAGGAAGGTTGAGAACCACTACTCTATAGTCTTAATCCACCTAAGAGAAATCACATGAGCCAGAAAAGCATTGATCTTAATGGGACAAATACAGTAGTTGGGAAAAATCATCAAATCCTGATTGTTAGCCTTTCATTATGATTCCTGTTCACCTCTAGCCCAGAGTGACCCTCGAAGGTCTAGATTGGGCCTTCACCCAGGACCTTCAATAAGAATAGAGGTGAAGTTATTGATAAACCCATAAAGAACCAAGACTAGAACCCTATGTTACTCTACCAGGCTGAGTTTTGGTGCTAAGGAAGTTTTGCTGGTCAAAGTAAGGACTGTCTCTGATAAGTATGCAAATGAAGTTATCCTCTACTCAGCAAGAAAAGGGTAGAAAAGTTGAGGGAGCCTAATGGTAGGAACTTGAGAGAATGGACTTTGGAGCCACAGGCCCCTCAGTGCTTCTGGGGCTGTCAGGGGTTTGAAAGAAGCCTTTACTTTAAAAGCTCAGAAAGGCAGACAAGTAGGAAGGTGGTATGGATTGTATAAGGAGCCTAGGATATGAGAAGAGGTGACCTAAAATTAGGTTCTTTATTCCACATCACTTCCCTATCCTGGAGGTCGGGTTAACATTAAATTATGGCCTTTTCTTTATGAAATTCCTTGAGTCTTTGTTAATCTGTAAACTGGGACTGATAATACTTATTTTATTTCATTCATTCACTCACTCAATTTAGTTACTCAACAAATATATATTGAGTGTCAGGAATTGTTCTAGGCATAAAAGATACAGGAGTGAACAAAATGGATAAAAATCCCTGCCCTCATAGAGTTTATGTCAGGTAGTGGAGTTATTATACTGTAACTACTCTTAGTAGGTTATTGGATGAGCACTTTGGGAAGGCTGCTAGCACTGGTAGGCAACTGACAGAAAATACAGTGCAAAATGATGGAGTGCTTTGAGGGACGCTCAGTCATTCTGTTCCAAGTGCAATTCTTATGTTTAAACTACTGGATAAACAGTAAAACAAGAGGACAGATGGAAAGAGACTCAAATGGAAACATTATATAATGCTTCTTTCAGTTACTGAAAACACTGGCTTTAATAAATAAACATCGATGAGACTAGTGAGTAAAGAAATTAATTTTGAATAGGAATTTGTCATTGAAATTATATCAAAAGTTCCAACTGTTCTTGCTAGCCTTAATATTAGACTTTAAAAATTTTTTAATTAAAATTTTTCATTAAAACAATTAACATTACTTTTCAAATATATGTACCTTATTTATATAATTCAAATTCTAATATTACATATTGCCTGCAATAAACAAGAGGAAAATTAATGCTGTAGTATTTTGTTTTTATGAAGTTTAAAATGAAAGCATTCCAGAAATGTGAAAATTGTAATTCTGTATGCCTCATGTTAACTTGTATAAATCATTTGGGATTGAATTCTTGAAACTTGAAATAAAACATGTCCTTGTAGTTTCCGAAGCATTTTTCCTCTAATGAGATAAACAGAGATGTCAAAGACAGTGGGACATGAATACTTTGTCATTTTGCTCTCTGCAAGAAAAGGAAAGGGAAATTGGTAGGAATTCACTGGGTCTGCTCTTCACTCTGCTAATGATTTATCTGTTTCCCCTGTTGCTTATTTTCCATGAAATTAATAGTCTGTACAGGACCCACCAAGTTCTACCTGACATGGAAATAGATGGATGATTTTCTTCAACTCATTTGTAGACCAAAGTCTCATTTGTGTTGGAATAATTATCTTCTAAGAGCAGATCTATCTGAGAGGCGAGGCACTGTTTCTCCTTTCTGATCCCCTCGTTCATGTACTGTTCTCTAACCTTCTCTTGGACCAGAAGATGCTGCTGACAACGGTGCTGGGAATACCATTCAGACTTCCTTTTTATTTCTTTACTTCTTAAGGCAAGTGGTCTCTGAAATTATTATTATTTTTAATATATATAGTTAATTGATTTCAGAGAGGAAGGGAGAGGGAGAGAGAGATAGAAACATCAACGATGAGAGAGAATCACTGATCGTCTGCCTCCCACACACCGCCTATTGGGGATCGAGCCTGCAACCCAGGCATATTCCCTGACTGGGAATCGAACCGTGACCTCCTGGTTCATAGGTAGATACTCAACGACTGAGCCATACCAGAAGGGCTCTCTGAAATAATTTTGAATATCATTTCTTATGTTTAATTTATATTTATTCATTTTTAAATCATGTGTATAGACTGTGCTAACAGAGACATCATTAAACAGAAACAAAAGCAAATTTTGAAGGGATGTGGTCATAAATAGATATAAGTGGCAGTTCAACTATCTCACCCCCATTCCAAAGGATTGCTTGTGTACTCTCGGGCAGGTACACACTTTGAAGATGGCTTCTCTCACTGCTTATTAGAAGAGCCAAGTTCTCATCTGAGCAGAGGAAGGAGTGATTGTTCCTATCATGGCTGAAATTTATAGTGGGTCCCCCAGTGCACAGTTACATCATACACATTTATCTTGCACAGGGGAGAGAAGAAGATGCATTTTATTTCTGTATCCTTTCTGACACTGGACACAGGATTAAATGAACCCTTTTCATTTAAACAACTGCCAGCTCATAGTACAAATGATTAGATTTGTAGCTTTGTCCCGCCGTGTTTTGAGGCTCACTATACCCATGTGTGATACTCTGTGTTTCAACACATTCTATTGTTACCACTCCTGAAGGTTATGTTGAACAGAAATTAAATTCTTACTTGCCATTCTGTGCTCAGAAGACAATACTTGCTCCCATTCTTTCCATCTGAATACAAGAATTGTCTTTTAAAAGTAATTCATAAACACAAAAGTGAGTGGTGCTTTAAGTGGTTTGTGATCTCAATTGCCAGAATAAATGACATTTGTATCCTGCATGGATAACACTCAACCATGGCCTTGAGGGGAAAAGACGAAGAGTTTTTGCTATGTCATAGAAAGTTCACATCCAATTATACCCAAGTTGCTATGTGTTTTTTCCCCCTAGCTACTGATTTTTCTTCTTCAAAGCTCAAAAAAGAGCCCTCAAACTCCATCAGGCAGACTGCTCATAATTGCAAGTGTTCTTGATTGCCATAGAAGATAGGCTTTTGTTGGGGGAGCATCTGGATGTTACATTCCATTGAAGGAATGACCCAGACTCCCAATGTCAGTGCAAAGTGGGAGATCGTGAGGAGTGGGAATGTTGAACGAATTTAGGCTGGTCATAGGGTTTTCACACTAGTGACCAAGAGTCTTTGAGTGCACCTGCAGTATACCCCAGATTACTGATCTGTGACCTCTGCCAAGGAAACCTTGCTTGACCTCAGATGGGCTGTCTCCTTATTTCATGAGCTGGTCTTTCTGTGCCCACCTATGTTTCAGGGATAATCCACTCTCCTTTTTTAATACTCAATTGTGTGAACATCTGGGGCTCTTTTTCTTGTATTTTTTGCTGGTTAAAAAGAATAAAAATAATCAGATTTGGTCATCCTCCTCAATTCCCACCCTCTTGCAAAAACAACTGGTGAAATGGAAGGAAATAGTTGAAGACAACCAAACTGGAGGATCGGCAAATATACCTATGTTGGAGTAAATCATTAGCTCACTGTTTTGGAGGAAATTCAGATGAAATCATTTTAACCATGTAGACGTGCTTTAAGCTAAAAAAAAAATTGTTTTCCTACAGTTATTATTTTTTAAAACCATCACACCATTGATATACAGCTTTGCACAACTGGTTGTAAAGATTGTTATCAAAATAAAGAGATTTGTAAATAGAAAATGGTCTTTATCTTCAAAACCTGGTAAAATTCGTGACAGTTCATTTTTCCCCCCCGCTCTTTTATAGTGTTTCCCTGTGGTTAAAAGTGATTGCAGTGATTAATCTGTTTTACAGCAAGTTTTAACTAAAAGGAAGTAACTGAACTTGGAGCATGAGCGAGCCAGCATGAAGCTGACAGCCTTTGTTTGCTGCAGAGTACTGGGAAACTGCATGCTGCACTCCATCTTTCTTGTGACTCAGCCAGATAAGCTGATTGCAGACCAAACAATAATGTCATGGGGACACCCATCAGGGAATTCATTAGCAAGTGAAAAAAGGGGAACACTGCAAACCAGATTTTAGTTCCCATTATTTGAATTACTGACAACACACTGAATTATTTTCTATAACTTGCAGGATGTCCCCCAGTGTTTAGACTTCTTATTATTTTGTTCATTGGTATAAAAATCAATCAATTCATTCCTCCTCGAAGGACCTAAAGGATGTAATATGTTCCCTTTGGGTTCTCCAAGTTATTTGACACTATGCAGGTAGACAGGGAAGAGATTCCAGAAATACAAGTGTATCGGTAATTCCAGAAGGCTTAACTGTCCCTTTAGAACAGGTCGCTCAACTACAAATTAACTCTGATGCTTCCATCTGCCTTGCCAATAAGCATTGATTTGCAGACTTAGGGTGCATAACATCTGAACCGGTAGGGTAAAGGGAACTGGGGGGAAGGAGAGGCTATACTTGATTTGGATCTCTTTGGGCTGCATTTTAAGGAATTTTTGTTTGGTATAGGGCAGTGGTTGGCAAACTGTGGCTCGTGAGCCACATGCGGCTCTTTGGCCCCTTGAGTGTGGCTCTTCCACAAAAATACCACGTGCGGGCGCGTACGTACAGTACGATTGAAACTTTGTGGCCCATGCGCAGAAGTCGGTATTTTGTGGAAGAGCCACACTCAAGGGGCCAAAGAGCCGCCTGTGGCTCACGAGCCGCAGTTTGCCGACCACTGGAGAGGATGCAAGCCTTTGCTTCACTCAGCAATCAGCCAACCAGTGTTACTGCTGGGTGTTGGAAAAGAAATGTTTTTGAAAATAAAAGGCTGTGTAGTGAAAAACGTGGGTGCCCTGTCCTTCCCCTGACCATACACAGAGCAGTGAGGAGGGGGGTCTGAGTAGGTGGCAGAGGGCTGTTGGTCAGTTTGAGTTTGAATGCCATTTCTTAACTTCTCACAACTTTAAAAGCTGCTTACAGTAATGGGTACAGTTGTCATGGACTTTCAAGTATGTGCATCCTGTTAAAAGGTACTCAATAAAATTATCCTGAAAAACAACAGATCATTTTCCATGTGATTGAAAAATTATGGAGCAGATCATCAGAGTGACAATTTGACATAGAAGATAAACTGTGGGGGGAAGTAACAAAGAATATAATGGCCAATGGGAATAATTGAGTCTAGGCCAATTGAAGCGCAGTGTTTGTTTTATGGCATTGGTATTTAAATATCACTTATCTCAGGTGACTTAATCCTTAGCATCTAACATATTGTAGGAAAAACTTTTGTTTGGTGTTCAGAGAGCCAGGGTAGGCTTGACCAGGTAACTCAGGGAGTTAGAGCATTGTCCAAGTATGCCATGGCTGTGGGTTTGATCCCTGGTCAGGGCACATATAAGAAACAACCAATGAATGCATAAATAAGTGGAACAACAAATCAATGTGCCCCGCCCCTCCCCTCTAAAATAAATATATATAGACAGCAGGGGTATTGATTGAAGGAATCTAAAACTAACAAGTACTAGCAAATAAAAGCTAAGCTGAACTAAAGAGTGACAGGAAAAACAACAACTACTCACATGAACATTTCTGAAAAATGCTATCTTTTTGTTCAGGTGTTTGAAATAAACCAAAAGACACAAGGAAACTGTTTACTATTCAGCAATAACAGATAAAATACAGCCAGAAGATGCCCACCAAAGAAGCATCGAAGTCATGCTATATTTCTTTCCTCTATTTTCTCAAGGGTTACCTTTTCTTCCTGAAACTTAAATTGGTAGGAGGAAAATGGGTAAGCATATATAAAATCAAAGATTTATGCAGTGATCCCTACCTGATTTTAATTGATAAAACAGAGTCCATCATTTGGACAGGGGTGGCCCTTGAATCTTGCACAGAAGGGGCTGAGAGACAGCAGTCTGATTGGCAGTGTGGATGGGACTTTATCCAGACTGTGTCTTTTTTGGGGGTGGAGGTTGTAAGGGGGGTTGATGGGTATTGTGAGTATGGGTGCTTCACAGCCCAAAGTCATCCTCAGGTACCATTGATTTGGGAAATTGGAAGCTATACAAAATAACTTATTACCTATTAGACTTCTGATCCCAACATAACTGATTTGGGGGTGGGGGATAGGAGAAATCATAAAAGGTCACAATTCTGTATGCCCCCCAAACATGACAGAGTTATTGAACTAACTGTGTGTGAGAGGCATTAAACAGAGTAGTTCAGTCATATTTTGATTATGCCATGAGGGAAATTGCTTCTTACTAATAGGCTCCAGATTTTCATCTTGGAAATTTGTGGCATGGGTGTTCTTTAAGAGCATGTTTTTATTTCTAAATTGTCACGGAGTCCTTGCTTTAGCGCTCTTCTAGTTCTGTTTGCAGGTTGAAATGGTAGGCTTGTTTTCTTCCTGCTCCCCCCTCCCCCCCCCCCCCAGGTATTCTGTATATGTAGGTTTCTGGAGTTGTTATTATTTCTGGAAAAGTCAGGTACAGTAGCATTTCTGATTAGGTATGAAACATTATAATTTGGGTTGTGGGTCTAACTTTTTTTTTAAAAATATATTTTATTGATATTTTTACAGAGAGGAAGGGAGAGGGATAGACAGTTAGAACATCGATGAGAGAGAAACATCGATCAGCTGCCTTCTGCACACCCCCTAACTGGGGATGTGCCCGCAACCAAGGTACATGCCCTTGACCGGAATCAAACCTGGGACCCTTCAGTCCATAGGCCGACGCTCTATACACTGAGCCAAACCGGTTAGGGCTGGGTCTAACTTTTTAAATGCAATTAATAGAGTGCTTGATAAACACTTACCCACTCATGTGGGTGAGTTTATCAGTGAAGGATCTTTTAATGCCAAATAACAGAAAACCCAAATAAAAATGGGCTTACAAGGAAAATGTATTGTCTCCCATAGCAAGAAGTCTGGAGGAAGCCTGCTCTCGGGCTGATTAAAGATGCGATGCTGTTGGGCTTCAGTAGTCCCAACATGGGTGATTTGCCTTCAGGCTTGTCTCTTCCTGTTCACAGCAGTGCCATGAGCCCCTGCCTCACGCAGCAACAGTGCAAAGGCTAGGAAGCCAGCGAGGCCATGCCCCCTTTTTTGTGAACCTGTTTTATAGCGAATCTAATTTCCCAGAAGTCTCCCAGCAAACATCCCATTGGTCAGAATTATGTCACAGGACCTCTCCTAAACCAATCCCTGATGAGTGGAATGGAATCATCATAATTCCCTCATACCCATCAAGCTTCCCTCCTAGTGCTGGGGAAGGGCCCTGTCTCCCCAGGAAGCACTTGGCTGGCTGCCTGACACCTGAACAAAGTCTGGTTTCTGTTGGCTAAGGAAGGGAAGCATGTCTATTGTGTGCAGAGCCCTGGTGCTGCCTCCGCAGGGAAGCCCTCATGGCAGTCCTGTCCTTCCTGTGTGATTCCACAGGTAAAACAGGACTGAGAGGAGAACCCAGATTTCCTGCCACCTATTCCAGATTTACTATGTTCTTTCTCCTCTCCACATCCTGCCCTGATACAGGGGAGGAAAAACATATTTTCCCTCCATACTCCCAGGTTCCCTGGCTGGAACCCTATACTTTATAGACTGACAAAAAGCAGATTAACAAGAGGAAAACAAGACACGTGTATAGGGGAGCGGTCAGAGATGAGTACCTCAAAGAGGTGGTTAAAGCGTGGGCTTTGTAGCATCTTAACAAAAGACCAATACATTTTTAGAGAAGTGACAAGGCAAAGGAAAAGGACTTTGAGTGTCTAGGGCTGGCCAGTTTTGGGAAGGTAAATCTATGGGGGAAACTAATAGTATAGGTAAGGGTGAATTTCAGCAATGTTTTTTATGTGGATTCCTCTGGTACTCTCTCTGGGCTGATAAGGGTCTAGAGTTGTCTCCAATGATTAACTTCTATCTTTACTGTAGAGAGAGGAGGTGGGGCACCTTTTCAAATTTATGTCCTGCTTTTAGCCAAGTAGGAGTGGGGCAGAGAGCTTTTGTACCTACTTCTCAGTCGCTTTCAGCTCACAATAACACTTATGTCAAAATGGCCTATTTTGGGGTGGCATATTCTGCTACCCTTCGTGGGTACATGGACGTTCCCTGAAAGTCCTGTGCTTTGCTTTTGTGACTCTGTAATCTCTAGTGACCCAGAGGCTGCATGGCTGTTTCTAAGGAGGCTTATTTATAACTGTACTTTTAAATTTAAATGGAACGTAAATTGTTCTAAATTGTGCATTTTAAGGGATATCAATGTACTCTACGATTTGGTAGTGCAGCTACTGTAAATTTAATACACCCTGGTTTGGTGAGCTTACATCCAGTGCGCCCTGGTTTGGTGAGCTCACATCCCAGGTGCACATCCAGTGTCCCCTGACCTTCAGGGGCAGGGCAGTGCACTCCAGGGACAGCTTCGTGGAAATGATTATTCTAAACATGCCCCCCGCCCCCCCCGCCTCAAGCCAGCTTATAAAATCTGTTTACCCCACAATAAGACTTGTTTTAGTTTTTTTTGTAGGAAAACAACAGTGACAACACCATATTCATTCCCATCCCTTGACTGGTAACTGAGTGACCATCATTATGACTTCCAAGTGCACCTATAACTGTAACAACGTTGAGATAGAACATTAGCAAATCGCTCTTTGCTATTGCCTGATGTGTGGACAGAGGCACATATTCAAAATCTGAGAAACTAACCAATTCTAGTTGGAAGGAAAGCCACTTCACTTGTGTCTGTGTTGGGCTTGAACGATACTTGAAATTTCTGTAAAGAACTGTTTGCTTTCGAAATTACAAACCTGAAAGGCCACCTGAGAAAGTGGTTGTTTAGCAGTGTCTGATTCTGTGTTTGGAGCAGTGGGCTGGAGGGGGAAGGCGTTAAGATGAAGCCCAGACAGCTCAGCAGGAATGCGCATGTTAGACCAGTCCGGGGCGCCTCACGTTCCCTGATGGGACCTCCATTTGAAACTCAGAGGCCTATTTATTAAAGCTTGATGCCTCTTTAGAGCAGGGATATCAAAGCAAGAAAACAATCTGAACGGCTGCAGATGGGCTGAGCAAGCAGGACTTTAGCACAGAAGCCTCAGAAGATGGTGTAGAGCCACAAGGTATGTGGGTGGACATATATTTGGGCCACCAGATTGCATGCCAATTTGAAGGTTCAAATAGAAAAAAAAAACACCAAGAAGAAAACAAGAGAGCAGGCAGGAAAGAAAGGAAAGCAGGAAGGAGCAAACGAGCAACTATTTGGTGGATATTTGGGGCACCATTTCTGTGGGATCTTATTTCTTTAACATCTATTCAGTACATTTATATTTGTAAAATACAATCAAATCTTTCCTTCCATTATAAATCTATCTGATGGTTTCCTCAGTAAGTTAAACAGAGGGTTACCAAGTGATTGAGCAATTCCATCCCTAGGAATATACCTAAAAGAATTAAAAACAGAAACTCAAACAATATCTACATAAATGTTCATAGCAGCACTGTTCACATTTGCCAAAAGGTGGATACAACCCAAATGTCCAGCAACAGATGAATGGATAAACCGAGTGTGGTATATCTATAGAATGGAACATTATTCACCCATGAAAAGGAATGGTGTGCTGACACAGGCTACAACATGCATGAACCTTGAAAACATTATACTAAGTGAAAGAAGCCAGACACAAAAGGCAATGTGTTATAAGATTCCATTCATAGGAATATCCAGAATAGACCAAAGCATAGAGGCAGAAAACAAGGCGGGAGGAATGGGAAGTGACTGCTTAATGGGTACAAGGTTTTCTTTTGGGTTGATAAAAAAATGTTCTGAAAATAGATAGTGGGAATGGCTGCACAGTGCACTAAATAAAATTGAAATGTACACTTTAAAATGGCTAAAAGGGTAAAAATAAAAAAATAAGTCTGTAATGATTTCCCACTGCCTACAGCTACAAGTGTAACTTTCTCAACAGGTCATAAAATAGCCTTCACTGTGTGGCTATAGCTACCTTCCTGGTTATATACACCAGTCACTTTTCCATGACATCTAGGATCAGGCTACACCAGCCCATTTGCCATTCCCTCAGAGCATATGCCCTTCACTCTCTATGTCATGTGTGTTCTATTTCCTCTGTCTGGAATTACCCTCCCCCCCGCCCCCGGCCCTTGTCCATCTGGGCACTCTTCCTTGAAAGCTTAGTTCTATTGTTATTTTCTCTCTAAATTTCCTTGACTCGCTCCTTAGCCCCTCATTCCCTGCAGAATTAATTGCTTTATTAGCTGGGATCCCAGTGTGCCTTATATATACTTCTATTACAGTATTTTCTACATTGTACTGTGGTTTGTTTTCTTGTCCATTTTCCTCGCTTAAGGCCAGGGACAGATGCCAGTATCAGACACATGGCTATCTTTCTATAGATTGGCTGCTGAAAAAATTACATTGGATTGATTCAAATCACAGTCATACCTGGTCCATTTTCTTCTCACTCACTTCAGTTTTTGGTTCAATTCCAGAGCAAGGAGATGATAGAATTATTCTGTTTTCAAAGAGTAGGCCATTAATAATTAATTCAAAAAAGATAAAGTGCTTGGCATTTGAAAAAAATGTAGCAATAATAGTAGAAATAAAAAAAACACACAGTTGGGTATACTTTTAGTTTTGCAGTATTAAAAAAAAATTGGTGTAAAATTAACAGAGTGCTTCTTAATGGGGGATTTTCCTCATACAATGTTCTGAATCCTTAACTAAAGGATTACATTCTTACTGAGGTTTTCTTGTCTTCCTGCTTATCTCCATAGGAAGTCCCTGCCTTGAAGGAACTGCTCCTTTGTCTCTATTCTCTCACAAGCCCTAGTGGGGTGGTTTTTCAAATATTAGTAATTCAATACATAGGTGGTGTTTTGTCAGGTTCATGCTAAGTATTTTCATGTGCAGTTTTGGCATATTAAATAGTCTCTATTTTCAATAAAATTGTTGCACTTCCAATGGCAACCTTTGGCCAGAGAGCAGCGTCGCTGGGAGGAATGCCGGAAGCCTCGGGTAGCTGCCTTCCTCGGGCTCTTCCCTGAGCTGTTCTGCGGGGTCAGCCTTGTTTCTGGGGAGGCTCTCCTATGCTGAGAAGGCCTGGAGAGTCACGTGGGGAGCCAGAGTGCTCTTCAGCCTCTTCCAACAGAGCCAGCTCTCCAAGAGACCCGTGACTTTGCTGGCCTTCTGAAGTGACCTCCCTCCCAGCATGTTTATTTTGCAGTTTATTGAGGTGACAGAAATCAGCAGACTTGGGGCATCTTCATCCCTCGGCTATTAACTAGCTCTGTGACCTTGGGCACGTCCCCTCCCCTCTCCAGATCTTCGTTTTCTCATTTGTAAATATAGAGGTTGGATCCGAGTAACCTGTTGGGTCTCTGGCAGCATTAACCAGCTGTAATTATAGGATGCCCAGAAAACAGCAGCTTAATTAACTCTGCAAAATGTAAGGAGAGAAAAAGGTCAGTTCTCTGTCGGAGCAGGTAAGCATTAGCACAGTCCAAGTTTGAGAGTCCTTTCCTGTTTTCAAATTGTTCACCCCCATGCCTTTCCTTTGCCCTTTCAAATGTGACATGATTTCTTATTGCTAGTTTTCTTTTTCATTTCCTGAGGGTGTCCAAGGAGAAAGCAGGACTCTCTACATTATTCCAGCAATTCTCAAGGTTTGCCATTTAGTTGGAAGGACTCAACTGTATAATTTTTTTTTTCTTCTGAGATGATTTCACAGGGAATCAGTAATAGTAAGTTATGTCTGGTTTTAGGAACTGGAGTTAGAGTTTATAATAGAGAGCAAAAAGGAGTATCCTTTAGAAAATTGCATAGTATGATTTACATTTTGCCTTACTTGCTCATTTTAAATTTCTTTGAAGAAGTTTTGAAAAGATCTTGATGAAAGAAAGAAATCATATACTTTTTTGTTACTACAGGAAACAAAATTCTAGGTTTACTTCTTCTTTCCTTCATCAGAGTATTTAATACGCACAATCTACGTGAGGTAAATGTGAAGTCTACAATTATGTGTCAGGCTTCAGTTTGTTCAAAAGTTTCAGAGATGTGCCTTCTGAAGGTAATAATCCATTAGAAGTTATATTTGATCACTTTCCATTTAATTCGTATTGTGAATCTGGATTATTCATCTTAGTTTTTTCTTTGTTTCCTTAAATGGTATTTTAGGTGGCTTGCCCCATAGTGTAATTGGCATAATCGTTAATTTTATTGAAAGCCCTATTTAAAAATTTTGAACATGCTATGTCTTTCTTGACCCCAAATTTCCTCCTTTATGCAGAGGGAAGGATTTAACCCAGGTAGCCTCTTCAGTCATCGCTGGTGATGATCATCATGTTAGATCTTTTGCACAACTTCTGATTCTTGAGAGGACCAGCTGTTTTCACTTCAATCCCTCCACACGAAGCAGATTCAGGAGACCAGTCAGTCATCTGCATCATCCCCATCAGGGCTGGGCTGGCTCTTACTGAGAGAGCAAGAGTGTGACTCTCAGAAGACAGACTGAATAGGGTCAAGGTTTTGAGTCTTTGCCTGTCATAAGCATTTTGGTCATTTGGAAAACTTATTTAGAAGACTATCGAAGAGAAGGAAATAAACACGTTTAAAGAAGATTAGCTAACCTACACTGAACAGTGATGGGAAAGATGGAGAGAGGCAACTCCATGGAGAATGAGAGGAGAACATCACATAATGGTCTTAACTTTGGTCTCTCGATATGGAATATATTTTTCTTACAAAGTTTCTTCATTCTCGAGGGATTTTGTTTGTTTGCTTCCTTTTACAAACAGTAATAATAGGGAAGAGCCTTACAAAATCCATGGGAGATTATGAACTAGGGAAGTGAAATTGTTCTAGAGTGGCCATATGACCAGGAGTGCAATACTCATGGAATATAAGAAGAGCACCTTACATGCACACAGCACATTTCTTCTGCACAACTCAACCCAGTTTTTACAAAGAGGAAAAGGAGCCCTGCTCCCTGACTAAGCCTGTGTGATGGAGAAGAATAACATGGAAACTGCTAGTAATTACCATTTTTATACAGAGGGTCATGTGTCCATGTGGTAGGGTGGGGGGACATGAGGCACCCTGGGCACCAGGAGCTACAGGCCTGGTCCTGGCTCTTCGTGCTACAGATAGGAGCTTGGCAAATCATTTAAACCTCTCTAGATCTCAGTTTCTCATTGTAAAAGTGGAAGGTCCGACTTCACGATTTCTAAGAATTTTCCAAATGATTACAGTGATGATTTATGGAGAGCATCAGGAAGTAAAGGGTGAGTTTTCCAGATAGATAAAACCTACCTTTCTCTGTGTCAAAACTTGTCATTGCCTGAGGCCTTTGGGGTGTTCTTCTGTGTTGCAATAAGTTGTATCAAGGAATATGGCACTTCCGATTTACCGAATGATGTCAAGTTTGTGACCATCTTTACTAAAGGAGAAAATGAGAGAGCAGGGTAAGAATGACTTTGCCTAAGGGACTACAAGGAGGCTCAGAAGTAGAGAGGGGTCACCAGGAGGGCAGATGGGCGTGTCTGTGAGAGTGCCCGGGTGATTGACAGGCACAGCCAGGTCTCATTTGCAGGGCATCCCACTCAGTCATCCTGTTCATGGCCTTGGCAGACTGTCCCATGACAGCCTGTTACTCCCTCCTTTAGAAAAAGCAAATAGGAGGGATTGGCTGTAGCCAGGTTGAATTAGAACCCATGGACGCTGAACTTCTAGTTAATTGTTATCCTATTGATCCTCAGGGCCACTTGCAGTAGATTAAGAACATGAACATTGGTTATTCATTTTCTGTGTATTTACATGTAAATGCCACTTTATTGACTTGCAAAATACAGTATTGTCCATTTCAGCATAAATTTGGACACTGACTAATTTGCACTTGTTTAATCTGCAAGCTTGGCAATTTGGGGAAGCCTCCTACCTCCTCCTTTCTTCCTCCCCATAGTCTCACCTCACCCATGCAACAAAGCCAAGAGTGGTATTTTAGGCTATAAAAATACCACTAGATTCCTCTCTAAGCTTTTCTGAAGTTTTAAAATAAGTAAATAAAAATAAGTATCACATAGTTCAGCCTCCCAGGGGGGCCATCTTTGCTGTGTTTTCTGGGTACACATGGAAGAAAAGCCTTGTGCTCTCCTGGGACCACAGCTTCCTTGTCCAGGAGGGAGAGGAGCTCATCTGGACAGGAGGGAGCCAGGAGGGTCTAATATCTGTGAATGCGGCCTCATCTGGGATTGTGTTTATGCAGCTCTTGAGGGTGGTGGCAAGATGTGGGGAAATGGCCAGGAAGTACAGAAGCAGGGCTGTGTGTACTGCGGCTTTTGTCATGGGAGTGAAGTGTGCCACGACTAGCCTCTCTTTGCACACGATCACCATGGGTGAGGATGGGCAGGCACAGGTGGAAGCAACTTCTGCTTTCTTATCTTCTCATGCTGGCCGCTCTTCGCGCCTATAAAAATGCTGTCATAATTGAGCTGGGGATTCTGGAATTACAGTCCCCATAGCAGTGTAGCCTGCGGCCTTATTTATCCAAGGCTGTGGATTGACTTCTTTTTTATTGATCTAGGCCGATAATCAGGCAGTCTGTTGGGTTGTCTCTAATTATTTTGGCTCTCTTAATTATGGGATTGTACATGATCTGTTCTGTTCAAATAATTTCTCAGCAAAAAGAATTGACCCAGCTGAGGAGTGCATGCATCCACCCAGTTCCTATCTGCTCTGCCTTAGCCCTTCGTGTCATGTTAAATGAATCATTTTGCTTCCCTGTTTTTCATTTTCCTCTCTGTGAACACAGGGAGGATGATATTTATCTTGTGGCTTAAGATTTAGGGTCACTAAATATCAGGCACTAGCAAAATGTGAAATTGTTGCTATCAGTTCGATAGGGCCATTCATGCTGACTTCATGTAGTTCAGATCTTTATTTTTTCTAATTATGAACTTTCATAAACACATGCTCATTGTAGAAAAATGCAGAAAACTGCAGAGAAGAAAACAAAAATCATCTAAAACCCTGCAAATTAGTTATATAACTCCGTTAAAAGTTTGATTTATTTTCATCCAGTCTTTATGCAAATATATACACAAACACTTATTTGAGACAATACAATATATGCTGCTTTGAATCTAGGATTGCTCCAAAAGAATTTTCCAGTTTTAATCATGTAGCCACTTGCATAATATTTTAACTGTGGATGCATAGCCTTCTCGTTAACAAATCTTTCCTGCTTCCATATCTCCTCATAGGCCTCTTTTTTGCCCAACTGACAGAACATCTATCTGAAATGAAACTTGATCTTATCACTTCTCTGCTAAACCCTTCTGTGGCTCCTGATAACTTCCTGGATGAGGCCTTGTAGTGTAGGGGAAGGGGCTCTTCCTGCCTGGTCTCTGCCCGCCTTCCCTCTTAGAGCTTTAGTTCTTGCCACTTTCCCTCTAATACTTTATGTACCTGTGCCAGCCATACCAAACCTCCTGCCGCCAGTCCCTGTAAACACTCTTTCTATGCCTTCCCTTTTGCTGTTCTTCTGTCTGGAATGACCCTTCCTTCCCCAAACACCTCCCACCTCCTGCCCCAGACCTAGCTAATGACTCAAATTTCAAATTCAGAGGCCTCCTCTGACCCCCCTCACTGGGAACCCTGCTCTCAGGGATTGCTGTTCAGGAGGTGATGGTCTGCTTGGATCCCCATCACTTAAATGACTTCCAGCCCTCTCCAATCTGTTCTCCATGCTGGGGCAAGAACGAAGTGTCTTATATGTGTGTGTGTTTCTAAAATTCAATTTTGATCATGTCTTCTCCTCGCTAACAATCTGTGGCGACCTCCATTGAGGCTCACAAGAGAGACCAAGTCTCACCCTACCTTCAGGCCCTCTGTGGTCTAGCCCTCATTTCCCTCTCTAGCACACATCTTCCCTGACACCCCCTCATTCTCTGTCCCCCAGTTCTGCAGGCCTTCCTCTTCAAAGCCCTGTACCTGCCCTTCCTCCTGCCCCTCAAGGATAATCCTGTACATCCGAGGGACCTCTGCCTTCTTGCATTGACTCCTGTTGTGTGGTCTGCTTCCCATCAGAGCTGTAATTTTACATCTAATATTGCTATTATTTCAATAATGCCACTGTCCTTCACTAGACTACGCTCTCTGAGGGCAGAGAGTTCCTTTTTCATTCGATTTGTAGGTGGGACTGGATGGGGGGAAATGATAAGATCCAATAACTGCGGTTAGACAAGCGCTTCAACCAATCAGGCTGGAGAAGACCCGTTAGTTCAAGTGCGGTGATACAGGAAGCCTGACTAAAGGTGATCACGCATAAAGAGTGCCTGGTCTCTCATGGTCCCCGGAGAAATTAGTATCACCAGCCCCATTTTACAGATTAACTAAGAGAGAGTTTCATAAAGGTAGCAGTGGTCGGGCCACAATTTAATGTTAAACCAAGCTCCAGGATAGGGAGGCGATGTGGAATGAAGAACAAGCTGGTCCAGACTGTTTATTAGGAGGTGGTGGGCCTCCTGGTGTGGGGCTTGTAGAGTCCCACATGTTCATTTTTGTGTCTCGGGATGTATTTTGGCAGCTGGTTGGCTCATTGCATGGCCTTAAACCAGCCAGGCAGCCAAGTGGTGCAGCCAGAAGCAGAGAGCACTGCGGAGGCTGACTTCATCTCTGCATATTTGTGCTCTTGCTAATTAATGGCGCTCCCTGAGACCTTTTGCGTTGCTCTGCACAAGTGGGGACAGCTGCTGGCCGGAGTGCCAGGGTCCTCAGAGGGCACTGTGCTCAGTCCCTAGCGGTCACCAGGTGCTCAGACGTCAGAAACCCCGGGAACTTGAGCTCTGCAAGGAAATGGAGGTGCCCTTTGCCTTCCAGTCCAGGGCTTTTTAAGTTACTCCCAGAGTTGGCCCAGGACTGTGGGATGCCCTGGAACATCAGATATCTAGCCCCAGGCTTTGAAAACCAAACAAAGCAAAACAAAAGTCGCTGGTGAAAGAGAATAATCCATAAAGGATGTTGCCAGAGAGCTTAAAAGAATTTCTTCAGAAGTTTCTTAAATTAGATTTTTTCTTTTAATTACCTAGTTATCCTTCGGAAACTTGGAACAGTCCCATTTCTTATCAACATATTCCTTGTCAATTATGCACAGGCTCAGGCTTATGGTGCCGAGGGTGATGCTTAAGTACAAGGCAGCTGGAAGTTTTCCCCCTTGGGTTGAGGGGAGTGATAAGAATGCTAATGGGCTATGCTGGGCTGAGCTGGTGGCACAGAGCCTGGGGGCTGCGTGGGGAGCAGATGGGGGGCACCTGAGGGGCCGCTGGGGCAGGGCTGCTACCCCACAAGGTGAATGGGCGCTGGGTGAATCTTAAATTTTTGTGATTTTGTCTGCCCTCAGTTCTTTGCCCTGTATCCCCAAATAGCTGATTTATTACTAAGTGATGCTGAGTAAAACTGCTTATTGGCACTTTCTCTTCTTTCTGCTCAGTTGCCTATATCATTCGTGCTGCTTGATGTAAAATTAGGGCTGGAAAACATTTTGTGGGCACTTTCTGATGAGATGTGGGCTGAAATGTGGTGGTGGTGGTGGTGTGTGTGTTATAAGATGCAATGAGCGGTAGACAGTATAGCTCTGAACCATATGCATGTTATACCGTGCTCTCTTTGTCCTCCAGCAAGGATGTGATACGCACAGGAGGTAAACAGAAAGCGGATTACAGCTCCCCTTCATGCTGTCCTTGGAACCGGACCAGGAGTACATTTGTATTTCAGGCTCCAGCACCTGATGGTTATTTTGACTGTTTGAACGATGTGGTTAGGTTAGTAGGAAGAATGGGGACTTCAGTTTAGAGTATGCAGTTGTGTGGGTGGGGGGAGGAGGTTCTTTCCCCACGCATGGTGAGATCTCCACCAGAGATGGCAGCTCCAATTGGTCAATGGTGAGGTTTCCCCTTCCTGTCCTCACTTCAGGGTTAACCACTTACCCATCCCACCTCTCCCCCAGCCTGCCATCTGGGGCTCATGTGTGTCCAGGGCTCTGGGGTTACAGAGAGGTGGAATCTCTTCCCCTTGTGTCCCTCTCCCTGCTCCATTCTTCCAGCACCTCCTTCTCTTTCCAGAGCCTTTCCTCTGCCCCTTCTGGTTTTCCTTGGCCTCAGTCAGGGATTTAGGCACCTGAAAACCTGTTCAGCCAGCAGGAAAGGAAATCTGCTTTCCTGGAGTCTGTTTCTGCTTCCTGGTGGGTGGAGGGCAGTGTGAGCACTGGAAATCCACAGACTGATATGATAGAAGCAATGCCACATGTCAATCCATGCCTGCCTGCTCTGTCCTTGTCCATTTAAAGGGACTAATTAGGCATGATCAGATACAGTCATAGTGATTCTCATCTGACAAAGTCTGATAAGACAACTGCGAATTGGTTTTTGGAGGCAGATGCAAGTTCAGTGCCAGCTCAGTCACTTGTTAGCCGTGGAAGCTCAGGCAGATTATTTGACCTCTCTGAGCCTGTTTCCTCCTCTGCAAAACAGAGGTAATGACAGAACCTGTCTCGGAGGGGAAATGGGAATAAAGCTTTCGGCACAGAGTCCGGCATGTGGCGCGCCCTCAGTGAATTATCATTACTATTCAGATCAGCTCTGGCCAACCGGTGGTCCTTGGACCACTGGTGGTCCCTGAGGTCCGAAAGGTTGGTGCCCGCTGATTTAATAACTTTTTAAAAATATATATATATTTTATTGATTTTTACAGAGAAGAAGGGAGAAGGATAGAGAGAAACACATCGATCAGCTGCCTCCTGCACACTCCCTACTGGGGATGTGCCCGCAACCAAGGTACATGCCCTTGATCGGAATCGAACCTGGGACCCTTCAGTCCGCAGGTCAATGCTCTATCCACTGAGCCAAACCGGTTAGGGCGGCGCCCGCTGATTTAGATCACTCAAGAGGTCGGTACCTTGTTTTCCTTCTATGTAAAAAGGGAAGAATGTCTGCCTTTTGTAACTTACAGAATGTGTGAGAAGGCACTTTGAATACAGCCTACGAGGCTATGTAATAAATAAAAGTGTGATTATCCTTTTCCTAGAACTACACTAATGCAATTCTGGTGGTCTCCAAAGTGTGCTTATCTGCTGCAGATTTCTGTCATGATTTAGCGATGCCCGTGGATCAGTTGGAGGAAGCAGAGCACATGGGAAATAGTGGTAAAGGCTGCCAAAGACAGAGGGCCCTGCCCTGGAATCTTTTGCAGCTGCTACAAATGGCTTTGGGATCTGGCTTCTTCCTGCCATAAGGGTCTTGCCATGGGAAGGTGGTGAGTGCCGTCCTCTGCTCTTGTTGGAGTGAATTCTTGGTCAGCCATCCAATTTGGCAGTTTTACTTCTTGTCTCTGGAACCTGTCAGACCACCTAATCATGAGAGAGTAAGCTGAAGAAGCTAAAGAAAATGAAATTCGGACTTGTCAGTTTTGCTTGTTGATGGCTTAGCCTTTATCATGACTTAGAAAAAGTAGGGAATATTGTTTAAAATCCGTTTATATTTCTTTAAATGGATTTCCATAACCTGTCAAAGCCCAGGGGTACGACTCTATCAATTATGGAGCCAACTACCACACAGGCTCTCTCCTTAGATCCTGCAGACTGCCTTAAAGGGCTCCCAGTTTCCATTTATCTTGATATGTATCTGTGACACGTCCCCTCATAAATCCAGCAGCCCATCTGGTGAAGGGGACATGAGAACATTGTTCACAGGAGCAAATGTGTTTACGTTTTTTCCCCAGTCTGAGCAGAGCCGTTGCCCTTGCCTCTATTTTCATGCATTAGCTCTACCAAACATTGCTTTCCCAATCTCTCTCTACAGGAGTAATTAGTCAATTCAACTTGATCCAGGGCTCATTCTCATAAAGGGAACAAACTTCTGAAAGTGCAGCTCAATTAGAAGGATTCTATCAAGATAACCTGGAAGGGGCTAACAGTGCATTGTTTTTAAGGATAATTGGCCCGGAACACTGCCAGCCCATTCTGAAAGGGGCAGCCTTTCTCCACTAAGTTGCTCTTTTTTGAGTGTTTGGGAAATTGCTAACTCCCTCAGTGTTTATAGGTCATCAAGACGCAGGTGGGACACCCTCTCCATCTCTCTCCCTCCCTTCTTCCCATTTCAGAGTTACAGTTTTTGTTTTGTTTTGTTTTTGTGGTGTCATAATCTAGATGCGGAAAGTATGTCCTCTGTCTAAAAGGCACTTGCTAAATAAATGTTTGTTGAACAAATGAATAAATGAATGCGTGAAAGAAAATAAATGATTGACTTTTGATGGCAAAGAGTAGTGGTTGAGACCTGGCAAATTACTTCCTCCCAAATGCTGGAGGTGAGGATGAAATTACAAGTACAGTTGACCCATGAACAACTCAGATTTGAACTGCTCGGGTCCACTTATATGTGGGTCCCCCCCCCATATGTACATTTGGCCCTGCGACCCATGGGTTTCCCATCTGCAAATTCAACCAGCCTTAGATCGAAAACAATATTTTCACATTCTCAAACGTGGGTTCCCAACTGCAGGTGGAAAATACTGTTTTCCCTTGGGTCTGAGGTTGTTTGACTCAGGGATTTTAAAGGCCCATGGAGAGTCAACAGTTAAAAGAGGATTTTCAAATGGGAGGGGATCAGAGCCCTAACCTCCCCGCCTCCCGCTCCCCCACAACATTGTTCAAAGGTCGACTGTATATTCGATCCTCATGACAATTCTGTGAGCTTGTATTACCCTTATTTTACAAATGTGGAAATGCAGGCTCAGAGTGGTTGAGTTTAGTGCTCTAAGTGTTTCAAAGCCAATATTGTAGTTTATACCTTTGCCTGCTGCTTCTTATACACACATATTACATGCAGGAGAAAAAAAACCATATTGCCAAGTTTCTTCTAGTGTTGGAGGGTATACAGGCTTAATTTTTTTATTCAAAAAACAGCCTATATTCACTGATGGTCACATTCATTGAAAAAGTCATGCTGGAGAGAGAGGACAGCTTAGATTTGTTTCCCACGCTGACTAGATGCCTCCCTGAATCCAGGAGATTTGAACATCAGGTGTGTATTAATAGCAGCTTTAGACCCGTGTACGATTAAGACAGCTTTTGTTCAGACTGTATCGATCTCTCTGAGGCCAGCATGTTGTGACCAGACCTAGAGTAACCAACAGCCACTGTGGGTCTGTCCCTGTAACTTGGTATCCCCTATGGGAGGGAAATACCACAATGTGTTGTGGTTGAGCATCCACCGAGTCGATGACTGTATTCGATTTCACGTGGGTTGGGGCTGAGGGAACAAGGTATGGGATGGGGTGTCTGTCTGTTCCTGCCTGTGTCTGCCTCCCACAGAAGGGATGACGTAATCCAATGCCATAATTATATCCCCTTCCCCACATTGGCAACTTTGAGATGGAGAAAAAGAATAGGAATTGTCTCCACACTGTGGTTCTCCCATCTCCAGCTAGAGAGGGAAGGCAAAAGGAAGGAGAAAAAAATAATGGGGAGGGAGGAAGAAGCAGAGAGCAATCTGCAGAGCTGAAATCCCCCATAGGCCACATAAAATCACATCCTCTCTAGTCAAGAATACCCATCCCACCAGCTACGTCGCCGACTGTATGTGCCGTGATGGTTCTGAGAAGCGGAGAATCTCTGGTTTTAAATCTTTTATTATGTTTCAGTGTAGATACAAAAAAGTACATTAAAGGAAATGTGTAAAACTTAATTCAGGGAAACCAGTAGTCATCCAGAGAAGAGAGAGTGAATGTAGATACTAAAGCTCCACATTACTAAGAAGCTGGTTCTGCATTAGTAATACGAGACAATTATTGACAATTCTTGAACAAGATAATATATTGTGGAGAATCTAAATAAAGAATAACTTTCACATTTTTCAGGTACTTCTTATACCAAACATTCTTGCTTTTCATTGCTTTTACTTGAACACCTTCTCCTGGAAATCTCTCCTTTCGTACAATAGCCACCAGCCACATGAGACTACTGAGCACCTGAAATGTGACTTATCCAAGAGATGCACTATAATTGGAAAACACACACTCAATTTCGAAGGCCTCGTATGAAAAAGGGATATAGAATATCTCAACAATTTTCAAAATATTGATTGCATGTCAAATGAAACTATATGAAACTTAATCTCACTTGGCTTTTTTTAGTGTGACATTTAGAATATCTAAATGTGACTTGCACTGTATTTCTACTGGACAGCGCCATCCTAGAGTTACTCATTTTGTACCTCTCCCCTTTCATTTTTGGAAACTTGATGATGGGTTTGCCCTTAGGGGTCTTCACCTTCAGGACTCATTTCAGTCACTTGAGGCTTAAAAGACAGCACTAAGCCAAGTACACTGACTGCACTTGGTTTGTTTATTTTAAGTGTGGGCTGTTCATACCCATGAAAGGAGATGATGAGGAAAACATTTTGTTTTGCCTGCTTAGCACTGGATTCCTCTGAAATCAAATCTTTCTGGCCAGAGCATGGCAGCTACTTTGCCCTGTGACCCCCACGACTGAGCTTTCCTTTTAAACTGGGGGGTTTGCAGACAGAGCTGGTGGGGAAAGCGTTCTTTACTCTTCTGCCCACGGGTCAGTTCTGGAGTTCCCAGTCCCCTTTGAAATGTTTAGGAAACTGTTCACTGACCCTTCCATCTGCCGGAGAACCCGGAGCCTCGGTTACCCTGCTGTTGTCAGCAACTGTTGTTGACATGTCTCTGAACTGTCACGAACCCAGGGAAAGGTCACAGTCTCAACTCTTAAGGAATCTGGGAACTCCAAAGGGAGGCCGACTTTCTGATCTATGAGGAAATGACCGACCCTGAGTGCCTAAGCCAGAAGGTGTGGCTCAGCCTCTAACAGCAAACTCAAGCCAGAGAAGGGAGAAGCTGCATGGGCTGCTGTGTTTGGGGAAGGCTTTTTGAATGTAGACAGTGGGCCTGGAGGGACAGTGGGTTTTGGATTGTTCTAAGGTGTGGGTGTAGGTAGAGGAAGAAATGGGCACCACCTGGCCAGGGCAGGGGTCTGGGAGGTGTGGGGTAGCCCCTGGGGATCAGTCACAAGTAAGTGTAAGGGAAGGGGGCGCAGGGCAGGGACAGATGCTAGGTACCTGCAGCCTGGGTTTGATTCAGGAGGAAGCCAATGGTGTGTTCTTCATCAGGGGTGGGGCCGAGCTGGACGATGCAAACCCAGGCTTACTGCTCCCAGGGGCCAGCAGAGAAGTCCTCATCTTCTCTTTGCCTAAGTGTGGAAACTGGCACATTGGCAGGACATTAAACCATTCAATGAACCATTATGTAGCACTTACTCGGTGGCACTTTATTTTTAAAAAAATACATAATTCTAAAATAAATACATAATCACATATGGCGAGAAAACTATTTCCCACTTGTAGTAGCCAATTTAAAGAAACATGGGAAGTTAATGATACTGGACAAGGCGGGTGGATGTTGTAAAGCCTAATGGTGCTCCCGCTGCACATAGCAGACGAGTGACGGAGGCTCCAGAGGCCCCAAGTCTGCACACAGCAGATTTATGAAGCAGAGGCACTGCAGGGTGGCCGGAGGGCGGGGAGAACAGTGGCAAGGAGGCCAGTTAGCCAACTTCCAGGAGTGAGGATGGAGCGGGAACAGGAGAGGGAGGCATTGGTTGGGCCATTGTTCAGGCGGCGGTTGCATGTGTCTGCCTGGGTTCATCTGTGATGCCCATTTCAGGTACAGGCACCTAGTGTGTGGCAATGGTTCTGTACAGTGAACATGGGCAGGTCCCACGAGCTAACTCATGATTTGAAGCTGACACTTATTTGACGGTGGACCACACCCTATATACTAAGTCCTTGCATTACCTCTCATTCCTCACAATAACCCTGTAAAGTGTCTGCCATTATTCCCGCTCTTTTACAGATGAGGGCACTGAGGCTCCGAGAGGTGAAATGTGCCCAAAGCCACACAGGCAGGCGGGACTCAAACCCAAGTGTGTCTGACGGCAAGGCCTTTCGCTAGCACATATACCGACTCCTTCTTGATGGGCACTAACGACGTTTTACGGCATGCCCCGTTTCTCACATTTCTCCCTCACTTAACCTAGAATATGGGTTCCTATGACTAAGCTTGGAATTGGATTCATACCTCTAAGCACCAGAAACAACAGAAATTCTCCAGCCCATAAACCCCGTTCCTAACCCCTGTGCAGCATATTAATAGATCTGATTCTATGGTTAATATCGTCATTAAAGTGGCTCTCCTTGGCCCTTTAAGAAGCTCATTAATCACTAAATATAGACCACAACTCGTTCTTTTCCACCCTCCGCATGCTGCTTCCCCCCATTGTGTGATGCCATCTGGTGCTATGAGATCATGCTTTTTGTGTTCCTTTTCAGAGAGCCAGATTCATTGCTCTCTACACCCGGAAAGCCAGTTAATTCCAACTGCACGCATGGCTTTGAAAAAATTTGAATCTAATGCCTCCTTGTGGATTTTCACAGTATCACTCTTGACCGTAACATCACATGGAACTTCTGTCTTTACCACCATCCATGTACAAGTGTACGCTCGTCTTTTTATCAAAAGGACCTAATTTGTCTTGGGTAAGCCATCAAGAAACTACAGGTCTTTTCCTGTGTGATTGGTGTCAAGCTTCATGTGTCAGTTGTGCGTGTGTGCTGGAGGAGGCCAGACCTTAATCATATGCTTTCCTCCTGTAATCTGTTAGACTTTCGGCTATGACAGTGGAACAAGCTTTTCAGAACAAGGAACTAAAACAGAGAATGGCAGGCCTCTGACGCTGCTGATCTGTCCTTCACTCCCACTTTCTCTTCTAATTCTGCCCGAAGTCTCTAATAGTCTCCAAGGGAGGGGAGCATCAGGGCTGTAGAACATTTTCTTGCAAACTCAGCTGAGGAGCCGTGGGCTCGCCACCAGACTCCCAGTCTTAGGGGTCTTTGAGGACTGCTTGTTACTTCTGTCCAGGGCAGACCTTGCCACTCTCCTCACCTCATTTCTCTTCTCACTTCAGGGGATCCTGGCAGTTTAAATTTAGCCTGTGGGCCTGGTGGAAGAAGGAACGGGAATGGTAACGTGGTGATATGTGCACTGCTTACCTCATTCCTGGCACCGGCTGGACACCCCTGGGAGAGTGGAGGGGGGCGGGCTGGGCAGGCTGCTTCCTTCGTTTCTGCTACTCTCCCTGCCCACTGGGGTTGTGCCTGTTCCCAGCAAGGGTCAGAGGAGAAGATGGGCCCTGAGGATATTTGCAATGATGTAAAAGGGACCCACTCGTTTCCTTCCCTAGCACAGGAGTTGTTCCAGAACCAGCCCCGCTGAGTCTAGAACAATTTCTCCCCAGTCCACACCCATCGCCAGCATTAAGTATTATACTTACTGAAATTCCACTGATTATTTTGCATTTATAAGGATTTTTTTTTAAAAAAACAAACAAACAGCTGCCAGGATTAAAAGATGAACATTCATTCACATCTCTTTTAAGGTTAATCTAATTGGATTGCATTTATCCCAACGACTGATCAAGATGATTTACAATGGAAGAAGGAAGTCCTGTTGTGTTTTAATTTGAAGGGAGGGTAGATACTTTTATAGGATTCAGAAGACTTTAGGGGGGGAAATAGGCCCATATTATTTTATGCCGTAAAAGTATGGGTTGGAAGGGAGGATAGTAGAAGGTACTAGATAAAGTAATGGATACGCTTGCCCATTTCAAAATATTGTGCCTCAGGCAGGGAATTTTTCAATATCACCCTTTCTCCCAGGACCCAGAGCTCAGGTCAGTGAAATTCGTGTGTAGGAATTACATCAGGTGGCCTGGGGTTAAACAGGCTCTTGTGGTTGCCTGGAGACCTAACCACCACCTCCACCTCCTCACAGAAGGTTGTCTTTATGGAAAAATGTCTTCTGGTTTCTAAAAAACACACTTCCTAATGAACTCTTCGATGCAACCCATTTGAGAGTCAGAGGTTGGACCAGATTCAGACCTATGCAGTTTATCTGTGTTAACTTACTATTTCAAGCTGATTTCTCCCAACCATCTGTGTACTTTTAGGCCATTTCCCCTGGAGGAGTTTTGCATTTAGTCAACACAAACTCAGTGTTGAAATGCAATAAACGGAGTTTAGATCTTTATCCAATTGAATACATTCAAAAGTGAAACGTGGATTTTTTTTTTAAAGGTAGCACACTGTAAAAAAAAAAAAAAAAGAAACACGATTTTTAAAAATTATTTCATGTTTTAGGTTTTTACTGCTCTGACTGGCCTCTATTAATGAAAATAATCAAGACATTCCTACGCCCTCCCCATCCCACTCAGTTTGGAAGACGTTATTCGGCCTCGGGCCTCCCGAACTCTATTATAGATGCAACTAGTAAATCACATCTCTTGTTTGCCTCAAGGTATTGCGCAGCGGTGCACGGCGATCAAGTACCACTTTTCTCAGCCAATCCGCTTACGAAACATTCCTTTCAATTTAACGAAGACAATACAGCAAGATGAATGGCATCTGCTTCGTGAGTATTTCTGGGAAAGGGCCAGAGAGGAAATGGTGTCTTTCTGAACAACAAGTATTTGTAGGGTTGGGCTGAAAGATGCTGTGTGGATCCTACATGGGCCTCGGGGCCCAACTCGACTTGGTCAGAGACTCAGGGAGTCATTTCCCTGTGCCGTGGTCACAACTCGTTGACACATCAAATGTGTGAAAACCGGGCACAAGGCTTCGTAAGACGGTGCGGCATGCGTGGTGCCCGGGTGGCTTCCTGAGTCCTTTCCTTCCCGAGTCATCAGGTATAAGGACCTGCAGGTAGAAGGCCACTTGTCTTGGTAAACCAAGGCGGTTACACCTTAGGTCCTATTTTTGTTTTGCTTGTACGCTGTGCATTGTAGCTACTGTGTCTGCCTTAGACCTTGGTGTTTGTGCTGCACCATTTTTATGAGCATATGTCATCATCTTCTCAGAGGGTATCTGTTACCTCTACATTTCAATGGCAGATGCTACCCCTTTTCACTGTTAGGGAAATGTGGAACTCTAGAAAGGATCATGCAATGTGATGCTTCAGAGGGCTGATGTTTACTTGATAACTGTTGATTTAGGCTGCCTGGTGATAGATAACCTGGGAAAGCAAAAACCAACGCATCTAACAGTGGGGTGTGCCCCTCATCCGGGCTCCATGTGTGCACAGGTGTGCAGACCTGTTGCCTGGCCCCAAGGGCTGCAGACCTATCTTTGGGGCCTATTGTTTTAAGAAGCTAACAATTTTAAAAAATTGGCTTTGTTTAAAAAAAAAAAAAAAGAGAGAGAGCAGAGGGAAGGAAGGAAGAAAACAGAAAGAAGCAAAGCTAGCAGGACAATCCAAGTGCTGCTTTAGGGTAGCAACCAGAGTGGAAAGGGGTCCAGGTACATGTAGACAGTCCGTCCCTTGGTTTTCCCCAGAAGGTGGGGGAGGGGCTGTGTTCCTGGCCCAGTGATCTCAATTGTGTTTTTGTGAGAGACCAAACCTGACAGTTGTGGATACAGTGGGAATAGTCCCTCCTTAACCTGGGGCAGTGGGTGCTTGGGTTGCAGGGCCTGTGTTTAAGGGGGGAGGGTGGCTATGAACAGATGTCTCCTATGTGCACTTTGGGCCCTATTTCAGTCACCACAATGGCCTTCCCTTTCTCCAGTCCTTTTTGAAAACAGGCAGGAATCGATATAAATGAAAAAGAAAATAGCTGGCATCCGTAGTGCTCGGGTGAAACCGTATTTCACTGTAACTCGCTTTTTAGGCTCTTTCTCCAAAGTCAGATTAATCACAGCCATGGCCATGGTGGTAACCTGCATTCCTGTCGCGCTTGTAAAGATAATGAAGATATTTTGCACACCTGCCTTGCTCTCAGTGTACTAAGTGACTTGCTATCTGTTATCCAAGTTGACCCTGGCGCTGTCCTCTGGCCCATTCTCTACTTGGTATGGACTTCTCTACAGCCTCTCAGAGGGTAACTCCGAGCCCTCGGGGTGTTACACCCCATCTGTCCTCTTATGAAATAGGAAGGAAGTGCCCTAAGCCTCGATCTTGTAGGCCCTAAGCCTGTCTGTGCAACTTACTAATTTTCATAACATATACAAAGCTCTTCTTTCTCTAATTTTCAAGGACTCTCCTTCTGCTTATTATGTTGATGTCTGTTTGTGTTTCGAGATTAGATTTGAGAAGAATCACAGCCGGCTTCCTGGGCATGGCCGTGGCCGTCCTGCTCTGCGGCTGCATCGTGGCCACGGTCAGTTTCTTCTGGGAGGAGAGCCTGACCCAGCACGTGGCCGGCCTCCTGTTCCTCATGACAGGTACGTGAGCCCCTCAGACGCCTCTCCCAGCCAAGGTGAAGGCTGCTCTGGAAGCAGCTGTCTTCCCTTTGTTATCTCTTCATTTGTTCTGTTTTCACTTGTGAGACAAGTGGCCAGAAGAAGGTTCATTTGGCATTGGTGGGTCATACGGAATTTAAAGAAACAACAGTGTCCAAAAGGCACCCCGGTTTCTTCATTGTGGCCCATTAGAAGGTTGGATGGAAATATCTTGGGTTTTAACTCCGTATCAGTCAGCTCTGATTTTTCTATCCCATTTTTGCATACTGCACCCCAGCCCTGGCCGGACTCAGCAAACAGGGAGCCCTGAGAAGAGAGAGCGTCATAGAGCAGCACAGCCCATCCTCCAGGCTGAAAGTCAACTCTGGTGACATCCCTTAGTGATGGGGTCATCGGCGTCATGTTTCACACGAATCCTTCATTCATTGCATCCCACGCATGGTTTTTGAGGACTCACTATGTACCACACACTGCTCTAGGTACTAGCGCACACAGTGAACTAGGCAGACAAAATCCTTCTCCATTGTTGTTGTGGGGAGACAGAAACTATTTGTGAGAGTGATGAAAGCTAGGAGGAAAGTAAACAGGGTGGAAGAGGGGAACCCGGAAGGCCTTGCCGAGGCAGCGATTTCTGAGCTGAATTGTGAGGCGCACCCTTGGTCAGGAGGGTGCTGCCGCTGAGGAGAGCGGGGTGGGCGGGTGTATTTTGTGCTACAGAAAGCACACTGGTGTGGCTGGGGCAGGGAAAGAAAGGGGAGGATCACATGAAAAGCAGGCGGTGGCTTGGAATTTAACCTACCGGTGATGGAAGACACCAGAAGGTTTTAGGCAGAGGAGTGACTTGATCTTAAAGCAGGAGATTGGATGCCGGTGGGGTGGAGGGTGGAGGGTATCAAAGGACTATGGCCTTTTTGATAAGCAGGGGAAGGACATTTTTGTCTAAAAAGGAGTCAGGATGTAAGTTGATGGCGAACACTGAGTGCAGGGAAGAAATCTTTCCTTCTGTTCCTTATCCTATATAATAAAGAGCTAATATGCTAATTAGACCGAACAGCAGAACCACCATCCCGACGACTGTCCAGACGCTGTTCCGGACGAAGCTGGGGCTGTGAGGGCCAAGCCCCTTGCACGAATTTCGTGCATCGGGCCTCTAGTTATAGAATAAGTGGGCTAGGACAGCAAAGAATCACAAAAAAATTAGTGTATGTGTGATTCGTGAATGCCAAATTAACAGTTTCACAAAGGATGCTCAGTCTTAGAACCAGTATTACTCTAGATAAGTGGCCATCTATAATAATAAAAGCGTAATATGCAAATCGACTGAACAGCCAAACAGTGGAACGACCGTCCGGATGTCCTTCCAGATGACCTTCCATACGAAGCTGGGGCTGCAGCCACAGGATTGAGGCAGCTGCTGCGGCTGTGAGGGAAAGATCGAGGCAGCCACCCCTACTGCAAAGGCCTACTCTTACACGAATTTCGTGCATCGGGCCTCTAGTTTCAAACAAGCTTATTTCTATTAACCTGGAGTTCTGTTACTCAAGTGGCCACGACTGGGTTTTCTAGCACTTCTCAGGGTAGTGGTCACCCACCCAAGCCTTGTTAACTGGAGGCAGCAGCGCCCTCTGTGGCTGACACTGGTTTCTTTCTGTCTGTCTTCCAGGGCTGACGGGTAGGTGGCGCTTTGCTTTCTGGTGTGCTCCACCAATCAGCCTAGGAACCCCCACCTACCCCTTTTCCCGCCCTGTCAGTAATGGGGGTCATCATTCAACACCCTGACGGAGCATTCAGAAGTCACTTGGCCCCTGACTAGTTGTGAGCAGAAGACCAACCTAGGTTTTCCCGATTTTGTTGAATACACAGCAGAGCACAGGGGCTAAAAGTCTAGTTCCTGCGGTTTTGGAGGAGGGTTTGAACCCTCAAGACCAGTCATCGGGTGCCTGCCTGAGGGATTCATTTAAAATCCAAATTATAGAATAAGATTCAGAGGCCCGTGCTACCCAGAGAATTCCTTTATGCCTCTGCTGCGGCTCACTGGTCGTAAAAAAAAATCTTCCCCATTTTCTTCCTTCCCTTTATTAGTTGAGCCCCCATTTTCCTGACTCTAGTCCCCATATACATGAAATAAATGCAAATTACCTCCCTCCTCTCCCCAACCCCGGGAAGGCCCACATCACATACCCTGGTCAGGAAAATGAGGGATGCCTGAGTAGTAGTCCAGGCATACCTCGTTTTATTGTCTGTCACTTTATTGTACTTCATGGATGTTGCTTTTCTTATAAATTGAAGGCAAGACCCTCCACTAGCAAAGATGACTCACTTTATTGTGGCACTCACTTCATTGTGATGCTCACTTTATTGCGGTGGTCTGGAACTAACCTGCAATATCTCAGAGGTATGCCTGCAGTTTTTAAAGGACACTTTTAATATGGGTGATACATGGATAATTTAGCATATAAAACAACTATTAGCAATAAGATAAATCACAGGGACATAAAAGCCAGGCCCAGTGAATTTTCCTTGGGAGACTGAGGGGCTGGTTTGGTTTAAATGAAAAAAGGGTAGGAGTTCAGTATTGGGTTGACTCAGAGGAGAGCTAGGAGCCAAGTTTCCTGAGCCGGCTCCCCCTGTCCCTGCTCCGCCCTTATTTCTGATCCACATGTGGACTGTAACTTGGGGCCCAGTGAGTGACTAGCTCACGGATCCTCTGGCTTTGTTATGGAAAGCCCCTGTGCAATTGTTAAATAAAAACAAAACAACAGCCACAATAATAAAAAGCCATAATAACCAAAACAACAACAACAAACATATAAACTTGAAGTTTGATTGCCATTCCTGAAGGACAAAGAGACACAACACAACACAACATTGTTTTCCTCCTTGTGCTTTGGGTTGCCCAAACAACATTTTTGGAATAAAGGGAAAATTCACTTGTAGATCCCATCCCCTCAAAAATTAGATTGTTTAATTATTTTTCTTGCTCATGAGTTTGCCTCATTAGAGAGAGAGAGAGAGAGAGAGAGAGAGAGAGAGAGAGGAACGTTTGTGACCATCATCACATGGGAAGTATTTAGTCCTCTGGGCTACCACTTAACATCATACCCTCACCATTCCCCATGTCGCTACATCGTCCTCTACTCAGTGTTTAATAGCTGCATGTTCTTCCATGGAGTGGCTATGCTGTATTGTAGTCATCTGCTTCTTTACTGTGGGATTCCTGGAGGTTTGTTTTATTTTTCTACTACAAATGCCTCTTTGTTATCTTTGTGAACACCCAGATAACTATGTGAATCCACTGCAGAAGATATATTAGTCACAGCGGGACAGGAGAGCCCTAAGGGTTAAAAGAAAAAATTGATTTTAATTAAGCAGAAGTGTCTTCAGCAGCCCTTGTCAGAATCACCCCCACAGATTTTTGATGCTAAACTTAGCCCCTTCTAATGTGCTGGCGTCTTCATTTTCCACCTGAACTTATTAGCCAAGCCTTCAATGAGGAACATCAGCCATGTGACAGTTTGCCTATTGCATACAGACAGTCCTCGATTCCCCACAAGTGGAACAGCAGTGCTGCCGGCTGTCAGCTCTCCCCGGGGAGCCAGTTCTCCCCCTTCCTCTTTCCTGGGGCCCCTCAGGGGGTGCTGCAGAAGGACCAGGGCCAGGCCTCACTCTCCCAAGGGCTTCAAATGTAGCCCTTTGACTTCATGTCCTGTGAGGCGACACACGTGGTCACAGAGGCATCGAGGACGGAGGGAGTAAGACACACGCCTTCTAGCTGTGAACCGCTGCCCATCATTAGAACACACTGCTTCCAGGGCGCTGGGAAGCAATATTTCCCTCCACATTAAAGGATGCCTTCCATTCGGTAGCCATAGTCACATTATTATGAGGATAAGTTGTTATAAATATTTTAAAGGCTTCATTTGTTCAATGCAAACATTTCTTAATTTTTCAATTACAGTTATATTCCGGATTACTTTGTATTGGCTTCAGGTGTACGATATAGTGCTTAGAGTAGTAGACAGCCATATGCTTTACAAAGTGTTTTCCCCAATACGTCCAGTATCCACCTGGCACCACGCATAGTTATTACAATATTAGTGACTATATTTCCTCTGTTGTACTTTATATCCCCAAGACTGTTTTGTTATTACCAGTTTGGACTTCTTAATACCTTCCCCTTTTTCACCCATTTCCCAACCCTCCTCCCTTTTGGCAACATCAGGTTGTTCTCTGTATCTACGAGTGTTTCCATGTCAATGCCAACATTTTTAAATACAATTTTTAAAAAATACGTTTTTATTGATTTTTAGAAAGAGAGGAAGGGAGAGGGATAGAGAGAAACATCATCGATAGGGTGCCTCCTGCACACCCTCTACTGGGGATCAAGCCCCAAATCCCATCATGTGTCCTGACCGGGAATCACCGGTGACCTCTTGGTTCATGGGTCGATGCTCAACCATTGAGCCACACCGGCCAGGCTCAATACAATTTTTGTGTCTTGTTGTTGGGTCCTTATTATCTTCTAATGTACTGGTCCTCCCTTGATGGGGGTCTCATTGCCCCACTGCGTCCATTTTATGCCCTGAGTGACCACAGTAACAGCAGATAAAGGGGAGACAGAGCCCAGGCTGCCCCAGCAAAGCTCAGGAACAATTAAAACCCCCATTAAGCTATTCATTGCTTTGCTTCAATGTATTGAAATAAGAATAATTTTAAAAGACTAATTCATTCAAATCAAAAAAAAGACTTGACTGCAGTGGCCGTATTGAATTATCTAGGTTATCCATTGATTATAACAAAACTATAAGTTTTCAATGCCTTATCTGGAACCCTTGGGGCCAGGTAGTTTCTGGAATTCCGGATGTTAAAGTCTTCCTGTAGAAAGGTAACATGGTGCATATGTTATCTAACACCTTCAGCAAGGCCTGTAATCAAATACATTAACATGTCTGCAGCAAAACATATCCTGAGCTGGATCGATGTGGACTATAAATAGCCTTATGTCCCATCAGGTCAGGCTTTGCCTTTAAATGAGATTGCTGCAATCTTTCAGGAAAAGAGTGGGTGTTTGGGGGATTTAATAATTGCAGATTGTGGATTTTTTATTTACTTTTGTGGGGTTTTTTGTAAAGTTTTGTCTCTATTACTCCTGCCCAGTCATTCAATCTGTGTGAAAAGTAGCATGAGGCATTTTTTTTTCTGCTTTCTGGAAATTGCAAAGAGACCAGGATGATGGGCAGGTCATTCTTTGAAGAAAGGGTGGGGGGAGGGCAGGGAGGAGGGCAGGGGAGTCAGTGTTTATGCCTTTGGGCATTTCAGTTATGTTATTTATCAAGCAGGCTAACAAGGGTGAAGTAACTTCTACTTCTTTCAGCCTTTTAAGCACATCAAAGGAGGATGGTCCAAAGAATGGCCCCAGTTACCCTAATTACATCTTACCAGCTGGCCACAGGCACCATGAAAATGTTAGGGAAGGAAATTAGGTTGATGATCTGGGATGGCCGCATACATTTTCTCTGTCTCAACCCGAAAATATCCCTTCCAGCCCTATAATTTTGTGATATCATGGTATTTTCTAATTAAGAATATTGGCAGAAACCCTTTTAATATTTTATAAGAAAAGTAGCTGCATGCAGGGCTTTTCAGAACCAGTAATTATTCACCCTTTTGAAGATGCTCTCGGCAATAGCCAGGACTGAGCTTGGGACTCTCTCCCTGGGCGCCACCAGCTGGGCTGAAGGGTATCGGGGTAGCCACAGGTCACTCCCAGCTGGTCAGGGGAGAAGGAAAAGGGAAGGGAAAACCTACGAGAAGAATGGAGGAGAGGCCACTTCTCTCCTCATGGATTTTAGGAAGGACCATTAGATTTGGACTTTTGAATGCAGGGATGGTCCTTATCTTCTCATGCCCCTGTCCCATTAACTAGATTGCTACTGACAAAAAGGCAGCATTATTTAAAACTACAGCCCGATGCACGAAATTCATGCAAGGGGCTCGGCCCTTGCAGCCCCAGCTTTGTCCAGAAGGTCATCCGGAAGGATGTCCTGAAGGTCGTTCGGCTGTCTGGTCTAATTAGCATATTATGCTTTTATTATTATAGATATGGAACCAAAATGGAATTCCACAGTATAAAAACTGACCTAGGACTAACAATCCAGGTACAACAAAGGTGTTTTCATCATTAAAACAACACTTTTTCTTGGTGTCTTTTAAGTTAGATGGTTTTATTTTTACTTTTTAAAATGCCTAGAATGGGTCAGGCCTCTTTTTACAAAAGCTTTGGAAACTTTGGAAACAATGCTTTGTCTAGTCTCAGTACCTTTTCTTGTAATATTCAGAAACAGTCCTGCCCATCCCACAAACGATATATTTGGGGACTTCTTAGAGATGTGAGCCTCTGAAAAGGAGGAACTCTTAGATACACTCTTTTGTTAATCTTGGCGTTCTTCTCACTCAGAACAACTTCAAGGACACCTTGGAAAGATTAAAAAGTGTCACTAAAGACCAGCCTGGGGGGCATTTGTGGGAAGGGGGAAGGCCAGGCGGAGGCATACTTGTGGGCTCATGGTAACCCTTTCTACCACTGTCAGCTGAGTGAGTAAAGGCCTCGGAAAATAAAGCAGGCTTTCACCAAGGTTTGAGGAGTGCCCTAGTCCACAAAGAACTTAAATGGAACAGAAATGCATATAACATTTTATGATAAAATAAATACAACTAAGTCACAAAAATAGGATGAGCAATCAGGTTCGCAAGGCACAACGGATCCAAGGGTGAGCTTAGTAGAAAGAAAGCATGCCATGAAGTCCCCAACTTTGGCTTGTGGTGGGCCCCTGATTTAGTTTTAGGGAGTGTCAGCTTTCTGGCAACTCAGTCCAAGAATTTATTAGTGTCACATTCACAGTGTCCATGAAGTAAGCACAAACCAAGTGCCAGGGAGAGCACAGCCACTCCGGACACTGAGGGCAGAGAAAACCAGCCTCCGTTAAATCTGCAGGTTAGATGGTTTCTGATCATCCCTTTCTGTTCAGTGTGAACTGGAGGTGTTAATGCTAAACTTCATTTCACCAAACACAATTTTATGGAGTTGGCAGGGGAGAGGTGCTAAAAAAAAAATCAACCTTTAGTGCAAAATCAAAGGGAGTAAATACAGAAAGAAAAATCCATGACAATCTCTTTTTTATGTAGGTGCACATTACCAGATACTAGATTCGCTAGGACGTTTTGGGAACTGCGCCACATTTTGGAATAACTGAATTACAGAAATTTGACACTGTAAGGGACTTCAGTAACCAGCTCCCTTCCCTAACCCCTCCTTTTTTTCCTAGATGAAGAAACGAAGGCTCAGCCAGGCTAGGTAATTTCAAGGTTGCACAGTGATTAGCAGTAGGTCTGCAGACCAGAAAATGCATTTCCTGCATCTCAGCCTATTGCATTTCGACATCAAAGGATGCTTAAAAGTCTAAGTTTGGACTCAAGTTTTCAGAGGTCATTAAAACCATGTTACTTATAAAAAAGACTTTTTTAAAAAAATCCTCATGCAAGGATATATATATATATTTTATATATATTTTATTGATTTCTTACAGAGAGGAAGGGAGAGAGATAGAGAGTTAGAAACATCGATGAGAGAGAAACTTCGATCAGCTGCCTCCTGCACATCTCCCACTGGGGATGTGCCCGCAACCCAGGTACATGCCCTTGACCGGAATCGAACCTGGGACCCTTCAGTCCGCAGGCCGACGCTCTATCCACTGAGCCAAACCGGTTTCGGCAAGATATATATTTTTTAGAAGTCCAATGCGCTATCCATTGCGCCACGGAGCCACCTAAGATATATATTTTTTATTGATTTTGTGTGTGTGTGTGAGAGAGGAAGGGAGAGCGAGAGAGAAAGAGAGAGAGAGAGAGAGAGAGACACACATAGATGTGAGAGAGACATCCATTGGTTGCCTCCCTTATGAGCCCTGACCAGGGATCAAACCTGCAACCTAGGTATGTGCCCTGAACAGTCACCTAGTCACTTGAGCCACCCAGCCAGGGCAAAAAGCTTTGTTTTAAGCATTCAGCTGGGTGCAGACAGTTAAATGCAGAATGGAGTTGCTTTTCCTGCGAACAGGTCATTTTTCTATTATTATCTTGTACCTATTGAAGATCAGACTTTTTCTAACTGCCTTATTGTTCTATTCCCAGAATTGGTTAGAAGGACCTTGTTATATATAAACACTGTCTTTGTGTTGGTGCCAGGAAGAACATTCTTGTAGATGTAAGGGCATTTGCTCTTCACAAGATTTGAAAAGAGCAGAGGAATATTCTTTTTTGCCTGGTTCATTCCTTTATGAAAGAATTATTTCTATGATGATCTTTCTTTGGAGAACTCAAAGTGACATGTTTGCCTTTATATTCCGGAGCAAGGACTCGGAAGACAAGATTTTATCCTTTGTAGAAAAGCAATCACTTTAGAGTTCAAAAACAGAATTAGGCCGGGTAGAAAATATCAAATTATCTCAGATCACGCATCCTTTTAATTGAAAACATTTCTTTTCTAAATGAACATTTGGAAAAGGATTCAGGCGATGTGCTCTTACATGATTTGAGTGGAGGCAGAATTGCAGCACTTACAAAAAATTGCATTCAGGTGATCTTTTTTTCTTCCCTCTTGCTGCCGGCTCTGAGCTTATTTTTCTGGTAGTGTTTCTGATCCCCAAGGCTCTGTTTAAAAGGGGGCGTTATCTTATTCCCAAATCTGTGTCTCTGTTTCCTATGGAGAGGCTGCATAGATCCCTAAAGCCACCAAAACAATTTCCCAGCAAATAGGTGTGACCTCCACTGTACACAGGATAAACCAAAGAATGAAGGAGAGCCGCGTAAGACTTGGACCACGGTGGCATTCCCGTAGGTCAGAGGGGACCAGATCTGGTTTTTATTGCCCATCTTCAGCTCAGCAACAGTCCCATTCTGATCCCCTGCCCACCCAAAGGAGCATCCTTGGGGTCCATCGTGGTGAATGGGAGCATCACTTGATCACAGGCTCCTAAAAAGCCTGTGTTTGGGGGATTTTTATCTGAGCCCCGATTTTAGTGGAAGGACAATGATACATGCGTTGGTATAAAAAAGTAAAATCTCAGGTCTGTCCATTTATATCACCCAAATCGCCTACATTCGGAATGGTTGAGGTATATGACCTGCTTACTCAGCTATTTTTACATCATTTCCAATTTCCTGGATTTAATTATATTGTTTAAAAGTTTTTATTCATTCATTTTTTTAAAAAAAAACACCAAAAAAAAAAAATCCCCACATGATCTGTTGAGGCCCTAGTATGTACCAGGCTCTGTAACTTAAGAAATGATTTAGCACTTGTAAAAATTAATTTAAAATCTTATTTACAGGCAACATGACAAGCAGTAATGCTGGTGGTAATTCAAAGAGAAAGCAGGCTTGTAGGATGATTGCAACTATATAAAAATGTGGCAAACCTAGATATGGAACAAGGGAAATGAAAACTTTTACATTAGGTTTGAGTGGTTATAGAAGAGTTTTAAAAATAATTACAATTTTTATTAACTTTTAAAGGAAACAAATATAAATTTAAACATACATACCATTCAAGCAAGGTAATTCTGAATAATTCAAATTATTAGAATTCTCCCCAGTGTTCTTCATTGCTATATCTCCACTGCCTAGCTTACAGTCTGGCACATAAAGGTTTTGCCAATCTTTGTTGAATGAAGTAATTCAAGTCAAAAAAAAATTATAGATCCTTTCTTAATTTGGAGTGATCGCCTCATCGGTTGGTCTGATTTTCACAAAGGCCAGTCTGGCATTTGCCTTGCATGTCGCCGGCAACACTGTAACTGATCCTTCGTTCTCTTTGTATTATTTATAGGAATATTTTGCACCATTTCCCTCTGCACTTACGCCGCCAGCATCTCCTATGACTTGCACCGCCTCCCGAAGCTCATTTACAGCCTGCCCGATGATGTGGAACACGGCTACAGCTGGTCTATCTTTTGCGCCTGGTGCAGTTTAGGCTTCACTGTGGCAGCTGGAGGTCTCTGCATCGCTTACCCATTTATTAGCCGGACCAAGATTGCACAGCTAAAGTCTGGCAGGGACTCCACGGTATGACTGTCCACACTCAAGTTCACTGCTCGGTGGCCCGTCCACAGTGCAGACGACTCCTGAGGGGAACGGAGTGGAGTTCGCATCAGGATCCCAAGCACAAAGCGGTCTTTTACATTCCAGCCTGCTGCCTGCCAGCCGTTTCTGGATGACCGATATACAGTCATGCAAAACCTCCCCACCTTCCTAAGGACAAGACTACTGTGGGTTCAAGTGCTTTAATGACTACGTATGCTTTGACTGTGAGGAGTAGGGAGCCAGTGCCATGGAACACTTCTAGGTTTTAGACACAGAGGAGGTGGCAGTGGGAGAATGTGTCTGATTGCCACTTATTGCAGAAAGTTTGTATATAACAATTACCTGAGAGTCATTTCTATTTGCAAAGGGATTCGTAACAAAGCAAGTATCATTTTTTTTGTCCTCGGACCATGCTTGTTAAATTTTCATACAGCATCTTCAGAACTTGTCCTGATGGTGTCTCGTTGTGTCAGCACCAAATGTCTGTGGATGTTCCTTGTCACAGGAGGATTCTTCTTCTGTTGCCTTATTTATTTTTTAATTGAAGTTTCTTCTCCGCCTTTGTACTGGAATCAAATCCATAAGGAAAACAGATCAGCTGTGTAAGAGCTATTCCGTGACACTATGCAGTATTGTTTGAAGTCCTATCTGTTGTCCACCCGCGCGGTCTCTTCACCTTAACTGATTTCTGCATTAAATGACTGCCCCCTTGTTAATCTGGGCGTGTTTTCCAGTTTTTCCGCCGCGGCAGCACGCTTCCCAGCCAAACAGACAGAGGTGAACCTTGTTTTAATAAGACTGTCACTAAGCCTTTCTAATCACTCCATTTCCATTAGGTTGGCTATTGTGATTTATCTTTTGTATGTAGCAACCACGCACTTGTTATGGAAAAAAGATGTCATTAAAAATATTTTTTAAATATGTTTTTTATTGAGTTCAGAGAGGAAGGGAGAGGGAGAGGGAGGGAGAAACATCAATGATGAGAATCATCGATTGTCTGCCTCCTGCAAGCCCCCTACTGGGGATGGAGCCCAAAACCTGGGCATGTGCCCTGACCAAGAACTGAACTGTGATTTCCTGGTTCATAGGTCGACACTCAACCCATTGAGTCACATCAGCTGGGCTGAATTTTTTTTTAAAAAACCTTACCATAGTATTTTAAATCACCACCCCCCCGTCCACCCCCTTTACTCTCTCCCTCTCTCTTCCTTTACCATCTGCCTGGTATTTGGCCAGTATGGAGGCTACAAGGTCTCTGCCTTTCTCCCTGGACCACCTAGGCCATTAGATTTCAACCTTGGCCGCTCATCAGAGTCATCTATCCTTCACCTGCACCTACTCTGGACCCCACCCCAGACCAATTGACTCAGAATGTCTGCAGCTGGGCTTGAGTATGATTGAAAAACATCGCAGATAATTCTGACGTGCAGGTGGGATTGAGAGCTACTGTTCTGTGCCAGCCGCTGACATTCATTTACCTCTTACGCAGTGCTAGTAACCGGGCTTTGTTTTTTCCAGGCGTAACTTCATGTAATCCTCTCCATCTCTAAGGTAGGTTTACTCTTATTCCATTTTCCTAGTAAGGATGCTGAGGATCAGACTCAGAACACGTGCTCCATTTTTTTCCTCAGTCCTCCCCCTCCGTGTGGATGTAGGACAAACAGTTTAAGTCCTTCCATTGTGTTTCCTTATCTTTAGCTGGAAGGGTGGGCACTAGCTCACGTCTAAGCTTTTCCTCTGAACTCCCACATTATCCTCTAGGCTATACACAATGGGTAATAAAAATGCTCTTTAAAATAGGAGAAGTAAGACACTCTGAGCTTTTAATTTCAGAAAAGATACATGTTTTTCCAAAAAACTGATTGGGTGCTCATAAAAGGCTAACGATGATCTACCCTCCTCCCCTGACAAATACAGCCTGGTTTTCAAGCGGCAGTGTCTGGAAGAGGTTAGAGGACCCCAGCAACGGCACGCGCGCTCGCGAGGCCTGTGGGTATGCTCCCTGGCCATCTTGCAGGCCTGTTTAATAAACCCGTCCCTGGGTGAGATCAGAGATACACAGCACGGGGCAATATTTTTCTTTATGGCTTCTATGGGAAATCTCAAAGCAGGAGAGCTGCTTCTTTGAAGTCTTCTTTACAGATCCCCTCGAAGATGTCGAGACTCTTGAACATTTATATTCCAACCGCTGAGGCAGTGTCTGAGTGACTGACTTTTGAAGTGTCTGAGGAGCTTCCTAGGGGCTGGGGGTGAGGATGGAAGAAAGCCTCGCGGGGACAGGAGGTTGAAGGGTTCACGCACCAGAAAGACGTGCCCAGAAGCGGGGAGAGTTCAGTTAGGATTCAAACGTGCGCTGGCATGAACAGAGCCTCCCGCCTTCCAGCCAGAGCGAGCTCCGAGCGAGGAGCGGCGTGCCCACGGTTTCTGCCTCTCTATTCACTGTCAGGAAGTGTGACCAAATGTTGCCAAAGTCTAGCGTTTGGCCCCCCTGTCCTTGGGCTTCTCTTAGGGTCATTTTCTTAACTAGCTTTCGAATGAAGACGATTGAAATGGCTGCTGCGGTCCTGCGTGGGGCAGAATAATTTATTGAGACGATTTGTTTTTCTCCTTCTGTTCTCTCTGTCCCACCGCTAGTTGCATGCCTGTAGCCAGACTGTGTTTCTTTGCCTAGCGGTTTTTTGGTGTGTGTGTGTGTGTGTGTGTGTGTGTGTGTGTGTGTGTGTGTGTGTTTGCCGGATAGAAAGCTGAGGCAGCTGAGTTCATTGAAGTGAGGATACAGTGGGTCCGGGAGGGTGGCCAGGCCAGAGGACTGACTGTGGGCTAGCAGAGCTCAAGGGCATCCCAGAGACTGGAAAGAGAAAAGGGTGGCAACCCCGTGACTAGGTGGGCCTCACGCCCTGTGACCTGATGGTATCATCAGGTTAGATTCTAGGAGAACTTTTGACAAGTCAGAAAAGGGTAACTGAGACAGATGGTTAGACAAATGGAGCCAAACAAGTCAAATAATTGACAGCCAGTTAGTAAATCACAAGATCTTATCTTCCCTAAACCAAGAACACTTGAGAGCAAATAATTTGCACTTCTCCTCCCTAATCAGAGCATAAATAGCTTAAATCACCCAGTCAGGGACATAGATAACAGAGACCTAATTAGTGCCATTCATGGCAGCCAAACCCATGGACTTCTAAAGACAGGGGGAAAATAATAAACAAAAAAAAATAGAACCAAACAAATTCAAGATACAGGCAAAGCTGACCAGAAAATGACCCTGGTCCCTCTATGCATGCATTTTGGTACATCGACATATTATTCAAAAACACACCTGGAAAACTGATGAATAATCTGCCAAAACTCTGCCCTGAGACTCCCCCTAGGGTTCCTGACCAAAAAAGAAAGATAAAAGCCCTCAAAACAAAGGATGCCAGTGTGGGCTTTCTCTGGAGCATGCCCACACCTTTTCTTTCTCCTAAACTCTAAGGGTCCCCATGAGACTTGCAACCAGGGGAGCAATAGGCAGTGGTAGCTTGTCCCGGACTAACCCCCTGAACCTGTCTTCCAGGCCCTCTTCTCTGACGTTTCTAGAGAGCCAAAGCAGCCCCCCCTAGGCTCTCTCGTGTTGCTTCTTCTATCTCAGGCCCTTCCTTTGTTTCCCCCTCGCCCACTTTAATAAAGGGACTCTCCAAATCACCTGGACTTGCGTTGTAAATCTTTCCTGCACACAGTCAAGAACCTACACATCACAGGCCAGCCCTAGGCATACCCGCTCTGGGCCTGGTCCCTTTCTGGGGATGTCAGGACCTCAGAGAGAATGGCTGTGTGGGGTGTCCAGGGATGCTGGGCTTTTGGTACAAGGGCTCTCATGCCCCAACCGTGAGCAGTGAGTTGGGAGGAACCAAGCCTTGGAATAAAGGGTTTCTCAGTGATAGCCAGTCTGATCTTTAGAAGGCCCGGCTCTGTGTGTGTCCTTAATGATAATTGAGGGCAAATTCCCCCAGTGCTGCAAGACAGAGCTTTGACTAGAAAGTGGATTTACAGAACTCCTGGGATTGTAAACTAAGAATCATGTCCATCTGCCATATATAGACAACATTTACCAAAAAAAAAAAAAAGGGTGAGGGGGCTTTCCTATAGGCCCACAGGCCCCTCCTTTTAACAATGTCATTCTTGATTTGTTTGCAATGTTAGAACCATTGCTACCTACTCTGAGGGAACCCTACGACCTCCTTCTTTGGAGCACATGGACCTTTGATAGTCCAGAGTCCAGGATGTGGGAAACCTACATAGAATGTCATTTCTCCATAAAAGTTACTGTATCTTTCAACAAATATTTACTGAATGCCTACTATGTGCCAGGCACTTGGGAAATTGCCAAGAAGCAAAACAGATAAGGGTTCTTGCCCTAGTGAAGTTTATTCTAATATCAAATGCACCAAAGGACAGGTGAAAAATGAGATCTTTCAAGCCCTAAATGTTTTCATAAATCCAGTATTCAAGTAAATTGACATAGTGAAATGTTTCTTTTGAATGACATTTTTAGTGGCTGTGCCTTTTATTTCATGTATCCTCAGCAACATAAAAAGTACATGAACTTTTTTTTTTCTCATTACTCTTTTAAAGACTTCCCATTTGAAACTTAAACCTGAGAATGACAAAGGTATACTGCACAGGTAAGCCTCAGTTACCTGAGCTAAAGGTGAAGAGGAACATGGGATCCTGGAAGCTCAGGAGGTCACAAGGTAAAGATCAACAACCCTGCCTCCAGGGCGTTGCTCAGGCTGTCTCTGCCGCTGGGGTCCTCCACCTCTCCTCTGCCTGGCTCATGCTGACTTTCCCTTGTGCCTCAGCTTCAGCACAACCTCAGCCTCAGCTCCTGGAAGCCTGCCTTAAACATGCTACACTATGTCCTAACCACCTGTTCACCCCTAACTGGGTCAAAGTCCCTTGTAAGGTGGAAACTCTCTTGTTCAGATATTGTCTCCAGAGCTTAGCTCTGGAAATCAGTAGGTGCTCAGACATCTTTGTGGAACAAGCGCATGAATTCAGAGTCACAGAGATAAACTCTCCTCTTCCCTGGGCAGAGCTCACTCCCTTAGCACCGATTTTAGGGAGCCCATAAAAAAATATACAGAAGTAAAATAGGCTAAATGGAATGAGAATATAGCTCGGGAAGCAAGCAAGCTTCGTTGGAATAATTAAAGGGGCTATTAACCCAAACTAACCCAGATATAACTTGAAATGTGTTATGAACTAAGCACTATGGAACATTTATTTGATGGCTCAAACAGCATTAAGTTAGTAACCCCGGTGTGGTTTTACACCTCAATTGAAAAGCTTTCCCATTTATGTTCGGGTCTGTTTGAAATCTCTAATTGGAATTCTGAAAGGACTGCTTCAAAAATGACTGCCTTTAAATGCAAAAAGCTCTTCTGACCAAGAACTCATTTAAATGGAATTATTTGAATTTCTCCGGGCCCCTGTCCTTTGACCAGAAAGAGAGGAACGTCTCCTTGCTGCAGGGCAATCACCAATGCTCGAAGACACTCGGGGCACCCCATTGCATACCGGGAACATGGCTAGCCAATATATTTCCTCTCTATATACAACCTATATTTTGCCAGCCTTCAAAGCAAGATTTCTAATTGTTCTGAAAACTATTGGAATATGTTTTCTTGAAGCTTCCGAGAGGAAAAAAAAATTTCTTGGCTATAAAATAAGATAATTTTCTGTCTTTATTGCCTAATTCCCCCCCATTAGCATGTAAGTTTTGTAAAATACTCCCTGCTATGTGTAAGGCCTTGGGCTACTCGTGGGTTGCCCCCGCCGCTCTCCTAGGGTCTCTCTACAGAAACTCAGAGGAGACCATGGGCCTGGAGTGGAGAGAGCAGGGGCAGTGGAACAGGTGAGGTTGCCAAGATAGGCCGAGCCTTGCTGACTGCTGTAAGAAAGCTGGGTTTTATTCTGGCAATGGAAAGCAGTGAAAGTGTTTAAAGAAGGACCATGATGTGATCTGATTTCCACTTTAAGAAAGTCAATGTTGCCTGACTGGTGTGGCTCTGTGGTTGAGAGTTGACCCATGAATCAGGAGGTCACAGTTTAATTTATGGTCAGGGCACATGCCTGCGTTGTGGGCTCTATTCCAAGTAGGGAACATGTAGTAGGCAGCTGATCTTTGAATCTCTCTCATCATTGATGTCTCTCTCTCTCTTTCTCCTCTTCCTTTCCTCTCTCTGAAATTAAAAAATCCTATATAATAAAAGGGTAATATACAAATCGACCGAACGGCAGAATGACCTATTGCTGTGATGCACACTGACCACCAGGGGGCAGATGCTCAATGCAGGAGCTTCCCCCAGCCCACAGGCTCCAATTGCCAGATTGGGGCCTGCTGGTCAACCTCTCGGTCCTTTCCCCTGGCCGGCAGGCTCCAATCGCCCAATGGTGAATGGGGAACCGGGGTTGGGTGGCGGCAGACGCAGGCAGCGCCAGGCCAAAGCCCCTGCCCGCCGGTTGCCCCATGCACAGTGGGCGACTGGCAGCGGGGGGCGGGGCTGGCGAATGGGCAGGAATGGCCAACCTCTCGGTCCCTCCCCCCAGCCAGCAGGCTCCAGTTGCCTGATAGGGAATGGGGAACCCAGGGTGGGTGGCGGCTGGGGGCAGGGTCAGCTGCTGGCAGTTGGGGAAGATGGCCCTGATCGCAGGCCAGGCCTAGGGACTATACCTGTGCATGAATTTCATGCGGTGGGTCTCTATATGTGTGTGTGTGTGTGTGTGTGTGTGTTTAAAAAAGAATGTCAGTGTTGCACTGGATAGAGAATGGATTGGAAGAAGACAAGAATGGAGGTGAACAAGCTAGGTAGGAAGAGGGTGTTATAGAAATCCAGGCAACACAACTGGACCGAGAAGGTAGAGAGGAAGTGGAGAGAAGTGGTGGATATATTTTCTAGATGGAATTGACAAGACCTGCTGGAAAATTAGAGGGAGAGATGGGGAGAAGGGTAGGGACATGATTAAAAATGACAACTAAGCAATTTTTAGAGTTAGGTTATTTACTAAGGCAATTATGGCTCTTGTATAAAAGAGGGAATAAGATAACTTGAAAAAAAAAGGAAAAAAATACTAAGTTGCATGGTAAATCCAGTGTCTCATAGGATGACATTTATCCTTACTGAATGGAGCTCAGGGTTGAAAAGACGTAGTTGAGAATATGGTCCAATGATCCCAATGCTCCTTCTCTCTCACTTTTCCAACTGCCAGCCTCACCCTCTTTGGTTTCTAGTTGTTTTCCAGAAGCTGCCTCTACCAGGGTTGGCAAATAGGATTCAGCTTGCATGTGAATTTGGTCAGTTACTGGTGACTGGGAAGATTTCAGCCCAGGCCTAGGGGGAAAAGAATGTAGTAATTATGAGTGAATGGGAAAGGCAGATGCCACACGCTGCCCAGCCCCAGCTTAAATCCACCTGATAGACTATTGCCTGCTTTCATTAAGCCCCAATCATGTCTTAGGGCTGGTGTTGCCAACACTCACAAGATGCACAGACCACTTGCCTTATGATCTACTTCACTTGCATGGCCAAGACTCTGATGATGCCACCGCGGTGAGCATGGGCTGAGAGGGGGCAGGAACTGTATCCTCAGGCTCTTTAGGAAATGTTCTATCTGTGGAGTGACATCCTCTGGGAATTCTGGAAAGTGCATTGAAGCCTTGCTATAAGGGCTCATGGGGGCCTTGTTAAATCTTGTCCCAGACAAGGAGGGCTGGGACTCATGCTCCCAGAACACAATAGGGCCCTCATACTCACAACCAGATGTCAAACTCAGGATCTTTAGTCCTTGAATCATAAAACACCTTTTATTTTTATCCCAAGGCTTTGCCTGTCAGTCATGTTGACTGTGATGATAGCACAAATACCTGCTTTAGAAACTTGGCCATGACTGAACTGAACTTCACTCAGCTGTGTGGCTTCAGTGGGCCTCAAACGCATCCCTCACATGTAATTCACATCACATCTTATCACACCGATTGAAGCTGTTAAACATAAGAATGCAAAAGGAATCCAGAGACCAGCATTAATTGTTAAGGACTTTTCATTTCTCCCTAAGCCTTAGTTTTCCATGTTAGTTCTAGACTCTATTGGGTGATCAAAACAAACACACAACACGCATCTCCCTTTTAAAGCACTTGATTCTAAGAGGATGGTGCTAGAGTCCCATTCCTGTCCATTCCTAGGTCTGCTTCATTCTTGTAAAGGTTAGATACAAAGAAATGGAAAAGAAAGCCCTCATTCTCAAGTCCTCTCCGGTTCTGTTCCTCGGCATTGATGAGAAGCCAAAGGGGCTGACTACGCATTTCCCCTGTGACTCTCCTAAGCCAAGCTCTTTACACACTCCCCTATTTTATGGATGGAGAACTAAGGCTCAGAGAGGTTAAATCACCTTCCCTCAGGCACTAAGTGGCAGAGCCAAGGCTTGGATTCTGGCCTGTTCACTCCAATCGCTCCACTTTCTCAGGTAAAAGATATGGATCAATTACCCGAGACCCAGGAAAAATACCAACAGTGCATTTTAAAACAATATCTGAGCTTATTTCTCAAAATTTTATACATCTAGATAGTTTCACATTCCTCTTCATTTTTCATGGTTCCCCTTAGAAGTTACTGCTTTGCAGCTTTTAATCAAGCTGCTATGTTTCTAAACCAGAGCACACACCACCCTTTGGAATTCTGTAAAGAATGCCAGACCTATTTTTATAAGCACAGAACCTCTCCTTATGTGGCTGACCTTCAGGAGACCCTGTATTCTGCAGTCGCCTAAAGGTATGACAGCAATTTTAATTAACTTCTTGGCACTCCCCCTCCAGAGCATTTTAAGAAATTCCCATGTCACCAGGGCTGCTGAAAGATTAATATTTAAGTGGGTAGGTCTTCCTTACTTTGCCCTGTGAAAGCATTCCCTTTGGCTTTTAAAAAATTATTAAATGAAAGCTATTATTCAAAAAAGGAGGCTAGATCACTTTGTGGTTAGAGAGAGAATGAGAACTCAGAGACTCATGGATGTTAGTCCTGGTTTGTGACTGTCTTCCTGCGTGGCCCGCAAGTCAATCATCTCTTCCTTATCTCTGGAGACGATCTGATGTGCCTTCCAGGGGCGTTGGTGATCATCCTACATTTAAAAAGCCCACAAAATACTTTGAACACCTCTATATAAACTTTCTATTTTTTTCCTCCAAATTGCACATGAACTAATTTTTATTAAAAAAAAATGCAGTATGTAAATTACACACACATTGTAATAAAGCCATCTGATGTTGAGTCGATGCAAGGCATCAAGGAGACTACTTCGTTTTATATTTTCTCGTTGAGAGGTGGGTTGCGAATGCAGTGACTTAAGGACAAAACAAAACAAAACCTCAAGACAGGGAGGTATCTGAAGGTTCTGACTGTCATTCCTGTCAACAAGGGAGTACACTGAGACAGCATTAGGCAGGGCCTCTCAGCCTGTCTCTAGAAGGTGTCTAACTCCCCAGCCAATGCGCTAACCGGGGTTTGAGGTCCACATAAATGAGAAAGTATCTGCACTCCTGCAAACATGTCAATGGAGCATCGGCCCTGCTTTATGTGCCTCCACTGTGACTACAGTAAATCACTCGCATGCCAACACGTCTCTCACATAAAATGGACTCGGGAATTGAAACTAAACCAACTGTGAAAAGTAAACCGGGGGAGATAAAACACGGGATTAATGCAGTATTGATTTAAAGAATGGGCCAGTCCTTAAACAAAGAATTTTCCAAATAAAGTAACAGTTTTAAGGGTGTTCACAGGAGTGGAGAATGGTTTTTAAGAGAATTGAAGTGAAAGTGAGGGAAGGAAGAGGGTGAGCTGGACTGAGGCTGCTCAGGGGCAGAGAGCCACCTGGGGCCACATGGGACCACGTGGAGCGGGACTCGTGGACTCCCTCACACAAACTTGTCAAAAAACCCCCCAGAAAAACAGTTACTGCAGGAAGCCAGAGGAGTGAAGAATGAAACGGGTTAAGCTGAAATTGAGTACAATTTCATTAGTTTTTAAAGCAATCAGCCTGTGGGTCTGTGATACGCCTACACAATCACAAAGGGTGTCACAGAAAATGTCAAGCTTTTACCTAGTGACGACTGAGCAGCTGGTTCTCTGCTGCATGATTCCATAGGTTCCAATGTCACAAAGGAAAAAAGGAAAAAGAAATCTTCCTTTGGGGATTAACAGTTGAAAATGTTTTATTTTTTCCTTTGTGACACTGGAATGAATAAATTTGATCAAAACGAGAGGGAACTCCGTCTGGCATCCTGGGACTTTCTGTCTCTGTTCATCTGGTTGGCAGGAGACCATGAGAAGTAATCTGCATGTGGTCACTTGTTTATCTGATCTATACTGAGTGCCTAGTATATGCCAGAGACTGACTTCAATGCAGGGGACCATCAGTGAGCAAACCAAGAAAGCCATTCCCCTTAAGAGCTATCATTGTAATGCAAAGAGACAGACAATAAGCAAACATTTGTGCTGGTGATAGGTGCTAGTGGGAGAAATGGAGACTACTAGAATAGCATGTGAAGGGTGAGGGGATGGTTCATTTAGATTGGGAGGCCAGGGATGGCCTTGCTAATATGGGGACCTTTGAGCAGAGAGCCTGAGCAATGCAGGCATGTGGAAAAATGTCCAGGGGAGAGGGGACAGCAAGGACAAAGGCCTGAGATGAGTCTGAACTCTGTATATTCCATGGTCAGCAAGTGGGCAGCACAAAACGGTGTGTCAGAGATGAAATTAGAGGGGGATCAAGAGCCAGATCAAGACTTTGAGTTTTATTCTGAGTAGAATGGAAAGTGATTGGAGGGTTTTGAGCAGGAAAGTGATATGACTTACAGAAAAACAATAACTAAAAATCCTCTGGCCCAGTGAATTAATTTTTCCCAGTTCCCCTGTTAATACCCAGTGTTAGGGTTTTGGCTGGTGATGTGGGCTATGAAAGAATTCACAACTGAGAGAAGAGATAGATACGGAGAGGAAGTTTATTTTACTTTCCCCAAAGGGAGAAGGCCTGTGCATTGCTAATCAATACAAGGGCAAGAAAACAAAGGGCAGCTTCCCCTTTTAAGCCCTGGTTGTTGCTAAGCAACAAGGAAAAGATGGGAACCCTGGGCTGAAGCTGAGCCGACATCAGGGGGGTTGTCTTGAAAAGTTAGTTTGCTTTGTAGGAAACAGTCCAGGAAGATGTCCTAGGGCGGCGTCTTATCAGTGTTTTTCCCAAGCTCGTAAAACATGCTTAGAGCAAAAGTTATGAAGAGTTCAAAAGCTGCTTGTTTGAAGGGGAGAGGTAAAGGAACTTTTTACTAACTAGAGAGACTCCTTGGTGTGAATTATCCCGGAGTTGTTAAAACAGCAGGGGGAAGGGGTATGCAAGAATGTAGCCTTGAAAGTAGTTTAACTTGTCTTGCTGTTTGAACAGAGGGGCTGTTTGAGTCAGAGAAGCTAAAGATCTTGGGGTTTAATTACCAGGTGCTTGTGGAAGGCCTCAGCAAAGAAAGAAAGGCCCCTTTTTCCTGTCCTAACACCCAGAGTCCAGGACTGGGCATTTGGGGCCCCTTGACAGAATACATGGTTAATATGCATGCTCTTCCAAGCTGAACTCAATCTCAAACAGTATAGACATCTCAAGGGTAGGAGTCACAAAAGGGCAGCCAGAGGGATGACCATTAAAAGGTAGAGATAAAGTGTAAGAGACAGGGGGGCAGGCAGAAAGGGGACCCAGAGTAATTGCTCTCATTTGTCACACCCTTGAGAAGGCAGTTCCTGCTGAAGGAACTTGATGAAAACTGACAATATTAAATGACTGGCACTCAGGTGGCAAAACTATACTTCCGACCTCCTGGTTCTCTTGAATGAGCTTGATTTAAAGCTAAGCTCTTCAAGTACCTAGGTAAGCTTTCAGTTGTTTCTTTAAACTCCCAACAAGTCCCTTACTTTTTACTCTTAAATATTTTTCCTGGGCTCTGCTCATCTTTCTCTGGCAAGTTTTTTTTTTTTTTTTTTTGAGAGGGGTTTCATCCCTCCATTTCCAGAAGTTAGAAATAATCCTCTCGCTCACAAACTTGTACTTCTGACGGGCACCTTCCGATCCCCACTTTCCTCTTCCTAGAAAGCCAACACAGCAGCATTTCCACCAAGACCTGTTCACCAAAGAGCATCCCTAGTAAATGCTTGACAGCTGAATGAATGAAGGAGTAAATGAATGAGTGAAAGAATGAGAGAATGGAAAAGGCCAGAAAGGGTAAGGGAAAGTGGTGTTTGCATAAGCATAAAAATACATACCTGCGATTTCTCAATTACCAGGATATCTGAAGACCTTGTATCTCACCAAAGGCTTTCTTTCACAGCTCCTTGAACAATCATATTTCTCTGGTGTCTAAGTGAGGGGCTCCTCTTGCAAATCAATGTATTTTGAATCCTTGATGAGGCTTGGCATTCTTATGGAGAAAGTAGCTATCTCCTTGACAGCTCTCTCTAGCGTGACTTTCTTCCGAGTGTCACTTTGATTCACTGTCCTCAGATCGACAGGCATTGGTTCTCTTCTAACAGGAGCTGGTTTTAGTTTGAAAAATACTAATTGTTCTTATGTGTCACACACACCTGGTGCCAAAGGAAAAAATATTATAAAATACTCCAACTAGAAGATAACCTTAAATTTTGGAACATTGTCCCAAAGTTTTTTAGTCTCATGCACTTGATATTAAAGATATTCCAGCCGAAACTGAAACCATGACAATTCTGTGAAATACACTGAGATAATTAGAACCACTGCCTCTTACTGTCATTTAAGTCACTGAAGAAACATGTTTTTCTACCTGCCGTTTGCTGGCTCTTGGTTACATACACAAAAGTGTTCATCCCCATACATATTATTTCTTCTTAAAGATGTAAGGGTTAGACACAGAATTAAGAAAATAATGTATTGTTCAAAGTCTTTGTAAGATCAAAACATTCAAAGTACTTTGGAGGGGGCACTCCATGGAAGAGGCCTGCACAACAGGAGTGTGGTTCAGTGACCCAGGCGTGCGGGACAGGGTGTCCAGTTACAATGAACAGAATCTACTCCAGGAAGTTTAGCAACGAAGGGGTTTATCTAAAAATATGTTAAGATTTTCAAGAGGGCCAGAAAACTAGTCTGGGTGGCTATCTGAGCAGGAACACCATCCAACCATGTGGCCCATTGCATCCTCCGCTAGGCACTCACACCATAGCTTGCACCATTGATAGTGAGCCCCAAACGCTGCTCTGTCCCTGCTGACCCAGAAGCCAGATGCTTTGGCCGTCACCCTTCCAGAAAGTAGGTCCCGTTATGGTGCCCACTGAGAGGTGATCTGGTAACAGGTACCGCTCCCACTTTCACCCATCGGCCCTTTATTCTGACTTTGAGAGAAAGAGCACCATCTATTGGTCGCTGGGTCACAGTACACCTCGCATCTTGTAGGGAGGCATCTCACCCTCAAGGAATTCTCTCTCTGCTGGAACAATAATGGAGTGCTTAATGGGCTGTTCCATCAAGCCACAGGGCCCTTTGTTGCAGGCAAGCCTATCTATTGTCTCACTTCACTGTAGGTCAGTGATGGGGAACCTTTTGAGCTCAGTGTGTCAGCATTTTGAAAAACCCTAACTTAACTCTGGTGCCGTGTCACATATAGAAATTTTTTGATATTTGCAACCATAGTAAAACAAAGACTTATATTTTTTTTATTTACTTTATATATTTAAAGGCCATTTAACAAAGAAAAATCAACCAAAAAAGTGAGTTTGCGTGTCACCTCTGACACGCGTGTCAAAGGTTCGCCATCACTGCTGTTGGTTAACTTTGGTGAGAAGCATTGTTGCGTGGAAAGAAATGATAGTGAATAAGGCAATTTGGTAAGTCCATGAAAGGCGTTGCTGACCTGAGAATCCAAATCAAGAGAGAGCAGTTTTTTCCAGTGAGGACAAATCATTGCCCTCCATTACAATTTCCCTCCTGGCTGTGGTGTTATAACAAGTCTCAGGGGTAGTTACTGCTGCTGAAAACTAACCAGCCTTGCCGAGGAGAAGTCCCTATTGTGCCAAAGCATTATCTCTGTCCCTGAAACCGTGGCCACTTTGTTCCATGAGACCACTGAGCGAGGTTGGCTGGGGAAAGGGAAAGACAGGCAGGCAATCTTCCTCCTGCCCACTCAGACCTCCCCCACAGTGGGAACTCCTAACAATTTCAGTGGGACACAAAAATCCTTCCATACTTGGGCCTGTCCTGAGATGGCCACTCATAAGTCCTCCTCCTCAGCCATCCTTTATGTTGCTGACCATCCTTCCAAATAGGTAGCTAGTGTCATGACCTGGAGAGCATCCGCCTCTCAGGCCTTCTCTCCTTCAGCAAAGTGTACAGTGTGGACCCCTCTCAGTCCTGCTCCCTGGGGAGGTTTCATTTCCCCACTGTCCCTCAGCCCCAGTGGGGCCGAAATGCCCCAGCAGTTAAATTCTAGCAAAACTTGCAGAGCTATCTGTAAACCAGATTTGACTTTTTACTTCCTTGGCAAACTGCTCATTGGGATTTCCCCATGAGACAATGGTCGTGAGGGAGCGTAGCACACAGGCAGGCAGGAGGCACATCACAGGATACCATGCTGACTGCTGCAGCATATCACCAGGACCCTCGGGCACTTGGAGCTCTGTGCTGGCATGTTCCATTTCCACCTGAAGGGGGCATGATGCAGGGCTGGGCCCACTAAACTTGGCTTGGTAGATCAAGTCACTCCCAGTTCAAGATGGGTAGTTCAGTGTCCTGTGGTTAAACTCTCAGTAGCAAGTCAAGAATTATTTCCAAAAGGAGAATAATTACTTGCATAAGAGAGCTTGGCTTTGCTCCAAAAGCTGAGGCTGCAGCTGTACTTCCTCTATTACAGCCGTTCTCAGCCTGTGGATCGCGACCCCTTTGGCGGTCGAACGACCCTTTCACAGGGGTTGCCTAAGACCATCCTGCATATCAGATATTTACATTACAATTTATAACAGTAGCAACATTACAGTTATGAAATAGCAACAAAAATAATTTTATAGTTGGGTCACAACATGAGGAACTGTATTTAAAGGGCCAGAAGGTTGAGAACCACTGCTCTACTAGGACACACTGCAGGTTCCACACAGCATTCACGGTGAGCCACAGACATTCTGAGACCTCCCAGGTCATAAGGGCAGAAATGCAGAGCTGCTTACAATAGGCCTGGACCAGCTGGAGAGCCCTCTCTGGCCCAGGCCTCCATTAAAAGTGAGTCAGAGCAGTGTTATGCCCAGATTTCAGGATCCCCAAAAGACCACCAGGGAGCCAGCCGAGTCTGATGCAAAAGCAGAGTCTTTATTTGAGCTAGCTCGGCTCCCTGACCACACTCACCGACGCAGCGGCAAGCAGCAGAGAGAGAGCTAGCCCTGTGCGAAGAGGGGTTTTATGGGGGGGGGGGGAGTAAGGGGAGGAAAGAGGACTATGGGCCCTGCCGATTGGCCGCGCACAAGTCGGTGTCTTGTTACACAGGATGTGGTCATATCTATGGTGCGTACTTTCCTTGATTGTCATTGGTTAGTTTAAAGAAATCCTGGGTGTGGCTAGCAGAGGCTTGGGCTTCCGGGAAGAAGCTCCTTGCCGAGCACATGGCTGCCCCAAAATGGAGGATCCAGGGTAAGATGGAGGGCGTAGCCCTTACCCTGGGGCAAGATGGAGGGCATAGCCCTCGCCCTTTCAAGCAGCAAACCCAAAGGTGACAGAGGTTGACTTTCAAATGCCAAAGAGTTCCATTAAGCATCTACGGTGGCACTAAGAGCTGCAGTTCCTACAAAGATATGGTATTGCTTTTGTTTGGCTATTTTGGTTGCAAGCAGAGCCTAAGGAGGATGACCTTGACCCTCCAGTCATGGACATCCTTCCTCTATGGGTCGGAAGCTACTGTGGGGATTCTGCAATTGCTGAGGGGAGCTGTTCCCACTTAGACTCGGGAACTGGGGGAATTACCACATAATTTTTCACTGAGAAGATGGAAGCAGCCAGAAGAGAAGTTGCACAGTCTACCTTCACCACATCTGCCCACCTTCCAGCATCTGCTCCCACTTGTGGTCTGTTCTAGAATGCATGTTTCTGTAATGTTAACTCATATATTATGGCTCAGTTGGGGGATGATGTCACTGTCATGTGGAAATTGAGTGGGTTCCTAAGTGACTTTTCCCCCCAGTACAATTAATGTTTTGTGCCACCGGATAGGAGCAGCTGAATGTGAAGGACACCAGTGGGATAATTCAAATGAACAAGCTATAGAATGAGGTACTTTACACGATGCCTATTCGCCGCACCTTCCTCTTCTTGGGTCAGGGTGGCCACAGGTTCTGTCTTGGAAGTGCTTATAGTATAACTCGGCAGCTTCTACCCTTCCATCAGATTCTATCAAGCTGTCTTTGCCCTTTTCTTGGGAGTGAAATTCTTTATTTACTGATGTATTTATTATAAATATATCTGTTTTTAAATAACTATGGTGATTGGTGTTTTTGTTAGTACGCAGGTTGCAAAGTTAGATAGGTTTGGAACAGTTGGCTCCAACCGGATTTTTTCCCATAAATTGTTATTTTTAGTGCATGAATTTGAGAATAAAAAAATTTTCAGGAGCACATTTATCATGTTATTGCAGAAATGCCTGTATACTGCCTTTCCACTCGTAACCATGGAGAAATTATTCATGCTCTTATCGAAAGCTTATTCCTCCTTGTGCAAACTGTTTTCTTCTTATTCAAGGACACTTCTCCAGTATTTATCCCTTTTTCCTACTTCATCAGTTTTTCATCTTTTCTGGAACAGTTTGTCAACATTAAAAAACAAAAAATCATTGTCTTGATTCCACACACCCTACTAACATACTACCCCCATTTTCTCCCTTTTTAACAAAACTAGGTGAATGAGTTGTCTGTACTACCTCCAGCTCTTTTCCTGTTTTGTTAAGCCTAATCAGGTCTGGTTTTTGTTTCTTCTCCACTCCACCAAAACTCCCATTGTCAGGAATGACTTTCCCATTGTTTACATCAATGGTCAATTTCCTGTCCTTATGTGACTTGGCTAGCTAGCAGTATTTAATAGTTCATCACTGTCTCTACCATATGCCTTGTTCATTTGCCTTCTAGGCAACCATTCTTGTTTTCCTCAAGCCTCAATCATTCCTCCTCTACTCCCAACCTCTTAGTGTTGGAGACACCAACTCTACTCCCCTTCCTTTCTCTCCCACACACAGTCCTGGGGGGTGATCCGATTCAGCTTTATGGCACCTAGGCGCTGAAAATCCCCAAATTTGTATCTCCAGAGCAGACTTTTTCTTAAACTGCATCCTCATATATTCAACTGCCTACTCAACATCTCCACTTGGTGTAATACATGTCTCAAAACAGCAAGTCTAAAACTGTACTTCTGGTATTTCCCACCTAACCTGTCCTTCTTGTGGCCTTTCCCCTCTCATTTGGTGGAAACTCCATTATTCCAGGTATTTGGCCAAAATTTTGCAGTCATTTCTGTCTCTTCTCCATCTATCACACCACACACACATCAGTAGATCCTGTTGGTTCTACCTTGAAAATACATTCAGAATTCAGCTGCCTCTTACACCTTTATTGCTACTATCCTGGGGCAAGCTACTGTTTTCCCATGCCTGGATTATTGCAAAAACCTCTCAACGGGCCTCTCTATTTCTACTCTTGCCCCTCTACAATTGATTCACAATACAGCAGTCATAGTGATCCTGTAAAATGTATGTTAGATTGCTACCTGTTCAAAACTCTCCAGTGGCTTTGAGTCCAAGTCAAAATAATAGCCTTCAAGGCCTTAAATCTAACCTGCCACCCCCAACTGCCACTCACGTAGTCTTTAAGCTCTCGTTCTCCAGCTCACTCTGTAAGGCCCTAAGACCCCTGGAGAGTCCGGCGGAGGAGGCGACGACCCCAAGTCAAACGCAGAGACCGAAACTTGATGCAAAAGCAAGAGGTTCTTTATTACAAGCGCAGCGCAGGGGCTCTCAGGCAGGCAGACAACAACACAAGGGAAGTGCTGGCTGACTGGAGCCCTGAGCAATTGCAGAGCAGGAGTTTATAAAGGCAAAAACCACACGCAGGTGGCCAGGGAAACAGGGAATGGGGTTAACAGTTAACTCATAACTCATCTCTTACAGGGACAGGCCTTTGTTATTAGTTGACTCATTTCCTAGGGGGTCAGGGTGGTCTGGTATGCGCAGACCGATCCCAGGGAGCGATAAGATAGCTATGCTATGACCAAACCAGGGCACCAGAGCTTTACGGGAAGGGTCAGTTGAGACACAGGAGGGGGGAGGTCTTCTCTTTAATCTTACATTAACCAGAGCTTACTGGAAAAGTTGGTTAAGGGAAAAGGGAGGTTTCAGCGGCCTTACATTCCCCCCTTTTCTTTTGGAGAGTTCCAATCATGGAACTAGAGGTCCTTCGTCTAGGGGTACAGTTTGATACCGTTGCTGAAGGACCATCACCTGGACCGCACTGATCCGATCCCGGATGAAGGCGATTAGGCGATTTAATATGCACGGCCCGAATGTTAACAGGAGGAGTAGAATAATTAGGGGCCCTAACAGTGAGGATATTAGGGTTGTGAACCAAGGTGAGCTGTTAAACCAACTTTCAAACCAGCCCTGTTTGGCTTCTCGCTCTCTTTTGCGAGTCTCTAACCTTTCCCTAAGTTTTGACATGGAATCCTTTATCACCCCTGAATGATCAGCATAGAAACAGCATTGTTCTTTGAGGGCTGCACACAGCCCTCCCTCCTTTAAGAACAGGAGATCAAGACCCCTCCTATTTTGTAGGACTACCTCAGACAGGGAGGTCAGAGACTCCTCAAGTTTGGTAATGGAGTGCTCTATATGTTTGAGGTCTTCATCTATAGCAGCTCTGAGTTCTTCAGTGTAAGTGGGGCCTTTAATGAGGGCTGTCGCCCCTGTCCCAACTCCTGCCGCGACCCCCAAACCCAAGAGAGCGGCTAAGGTCAGTGACACAAGTTCCCGCTTATCTCGATGGGAGGGAGGATAGAAGTCAAATTCCTTTTCAAACGCATTCGCTTGATAATACATGATTCTGGGGACTAACTGGACAAGGATGCAATAATCTTGAGAGCGGTTGAAGGCCTGGGCTGCTAAACACGGTGTAAGCCCTGTACTACAGGCCCACCATCCCCCTGTCGGGGGCACTAAGTAATAGCTTGCGGGAGAAGGGTATGCTAAGTTCTCGCTGCAGAGATGCTGGCGGTCTTTTGGCACTTGTCCTATACATGTGCCTTGCCCCGAGACCTCAGTAAGGGTCAGCTTCCCCTGCTGTCCCCATGAACAATGGTCGTGGCTTGTGGTGTTGGTATAGTTTCCCCGGAAGGCTATTCCTTCATAGTAGGGGGGCCTTATAGTTAAGCAGAGCCAGCAAGACTCAGTTAGGTTAGACCTGGACATATTTAAAGAACTAAAGGCCCCCTCCACTAAGCCTAACAGTCTCTGACCAGAGTTTACCTCCGGGTCTATGGGGCCGGCCAGTTCCTCCCAGGAGGCTGGGCTGGTCTCTGCCACTGGAGTAGTGGTAAAAGGCTTTCCTTTCGTGGGGAGCTGCCGGCTGGACAAGACGGGGTTGGGACCTACTGCAACTGGTGGTCTGTAATCGTCTACATCTAATTTTATCTTAAAAAGGAAGCCATCATATTTCCGGGTCTTATCATACAACCGTAGCCCCCATGTTAGTCCCCAGCACCATTTGTTTAGCTCATATGACCGGCCAGCTGGGGTAAAAGAGATATTTAGAGTATTAATCCATCCCCTATGACCGGAGGATTTGCTCTTATTTCTCTGAACTTGGATGAGATCCCATGCAGGGGGCTCTTTGATCCAATATGCAGTACCAGTTGTCTCACACCCCCATTCTGCACAAAAGTATTCATGTTCAGATCCACAATTTTTCCCGTGTCCCTGCCTATCTTTGGGGCACACATAGAATTGGGACTCCGAAAGAGCCTCGCGGGCTTCGGAATAACTGCAGAGTCTAGGATAGCCATCTTTTCCCTTTCCTATGTAAGTTCGGGACTCTACACCTGACTTGGTTTCCTCTACCGATTCATATGGGAGGTCCCATAGTCTATGTCCGGCTGCCATGGCACAGAGGTCCGGCGTTAGGTCCGGCCACCATGTCCCTTTAGGTGCAATATTGGTGATTGACCAAGCCGTCTGCCCAGTATGGGGGGACAGCACCCTCCAGGTTAGTCTCTTTGGGGCATGGGGGTTGCTACTTATCAGTGGCAGGCTCAGCAAGAGGAGGAGGGCGGTGGTGAATCCGCAGCTTGAGAGGGTTGTCAGTTTTCTCCACAGTCCATCCATGGCCGTCATCATCTGGTGGAGGTGCTCGCTTAACGTGGGAGGCGTGGATCCAAGCGGCTACGCCGTCTACCTTGACCGCTGTCGGGGTTGTCAGCAATACCAGATGGGGTCCTTTCCACCTCGGCTCGAGATTAGCAGCTCGATGGCGTCTGATGTAGACGAAGTCTCCGACCTGGAACTGGTGGGGGACCTGCAACTCCCCCGGTTGGTAGAGGGCAGCCAGGGGAGTCCACACCTCCTTCTGGACAGTCTCGAGCGCCTTCAGCCTGGCAAGCAGGGATTGAGGGGTGTGAGTATCTGTGGGCACAGACCAAGGGTCAGCGGCTAGGGGCGGAGGGGCCCCAAACAGAACCTCGAATGGTGTCACCCCCAAGGGGCCTGGGGTGTTTCGCGCGCGGAAAAGGGCAAAGGGAAGGAGGACCGTCCAGTCCGCCACGCCAGTCTCTAAGGATAATTTAGTCATAGCCTCTTTTAATGTCCTATTCATTCTTTCTACCTGACCTGAACTCTGGGGCCTGTAAGCACAATGCAATTTCCAATCCGCCCCTAGTATCTTGGCCATTCCCTGACTTACCTGGGCAACGAAAGCCAGACCGTTGTCTGATCCAATTACCTTAGGAATTCCAAACCGCGGAAAGATGTCTTCTAAGATCTTCTTGGCGACCACGGTTGCAGTTTCTCTTTTGGTAGGGAAGGCTTCTACCCAACCTGAGAAGGTATCTATGAAAACTAAGAGATATTTATAACCGTATCGGGCGGGCTTCACCTCTGTAAAATCTACCTCCCAGTAACTCCCGGGCCGGTCTCCCCTGAGTCTCTGTCCGGTCCCGACCTGGGATGAATGTATGTTCACCAGCTGACACGCCTTGCATTGCTTAACTACTTCTTCTGAAAGGCGATCAAGTCCTTTGACATAGTGTCCAGTTGCCCGGCTGGTGGAGCTGAGGTGTTTGGCCCCCAGGTGAGTAAGGCGGTGCAGTTGTTGGAGGTAGGCAGTGGCTGCCTCCCTTGGTACTACCATCTTTTCCCTTGTGGTCCTCCACACCCCGAGTTTGTCCTTATGGTACTTTTCTGGCCTTTTAAGCAGGTCTTCTTCCTCCTCTAGGGTGTAGTGGAGGGTCTCTGGCTGTGGTACCGCGGGACCAGCAGCGAGGGCGAGTAGCCGGGGTCCGAGAGCTGCCTGTCTCGCCTCGGCGTCCGCTTTCCTGTTGCCTATAGCTATTTCCGAGGTCCCTTTCTGGTGCCCGGGACAATGAATGATAGCTACTTCCCGAGGGGCATGGACGGCTTCTAGGAGGTCGAGGATTTCCTTTTTATTCTTAATCTCCTTTCCTGCTGAAGTGAGGAGACCTCTCTGACGGTATATGGCCCCGTGCACATGAGCAGTGGCAAAAGCATAACGACTGTCAGTATAAATATTGGCCCGGCTGCTCTCTGCCAGCCTGAGAGCCTGTGTCAGGGCAATTAATTCGGCCTTCTGGGCCGAAGTCCCTTCGGGCAAGCTACTAGCCCAAATAGTCCGGTCCTTGCTGACCACAGCCGCTCCCGCCACCCTCTTACCTTCATGGAGGTAGCTGCTTCCGTCCGTGAACCAGGTGAGTTGAGGCTCCGGCAAGGGAGAATCTCTGAGGTCTCTCCTCGGCCCTGTTTCCTCTGCCAGAATGTCACGGCATGAGTGTAGGACTTCTTTGCTCTCAGGATTTACTTCCGGTAGTAGGGTTGCTGGGTTGAGAACTACCGGAGCCCCGAAGTGGATTCGATCTTCATTTAGCAGGAGACTCTGGTAGTGAGTCATCCGAGCGTTGGATAGCCACCGGTCTGGTGGCTGCCGAATAACACTCTCGAGAGTGTGTGGGGCCACCACAGTCAGTTTCTGCCCCAGGGTAAGTTTGTCCGCATCTCTTACGAGCAGGGCAGTAGCTGCAATTGCTCTCAAGCAGCCTGGCCACCCTCTAGCCACTGGGTCTAATCTCTTGGATAAATAGGCTACCGGCCTCTTCCAGGGGCCTAAAGTTTGAGTTAGGACCCCTCTGGCTACCCCTTTCCTCTCATCTATGAACAGGGTAAAGGGTTTGGCCACGTCTGGTAAGGCCAATGCCGGGGCCGAGAGAAGAGCCTTTTTAATGTTGTCAAAGGCTTTCTGATGAGTCTCCCCCCATTCGAAGGGGTTCCCTTGCTTTGTCAGCGGGTAGAGGGGCTCCGCCAAGGTTGCAAAACCCGGAATCCAGAGGCGGCAGAATCCAGCTGTCCCCAGGAACTCGCGTACCTGCCGGGGGGTCTGTGGCCTGGGAATCTGGGTGACTGTGCTTTTTCGGGCTTCAGTGAGCCACCTCTTTCCCCCCTCTAGTGCGTACCCTAAATAGGTTACTCTCCGCTGACATATCTGGGCTTTCTTGGCCGAGACCCGGTATCCTAAGCGGGAGAGCTCTAAGAGCAAAGCGCCGGTACCTGCTTTACAGTCCTCCTTAGTAGCTCCGGCGAGGAGAAGGTCATCTACGTACTGGAGAAGGGTGATTTGCGGGTGGTCAGCGCGGAAAGCAGCCAGGTCTTGATGAAGTGCCTCATCGAAGATGGTGGGGGAATTTTTGAATCCCTGGGGAAGTCGGGTCCAAGTCAGCTGCCCTGTCATCCCCGAATCTGGGTCTCTCCATTCGAAAGCGAAAATGCTCTGACTGGCAGGATGCAGTCGCAAGCAGAAGAAGGCATCTTTTAAATCTAGAACTGAATACCACACATGGGACGGAGGGATAGAGCTCAAGAGATTGTAAGGATTGGGGACCGTGGGATGAATATCCTGTACCCTCTTGTTGACTTCTCTTAAGTCCTGCACCGGTCGGTAGTCATCAGTTCCAGGTTTCTTTACCGGGAGGAGTGGGGTGTTCCACGGGGAGTGGCACTTAACGAGGACCCCTAGGTGTAGGAGGCGTTGGACATGAACTTTGATTCCCTTCCAGGCTTCTTTGGCCATGGGATACTGCCGTACTGCAATCGGGGTTGCAGTGGACTTAAGCTCTACCATTACGGGGGGCCGTTTGGTAGCTAAGCCCATCCCTGCGGTTTCAGCCCAAGCCTCAGGGTATTGCTGTAACCACTCCGCTATCCCCTCATCCTCTCGGACGTTATTCTCAAACAGCCGATGCTCATCTTCGAGCTGAAGTGTCAAGAGGGTAATTGGCTCCCCATGTTGGGTCAGGGTAGGCCCCTTGGGGGTGAAAGTGATCTGAGCCCCCATTTTAGTTAACAAGTCTCTCCCCAGAAGGGGGGCTGGGCACTCGGGTATTACCAAGAAGGAATGAGTCACTCTTCCCGTGCCTAGATCTACTGTCCGGGTGGTGGTCCAGGAGTATTGCTCATTTCCCGTTGCCCCTATCACCCAGGAGGTCTTCTGGGAGACTGGTCCTAGCGGTTTCTTAAGAACTGAATATTGGGCCCCTGTGTCCACCAGGAAGTTAACAGGCTTCCCCTCCACCTTAAGAGTTACCCTAGGCTCGGGGAGGGGGTCCGAGCCCCGACTTCTTCAATCACTATCTTCCTGGAGTGCCAGTGCCTTCTTCGCTAGTCTCTTTGGGCACTCCCGCTTCCAATGTCCTTCTTCCTTGCAATAAGCACATTGATTCTTCCTTAACGGTGGCCTGTTGCCCAGGGCCCCTGCCTGCCTTCCTTTTCCTCTCTCCTGTGGCTTACTCCCTTCTATTGCTGCGGCCAAGATACGGGTTAGTCTTTGCTCTTCCCTTTTTTCCTTTCTCTCCTCCTTTTCCTCTCTCTCTCTCTCCTTCCGCTGCTCCTTCTCCTCCTCGGTCTCCCTCTTGTGGTACACTTTCTCTGCCTCCTTAACTAAATCTTGGAGGGTAAAGTCCTGCAACCCCTCAAGTCTCTGCAGCTTTTTCTTAATATCTAGCGCTGACTGCCCTATGAAGGCCATAGCTACCAAGGCCCTCTGTCCCTCCGAGGTGGGGTCAAATGGGGTGTACCGTCTGAACGCCTCCATTAATCGCTCGAGAAAAACAGAAGGCGGTTCAGTGGGCCCCTGGATGACCTCTCTTACCTTAGCCAAATTCGTGGGGCGCCGAGCCGCCCCTCTGAGGCCGGCCACTAGAGTCTGGCGGTAGACCTTCAGGTGCTCCCTACCTTCTGCCGTGTTGAAGTCCCAGTCCGGCCTGGCCAAAGGAAAGGCCGCATCCACCAAATGAGGGAGTAGAGTTGGCCGGCCATCGGGGCCGGGGGCGTTCTTCCGGGCCTCCAAAAGAATCCGCTCCCTTTCCTCTGTAGTAAAGAGAGTCTGGAGAAGCTGCTGACAGTCGTCCCAAGTGGGCTGGTGAGAGAACATAAGGGATTCAACCAGCCCCGTCAGACGCTGGGGATCCTCTGAAAAGGGAGGGTGGTTAGTTTTCCAGTTATAGAGGTCTGCCGAGGAGAAGGGCCAGTATTGGAGTGGCTGAAGCGGAGCCGTTTCGTCATCGTCCCCGCGAGAGGGCGGAGGCCCGTATGGTTGGAGGGGGCAGGCTACAGTCGAATCCGGAGACGCGGGATGTCTCCTCTGACTCCGGGTTCCCTGAGCCGGTCCCTCGGCCGGAGGAGCGGGGGGAGGCGCTGAGGGCTCTGGTCTCTCCGGCGGCTCTGGTTGGAGAGGAGTGGGGTAAGGGGGAGGGGAGTCCAAGAGGAGAAGATCGGTTTGAGAGTCAGCCAGGGGACGTTTCGTCTGTTCTGCAGGAGGGGCCTGGGCCACGAGAACCCGGGAGGTTCCGGACGTCAGCCAGGGTTTCAGCCAAGAGGGAGGGTTTTGGACCAGGTCCTGCCAGACGACAATATACGGCTGCTGGTCTGGATGGCCCGCCGGGCCTGATTGGAACACCTTGTTCTTTACTGCAAAAATAATAGACAGATCAAAAGTCCCATCCGCTGGCCATCCCACGCCTAGGGCTGGCCAGTCGGATGAACAGAAAGTTTGCCAAGGACCCTTCTTGACACTGACGGAAAGGTTGAGTCCCCGACTCCGGACATCCGTCCAGTGTGCCACTGTAAGAGAAAGAGGGGTGCTGCTTCCTTGGCCCATGTTACCTGGATGGGAGAGGAGGAGTAAAAGACAAAAACAAAGAACAAACAATGACGCGACAAGACACCGGATCCACAAGAATTTACCCAGATACAGAACGGCCGCTGAGGGGTGATATCCCTCCCTGATGCTAGTCCGGCCGGACACGCGAGTGCCCGTTGCTGGACAGCCAGAACCAGAAGTGACCAAGACCTCCTCCTGGTCACCACCCGTTCCTGGGGCGTCCCCCAGGGTGACAGTTTTTCTGGCCAAAGCCCCTTCGACCAGAGGAGCCGACTCCTTACGGAGCCGACAACCTGTCTTCCTGAAAAACTGAAACTAAGAACGAACAAAGGACAAGACAAACACTGAACGACTCCGGAGTCTGCTTACCTCCAAGACCGATCCCAGCGCTTGAAGGGGGTCGCCTAATCCCGGACGAGCCCCCAAATGTAAGGCCCTAAGACCCCTGGAGAGTCCGGCGGAGGAGGCGACGACCCCAAGTCAAACGCAGAGACCGAAACTTGATGCAAAAGCAAGAGGTTCTTTATTACAAGCGCAGCGCAGGGGCTCTCAGGCAGGCAGACAACAACACAAGGGAAGTGCTGGCTGACTGGAGCCCTGAGCAATTGCAGAGCAGGAGTTTATAAAGGCAAAAACCACACGCAGGTGGCCAGGGAAACAGGGAATGGGGTTAACAGTTAACTCATAACTCATCTCTTACAGGGACAGGCCTTTGTTATTAGTTGACTCATTTCCTAGGGGGTCAGGGTGGTCTGGTATGCGCAGACCGATCCCAGGGAGCGATAAGATAGCTATGCTATGACCAAACCAGGGCACCAGAGCTTTACGGGAAGGGTCAGTTGAGACACAGGAGGGGGGAGGTCTTCTCTTTAATCTTACATTAACCAGAGCTTACTGGAAAAGTTGGTTAAGGGAAAAGGGAGGTTTCAGCGGCCTTACAACTCACTCTACTGCAGCCACACTGGCCTCTCCTGTTTCTTCTTCTCCAGTAGTGAACACAAGGACTGCATTTAATTTAGAGAAGAGTGAGGTAACAGTTTATTCATTAGTTGAGAAAAAAAAAAAAAGCAAACTCTATTTTCTACCATGTTGGAGGATATTGGCTTAATTCAGATTGTTATTATTCCCATTGATGTTTCACATAATGAGACATATAACATACAAAATGTATTGCACATAACATTTTCTTTCCAGTGGAGAAAGAAAATTATAGCTTCAAAAATCAAGTTTGATATCAAAAGAATTAACATAAAAGTTTCTAAATTCAAAACAATCTGATAGTTAAAATATTATCAACCCTGTGATGATTTTGATATGCTCTGTGAACCTCTGAAAACTTGTGATGTTGCAGCTTCAGCTCAAACACTGCAGGCAGAGCAGACCTTCCCCTATTCTCTCAAATACAAAGTGTAAGAGTATTTTAGTTTAATTATGTATTCACTGTTCTTTGTCAGAAACATTAAGCCCTTTAGAGCTGTGGTTGGCGAACTGCGGCTCGCGAGCCACACGCGGCTCTTTGGCCCCTTGTGTGTGGCTCTTCCTAAGCCTTAGGAGTACCCTAATTAAGTTAATAACAATGTACCTACCTATATAGCTTAAGTTTAAAAAATTTGGCTCTCCAAAGAAATTTCAATCGTTGTACTGTTGATATTTGGCTGTGTTGACTAATGAGTTTGCCGACCACTGCTTTAGAGCCTAAAGCAGAAACTCTTATTAAAATCCTGTGCCCCGCAGCCATGCCCCCCGGGACCTGTCTACTTGTTACTCTGTGGCACTATCAGACCCTAGCCAGCCCTGGGCAAACTACGGCCCGCGGGCCGATCTGGCCCTTTTGAAATGAATAAAACTAAAAAAAAAAAGACCGTACCCTTTTATGTAATGATGTTTACTTTGAATTTATATTAGTTCACACGAACACTCCATCCATGCTTTTGTTCCGGCCCTCCGGTCCAGTTTAAGAACCCATTGTGGCCATCGAGTCAAAAAGTTTACCCACCCCTGCCCTAGAGGCAACCCCTCTCGGTAGGGCTGACATGTAAGGCCTTGAACTTGGCTCACAGTATCTAGCCTGCTACAGTCCAGAAGAAGATGACTTCTTATATTTGTGTATAAATGCATCTGTTTTCCCAAGGCTAACTTTGTAGCATTCCACTGGCACCAAGGAGCCAAATGGTGGCATCTTATGTAAGCATTCCTGGTGATTGGCTTCAAATGACGATGACACGGTCTCTGATATGCCAGTTTTTCCTTCGAGAATCAAGCACTTTTCCGCTCCAGGTTCATCGGAGTGACTGCCTTTAGAATTCAAAGGGAAGCTGCTCCCTTCACAGTCTTTGAGGCGCCTACGGTGATCTTCACTAAGCAACAATACAATGGTCCCGCCAACATGAAGCACTCTGTGACAAAAAGTGATATTGGTATGAGCATTTCCTCCTTTTCAGATAATAAACAATCCCACTTTATTTAAAATATTTGGTGTTTTTAATTTGAAATTTAATTTTATCTATTTAAATACAGGGATTTTGATAATTAGGCAGTATCTTTCATAATGCATATTCATTATAGTAATTATGGAATCGCTAGTACAAATCTGCTTTAATTATCTATTTTTACTCTACTTAAAAGGCAAGCCTCAAAGTAATTTATAATAATATTCTAATAAGTGATTGTACAAAAGGAAAGGCAAATGAAAAAATCCTAAAGAATCAGCATATATCAAAGGCACTGGGCTGATGGCAGAAGAAAACCACCAGGAAAGAAAGAAGACATGAACAAAGGATTGGCAAAAGGGAAGACCTTAAAATATCAGCTTGTTGAGGAGAATTCATTTACTCAATCCTCTGGCCAAAGTCTGGAGAGTACTTATGTGGAAAAGTCGTGAATGACATACAGTCCTGAGTTGCTAAAGAGATTACTGAACAGTAGGGGAGAGGCCAGCAAAGCGTGGATCCCAAACCTACACTGTGAGTTAAAGGATAAGCAGGTGAGCCAGGCCAAGTGACAACTAGGGGCTGGAGCGAGGGAGGGTGTGGAGGCAGAGGAAGCATCAGAGACAGGGAGGAGTACAGGAGGCGGCACTGACAGTAGTTTGGCATGAGGGTGAATAAGAGGGTGATGGTAGGAGGAGGGAGGAAAAGAATTCTGTTTGGATATCAGTGTGGGTTCTAATTGGCAGCTGGATATACAGCCTGGAGGTAATGAGAAAGACCAGGCTCGAGGTGGAGATTTTAGAGTTCTCCATAGTAAATGGAAGATAAAGCCATAATGGTGGATAAGATGATCTGAGGTGGCAATGCACAGTGAGAAGAGAAAAGGGGCCAAAGAATAGAGGCTTAAAAAGTAAGGACAGAAGGGAGGAGCCCATGAAACACAACCCTAGGGGAAATCTAGACAAAAGTGATGTCATGGAAGCCAAAGGAGTTCAAGAATGGTCTCAACAGTGTCAAATGCTACAGGACTAACAAGTTAGCACGGTTATAAGAAGTCACTAGTGAACCTGGAGAGAACAATCTGACTTGAGGGCAGGAGCAGGTGCTGGTTGGCTGGAACCAGGAGGGGACTGGAAGGTGAAGATCAGAGATGTCAAGTGCAGACTACTGTCAAGCAGTTTGGCTGTGTAGGTAAGGAACCAGTGTGACAGCTAGAGAACCAAGAGTTAAGGAGGATCTCCCCACACCCAGCAGAGATGTCAGGACAGTCAGCAATCCAGATAAGTATGTCTCTAAAGGACACCACATCTACAGCACTCCCATCCTCAAATCTGGCTGCACTATTGCAACAATCTCCTTTCTACTCTCGTTGCTCCTTCCACTCTCCCTTCCCGGTTTCCACATAGAAAACAAAAGTAAATCCCTGCTAACTCTCTCTTCCACTATACTGCAAATAAATTCTAAACTCCTACACGATCTGACCCTCACCTACCTTTGCCACTCCATTGCCTGCTTGCTTTCCTTTGCTCACTACGGTCTGAGCAATTGAACTTCCTTCAGTTGCTCAAACTCAACAAGCTTTTTCTCATCTTAGAACATTTGACCTTGTTGGTCGGTCTGCACTTAACACTCATTCTCTTATGTGCCTTCTCATTATTGAGGTCCCAGAGTTCAACTACCACGTCCTTGGAGAGCCTTCCCCGACTATCTATCTAAAGCAGCCACTGCTTTTCTCTCAGTCATAAACTTCTGATTTAAAAAAACCTTAGAAAATTAAGCTACAAAAACTCTAGGAAATTATTAAAATGGAATCAAATCTTAACTGAAGAGCTATAATATATTTTGGTGAAATGCCCAATAGCTCAAAATTACTGAAATAAATTCAACACCTTACCTTTCCATTTCTTGTAGAATGCTTTTGATGTCTTTCCCTAACTTAAACTTTTTCCCGAATGGAATGTCAGAAATAATAATATCAACACTTTCTGAAGGCAATGGCAATTCTGAAATACAGAAATCAGAGAATCCTATTAAGTAAGTTCAAGTATTTATAACCTGAAGATGAGAAAATTAAAATATGCAGGATTATTTTTGCATATTAAATAAAATTTAGGTTAGCTGATATTGTTTCTAAGAAATTACAAGTTTCTAAAAGGATCTCAGGATCACTGAAGGTAAATGGTACAGCAATTATGTTCTGTTCTTTGAAAATTGGTTTTTCAGGTATGATAAAATGATATGTTAAGCAGAACTTTAAATTAACCAGAAAATTCAATTCTCTAAATATAGTACATTACTAGAAAATTGCCAGACAGATCCAAGAAGATATCCATTAAATTGTCTAGAAAAACCTTTCACAAAATTATATTCTATAACTTTCATTTCCCTTTCATAGTTATATATAAAATTTTGCATGTGTATATATTTTTATTTTTAAGGGAGATGAGCCATAGCTTTCATTGAATTTTTTATTTTTTTTATTTTGGAGAATGAGATTCTTTAATTCAGTTGCTTCATCAAAAGAGTTTAGATGATAATCTATATATATATAAAAAGCTAAGTGACTGACTGTCCATCCAACCCTCTGGGCAGTACATATGATGTGCACTGGCAATTTAAAAATAAATGTTGACTAGCACAGTGGTTCTCAACCTTCCTAATGCCGCGACCCTTTAATACAGTTCCTCATGTTGTGGTGACCCCCAATTTCATTGTTACAAATTGAACATAATTAAAGCATAGTGATTAATCACAAAAACAATATGTAATTATATATGTGTTTTCTGATGGTCTTAGGCGACCCCCAAAGGGGTCGCGACCCACAGGTTGAGAACCGCTGTTCTAGCGTGATCCCTGCAACAGATGTTCAGGCTAATAGAAGCATCTCAGCCCCATAGATAGGGAATCCATCACTCCCTCTCATAACTATACCCTGCGTGCCACAATTAACTCACACACTCAGTATTCCTATAAGGGTAGAGAGCCGTTAGTTCTGTCCTTGAGAATCTCACAGTCTCATCCTCTCACTGGACTCTACCCAAGACTGAAGGCTTCTAAACAACTGTCATCCCAATAGCTCTCTCCTGCCTTTGCATCTACAAATAGTGAGGGCTTGCAAGAGACTGAAAAATGGGTTTATCCAGAGGAATAATTACATATGTTCATTTTCCCAAATGTTGAATAAGCATTTTTAATATCTTACCTATAACAGAGACTTTAAGTAACTCAATTTTACCCATGAGGCCTGCAGCTTTCAGGTTGTCACACGCACCTAGTAACTGTGAGTCACTGACATCAGCACCCACATAGTACACATCCTATGGGGAAAGACATTCTTATTTTAAGCAGAAATAAAACTATCAGATATTTCCTGTAGTTAAGAAAACTTCCTGCCATTTTCTCAAATAATGAAAGTGAAGTCAATAGATTTGTTCATTCAGGTTGAAACAAATTTATAGTATTGCTTTAAAATGATAGTAGCAAAAATTTTAAAATCTATTAACAATATTTTACAGTTACAAATGCCTAAAGAATTTAGGGATTAGCATAATGTCATGACTGACTAAGATTACTAATATCTTGCTAAATTTATCATACTATTTAAAAAAAATAACAGCAATTTAATTAACCCTTCATAAGCCATTTGACAATAGTAAGTAGTGACTCATAGAATTAAAATAATAATCCCCCAAAGATAATCTACTTATAAATAACTGGTAACTAAACATACATATACCAATTAAAGTGAATATATTTCTTAGTTTACTAAAGTTTAGAACTTACTGGCCATTCTTTAGCTGCTTCCAAAAGTATTGTTCCGAGTCCACACATTGGATCTAAAACAAATGCACCAGCCTAAAGACAGAAATATTGATTTGGTACTATTAAATCTAATAGGCATTATAAAAGAAGAAATCTAACATTTGAGGAATCAATATTTTAAGAGTAAAGATTCCTTTTTACACTTTATGAATTTCAGGTAGTTCAAGCCCTAAGGCTAGTACATACTTGGCATGTTTAAAGATTAGAAAGGAGACCAGTATGACCAAAGCACACTGAGTGAGAGGGAAAAAGTGGTGATCGTATCAGAGAGGTTGGCAGGTGATTCCATGAAGATGGGCTGGTGTTTGCTGCCTGTAGTAGCAATGTCCAAACCTTAGGCAGCGGTTCTCAATCTGTGGGCCACGACCATCGGAAAACACATATAGCATATCAGATGTTTACATTACGATTCATAACAGTAGCAAAATTACAGTTATGAAGTAGCAACGAAAATAATTTTACGGTTGGGGGTCACCACAACATGAGGAACTGTATTAAAGGGTCGCGGCATGAGGAAGGTTGAGAACCATTGCCTTAGAGGTTTAAACACCATATAACCTCATGTTACATGCCCACAGTAAGGCACTGGGGGTTTCGGCTCCTTTCTCTGGAAGCCAAATTGACAAAGTGGTCACCATTTGGAGTACTGCTGTCACTGTGGCAATACTGCAAGGATTCTGATTCTATTCTGAAGGATGGGGAACTACTGGAGAGTTCTGAGCAGAGAAGTAACATAACATTAATTTCAGAGGGATCATTCTAGATCAGTGGTTCTCAACCTTCATGGTTGTGATGACCCCCAACCATAAAATTATTTTCGTTGCTACTTCGTAACTGTAATTTTGCTACTGTTATGAATCGTAATGTAAAAATCTGATATGCAGGATATATTTTCATTGTTACAAATTGAACATAATTAAAGCATAGTGATTAATCACAAAAACAATATGTAATTATATGTGTGTTTTCCGATGGTCTTAGGTGACCCCTGTGAAAGGGTCGTTTGACCCCCAAAGGGGTCGCGACCCACAGGTTTAGAACCGCTGTTCTAGATGATCTGTTGAGAATAGAACAAAGGGTAAGGGTGTTAACAAGGAGGCTGGTTAGGGAGTCCAGGAGATGACAGTAGCTTAAATTAAGAGCGGTTGCCCTGGCTGGTGTTACACTGAGTAGCAGCCTGTGCACCAAAGGGTTGTGGGTTTGATTCCCAGTCAAGGGTATGTACCTGGGTTGCAGGCTCACTCCCTAACCTCATTGGGGCGTGTTCAGGAGGCAACCAACTGATGTGTCTCTTTCACATAGATGTTTCTCTCTCTCTCTCTCTCTCTTCCCTCCCCCTTCCCCTCTCCCTTCCACTTTCTAAAAATCAATGGAAAAATATCCATGGGTGAGGATTAACAACAACAACAAAAAGGAGTGGCATTGGTGGAAGTGGGGTGAAGTGGTTGGTAGGATTCTGGATATATTTTCAAGGTGGAGCCAACAGGTTAGATCGGATGTGGAATGTTGAAGTATGACAACAGTCTGAAATGAGTAAAGCTTTGACCTGTGCATCTGGAAGAGCTGAGGTGCCTGTTACTGAGGTGGGAAGAACTGGGGAGGAGATGCTTCAAAGAAGACAAGAGTACAGTTCTGGGCATGTTAATTTTGAGATACTCCTAGACCAACTATAGAGACCAAGTGAGTCATTAGACATATGAGTCTGGAGTTCGGGGGAGAGGTTCAGGCTACAGATACACATTTGGGAGCATCAGTGTTCGTTTACAGATGGTACTTAAAGCACCAGAACTGGATGAGTCATCCAGGAGGCGAGAGAAGTTAAAAAGGAAAGTCGATGGGTTGGATCCTGGCGATCTCTTAAGTATAGACGTTGGTAGATGAAGATGCAGCAGTGCATGCTGAGCGCTGCACATGCTCGTGTAGGAGGAGAAACCAGAGTGATCTTTCCGAAACAAACTGGAAGGACCACTTCAAGGAGGAGGGAGCTGCAGGTGTCTGAGCGCTGACAGGCTAAGTGTGAGATGAGCAGTGTCAGGGAAGTGCTGGTGAAAGCCTGATGGAAGTGGGCACAAGAGAGAATGGGAAGAAAAGAGGGAGAGACAGCAAGTATGGACAATTAGTTTTATGGGTTTTTCCGTAAAAGGAAACAGAACGGGGTGGTAGCTGAAGGAGCATGTGGCTTCAGGAGAAGAATTTTTTTCAAGTTGCAAGATATTATACAGCAAGTGTTCCCACTGATGAGAATGACCAGCAGAGAGAAAGTCCTTATATAGGTAACAGAGACCAAAATCCAGTCCACAAGTAATGGAGTGAAATAAAGGCAATGTATGTGGGCACAGATTCTGGTTTGTTGGTAGATTTGGTGAGAAGAACATGTTGAAGTTCACTTCTGATTCTAGTATTAAAGTCATATAAGAATCAGGAGAGTTAAAAGCATGGGCAAGGAAACGACTGTAACGGTGGAACATAAAATTCAAGCTGTGGGCCAGGGAAGAGGACAGGTGGGAAGTAATGGGCGGGGGTGGGCCAAATGACTGGAGGTCCAAGAGGTTAAAGAACTATGTTAGGGTGCTGGAGGATGTGAACAGGAAAGAAAAGTGGTGAAGAGAGGACTCATGAAGTTGAGATTTTGGGAAGGCATTCCCTTCTGGGTCTCAGAAGGTCTAGGATGGGACTAAGGCAGGTCATTAGAGGTAGGAAGCCAAGACCTTGAGGGATATTGGGATCGTAGAAAATTATAACAGGAATAAGGTCTCCTACTCTAACAGAAATGACAGGAAGAGATCCGTGTGTAACTGCAATAACCTGAGGGCATGTGCCTCAGAGGCACTGAGAGGCTTTGGGCAAAAGGAACAAGCAAGCAGGACACCTACCCCACCTCCAGGCCCAGTGGTCCCTTGACATGTCTACAGAGGAAACAGAATGCCCAGTGGATGGTCAGGTTTCAGTCAAAGCCAGAGGGTACCTAATGGAAAGAAACAAAATGTCCTGAGAGAGAAAGAGAGAAAAACTTTCAGAAGCAGAAAACAGAGTAGTTTAAGGTTAAAGTCACTAACACAAAGCAGTTGAGGTAATAATTAAATAATAAGAAAAAGTGCCTGAGCTAGAGAAATAAAAATAAATTTTTTAATAATCATTAGCTATTCCAAATAAGTATAACTATAATTATTACTATAATAGTAGCTAATATTTATGCACTTTCTCATGTTAGGCACTGTGAAATCACTTGAAAAATGCTAATTCATTTGAATCTCACATGACTATGAAATTTTTCTTTTCATCTTGCAAATGAGAAGCTGAGGAACAAAGATGTTAAGTATCTTGCCCAAGGTTTCCCTGCCGGGTAAGTGATGGAACCAGAATTAGAACCCAGGCAGTCAGACTCACCGAGTTACGGGCTGAACAGAAAAGGCATTTATAGAAGTATATCCTGGTAGTATTCCTGAACCTTATAGGACTAAAAAGGAAAGTTTTATGAACTGCTGAGCAGAAAAAACAAGGTAGCTATAAAGGAAAAGAAAACCATACTGGCACGGACAACTCAGCTGCAACACGGGAAGCTAAAAGACAACGGACAACACCTATCGACATCCGAGAGAAAAGGACTCCAACTCAAGCCAAGAAGGGCATACCCACCAGGATGAAAGGGAGAGATCTGAGATATATAGAAATTCAGATAGTAAATTATTAAAATACCACATGTGAGGAAAATACCTGAGCCAAGACCGTAACCAAGCAATAAACAAACCCGAGCAGAGACCTCAAATGGGGAAAGACAACGTGGAGCATGTGAGGAGTGATACACCTTGCAATATATCTTTGTGTGTTTGCACAGAAATATGTGTTTGCTACATACAAGTCTATCTTAATAATGAAGGATAGGCTGTGTAATATAAGGGCTAAATAAGAACTTTTGAAACAGAAGGGACATACTTTAAGGGAAATCTGATATATGATAAATAATTCAGTTTAATCTAGTAGTTGGGGTTGGGAGTGAAAGATGAAATCTTTCAAAGGTCTCACGGCAGGGAGGAGGAAAGGTAGGCCAGGAGGAGAGTAAGCAGTACTCTAGAGGCCTCATCTTACCATAGGAACAAAGGGGAAGACTAGAATGTCTTGGTGGTAAAAACTATCTCGGCAGAGGAAGGAGTAGATATCTTGCTTTAAAATAATAGTAGAGTCCTGTGTGTTTAATTAAGAGAGCTGGGAAAGGGGACTGTTTATGGACTAAACAAAAAAGTAAAATCTCCAACCTCAGGGAGAACAATGAAATGATTATGAAGTAACTTGATCAAAGTAGCAAAAATAAAAACAGTCAACGGTAAGAAGTTATAACCAGAGTGAAATAGGAGAAATACAATCAGGTGTGTCTGTCATTATACTGAGTTCTCTCATCGAAAGCCAGAGACCATCACAGTGGGATACAAACAGAGCTGTGTGTTTGTAAAAACTCACTGAAAGCAAAGTTGAAAATAAGGGAGGATCAAAGACATATTAGGCAAATACAAAGATAAAGGGGTGAAAATATTAATAACACATGATAAAATTTAAGTTTTAACTCACTTTTTAAGATAAAGAAAACTTACGTAACGATAAAAAGGTACAACTCACGATGAAGCAATAGCAGACTGTGTATACCAAACTACTGAATAAGGCAACCACTAATAAAAATGCAAAAACTTAAAAAAATACCAATGAGATTTCAAATACCTTCCAAAAGTAAGCAGATAGTAAAAGAGTAAGCAAAGATAGCGAGGACAGTGACTACAAAATAAATTTTTTTTTAAGTCCATGGAACATTTATAAAAATTGATCAATATTTGGTCACAGGAGAAAAACTTAAATTTAAAGAAGTAGAGGTTTTTCAGGCCACGTCATTGTAACACAAAATATTAGGAAGAATAAAATGTGGCTATCTTTTAACCCAGCATTTTCATAGGCAAAATACTCTCAGAAGTTCAACAATATTTAAAAACGTATCACTGCAAAACTTTGTAAGCATAACGGCAATGACAACAACAAACGAACAAAACTAGCAAAAGAAAATGATAAAAGAAAAAGAGAACAGAAAAAAAAAAGCAAGCCATCAAGATGTCCATAAATAAGAGACTGTGTAAGTTAGTTACGGACAGAACCTCACTAATGTATTAACAAGAAAGAAAACCTTTTCCTTACCTTAATTTCAGCGACAGAGGCCATAGCCCATGCTACGGTAGACCTCAGTCCTGCTGTCCTCATGTAAGTTCTGCTGGCTAAAGGAACCCTACAAAGGAAAAAGAACCTGATGCGAGATCCAATATGACTGTTAAGTTAAAAAAGAACCTTACATAAATAAAATTAACCTGTCCATGTCTGTGAATTATCTCACCATGTTCATGCAACGAAGACTACAGTATTCTCTGAGTTGGGAGTATTTAACCTTATCACAGAAATACCTTCTCTAGTTGGCACCTTGTTTAACCAGCTAGTGTGGTACTTTAGAAAGGGAGAATGTTTAAATAACAGCAATTTAAACCCTATTGTGTTTATTTTATAAAAATGTTATCACATGAGGGGGCTTTTTCTAAACTGTTTTAGCAGTTCCCTGTTTTCCCATAGGGAAGGGACCTTTTGTGTGCTGTTTTGTGACAGGGATGTAGGATAGGCAGGACTGGATGGATACTAACACTAGAAATCGTTTTCTGTAAAAAGTCCCTGTTGTAAGTTTGTTTTTTGCTCATTTGCATCTCTCTCAAAAGATGAAATGAAGCATGACATTGCACTGTCTGCATGAAGCAGACATCTCCCAAATGAGTTCTCTGGTCTCCATTATCTACCACTTCGTATTTCATCCTCCACCTCATCAGTGCTATCAGTGTTTCCAGATTTGATAAAAATTTTCAAAATATTATTTCTACGGCATCTAATGCAAAGAATACCTTAGAAATCTGAATGCGCTTTTCAATTTCATTTATATAATTTGTTGGTAAGATATGACTATTTGATTTCGAGGATTAGTGCTTTGTTGTTTTGGGGGTAGGCTTGTTCCAAAACCACTAAGAGGGCTCTTCTCTGAACATTATACAAAGTTACTGTGTTCACCAAACCCTATGTCTTTTGTCATTTTATTTCGGATGTGTCTTTGACTTTAGTTCCCCTGTTTTGTGTGCATTTATGGTAAGCCTCTTAGAATGTTACAATTAGATGCGGTATCTCTTTCAAATATAACAGTGTAATTGTATATTTACTGTTACAATAAGGAAGTTCTGCAGGTAAACCCATGGGAGTTTGTTTTTTTAAAGGTTTTTCAGAAAAGAATTCACACTGCAGACAGTATTATAGCCATAGATTTGGAATCTGGAATATAAAATTTGCAGGTGGAATGACTAGGAAATATTTTGATCAATGAATCCTGATACTACAGTCTAGGCTGGGCAACTGTCTTGCTACACAACATATTAAAACCAGAACTGAGAGATTATTTTTCACTCTTAGATACCAAAACAGACTTGGTATGGAAAACTGTCTTTGTCCATATACAGGGTATCCCCAAAAATGTATATACACTTTAATAGCTGATAGCTCAATTTTGAAATGAAATGTATTTTAATAAACACTGCCTTTCTAATTATTCAAAGTGTGCATATACATTTTTTGGGGACACCCTATATATTGCTAAGTGCCTTTCTAAGCATAAGGGATTTATGCAGAACCTCTGAAAGTTTTGACAATTATGTGTATATTTTTACCAATAGAGGTTTTTATTTTATGGGAGCCAACCCTATTAACATGTGACCAAAGTAAATGTTTTTATTGTTCGTAGACTTGTCATCTGAATCCCAGATCTTAATTTTTAAATGTGTGTTTGGACACTTTTTACCTAGAGTACTGCCAATTCAACAGGTGTAAACTGTGCACAGTCCTTTCCCTGTATTTCATATCTCAATACATTTCTTCATTTTCTCGGGCCACTTACCTTCTATATATTCTGTATCTTAATCTAAATCTCCAGCCTAGACTTGTCACTGGAACTCCTGAGCTATAACTTAAATATCTATTCATAGACATTTTTCATTGAATACACTACTGTTCCTACATTTTCTATCTCAGTGACTGACACCAGTATCTACTGGTTGTCCAAATCAGGTATCTGGCCATTATTCTAGGCTCCTTAACTTTATGGAATTCATGCCCTTCTTTTTGTTATCCCCAATTTGCCTCAGTTCAGCTCTTCATCATTTATTGCCTGAACTGTTGTAAGAGTTTGAACCTCCTTTTTCTTTTCGTTTCCCCTTTATTAAAAAATGTAATTTCCTTAGTAATATCTCAGAAATCACAAATCTGATCACATCACTCTGCTGCTTCATATGCTTACTGCTTTTAGAATAAAGTCCAAGTTGCTCAGCATGGCTTACAAGACACTTCATGACTTGTTTCTAATTGCTCAGTCTCATTTTCTACCACCCTCCTTATGTATCCCTTGTCCCATCTGCACTGAAACCACTGGCTGTCCCCACATAACGCAAGCTTTCTCTACCTCCATGCCTCTGCAAGTCCTTGCTTGTAAGGTCCTTTCCTTCTCTTGTCCAGTTGGGGAACTCCTCCTTAGTGTTCTCCATTAAGTGATTCATTAAATGAATCTCCTCTCTGTTCATTTGCTCCCATCCTCCATCAGAGTTAGGTCCCCTTTTCTAACTCTAGCCAAGCATTTTTCACCTACCTTTGTTCTTCCACTAAATTGAATTCCTTGAACTTAATAACCATCTTCCTCATCTCTGAATGTTGATAACTGGCACAGTGCTTAGCATATAATAAGTATTCATTAGACATTTCAACTGAAATTAACTGAATAAATTAATCTTACTCTAATGTCTCTCCCTTTCTTCCCTACTTACTGATCTATTTCAGAAATAAGATAGTTGAAATTTATTCAACACTTACTGTAGCTTAGAAATAGTACCAAGCATTTTTTTAAATATGAGAGAGAAAGGGAGAGGGAGAGAGCGAGAGAAACATTAATGATGAGAGAGAATCATTGACTGGCTGCCTCCCGCACTCTCCACACTGGGGATGGAGCCTGCAACCCAGCATGTGCCCTGACCCTGGTTCATAGGTCGACGTTCAAGCACTGAGCCATGCCAACCAGACGTACCAAGCATTTTCATGCAGGTTATCTCATTTAATCCCAAACACAAAGCAAATGAAGTAGGTACTATTATTTTCCTGCTTTTATAGCAGAGGAATATGATAATCTGCCCAAACTTGCAGTTAATCTGTTGAGAAGGTAGAATTGAAGTCCATAGTTCTTATTCATTATGCTACACATGTACAGTGTGGCATAGCTGTATACAGTTAATGTTCAAAGTGAATTTTAAGAATTGTGCTGTATTTTTTATTTTAATTAAAATTCCAAGATGCAAAGAGACTAAAATTTTTAGCTTAAACAAGGGCCTGTGAAAATCATTTAATAATAGAAATAATTAGATATAATTTTCAGTCTGAATCATGCAATCAGTGGATTATTGTGATAAATTCTTGCATAGCTCTACTGGTCAGATCAAATCATATCCACTAAGCTCCATGGAAACACTTTACTGGCTAAAGTAAAAACTCACATGCTTTGTCGTTAGCCCCCTCTGTTGTATCAATGTTTCATACTATAAATGAAAAGCATAAAGTTCTTAATTTTAAAAACTCTCCTAAGGGATAAATCTGAGTTTAGGATATAAATACCTGAACACAGGAATTCCCATGACAGAGTAAATGTCATTTAGATGTATAAATATCTGAAAGAACAAATACATAAGTTAGAATAGAACAGAAAATGCATTATGAAATTATTGATAATTTGAAAATTTCTATTTTGAACCTATATAAACTATATTTCTAATAAAAAATTCCAAGGCCTTATTTGTCATATAAGGAAAAATGTTCCATACTATTTTTCTCGAGCAGAGGTGAAATAAATTTTAAGTACATTTCATAGAAAAATTTTGAGGTTAATTTTGTAGGCAAGTTATATGGAGATTCAAGTTATTAAGAACTCAAGATCCACATTCTTCCTAAAGATTCTCTGAATTATCATAACTGAATCAGACTTTTCAGCATTTGGGGTTAGAGATTTCCTAAATCCATCCTAATTCTAACCTCAAATATGAGTTGAGGCCAAACAGGACTGTCATAGGCTACATACTATTAGTGTGACAGGAAACTTTCTTCAGGTCAAATATATTGTAGACACTGGTGACCTTTTCTCTCTCTACTATCTACAGGTGATTTTATTCCTCTCTTTCTTCGTCAAACCACAAAGTTCTTAAATGTCTCAAGTTATAATTAGTAGCCCAATAAACTTTAAAAGTTAGAATCTTCTGTAATCTGATGAAGTTTATGGAATATTCTAATTCTGCTGTTTGACCTCAAGAGCATTTAAGCCACAATACTTTCACTCCCAGATTACTTTTATATATATGCAGTTTAATCAGGATTATTCCAATATTGATAACATTTCATCAAGAAAAAAAAGATCTGAAATGAATTCCCTTTAGTCAATTTAATTCCTTGATCATCACAGCTAAAGTTTCCAATTTTTTATATTATTCAACTTTAGCAAAATTATTTATTGGGATTAATTCTATTTAAAATTTCTAGTAAAGATAGAATGTACTGTTATTTTTATATATCAAATGTTATTAAGAATAGCTTCACCCTCTATGAATTTTTTTCTATTAATTTCACAGAGCAAAATTTGCTAAGATTTGATTCTTCTGTCAATTTTGGTCACACTTTACTGTGTGATTTTCATGTTGCTAATTTTGTTTTGTGTTGATTGTTGTTATCAATAGCTAACATTAATTGCATTAAGTGGATGATAGGAATTCAGTTAGCTATATTTATTCATGAGCTAAACTATGGAAAACTATAATTCTGAGACAGGAAGATAATCAAAAGGAAGATGAAGAGGAGGAAACCAGAGCAGAAGGGGGAGATGAAAGGAAGACCCCTTATGTCAGAATATTCTTGGGGTCAAAGTATTTTACATGTCAGGTATAAAAGATATACACCAGGCATTACTTTTTAAAAGTGAAAAATACATTAAAAGATTTAAAAATAAAACAACACAAAATGTTCTGTTTTGGCTAGCAATTACTTCATTTACAGCTGTATAACAATGAATTTACAAATGAATGATGAAAATGACTATACTACATGTCAAATTTATGAACTGATTCTCAAAAAAATAGTGATTATTTTTATAACTTGCATTCATTTCCTCATGTGTTTTATTTTGTTCCAATTAACAGTGTAACCTCATCAATTTTTTAAAAAAGAGAGACAGAAAAGAAAAACATAATCCCACAACCCTAACAAAGCCATTATTAACATCATTATCTGCACTGTTCTATGAAAGAAAAAAATCAGACTGCTAGATCCATGCAGACATGCTTTTTGAAACACTAAAGCAAAATTGAAAAGTACAATAGATTAGTTTTGACATTGTCTAAAGAATTAGGTTATAAGCATATAAAATAAAATAAATGTTCATTACCTCTAAGTTTGGATTTCTCAAATCTGCTTTCCATCCAAACCGTTTCATAAGAGCAATTCCAATTATTCTTCCTGCTTCCTGGAAAAGCAGCAAGTTATAGAAAAGATAAAAATATTATAAATTAAAAATTTAAGTATCCTATATAATAAAAGCGTAGTATGCAAATTGTCCCCTCCACTGGGAGTTCGACTAGGAGTTCGACCAGGGGGCGGGGCCAGCCAGGGGACTGGAGTGCGTACCTGGTGGGCAGCATGAAAGGGCCTCTAGTAAGATGTAAGATTTTCCTAACAGTCAGCAGGAACATCAAGGCAGACTATCCAATGGTAATTTAGAATTATAATATTAAATTACAATATTAAAATATTACACCCTTCTTCATCCCCTCCCACTCCCAAATTCATTCTATGGCAGTAATATCTACTTATGTGCAATCTCTATTCTTGTGATTTTTGAGATGTGAAATAACCAAATCATGACCTGATAAAGCCATTCTGGGTTTTAGGAAATGGATGCAAGCTGAAAGATTAATTTACCTACTGCAAGCCTATATGTTTAAAAATGACCAGATCGGTAACATTAGACTCAAACTTTAGGGTTTGATTTTTTTTTTTTTTTTTTAAAGAGAAGGGCTACTTTTTTTTTTTTTTAAGTATATTTCATTGGTTTTACAGAGAGGAAGGGAGAGAGAGATAAGAGAGTTAGGAACATTGATGAGAGAGAAACATCGACCAGCTGCCTCCTGCACACCTCCCACTGGGGATGCGCCCACAACCAAGGTACATGCCCTTGACTGGAACCGAACCTGGGACCTTTCAGTCCGCAGGCCGACGCTTTATCCACTGAGCCAAACCGGTTATGGGTTTGATTTTAAGGTTGGACAAAGAATCCAAACCTATGGCTATATGCCTTTTACATCACTGAACTTTGTAAGGGTCACTAACATGGGTTTTTTAAAGAAACTGTTTGTAGTGTTCACCCTCTCATAGAGAGTTGAGACCTTGAGTGTATTTATGTCTGGGTTCTAGTGATAATCACACCTATCGGGCCTGGTGCAGAGTAATCACTCAATAAACAGAAACTAAACTGAAGAGAAACCCAAAAACCTTAAGACCATGCTATCAGGATTTCCACATGCAAAAATACTTGTGAGTTTAAGAAAACTTAATAAGTAAAGGAGGTCAGTACATGGCATACTATTCCTATTAAGAATCTAAGATAAAGTTAAAATGGAAAATGCATTTTTAAAAAGATTTAATTATTATATTAGGCCAAGTTATCTGCCTGAGCCGAGTTATCTATTCTGTGAAAGGGTTTGGTCTCATTTTAAATCGAAGGAGTAGTTAATTCATCTAGAAAATAGAAAACCACTTTGGAGGTAAGTGTACCTGTGCAGAAAGGGTCTTTGCAATGGCTCCACCGCAGCGACAAGAGACTCTGAAGGTCAAGTCATTCTGGTTATGAGTATCTCCTGCTTTTGCTACATCATTCTGAAGTTCTTCTTCTTGACATTTCTCTCTTTCAGTGAGAAAATCTCCTCGCTCCAGTGTCTCCTCTTCTATTTGCTTTTCCAGCTGGCATTCCCTATTCTCTTGCGTCTCTTGCATTTGTTCTGCTTTTAATTTCTTAGCAATAATGCTGTCATTTTCTCCCATTTTTCTTTTTAGTGGGTTAGCATCTCCTTGAGACAGTTTTTTCTTTTTTGCATCAAGTTCAAGAAGATTTTTCCAAATCGAAATGGCATTCAACCAACTTTCAGGATCATCACTTATAAATCTTTGCATTTCATAAAATATTTTTCCTAAATAAATAAAATTTCAGTTTATCCTATATTGAAGCTTTAAAGACAGTCTATTATATTCATCACCCCTAAATGCCATTATTTTTATTTTTATAAAATAAGTTTTTTTTAAACTACTACATGAAGAGTGACTTCACTTTCATATTGAATTTATCTCATTTAATATAAGAATATTGTGCCAAATAGGTTCATTCTTATATTCTATACCAAACATCAAAACCATTTTAAAATTCCTATAGAATTACCTATATCATTCATATAGAAAGATCATTTGTCCTATGATAATATATGTATCTCTTTAATATAAGCATAGACCTAGAGTGTGTATCAATCTTTGAAATAATGCTAATCTTGCCTATAAAATTAAGTTGGAAAAAAAACAGAATTACAAAACACAGAGCTCAGAAACAGAGCAACTAAATTCTGAGACTATTTCAGACCATACAGTATTAGCACACATCATAAAAGGAGTTTCCATAAAGGAACACTTCAGGTACACAACCCATTCATAACTTACTCAAAATAACGTAATCTTTTCTTGATGAACAAGGGTTGTCAAGATGACTCAAGAGCCATTACTGTATTTCTCTAATATTGAGAATGTATGGACTATTGGAATGAAATGATATTGATCCCACAATATAACATCTTAGTATTTGCTTTAAAATATTTTTTCTGCCATGTCTTGATTTCTTGCCATTTGTATCTTCCTTGATACAATTTATTATAGACTATCCGCTTACTTGTTCTCTTGTGCATAATCAGCAGTCAAATGAAGTTTAAGGCAATGTGTAATCCAGCAATGTCTGGCCCTTATTTGTTGCTTTTATCAAGATCCTTAAGCATATTTATAAAAACAGAAAATCTCTTAAGCTCCCTTTAATTCTAATGCTTTATAAATGGTTAAGAGTTTATTCAAACATCTAAGATCCCTAAAACAGGATATTTTACTATATAGTATTTTTTCAATTATATCACTCATCAGTTAAAATTTACAAAGTGGTAGTTTTGAACAATTTATTAAGACAATGCATTTTGGATTCTTACATGTCCTAAATCTAAATAAATGCAACTGACCATATATAACTGTAGAGAAGGTGTCTGACCAGAATTTGCAAAGATGAAATGTGACTTAGGACACTAAAATCTTAGTAAGACAGGCAGCCAATTGTAAAGAGAAGAGACACAATTAGGTGATAATACAATGAGGTGCTAATATTCAGAAAACGTAGAAAAATAATGATCCCCAAGTTAGGAATAAATCTTAAAAATGTCAAATGGCTACTTATTAATTATCAAGTAGAAAATTCTGGAGTACATATATTGTGTGGGTATACACCATACCTTTACTTACAGAAGAAACAGTAAATGGAAACTGCTTTTTAATCAGCAAAAATAATCTCTCTGCAGATTTTAATGTTTTCAGCATATTCAAGTCAGAACAGGTGGTGAAAAAAACTTTTCCTGAAACATATTCAACCTAGAGATATAAAAAATAGATAATAATTTAGTCTAGTATATAGTAAGAACCATTTCTCCTCCCCCCCTTAATGAATTAAAACAGAACATCTAGATTAACAACAGAAATGACCATTTCTGAAGTATCTAGTATTTGTCAGATACTGCTTTAGTCATTCTGAATACATTTATTTTCCTCAGCCTTATAACAATTCTCTAAGGTAGACTTTATCACCCCCATTTTACAGATTAGGAAACTGAGGCTTAGGTATGTTAAAAATTTTGTATAAAGTCACGTAGTCAGTGACCAAGACCATAACCTTAGTATGTCATGCTACCATTTGCAAACTGTGCATGTGCATATGCATGTACACACACTACTAGAAAAACAGAACACAAACTACTCGGTAATTATATTGCCAAATCTCACACAGTATTTGAAAGTGGGCAAAGAAAAGGTATAATGGCTAGGACAAATTAGGTGTCTAGCCCAAGCTTAACATGTCAATGGGTATTTATTAAACACCTAACGTGTGGTCTACCAGAAGCAAATATCCTAAAGATGAATAACAATACTCTGACATACAAATTAAAATGTGAAATTTATAAGACAGTAACTTGAATTTAACCCAGAAGAAAACGAAAAAGTTTCAATGCAATAAACTTAACAATAAGCTGTATGTATGGTATGTAACACTGAATATGAAAGCCATCATTAGTAAAAGTCTTGAAGAAAAATCTTACAAGATCTGGGAAGAGGGATTCTAAGGAAAGAACGAAGGGCAAAATGCAGAGGTGGGGTGACAACCTGGCTGAAGGAAACTGTAAGTTAGCATGGCAACATGTGCTGTGTCATGCTGACTGAGTGTCAGGTGGATGGATGGTGTAGCTCGGGCCAGCCTGATAAATGGTCATGGAATGGAGTACCACAGATGGTAATGGTCAAACATTATAGACTTTTGAGGAAAACTGACAGCACCAAATTAGTTGGTAGGAAAAAAATTACTTTGGAAGAAGCATAAAGGACTGAGTGTAGATGTGATGCTGGAGGGAGTAGATTAGTGAGGAAGAAATAATGGGACACTTGGCTGTGGGGACTGAAAAATGGATGGAAGCAAGAAATATGCATCAAACAGAACTAGGCTTGGGAGATAGGGTAGATATGTGGTGAAAGTCAGGGAAGAAAAGAAAGTGAAAAGAGCACTGACAATGGGGAGTCTTATGAGGTACGGCAAATGGTGCTCAATACCCATGGAACCCTAACCCTTTTGGGTCAACCCAACTCCCTTAATTCAGGATGGATGTGGATTGTCCTGAAATTCTCCTTTTAGCAGTGGCCAGGGGCTGACTACATGGTTATAGCTCATCTCCTAGAACTGAGGCACCAGGGAATTTGGGGTACCCATGTGTTTAGGCAGCTCCCATCCAATGGGAAGCTGAACTCCAAGTACTTTTGTTTTTTGATCTCTGACATGGTCTAAACTTTTCAGATGGAATGTCTGGGTTTAACATTCTAGCTTGAAGAAGAATCTCTGCTGAGGAAGCCCTAGGGCAGTGATGGCGAACCTTTTAAGCTCGGCGTGTCAGCACTTTGAAAAACGCTAACTTAACTCTGGTGCCATGTCACATATGGAAATTTTTGATATTTGCAACCATAGTAAAACAAAGACTTATATTTTTGATATTTATTTTATATATTTAAATGCCATTTAACAAAGAAAAATCAACCAAAAAAATGAGTTCGCGTGTCACCTCTGACACGCGTCATAGGTTCGCCATCACTGCGGCCTAGGTTGACACCAATTAAAACCCAAATCCTTCTGGTTATAAGTTTAACAAGTTCTGGGAATCTAATGAACAGCATGGTTATTTGTTCAGATCCCATTTCCAGGCATATCTACCCTTAAAACACAGAGTAACAAAATATGGAAATTCCCAAGTCTCTTGGCATTTAATTCTTCTCAACGCCAAAGGTTTTCCCCCTATAATAAGCTGAATTTTGTCGCTGTGATTAAAATACATTTCCACCCCCAACCTCTTTTTGTCTGTAAAGATGATGGATGCCCAGCCAGTGTGGCTCAATGGCTGAGCATCAACCCATGAACCAGGAGATCACAGTTTTGGGCACATGACAAGGTTGCAGGCTTGATCCCCACTAGGGGGCGTGCAGGAGGCAGCCGATGATTTGCTTTCATGATTTGATATTTCTATCTCTCTACCCCTCTCCCTTCCTCTCTCTGAAATCAATAAAAACATACTAAAAAAAAAAATGATGGAGAACAAGCAGAGATGGTCTTTTTTCTGACATACCCAGATTGGGTCAAGCCTTCTATTTTTCATACCAAGAACTCTAAATTAATATTTTTTAAAACAAATTAGTGCAGCATTAGGTCATGGTCGCATAGCGGTCAAGGACTGGAGCCAGGAGTCAGCCTGCCTGACAGCTTGGGTTCGAATCCCAGCTCTGCCATTTTCTGTTACATGCCTTGAACAATGTATTGCATTTACCTATGCTTTATTTTCCTTTTCTGTTAAATGTGAAGCCCACCTCCCAGGGTGGTTGTGAAAATCAAACAAGTGAATACAGAATAAGTACCTAAGAACAGGTGCCTGACATACATTACATGCTTAATGTCAGCAGTTGTCATTATATTGCTTTTTCGATGAGCTACATCAGACACTATCAAAGTCTGTGATCAGATCCACAAATGCAGGTAGTCTAGTAAGACTGATGACATTTCCATGCCCTCCCCCCCCCCCCCCCTTACTGTAAAAACTAGTTTTGTGGGCTTCCCACAACAGAGGAGCTGCTGGAATCGTCAGCTTCATCTTTCCTTTTCCAATAAGACATCACGTGGCCTCTCATATTACCCATCAGGATACGGAGGGTTCAGTTACATCTTTTTCTTCTGCTTTCAAGAAACCAGCTCAGCCTATTCTAAATGAACCCAAACTGATGTTTAGAACCTTGTTCACTAAAATTAACAACTTGTAAATACCGAAACCATTAACTTTCTCTGAGAATTGGGCTGGGGCCGCAGAGTACTGTATTTCTGTAGCTATTACTTACTGTTTAAGGTGCACTTTTTATCATTTAATCCTCAACACCATATAAAGTCAGTACCATCGCCGGCAGGAAAGGGAAAAGGATCAGGGGACTGAACCTGCAGCTTATTTGCACTAAAGGGCGGAGAAAGGGTTCTATCTGACAGGTCTAGCTCTAATTACAGACACTATCAAACGTTTTCCGTTAAAGAATCCAGGAAACAACTTGCTTCAACCCCTTTTTAAAAATACTTCGCGGTGAATGATGTGCGGTAATGGACGTGCAGGGAAACTCGACGGGGGTCCTTTCCGGGAGGGACTGCAGGACCCGCCAGTGCAACTCCGAGGCCGGGGGGAAGCCGCGGCGCGTGTGGGCGAGAGCGGGGGTCGCGTCGCTTCCCCGGGTCTCGGTCGGACCGGCGGGGAGGGGTGCAGCGGCGGGGCCTCCCCTTCCCTCCGGGCGCAGCGAGGCCCACTCACCTGCGTGGCCTGCAGCCGCACCCGCACCTCCCGCATCAGAAAGGGCTCCAAGCCGCGGCCCGAGGTGCAGAAGAAGCGGGCGCCCGCTGCGGGCCCCGACTGGGGATCTGCGGGCCCCGCCGCCGCCGCCATGGCTGCTGGGACGGGCAGGGTCACGTGGTTCAGGGCGCGGCGCAGTCAGGGTCACGTGGTTCGGGGCGCGCACGGGGCGGTCCCGCGCTCTCAGGGGCCCGCGGGCGGGGGGGTGGGGGTGGGAAATAGACGGGCGGGTGGAGCTAGAGGCCCGGGGCAGAGGGGGCCCAAGGGAGGCCCCTTGGTTAACGGCCTGGAACCTCCTTGGTGAGGCCTCTGGAACGACTCAGAGTCCCACGTGGATAGAATAGAATTGATCATCTAATCCAGAGGTTCTCAACCTTCCTAATGCGCGACCCTTTAATACAGTTCCTCATGTTGTGGTGACCCCCAACCATAAAATTATTTTCATTGCTACTGCATAACTGTAATGTTGCTACTGTTGTGAATCGTAATGTAAATATCTGATATGCAGCATGTATTTAGGCGACCCCCGTCACTACCCACAGGTTGAGAACCAATGATCCATCTGTCTTCTTTTCCAGATGGAGGAAGCTGATGCCAAGAGACAGAGAGTTACGGGCACAGGTGAGGCGGGCACCTAGCCCTCTCGACACCCGGTATAATGAACCATCTCCATTCCCCCCAACTTCCTCTTCTCCTCCTCTTCATCCCTCCCCACTGCTCTCCTTGCCTAAGGAGCCTTGCTCCATCTTGGCCAAGAACTGGGCCACAGCCGGGAATCCCCAGGACCCCGAGCAGAAGTCCCCGCTCTCCAACTAAATGTCCTGATGTTCACGAAACAGGTCACCGTCCTTGCATTACGTATTTAACCATCAAGGCAACCAGAGCACCATCCAGTTTGGAAGAGTGCATTGGCATACTTTCCCCCTCCCCAACCTCTCCCCAGCTTCATGGTCTATGGGACAGTATCATGGAAATGTTTTTGGAGTCACGTAGCAATTGACTTGATTGGGTCTCCTAACAGTATTTCAAGGAGGTTTTTTCTTTTAGCCCTGAATTTTTAATTGGTAGTGAAAATATTTCTCGGGGAGAATAGAATCCATATTACAAAAGGAACACCATTCCTTGCCTATCGGTTTAATATGATTTCAACCCCCTTGGTTTATGACAGGTAAGTTGTTTTAATCCACTTGTTTATGATGAGACCAAAACAAAAAGTTGCTTTTAGAAGTAAAGTTGTTTTGATAGGAGGATGAAGTAAGTTGTGTCCGTATGTCACCGTCTCATCCGTTGTCTTTGAGAAGCACTCAGCTCAGCTGCTCAGGGTCCCCCAGTGGGGCCTTATCCATAAAAACATGTGGAGAAGCAACTAAGGCAAGAGGACATTTAGACTATAACTATAGCTGACCCTTGAAAAACGTGGGGATTGGGGGCACTGACCCCTGCACAGCCAAGAATGTGTGAACTTCTGACTCCTCCGAAGCCTGTATAACTACAGGTGGCCCTTCACATCCCAGGCTTCTAACAGTGTTTTCTACCTGAGGTTGGGAATGGGAAAATACTGTTTCTATCCAAGGCTGGTGGAACCCACCAATGGATGGGAAACTCGAGGATACGAGGGACAACTGTATTTACGGGAAAAAACCCCAAGTGTGAAATGGATCAGTTCAAACTGTGTTGTTCAAGGTCAGCTGTGCTGAGACTTTGTGAGGACCATTTGAGTTTGGGTTTGAGCAAGGTGACTCTTCACTAACCTTAAAACTCTCTGGAGATCCTTGGGGGCAGTTGCTCCAGTGTTGGTGAGGTGACTCCTCCTGGAATGGAAGTGTGTCTCCCTGCATTTGTTCCCTAGCAACATGCTCTAGCAACAGGCAACATTCTGTTTGTGCTGGCGGCTGGAGATCAGCGCTTGGTTGGTTGCCTTTTCTCCTGAAGGACCCCCTCACTTAAAAAAAAGGTGCATCGCATATTAAATGTGAACATGATTCCTTCATCTCCCCTTGCCTACGTCAATACTGTGATTTCTCTATCATTTGTTTGGAGTATGTTATTTCTTTATTGGCTTGTTAAAGAGATATTATGCTGGATGGTATTGACTTGTGAAATTATAATTTTCACAGATAAATTGCCAGCAAAGACAGAATCAGTTTCTAGGTATAACTTTTTTTTTAAAATATTTTTTACTGATTTCAGAGAGGAAGGAAGGGAGAGGGAGAGCGAGATAGAAACATCAATGATGAGAGAGAATCATTGATTGGCTGCCTCCCGCACACCCCTCACCAGGGACCGAGCCCGCAACCCAGGCATGTGGCCCCGACCAGAATCGAACCTGGGACCCTCTAGTCCGCAGACCGACACTCTATCCACTGAGCCAAACTTGCCAGGGCTCTAGGTATAACTTGACTGCCTCCAAAACAAAACAAAACAGCATTAAAGTAGCTATAGTCATATGAATAAATAGAAACTATTAAATGAATGACTATCTCTCTGGTAAGTGCTTCCCATGTACTTTCCCCCTCCCCACCCTCTCCCCAGCTTCATGGTCTATGGGACAGTATCATGAAAATTTTATGGAGTCATGTAGCAAGAGCTTTTCAAAGATTCAGTCCTAAAACTTCTCAGATCCTTTCGTTTTGGTGGAATCCTTTCTTGTTTTGCCTCTAGACTTACGTTCTCTTTCTCTTAGCAGTTGCCATAGCTCAGTACAATTTCTCTATACTTGGGGGTTCCTGACTCTCAGGTCTGTCTGGGGAGACCCATGAAATCTCCTTAGTACATCCTACATTCTGTGCCCAACATGGTAAACATGCAGTCATAAGGTATCCCATTGAGTTCAACAAATACTGGGCACCCACTCTCGGCCACACACCCATGAAGTCTTGAGGATACAAAGACGAGTATGTAAGGTTCTGGACTTCAAGGGGCTTAGAGGATAGTGATATTGATTTATCAAGCATGTATCCAGGATGTGTGGCAGCACAAAAAAGGCGGCAGGGAGAGCTTCCTGAAGAAAATCACTCTTGTGCCAAGTGTTGAAGAATATATAAGATTTCAATGACTCACTGGAGTGGTGGTGGAGGGGTTGTAGTGGTGGTGTAGTGTTTTAAGTAGAAAGAGCAACAAATGTGTGTGTGTGTGTGTGTGTGTGTGTGTGTGTGATGGGGGAGGGGTAGGGCAGGAAGGTGACAAGAGCAGCTAGGTGTTATTAGAGCATAAATTATAAGTTGAGAAGTAGAGGTGGGTAGGGAGCAGGTTGTCGCAGTACTGCCCAAGGTGGATGAAGAAATTACTTCTCCAGTCAAGGGCTGGTCAGCAGCATGCTCTCGTGGACAGAACCATGGCTGAGCCCAAGGCTGCAGTCCTCCAAGCCAATCTTCCCCTCATACTTCCCCTATCCTTTTCCCTTCTGTTGTCTGTCCCCCTCCAGGAGCCTTTAGACAGTAAGGTCAGGGGTTACTCTTCCTTCACTTGGGGGTGTCACATGCATTTGCTTAGGCTTTTATATATTAAAAGGCTGGACACACCCTGGAGCCAACCTCCCCCAGTCCCTTCCTGGCTGGCAGCACCTGGGGCGGCGCCAGGGCTCGAAGGGCGCCTGCAGAGTGAGTGGGGTCCCTCTGTCAGGTGGGGTCTCTCGGCTTGGCCTGTGGGATTCCGGCCAAAGCCAGCAGTCTGATATCCCCTGAGGGGTCCAGGAGTGCGAGAGGGCACTCTGCAAAGTTGCTGTCGCTCTGCAGCTCCTGCGTTGAGCATCTGCCCCTGGATGATCATTGCATGTCATGGCTGGTTGCTTAGGCTTTTATATATTAAAAACTAGAGGCCCAGTGCACAAAATTCGTGCACAGGTAGGGTCCAGGGGCCTGGCTGGCGATCAGGGCCGATTGGGGTCTTCTGCCAGCTGCCAGCTGCCAGCCAGGGCCTTCCTTTGTTCTGTGCTGCCCCCTGGTGGTCAGCGCACATCATAGTGAGCAGTCAGACTCCCAGTTGGTTGAACTCCCGAGGGGACAATTTGCATATTAGCCTTTTATTATATAGGATTGTCTCTACTGAACAGAAAACCATTGATCCCTATAGATGGTTAGCATAATCAGCTAAATTTTGCTGTTTGGATAGTGCATATTCAACATGTAGGAAATTGGAGGTAGACAGGAGCAATTTTAGAACAGTAACACTTTTATGTGAGGTGTTTTAGGAATTCAGGGCAAGATAATTTGCTTCGAGATCTCTTCCTATTTTAGTGTAATTGACAACTTCTTTAGTTCTTAAAAGCATTTGATGTGTATACTTAGATATTAAAATACAAATGGTTTAGATTGTTAGATCGTTGAGGAAGGGATGACCTCATTCACTGGGACATTCCCAGAGAGCACACTGGCGTGCCTGTGGAAGGCTCTCAGTAAATGTATGCTGAATTGAATGGAATATAATCAAACGGGAGTTCACTCACTAAAGAAGTCCCCCTCAGCTAGGAGGAATTGCTATAACCACCATATCAGCAGGGGTCATTGTGATCCAGATACGGAGATAGGGTAGAATACTGAGGCCAGTGGAGGTCATTTAAGGGATAGGAGGACCAGCCTTTGAGAAACGTTCAGTTTAATGGGAGGTAATGGTGATGGTGTTGGATTGCTCAGAGAGACATGTAAAGAGTGACAATACAGTGTGACCTATGGGAAGGAAAGGAACACAACTGGGTTTGGCATATAGTAGGTACTTAATAAGGTTGAATAAATGGACTTATTCTGAAGTCAAGTGAGCATTTTCCATGTTTTGACTTCCCATCTTCCTTGGAGCATCTTTGCCAAGGAGGGGCATTCTCTGCCTTCTGAGGCCCACCTCCCGTGGTAGATAATATTGTTTGTAAGCACCATGGAGGCTTGATGGACTCTTGCTCATACAACTCAGCAAATTAACTTGAAAAGATTTGGATTTTGTACATTTTTTTTAGAATTCCGTTGAATTGTGGTAAAACCATAGATACAGACACAGAAGTCTGTCAAATATACACTCCAACCAAATCAGTGTAGATTGTGAAAGAAAAAGGAACGTATTTTTATGGCTGCAACTGTAAAAGCAATTTAGGAAAAAGCTACTGGTCACATGCTGATTAAACCACTTATATGCACACAGTAATCACCTTGAATGGTGCTTCTTGAACATGCAATTAAGAAAGAGAAAATTTAGTAGAAAATTATTGCATTGTGGATGTAAATACTGCCTTTAAAGTGTTATTTATTCATTAGTGTTAATATCACTGTATTTAAATGTAGCATCAAAATTCAAAAGAATTTTGCTTTAATCTAGAGAGACAAGTCAATTGCTTTAGCCATGCAGTGCATGAAATTATTTTGATGTACAAGTAGAGTCTAGTATATCCAATGCTTTTTGAAAAAAATGTGCCATGTATTTAATGTATGTTTTGAAACACTAGGATATTTGATGTGGTTTTATTTATTTAAATATATTTTGAGCCCATAAAACCATATTTATATTTGATAGAGCCTTATAATGTTCCAGTTGGAAGAGAGTATGGAAATTATTTCTTCAATAAATTTGCTGACTGAACGAATGACTGAATCTACAATTTTCTTCAATTTACTTGAATGAGCTATATTGCTTGAATAAAATAAAGCCATTTTCTTCTTGCACTTACGTTCACCTCACTCAAACTGTTGTTTTAATATTCCTTTTCTCATGTTCCATTTTATGTGTATATTTACTGTGAATTATTTTCCTTTTGAGGTTTGCTATTACCTTTCTATTTCTTAGTCTGAAGAAAGCCTCCAGTATGTCCAAAACTAGCTAGAATACCCATATTTTGGCATTTCCTCCTTTCAATATTTCTGTAAGCCTTATTGCTTTCTAGTTGAGGGTTATTTATTTTGCCTGTTTTTTTCTGCGCTAATTGAAAAATATCACCTTGAAACTGAAATAGATGTGATTTGCAAATAAACAAACCCAACCAAGGAACAGATTTATTTTCTCAGAAACATACAGTACTGTGTTTTGTATGGCACTTGGCAGAATAGAACCTGAAGGTTTTATTTGAATGTAGGCTTAATTCCGTCAACTCTTCCTCCATTGTTGGCATGAAGAGCTGAGAGTGGAACAGTCAAGCTTACTTTATTATATATTCATCTCTATTTTTATTTTTGTTGATGGGTGATAATTCTTTGCTGCCTAAAGGACACTTTGTGCTTTTTTGAATAATAGATTTTCGCATCCTTGAAAAGTCCTTTCTGTTACATAGCCACACATAATCAGGCTTGTCATCCAACAATTTTCTTATTGAAAGTTTGAGATTCAATAATTAAGAATAGTCTATTTACATTTAATGCTGTAAGTTTTTATAATGGTCTGAACTACTTGACTAAACAGAAAAACAGTACAGATACAAAATACAAGCATGCAACTTGCAGCACCTGTTTAGGGCATAAAATAGCTTTGAAATAAGACATAGTGCCAGAAATTACTTGGTACAAGTTGAGCTTCTAGATCACAGATAATATTTGAATCTTTAATCACTCTATTTTGCTTTATTGTCCGGACACTAATCAAGTTAGATGATACAGTTCTGCCTCATCAACTTCAAAATTGAAATTAGCCAGGTTGGGGGGGGAAATAATCTTAAAAACTGGCCTCAGAATTTATTACAGGTACAAAATAGTCTTTGTTTAAGAGAATTCCTGGATGGAGTTCAATGAGGCTTCAAGTCGCTGACCAAGGAAATGTAGAGATAATTAAACTGTTCTGTATAAGATGTCAACAGGACATATAGTGAGGTGAAAAACCAGATAAGGAAAGGGAGTATGTGGGTCATGATTGTGGGAAGCTGAGGCCGGGGGCTGGCAGGAGTAAGCAACCAGGGAGAGATTGCCTGTGGTGTGGGTTGTTAAAGACCTTCTAAGAAGGGTGGTCAATACTCAATTTAAGTTTGTTTCTGGTGCCGTCATACTAAACCCTCTCTAGTGACCCAAACTTTTAGTAAAACAGACAAAGCATAGCTTTATGATTCAGGTATTTTAGATTTCAAAGAATCAGGGTATTCGTGATGTGGAAAAGGGACAGCACCGTCTACTGTATATGGATTGTGGAAATTTTGATCTGAGTAAATGCAGCCAAAACAGGAACTCAGAGAAGAGTTGGTAAGGGAAACCTACGTGTGTGTGTCTATTACCAGGGAATGTACAGAGAGGGGTGCTGGGTCATCTCTGACAGAGGATAGGAGTGCAGGCCAATTTCAGATGAAGTTAACCCAGTTGGGTTTGGCTGAATTTATCCCTCACCTGGAGCAATAGATTTTATATAAACCAAGTGTCTAATATTTAAGTGCTCATTACTTATTGTTGACAGGTATAGACATTGCAGTCTTGGAGCAACATAGGACAGGCTAACTAGTGGGGGTTATAATCAGGGGTTAGGCCCAACATTCTCAATTTTATACTTTGGGATGATAATTTTTCTTCTAGTTTTTTTTTTAATAACTTTAAAATAGTACTAGCACATGGATTAATCATTAATCAGAATTGCTTAAATCTGTTACCTAGACATTGCATGTAGTTTGTACTAGATGCTGTATTGGTTATTTATATTGGATATAGATTGTAGTGTAGCTTTCTCAGATTTTCACACTTTCTAAGTTGGCAGCATTTTTTCTCACCTATGGTGGTGAGCTTGGCTTCTTTAAGTAATGAGTTCCTGAAGTGATGAAAGTGTGTGTGTGGGCCGGCGGGAATGCTGGTACAAACCTTGAGACTTGTTTGTGAGGTGAAGATAGCAGCTGGTTTTGGAGAATTGGAGTTCCTTGAAGGGGACTTTGACATTGAGTGTCCAAGGAAGGGAGTTAAAGACACACAGAGCGATAACAAATACTGAAAACCATTGTTAACCCAACCAATTCAAGGTAAAATTGACATCCATATGTTTTAAATGTATGGCTCAGTTTTGGTATTTGCTACTTTATTATTTTTATTTTTTTAAATATGTTTTTATTGATTTCAGAGAGGAAGGGAGAGGGAAGAATAGATAGAAACATCAATAATGAGTGTGAATCATTGATCGGCTGCCTCCTGTACGGCCCCTACTGGGAATCAAGCCCACAACCTGGGCATGTGCCCTTGACCAGAATCGAACCTGGGACCCTTCCATCCACAGGCCGACGATCTATCCACTGAGCCAAACCGGGTAGGACAGTATTTGCTACTTTAAACTGGATATACATAGAATTAAAAACATTCATATACATAACTTGCTTGAAAACTGTCGTAGGTGATAGCTAGATTTGGAAATTCCTTGCTCTTCTTGAAATTATAGTTTTTTTTTTATCAGATGCTGTCAAAATGATATTCAAAAACTTGAAGTCTTAGCCGGTTTTGCTCAGTGGATAGAGCGCCGACCTGTGGACTGAAGGGTCCCAGGTTTGATTCCGATCAAGGGCACATACACAGGCATTGTGGACTTGGTCCCCAGTGGGGGGCGTACAGGAGGCAGCCAATCAATGATTCTCTCTCATTGTTGATGTTTTTATCTCTCTTCCTCTCCCTTCCTCTCTGAAATCAATAAAAAATATATTTTAAAAAAAAGCTTGAAAAAATCTCAATAATAAGATAAATCAGATGCAAGGAAAAATTGGAGAAGACTGGCTGGGCAGAAATTTAATCCAAATTTAATTTACAAGCCTAACTACTAAAAGTGGACTGCAAACTGACCAGAAATTATATATTTATTAACTGTTATTTAATATGGTATTTTATGACATTCATTACAATAATCTCATTGTTGACACAGATATGAAAGTAGAGAAGTTCAGGGAAAAGAATAAAACGGACCTAAGGAAAATAAATCTCACGTGAAAGATTGAAAGGAGTTGAAATTGTTTGGCTTGCTAAAATGAGAGAAGGTGAAGAAAAGCCTTAACTAGCTTCAGATATGTTCTTGAGATTACTAGTGGGATGCTGGCCTGTTTGTATATAGGACTGGAAAAAGGCATGAGCTCAACCCTTTAAAGCCTTTGGAGATTTCTCAGTCCCATGGTCTGATGGCCTGGCAGTCTGGCCTCTGATTCTTCTCCCATGAGGGTGCCTCCGGGTGCCTTCTGGGTGCCTCCGAGTGCAGCAACTGCTGTTACCATTTGTTGGCCACATTCTAAGCAAGGTAGATGTCCCAAGACCAGGCCACAAAGGATGAAATTAAAGAGCAGAGACAGATGGTTACTGAAAAGGGTAGTTGGACTGTTCAAAGATTTTGGTAAATGAAAAAATATCCTTTGTTCTCACGTAAACTCTTTAGTCTTACTTCTCAATTAAACATACTAGTAAAGGTTCTTGTAGGAAGTCCAGTGGGAAAACTAACTACCCCTTGGCTTATTGTTTTTAAAAGAAGAGTCTTTTTCAGTGTATTAGGGGGATAGGGATTGGAGCAAACATGGAAAACCAAGGAGAAGGCTACTCTTGTGCAAAAATTCCCGTGAAAAGGACATAGTTCACCTTTAGCCAAACTGTAGCCATGTATGGGAATCCTCATGCTCTCCTTAGGGGGACTGATTATCATAAGTGTTTACTCATAAAAAGTTATGTGGAACAAACAAGTTTCTGGAGGTCAGGGCCTTCCAGAGATGTGGTCCAGGCTGGTTGGTGTTTTATGGCTGTGTAGTTTCAGCCCCTTTCGGTTTTTGAAGTGAGAGGAGAAAAAAAAAATGTTCTATTTGGACTAGTCTGTGTTCTGCCTTCCTCCCTGAGTTATTGTGATGGCCTTCTGGTCTGAAGTTTTATGGCACCAACTGAAAACTCTTTATTTTACCCAGGCTTCAGCATCTGACAGAGCCAAAGCATCCAATCTTACATCCCAGATTAAGTGTAAACCGAAGGGTGATAAAATGCAACCTGAGGAACAAATTTGAAAAATAGTAATCATCACTGGAAACATTTTTAATAAGTTTTTTCCTGTTTATTCCATGTGATTGCATTAACCCTACCACTGCCTACAGAAATGAGATTTTTGTGATAAGACATTATTCTTTCCTTCCTTCTCCTTCTTACGGTTCAACAAGTATTTCAATAAATAAATGTCAGAAGGAAATGTACAGCTAATTCCAAGTTGCTTGGTGTTGCTTCTATGATCTTGAAAGTCAACACGGCTATAAATTTTGTGCATGGTTAGGCCTAATTCAATAAAAATATTTAGAAACCAAAGAAAATCTTTTCCCTGTATGCCATAGGAAAAGGAGGTTCGGTAGATGGAGTGTTGATGAACTTGTTTTAATTATTTTTCCTTTGGAGTTGATGGTTTATTTAAATGCAAGTTTTAATTCAGCCACTTCAACATTTGACAAGAACAATGAAACAACTCAAGGTTTTATTTTTTCAGTTTAATTTGGGGAAGTTTTTAACAACAGTCTAAAAGAAAATGACCAATTTTGGTAATTATTATTGGGGCTTGATGAGATAATAGGCCAAGTGTATTATGAAGACTTAAAACAAAGGTTTAGAAAAAAGATGGGTTTGAAGGTTTTTGATGATCACTTAGGAGGTTCCTACATTTTATATAAAGGGTCTCAGACCACATGAAGCACATGGTACACAGCATCAGCCATGAGTCAAATGGTACTATTTATATAAATGATAATATTCCCGATTAGAGGTTTCAAACAAAAGAGATTCACAACCTTGTAAGAAACTTTACCTTAAATGAAGACTGTACTTTAATTTTTCTCTTTAGGCTTCCTTTTTTACAGAGATGGGCGTTCTCTGAGTGAATATTAAAATTAACATGTTCATCTGGAGATATGTAAAGTTAAACTCCTGGCCACCAACCATCATTTTTGTTGCTCTGCTTTTATTTCTGATACCTATATAAATTGGATCCCCTCCCCTGGCTGGTTTGGCTCAGTGGATAGAGCATCAGCCTGGGGACTGAAGCATCCCGGGTTTGATTCTGGTCAAAGGCATGTACCTGGATTGCAGACTCAGTCCCCGGTCCTGGTCGGGGCTCCTGTGGGAGGCAACCAATTGATGTGTCTCTCTCACATTGAAGTATATCTCTCTCTGTCTTCCCCCCTCCCTTATACTCTATCTAAAAATTAATGGAAAAATATATTCTTGGGTGAGGATTAATAAACAAAATAGAATACATAAAAATAAATTGGATCCCCTAAATTTTGGTGAAGTTTTGTTTGTCTTGAAGTCTGATAACCCTTTTACTATATCTCTTCAGTTCTGATTGGAATGAGATACCGCTTTTTGAACAACAGCATCATGGGTAGGGTTAGAGTTAGGAGAAAATATCCTTTGCACCTCCATTCTTAAAATTGATTTCCTATCAGAGAGAACGTTGGCACTAACATCTTGCTTTCTGTGGCATTGATCATAAAAACATCTCTGCCCTGACTATCATTTATGACCATCATTATTAGGAGACATTCACAGAACTAAATAAAAGACAGCCTCCCAAACTTGGATTTCCTTGCATTTTGAGTCTATTCTCCCCTTAGTACAAACACTCTGCCCTTTCCCTGCCCTCCTCCCCACAATGCTCTTGCTTCTAAACTTGGATATTCTTAGTAAATGAGAGAATAGTGGATAGGAGCAACCTGGACTCTCAAAATATAGCTAGTTGAGCTGCTAAAACAGGAATACGATTTTTAAAACTGAAAGGAATCTCATAGCACATTGTTTCTGGAGTCATGGTGGTCTCACATTTACCAAAAGATACTATCTGATATATCTACTGAAAACTTCCTATGCACTAGGAACTATGCTCAGCTGTTTTTCTTAACATTATCTCACTTACTACTCTCAATATGTCTATGATCAACTGGGTACTATTATTAACCTCATCTTACAGATCAGGAAATTGAGGCACAGAGTGGTTTTTCCCAAGACACACATTGCTAAGGGGCAGAGCTGAGAATGGAATTCTTGCTGCTTAACCTCAGTGCCCAGGCTCTTATACTTCACTCTTTCTCCTTCAAAGGACATGCAGTAGATGCTTTAAGTAACTGCGCATTACATGCTTATTTAAAATGTGTTGGCTAATAGTCACAGTTGCATTGGGACATTTTACTAATCTGTGCATCTGCACTCATTTAAATTAGCACTAAAAATCTGTACATTACTGTCCCATTCAAATGCCCTTTCTTAAGGCATTAATTTTCTTCTTATTTACCTGGTTCTTATGTTTATTTTAGTCTCTAATATCAGGGATATATTTTGGACAGCTGTGTTATTGCGCGAAAAGGATGGAATTAGAGCATTACAGTAATGAATTTGATGCACTGTTTGGGAGATGTGTAGACTCTCTTCTTTGGGTGTAAAATGCTTCATATATCAGCAGTTGATCTGGTTAATTTTTTTTTGTTTAAATCTTCTATAGCAATTGCTGGGAAACTTTCTTTAAAGGAAAAATAATAAATATTTTAGACTTAGCAGACCACACAGTCTCTGTCATAACTCCTCAACTCTGCTGTTGTAATGCAGAACCAGCCATAGACAATATGTAAATGAATGAGTCTAGCTGTGTTCCTATAAAATTTTATTTACAAAAATAGGCAGCCAGCCTGCAAGCCATAATTTTCTGACCCATGTTCTATTACGTTATTTGTTATCTACCTGATCTATCAGTTTCTGTAGGGTGTGTTAAAATTTCCAAATAAATTTATTACTTATTTACATCCTTAAAAACTTGTCCGTTGTTACTTTATAATTTAGAAGAGTAGCAGAAAATAGAGGTTTAGAATGTAAACTCTGAATTAGACAATCTGAGTGTGTCCTTGTGCCCCTTAATCCTCTGTGTCTCAGTTCTCTCCCTTGTAAAATGGGTTAATAATAATATTTACCCCTCCCATTGCTGAGGATTAAATGAGTTAATACATGTAAATCTTTTAGAATAGTGCTTAGAATATGATAAGCACTAAATAAAGGTGAAGCAATATTATTTGAGATGTTAGATTCATTTAGAGATATAATCCTTATACCTTTTGATACATATTCTTTTAGTCTTTATATAATATTTATGCTTTTCCCTGCTTCTTTTGGCCTTGATTACACTTGCATCTGACATTAAAACTGCTTCTCTGCCTTTCTTTTGTTTCATACTTGCCTATTAAATCTTTTTCCTTCCCTTCATTTTCAACTTTTCTGTATGTGTGTTTCTATAGAAAACTTGTTTTTGCATCTTATTTTTGTTTTTAAGCCAATATGATACTCCTTTTCTTTTTGTTGATTAATTTAAACATTTACATTTAGTTTAGTTATTGTCATTTAGAGTTATTGATACCATCTAATTCATATTATCTCTTTATCATTCTCTCATTTGGTTAAATTATTCCTCCTCTCCTTCTAATGAATAAATCAAATATTCTTGTGCTGGTTAGACAGTTATACATATTTTATATTTATTTATCTAGTGGTTACCTAAAACTCAAGATGTACTCTTATGTTTTATTTTCCCTGTCACAGTTCTTGATTTTATCAATATCTATATCTTCTCCTTGAAGACTGGACTTGGAGTCAGAATGCCTGAGTTTGAATCTTGGCACTGCTTTTTATAGGCTGTGTGTCCTTGTACAATAACCTATCTATCTGTGCCTCAGTTTCCTTACCTGTAAAATGGAGTCTTACTTCTCACTGACTGCAGCCTCTACTTCCCTCTTCCCCAAAGAAAGATCTTTTAGTATCATCCTGTTTTATTCCTGGATTATATATGTTTATATTTTTGCTCTTGCTCTTTTAGACAAAGTAAACTTTACTGAATTATTCACTCACCCTAACTTCCCTGATAGCTGGCTTGCTTTATTTATTTATTTATTTATTTATTTATTTATTTATTTATTTATTTATTTATTTTTTCCTGTTAGAGTACTTTTTCAGAGTAGTTTTCATAGCAGGTATTTGTGTGGTAAATGTCCTGAGGCTTTGCATATGAAGAATAGTCTTATCACCATCTCATACTTATTTTTTTCCTTTTAAATCTTTATTGTTGAAAGTATTACATATGTCCCCCTTTTCCCCTCATCGATGCCCTCCAGCCAACCCCGGCCCACGCCCCAGGCCCTCACCACCCCACTGCCTGGGTCCATGGGTTATGCATATATGCATACAAAGTCTTTGGTTGATTACCTCTCTCCCACCTACCCTCCCCTGCCTTTCCTCCAAGACTGTCTCATATTTAAACAATAGCTTTACTGGACAAAATTTTAAGTTCATGATTATTTTCTTGAAGCATTTAAAAAATATTTTCCTATTGTCTGTAGTGTAGCTGTTGAGAAGACTAATAATATGATTTTATTCTTTGTAGTTGAATTGCTCTTTCTTTCTAGAAGTTTCTAGAATTTCCTTTTAGACTTGGAAGTAGTTTAGTTTCCCCCATTGATGTTTAGATTTTGGATTTTTGTTTTCCTTCTCTCTCCTCTGTTTGGCCCTTGGCACTCTATTTACCTTAATAATCTAGGCCTTTCATCTTTAATTGTGGAAAACTGTTAGTCGTTAATTCTTCAAATGTTTACTTCCTTTTGTTTACTCCCCCATTATGCAGATGTTAACACTCACATCTTTAACACATTTTCATAATATCCCACATATATTTCATCTGTTAATTGGTCACTGAATCTTTCTGCACACTAAATTAGTTTTCACTGTGTCCATACTGCCTTTAATGATTCTTCATTAGTTCTTTAAAATTCTTGTTTTGTCATCATGTAACCAATACTTGATTCTTATATTACTTTAAATTCTTAATGTCTTTCTTCCATTAATTTATCTGTTATGGTGTGTTGTCTTTTGCTCTATTTGCACTTACTCTCTTCAAGTGCCATTTTCCTTCTGAGCTTATATTCCCTTAGTGATATTTGCTACCTGGGCTTTTACTAGTAATAAGTATCTAGACAGAGAATCGAAGCTTGAGCCTTAGTTTGTAGAACTCTTTGTGAGACTTCCATTTCCTCTTCTCTCAAGGTTATAACCACCTTCTGGGTCTTCAGGGGGTCTCTTATGGGTTTTATGTTAGATTTTTAAGTGTATGTGATTCCCTCTTGGTTATTTATCGTTTTGTTTGGTTTGTTTTTACTGTTTTTTAGGGTTGGGTTCAGGAGAGGGAGCTAGCAGCCTGGGCTAGTTCAATGTCATGCCACAAGTATACATGCTTTATAACATTGCCAGTTCTCAAGCTGTATCACTGTGTTTGAAAGGAGAGTGTATACCATGGCTCCTAAATTTTAGTAGTTTTAATAATCACTGCATATTACTGTGTATTTGGCCATACCAATCACTGTTTCTAGAGGCTGCTGACATTAATAGGTAGAATGGCGTGCCTATACTATGTAGACTTGACCCAACTTTTCTTTTCCTGATGGGCCCAAAAGGGCCAATGCTTTACTTTCAAGGGTATAATTCATGCCCTTGAATGATGATTCTCTGGTTCTACCTCTAGTAATCCTTACGAGTCTTGATGATTTACTATGACAGGAAAGTCACATCTTAAAATTTATGTTATTTTAATAAAAAGTTTAAATTGAATTTTACTTTCATTGATTTTCACACAGTCAAAGACTTCATGTCTGCATCATAAATTCTGCACCTGCACCAGATCTGTCCAGCATGATGACCAAGAGCAATTCTGTACTTTATATTCTCATGCAATTTCCTACTTTTTGTGGGGAGGTTTGCTTGAGATTTCAACACGGTATCTTATCACCAGTCTTATAGAGCTCATATAATACAGTATTTATCTTTTGGGAGGAAAAAATGAGATTTAAACTGTAGATAAAATTAATTTAGTTTCTTAAAAAAGAAATTCCAGTTAAGCTTCTGAATGATAGTTAATTTCATTGATGAAAAGAGCTTGTGCTAAGTCCTGAGATGACATGTAAAATCTTTCTCTGGAGGTCTTTAAATATAGGATATATCTTTATCTTTCTGAGGTGGCTAGCTTAGGGGTGTTTTTAAAGATGGAAGGAATGAGGTGCTATCTTTTCTAACTCTTTATGAGCCTTTGATTGAACCTACTCTTCAATTTTAGCTGAGAAATGCACCCTTCTAAAAAGTGCTTTTGTGTAGCTGATATTTTTCAAGGGGGTATGGGTAAGGAAAGGCATTAGAAGGAATTATATTTCATCTGAATTTTGTATTAAGCAATACTTCTTCCCTATCTCTCCCAGTGGTTTGTGTCTGCTCCTACTATTTATTTTTGTCTTAATAATTTCTGGAAATATCTAAGGCATCCTCTTTACTACTCTCTTACCCAGTTATAGGTTTATAGCTTTCTTAAGATATGCCTTATGTGTGTACTCACTTTTTCCTTCCCTAACCTCTCCTTCTCCCACCCCACAAACACTATGTCACAATGCCCTAGACTAGAACAATATTTCTATGAGAGTGGCCTGAATTTTTCATGGCTTTATCAGTCATTGAAATGTTCTTGTCCACTCTCTGGCCCCTCACACAGTTCTTTCAGGGAAAAAGTGAATTATTTGCCTGGAAAACTTGGGAATAGGAAGTGGGCATAGGGGCCCCTCTCCTTTTCTCATGGGATTCAGTTGCTCCCTAAAAGAATGCATTTTGTTCAGGTTCTCCATGATGCAAAATTTACAGCATTAAATACCTTCCCAACATATCCTCCAAGTACTTTCCTTCCCCCCCACCCCTGAAATTTCTGTGCTATATTCTAGATAGTTTCTTTGCCCTTTCAGTTGACTCATTTTCTCTATCTGTGCCTAATATATTGTTTAAAAATCATCTATTATATTATTAATTTTAGGCATCATATCATTCAGTTCTATCCATCTTCTTATATACTCAACTTCTTTCATACTAGCTCTTCTCAGCATGAGAAATATTCTCATCTCTTCCATCTTTACATAATCTTTTTCTCCCATGACCCCTTCTAATTATTGCCCTACTTCTTTGCTTTTCTTTATAACCTTTTTATAAAACATGCTACATTTACTATCTCTGCTGAGTTTATTTTGAGCTGTAGTAGATGCTTTAAGGATAGAAAGACTGCAGAAGAATTTGCCAACTTTATTATTCTGAGAAGGGAGCAGGGAAGTGAGAAATAGGCAGCTCTCACTTCCTGCAGTGGTAATGTGTGCAGGTGGTAATGTGTGGGGAAACCTCAGGGCAGAGGGTAATTTCTTCGTGTGTGTGTGTGTGTGTGTGTGTGTGTGTGTGTGTGTGTGTGTTTGCAGAGTAGAGGACAGGTATTTGTTTCCTATTACTGATGTAAGCAATTGGCACAAACTTAGTGGCTTAACTAGCACAATGTATTATCTTACAGTCTGGAGGTGAGAAGTCTGAAATGCATCTCCCAGGGCTAACATCATGGTGTTGGAAGGCTGTGTTCCTTCTGGAAGTTCCAGGGGAGAATCCATGTTCTTGCCTTTTCCAGCTTCTGAAGGCTGCCTGCACTCCGTGGCTCCTGGTCCTCTTCCTCCATCTTCATAGGCCGGTTGATTTCTTCTCACATCACGTCACTCAGAGTCTTCGGCTTCCTGTCTCCACTTTGAAGGATGCTATTGATAACATTGGACCCATCTCTATAATCCAGGATTATCTTCTCATCTCAAGGTCAGGTGATTAGCAACCTTAATTCTATCGGCAACCTTGATTCCCCCTTGCAAGTAACATGTTCTCAGGTTTAGGACAGGAACCTCTTTGTGAGGCTGGCCCTTATTCTGCCTAACCTGGGTGGTAGTATGCCCAGACTGTATGCCCCTTAGTTTGACACCGTGTGGGAATGACACGTGCAGGCAGTAGTTGTGGAGGGCATTTTCATAGCGTCCCGCAAGTGTGGAGAAAGCAGCCATGAGTTCCCAGTCCTTCCATTACAGAACAGAGATGCTGAGAGAACCAGATGTTCAGACAGACCTGGGCTCAGGAGGAAGAGGGTCTAGTGGTGAGGACTTCAGAAGAATCAATGGGGCCAGCTACATCTCACCAAGCACCAGCCTCACAGCTGGGGGTCAGACCAGACCAGCCTCACTGGGAGGGCCGCCTGTGAATCGCGGGCTCCCTCTAACTGCATGAGTACATACAAGCCTCACTTGCACTCAGGTACCATCTTGGAAAGGAGGATGGGGAGAGGTTAGAAATCTGGAATCATTGAGCATTAACCAAAAGAGACTGAGTTAGATGACAATTACGCTTCGGTTTCAATTGTAGATAATTGTTTCCACCATCAGAGGGAATATGGGTCTAGATAAAGATGAACTTAGTTTTGCAGTGTGTATATCTTGTTCACCCTTCTCCAATATATATAGTAAGCTCTGTGTGAGGGTGCATGTGTTTTACTTAGATTATACTTTTATTTGGGGTGGGCTTGAAATTGCATTGTACTGGTGAGTAAGCTGCAAATGTACTAGTAAGTACGTTTGAGGGAGGGTGTGGCTTTGAGATGCCCCTTCTGAACTGCTCCCTGAAGCCCCCACTGTGGTCAGTCCCGCAGCAAATACCATAGTTCAGAATACAGTTGTCCCGTCATTACTGGCATATGTAAATTGATTATTTTCTATTCATTTTTAATTTTAATGAATTGTTTCAATAATATTTGTTGCAGCTATATCTCTAACTCTTATGCCTACCCCTCCAGGTCTAGGAGCCAACCTGTCATGTATCTTTAGTCTCCATTAATCTAGAAAATGTCCTGAATGTTCATTGTCTTTGTCATTTTTTATGGTGACATTTTCGAGGACGGTAATTATTTTGTAGAATGTACCTCAATTTAAATTTGTCTGAAATTTCCGCAGCTGTTGATAGAGGTGATTTATGTTTGGCAGGAAACCACCGAAGTGTTGAATGCTTCTTAATGCATTCCATAACGAGGCACATGATGTCTTTTTTGTCCCAGTATTGGAGATATTAGCTTTGATTTCTTAGTTAAGGTGATATAAATATTAAATGACAATGTTCCCTTTTCAATTAACAAGTGGTTTGTGGAAAGATAATTTGAGACGATGTAAATATCCTTTTTGTCTTGAAACTTGCGGCCATGGCAACGATACAGATCATCATATGCATGTACAGACACATAATTGTTGCTGTACACTAATATGTCAGAAATGTGTTCTGGAGAGTCAGTTTATTTTAACATAACAACTTGAAGTTAAAGTAATTGAGAGTTCACACTGGAAAATCTATTTATTTCATACCTTTGACAATGGGTTGGCTGTGAAGCATACATTTTTTTTTAAAGCTCTGTGCCTAATATTCCAATTCAATAAGATGCTGGCTTGAAATGAAGCTATTTCAGCTAATAACTTTGCATTCTCTGGTGAGATTTATGTTGCAATTTAAGCAGCTGCCTGAAATGCAGTAGAATATGAAATTATTTTAAAAGTGCAGATAGCGAAACCAGTATCAGATGAAAACCTCTTGAAAGTGAAGTATTTTTGCTTTTTAATAAGGCATAAAAGGATTGAGCTATATAAGACATTAGAAAGTTAGTAAATTCCAGCCATTATGATTAATGCTATGTATGGGTCAGGCACAGAGTACTAAAAAATATCTCATCGAACATCCTCATTTTCAAATGAGAAAATGGTCAGATATTAATATTGGAAAAGTTGCTAACATAGTGAAAGCTAATTGTTTTTCCTGTTTTTGTCTTCTCCCCCCTTTCACTAATGTGCACTTCTAGTTATAGTTAGTGTTATGGAGTACATTCGACAGTGTGAAGCTTAACTCAGGTGTAACTCTGTAGCCGACCATCTACTGGAGGGAGAACTAGGTCCTCCCTGGAACACAGAGGAAGGCCCAGCTGACTGTGTAGGAAGAGGAGAAGGGAGTTGGAGTTCACCCGAAATAACGAAGGCTGAAAAGGAGTTTGTTAGGTGAGAACCGTGAGATCAGTGGGAGGGCTTCCCTAGCAGAGGGAATAGCATGTGCAAAGGTAAGATGCAATTTTTAGCCGCCACATGTGGGTGTGGGACCAGCTCATTCCATGGCTCTGAATGATGATGGTTCTGTAGTTTAGTTGTGATTTTGATGTGGTTGTGGGAGGGTTCGAGTACCGCATTTACCTACGCCATCATCTTGACTGGAACTCCTGCTTTTAGTTTATATATTTGGACTTTTAGGTTGTTGGCAGCTGAGTCTATGTCTCATTAACTTTTGAATACCTGTAGCATCTAATTGTGTGTTATCTTTTGATACATTTGTGGAATTGAATCTTTTCATAGTCATCATGCACATCAATTATGACACTTGCTGTCAGAAAAAAATGCTATTAGCAGTTAACATATTATTTAGATTATTTACTTTATTGGTGTCCTGTTTTCTCTCCTTCATTTGTAGTTATCATTTACCAGTGTGTCTCAGTGAATTTACTCACTTAAATTATTAAACCAATAAATTTCAATTTACCTATAATTTTAAGCCCTTCCCTGGCCTAAAGGTGACAACTGCCTTCTCTTAAATAGTAAAATACAGAGTTTTTATGATAATCAATCTCTTTTTTACTTATTGTCTCAGTTATTATCTGTGTTGTGGATGATTGAAGTTGCCAGAAGTTAAGCTGTTTTTTTTTTTTTTAACATTTCATAATAAATGCTTTGAATAATGACCATGACATTTTCTTTACAGCCCAATAGACTTTGATTAAATTCCACAAATGTTAATTGGTTGCCTACTACACACAAGCCACTGTGGGTGATAAAGAAATGAGTAACACACAGTCCCTGCCAAATGGGAACTTTTATTCTGTGCAACTACTTGGAGAAGCTCCTATAACTCTTCCCTTTTATGTTGCTTTCATGTAGAGGTGAAAGGTAGATGGTAACAGATGGGACTTCTCATTTTATTCAGCTTACAGTCTTGATAATCACCAAATGTTACAATTCTATTTTACATTATAAATCGTTTTACTGTATCCAAGTCTTATGAAATTATGATTGATTCATTTTTCACAGGTGGTAGCATTGTATAATAGGCCATCATATTCAAATGCAAATTTGGCTAAAAATTGTATTTACATATGGCATTTATTTTTTAATGTTACAAAACCATTTTAAAGCCAGACAGTTAAATTGACTGAATTCTTTTCAAAAATGTATTGGTCAAACCTCAAGGCATAAGAATAGTGAGTAAAAATGAGTGCTTTTATATGATCCTACTATTTGTAGGTTGTGCAACAACTATAGATGTTAACTATACATTCTACCACCTAAAGATGGTGATCTTTATCTAAGTCATAATTATATCCCTCTTATAAAACAACTAATTGTATGTTATAAAATGTATAACATGGATATATTTTAGTTTATTCTGTTTTGATAGGCTGTTTGTAATTTTTCCATATTAAAAATAAATTGCATTCTGACAGATGCGAGGTGATACCTCATTGTCATTTTAATTTACATTTCTCTGATGATTAGTGACTTTGAGCATTTTTTCATATATCTCTTGGCCTTCTGTATTTCCACTTTGGAAAAGTGTCTCTCCAGGTCCTTTGCCCAATTTTTAATTGGATGTTTGTCTTCCTTTTGTTAAGTTGTAAGAGTTTCTTATATATTTTGGAAATTAACCCTTTGTCAGATATATCATTGGTAAATATGTTCTCCCATACAGCGGGCTCCCTTTTCATTTTTTGATGGTTTCTTTAGCTGTGCAGAAGTTTTTTATTTTGATGTAGTCTCATTTGTTTATTTTCTCTTTAGTTTCCCTTACCCTAGGAGATGTATCTGTAAAAATATTGCTACAAGAGATGTCTGAGATTTTGCTGCCTATGGTTTCTTCTAATATTTTTATGGTTTCGCGACTTACATTTAAGTCTTTTATTCATTTTGAGTTTATTCTTGTGTATGATGTAAGTTGGCAAGGATGTGGAGAAAAGAGAAACCTCGTGCACTGCTGGTGGGGATGCAGACTGGTGCAGCCACTGTCGAAAACAGTATGGAGTTTCCTTAAACAATTAAAAATAAAACTCCCATTTGACTCAGTGATCCCACTTATAGGAATATGTCCTATGAGACCTGAAACATCAATCAGAAGGAATATATGCACCCCTATGTTCATAGTGGCACAATTTACACTAAGTTCTGGAAACAGCCCAAGTGCCCATCAGTATATGTTAGCCTAGCTTTTGATGGATAGTTGAGCTGTTAAAAAGGTCGCAAAATAACAGATTCTCACTGGTCATAATTTTAAGCTTCCAATTTTCTCTTAGAGAAATGTTTAGATCTCTCATCTGTGGAAGCAAAAATGGATGTGGGATTTGTTTTTGATTATTTGTTCATGGGTTACTTCTACAGAAACCCCAAATCCTCTCTGTTTCCATCAAAACACAGTCACCTGAATGCAAAGTTGAAGGTGGCCAGAGCACAGAGTGGTTGAATTGTAACCTGAAAATCAGTGAAAGTCATAGTCAAATAGTCTTTATATGTGTAGCGGAAATCAATACATATTTGTTAATCATCATCCTGAGTTCATCTTTGAGTTATGCTGAAAGCAAAATGTCAAGAATTACCTATATTGCCTAGTTTCTTGCCTTTCACTTACCATGAGGCTCCCAGTCCTAGTAAATCAGACTGGCAATGGTTGGTCCTCAATCACCTTTCTGCACTGGTGAGAAAACATGGAAAATTTTCACGTGTTCTTCCTGAAGGGAAGTCATGAAATAGACGTGACCTCATACAGCTTACTTAACCTGTAGTTACCTCCATTTTAATTTGTAAAATGGGGTATTTTACTGGCTACTCTGTAAATTGTCTTCTACACTTTTTAGGAGATTTTTATGATACTCCCTCATTAAAAGTTTGGATAGCCAGACTACTAGTAAATAGTAGGAAAATATTGGGGATTTGAATTTGTATTAAATTCTGCTGTGATTCCTATAATCCCATTTCCACAAACCATTCTGCCTCCTGTAGCAATGTGCCAATAGTATCGCAATAAAAAGTTTACTTGCACATAAATATACTAATTTTTAAACTTGCCATGATGGAAGCATTTTATATTTTATTTTCTCTATTTGAAATTTTGTCATGGAGGGGAGTCAAAAAAGGTCTAAGTCTTGCTCCCCCTGTGAGAAAAGCAGCAAATTGTTATTTCGGCATGAAATTTCTGTGGTTTGTGCCATGTTTATAGAGTGAACCATTTCTGGTCACACTAAGGATCAATACATAAGGCAAAGTCTTCCCATGGAGAAGCTTGGGCTCTACCCAACGTAGTGACAAACCAAACCAAACATATCCTCTCTGTATTGGGACATAAATGACAAGAAATGGGTCACTAGTGTTTAAAATTTTTTTCCTCCCAAACATTAGCCTCTATTTTTAGTTCTCCATTAGACTTTTTAATTTTTTTGGAAGAAACAGGAGTAGGGTTGCCAGACAGCCAATTAAATTTCAGATAAAAATAATTTTTAAATAAATATGTCTCAAAATTGCTTGTATATTATATTAAAAATAGAGGCCCAGTGCACGAATTTGTGCACAGGTTGGGTCCAGCTGGCCTGCCCCAATGGGGAGCTGATCTGGCCGGGCCAGTGGGAGAGGCCACCACCCCACCCCCCAATTGGGCTGGTTGGCCAGCTGCAGTGCACATCATAGCAACTGGTCATTCAGGTCGTTCCGGCGTTCCAGTCACTTGGCTTTTATATATATAGATTAAACTGCTATACTGAATTATATTTTATAATAACTATACTGAAATTAGTTGTTTTTTTAAACTTGAAATTAAAATTTAACTGGTATACTGTATATTTATTTGCTAAATGCAACCTTAACTAGGACTGTAAGGACACATGAGGATGCTGAGATGGTTTCTGTGCTCCACACATCCTCACAAACAATGGCAGAACATCTCTATCACCTGAAATGATGTAATTTTTATAAGGTAAAAGTCACCCAGTACACTGATTTGCATTTTACACTACCTCCATATTTGTATGTGTCTCTTTCAGTTTAAATTTATGTATTTTCTTTTTCACTTAATATATACAATATTTCTATGTCTACATTTAAAAACCACTACGTACAATTTTATGTTGTAGAAAAATTAACATTTCCCTGTTATTAAATACCTAGGTTCTCCCCCCCCCCCCCCCCCCCGTAAATGTTTCAGCAACTTCTTGATGCACATTGCACTTGTTTTCTGTTATACTCTTTTGCTAGAATAAACTCCTGGTAGTGAGATTAGTGTGTCATTGGGAATCAAGTGGTTATTATGCCTGAAAAATCACATTCAGGTTTCCCTTTTCAATTGTTCAAAGGAGTACAATTTGGAAAAGGAGGCTAGAGAGATGCTTGTGCATGCAATTTCATGCCTAACAAATTCTGCAAGTGGACAATCCCTGTATAAGAATATTTTATGTTTCCAGGAGGAAACCATTTCTATTTTTAACACCAGTAGTAAAGTAACAGGCATGGATGTGGTTTGTGAAAATTCAGCTGAATTTGAAATAGTTTCCTAACCTGTATCTTTCCTTACCAGTATGCCACCAGGCTTTTCTGGCCACCATGAGTGGCTCATCTCTGCTTCTGGACTGAAGTGATTGCTTCTCAAACATGTTTTCTGTGGTTACATTATTGGGGGACATTGCATTGTGCATCTGTTCATAAACCAATCATGCACTTCTCCCCAAGGTGTTGTAGATGAGAAATAGTTTGAAAAAATTGCTTCTACAAGTGATAAACCAATAACCAATTGATTTAATAACCCTATCCAGAGAGGAAAAGAAAACATGTAACAAACCAGCAGGACTATTTTCTTTTAAGGCAAAAAAGAGCTAAGAGAAGAGTTGGAGAGGGGCAAATATAAGGTGAGGGGCCCAGGAAGGGGTCATGGTAATTTGCTCTCCTCTTTGATGTTGATCATCACTTAAAGCAATTTAAAACCAAACAAGCAAGATTAAAATGAAATAAAAATATAGAGAGGTAGAAATACTCCACACTAGGTTTTCTTCTAGTTGCTTTGTCTGTCTGATTAACTTCAGCTTTATCCCATTAGAATTAAGCCACCAGCAGGAGCTACATTGCTATTTACAACTCCCCAGGCAAGCTCCTAGGACCTAGGCCAGTGATGGCGAACCTTTTGAGCTCGGCCTGTCAGCATTTTGAAAAACCCTAACTTAACTCTGGTGCCGTGTCACATATAGAAATGTTTTGATATTTGCAACCATAGTAAAAGAAAGACTTACATTTTTTATATTTATTTTATATATTTAAATGCCATTTAACAAAGAAAAATCAACCAAAAAAATGAGTTCGCGTGTCACCTCTGACACGCATGTCATAGGTTCGCTATCATTGACCTAGGCAGATAGCTTAAGCCAGGCTGTGAATACTGCGCTGCAAGAAATTCAGCTTTCAAGGGAGCTATGAGTTTAAGTTGACGGTTCAAAACTATTTCAATAGAGAGCAATAATGAGAGATAGTTCAATAACTATCTCTCATTATTGATGTGAAGCATCTTCTTTAGAATAATACCTTGAAAAAGATCCTCTTCCTTTCCAACCAGGCTGTCCTTGGGTGTTTTCTCAGCATTTACTGAATTGTTTTAAGAGGGAATACTGGTAGTTAATCAAGATGTTAACAGCTGCTCTCCAAAAGTGAGATGCAATTAGCTTGGGAAAGTTACTCGTTATGTATTCCTTCTTCGCAGGTACATGGTGCCCATTAAAAGGGTGAAGGCTCCCAGGAACTTGCAGTAGGAAAACCTCTATAACTTTATTTAACTTATAAATCCCTAAACTTATAACAAAGGAAGTCATATTTACACACCCTGATGAACATTTCAAGGACTGCCCAGGTTATAAAGAACAATTTATGCAAAATTGAGTGAAACATTTATCTATATAAACAAAGGGGTATAGACAGATTTGGCTGGAGATCCTCGAATTAATTTTTGATGTGTATTGCAGCCTTGTTGCTTGTCCTACCCACCCAGAACTTCTCTACCTCTGCTCAGTCACCTGGGATGAGACATCTATAATTTTTTTCAGAGATTTGAGCCTCTGGGCAGGGAAATAAAGGAGAAGGGAAAGGTTGTCCAGGTTTTATACTAATTTATCCCTCTAGTTAAGCACTATGTCTTTAGAATAGAAAGGAGAGTAGGGAAGTGAGCTGACTATAAATATTGTTTAGCAGAGCAGGCTTTTATCTACTAAATCATCATTTCTGAACAAAGGGACAAGACAAAATACATCTCATGAACACTGAGAAGGACTCGGTTAGAGGGAATGTCTAATTGATAAAGGGGGCTCAGGATTGAACTGGCCAGTGGAAGCAGGAGACTGGGATGAAAGATAAATTGGTCCCATGGGGGTGATGCCTGGCAGATAAGGGAGCGGCTGAGTGGAGGTGATGGTGAATTATTTTCAAGTGGACTTGCAGTGAAATGACTTGGAAATAATATGTATTATTTCAGATGCCTAACACTAATGTTCAGACTGTGGAGTGAAAAAGAAGATTTTAGGTTTTCTAACAATGAATAAATTTGTTATTCAAGGAAATGAATAAATATTGATTACCTGTCATGTGTAGCATACTAAAAAGGAATTTTAGAATATTAAGACAAATCCTGCTTTCACGGAATGAATACTAGAAGTAATTTAGTAAGAAAAGAAAATAAGTATATACAAATAACATGTAAGGCAGAATACTATCATTTTGAGCAGACGAATAATGTAATTAGAAGTGAGTTTTGGAATATCTATTACCAGTGATAACCGGAATAGGTTGGAGTATAGATAATAAAAGTATGGAGACCAGAGAATGGATAAAAGGCTTAATTTTAAAAACGGGAATTAAACCATTGGGTTAGCAAACTCCATAAAGGGTCAGATAGTGAATATTTTGCCTTTGGATGCAATATGGTCTCTGTAGTGTGCAAGCAGCCATAGGCAGTATGTAAATGGGTGTGGCTATTGTTTTCCAATAAAACTTTATTTAGAAAAATGGGTCATAGGCTTGACTTTGTCCATGGGCTATAGTTTTCCAACCCCTGAATTAAATAAAGGAAGCTTAAAGTCAATTGCTGATGAAAATATATATTTAAAAAAATTAGTGTATCATAAAGATATAACAACTGTGACCTTTAGAAACATTAATGAACAAATCATGGCTTACTAATCCATTAAAAGAACTGGAATAACTGAATGTGTGTGCACTTATTCATGCATGCCTGCGCATCTGAGAGCTATCCAGACAGTAAGGACCTGCAGGATTGAAAATATAGAGAAAATTAAAATTTATGGCAATAATTGTACAAAAGACAGAAGGAATAAATGGTATTAATATGTTCAGCTATTGGTAAAACCACAAATGTAAATTAAATTTTAATAAAACAATGCTAATTTCTATGGTTAATATTATAAGAATAGTAAAAGAATGTATTTTATAGCTAGAGGCTCATAAAGGGAAAAATGGAGTAATGCAATACAGCTTAGTCCACAATGAAGCAAGAAGGTGAGAAAAAAAAATAGAACAAGTAGGATGAAAAATATCACAATACTTCATGGTAGGTTTAAACCCAAATATATTTGTAATTATATCACATGTAAGTGGGCTATGTATATGATAAGATAAAGGTTGATTAAAAAACAAAATTTGCCTATATTGTTTACAAGGGACATCCCTTGACTATAAGGCTACAGAAAAAATAAAGGATATATCAAGTATATTTAAATAGAGAATATATTAGTGATGGTTGCCAGGGTTGCAGATGTGGGGAAAAGAGGTGAAGGTGGTCAAAGAGTACAAACTTCCAGTTATGAGATGAGTACGTTCTAGGGCTGTAATGTACAGCAGGGTGACCGTAGTTTCTTAAAACAATCATGAGAAGTGATGACTCTCCCAGCCTGTCAACAGTGGATCCCTTAAAGAAGCGTAACCTAAGCAGTTAGACCCACATGAAGTGACAATATCAAGTGGATTTGGCCTTCTGAGTAAAACTGGTAGAAATCCAGCCAGCCCATTGAATCAATATGGCCTGGAACATAGGCATATTCTACCTCAAAGACAAAAGGACACAAAAACTTATCAGTAAAATTATTAATAGACGGAAGCAGGATATTGCAAATTCACCCTCTTCTGATAATATTTTCCTTTAATTTTTCCATAAAAAGGAGGAGGACAGCATTCGCTGATGATTTTTGCGGTACTTAGGTTGTACTTAGCACCATGTTACTTCCAGCTCAGCAGGACAAAGCACCACCACTGAGGTTGGCCACAAAGCCAGAGGGGCAGCGGGGCAGATATTAGCCATCCCTGTTTCAGGCCTGTGCCATTATGAACCCAACTTGGTTTGCGTATGCTCAGTTGGTGTTGCCATCAATATTATAGTGTATCCGTGGGAGAGCGAGTGTGTACAGCTTTTGAGAAGGACAGAGGCAAAGCAGAGATGACTGCAGGCAGCCCCTGCATTAAAGGATTATGGGCTAAAGCCCCAATACCTTGGGGCATTTGAGAAGGCTTTGCTATAGGTGCCCAGACATGAAGGAAATACTGTACCTGGCATCCATCTCATGCGTAGAGGATACACTGTGCCAAAGGAGCCAGAAGTGGGCATTATCTGACATGTAGGCTTCAGACAGTATGTGAACTTTGCCAAACAACCAAGAAGAGTTGTGGCTTGGCAAGAGGCAAGAATGCCTGCATAGGTCATGAGGGGTGAGGACCTGGGTGAGGAAGTAAATGTGAATTTTTATTTTGAGTGTGATAATTTTATTCTCATCCTTAGACTTAGAATGGATCCCCTTCTATGTGGTAGTGATGGATAGAAAAAATTTAAATTTGAGCCCTAACCGGTTTGGCTCAGTGGATAGAGCGTCGGCCTGCGAACTCAAGGGTCCCAGGTTCGATTCCAGTCAAGGGCATGTACTTTGGTTGCGGGCACATCCCCAGTAGGGAGTGTGCAGGAGGCAGCTGATCGATGTTTCTAACCCTCTATCCCTCTCCCTTCTTCTCTGTAAAAAAATCAATAAAATGTATTAAAAAATTTAAATTTGACATTCCTTTTAGCTAAGTCTGAGTCTCTTTGTCTTTATTTAGGTCTCTACAAAAATTGTGTTTTTGCCAGTTTCTTCCTTTAGTTCTATTAGTAATTGCTTTATATATTTTAGTGTTCCCTGATCGGGTGCCTATGTATTGAGAAGGGTTAAATCTTCTTGATGTATTATCTATCCCCTTTGTCATTATAAAATGCCCATCTTTGTCTATTGCCTTTTTAAAAAATTTAAATTCTTTATTGTTTAAAGTATTACATAAGTCTCCCTCTCCCCCCCATTGACCTCTCCCCAGCCGCTCCCACATCCCAACACATGCCCTCACCCCCCTACTGTCTGTGTCCATTGGTTATGCTTATATGCATGTATACAAGTCCTTTGGTTGTTCTCTTAACACACACACACCCTTTCTTCCCTCTGAGGTTTGACGGTCTGTTCGATGCTTCTTTGTCTCTGGGTTTATTTTTTGTTCACCAGTTTAAGTTGTTCATTACATTCCACAAATGAGTGAGATCATGTGCTGTTTATCTTTCTCATGTGTTTATGGCCTTTTTTATCTTGAAATCTATTTTGTCATATAGAAGTATGGCTACACTCACTTATCTGTAGGTGCCATTTGCTTTCAGAATCATTTCCCACTCTTTTACTTTGAGTCTATATTTATTCTTGCAGCTGAGCTGTGTCTCCTGAAAGTGGCATATGGTAGGGTTTTGTTTTTGTTTTGTTTTGTTAATCCTCACCCAAGGATATTTTTCCATTGATTTTTTTAGGGAGAGTGGGAGAGAGAGGGAAAGAAGCATTGATGTGAAAGAAACACATCGACAGGCTGCCTCCTGCACACCCCCCATTGGGGGTCAAGTCTGTAACCTGGGCATGTTCCCTGACCCAGAATCAAACTGGCAACCCCTTGGTGTCCAGGATGATGCCCAACCGACTGAGCCACACTGGCCAGGGTTATATACCCATTATTCTTATATTTTTTCTTCTGATGGAGTCAGATAGTTCTTGTAGATTTCTGTCATTTTTTTAAGCTTTCAAGCCTCTTTTCTTCCATCTGTGTCATTTCTAGATTTCTATCTTTGATATTACTAATTCTTTCCTCCATCTGGTCAGCTCTATTTCCTAAGCTTGCTTGTTCATTCTTCATTTCTTTTATTGAGGTTTTCATCTCCAGAATTTATATTTGGTTCATTTTAAAAATTTCACTCTCTTTGATACAGTATTCCTTTTCTTGATTGATTTTATTTCTGAGTCATTAAACTGCCTGTTTTTTCTTGTGTCCTTAGAGTTTTTTCAGAACTGCAATCTTGAATTCTGTCATTTAAATCACATATTTCCATAACTTTAAGTTTATTTTCTGAAGATTTTTCATTTTCTTTCTGACCTGCCTCATAACCATGGTTATTCATGGTCTTTGATGAATTTCTTCTCTGCCTAGGTTACTGTGGGAATGAAATACTTTTTATTTTTTAGAGTGGCACTTCTCAATTCAGTAGGTTGATAAGTCTTTCTTTTGCTTTCCAGTAGATGGCGCCGAATCACAAGGTTTTTAGTTTCTCTTGCAATGCTATTGCTTCTTGGATCTGTGAAGGGTGGTGGGAAATGCCCTGTATTCCTTGGGGAGGTGGGCAGCTCCTCTGTGACCAGGTCACCTGGGTCCCAGGGCACCACCCCCATGGGGGACTGCGGTGGGTGATGTGGTGTTGAGTCCATGAAATCCCCATGCTGTGCCTTGCAACCAGATACTGCTAGCAGTGCAGTTGAGATGGGTGGGGACAGGGCAAGCTGAAAGAGGGCAGCTGGGGCATTTGTGCCTTTGTTCTCCTTCCAGTAATGGCAACTGCCAGACCTCAGCTACCTCACCGCTGTATCTCTACCTGTGTCACTGGAATTAGCCTCAGCATGTGCCTGCTGTTCAGTGAAAATTCTTCTGTCTCCCCAGTTCTCAGGGCTGCCCATCGTGTACTCTGTAGCCCACCGCCCACTGGGGCCTGCTGCTAGCTCTGGGAGGGCAAGGGAAGGCAGCTCGGAAACAAGGCTCTTTGGCTTTGCTTTTGTGCCTGGCAATGGTGGTCTCCAGACCACACCTCTGTGCTCAGTCTCTGCTGCAGTGCGTACTGACCACTGTGGCAGGAATGCTCGCCTCAGTGTACCTCTGTGCTCCTCCGGGCTGCAGGGAGTCAGGTAGCCACCTGTTCCTCCCCTCTTCTGAGACCCTAGCTGTGAGCCTCGAAGTGGGCTCTGGGCGCCTATTTCTGCTTTTCTCCCTTTTCTCTGCCCCTGTTTGCTCTGACTCTCCCCCCTGCAGATGCTTCAATTCACAGATCTCTCGCCATGTTTGTGTGTTGAGCAGGGAATCCTTTGTTGAATTATAGCTGTTCAAATTAATATACCTTTGAGGGGAGAGACTAGGGGAACTCCTCATGGCACCATTTCTCTGATGTGGAGAAATAATATGTATATTATTTCCACTTTGTGGGAAAATTTTTCACAAAAGTGAGAAGATTTTAAGATGATTTTGGTGGGCATGAAAAAATAAATCATACAATGATGTCTTTCTTCTAAGCATTATCCTGTGAACTTTGAGATTAAGAAAATGTTCCCTATCCCTCTGTTCTTTTTGTTGTATTTTCATGGTTCAGTTCATGCATTCATAATATAAACTAGTGGCCCGGTGCATGGATTTGTGCACAATGAAAGGAAATTAATTTGAAGAAACATTTTAATAACACTATTTGCCCTTTCTCTCTAATGGAAGTGTCAACCAAATTCACGATTGACAATGACAGATTGAAACACATGCGTGCGATTGGCACCAGTGAGAGCTTTGTATGTATCATGCATGCGTGAGTCAACTTAGCCTTTTGTAGATATAGAACAAAATTGCTCAATTAGACCTGTTTTCTGATTTACCTAAACTTTTTCTAGCCCAGTGAAGCACCTCAACTTCTCTTTCAGGTAATTGTCGGCAACACAACAGTAAATATTAACATGAAGCAGATTATTATTGTAGATCACGCAGGGAGAACAAAGGGTACAATATTTAACTGCAGCAGAGTTTGACTATATTCTGTGCAGTGAGAAAACCTGAAGTCATTTTCACGGTCCACTATTTCTTACTACTTTTCAGTCAGGTCAAGTTTCTAAACTTTTTAAATCTCTGTTTTCTGGCCAATGAATACAAAATAGGATTCCACAGAGTCTCCTATCTACCTACTCCAGGACTTCTGTGAGGATCAAGTGAGATGAGGCATGGGAAAACACTTCACAGACATTTGGTTAAAGTGTAAAATGTTTGCACCTGGCTATAAAGCAAGTTGTGTTCCTGGGCTGAAGAAACTGCAAAGAGCCTAGTTGCTAGGGAGAGGAAGCTGGGCGTTGCTACATGACGCCATTACTCAGCACCCTCAGCCACCGTTTCCAGGCTGGGCTGTGGGCCGCATTTTGTGCCATGGGGTCTCGGCAGCATTGGGTGCGATTTGGTGGGGTGTCACTCCAGAGTGGTGGCGGGGCCTGTGTCCCACTTGGGGGAAGCTGAGTGTGGCTTTGTCAGCGTCAGGTCTGCTGTGCTGTTTCTTTGTAAGTGGCCAGTGCGCATCATGACAGTTCCTGTATTGAGCATCTGTCCCCTGGTGGTCAGTGTGTGTCATAGCGACCAGTCGGATGGTCGGAGGGATACTTAGCATATTAGCCTTTTATATATATATAGACTAGGGGCCCAGTGCATGAATTCGTGAACCTTGAAAGGAACTGTGGGCTGCAAGGCTGTGGTAGGCAGAGAGGTATGTCTCAGCCCATCCTCCATGCCCCTGCCCAGCCCCTCCCACCATGGCCCCTGTTCCCCTGTCTGCCGGCAGCTCTGCCCCGACCACTGTGGCTCCCACCTGCTGACGGCGCTGGCCCAGCTTGCACCCACTGATGGTGTGGAGCGATTGGGGCCAGTGCCAGCAGTGGGTACGAGCAGGGCCGGCGCTGTCAGCGGGTGCAAGCAGTGGCTACTGCCTTGATTGTCCCTCAGGAGCAGGGGGAGGTGGAAAAGCCCTCAGGGGCGATCAGGGCCGGCAGTCACTGCTTGCACCTGCTGATGGTGCTGAGCTATTGGGACCGGCGCCAGCTGCGGGTGTCAGCGGGGTCGGCGCTGGCAGCAGGTGTGAGTGCCAGGCAGGACCGCGGCACAGGGAGCAAAGAATTTTCAGTAACCACCAGAGGCTTGCCCAATGACAGCAACCGGTGCCCCGCCTTGGTCTGGCACCTCCACTTACCTGTTCCACCATCCCACTGTGGCTGACGCCTGCCATGTTCCACACATGCCCCCTGGTAATCAGCATCGTCATTGTGACCGGTTGTTCCGGTTCCACCATTCGGTCTATTTGCATATTAGCCTTTTATTATATACGATAGCTTCTCCTGCTCTCAGTGTAAAGTAAACTAGGACTGGATATAAAGTTTAGATTAATAACCAAGTTTACAAGTAACTGAAAGTAAGCCACATTTCTTTGGTTTATTTAATATGGTTAATGATTCCATTATTTTGTAATTGGGTTTTTTATTAGGAAAATTTTACAGTTTTTTAAACCTAACGTATACATTGTTCTCAATCACTGGAAAGGTTTGAGGGTCACTTGAGGATAGAGGCAATTCTGCATTTCAGAGATCTACTTTGAGGCTCACCTTGACTTCATTTTTCCCAGGGGTAAAAAGTAGGTGCTGAAGACCAAACATAATACTTTGCCAGAGATTCATGTGGATACTAAAAGTAATTTATATTTTTCCTATTTCCTCTGCTCAAACAGTTTTCTGAGGTAACGTGACCTTCATGGTATGTTGTTAGAAAGGCACCATTTTCATCTTAAATGTATAGTTCCTTAAAAAATAATGGAATCTCATGCATTTTAGGAGATTGCTTTGAATGGCAATATTGGGAAACTCAAGGTTTTTCCTGATTCTAATTCTCAAATGTGTCACAGTGTCTTACTGGAAGGGCAAATCTAAATATGCCAGGAGAGAATTCAGGGTCATTTTCTTAACTGTGAGGAGAGGCTCCCTTGCAAATGGAAACAACCTGGTGCCGAGGGAAAGTGAGCACACCTGTGTCTTCCCTCAGAGAACTGAAGACTTGAGGAGTATGAACTGGGTGGTGTTTCAGAGATTAGAGTCCCTAATCTAATGTGAAAAGATTCTGAACAAGTTCTGTTCAAGAGTTGTGTTTTAGAAGACACAGTTGTTAAGAGAGGGCTCAGCAGGACCCTTCTGGGGCTCTGGAACACCAATACTGTGGGTTTCCACCTCTCAGCAAGACTTCAGGAGCCATGAAAGCCAGAGGGAATGGCTGGCAAGGTGCTGCCCCTGAGAGTTGCTGCTTGGTTTACCTTCCAGGCTGGGAACTCCCTTGAGAAAGGACTGGGTCCCAATTGTTGGCCCAAGACTTGTGGGACGGGCACATTGTGTAAAACCATGGGGCTTGTTGTACTAGTCACCAAGGAGGGAGAATAACAGTTACCTGCTGAAATGTTTGGAGGGTGTGACATGTACAAATGTAGTAGAGACTTGTGCCAATTTAGGCTGCGTGGAGGTAGCATTGGAAAGGAGGGTTCTCCACAGAAGATGCTTATTTATAGAAAGGGTGACATACATTCCTCTCTCTCTCTTTTTTTTTATCCTCACCTGTGAATATTTTCCCACTGATTTTTAGAGAGTAGAAAGGAGGGGAAAAACAAGACACATCGAATACCAAGCTTGCAACCAAGGTACATGCCCTTGACTGGACTCGAAACTTGGACCCTTCAGTCGACTCTCTGATGCTCTATCCAATGAGCCAAACCAGCTAGGGCTGTTCCCCTCTTTTTCATAGTTGACTGATAAAGCCCTGAAGGTATTAATTACCTCTGTGTTGTGCTTAAGAGCCATCCTGTGTGTGTGTGTGTGTGTGTGTGTGTGTGTTTCTCTTGGGAGCTCCTGAAGCTTCTCTAACTCTGCCCTGTCCCAGAATTTGTTCCCAGAGCCTACAGTCAGGCTTTTAATGAAGGTAGTCAAGAAATTCTCATTTACAGCCAGAATCAAACTGTTTTGCCAAAAGCACAGCCAACAAAACAGAACACTGCCAAGGATACAATCATTGCTCTAATATTATTTAGGCTGCCAAAAATGAAAACACTTGCCATAAAACTGCTGTTCCAAGCAAAAAAAATTAAGCTTTTAGACTTCAACTATTTTAGAGGGCACCTGTTCAGTCAGAGCCTGCATTGGGTGAGGTTGTTTATGGAGTTAAATGACTCAGCTCTATCCTATCTAATAAAAGAGAAACATGGTAATTGGCGTATGACCGCTACCTTTCCCATTGGCTAATCAGCGAGATATGCAAATTAACTGCCAGCCAAGATGGCGGCTGTCAGCCAGGCAGCTTGAAACTAACATGAGGCTTGCTTGCTTCAGTGACAGAGGAAACCAACGCTCCCCGCCTGCTTTGCCGGCCTCTGAGCCTGCAGTTTAAGAAACATTGTAACGAATATAGAAGCTAAACAAAACCCCAGAAACCTGCTTTCAGCGAGGCCGGGATCTTAGAGCTGGAGTTATACAGTGTTTCGATTATAGAACCGAAACAAACCAGATACCTTCTTTCAGCAGCAGAAGCCTCAGAGCTGGAGCCGGAGCTAAAGCTGGCCCAGAATTAAAAAAGAAAAAGAAAAAAAGGAGCAGTTGGGAGCTTCAGTAGGCCTGAAAACAGCCCTCAGCCCCTCACCCAGACTGGCCAGGCACCCCAGTGGGGACCCCCACCCTGAAGGGTGTGTGACCAGCTGCAAACAGCCATCATCCCCTCATCCAGGCTGGCCAGGCACCCCAGTGGGGACCCTCACCCTGAAGGGTGTGTGACCAGCTGCAAACAGCCATCATCCCCTCACCTAGGCTGGCCAGGCACCCCAGTGGGGACCCCCACCCTGAAGGATGTGTGACCAGCTGCAAACAGCCATCATCCCCTCACCCAGGCTGGCCAGGCACCCCAGTGGGGACCCCCACCCTGAAGGATGTGTGACCAGCTGCAAACAGCCATCATCCCCTCACCCAGGCTGGCCAGGAACCCCAGTGGGGACCCCCACCCTGATCCAGGACACCCTTCAGAGCAAACCAGCCAGCCCCATCCATGCACCAGGCCTCTAACGAGAGGCCTCCCAGCACCGGGATCAGTGTGACAGGGGGCAGCGCCCAAACCCCCTGATCAGCCCTGCTCTGTGCCTGATAGGGGGGAGCTCCCCAACCCCCTGATCGCTCTGCGGCTCTGTGTGTGACAGGGTGCGGCGCCTCAACCCCCTGATCAGCCCTGCTCTGTGTGTGACAGGGTGCGGCGCCCCAACTCCACCCCCCCCCCCCCACGGGCCCAGCTCTGTGTGTGACGGGGTAGAGCCATAACCTCCCCATCGGCCCTGCCCTGAGTGTGAGAGTGGCGACGCCTCAACCCCCTGATCGACCCTGCTCTGTGGGTGATAGAGGACGGCGCCCCAACCCCCTGATCCGCCATGCCCTGAGTGTGACAGGGGGCGGTGCTCCAACTCCCCTATCGGCCCTACTCTGTGAGTGACAGGGGGGAGCTCCTCAACCCCCTGATCGGCCCTGCTCTGTGCATGACAGGGGGGAGCTCCCCAACACCTTGATTGACCCTGCTCTGTGCGTGACAGGGTACAGAGCCCCAACCCCCCTGATGGGCCCTGCTCTGTGAGTGACAGGGGGCAGCGCCCCAACCCCCTGATTGGCCCTTCTCTGTGCATGACAGGGTATGGAGCCCCAACCCCCCGATGGGCCCTGCTCTGTACGTGACAGGGGGTGGTGCTGCAACCTCCCCATCGACCCTGCCTTGAGTGTGACAGGGGGCTTTGCCCCAACCCCCCTATTGGCCCTACCCTGAGCATGACTGAGGGTGGCATCACAACCTCCCAATCTGCCCTGCTCTGTGCATGACAGGGGAAGGCGCCCCAACTCCCCAATCGGCCCTGCTCTGAGCCGGACCAGGGGCTGCACCTAGGGATTGGGCCTGCCCTCTGCCACCCGGGAGCAGGCCTAAGCCAGCAGGTCATTATCTCCCGAGGGGTCCCAGACTGTGAGAGGGCACAGGCTGGGCTGAGGGACCCCCCTTCCCCCCAAGTGCATAAATTTTTGTGCACTGGGCCTCTAGTCTATACTAATAAAAGGGTCATATGCAAATTGGTCAGGACCCCCTCACAGTAACAACTGAACAGCAGGCTATGTGGGGTGACCAGGCCAGTAGGGGGGGTTAGTGAGGGACTACCAAATGACTGAACAGCTGGGGCCACCAGGTCAGCAGGGGGGGCAGGTGGGGGCGACCAGGCCTGCAGGGAAGGGCAGTTGGGGGTGACCAGGCCTGCAAGAGATGGCAGTTGCGGGCAACTAGGCCAGCAAGGGGGGAAGTTGGGGGTGACCAGGCTGGCGGGAGGGACAGTTAGGGGCGATCAGCCAGGCAGGCAGGTGAGCAGCTAGGAGCCAGCAGTCCCAGATTGTGAGAAGGATGTCTGACTGCCGGTTTAGGCCCGATCCCCAGGATTGGAGAGGGTGCAGGCTGGGCTGAGGGTCCCCCCCACCCCTGTGCATGAATTTTGTGCACCAGGCCTCTAGTTATTTCATAATTTCCCATCTGTGTGTCTCCTTATATGGGTCATACTTCTCGTTTGTCTCCCCTTATTGTACTTCCTTGCCCCTTACTCCTGCAGAGGTCCTTCATCTAGGCTGTTCCCTTTGTCAGCATGTATCTGGAACAATCTTTCCCTGCTTTCAACCATTCCATTAAAATGTTTCCTTCCTGAATACCTTTTTCTGTAGTGTCTTTATAGATGACTTGCTTTCTTATTAAGGATTTTAGATATATGAGGAATTTTTTTGAGACCCACTTATTTATGCTGACAACAAAATCTGATATTAGGCCAATTTGGGACTCATCTATCTATATAAAAGGCTAATATGCTAAGTCTCTTTCCCTCCACCAGGTAATGACATCACATAGCAACATCCCTCTCCCTAGCAACTAGCCTCGCAGTTTCTTCAGCCCAGGAACACAATTTGCTTTGCCAGTATACCCAGGTGGAAACACTTTACACTGTAACCAAGTGTCTGTGAAGCATTTTCCTGTGCCTCATCTCATTTGATACTCACAAAAGTCCTGGAGTAGGTAGATAGGTGGAATCCTATTTTCTTTTCATTGGCCGGAAAACAGATATTTAGAAAGTTTAGAATCTTGACCCGACTGAAAAGTAAGAAATAGTGAACCTTGAAAATGACTTTTTCTCACTGCACAGAATATAGTCAAACTCTGCTGCAGTTAAATATTGTACCCTTTGTTCTCCCTGCGTGATCTATAATAATCTGCTTTGTGTTAATATTTACTGCTGTATTGCTGACAATTACCTGAAAGAGAAGTTGGGGTGCTTCACTAGGCTGGAAAAGTTTAGGTAAATCAGAAAGCAGGTCTAATTAAGCAAGTTTGTTCTATATCTATAAAAAGCTAAGTTGACTCAAGCATGCATGATACGTATAAAGCTCTCACTGGTGCCAATCGCACGCATGTGTTTCAATCTGTCATTATCAATTGTGAATTTGGTTGACACTTCTATTATAGAGAAAGGGCAGATAGTGATATTAAGATATTTCTAATTAATTTCCTTTCAATGTGCACAAATTCATGCACCAGACCACTAGTAGTTATATAACTTTGCTTCATTTTAATGCAGGTAATGATAGCACAGAGAAGTTAAATAATAGGCATGTAGGATTTCAGTGATCAGGAGGTAATTAATTTTATAGCTTTATTAATCTAGTGATATTCATTGATTCATGCAATTTTTCATTAAGTACCTATTGTGCATATGCCATGTGAGATTCAGTCTCAATCCTTATGGATCTTGTAGTTTAATGGGAAGCTAGTATTATTCAAATAATCACAAAAATAAATTTAACAATTACAACTGTAATAATACTTTGCACATGTAAAGAGACATAATATGAGAGAAAAGAGACAGCTTCCCTGAGTGAGGGAAACTTGAGATGAAGTCTGATGGAAGACTACATGTTAACTGGAGGACAAGAAGTATGGCAGATGAGGGGATAGCATGTGCAAAGGTCCTTTGGGATGGGGGCACCGGCACATTTGAGGAAACAAAAGGAGGGCTGTGTGATAAGTGGACAGAGAGCATTGCTGGACTTCCAAGGAGCTGTTACGGCACATTTCCAAGTGTCGGGAAGACAGACACCAGGCACTCAGAATATTCAGAAAATGCACTTTTTTTAAAAAAATATATTTTATTGATTTTTTACAGAGAGGAAGGGAGAGGGACAGAGAGCCAGAAACATCGATGAGAGAGAAACATCGATCAGCTGCCTCCTGCACACCCCCCACCGGGGATGTGCCCACAGCCAAGGCACATGCCCCTGACCGGAATCGAACCCGGGACCCTTCAGTCCGCAGGCCAACGCTCCATCCACTGAGCCAAACTGACCAAGGCAGAAAATGCACTTTTTATTACAGGAAGCACTGGTTCTGGCTCAGGGAAATGGGTACCCAAAGCTGAGCATCGAATGCGGTGGGGCTTTCCCTTTTATACCCCTAGTTGCATTGTCTTCCAAATATGGACTAGGCTTCCAGACTTTTCATGGGCTTTGCAGCCCCTGCGATGGTTGCAAGGGGGGAAGTGAGATAGCGACCAAGACCCCATCTGGCGCCAGCAGTCAGACCCCCTTGTGGGGCTGTGTATGGTTTTATGTCCCCTGTAAGATAAGCATTCAGGGAAACAGGTTTTGCAAGGCTAGCTAGGACACAAGCTGACAGGGAGTTGGGGCTTAATTACAGGCTAGCAAGCATATACATCAGAGTGCGGGTTGAGCGGGGGCACGGACCCAAGCTGCCAGCCCAAGCTGCCTTCACATAGCTAGTAAGTCATGGAAATATTTTAGGTAGAGGGGGCCACATGATCAGATTTGCATTTCAAAAATACTGACTTAATGAGCAGATGATTAAAGGAGTAAGAGTAGATAGAGGTAGACCAGCAAGAAAGCTCTCACAGTAGTCCTGATGAATGAGGGTGGCTTGGATGGGGGTGGCACTGTGAAGGACGTGGACAGAGACATGGACATAAATGAAAGGTATTAATTTAACAAAATTTGGTAAGGAGGAAAGGGTGATGTCAGTCATGGGTTTTAGATTTTTGGCTAGCTTAAGTGGATGGTTGAGGGACAATGGAAGAAACCAAGTTCCTGGTGGAAGATCACAAATTAGTTTCTTCTTAGATTGAGGTAGTTTGGGATTGTCGAGGTGGAGATGTCACAAAGACAATTGGATTTACATATCTGGAATTCAGGAAAGGGTCTGGCATCTACATGTATAAAAGGCTAAGCAACCAGCTGACCAGCTGGTAGGTATGACGTGCACTGAGCACCAGGGGGCAGATGCTCAACACAGAAGCTGCCAAGCTGCGATGACTTGGCAGCTGCAGTTCTCAGGTGACACACCCTGGAACCAGAGAGGAGGGAGCCCAATTCCTCACGGGGCCACACAATGCCACCTTTGGCTGTGGGTTATGTTGTTGCTGGGGCACTGTTGGCACTAAATCTGGTTTACTGCCGAGCTGTGGTAACCACAGCCACCATTTGAGCTGCGGCGCCACCCCAGATACAGCCAGCTGGGGAGGGACTACAGGAGGTTGGCTCCAGGGCGTGTCCTGCCATCTTGCCCAGTCCCGCCCCACCAGCCACCTTCTAATTAATTTCCTTTCAATGTGCATGAATCCATGCACCAGGCCACTAGTAGAGTTATAAATGAGGGAACCAAACTCCAAGAAATTTTTGCTTGAAGTCACACAACTATTTAGTAGTAGAGCCAAGATTAACTTTGAGTCTTTTTATTTCTTGATCAAATATCTCCTTATTGTTGCAGAGAAAAAGACAGATGCAGTAAGGTGAGCCTCTGAGGTAGGTATAGTCCCCTTCCTCTACTGTTGATGACAATGGAAAACGAAAGTATTAGAAGAAAATAGCATATTCGTGCTTTCTCTTTAATTTTACTTGCATTGTGAGATTTAAGTTCACATCCTGATTTTATATTTCCCTTATATCTAAATATTAACAACCTCTAACAGATTAGATTTAATTACCCCTGAAAACCATAAGTATTATGGAATGAATAAATGTTAAATGATTAAAATTGATTTCAATGCCTTCTCATTATTTTTAAAGAGAAAAAAATATGTAATTATCTCTGAAAGACTCTGTATGTCAGTCCTGCAGTGGTCTTTGTTTTAGAACAGCAACTTTCAACCTTTTTCATCTCATGGAACACATAAAGTAATTATTAAAATTAGTTTATTTTCGGCACCCCCCAAAATATATACTTTTTGCCGATCTGACAAAAAAATAGGTATAATTTTGATTCATTCACACTGGACATCTATTGTTGTGTTGGCTGTTGTCATTTTTTTTTATTTGACAATCTGAGGGATTTGGATGAAAGGGGCCACATGCTAACCTGACAAGCTCAGGGAAGGCCCGCATAGCAGTCTTGTAAACTTGAAGACCTAAAGTAACCATGAAGGATGGTCTGAAATTAAACTTTAACTAAAAGCAGTTATGGTGGGTAGTTACATCCTAGGCCGGTATCTTCACTGACAAGGCCAACCTTTACCTTAACTGAGCCTATCTGTCTTTTCGCATCTATAATAACATATCCTTGAAATGTCTGGGTAACTTGTAACCTCTCTTTTTCCGGACCCCTTGGAGCACAACCTAATGTGCCTGGGCACCAGGACAGATACCACAGATTCCTTCATTGTTATGTTAATTGCATGTGTCAATCATTTTACTTTTTATCCAATCCCAGAGGTCCCTCCCCACCATGCTTTGTTTTCTCCCGCCTCTCTAATCCATCACCAGTAGATTTCATGTAATCCATTTACATCCCCTCCTTTGATTGCAATGTATAAAAATAGATGAAAACCTGCCATTCATTGAGATATCACTTCCTGGAATTGTCGACAGTTTGGCTCAAATAAACTCACAAAAATTCTTTACAGGTTTGGAAGGCTGGGGGAGGGAAGGCTAGTGAAGTGGAGGTGCTGACTAGAAGGGGAATACCCTCAGGGCAAGTGGGGCGCGTGTGCGCACGCACAAACACACACACACACACACACACACACACACACACACACACACACACACACCACCCCACGCTCCTGGGGAGAACAGCTGTGGCCCATTGTACAGGCGAGGCTCCTGCACCACAGAGGGCGAGCGACTTCCTGGAGGGCACACAGCAGTTAATGGGCAGAGCTAAAAATAGAACCCTGGGCTGCGCACAGATTGTGCCTCCTTTACCTGTGACTTCTGGGTAGGTGGCCCTTCACTTTGTGGCCATTTACTCTGATGGGCATGACCCTTCCACCCACACCACCCCTCCAGCCACAGAAGCCAGGGGTCCCTTCATTCCCCAGTGCCTCTGGGCAGCTTCTATCTTTGTCCCAGGGTCCCTCCCCACTGGTAACCTTGGGGGTCCCCCGGCATTGGGGCCAGGGCCTTGTGTGGAGAACACCGAGCACCCCCTCACCTTCTGTGGCTCAGATCGCACAGTGCGGTTATTATTCTTTTGGCTTCCACTGCCTGTCTCCTTGGCAGGTTTTTTTTTTTTTTTTCTGGAAAAGAAATTGATTTGGGGTCTTCAAACCAGCTGGCTTCACTTTGCTCTCCTGGCCCTAACCCCCGTTCACACGCCCACCCCCGGACCATCAGGAATCCCCACCCTTGTTCACCTGCGCCCCTCTGTGTTGACACATGGCTCTGCCCCCTTCATCAGGTGCCCAAGTCTGGGGCCCTTCACATGGCCCACCCCTGTTCATGTGCCCATTTCTGGCTGTTCACGTGACCGTGCCCCCCCTGTTCACGCGCCCACTTCTGGCCAATCACGCGGACCCAGCCCCTTGATCACAAGCCCAATTCCAGAGGAACTCATGGCCTCACCCCCTTGATCAGATGCATATAGCAGGCTGAGCGAGGAGCCCCACCGCCTTGCACAAGTGCCCTCTTACCCCTGACCACGTGGCCCCACTCCCTTGAGACCTCAGTTGGTCTTTTTCTGGGGTGCCACTTCCCTGGTTGGCTGTCTGGCCCTGCTCTCCCACCTGTTAACAGTCCCTTTGCAAAGTCCTTCCCGAAAATGGTGTGTGTGTGCCCTCTCCTGCTGGGACTGTGACAGCTGGGATTGAAAAGGAGACAGGACAGCAAAGGCCTGGTTGGAGTCCATGCAAGAGGTCCAGAAGGGACTGTGCAGTCCCTGGAAAGCTGGGGGAGGGAAGGGTGGTGAGAATGGGGTGTTGACTAGGAAGCTGAATGCCCTCAGGGCAAGTGATGCACAAACACAATCACCCCACACTCCTGTTAGGTGCAGCTGTGCCCATCGTACAGGCAAGGCTCCTGCAGCACACAGAACTCCAACAACTTCCTGGAGGGCACAGAGCAGATAAAGGGCAGAGCTAAAAATAGAACCCCGGGCTGCCCACTGACTGTGCCTGCTTTACCTGTGACCTCTGGTTATGCAGTCCTTCACTTTGTGGCCATTTGCTCTGATAGACTTGCCCCTTCCACCCACACCCCTCCTCCAGCCCCAGAGGACAGGGGTCCGTCATTGCCCCAGGGCCTCTGGGCGGCTGCTCTCTTTGTCCCAGGGTCCCTCCCAGATGGTAAACTAGACAGATACCCGCTGCCTTGGGGCGAGGGCCAGGTGAGGAGAACGCTCCTATTCTCCTCGCCTTCTGTGCCTTGGATTACAAAGTACCGTTATTTCTCCTTTGGCTTCTGCCACTGGCCTCCCCTGGCAGGTTATGTTTCACCTCTAAAAGAAATTGATTTGGGGTCTTCAAACCCGCTGGCTTCCCGGGAACTCCTGGTTCCCCACCCCCCTGCCCCCCTTCTCCCGCATCCAGCACCCACTTCTGGCTGATGGCTTGGCCCTGCCCACATCCTCAGGTGCCCAATTGTGCTCGATCACGTGTCTCCACCCCCTGGAGACCTCCCCGGGTCTGTGTTTTTCGGGTGCCACCTCCCTGGTTGGCTGTCTTGCCCTGCTCTCCCACTTGTGAACAGTCCCATTGCGAAAGTCCTTGCCGAAAATGGTGTGTGTGTGCCCTCTTTCCTGTGGGACTGTGACAGCTGGGATTGAAAAGGAGACAGGAGAGCAGTGGCCCTTCCAGAGTCCATGCAAGAGGTCCAGAGGGGCCTATGTAGTCCCTAGAAGACTGGGGGAGGGACGGGTGGTGAGGGGGGTCGTTGACTAGGAAGCAAAATGTCCTCAGGGCAAGTGCTGCACATACACAATTACCCCATACTGCTGGAAGGTGCAGCTGTGGCCCATTGTACAGGTGAGGCTCCTGCAGCACAGAGAGGGTGAGTGGCTTCCTGGAGGACACACAGCAGTTAATGGGCTGTTTGGTGGAAAGTTCAGGCTTCCTGGCACAGGGACTCCTCCCCTTGTCTAGCCCCCAGATATATGATGATGCAGGGAATTCACAAATCCCACCCATACCTCCAAGGCATTCCCCCTAATGAGTCTAGCCTGGGGCTCCCTTTCCTGAAGCACCTGGGTTGATAGGAGCCAGCAACTGGTTTGCTGTGCCCAGATTCTTGATGCCAAAACTGAGGCTCAGAGAGGGGGAGCAGAGGTTCCTAGGATGGGGCCACCTGCCCCACAACTCAGCCCAGCTAAAAGGAGGCTCTGCCAGCAGCCAAGAGGGCAAGGCCAAATGATCAGCCCGAGGTGGGCACCTCAACAAGGTGGCAGGGGCAAGGGAGTAGCATGAAGTGGGCTAGTAAACAGGGGAGTGAGGTTGTGATCAACCAGAAGTGGGCATGGCTGGAAGTGGGCATGTGAACAAGGGGGTGGGCCTTGCGATGAGCCTGAAGTGGGCACAGCCAGAAATGGGCACCTGAACAAGGTGGTAGAAGCAAGTGAGTACCAGGAAGTGGGCACAGCTGGAAGTGGGTAGGTGAACAGTGGGGTGAGGACATGTTTTTATGCGAGAGATGTCCCAGGAGGGTGGAGGGGGACTCACCTGTAGACTGAAGGGATGTGGTAAGGAGCGCCCGGAAGCGGAAGAGGCAGTAAGCACCGTCCAGTTGAAGCCCTTGGATGGAGCATGGCCCAGCCACCCTGATTTCAGATTCTGGCCACAGAAGTGGGAGAACATATGTCCCAGTCTGTAGTCATCAGAGCACCCACCTCAGGAAATATACCCTTCTGTGCCCTTCAGTTTGGGGCTTTAACTGAGTTCTGGGGACAGCAGGGACTCACAGGGAGATCCATGCCTGTATCTGTGCCTAGGCCCTGTCTCCTGCCCCTCATACCCTCCCAGTCCCAAGGGACAGGGAAGTGGGCACACTGGCTGACTGATTGGTGGGAAGTGCAGGCTGCCTGGCTGAGGGATGCCTCCCCTTGCCAGGCCCTCAGCTGTAGGATGAGGCAGGGTACTCACAAAGCCCCACCCTTACCTCCAAGGCATCTTGGGACTCCCCTTCTTGAAGCACCTGGGTTGCTAAGAAACAGCACCTGGGTGGTTGTGACCAGATGCCAAACCTGAGGCTCAGAAAAGGGGTGCAGAGGTCCCTAGCCTGCCACACCTTCCTGAGGTCCGGACACTGGATGGCAGCAAGAAGGTCACTGTCCTCAAGGAAGGGTGTTCCCGGGAAAGAGACTAGTAAGTGGCCCTGGAGAAGGCAGGATATTAGCTCTCCGAACAGAAAGGGATTTCAGGGCCTTAACAGTGCTCTTTCCCTGATGTCAAAGCCCATAGGCAGGGCTGGCGGGGTCCCAGCCCACTCCAGTATGAGATGCCCCTATGAAGGGGGATCCATTGGTAATAGGACCAACACCCCCCCCCCCCACCATGGCTGCCTTAAAGGAGGGCTGGCGGCCCCCAGCTTGCCCACGGCCCCATGGGGTAGGAGGCTGCCTGTGAGCGGAAGGCGATCTGGGGCTGTGGGTGTTTGGCCCTTAATGCAACTTGCAGCTGTTGGGAAGGGCCCCGTCTGCCTGAGGAGCTCAGTCTCCTGGCCAGTGTGGGTCAGTGGTCAGGTGCACAAGGAGGCGGGGTCTCAAGAACAAGGGGGAGGGCCCAGGTGACCAGCAGGTAGTCATCATGGGCTTGAGGGGGCATGCTGGCCCAGGTGAAGAGCTGGAAGAGGTCAGGTTAACAAGGGTGGGGGCCGGGTGACCAGCTGGGAGAGGTGACGTCATCGAGAGGGCGGGGCCAGGCAGACAGCCGCAAGTGCTGACCTGACCCAGGGGGTGGGCTGGGCCCAGGTGACCCCCGGAACTGGCACGTGAATGAGGGCTTGGGGCCAGGCCCACAGCTGGAAGTGGTCAAGTTGGACAGGCTGATGGGGCCACGTGAATGGGGAGGAGGTTCACCAGAGGGCGCAGAAGCCCCACCTTCCTGGGGTCCAGACTCTGCACGGCAGCAAGAAGGCCCCTGTCCTCAAGGAAGGGCGCTCCCCGAGAAGGAGGCGGAAAGCCGGCCCCCAGGGACCTGGAGGGGGCAGGACATTTGCTCCCAGAATAGAAAGGGTTTTCAGGGGCTTAACACTGCTCTTTCCCTGATGTCACAGCCCACAGGCAGGGCTGGCGGGATCACAGCCCACTCCAGTGTGAGATGCACCCATGGTGGGGAGGGGGGATCCCTCGGTATTTAGACCCGCCCCCCCATGGCTGTCTTCCAGGAGGGCTTGGGGCCCCCAGGTTGCCGCCTGCCCCCGGGGTAGGAGGCTGCCTGTGAGCGGAAGGCGATGTGGGGCTGTGGGTGTTCGGCCCTTAACCCACCTTCCAGCTATTGGGAAGGGCCCCCATCTGCCTGAGGAGCTCAGTCTCCTGGCCAGTGTGGGTCAGTGGTCAGGTGCACAAGGGGGCGGGGTCTCAAGAACAAGGGGGAGGGCCCAGGTGACCAGCCGGAAGCATAAGATCTTCTGTAAGTTGAAGGTCCATGAGTTTAGATACACAGACCAATGGAAATGAATTGAGAGCCCAGAAATACAGCCACATGTATATGGGCAAAGGACCCAAAAACATGCAATGGAGAAAAGAAAGCCTCTTCAATAAATACTGCTGGGAAAATTGGAAAGCCACATGCAAAAGAATGAAACTACCACAGATTGTCCCCATGTACAAAAATTAATTCAGCAGTGGAATTTTAAAAACCTTTAAATCTTTTGGCTCACTGGTTTCATCCTTTACAACTGCTGTGAACTGTGTATGGAAATGGTAGGAATTTTTATGGGGTGAAAAGAGAGAAGCTGGGTAACATAGTGAAATCAGCATGATTTTTGGCTCCAGAATGCCTGGTTTTCACACCTGATCTGCCGTTTACGAGTCATGGATCCTGGAGTAAATTTCCTTTCTCTGTGCTTTAGTTTCTTCATATAAAATAGGCACTGTACGGAGTACATTTCAGGGATGCTAAGAGGATTAAGTAATGCAGAAATGTATGAAAAGCATATTCTATATAGCAGACGCTCAACAAATATTAGGTATATTTATAAATAACTACACATGTGTGAATATGTATAAGACAAAGATATATAACAGACTGCCAAAATGTGTGTGTGTGTGTGTCAGCGTGTGTGTGTGTGTGTGTGTGTCAGCGTGTGTGTGTGTGTGTGTGTGTGTGTGTCAGCGTGTGTAGGATAGAGGCAGAATGGTAATGGGTACTTTATTGCCGTATAGACGTTATCACAAACAATTTTCTTACCCACAGAAATGCGCTCTTATACCTTAGCCATAATTAATTAGCATTTGTATAGTTCCAAGTATGGACCCAATTCAAATAATGGTTTCAATCTGTGCTTGTTCTGTAACCACAGGCAAGTTACTGAACTTTCCTTTGTTGAAGTTTGTTCAGAGATAAAATGGGGATAAAGATAAGATCAATCTCATGGAATTATTGAGGTTTAAATAAGTTAATATATGTAAATAATTTAGACAGGTGCATGGCATATAGTCAGTGCTCAAAAAAACTATTCCTGTTCTTATTGATTAATTATATTTACTATTGTGGAGTCAGTGTGTATATGCATGTGTGGATGCCTGACTTTGTCTACATGGTCTATATGTGCTTGTGATATACACATGTGTATGTATATACAGGCTTATTGTGAATGTCTATGTTTGAACGTATGTGTGTGTGTGCACATGTGTGGATGCATATATATACTTTTAGGTATGTATATGTGTGTATATAGAGTATACATATATTATGCATGCTCTGTATGATGCAAGTGCTTGTATTTTTATGTGTGCATTAGTGTTTATGTATGGATGTATTTGTTGTATGTGTGTATATATGTGCTTGGGATGTATATATGTTGAGTGTATACATACATACGTTCACATCTATAATAATAAAAGGGTAATATGCTAATTAGACCGGATGTCCTTCTGGATGACCTTCCCGACGAAGTCGGGGCTGTGAGGGAATCCTGGGTTCCAGGTGCCAGAGGGAAGCCGGTGCTGGCAGCCGGGGGAAGGAAGGCCTACTTTTGCATGAATTTCGTGAATTGGGCCTCTAGTGTGTACATAAAAGAGTTGCTGTGTATGGTTGTCTAGGATGTACAATATATAACCCAGAGAATGCCATTTATGTTAGAGCCTACGAATGTGCAAACCTATGCGGTGGCCCTGTGTGTGACCTGTAGAAGTGGGAGACACAGTAAAGGCACCACTAGAGGGCGCCATTTCCTCTTTTTATGTTGAATACAAGAGTTCTAGGTTTTCTCTCCCTTTCCCCATCTCACTGGAAAGGGAGAAAAAGATAAAACTATCTGTTTTGTGCAATATACATTTGACTAACCTACTTGATGCCTGGTTTGCTTCAATGGCTTTTACATTCACTGTTTGCCATTGTTTGAATCCAGCACAGCTGGTTTGTCAATCTAAGGAACATTACTTCTTTGGAAAGCACACACCAGTGCCCTAAAGTAAGCTTGGGCTAAGCCATTCCAGCATTCTTGGCAAGAGCATTTTCTGGTAGTTTAGGGAAGTCACGGGCCTTCAGGATGTAGGACCAAATGTCACTGAGGACTCTACTTCTCACTTGCCAAATTCAGTTTTCATAAAACCATAGGATTTTAGATGTGGCTGCCTCTTTGGGCAGAGATTTAGGTGGTTATCAATCCTTTATCTGCCTCCACACTCACCATGTATATGGTACAGTTCTATCAAACATCTCTCCTAATTGAGAACTACTGATTTAGAGCAGCAACCTTTTAAATGAGTGCCACCAAGGCTCAGAGTAAAAGGATTTTTCTAAAGTCATGCAGTCAGGTGGGCACAGAGCTACGTCCAGAGCCCAGAGATCTTAGCTCCTAGTTGAACTTTCATATTTGTATGTTTTATTTTTGGTTTGATTACAACTAAGATTTTAGGCATGGATTCTAGTCTAGAGTTCCTGGAATCACTTTCTGAAGGGCAGGCAGGAGAAACACCGAAAGTTTACAGCCCTTATACATTCATCATAGGTTCTCTAGTCAATAGATTATGAGAATGTGCAGAGTCAGGAGGCGTGGACTGAATTTTTCCAGTCCTCATATTCCCTATCCTGCTATCTTCCTAGCTTAGGAGGTAATTCTTGCAGTTGAATTTTGACGCTAAGGAGAAGAAATCTCTATAAAGAATGTGTTGAGGTGGGGGTTAAATGGTCCCTCCACAACCTTTCTCAGCTTCCGAATAAAGTATTCTGGAAGACATTGAAAAATATGGGGAATATGACCGACAGTTAACCCATTGGCAGAACTTGAGAGAAATTTCCACCAACTACATGGTGAAGAACTGGGTTAAAAACACAATCACCAGCCCACCTATGCTTAGAGATGAACTAAAACTGCCTTCCTAAAAGTATGTAGAAGGTACCCTTTGTGCCATTCCATGTGGGCGACCTGGATGTGCAATGCAAGATTTGTATTAACTAGAGAACCCCATATCCATCTCTATTACTGCATGGCTGATGTGTAAATAATGTAAGTTACCACAATATAATCTCCTCTCTCACTTTCAGGGTAACACCTCCATTCAGAGATTGGGACCTCCAGTGGGCGGAAGTGGTGGTGGTGGAGGACTTGCTGGATGGATCCATGGTATCCTTGTTGGTCTGACCCCACAAGTAACGGGCTGAAAGTGGGCCCAGAGAGAGATTTTTATTCACCCCATCTGTTCAACACACCAGAGAAGTAGCCGGTCAGAATTGGGGAAGATGTCACAGAAGCCTGGCAGAGCTGTTCTTGAGGAAAGTCCATTCAAGACTGGAAACGGGTCTGAATTGTGCATAGCAATTTATCAATTTGACAAGGGATTTTAAATAGGGACCAAATGGAACAGAGAATTGGATCAAGGACATTCCAAGCTCTTTGTCTCTTGGCAAATGCAGGCTTGGATAGATGGCTCCTCATTTGAGTTTTAATAAAAATAAAATAAGCACCAAGAATATGTTTCCTATGAGACAGAACTTTCTGTAAAATAAGTGAGAAGATACATCATTCTGAAAATTCAGAGGAAGAGCAGGCTTATTAAAACTATTTACTGTAGGGACCACAAGGGAAAATTTAATAACTGTTTAGCTGCCTCAATAAAAGGCTAGAAGACATGGTATCTATGAGACAAAAGCAGAAAACTGGAAGGAGAGAACAACTAGAGATGTAATCAGGGCAACTGGTGTAATAAGAAAGGATGAACAAATTAAAAATGAGTAGAATTTAAATTCTCATCAGAAGCAGTAATAAGAATGGATATTATTGAAGATCAAATCAATAATATAGAAAGCAGAGTAGCTCTCTCAGAATTCAGAAGGAAAAGACATATAATAAAGATGAAAGATAAGATGATATCCTATACATATGCATAACAGATAATATATACTTTTACATCCACATGTGTGTTTGTGTGTACATATATATATGTACAGATATCATATACACACATCTATTTATAGAACCAACTTAATTTTATATGTTCCTGAGGATGTATCATAACCTTACAAATAGACGCAATAATTAATATATTTTTGTTTTTCATAAAGATTTTAAAAATTTGACTTTTAAAGAGAGAGGAAGGAAGAGGGAGGGGGAGAGAGAAACATCCATGAAAGAGAAACATTGATCAGCTGCCTCCTGTACACCCCCTACTGAGGATTGAGCCCAAAATCTGAGCATGCACCCTGACTGGGAATCAAACCAACAACCTTTCGGTGCACCAGATGGTGCCCAACCAACTGAGCCACACCAGCCAGGGCATGACTAACAATATATTTAAATTTGAAGAAAACTTTGCTAAGTTGAAGAAGATTCAAACAGGCTAATTGAAAACCCTATATATTGTCAGAAAAATCCCCTAAAATCAACTGACTCAGAGCCAAGTTTTGAATTGCAAACATACAGGAATAAAGCTTGCATATGTCCAAAAGGAAAAGGAGAAATTGCATAAAGCAGAATGACTCAGCATGGCCTCTGACTTCACTGCTATAATGTGTCAGAAAACAGTGGAACCCAAGTGAGCAGAACCTTGAAGAAAGTCACTCATCCTGTGACTATTTCCTTTCCCTTTATCGAGAGAAGGTCATTCCTTTCCACCTTGTTCTACAGCTCTTTGTGCACATGGCTGCTGTCCTAGAGGAGAGTCTGAGCCTGAGCCTGAGCCTGAGCCTGAGCCATCCTTGTTGTGTGGTGCTCAGCACAGAACCTTACGTGGCAGGCTCTGCAGAGATGTTTAATTGGATGGAAGAAGGAAGGGATAAGGACCTTGAGCCGGGTGCAAAGCCCTCTGATGGTACAGCTGTGGTAAGTGGCTAGGCTGTGCTCCCCCCCCCCGCGCCCCCCCCCCTCCCGTAGATGTTCAGTTGGGTTTGAAATATTTGTGGGGTGGGCACATGATGCCATTGTCCATGAAAATGTTCTTCAATCATGGATACTTCTCAGAATCATCCCCCTTCTTCAAACATTTTATCAGTGCCAGCTGTTCTTAGTAGAAAATCAACGGACTTAGCAGAAGCGCATGTTATTGCAGACCAGTCCCTGCATGATCCAGCTTCCATCCACCTCCCTCAACTCTCTCCACACCTCCACACCCTCACTCTCTGTCTGCTGCCATGCTGGCCTTCTTAGAGTTTCTGGAATGCACCTGCCGGCTCTTGCTTGTGTGAGGTCCCTCTGTCTGGACAACTCTCACCCTGTCTCTCCCTCTGAACGCTCCCTTCAGCTCAAGCTTCTCTACCCAGGTCAGTTCTTGTTATCACCTCCATTCCTCTAATCACAGCTGTAATGCTACTTTTATTTGTTATTAGTTGGTTAGCACTTGTCTCCTTAATTAGCTCCAAGGTCCCTAAGGACAGTCTGTGTGGGTTTTGCCCACCATTTTATCCCTGGTACCTGGCGTAAGTCTGGCCTAGAGTAGGTCCTTCGTAATTATTTGCTGAATAAGTGGATAGACCCACCCAGGTTTTGAGACCTGATTCTGTTACTCACTTCCCACGGCACATTGAGGCCCTCTCTGGCCCTCCATGATGCTTATTTCTTCACCAGCCAATTGGGAACTATGTCTACTTCCCAGGATTTTTCTGAGAAACAAATTAGGCACTGCAGATGACAGCATTTGTAGATACAAGGCACTCGAGGAGAGTAAATTGCTATCTTTGGTTGTTGATTGATTATTCTAGAACATATGTGACCAGGGCTGAAATAGGAATGTAATCTAATGTGGGCCCCAAAGAGAGACTTTTTCTCCTTTTCTGTTCTCTCCCTTCATTCAGTGAATCTTTCCCTATTATTCTGTTATCAAAGCCTGCATTCAGTAAAGGATTTGACACAAATGATTTGCATCATAATTTTAACATTGGGGGTATTTGCATTTTAAATATGATCACTGATTAAACAACAAAAGGCTTTGTCTATTTTTATCAAATATCAAGCATCACAGAGGAGACAGGGACTGAGCGCCTGGGAAGGGGCAGTGAAACCCACCCCATCTGGGCGTCTCCTCCTTGCCCCCCACCCCTTCATCTCCTGTCTACCTCCCAGCCCAGGCACCACTTACATCCCTGAAGGCCTTCTTCCTGGCCAGACTCCCCGTCCTTCAAGAATTCCACCATCTTTACTCACTTCTCGTCAGAATTCCCCCTAGAACACTGTGTTTTGTTGATTTTGAGAATTTCAGAGAATGTTGTGCTTGTTTCTGAAGAAATTGGAGGCAGTTCAGAAGTTAGCCAAACAAGTACTACCCAATGGCATATTTTAGCAACAACCCCACCCACCCTCCCCCAGTCAAGTGATCACAGAGATTTTGGAGGACCAGAGAAGAGAACAGTCTTTCCCAGGGGACCGGGCATGTGGAGAACCAGGAAGCAGGTGACAGTGATAAGTGAGGGGAAGACGGACCGGACTGTTACTGCTCTTTCAGGCTCAACTGGGAGGAAATAAATTTTGGAGTCGTTATTACCTTTGACATATTGGTTGCCACTAACCGATCATAAGTAACTGGTAATTTTCTTAAGATAAATTCTGTGATGGGAGACATTGTAGGGCATGCACAAGAATCTACTTCATAATCTCTGACTTTAAGGCATTTACGATTTAACATATTGTCCTTAAGATTCATCCATATGACAGGGTTTTCTATTTATTTATTTCTTTACTAGTGTCCTGGTGCACGAATTCGTGCACATTGAAAGGAAATTAATTAGAAGAAATATTTTAATATTGCTATTCACGTCTTGCTAATGAAAAGAAAATAGGATTCTACCGAGTCTCCTATCTACCTACTCCAGGACTTCTGTGAGGATCAAATGAGATGAGGCATGAGAAAACGATTCACAAACATTTGGTTAAAGTGTAAAATGTTTGCACTTGGCTATAAAGCAAGTTGGGTTCCTGGGCTGAAGAAACTCCAAGGATGGTAGTCGCTAGGGAGAGGAAGCTAGGCGTTGCTATGTGACGTCATTACTCGGCACCCTCAGCCGCCATTTCTGGGCTGGGCTGGTCTGTGGGCCAAATTTTGCACCATGGGGTCTTGGCAGTGTTGGCTGCGAATTGGTGGGGTGTTGCTCTGGGGTGGTGGCAGGGCCTGTGTCCCACTTGGGGGAAGCTGAGTGTTGGTTTGTCGGCGCCAGGTCTGTGGTGCCATTTATTTTTAAATGGCCAGTGCTTGTCATGGCAGCTCCAGTGTTGAGTGTTTGCCCCCTGGTGGTCAGTGCATGTCATAGCTACAGGTCGGATGGGCAGACACTTAGCCTTTTATATATATAGATTGCCCTTGGAGCTTAGAAGTGAGGAAGGTAATAGTAATGCTCTAGGGCAGTGATGGCGAACCTATGACACGCATGTCAGAGGTGACACACGAACTCATTTTTTTGGTTGATTTTTCTTTGTTAAATGGCATTTAAATGTATAAAATAAATATAAAAAATATGTCTTTGTTTTACTATGGTTGCAAATATCAAAACATTTCTATATGTGACACGGCACCAGAGTTAAGTTAGGGTTTTTCAAAATGCTGACACGCCGAGCTCAAAAGGTTCGCCATCACTGCCCTAGGAGAAGGGGGAAAAGGGGCAGGAGGTCTCCTCTTTATTTTTTAAGGAAGAAAAACTTCTTCTATGTAAATACCACATTTTATGTGTCCATTCATCTGGCAACGCACATTGGTTGCTTTCAACCTCTTGGCTGTTGTGAATAGTGCTGGTATGAACATGAGTGTGCAGATGACTCTTTGAGACCCTGCTTTCAGATTTTTGGATATATAGCCAGAAGAGAGATTGCTGGATAACAAGTATGGGTAAGGAGGTGGAGAAATTGGAACCCTTGTGCACGTTTGGTGAGAATATAAAATGGTGTCGCTGCTATCAAAAATGGTATGGAAAGTCCTGAAGAAATAGAACTGCCACAGGACTTCAGTTCTCTTTAATGTGGCAGTGTGGGGACAAAACATGTGTTTTCTTACTGATTCTTTGTGGAGCTAGATGCTTCTGTGATTAGTAAAGATAGATAAAGCCTAACGTATTAAGCAAGCATAACTAGGAACCTCAGGAAGATTCCAAAACCTAGAGAGTAGTGCTTGCTTCACGACCACAAAGAGCAAACCTTATTAAGGTCTCTGCTTAGCCTGTGCTGCGAAGGAATACCCACAGGTGTGCACCAAGAAACAGCGGTAATTTGTTTGTTGTAATATTGATAAGGGTCCCAAGCTATAAATAAGCACATTACCAAACAATATAGGATTTCTTCAATTATGGTAAGCCCACTGCTGCCATTAAAAATAGCACGATTGTTTAGAAATAGTAAATGCATAAAGTATTCATGATTACATTTTTCAGTGAAAAAAGCAGGTTCTAAAACAGTATGTACCGTTGATTCTATTTGGGGGATATATTTGGAAGAGATTCACAAAACGTGATCAGTGGTCAAGACAAATTACACCATGTTATGTAACCCCATTGTACAGCATTGTGTATGAAACCCGGCCCCAGCTAGAGTTGCAGTTGGCAGTGGTCTTAAGTGGCTATTTCTGGGCTGTGGGGACACAGGTGTCTTCTATTTATTCTGGGGGGGGGGTTACTTTCTTTTTACTATTTTTACAAAACACATCACTTTCATTTTTTCTTAAAAAGTTATAAAAAGTGGCATGTGAAGGGAGTTTGCATGGACTCCAGGACCACTTCAGCACCAGGAACATCAGAAAACCGGAGCTGTCATGCTTTTTCTACGAGACTGTGAAGTGGGCACAGGTACTCACACTTCAGAGCGTCTCCAGGAGGCTTGCTTTACTGCTGGGCCCTTCCAGGTTGCTGGGCCCCTCCCAGGTGGTCCCCCCGCCCCCTTCGAGTTGCCTATTTAGTGTATCTGGGCCCTTTGGCCAGGCTCTGCTATTTCTGCTGCTGGCTCCAAGGCCTCCTTTTTTTGGTTGGTTTCTTTTTTAATGTTTGTATTGATTTCAGAGAGGAAGAGAGTGGGAGACAGAGCTAGAAACATCAATGATGAGAGAGAATCATTGATCGGCTGCCTCCTGCATGCCCCCACTGGGGATCGAGCCCACACCCGGGCATATGACCTTGACTGGAATCGAACCTGGGACCCTTCAGTCCGCAGGACGACGCTCTATCCGCTGAGCCAAACCGGTCAGGGCCAAGGCCCCGTTTTGAGCCCCACTGGAGATGAGTGTGATTTTGAGGCAAAAGGCCCAGGTACACTGCATCTCGGCTCTGTTTGGGAATTTATGTGGCGACACAGTGTTTTGGAAACCTCAGTGTGGAACTCCAGCCCTCCGCAAGGTCTTCCTTTCCAATTCCAGGCCATGGAGACCCCCCTCCCCACACAAGGTAAGTTCACATAGGCACAGACTTGATTTTTAATTTCCTTTTGAGGCCCGGGACTAGAGAAACCTAGCGGATACTTGAAAGCTTTTTGGGATTGACTTGTTTTGTGCCTCTGTTTCCTTCTCTATAAAATGATGATAATGTAATAATTCTCCACAGTAGGTTCAACATGAGAAACAGAATCTATTGGAGACACTATGATAAGGTTTGTTTAGAAAAACATCGCAAGTTCCTGGTCCAATAGAAAGACAAAAAAATCTGTTCCTTTATGTACACAGCCAGTTCTGAGTTCTGTAGTAAATTGATTGCTCGATGCTTGAAAGAGTTCAAATAAAGCCTCAGACAGGTGGAGTGTTGTTACCTAGATTTATGGTGTATATTACCTGAGAATTGTGTTGCAAAGATTTGCATACTCTATGCAGTTTGATATTTGCTAACATGAATCTTTTTTGACAAAAGCATTCCTGAAGACTTGGGGATACACCACAAAGGTAAGAATTGTTTCCTTTTTTTCTGGAGAAGTAACAAGGGGAACACAGCCACTGGGCCATTTTGAAGGTCCTAATGATGGCACTTTATATTTGCCTATTGCTTTGCTTTCTACAGCACGCTTCTATTCTAAAGTGCTTTCAAATTGCCTCCTGTTCTCAACCCAGTGAGGTAGGCTGGGTTGTATGTTATTTGTGCCGGCTTTTCTAGATCAAGAAACTGAGACAGAATCAGTAAGTGACTTGCCTAAGATCACACTTGCCTTAGATGGTGAGCTGGGATTTTAAGCCCAGGTATTTCCACTCTAGGTTTTTCCTCCGAAGGCACGCTGCTGCTTATTAACCTGTTGGTCGCCTCTTATTTCAGAGTGTCCTGGGGGAGTAGGAAAGACACAATGTTACCTACCCGAACCTCTACCGAAGAGTTTCTTCAGAACCGTGCTGGCAGCCCTGCAGACACAGCATTTCCTGTGAGTCATCATTCTTAAGAAAAGGATAAATATGTCTGTTCTGTTGCTTGAAAGACTTAGTTGGCAACATCAAAGAATTGTGTCCTAGGCATACTTGCATGATTATTAATAGAAAAAGCCATCAAATGAAATCATTTTAAGACTGAGACTGGAAACAGCCTAATGCTTTCTAATTCTTTTGGGAAGGGATTTTGCATTTATGAAAAAAAAGCTCTTTTAATTTCATTCTTTGGCACTTGCTTCTACCCATAAAATCTGCGTCTGAAGAGCCTGGGTGATTTCCTGGCCTTGGCTTTGTGGAACTCTGGCCAAGTGTTCGGCTTTAAGGCGGAGGGTTGGGGAGACAAGAAGGACTATTTAGATTCTGCTCAGTCATAGTTTATGAAGAGTGAGCACCTCGACCTTGTAGTTACAGAAGCCAAGCGAGGTGGCTTCATGGAGGAAAGATCTTTGACCAGAGGGGCCTTGACGACTATGCACATTTCTGGAGGACGCGGTCAAGCTGAGTGCCTCTCTGGAGAAATATTCCGTGGTGGGCACTCTTCCTTTCTGTGAGCTGAGAGGATAAATGGGAGACCCCAGAAAGCCTTTCAGTCTTAGGGTCTCCATAGGCCTGATGTTCAAATGCCAGGAATGAGTCCTGCAGCTGAGATCAGAAAGGTCCACGGTGAGCTCCAGCAAACACCCAAGGCCTGGGATGGCACCCATGGCTCTTGATGGGTTCAAATCCCCAGCCAGTTTGCTGCATTCACAACAGGACCCCAAATGTTGCAGCAGATTCTTTCTTCTGTGATTCCTGAGGCTCCGTCAGCGGCTGAGGACATTGCCGAATAAAAACAAAGCCAGGCTTAGGTAAGGAGGAACTCCGTTCAGAGACAGTCACAGTAGGGAGAACAGTCAGGCCCACACACCTCTCAAAACCAAACAGGAAAAGGCTTTTCCTTCATTGGGAGAGGAAGCCAGACCTGCAAACTTTTGAGGGGAAATCAGGAAGGGAGTGAGGGTGGACAGACAGCAGGATGGGTGGTTTGATGGGAAATGGTTCTCTCCAGCCGGCCCATCCCTGACGTGAGCTGGTAAGGAAGATGTTCTGTGTTTCAGTGCTTGCTCAGGCTTGGGTCCTACCATAAATGGGTGACTTGGAATGATAGCTTTGAAACTTCTATCTTCTGTGTCTGAGAAAATGTCGGGAGCTGGTCCATCCTTGCTGTTTCAAGGGACCTGGCATATATGGCATACGGTTCTTAATATGTTTGCTCACCTTCTTGGCGCTGTGTTTTAACCAAGGTCACCTCTCCGAGAAAGGTTGAATCCCCAGGTAGGGATTTTCCCCTGAAGTTAGGGAGGGAATAAAACCTCTTAACTAAGTGCCAGGCGGGTAATTAATCATTTTAACTACAAAGAATCATGCTTAAGCTACATAATCTTTACTCCCTGGAATGGAGATAAGAAACGCCCTAACCTTTGTAATAGAGATTGATAGGATTGAATCAACTGGTATAAATACAGTTGTAACAAGACAGAAACACTCAGAACTTAGAACACAGAACTCAGGAGACAGAATTCAGAAGACAGATCCTACACAGAACTCAGAACACAGAACTAAGGACACAGGGCTTGGAAGACAGGACCAAGAGAGACAGAGCCTAGGCACAGAACCTACACAGAACGTTCTCTAGAGACAGAAGAACTTCGCTGGCGAGAGCATGCCAGAGGATCCTGGACAGGGACTGGCCTCGGAGCCTGGAGGCGGAGCCTGGCAAGAGATCAACTGAACACTGTCTCCATATCATTCCTTCTTCGCCGACTCCGTCCACACCTTTGGGAACCCCTGGACCCGCTGGGGCTGGACCCCGGCAAGAAAATAATCCTGAGAGATGAGTTGGAAGGATGTTATTAGAGAGTCAAATGAGGTATTGTATGCAAATTGGAGATTATAAAGTACTTGACAGGAATAAAGTATTTTTATTAAGAATGAGGGCCCAGTAGTTCACAGCAGCAGTATTTATAACAGCCAAAAGGTAGGAACAGCCCAAATGTCTATCAACTGATAATGGATAAACAAAATGTAGTACATTCATACAATGGAATATTATTCAGCCATGAAAAAGAATGAAGTATGGGCTACAGTGTGGATGCACTTCAAAAATGTTATGCTAATGCCCTAGCTGGTTTGGCACAGTGGAGAGCGTTGGCCTGCGGACCGAAGGGTCCTGGTTCGATTCCGGTCAAGGGCATACACCCAGGTTGCGGGCTCGATCCCCAGTAGGGGGCGTGGAAGAGGCAGTCAATCAATGATTATCTGTCATCATTGATGTTTCTATCTCTCTCTACCTCCCCCTTCCTCTCTGAAATCAATATATGTGTGTGTGTGTGTGTGTGTGTGTGTGTGTGTGTGTATAAAACACTAAATAGAAGAGCCCAGAGAAGGCCACATATTGTATGATTCTATGTGTATGAAGCTTTGAGCATAGGTAATTCATAGAGAAAGAAAGCAGACTAGTGGTTGCTAGGACCTACAGGGAGAAATGGGATTGGCTACTTAATGGGTATAGGGTGTGCTTTTATAGTGTTGGAAGTGTCTTGAAACTAGATATAGGTGATGATTGCACAACCTTGTGAATGTTCTAAATACCACTGAGTTGTATAATTTTTAAAAAAATATATTTTATTGATTTTTTACAGAGAGGAAGGGAGAGGGATAGAGAGTTAGAAACATCGACCAGCTTCCTCCAGCACACCTCCTACTGGGGATGTGCCCACAACCAAGGTACATGCCCTTGACTGGAATCAAACCCGGGACCCTTCAGTCCGCAGGCCGACACTCTATCCACTGAGCCAAACCGGTTAGGGCTGAGTTGTATAATTTAAAGTAGTTAATAATTCTTTTGATTGAGGTAAAATTCACATACAATTAAAAAGTGGGGGGGGGGGGAGGGCACTGGTATTGTTTGTTTCTTAGAATCCTGACTATCCTATGACAACATAAATTTACCATTACTCTTGGTGAGGAAAGATCTGGGTAAAAGCTTTGGGAGTTTCCCAGCTACTTGAGAATTGGGTTTCATTGGATTGTCTTGTGTTCCAGTCAGAGGAACAGACGTTCCCCTTGCCTTGCTCCTGCAGGCAGTCTTTATTTTAGGGAATGGCTTCCTTTAAAGAATCTAGAAGACCCAGTGTTGGTTAATAATCTTTTCAGCAGCTTGAACTTTAACTTGATATCAAGATTTTTACTTCTGATGTTTTAGCATTTTTTTTTCTTCCTGGGTTGTTTACTAGGTGAACTATACGCTGCTAAGGTAAAAATAGCGTCCTTCACTTCGTCCCCTGATATGTGAGCATCACTATTTCATTACTCTGCCTTGTAGATGGGGAAGTCAGTCCCCCAAGAGCAAATATAATTCAATGGACTCAACCTGAGACTTCGCTAGGGTGAAAAATTGGCATAATGGGCCACTCAATGACGACTCATTATCTCTGAATATATGCACACACTCCCAGAGTCCTCCAGGGTCTAACTGTTCATCTGGAACCAGCTACCTATTAGGGAAACCCACTTCCCCACTGAGTCCCTAACTTTTTAACACTTTGGAAGTAACACATCTACTCATTGTACATATGGTATATTTTCTGCTCTCTAGGTAGCTGGTTTTATTTTGCTGGATTTTTTTTTTCTCTCTGGAAATTCTTTTTTAAAACCCTAATGTCTAATTTCTGGTCTCTTTAGTGGTAGAACTCAGGCAGAGGTGGCATGAATCATGCCACGGAGGCTTCTAGTTATCTCCAAAGAAGTAGAAATGGTGGTAAAGTGTTCATTTGTTCTCTTTGCAACGTAAATAAATCCTAGAGTCTCATGTGGCCCAGGATTGCCCCATGTTGCTGTTGCATCAAGGAAACAGCAGTCTAACTTCAGAAGACTTGAAGGATAATGTCTTTGTGTGTTTTTTTTTTTAAGTCATTAGTTTCTTTCGAAGGGTAATATAAGTATTTTATGCAGCAGTCTATACGAAGGCTTCCTAAAAATTACTTTCAGCAGTTCATGGCAGCTGCTGAAAATTGCTTCTCTCTCTACTTGGTAATTATTGCTGCAATGTCTCCAGTCCTTTTGTTTGGCTTCCCCTGTGCTGTGACCTCACACCCCTGTCCTCTCTCTAAAGCCCCTGTTTTCTATAAAAACCTCCCCCTGGGTAGTTGAAAGGGTGTGCCTTTACCTGTCCCCCATCCCCAGTTGCAGATCTGTCACCCCAACCCTCTCCCCAGGTAGTTAGGAGTGGCTCTGTTTCTACTTCTCCCTCAAAATGCTCGTTTACATTTGGGGCTAGAACTCACCAGTGAGTATGGTTTGGGGGTAGAGCCCCTTGTTTCTGTTGCACCCACTTGTTTACACAGCAGCGAAAGATTGTTCAGGGGGAATAGTGGGGGAGCAAAAAAGAACTGCACTGGAAGCCTAGAGTCGTGGAAGGTGATGTAGGATTGAGGTCAAGAATGGAGGGTTCCAGAGTCAGTTGATTGAATTTGGCTTCTCCATTTGTTAGCTGTGTGACTGTTGCACAGTTCGCCACTTTAAGCACCAGATTTCTCTTTAAAATGGATCTAATAGTGAGATGTGTCTTGTAGGAGCACCCCAAATCTCACAGAGTAGAAGGCTCTATATTCTAATTTGCTTGCTCCTGGGTCTTCATGGAGTCTTGCCCTCTGAGAAAATGCTTTAAAGGGTTTCCTTCCTTGGGAGTTAAAGACTCAGAGAACTGGATGTCATCTAGTTTGATGGGCTACAGAAAAGCCAATCATGCAAGGAGTTTTTATTCTTTCCTGCTTAGCTCTTCAGGCCTGCTGGGGGTGGGTTTATTTCACTCCACTTCTAGTCATAAAATAGGAGTGTGAGTAGCCTGCCATTTGCTTTGGTAGTAACTTTATGACATCTCTATGTTTATTCTGTTTCTCCTTAGTAATTACCCAGACTATCAAATGACAAAGTATATCATTGGTGTCCTCTAAGAAGCAGAGGGACCATGCATTAAGCATCATTCTGTAGCCAATTTAGGGAGCTGATAAGCCCAAGGACTAAAAATTGCAGGGGTGGCACTGAAGAGAAAAGGGCAGCATGCTGAGGCAGGGAAAGAGAACTTTGAGATGCCAGACTGAGCCTGAGGAGAAGGGCCCTGGGTGGCAAGTATGGCCAAGGCTGGCTGTATAACTTGCAGGTGTTCAGAGCAATATGAATGCAGGGCCCCCTTTTCAAAAATTAAGACTTTCAAGATGGCGAAACAGCATATGAAACCAAGCTCGAGGCCCTTCAGCACGTGGGGCCCTGTGTGACTACAGAAGTTGTCCACCCATAAAGCTGGTTCTGAAGGGCTACGGTGACCCAGCCTTGTCCTCTCACTGTGGTTCTTACTGCACTGCGTTTTGTTGGTAGCAGTTCTTGTCCGTAAGCTCCATGAGGATGGCACAAGCAAGGATGTGCTGGCAAAGAAGCTATTAGCATGTAGTGTGGAGGGAAGGAGGGATGGGGAGAGGAGGGACAGGTTATATAGGTTACTTGACCTTACACCACCCCTTCTCCTCTCCAGAGCTCTAAAGGTAGTGAGGTGGGAGTGGGGCGCAGGTTCCCCAACATGGAGTAAGCCTTGTTTGATCTCCCAGGACTTTGGTTTCCTTCAGATTCCACCCAACATTTTAATCAGAAGTTCTCTAAAAGGATAGTGACTCCAAGGCTGAAGTGAAGATGATATAAACCCCTAAGGAATCAAAAATGCATCTTTGTCTTTTGAAAGCAGAAAGGTCAAGTTGGAGTGGGAGAAATAAAAACAGGGTTCATAAACAGGATTTGATTTTCAACAAAATATTTCTTTTTTCTTTTTTTTCTTTTTTTTTTGACAGAAACCCTTTTAATAAAGGACATCCCACCCCTCCCCATCCTTCCATGGAAGGACGAGACCTTCACGTAATACCAGAGGGAGAATCTTCTCTGGCATTTAGGGGAACAGCTGCAGCTGGAACTTAGGGGCCCACTCCAGGGCACTTTTCACCACAGCCAGAGCGGCTGCTCCAAGTGCCACCATCAGCCCCATCACCGCCAGTTTCACAAGGCGGTTGGTCCTTGGTTTGGTCAGGACGTCTTTTGTCCGATTCTCAGTCCGCAGTCCCCGAAACCTCTGCCGCAGTACCATGTCAGGCCTCTGCTGGGTGGATGCCAGCTCAAAGTCTTTGAAGGTAGGAGCTGCCTTTTTGTTGGCTTCCTGTTGGGCAGCTGCTTCCCAAGCAAGTCTAGATGGGGGAAACTGAACAAAAAGGTCTCCGGCTCTACTGATCAGCATCTCATAGGGCAGGTCCTGAGGGATCTGGGACAACAGGTGGTGAACCGAGGCCATGTCACAGTCACAATCCAGGACTTCCTCTTCTCGATACAACACGATCACAGCTGCAAAGTAAATGGGCATCAGGGGGTGGCAGGCCAGGAAGAAGTCGTATAACCACACCACGTGTCTGAAGTCAGACAGGACATGCCCAAACCAGGTGATGAGCCAGCTGAGGGCAAAGATGGCCCCAACCTCAGCACTCTGCATGAAGTCATGGAGTTCTGGATTCACCTGGTCAATGATGGGCATTAGATAGTTTAATATATGTTTGGTGTTGTCCATTGTTGGATCCATGAAATCCCTGAGGTGGTGGGCAGATACTTTTTCTACCAGGGATGTTGCCAGACTCTCTCCTACCACCAGCAGAAATGTGACCACAATGTCATGGTAGCCCTGGTAGTAATGCAGCTGAGGGTTGCACTCCAAGACGAGAAGGATGATGTCGATCAGTTCTTCCTGGAGCCCTTCTCTCTGTTCTTTTGGCATGCCAGGAGGAAACTGCCGTAAGGACCGCCTGACATCCAGCAGCACTTGTTGGTAGTCCTTGCTCATCTGTCGTAGGTGTTTCCCTGATATAGGAGGTGGGTCATTGATGTTGACATTGAGGAGCTTGGGCCACACTTTTCGTCTCATCTCATCAGTTAGGAGCCCTCCCTTGCTAATAGCCATGCGTCTAAGGGCAGCCACATCAGTGGGATCACTGTTCAGAGCCTGGTATATCTTTGCCACTTTCTTTTTCCTTTTGGCGTTAAAGCCTGCCGTCTCCGCGCCGTCGTCCCAGTGACTGGAGGTGGGGACTTCGCCCTGCGCACTCGGGGAGGCCATGTCCCGGGGGCCCGGGCACGGCCCGAGCCCCGGCTGGTGGCGGAGCTGAGAGAAAATGCGCCCGCACTTCCCGGTAGGCCCGGCTCCCAGAATATTTCTTAATATCATAAAATCAGATGTCTTCCAGGGAAACAAGCTGTCATTGAAGGATGGGGCGTTATTGTTGTCAGATTGATTGGTTAACAAGATTTAACCTAGGAAATTTTATTTCTTCATGATCACTGAAGAAAATGCTCTGTTATTCTGGCTTCATCTATTTAGTAGCGTGTCATCTGGATGATACTTTCTTTTTCTTCTAGAAGTTGTTTTATCTATGCCAAAGAGGAGAGAATGTTAGAAATTTATACTCTTATAGTCCCAAAACAGATGACTTTAATAAAGCGAATATAGAATGCAAGGATTCTTTAATTTACTGGAAAAGAAGGTATTCTGTGTTTAGCTATCTCATGACAACATATGATGAGTTTCCATTAGAGTCTGATTTTGTTTTGCTTTTCGCCTGTGAGGGCCCCCTGTCTGCCAAGCACAGGGATGAAGAAGAAGGATCTTGAATGTTATCCATGAACCATACAACTTAGTTTTCTTCTGTGTCTACATTTTTTGGAATGTATAAGTCACCTTGCCCTCTAATATTTCTTAAAATAATTCAAAAGAGTGAATTAATGTTATTTGAGTGCTCTCCTAGTGACCAACCTGCCTACTTATAGATGATGTTAGGAAATCAGATCTTAAAAAATTGGCTAATAGTATCAAGCTGTTTAAAAAACAATTCTTCTATAATATTTTTAGTGCTAAAACGAGCATGCACTAAGACTATTTCAGATTATGACCAAATAATAAAATCTTTCTCCTCTGACGTAAAGCAGTGCTCAGTTTGACGAGAGTAACCATAATTGTTTGTTATTTATTTGCTAAGGCAGAATAACATTGGATGAGGACAAGAGGCACTGCCTGAATCATGGGCACTGCCAAGAGGCCCTCTGAGGATTTGCTAGTGATACTGAAGGACAAAGAAAGGCCACAGAAGAGGCATTAGAAATACGGATCTATTAAAATGTGCAGAGAAATATTGCCTTCCATCTAATGGTCTGAGCAAGTCCTTCCAGCATCATTGAGAGCCTGAAGTTCAGGCAGTATTTCTAAGGAAAAACAGAAATGGGGACTTTCTGTATTGAAGGTGGAGGCTCCATTTTTCTGGACTTTCGGAAGGTGCTGGGAGACAATGAGAGAATTTGCCCATTTCCATTGGTGAACCAGCTTCATTAGGCCTCACCAATAGGTGTTGATAAACCAAATGTTTCTGTTGTCCAAGAAAAGGGATTTGAAGAGGATGCCCAGATTATAGATGCAGAATGTGTGACACAGAAGCAAAATGTACTTTTTTTAAAGGGTTTAATTGATTTTAGAGAGAAAGGGAGAGAGAGAAACATCAATGAGAGAGAGAGAGAGAGAGAGAGAGAGAGAGAGAGAGAGAGAGAGAGATATTGATTGGCTGCCTTCTGCATGCCTCCCACTAGGGATCAAGCCCACAACCCAGGAATGTGCCCTGACCTGGGAATTGAACTGGTGAACTTTTGGTTCATGGGTTGATGCTCAACCACTGAGCCACACCAGCCGGGCGAAAATGTGCCTGTTTTAAATAAACAGGGCTTTTCCATGTTTGACCAGTTTCCCAAAGGGTTTTGGCATTTTTCCTTTTATGGTAATGAAGTCCTGACTTTCCAGGGTAGAACTAGTTGAAATGGTCAGTTTTATGGGGGAGAGAGAAATGTTCTTTTTGCTTTATTTAAACATTTGTAAGATATGTTACAGAAAGGGTAAAGTTAGTGGAACTGCTTTTAGCCCCACCTAGTGAGATTGTAGATCAAAGCAAGGTGGAACTCGTGGATTAGGTTGGCCACTGCACCTTCTTCAGGCTACCCCTGCCTCATTAAGAGTGTGCTGAGCGTAATGAAATAGGAACACTGGTTAATAGCTGAGTTCTACTGGCAGTAGTGCAACTCTAAAGATCTGTTACCATCACTTTTGTCGTCATCACAACTCTCTTTGTTTGGGATTCACTAGTTGGTTATTTAGCTAAACAATTATTATCTAAGTCCTCTTAGTTCTATGAGGAAGGTATCATTATAAATAAGAAATTCAGGACTAGTGAGGTTAAACAGCTTGGCGTTTTCCCTTTTTATGGTAATGGTGTAGCTCATATGTGAGTATAAATTGGAGGCAGGCACAGAACCTCCCCCGGGCAGGAAGCTCTGATGCCTAGCAAGGGGCAAAAGTGGGAAAACAAGGACATTTCCTCTCCTTTCGTGTCACTAGTGAGGCAGTTTATACCCCTTGGCCTTTTCTTCCCTAAAGATAACATTCAGGCTTCAGTTGTATTTCAGCTCCAGACCCAGAAAAGCAGAAAAACTAACCATACAAGTGACACTGTGGCTTCCTCAGGACCAGCTTTGAGCGCCCAAGTCACTAAGCAGGTTTCCTCAGCCTTGAGTATCACATACAAACTCTACCCAACATCTTAAACACTGACTGTAATGAATGATTTGACATGTGCTAGGGATTTTTTTCTATATCTCTTCTTAGCAGGAGACAGAGTTCTACTCAAAACAGGAATGATCAACTGGACGGGAACATGTACTCTAGTCTCTCTCTCACCCAACATAGAGGTAGCTTCCCCAATAATCAGTTTTTACCTATCTCTGTAACCCATCATATCTCACACAAAAGGGCAGTCCAGATAATCCCTCTCCTCATAACCCTTGTTATCTCAGCAGGTGGCATAGGGGACTTTAACCACTGCTCTATCACATTTTGCAAATTCATGGAACTACTGGCTAAATATTATAAACTAGAGGCCCGATGCATGAAAATTCATGCAAGAATGGGCCTTCCTTCCCCTGACTGCTGGCACCGCCTTTGCTCTGGCCTGAAGCCACCTTTCGGCCTTCCCACGCTGCCCAGAGGCCTGGAGCTGCTGGGGCAGTGTGAAACGCCTGCATTATCGCCATGGCGACGATGCAAGCATCCCACCCCACCCCCATCCACTCGGTGCCTGCGTATGCAAATTAACCAGCCATCTTTGTTGGGTCAATTAGCATACTCCTGATTGGCTGGTAGGCATCATGAAGGTACAGTCAATTTGCATCTTTCTTTTTTATTAGTGTAGATTGGTATCTACTTCCCTTCACAGGACCATTAACATTCCTATTTCTCATCCTTGTTTTTGGCCCATGTATTCTGTGTCATTTCTCATCTTTCCTTCAAGATCATTTTCCAGCCTTCACCAACCAGTCTCTGGGGGGAGGGGGGAGAAATCATACTGCTGCAACTTTGAGGTGTCTCTTGTTATGCTAATGAGGAAAGCACCTAAGGGTGGGGGCTGGCTGCCAATAGACCCAATCATGTGATTGGAACAGAGGAAACTCCTTAGGCAGGATATGGGGTTTCCTTTAACTGTGAAACCAAAACCCGTTAAGTCCAAATAGAGGCTACAGTTGGGTACACAACAGTTGACAGAATTAAGGTAGAAGAAATGGTATGTTTCAAAAAGATATTATGTGAAATGCTTGCATCCGTATTACCTTTGTGGGGAAATAGACTGGGGCTTATGGCAGGAGCCTATGAGTGCCTCTCAGTGATGACTACCGGGACTTTACATGAGAGAATTGAAACATCTAATGGAGATGGAGTGCCCAGAAGAGTCCATAATTAAGTGGAAATGGTTTACACGGGACCACGGTGCCTGAGGAATACAAGGAAGACATACAGGAGAGGCAGGCAGGGGGCCCTTGCCCTAGCAATGACTCTGGAGCAGTGCCCTGGACAGTGCTCTATAAACCACTCTTGACTGATCAACAAAGAGCAGTTTGCTTTGTGGATGGGCAGTTCCAAAGTGAATGGACAACATCCTGTTTGGGAAGCTGCTGTATTCAGACCAGCAGATGAAAAGTCTGAAGAAGGTAAAAACTGATCAGCTCATTTGAGCTGAATCGCATGCTGTTATTGTAACGGCGATAGAAGAATTGAATAGTGGTAAAAGCCCCTATGTTTAGATTTCTATTGAGTCACGGGCAGTGGCTAGTGGCCTGGCTGTATGGTCCATATGGCTGTGTGGTGCAGTGGAAACCTGCCCTGCTAATGGGGGGAAGTTTTAGAGGTGCATTAAAGTAGGAAGTGTTGGTGCCCACCAGAGTTCCCTTCGAGGTTTGGAAGGTGATTGGAATTGACAAGCAGGTACCTCAGTGTGCTCCCTTGAAGTGTCCACCTGGGCCTGTGAAACAAGTGGACATGGGGGTGCTGCAGCATTGCAGAGATGGACTGACTGTAGACAGAGTCCTGGCATCCTCATAGGCACAGCATTTCAATAAGAACTGTTCTGTCTGCCAGCAAAAGAGAGACTGCAGATGGCCATGTGGCAGATTCCCCGGTGGGAAGACCCTGGATGTAGCTGGCAAGTGAAACTGATGCTCATAGCCCTGGGCGCCACCAATGGGACTTGGCAGGAATGGACACTGACTCTGGGCTAGGCTTTGCTGACTCGCTTGTAGATGCAAATGATCAGAGAACTGTGGAAGAACCTGAAGGAACCATAATGCACCGATGTGGATGGCCGAGCATCATTTCTTCACAGGCACACAGTTTACAGCCTATGCCTGACAGTGAGCTGGAGCTATGATCCCAGCAACAGTGTGATAGAAAATTGGAGTGCACAATGAAGCATTGCTTGTCTAAAATTGGGGGAGATAAGGCATGAAGGGCTGTCTTACATGCTTTTAGGAGTGTTGGTCACACTCAACATGAACACAGTGGGCCTAAAGGAGTGTTCCCACCAGGTAGAGTCCTGTTTCTTTGGTGAATCTGGGGAAGAAAGGATCATATTAACTTTTCCTTTTCATACTTGATGCAGTGGTCACAGGACCAGCGATGTGACCACAAGGGCTGTAAATGGTGATTTCTAAACAAGAAAGTGTAACTACTTTTAACCTCAGTGTCAGAATACCTAAGGGCCTGATTGGACAGGATGAGCCTTCAACCCATCTGACTAAATGGGATTAACAGAGAATCAGCCATATTGCTGGGTGGTAAAGACAGCCCCTAAATTCTGCACCTGCTTAATCTCACCCCCTCTGAAAAGGAGTGAACTGGGAGCAGGGGCACTTGTTCGACTAGTATTGCTGCAGCATCTAGATCAGCACAGTGGTGAACCTGATGTCCCTTTCAAAGGTGGAAAGGTTTGGGTATGAATGGAAAGAAGGAACAATAGTATCTATGGGTTAAGGGCTGAATAAATGAGATTATATAATGACAAAAGTCCAATGTTACATTAACGTTTTGAGAGCAGTTCAGAAACAGTGAATTGTATTTTCTCTTAGCCTGATTATACTAGGTGCTGAAAGGGTGACAGCATGTATTGCTGATGACAGATTTAAGAAGCACTCTGGCCAGGTCAGTGTGGCTCAGTGGTTGAGTGTTGACTCATGGACCAGGAAGGAAAAGTTCCATTCCCAGTCAGGGCACATGCCTGGGTTGCAGGCTCTCAATCCCCAGTAGGGAGTGTGCAGGAGGCAGCCAATCAATGATTCTCTCTCATCATTGACATTTTCCTTTCTCTCCCCCTTCCCTTCCTCTCTGAAATAAATTAGATATTTTTTTAAAAATGTGCTCTTATAGTCTCCTTGACAAACTGTACTTTGGCTTTTGATTGAGTACTTTTGGTGATGGAAAGCTCACTATGATCTGAGGATGTCTAGGCTACTTTCAGATGGTTATCTGTAGTTGTCTGACTTTCTTACGTTCATCCAATTGTTCTTTGATTTGCTTTACACCCAAATTCTTTACCAACTTGGTCGGTTCTCTCTAGACAATTTTGATATATCAACCAATGTCTTTTTAAAATATGGTCCCTGGAATTTAGCACAATGTTCCAGATGTGTAGGAACCAGTAGAACTAATGAATTTCATTATTTGAACAATATTCCTGTCATTTAGCTATTATAAAGTTACATAATCTTATCAAGTCTTTGTGATAGCCTCTTGTCCTTCCTTGTCCTTGAGCAATGTTTTAACTGTGGAGTGGTAGAATCCACCAAAGAAGGATTCATTTTTAACAGTATTGGTTGGTATGCAGAAAAATACTTAAATAATTGGAAGTTATGTTTATGGGAACTATCTTTTAGTAGGTGAGTCCAAATTGACATTACACCATTCTTAGTAAACCTTATACATGGCTTTGGAAAGCTAAAGAAAATGAACTTTGGAGAGATCCAGGAGTTGTTCCAGTTTGGCTTCCGTCCATCTATCTCTTAGCTTTCTCTTTTCTGATGTACTATATTTTACTATTAAATAACTCTTGTTAAAAATATCATTTTAATTTTGGCATTGGCCTGTCAGGACTGGGCATCAAGGAATAGTTTCTCCCCTTCCTCTCTCTCTCCTTCCCTCCCCCCTCCTTCCCTCCCTCCCTTTCAGCAAGGAAAACTCCAAATTGAAATGCACCTTCTAGGTCCTTTACAACATGCTCATTTTCAATCTTCGCTCCAGTGGCTCAACTTCACCCTCTGGTCCAGTCCAGGTGTTTAACCCTCTGTCCCCTGGGTTGTTCACCTTTGCATTTTGATTGGCATAATGACCTACCTTCCCCCTTTTATTCTGCCTATCACATCCTATTCATTTTGGAAAACATGATTCTGATTCCTCTCTCTGTGATGCTGTAAGATAATAGAAAAAATATATATTGGTCTTTGCAACCAGTTCCTGCCATAGAGCTCCTGAGCTCTTCTAGCAAATTAACCAAGCCCAAAGGAGGGGTCATTAGGACTTTTGATCTTGTAACCAGTAACTAGGTGATAACTGAAGTGTGTATTTGGTGGGAGTGGGGTGTTTGCAGTCTTGTGGGATTGAGCTCTTAATCTGTAGGATCTAATGCTATCTGGGTTGATAGTGTTAGAATTGAGCTTTAAATTGTAGGGTACCCAGCTGGTGACACACAGAATTGCTTGGTGTGGGGGAAAAACCGCCACACATTTGGTAACCAGGATGAAGTGTTTTATAATAAGTATAAAGGAGATTCACAGGAGAGAAACAGTAGATAAGAACCGAGTTTTTCCCTGCCCAGGAAGGAAAAACTGAGTCTTTCCCCCCATTTACGGATGTTTTCTCAGGTCTTTCCTGTTCACAGTTATTTCTCTGACTTTCTATTTTAATAACACTCAGTTTATCCTACGTACAGAGCAGGTAATTATATTCTGCTTTATATTAGTTTATGGTGGTATATCAAACTTTTATTAATTTCTTGTGTTATCATATCTTCCATGTTCTTTATTTCCCCAATAAAGCTGAAAAATGTAAACATTCCAATAAAACAAAAACTTTGTGGGATCTGATGCATGTGTGTTTTTTCTCACCCTGTAATTACTTTTAAAAATATTTTTACATTTCAATTAGAGTTTACATTCAATATGGTTGAGAGCCCTCAACAAAATGCTTTGTACTTGGGTGCTTGAGAAGAACCCGTTAACAGTTGATCTTTCTTATAGCTCCTAATCCAGGGATTGCTTAAGGAGAAAGAAATAAAGCACATTTCAATAAAGTTAGGATTTAGTGTGTTTTCAGGCACAGAATGCAGGAAGAATTAGTATTTTTTGCTTTAGATCTCTTAATACCAAGTTTTCTGAAAGGAAAACAGCAACCTAAAGCCCATAGCTGCATACTACAATCCCTATCATTTCTAGTTTCTTGTGATTTGGAAAATTCTATCCTCATGCCTTAATTTATGGCCATCCATCCATATTAGGAAAATGTGCTTTAACTCTGGACTTTCCACCGAAGATGACTTATTTAAAGTGACACACCCCTACAATTTATTACTTTCCTATGTTCATTCTCATGTTAAATTCATTAGGTTTTGAATCCACATATCTTCTTAGGTCCTCCCCTCATTTTAATCTGTTTTACAAGTCTAACTGTAGAGATTTACTCTGTGTGTTATTAAATTATCGGAGATTATTAGTGCAGGCTGACTGAACGAATGCTAGTGCCAAACCTCAAAGAAAAATCTTAGAATTTCATGTTCAGTTTATTGGCTTTGGGGGAATGCCAGTAAATGTCCTAAATTTCAGGGATTTGTAATAAATTAAACATGTTTTGAACTTTCAGGTGTACCTAAGCAGTTTCTGTTTTCCATCAATAAGTTTATGATTTGTGGAGACAGTTAAAGAACATGAATTTCCCTTTCTCTTCAAGGATTTCATCAGAAGGAAAAAATATTTGTGGACTAATTTTTACTAGAGTTCTCAGCAGCTGAAGAAGAACTGACCTTATATTTTGATACTAACTGCTTTTCTGAGCTGCTTTGCCCTTGTTTTCATAGGAGTTTCATCTGGATTTGTCACCAATCCCTAATTTCCAGGCACTCATGCCAGGGATTGAGTCAACATGTGTTGGTACAATGTCTTCTGACGGGTTATTTTCAGTCTATAAATACTGCTTCTGTATTTAAGAAACTTCACTGAATGAAAGGAAAGCAGGTTTTAGTGGTTGGCTCTAATCTGGCCACTGCCTTGGTGTCTCATGGTGGCCAACAGTGGAGGGACCCAGGCACCCTTCCCTACTGTCTCTCTCAGGCATCTCATAGATGCATTTGTTCTAGAATGGTCTCGGGGGTTAAGGCCCTCTCTGAAGTGGACCTGGGATCCTAGGAAGACCTGGCCCTCTTGCTTGAGAGCTGTGCTTGCCACTGTGTTGTTGGCCTGGCCTCTGGGGGCTACTCATTTTGAGGTGCGCTGGCTGAGGCTACCTAAGACTCAGCAACTTGACTTTTATGCTTTCTTACATATGCTTTACTACCAACAACATATTTATATAGGTACTTACTGTTTAGCATACTCTTACAGTATCATATTGGGTTCTTGCAACATTGGCATGCTAGAGAGGAAGGGATTCCATACCCCCCATCACAATTAAGAAAAGTCATTTGTTTGAGGTCACACAAGCAGCAGGTGACAGCTTTCTGTAGAGCAGGGTTTGTCAGCCTCAGCACTGTGGACATTTGGGATGGAGATACCTTTGTTATGCAGGACTTTCTTGTGTATTGTAGAATGTTTGGCAGCATCCTGGTCTCAAACCACTGTATGCCAGTTGTAAACTACCTCCTCACCCCAAGTTGTGATCATCTATAATGTATCCAGATATCACCACATGTCTTGGGGGCAAAACTGCCCCCAGTTGGGAACCACTGATCTAAAATAGAGGTAATTTCCACTCTAAATCTAGGTCATTTTTTATGCTGCTGGTGAAGCCCCACACTGCTTTGTCTTATATAGTGCAATAGTCATAAAATTAAAGCTTTTTACAACTAGGTAGAACCTACCTATATATATAAAAGCCTAAGCAACCATTTGACTGGTCAGCCAGTCGCTATGACATATACTGACCACCAGGGGGCAGACGCTCAATGCAGAAGCTGCCCCCTGGTGATCAGTGCACTCCCACAGCAGGAGCGCTGCTCAGCTGACTGTGATGGGCACACCTCTCAGCTGACCAACAGGCGCCAGATTCAGGGTTCATGGCTGGCCACCATAGCCCAGAGACCACAGTGGAGTGGCAGCAAGCCTACCAAGCGGCAGTGGTGTCAGGTGCAGCGGGGCCGGGATGAGCAGGAGCGGCAGGCAGGACTGGCAGGCAGTGTTGGACTGCCGGGTTTTGGCCCGATCCCCGCAGGCCATGCGGAGGGACCCCACTGGTGCACGAATCTGTGCACCAGGCCTCTGGTATATAATGAAAACTTTCCTTATGGAAGTGAGGAAAATGTCACCTCCACACTTCAAATGAATTTTTCCTTGATCTCTCTACTGTAAGAATTAACGTCAGTTACCCATTTCCCATAAGAGTGCTGAATTGCTCAGCCCCACCAATTGTTCATCACATGGGAGGTTCAATTTATTTCTCACTTCATTGGATATGCAGGGAATGCTTCATTGTACAATGTCTTCTCCTATGTAAAGTGCCATGCTTGCCTTAAGGAAGTTAATTCATCCATTAAGTAAAATGACCAAGGATATATGAAGTCTGGCATAGATACCTGGTAATATTTTAGATATTCAAGAGATGAATAAGATATGGTTCAACTGACTTTAAATATTTATTGAGAGCATCCATTATGTGCAAGGCCCTGAGCTAGGAGCCAAAATGCATTCCGTGCATGGCAGCTGTCCTCCAGGGACTGGCATCCTCTCCAGGCATCAACAGAGTACCATTGATTGTATTGTTAGAGGGATGGGAGGATGTGCTGGAAGACTGAGAGTGTGGGAGCAACTTGGTGAGTAGTTATAAAAGTATGCAGGGATTTCGAAGTAATATAAAAATACAAAAGGAAAAGATTACGTAAATCATAATCTCATACAATTTAGAAAATGAATTTTGTTGTCTTAAAGTAATTCCAAGCATTCGATTGTCTCTGTTGAGTTCTATGTGTTATTTATTTTTCCAGCTATGAGATAAAACTGGTCTAGCAGTACAACCTGTTGATCTGATATAGTATTTTGCAAAATGATGACCACCATAGTGTTAGCTTGCACCTGCATCATGTCACATAGTTGGCATTTCTTTGTCACATGCAGTCATTTCTTAAAGCTTTATCAAGTGTGGCCAGTCATACACACAGTGCCTTAGACAGTGATAGGATTTACAGCCTGCTTGTGGAGTTTTATTTGTTTTTCCATTGTCAATCTGCTTTAGAACATTTTGGAGGGGAGAAAAAAAAACTTATGACAGCCAGACCTTTTGGGACAGAGAAAGACTAGCTAGGACTAAACTCTTAATAAATTCGCTGATGTTTATGAGGTATGAAGACTTTTTCTGGGATCTGAGCCTGCAGGGAGATGGAAGGAAGAAAATCACATTTGAAAGCGTGTTATGAAGTACATTTTGTCTCCCACATGTGAGGTTATATAGAAAAGGGAGTGACATAAAGGGAATAGATTGGCTAAGGGTAGATTTTTATTTAAAACAATTGTTTTTTTCCCCAGTGAGTTATAAAATTGTGGCAAGAGAGAAATGTGGACCATAACAGGGTTATACATTTGGTTGGACTAAGTTTATCCTGTTGGGATGCATGCTCATCTCTTATAAAACTGGGAGACAGAAAAGGGGAGATTGAGGCTATGAGAAGGAGCTGGGGGAATGAGCGTTTCTTAAGCATTCACTGTGCTTTAGATGATTTAGTGTATGTGAAGTAATTTAGTCTTCTATCAACCTTCTGAAATAGGTGATGTTAGCTCCTTCATACAAAGAGGGCTCCGTTGCACAGGAGAAAATGCAGATGCCCACTTTGTGTCAGTCCCATCTATCCCCTTCTTTTTCTGCTTCTAGAATAGTCTTCAGTGGGCCAGTCACAGGATCAGGGTACGTGGAAGAGGGAACAGCAGGAGATTTGGAATCAATTCTCTACGTTGTCGCCCTGGAATAATCCAACTGTTTCTGAGGCATTCTGAACCTTTTGCCAAATCCAATTGCATTTGGTATCATTCACATTCTTCTGTGACACAATTTAAAAGAGATTACAAAACGAAAACTACTTGAAAACAAACGGGAATCAATGAAAAACAGATTAATATGGTTTTTACTGAGCAGGAGAGGACAGGCCATTTCCCTGGGTAGTTAACTGGGTTCAGAGCGAGCTAGTTTCTGAAAAGTGTCACTGGCATCAGTGACTAATGGGTTCCCCCTGGATCTGAGTGTGTCAGCCAGTATCAGAGAGCTTCAGACTGTTGTTCCTTAAAGGTGTTAGTACCTCCCCGAGATAGACATGAACATTAATAAAGCTGGGTCTTGGTTACTAGTAAATATTACCCTTTCCACTCTGATAGGAAAAAACTCAAGAGGAAATACATTTATCTAGGTCACTCACAGTTGGTGATATCCTGTCATCTTTGCTGCCCCCCTGAGAGTCTCTACCTTCTCCACAAGACAGCTTCTCCATAAATTTCTGGAATGAAGAGAGAGTGCCAAGATGAAAGCCTCAGGCTAGCAGGTCACTTGTCCCCCAAATGCAGTGTGCTTTTTTATTCAACCCCATGGGCCTGCCCAGGGTTAGGGTGTGATGGAGGTCCATGGTGGGCCGGGGCAGGGGCTGGCTGGCTGGCGTAGGGCCGGAATGAGAATGTAATTCCAGGGCAAGCGGTGTACTGGGAGAAGCCTGGAGGCAAGAGGGAAATGATCAAATAGTTGCAGAAAAACAAATTTGCTTGGATGACATAGAGGAGCGAGTTTGATGAGCTGAATGATGAAAGGAAATAAAGATTCAGGTCATGAGGTAAAGGGCTTTGGGAATCCATTACCTTGTTCCTATCTCCATTTCAATGGGAAGCTGCTATGGGCCTTAAGGAGTTGGTGGAGGAAAAAAATTCCCTTTGACCTAAATACTGAGGTTTGATCCAAGAGTTCATGGGCTGTTTATTGAATGTGTGATTCACAGGTGAGAGAGGGTCAAGGTCTCATCTATGAATCTTACTCTGGGAGAGAAAGGGACAGGATGTAGGGTGATGTGTTCCTGTTCTTGCATTTTCTACTTTTGCTATTAACAATGCACTCCACCTTGGCTCTTTCATAGTTTGTCTTTGTTATTTGCATGGTCTCTGTTACAGGAAATAGAATAATGGTTCTAGAACATTGCCATCAGAATAGAACATTGCCATTTTCAACAGGAAGGGCAATGTCACCTTTAACATCTTCTGATGTTGACAAAAAATTCCGCTATAGAATTTTTTGATGTATGCCTATTCTTTTCCACAAATGACCTCCTTCACCCTCTTAGACGTGGGCTTGGCTTGGGAGGAAGAACAGAAGTCTGGTTTTGGTTTAAGGACACTGAATTTCTTTAAGAAATTCTTAGTTATATAGCCAAGAAGTTTTCTTCCATTGCTTAACTCTCATTGTCCTTTCAATTTTACCTTCCATGTAACAGTATAGCTTAATTTCATTTCTTTCCATTTTCTATGGAAGGCTGACAGTGATCATTAACCAGATTCAACAGTGCATTTTACCCCTACTATTGTTTAAGGCGTAAGAATTTAATTTAATCAGAGCGGCACTCAGGTGAGTTGCTAAAATTCTGTGCACAAAAATCTCCTGATACTTATTGGGGTTTAAGGATAAATAGTAAGTCTCTCTTTTGTTTTCTACTTATAACCTTCTGAAAACAATGGCACAGGAATTCAAAAATGAAGGTAAAATGTGTTTATTTTCTCTTTTTTTACAAATAACATGTTGATTCCAGAACATGCCTTGACCTATAGGCAAATGAGTTTCTTAATTTCATAATAATTTGTCTAACTTGCACATCTGAGTTGGGTGAGTTAACATTTTTGACCCTGTTATATGTATTTGTAGATTCAAAAAATCTGGTGCTTCCTGTAAGAAGTCAGCAAAACTTTTAGTTAGGGGAATTATGTGAATGTTTCAAGCCAGGAGACTGTCATTTAGGAAATTATCTTTCCTACTTAGTACACAAAATGGTGAGAGCTGGCCATGAAATATTGCAGCCCCTTTTTAAGGCCAGCCAACAACTCTTTGCTCACCTAATATCATCTCATATCTGTATAATCCTTTACAATTTATTGAACACTTATATATGAGAAATGTCATTTTATTCCCTTCTTGGTAGAGATCCCTGTGAGCTAGATGGTAATGCTTAGTAAGGGAGAAAGGCAGAGCACTAAAATCAATGTACCCAAATTTAGCCCAAGATACCAAACTTAGGATTCTTCAGAAAATACAGTAATGCTGGGGGAAAATAGAAGGAGGCAGGAAAAATGGAAGACCAAACATAAGATGGACTGACTCCATAAAAGAAGCTATAGACATGAGTCTACAGGAGCTGAACAGGGCTGATGAGGACATCATTCAGAGGGTTTCCAGGAATCAGCGCCGACTCAAGGCACATAGCACTCATCAAATGGGAGTTAACCTCATTTCTGCTTCTAGTTCTAGCTTTAGCTCAGGGGGCTCTTACCAGTTTCCTCTCATGCACTTCTAGTCTAGTGGCACACACAGAGCTGGAAAAGTGTCAATACAATGTGATAAGGATTTTGATAGTGGAAATCACAAGGTGATGGTGAGATCATGTGGAGAGGTTGAGCCAATAAAAGACAATTGATCAGACAATCCCCTGAGGCTTTCTGCTGGGCTGAATATATATCCTGGTAAGTTGAAGCGCCTATAAAAAATGGGTCCTGTTAATTTGAAAACACACACACACACACACACACACACACACACACACACACCACCTTTCTCATATTAATCATTGATAATTCCCTTTTCAATATTCTTAGGATACTTAGGCCTGATATGTGTGCCTAAGTCTTTTTTGAAAAAAAATATTTAATTTATTTAATTAAGAGAGGAAGGGAGAGAGAGATAGGAATATCAATGATGAGAGAAAATCAATGATCAGCTGCCTCCTGCAAGGCCCCCCCCCCCAGCCCCCCGCCACTGGGGATCGAGCCCACAGCCCAGGCATGTGCCCTTAACCAGAATCGAACCCAGGACCCTTCACTCCCCAGCCTATGCTCTATCCATCAAATCAAACCAGCTAGGGTTGTGTGCCTAAGTCTTGAGACCAGTGTGGCTTCATAGATAGGGGAGACCAGGGCTGTTGCAGCAGGAGCATGGGTTTCGTGCTTGGGTCCTGACCTACGAGAACAGTGAAAATGTATCAGGCACAAAACCAGGAGATATGGAAATGGAAATGGAGTAAATGGGAGTTGACGAAATCCAATGACAAGACCAGTGTAGGTAGGTCCCTTAGAGAGCAAATCAAAAAAGTGTTCAGGAGAAGAAATGCCCAGGTTGAGACATAAAAAACAAGTGGGAATTTGGCAGATAAATGTAGGTGGATGGATGGGTGTTGATTCCAGGTAGAAACCATAATGTGTGCAAAGAACTTTGATATAAAAACCAGGCAAGGACACTACAAAAATAAATTATAGGGCCATTTCATTTTTGTACATAGATGTAAAACTCTTAATAGATTGCATAGTCAAATCTAATAGCTTTTTTTAAAAAATATATTATTTTTTTTATAGAGAGGAAGGGAGAGGGATAGAGAGTTAGAAACATCGATGAAAGAGAAACATTGATCAGTTGCCTCCTACACAACCTCTACTGGGGATGTGCCCACAACCCAGGTACATGCCCTTGACTGGAATCAAACCTGGGACCTTTCAGTCCGCAGGTCAATGCTCTATCCACTGAGCTAAACCGGTTAGGGCTCTAATAGCTTTTTAATGCATGATGATTAAATATAGTTTTATCTCAAGTAAAGAGATTCAACATCAGAAAACTTAACATGGTTTACCACACAGAATAAGAGACAAAAATAGCTGAGAATTATCTCAATGTTTCCTATTTGCCATGCTTTTTCTTTGAAACATTCTGTCTTTTTTTGGATACGCTTGAAAGTTGAGCTTTAATTTTTATTCTTCTGGTTATGCCTAAATTATTGAAAGTCAAATGTATACCTATCTCTCCTATCAATTTATAAGGTGGATCTGACTTATACCTGTCCCCACCATTCCCATCTCCCTGCCACCCCCATCTCAAATAAAGAGGAAAGTAACATCCTCGCTTTCCTATTGTCTCTTCCTGTCCCACCTCTATTTCCTAATTATTTTGCTAATATTTTAAAGTCCCCCCCCCCACTCATATTATTATCGGTATATTTTCTTACTCTTTTTCTGTTGTCGTTGTCTTCATCATCAGTCATACCTGTCTCCACTTCCCTCCCTCCCTCTTATCTTCCTCCCTCTTCTTCCTCTTTAAACCACAAAATTTATAAATTCTTGATTTCTAATTACTTCCCACATCTCTTTGCTTTCTTCTGTATTCATGTCTTTTCTCCCTATAGAATATCTTTCAAGGCTTCAGTGTTGGTATATATGCTGATATCTCATATCCAGAAACCTTTAAAGTCATATCTTGTCCCTGCTTTATGATTCAACATTCATTTGCTTATTTTACTGGTCTTTCAGTTCTGCATATTTGTTATCCTTGTTTTAAACTCCTGTTCCATTGCTTTTCTTCATATATAAGTTGTTCTACTAGTTGTACTTGAGCTTCATAGCTAGTCCAGTTTGGCCAGACTGTCTTGCCTCATGCTGCACCTGACTGTGGCCCCGCAGGTGAGCCAGCATCTCGCTCCACTGTGGGCTCATTAGCTCCAGTGCACAGACAGAAGATCAGGCACTGCTATGGACTAATGTTTGTGCGCTCCTCCCTCCCAGTTCATGTTTGTAGCCTCAACCCCCAATGTGATAATATTTGGAGGTAGAGTCTTTGGGAATTAATTAGGTTTAGAAGAGGTCATGAAAGGTGGAGGGCCCGCGATGGGATTGGTGTCCTTATAAGAAGAGGAAGAGACTAGAAAGCTCTCTCTCTCACCAGACCTGACCATGCTGGCACCCTGATCTTGAACTTCTGTCCTCCAGACCAAGGGAAATAAACATCTGTTGCTTAAGCTACGTTTGTGGTATTTTGCTAGAGCAGTACAAGCTAAGATGGGCACTAAGAAATTCAAATGGAGTCTTCATGTTTTTGGTGGCTAATTCCCTTGAGAAGGTATTTACATGCTACGCAGATGGTCTGGCAGGAATGACTAGTGAATGGTTAATTTAGTGTGAGCTGCTTTTGCATCAGAGAAATTTTTAAAAAAAACCATTGCTTTGTGAACTATTAAAAAATGTAACTTGTAGAAAGGCACATAAAACATTAGTGCAGTTAATAAACATAAATGTGTAAAAGCAAATAGTAAGGGAAAACTAATAATTTTGAAAAGATAGCTTAAGTAGTCTTTTATTTTCCTCTCTGAAGCAGAAAGAAATATTTATTAAAATGTAAATTCATGAAAAATCAATATATTCAACTTCAGCTCTTTATCAAACAGCTTGAGGAAAAACACATCATTGTTATTCTGTCACTACTTTCATTTCACAGCCTGTCAGTCTCATCAACCAAACAGACAAATTCTCCTGAAAACCATTAAGAACCCAAGTTAGCATTCAGTGCCGTCATTATCCTTTCTGACATCCTCTGCTAATTGTCAGACACATTTTCAAGTAAGCCGTGGATTATCACTTTCATGCAAACTCTCCTCAATTGCACCAAAGATGAAAGCAGGAAAATAAAGTCAGCACATGGTTTGCTATAGCAAGCAATCAATAATTCTGTCAGCTCCTTTTTTTAAAAGTTGAAAAATATTTTATTTACTTTTCTTTATAAACACTATTTATTTATTCTTGACAGTATTACAGATGTCCCCATTCTCCCCCCCTCCCTTTGCCCTCCTCCATCCAACCCTTTCCCTCGCCTTCACCACACTGTTGCCTGTGCCCATGGGCCATGTATATATGTTCTCTGGCTAATCTCTTCACCTTCTTTCATCCAGTCCCACCACCCCTCCCCCTCCAGTGGATGTCAGTTTGTTTCATGTACCCATGTCTCTGGTTCCATTTTGTCTGTCAGTTTATTTTGTTCATTAGATTCCACATATAAGTGAGCTCATATGGTATTTGTCTTTCTCTGACTGGTTTATTTCGCTTAGCACAATACTCTCCAGGTCCATCCATGCTCTCACAAAGGGTAAGAGTTTCTTCTTTTTTACAGCTGGGTAGTATTCCATTGTGTAAATGTAACATTGCTTTTTTATCCACTCATCTGCTGGTGTGCATTTGGGCTGGTTCTGGATCTTGGCTATTGTAAACAACACTACTGGGGGTTTGCAGGCCAGCCATACCCCTGATCGGAGTGGGGGTCCCCACTGGAGGGTGGGGATGGCCTGGGTGAGGGGCCACTAGGGGTTTGCAGGCTGGCCAGCCCCCGATCGGGGTGAGGGGTCCCTGCTGGGGGGCGGGCCCGGCTGGGGCGAGGAGTCAGTAGTTTTGGTCTCTGGTCGTTCCACCGTTTCGGTTGCTGGGCATTTATTATATAGGATTCCTTACTTCTAAGTCAAAATTGAGCTCAGATTTTCCACAAGTTGCTATTTTCCATTCAATAACAGATGCAGCAGGCTTATTGAATGTAAAGGATGAAAGTACCACTGACTTTAAGGGGCCTTTATTTAGGAGTTTGCTATTACCAAAATTCTCCTTAAAAGTGCTTGCATGCTGCTATAAACAGGGTAACGTTAAACAGGCTTCCAAGAAGAACATATTCGAAAAGAAGTCATACATAGGTAAGGTACACTAATGTTTACTTTGAAAATAAAATACAGAATGTTAGTTTTCACAAATCCATACATATTTCAGGAATATAAGGAGTCCAGATATTACTGAGTCAGTATGTACTGAAGATGGGCACCAAGTGAGGACTCCAGTTATTTTAACTTGCTAAAATGTTAATATATGGGAAGATGTTACATCTAAAATTCAACAAGTATGGCAAACCTGTGTGCAAGTGCACTAGCTTGAAACTAGAGAATCCTAACCACACATAGAAGAGGGCGTGGCACATATTCATGATGTGTGCACCTATGGACACGGTCTCACTAACAATGCAGATAAGAGAAGGTGTTTAGAAATAACGTCTTGAATATAAAAAGTTAACTTTGGCCCATCTGGTGTGGCTCAGTGGTTTGGCGCAGGGTTCAATTCCCAGTCAGGGCACATGCCCAGTTTGTGGGCTCCATCCGCATTAGGGGATGTGCAGGACTCAGCCAATGAGTGATTCTCTCTCATCATTGATGTTCTATTCCTCTCTTCTTCTCTCTTTCTCTCTCTGAAATCAATTTAAAAAAAGAGTTAACTTTGTAGAAAATTCATATTTTTGCATTTTTAGTAAAAAGCTTGGCAAAAAGGCAAGAGTTTTAAACTTAAACAATAAAACTAAAAGGTCTAATGGACTGAAATACACTGGAATAAATGTTCAAAAAGATTTCAGATTGAGATAGGAATTACATCAAGTGACACTTACCAGGTCTTCTCTTAGAAGATGCATGACTCCTACACTGGCAGCCGAGAGAAATGTTTAAAGCATAAAATCAGCCTCACAGATAAGTGGGTCATTCTATTAAACTGCTTCAGGAAGTAGTTTCAAGAGCTAATGCTTAGAACTAACTTATTGCATGACTTTGAGGCCACTAAAAATGAAAAGGATGCTAGTACAGAATGAAAAGTTTTTATGCTATTAGGCCAATGGCTTTGATAGTAAAACTGGTGAGGTTTTCTATTAACTACTCTGTCACAAAATTTTTGTTTGGCTTTGAAGTGAGAAAGATGTCATTAGTTGCAGCATCTGACCTCGTCCAGTATATATTCTGGAAAAGGCAGGTTGCATACTTGTAAACTATCCAGCTTGCTGAGCATCCATGTCCAAGAACCATTATCTGGTTGCCCAGCACAGACACACCGTGGCCATGTCTACCGATTGCACTGACTAGTCTCTAGGTTGTACACTTCTGCAGAAGGGCACCCCTGAGATTCAAAAGAGGACCTGGAGGTCACACAGACACCACCAAAGATGTAAAGCTGACCATTGTAAGAAACCACCTTGTGAAAGCATCTTACGTAATTCATTTTGCTCTTATTCTCCCAGCAGTTGGTAACAACTCCAGTTATTCCGGTCCATTGTTCTACGGTCCCTTCTTTCCTGGGGCCAAAAACTCACACTTGTTTGAAGATGGACAATGAGGCGATTCCACTGGTGATGTACAACTTGTTAATGAGCACTATCCTCTCATGTCCATATTTATTAATGGGATAAGGTCCAAAAATTCCCATTTATCATTGGCGATGTCTCATCTCTGGTTCCGCCTGCTACAGCATAAATTAACGTCCCAGTAACACCAACTGCAAATTCTGAACATGGTTCAGGCATGTCTGCCACCCGGAGCCAAGAGTTTTCTCAGGTCAGACCTGAACACTGGAAACAGCATGGAATTTGCCGTCTGGGCCCAGTTCTTCCTTGCCTGATAAGAACATGAAGTTATTGACAATAGCAAGGCAGTCCAGGCACAGAGGTACTTGGGGGCCCGCTGGTTCCCATAAGACTCTTGGTTTCTTTAAGAGAAATATTTTTACTTTTAACCATGCTATGTCTAATCATCCCTCAAACACTGATGTTTGGGGTTTGGCAGCGTGGGTGTGGCTTGATTTCATGTCCAACAAAGGCTGCTGGTGAACATTTTGAAAGTAATTCAATGCTTTGTCAGTTTCATAGTGCAGCTGTCAAGAGTATAAAGTTCTGATGTCTTAACCTCCTCAAAAAACGCTGGATGGGGTCACTGATGTTCTGAATAATGGTATTGGTATGTCCCCGGCATCTTCTGTCATGCCGCAGGCAAGACTGCACAGCCTTGTACAGCTTAAGCTCTGGGAACCTGCTCAGATGATTATTGTTCAAATAAGATATGAGCTTCTCAAAATTCACAAGACAGGGAGTCAGGCATGGGCATGAGTGGCGCAAAGTCATCTAGCAGAACGGATTCCAGCTTCTCTCCCTGATCCAGAAATCATCTAAGAGTCTCAGGATTTCTGCACAATTTTCTAAGCAGGTTTTTGCTAATAGGAAAGAGAAGCAGAACCTCCCCACACCTGTAAGTTGAACATACATGGCAGCCTGAAGAATCTCACAAACAGTATTCACACTCAGTTCTGTAGTTCCATAGTGTGCAAACTGAAGGACGTCATAGAAACCACGTGCTTTTAAATGAATTCTGTCCTGATCTTACTCATGTCTGCAGAAACATACAGTCAGACCGTGGTTCTCAAATGTCTCCCACCTCGAACAATTTGGTTCTGGACCAAGTTGACCTGACAACTCTTTCATGCAGGTACCTCAGCATGGCAAAAAGCATCTCTCAGGCAACAAACAAAAAAGGGAATGTGTGACACTAAACCGTGTGTTGTTAATATCTCAGGAAATTGTGCTGTGAATATTTTAGTGGTTTTTATGCTTTTGTTGCTGGCAAATTGACGATTAGCAGAATTTTAAAACATAGAGAGGCCATCATGAGTGCTGATGGTGCTAAGGGTGTGAAAGTGCTCATGAAACAAAAATCACAGGAAATGGAAGAGGTAAAAAATTGTTGTTTTGGGTAAGCTAAAGGCAGTTAGGCAGCATTTTGGAGGCAATGATATGTGAAAAAGTGAAGATGCTGCATGATGACTTCCTGAAAGATCCCCTGGAATGAGTGATTCATTTAAGGCTAGGAGACGGTGGTTCGATAAACTTAAAAAAAGGAGTGTTTATTTATAGATTAAACACTACATTAGATATGGTTAAAATAGGGACTCATTTGTGGGTCTGGAATGGATTAATTCAATTTACATTATTTCAAATGGAAAATGATTTAGTTTCCTAACAAATCATTTCTTGAATAGCCTTCTGGAATGAGTTAAGTTCAAGAACCGGGGTTCAACTGTAAGTCTGAAGTAATCCCTCTGGTGGCCAAGAGTGCTCTATGGGCTTAGAACTGCTGAGACAACAAGAAACAGTCCTACCTCACACCGTACTCTGGACCCAGCAGAGGCGCTGGTGTCACGGATGGAGGGAGGGACAGAATCTTCCATGTCCCCTGCATGAAACACCTCTGGGGCTCACCCAGCCTCTAGTGTTGGGCAGGCAGTCTGCAGCAGGACAGTGCGCGGTTGGGTGTGGACAGCACCCAGCAGGCTCCTCGAACATCTAAGAAGGGACCTTCCCTGGCGCTCATGCAATGGGGAAGGGGTGTGCACGCCTGCTGCCTCCCCCTCAGAACCAGTCCTGGGAAAGAAGACCCTATCGGCTCTTTTCTGTCAATTTTTATATCACCCTTACCTTTTCCCCCTAAAAATGCCCTTGTTTTCTATTTTGTATTTCACTTCTCAATATCTCACATTCTTTCTTCGCTTTCCTCATAGGTGTCTTTTGTAATACCCCATCTTTTATCTACTTTGTATTAATTTCAGGAAGCATTATTTAAAATATCAGTGTGCTTAGGTTGAGTGAAAAGATATAAGTGAATAATTGTTTTTACACTAAATAACATTGTGTGTGGTGTAAATTTGGGTTAATTCCTGTACAGAAAAAACCCCTAATAAAGCAGGAAGACGCTCAGTGGATGTCTACATTAAAATCTGGAAAGGCCGGAACTGCATATGTAGTCATGAAAACAAATATCTATAATTTTAAAATTACCACTCAAAATCTGCGGGGAGCCAATTCCAGCATGACAGCAGGGCTGAATCTGGAGTGGTAAGGGCATTTCCCCAAACCTGAAAAGGATGCATAATTGATTGTTTGCTGCCAGACAGCTCAGGGCATCTTAATCTACATGTTATTGCCTCCTACTGCCCAAACACCTGAACAGCTGTAGGCTAATTCTTCCAATCTGACAATGGACTGTGTATATGAAACCCTACTCTTTGAAGCATATATCTCTGCCTCGCCTCAGGACAATTTGTGTTAATAAAAAGCATGGGGTCCTGAGATGAGGAGAACTTAGTTTCTTTAGCTAGGCTCCTCTGACCCCCAGTAAGCCTTTCAAGATTATGTTTCATCTCTGGACTCCCCTTTAAGTTATACACAGCCCCTTCTCCAGATTGCTGAACCCTTCTTAATGCCAGAACAAGAATCCCGGCAAAAATCAAATGTTTGTTTTGTTTGCATGTCTTTCTTCCCTGATAGTGACCTGGATAAGTTCAGAAACCTAGTTGTATTCATCTCCATATCATACAATCTAGGAGAGTTCCTGACACCTAGTAGAGGTTCCATTAATATAGGCAGCGATCACTGGGGGCCAATTTAGACAGAAGGCTGTCTCCCACCCTATTTCACTGACACTCTTGTTCCGTTTCATGCAGGGGATATGGAAGATTCTGTCCCTCCCTCCATCCATGACACCAGCGTCTCTGCTGGGTCCAGAGTATGGTGTGAGGTAGGTCTGTTTCTTGATGTCACAGCAGTTCCAGGCCCCTAGAGCACTCTTGGCCACCAGAGAGATTACTTCAGCATGGCAGAGGAACCTCGGTTCTTGAACTTAACTCATTCCAGAAGGCTATTCAAGAAATGATAAATTAATTAATGAAGATGTAAAATTCACCTACAGTATCATGCCTATGATCTGCCAAAGGCTATCCTTGTGTAAGGTAAGAAAGTAGACGTTGATGTCAGATATCCTTGAGCTTAAATGCTGAGATTTCAATTTACTAGGTGAACTATTTATCAATTGCTGCACAACAAATTATCCCGAATCTCAGTGGCTTAAAACAGTATTGTTATTCCACAGTTCCCGTGAGGCTGGGTCCTCAGTCTGAGAGGCTCCACCAGCTGCCGTCAGCGTTGGCCTGGGGTGTGCTCATCTCAAGACCCAACTGATGGCAGATCAGCTCCTAAGCTCACTCTCGTGGCTGTTAGTAGGACACAGTTGCCTGCAAGCTGTTGGGTTTAGGGCCTCGATTTATTGCTGGCTCTTGGCTGGAAGCCGCCTACAGTTCCATGCCATGTGGGTCTCTCTGCAGGGCAGCGCTTGCCACGGCATCTGGCTTCCCTGGAATGAGCCAGCTTTGAGAACTGGAGTGCAGCAAGGCAGAAGTTAGTGCTGTGTCACCTAATCGCTATTGTTAGAACTCAGTCATTAGTAAGAGTGAATACCAGAAGACAGTGATTCTTGGGGACCAATTTAGACAGAAGGCTGTCTCCCACCCTATTTCACGGACACTCTTGTTCAATTTCCTCATTTTACAGACACAAACATGAATAGAACCTATCTGTTGAGGCTGTTGTGATAACATTGAGAATGTGCACATCAGTGACTTAGGAAAGTGTTCAACCCAGAGCAGAAGTCAATGTATGCTAACTATGAATACAGTGATTTTTTTTAGTTATGTCATTTCCTGTGCATGTTGATTCCTTATTTGTAAAGTAAGTGAGGATCCATTGATCTCCAAGTCTCTTTATAAGCCCTTTGTAATCAGACCCATTGATTTTTCTAGCCCCTGGACTCTATAGATTTCTTCATTTTCAGCAGTCTAACTTTTTTTTGCACTCAAATTTAGTATTTTTTTACCCTCATCCTTATATCTAATTAGGATTGTATTTTTAAAATCTATTAAACCTGAAGGAGCTGAGCTATCCTCTACTACTAATGTCTAAAGCCATTCAAACATTGTCATGGGGCCTGTCCTAAGAGTCAGAAGACGAGTTTCTTAAATTCTAATTCCCATTCTGCTCCTTAAGAGACTGTAGGCAAGTGTTTTCATCTCTTTGCCTTAGTTTGTTCCACTCATGGAAGGGTGGGGGAATTGGACGGGATCACCTCTAGCATCCTTTCTTGTATCTTTGAGGCAACTGCTAGCAACAAGCCTGGGAAAGAGAATATTCACTGATGCTGGAAGTGGTGAGCAGGAATTTTTCCTGGGGTCTTGTCTTATGGAATCGAAGAATGAAGCTTCAGACCAGAGGTGTTCAAACAAGGCAGGAGTTTATTGCAAACAGGCTCCCTGCTCAGGGAGGAGATTCAAATGGGTTGCCCCCCATGCATTCTGCTCTTCCCCTTATATCTGCTAAAAGCCTGATCTTTGTCTGTGTTGCTCTCTGATTGGTTCCTGGCCTTTTTGCAACATTGTTTCCTTTCACTTGCAAGAAAAGCATCCCTGTTTCAAAACACTGGTTTTTCTGCTATCCATCCTGTTTTTTCTGCCATCCTGTTTCCTGCAAAATACATTTTTGTTGGTTTCAGCTAGCTCCCCTATTCCTCCTTCCACCCCTTACCCTATCTATCCAATTCTGCTTTAACTTCTTTCATTCATGGCGATGACTTAATAGCTTTTTCAGTCTTTGAACCCAATTTCCATTTGCTGCCAATATTGGTTTTTCATTTGTCGTCATGTATTTCATACATATTTCTCTAGGGCTGATTTTCTGAGATTAGTTTTCAAGACACTTTTTAACTTCATAGGATTGATACTGAATATGCAGTAGTTATATATCTTTAGGAAGAACTATTAAAATGTAAAGAAATAAATTATTGTGAGGATCAGTAAACCTCCAGAGTATCCTTATAGAGGCGATTTCTATAAGTCAAAGAAAAATAAAGTCAGGTGACTTCATCTGTGTGCATCGGGGGGAAAATTACTCCCCATTGAGGAAAAAGATGTTGGGGCCTTTGAATTGAATGGCATCCAAAGTAAAAAAAATCCCCCCCCCCCCGACAATGATCCAAGCCACTGGAAATTTTCTAGGGTCTCACTTGTGCCTTCTTGTATGTACTAAGTTGCTGCAATACAATGAGAAAATTTGAATTTAAAACAAATTATACCTTGTATGTCCAAAGAGGTTCAGTCTTTTTCAGTCATTTTTTATAGGATGCTGTTACAGCTTCCTCATCTTTGAAATTCATTTTTCTGAAATTACCTGCACAATCTGGGGGGCAAATCCTTCTGAAATGCTCATTGATGGAACCTCTCTATTGTCCATTCCCTGAAATCAAATTTGTACTCAGAGAAATATTATTTTAAAGTAAAGCACAGTGAATTGAGTGGCTGGTGAAATTGGCTAATACTTTCTGGTGCACAAAACAAGGAACAACTAGATGAGAGCGAGTTTCTCTTGTATGGAAAAACTAGCTCCAAGGTAGTTCAAACGCTCACTTCTGAAATTGCTTAGAGTGAGGAGTCTACTTTGAAGAAAAACTCATAGGCCTTTTGCTATGTTTTGGAAAGAAATACCAGTCTTATGTTTGTATGGAATGTTACTTGACTTGAACCTGAACTATATTGTTGGCCAATTCACATTCTGGTTCTGCCACTTGAAAACTGTGTCACATTAGGAAAGATACTTGGTACTCCTGAACTTCATTTTCACTTACAGTATGGGGCAACATATCACAGCGATGTGGTGTCTATTAAATGAGGAGACACGTGAATCTATTTCACAAACTAATGGGTAACTCCAGGATAGTCATCACCATTACAGATGTTATTTTATGCTTAATTTCATATTTACATTTAATGAAATCACTAAAACTAATAAGATGCAATATTTCCAAGATGATGATAACAGGACAAATAATAGACGTTTTCAGCAAACTTCCTGCCTTGTCAGGCACCCTGCTAACCTCTTACGTTATTTAACATAATCATCTTGTATGGTTTCAGAGCTTCCGTTTTACAGGCGAGACAACTAAAGTTTAGAGAGGTTAATTTTGCCCAAATTATAATACTAGCAAGTGACACCTCAGACTGGACCCGAATGACCCCTGAATGGATCCCCTTTAAGTCCTGTGCTAAACTGCTCCCATTTCCAGCACCCAATAGGAAGACATAAGAGGTGCAGAAGGCTTCCTGGTTCTATTACACCAGCGGCTCACAGTCTTGGCTGCCCATGAGAGCTACCTGTGAAGTTGTAGGAAAAATCCGAAAGTACAGGGCACACTTGAAATCTATTAAATCCCTCGAGGGTTGAATCCAGATATTGCATTCAAGAAACAACCCCCAGCTCTTGAAGTGACTCCAGCTTACAGCCAACTTTGCGACTGCTACATGCTCAGCCCCTGAAATAGGCCAGCAGAGCGGTTAAGGCTCTTTTCTTGGGAGTAAGATGATTTCACTTCCTGTTTGGCCACTTAAAGCTGTGTGATGATAGGCGAATCACTTCCCTAAACTTCAAAAATGATACTAATAGCATCATATTTTGTGGTGAAAATCAAAGTAACCTATGAAATGTTCCCAGCACACTGTCTGGAACTTAGGTCACACCTGGTAGTGGTAGTATTTCATATGTCTTTTATGTTCTGTACCAATAATTGGTTGCTTCATGAAATCTTAAGCATGCATTTTTCTGTCCCTGGATGGAAGCAGGAGGCTACTATTGGTCCCTGAAGTCTCTTTCAAATTATTAATTTGATACCATTTTTAAAAAATAGTATGGGACTTGTATTTCTATAGGAGATTGACAATATTTAGCAAGAGAAGCAATAAAATATTTATTTTGGGAGTAGCCCAGACCACTTAGTAATAAGAACTGTTATTGATGCCTTGATTAGTTAATATTAGTATGTGCAAATGACTATTTACATGCTTTTATAGACAGGTATGTGTGTTTTGAAAAAATATATATTTTATTGATTTTTTACAGAGAGGAAGGGAAAGGGATAGAGAGTTAGAAACATCGATGAGAGAGAAACATCGATCAGCTGCCTTCTGCACACCCCCTACTGGGGATATGCCTGCAATCAAAGTACATGCCCTTGACTGCACTCGAACTTGAAACCCTTCAGTCCGCAGGCCACCGCTCTATCCACTGAGCCAAACCGGTTAGGGCTGTGTGTGTGTTTTTAATATAGCTACTGTCCTTGCCTCTTAAAACTTGTTTACTTGCTTTACCCAGGTGTAGGTAGCAAGGTCTTTGGAATTAGTCTTTTAAGTGAGTGCTTAATGGAGATGAGTAATTGTTTGCAGCTGCACATATCTGTAGGGACTAGTTTTTCTTTTAGTAGGGGACAGGATAATTTGCCTGACGACTTTGGAAAGCTTAGTCTTGGTTATCCCCGTATGCTTGAGGGTGACTTTGCTTCTTGACTTGAAAAGCCACCAAAGATTCCCGCCCCTCCACAAGACATCATGCATAGCAGAGGACAGGCAGCCAATTTTATTTTTAGAGGGTTTTTTTTTTCTGCTTCAGTAAAAGCAATCAGTAGTATTTCATTTTGAGTGAGGATTATAAACATGAATGGTGGGTAGGTTGTTTGTTTGTTTTTTGGTGGAGGATGATGATTTCAAGGGATTGGGCCCTTCTAGCTTAACACCTAAAATATATTTTAAAGATGAGGTATTGGGATAGAATAGATATTGTATAGCTTGAAAATACAGATGTGGGCCTGAGGATATAGTGAGCCACTGGAAGTCTTATTTGGCAATTTTGGGAACAGCCTCTGCATCTTCAGATTTTATTGGAAGTTTTCAAAATACCAATACACAGAGCCAATTCCATTGCCCGCTGGTTGTTAAGGCAAAATGTAATGTGTCCTCCACATGCAACTGTGAAGCCATGGACCCAGAAAGTCACGAGTGAGGATGTGTCTGTTAGCGCCGATAGATTAGATGGGAGGATTGGCAGTCTACCCAACCATCCCCTGTCCTCGTCTCTTTGCTGGCTTGGCAGAGCCATAGACGACCTGGGAACAGGAAACAGCAGTAGTGGCTTCTTGAGAATATGGAACTCTGGCCTGATCAATCTCAAACTGGTGTCCCCGTCCCCTTTTGAAGGCTGGATTTTGAACTGGAGGCACTGTTGAAAAGTAGGCTTTGAGACCTGCCACTTAGAGACCTTATCTAGAGACCTTCTAGAGCAGTGGTTCTCAACCTTCCTCATGCCGCGACCCTTTAATACCGTTCCTCATGTTGTGGTGACCCCCCAACCATAAAATTATTTTCGTTGCTACTTCATAACTGTAATTTTGCTACTGATATGAATCGTAATGTAAATATCTGATATGCAGGATGTATTTTCATTGCTACAAATTAAACATAATTAAAGCATAGTGATTAATCACAAAAACAATATGTAATTATATATGTGTTTTCCGATGGTCTTAGGCGACCCCTGTGAAAGGGTCGTTTGATCCCCAAAGGGGTCAAGACCCACAAGTTGAGAACCGCTGTTCTAGAGGAAGACCAGGCCTGGCAGCAAACAATGGGGTTTAGGGCCATAGCTCGGCCATTTCCTAGATTATGTGATTCTGGGTGATCCACTTAACTATTTTGGCCTCATCAGTATAAATGGGGGATAATGTTTTCCTGGATCCTCCTTGTGAGGATGAAAAGAGTCTTCAGTAGTTTGAAGAAACCACATACTGTAAAGTACTGAACAAATGTGAACATTTTGCTTATTCAGTTTTCTGGTTCATGCATGTAAAGCAAAGGAAATGTGAGTGGGTAGGGAGTTTTTAATTGGGGATATTTGGACTCTTGGGCAATAACTCATTTCTCTGTCCTCTAAAATCTGACCAGCCTGAGCTTCAGTCTTAAGAGTAACCCGTCAGTGACGGCATAAATCCCTAGTCATAAATCCCTGGTTGGCGTGCCCCTGCACATGGCTGGGCTTGCCTTAGGCGGTGGCACAGTATAGTGTTATTAGGGTGCAACTGGAGTTTAGGTGCCTGCATTCAAGTGCCCATTGGACCACATATAAGCTGTGTGATCTTGCCCTTTCGTCTCTCATTTCCTTGTATGGGGTACTTATAGGATTAAATGAACCATTCCATCCAGTGGTTAGCATACAGTGAATGTTATTTCAAAGAATTAGGAAAAGATACGGCACCTGGAGATATGATCCTATGATCTTATCTTGCTAATTAAATTGCAAAGGAAAGGCTGCACTTGTCTTCTATTTTTCATAGGTCTTCCAAATGACCTTTCACCTAGTGTTTGAGTTTCTTTGGCACCTGTAAACTAGTACAAACTTATACCTAATAATGTAACTTATGGAGTACCTACTACATGCCAGGAATTGTATATCCATGTTTCCCCACTATGTTTGTGAGGCGGGCATTATTTTTATTCCCATTTTTATAGATGAGGTAACCAAGCCACCCTCAAATTGAGTGCCTTAACTAGAATCCTTAACCAGTAACAGGGCCGGATCTAAACTTGCATCTGAGATCCTCCAAAACCTGTGTCCTCTACTCCACTCAATTAAATATTCTTGCCCTGCTACTGGTGGCAGAATTATCTTTTCATCTTTAAATGGCAATGAAAATTTATATCCTTACCCGACACCATAGGAACATTCCTGGAGTTGTGGACAAAGAAATTATTTTTGTAAGTCAAATCACATTCCAAATTTACAAGGAATATTATTATTGAAACAAAACCCTATCATAAATCACCTTGAATTTTTAAAAATAAACTTAGGTATTACTCAGAGTGAGGCTTAAGTATAGTCATAACAGTTAACCTAGTTAATAACTGTTGTTTTAACGTGTCAGTCCACAATATCATAGAATGGGTTAGTATTTAGTAAAAAGAAATACAACTATTTTGTGAGGCTGCTTTTGATAGAGTGCTGTCAACCTGGTAAGGAAAACTAAGCAGACAAGTTCAGCTCTGTCAATCCAGCTCCCCGTTCCAGCCACTAGAGGGTAGTGTTGGCATTGGAATGACACCAAAGACTAACAAGTCTGGGAATGCTGTGTGAAATGCGGTCTATTGCTAAATGTACAATATAGAAAATGATCTGATGAAAGATTCTGATGTGACAGGAGACACCACATGACTCTAGTTGGGTCTGATGTTATTGGCAATCTATTTCCTAAAGGGAATGTTTGATGTTCTGTGCCCGTGGGATGTGGGGATGGTACCTCAGGTACCAAAAGAACTGTGTGCCACTGGGGACTCATCCTTTCCTTCTTACCTTTCTACCTCAATTCCTTCTTCATTTTTCCATTTGCAAATTGAAGGCATGCTGGAAGTTTCCAAGGTGAATTACTTTCCCTTTCCTTCAAACTGCAATCACGGCCACCACAGAAATTGATTGCTCACTTAATACATCTCAAGGAATTCAGTTCTTGTCACAGATGGCATCCTGCTTGTCCTCATTTGGCCCTGTGTGGTACATGGGGCTGCTGTCCTCATGCCTTTTACAGAGACAGAAAGATAAAGTCCTTGCCCTTTCAAGTCTCCCCTGCTTGGCTGAGGAGCAGGAGCTGGATTAGGGTGCATTTGTCTAACTCAGAGTTGACCATGTGGTTTCTAGTGCTTAGGAGTGACTTCCTACATGTGTGACCTTCTTTCCTGAGCCCTTTGTCCACTTGCTTCCCTCAGAGGTCCCCATACAACCTTCGGGCTGTAGTGGGTGAGTATCCAGGACAAACTATTTAAGAGTGTTTGTTATTTTTTTATTTTTAAGAAAGAAATATTTTTGCTTGTTTAAAATTCTATTCATCATCTCATAAAGCATACCACTCCATTTAAAACTTTAAGTATAGTTGTTATACAATCTTATATTGGCTACATTCGTTTCAGGTGTACAATATAGTGATTTGACATTTTTATACATTACAATGTGATCAGCCCACTAATTCTAGTAATCACCTGTCACTGTGCAAACTTAATAGTATTATTGACTATACTAGAGGCCCAGTGCACAAAATTTGTGCATGGGTAGTGTCCCTAGCATCTGCCAGCTGCCGCACGGGGCCTCCCTTCCCCAGCTGCCGGCTGTTGGCTGGGGCCTTCCTTTTTTCCGTGCCATCCCCTGGTGGTCAGTGCATGACATAGCAAGCCATCGAGCTCCTGGTTGGTCGAATTCCCAAGGAGACACTTTGCATATTAGGCTTTTATATATATAGATTCCTCTTCATCTTTTTCACTCATCCCCCCAACCCTTTCCGTAACCATCTCTTTGGTCTCTTTCTATGAGTCTGTTTTTTGTTTTGTTTTTTTGGTTTGTTAGTTTGATTTTTTAGATTTCACATGTAAGTGAAACCATGTGGTATTTGTCTTTCTGTTTGACTTATTTTACTTAGCAGAATTATGAGGGTGATAATGAAAATTAAAGGACATGGATTTAGACATTAAGAACCAATGCCATGTCCCTTCAAGAAAAAAAGGTGAAGTAGTGCAGACATTGGCTGTGTACTTCTCTTGGCTCTTCTACCTGTGTGACATTGGGCAAGCAACTAAACTTTTCAGGAATATATATATATATATATATATATATATATATATAATAAATCTTTATTGCTCAGATTACTACAGTTGTTCCTCTTTTTTCCCCCATAGCTCCCCTCAACCCGGTTCCCACCCAACCCCCTGCCCTTCCCCCCGCCCCACTGTCCTTGTCCATAGGTGTAAGATTTTTGTCCAATCTCTTCCCGCACTCCCACACCCCCTTCCCCCAAGAATTGTCAGTCTACTCCCTTTCTATGCGCCAGTTTATTCTGTTCATTAGATTTTTTTATCCATTGATTTTTAGATTCACTTGTTGATAGATATGTATTTGTTGTCACTTTGTTGTTCATAATTTTTATCTTTACTTTTCCTTCTTCTTCCTCTTCTTAAAGAATACCTTTCAACATTTCATATAATACTGGTTTGGTGGTGATGAACTCTTTTACCTTTTTCTTATCTGTGAAGCTATTTATCTGACCTTCAATTCTAAATGATAGCTTTGCTGGGTAGAGTAATCTTGGTTGTAGGTTCTTGCTATTCATCACTTTGAATATTTCTTGCCACTCCCTTCTGGCCTGAATGGTTTCTGTTGAGAAATCAGCTGACAGTCATATGGGTACTCCCTTGTAGGTAACTAACTGTTTTTTTCTTGCTACTTTTAAGATTCTCTCTTTGTCTTTTGCCTTGGCATTTTAATTATGATGTGTCTTGGTGTGGTCCTCTTTGGATTCCTCTTGTTTGGGGTTTTCTGCGCTTCCTGGACTTGTAAGTCTATTTCTTTCGCCAGGCGGGGGAAGTTTTCTGTCATTATTTCTTCAAATAGGTTTTCAATATCTTGCTCTCCCTCTTCTTCTAGCACCCCCATAATTCGGATGTTGGTACGTTTGAAATTGTCCCAGAGGCTCCTTATACTATCTTCATATTTTTGGATTCTTTTTTTCTTTTTGCTTTTCCGGTTGGGTATTTTTTGCTTCTTCGTACTTCAAATCTTTGACTTGATTCTTGGGATCCTCTAGTCTGCTGTTGGATCTCTGTATGTTATTCTTTATTTAAGTCAGTGTATGCTTAATTTCTAATTAGTCCTTTTTCATATCCTTGAGGGTCTCACTAAATTTCTCAGAGGTTTCTAGAAGATTCTTGAGTAACCTTATAACTGTGGTTTTGAACTCTATATCCAGTAGTTTACTTTCCTCCATTTCTTTCATTTGTGACATGTTTCTTTGTCTCTGCATTTTGTCTGCTTCCCTGTGTTGGTAGAGTGGCCTTGTGTGCTAGGTGTCCTATAGGGCCCAGTAGCTCAGCCTCCCCAATTACCTGAGGTGTACACTCTTGGTGGACCCCTTTGTGGGCTGTGTGCACAAAGTCTTATTGTAGTTAAGTCTTGATTGCTGTTGGTATCAATGGGAGGAATTGACTTCCAACCCAATTGGCTGTGAGGACCATCTGTGTCTACAATGGGAGAGCTGCTGTGCTGGAGACACCCTTATGGGGCGGGACATGCTTCAGTGGGGCTTTGGTGCTCACTGAGTCTGCCCCTTGAGCGTGTCGCTTATGGATGTGGAGAGCTGTAATCTGGTATGGTCTCACACTGACCACTGGGTACACTGGCTCTTGGATCTCCAAGTAGGTGCAAGATCAGCCTCTGCCTGAGGCCACCCAGCAGGAGCTACAGAGAAATCTGCAGATTCATCCTCTTAGTTTGGGGTTTGGAAGTGCCCAGATGAGGCCCAGCTGTGAAGCAATGTAGGCTGCTGCTACCGCCAGGCCTTAGGCCTTCTTTTGGAAGCATTGGAGCTCTCTGACCCAGCTGCAGTTTGTTAGGTTTTAGGTTGCAAAAGGACAGGCCATTCATATGCAAAAACCGCTGCGCAGAACTTGGGTGGGGTTGTAAATTGGGTGGGTCGGGGACTCAGGGAATCACCAGGGCGAAGCAAACAGCAATGGCTGCCAGTCAGCCCTGCCCTGGAGAGATCCCCGGGTCTCTGTCCCATGGCCCCATGCAGGAACAATGATCGCTGCGAACACCTCTGAGAGAAAGCCACCCTCGCATTCTGTCCCGATGCCAGACAGTCCAGTTTCTCCCTGTATGAGTCTGGGTCCCCAGCGTCTCGCCCAGAACTGGAGTTCAGAGCAATTGGGACCTTGTATCTCCCTCCCAATTGAAAAAAACAACAGCGCACCCAGTTGCCATTCCATTTCCCGAACACCTCTGCACCTCCACATCTCTGCACCTCCTACCAGTCTCAATGCACTTTTTTCTTTCCTTCTAGTTGTAAAACTTCCACTCAACCAGCTTTCCCGTGGTTCTGGATGATATTTGTGTTGTATTTTAGTTGGAGTTTTGATGTGGTTGTGTGAGGCAGCAAGCACAGGTATTTACCTATGCCGCCAACTTGGTTGTCGAAGTGCTTATATTTATCTTTAGCTGAGTTAGAGAAGGAAAAGGTGATAAGTTTGGGTTGGTCTGAGAAGGTTTTGGGGAAGAGGCTGGATTTCAGGTTGGCCTAGAAAGGTACACCAGGCTGACTACATCAATGCAGTTGTCTGAGTACTCAGCAGTGCTCTCTTCTTTTCCCTGCAGGACATCTTAAGGTAGGCAAACCTTGGTGAAGACTCCCCAGAAGGGAGAATTATTGAGTCAAGACCAAGCTGGTACTGCTCATAGCTATATGGCCTGCATGTGTCCTAGCCTGTTGCACCCAGTCTAGTCCTCTTCTCCTGTCTCTCTCCAAGAATGGCCTCCATCTCTCCTGCTGTTGCACATTCTAAAAATTCTCAGAGACTTATGTCAGGGTCATCCTCCTTCAGAGATGAGCTTCTGAACCTTTACATTCTTAGAACTTTTATTGATGATACTCATGGTTCATATTGCTTATATAATATTTACCTTATCGTGCCCTGTTCTGTCTTAACTTTCTAATTATATGTCAAGTTCCTGGAGGGTACAGGCTATGTTTCCTATGTATCAAAGCCCTAGAAGGGACTTAAAAGTCACTTAGAGCCCTAACTGGTTTGGCTCAGTGGATAGAGCGTCGGCCTGTGGACTCAAGGGTCCCAGGTTCAATTCCAGTCAAGGGCATGTACCTTGGTTGCAGGCACATCCCCAATAGGGGGTGTGCAGGAGGCAGCTGATCAATGTTTCTCTCTCATCGATGTTTCTAACTCTCTATCCCTCTCCCTTCCTCTCTGTAAAAAATCAATAAAATATATTTTTTAAAAAAAGTCACTTAGAGAAGTGGTCACCTAGCTGGATTATCAATATAACTTGGGAGCTTTTAAAAAAATACAGATTCTCAAGGCCCCATCTTATAAGTAATGATTCAAATCTTGGGTTTGTGTGTGTGTGTGTGTATGTGTGTGTGTGAAGGCAGAGTGGGTTACAGAGATGTGAGGAGAAGCTCTGTTTTTGTTTTTTGTTTTGTCTTTGTTCTACAGCCCTTACTGTCTACAAAACTCTACTAAATATAGTGCCTCTTGATATATATGTGTAACACCTATTATATACAGCTTACTTCCTGGTTCTTCATCACTTTTTCATGACCCCAATTCAAATTCAGAAAAGAGGGATAATTCTGTGTTCTGAGAACAGACAAAAAGCCCAGCTCAGTGCCTGTTATTCTCCTAGAGAGCTCTCCTGCTTCCACACTTAGAATTGTGCTCTGTGGGTCTCTGGTAGCCTGCCCTATGTGTCGTGGGCTGCAAAACTGACATTTACTCTGTTTTTTTTTTCTGTGTGGAAGGTGAGGAAGACTGCAGTAGACCTGGACTCAGTATATTATAATGCATGTCCAACAAGCGATTTGCTAAATAAATGTGATAAAGCATGTAGTTATGTTGAAAAGATAATGTACAATGAAAAATGTCCAGCTGAAGAAGGTAACTTCCCCCCCGCCCCCCTTGCTAAAATCTAAGGCATAATTTCAGCATTTGGTGTCAGGAGTTACTCAGAAAATAAAAGTCAAACTTTTATAAAGAAGGATTTTTATTCCTTGGTAAATCTAGTGGAAAATTAATCACATACAATATGACGGTGCCAAGAAAGCATTTGCAAAAGCGCGGATGCATGAATATGGAACATCACATTTCCCTGTCAGTGCGTTTCCTTATCAGAGCAGGCTGCTTCATGACTGAAGTGATCATTACTCACCAGTGATGGGGCATCTAGGCTTGTTTTCCTGTGTTTTAGTCATTCCTTTGGAATTGACTGTGGAAGCAGCTTTGCAGTGCACACTGTATAGAAACGGGGACATTTGAGGGTCTCTCCCTCCAACCTGCTTTGGGGCTGTCTCTCTATAGATTGAATATTGAGATATTTGCAATACAGCTTTCCAACTGTCTGTCTATAAAGTCAATTGTCACATTGATAGAATGTCTTCGCACTGTGTGAGAGGTGGAAGGAACAAAAGCTCAAAAGGCTTTGTCTACGGAGATCGTGGGATCCTTGCACAGCCTCCGATCCTGCCCCCATGATCACTCTGTTCATGGCCCCATTGTGTCAGCGTGAGGCGGTTGAGGAGACAGCCTGGCTGACATCCCCAGGACAAGTCACTCCTATCCATTTTGGGTTTTGAGAGTCTCTTCTCTGGTGACTGATCTCCAGAGGACATGGGCATAAAGTTTGCACACTTTTTGCCTTACTCATATGTCCCTCATTATATCTCCTTCACAGACCATTTTCTCCCCAGTCTTCTAATCTGTTCTTTCTGGGACCATGGCCAACCAGCTGTTCCATTTACCATTACCTAGGATTCCTTTTATATCTACACTTCAGGCCATCTTTCTCTCCATACAAAATAAATGATAAACCATACTGCTCACAACCTCTGCCCACTAGGATTTCCCACTGCCTTTTAGGGCCTCCCTGAGAGGACCTGAAGTCCCAGGAAGCAGGAAAGAGAGCAAGGGGGAGCAAGAAAGGCAGAAAAATCAAACATGATGGTGTATTACCAAACTGGTATCAAGTGATACCGATTCTATAGATGACTGTTTCTCAGGATAGTCTGGGGAGAAAAGGAGAGGATTTTGTCCACTGGTCAGAGTTTCACCCCATGTGTTAATTCTTATGAAAATTTGGGTTGCATATGAGTAGTTTCCAATTGGGTTCCATAGAGTTTCACTCTTCCACATCAACAAGAAACCTTGGAGGGGATGTGATCTGGGTACACGGTGAGATGTTTTTGGGTCGTGTCCATATGAGGTTCGTCAGACTTCCCATGGAGTTGGTAGCCACTGCAGCCAATGAGGTTGGAACAAGTGGCCAAATGCTCCGGGGACAGGTGAATGTGAGAGGATATGATATGGTACCTGGAAGTGTCTGGTTTATCTTCCCTCCTTACAGAACACTTGATTGCAAAATAGTGGTGCAGTTAGCAGAACATCCCATATAACTTTCATGGTTCCCCCAAATTCCTCCATGAAATAGGCAAGTACTGTGTTGATTGAACACATATAACAAATCCCTAGTTGAGGTTGAAGACACAAAGTTGAATTAGACCTGGTCAGCTTTTTCTCTGTAAGAGTTTGAAGTCAGTTACACCTTCATTTGACAAATGCAGAAAATCACTATCTTTTTTTGTTGTTTCATTTTCTAAGTCATTTAAGCAGAACGTGGCAAAGCTGGACCTATTAAGGTTTTATGACTTCTATTCCAAATAAACCGTGCTGCCTATACCAGTTATTGGAGTATTAAAACAGCAAGTGACTGGCAAGCACAGATACGTGACTCATTGTAGAGCTTTAAGATCAAACAGCGCTTCACGGTTCTACATGAGATTTTTAAGTTCTGTGATAATGCCACATTGCAGAAGGTAGATCCAGAGTGACATTTAAAAATGCTACATTTGCAGCAGGTGAAAAGACTGACACATTTATTGTCAAAGGGCACTTATCCCTCTGATTGCAAAAGCAAAATTCTAATTGTAAAATCTTTAGAAAATAATTATACCAAAAAATTCAAATATAGAAAATAATACCATATGTAATCATTTCGACCTTACTTTAATGTGACTGCCTTCCCATATCACTTAATATTTGACTACATTCCGGGGAAAATGGACAGGGTGAAGGGCCTCTACTTGCCGGGTCCCACTGGTGGGCCCAGTCGCAGTTAGGTCTTCTGGTGACCTCCTCCAACAACTTGTGACTTGCTTTGAACAACAGCATGAAGCAAAACTAGTTGGCTGTTTCTGAGCCTTGGCCCCAAGAGGCTTCACACACTTCATTTGCTCTCCTGGTGCCACCATGCGAATAAGCCCAGGGTGCCTGCGGAGAAGGAGACACATGGCTAGGTCCTCCACCACCCCAGCGGCTACCCAGTCAACCCCCGGAAGCGGGGCTGTGTAGCTGATCTGTAGTTGAACACCAATGTGTGAGCGAGTCCAGTGAGATCAGAAGAACCACTCGGGTGATTGTAGCCTCAATTGCTTTAGATTCTTGCTGTATGTTACCACATTGTGGGGCTAGTGTGTTACCCAAGAAAAGTTAAATGAAACACTCAAGATGCTATTTTGGAGGGGACGATGCAGTCATATTTGGTGAAAAATGATCTTAATTGAAAAATAGAATGTTGTTTCCATGACAAAAAAAGATGAAATCATTAGAAGCACAGTATTATAATTTGTAGAAAGATAAAAATGAAAATCTGAAGTCATACCCTAGCTCATTATTAAATGTGCATGAATCCATATCCTTGGGAAGTATATTAGGTAGCTAATTCTGAGAGAGTGTGTAGTTTAATAGAAAGGGTCCCTTGCTGAGAATATGACAGTGAAGGGTTTAGTTTTAATTCTGCAACTAGAAAGTCATGTGAGTAGAGATGAGGTGCTTCATCTCTGCAGGCCTCATTTTTTTTTTTTTTTTTTTTTTTACAACTGTGAAATAAAGGACTTGTATCAGCAACAATGGCTAAGATTTATTGATGGCTTATTATGTAACAGGCACTATGCTGTGACCTTTTATGTATTATCTAATTTCTTACAGTTGTGCTTCAAATTTCTCATCTATAAAAGATATGTAATAATAGGACTTTGTTGTGAATAGGACCTTCTTTATTAAATGAAATGACCCTAAATAATCTCTGCGGTTTAACGGTCCTAACAGTCTCACACTAATCAACATTTTCTTTATAAGACAATGCGATTAAACGCAACACTTTTTGTTTTTATTTACCAAATTGATTGCTAAATAAAGTAGCTATATTTTAAAGAATACTTATTTTTTTTTTCAAATTATGAGAGAAAGTTGATTTAGAAAGTTACAGAGGTAGAAGAAGTGAGCCAGCTGTGCTGTGTAGGTCCAGGAAACAAGTTATAGAAGCAAAAGACGGGCCCTTGGAACTTAGGAGAGAGAAAGACAAAGGTAATAATGCACGTGTGGGGAAGAAGTGGGGGAAGGCGAAGGCATGGGCGTGCTCCCAGGAGGGAGGGGAGAGCACGGGCTGGGTCCTTCATCCTGAGGGTTTTAAAGTCTGGGAGTTTAGGGAAGGTCTTAAAGGAAGGACCTCAATAGAATATTCATCAGTTTAATGCTGATGCACCAAATGAGATTTATTCCCCTGGCTTCATCTGTGCTTGGGTGTGGTTGGCACAAATGGCATTAATTGGATTTTTGTTGTCTATTTCCTTGAGTAGGGTGATTTAAGCTATTTATCTTCTGATTCAGGAGGAGAAGTGTAAATCATTTACTCCTAAGTGTCCTTGGTTAGGGATAACAAATTCTTTGTTTCATTCACTGGGGATCTTTTGGGATTGAATTTCTTAAGCCAATGTCAATAAATCTCATACATTTATGGGAAAACATAAAGATGACTATTATATCAGCAGTATGTGAAGACAGAGTATTTTCTGTATGTGAACAACTTGAAGGTCTAGGCCAGCTCTAGGCTAAGCTTTGAGAATAGTAGAAAATTTCAAGGAAAACTTGAGAAATTAGTAATTCAAGTGACAAAAAGATTGACTAATTTGAGAGACTTTCATATCAACAAATGCCAATGTGGGAACAATTTTACATCCATCAAAGAGAGACTGTCAATTTCTGGGCTTCTTGCAGAACACAAAAAATCAGAAGAATTTGATTTCTGTACTCTATTAAACTTAGGAACTTCTCATTATCAACAAACACTATTTAGAGAGTGAAAAGGCAAATACAGAGTAGGGGGAGATTTTTAAATTACCTACAAATACAAATATTTGGAACACACAGAAAACTCCCACATGTTGATAAGAATATGATTCATAAATAGAAAAATGGGCAAAAGACTTGAACAGGCACTCTCAGAAACCACTGATAATACCAGATGCTTGTGAAGATGCAGGAGAATTGGAATTCTCACACACTGTTGATGGAAGCTTAAATTGGCACAACGCCTTTGGAAAACTGCACATCTGCTAAAAATGAAGGTGTGCACACCCCAATCAGTTATTTTAGTTCTAGTTAGATACTCAATAGAAATGTATATGTCATGTTCACCAAAGACATGCACAAGGATGTTTATTGGAATACTCTTTGTAATAGAGCAAAACTGGAAATCAAATGTCCATCAACAGTAGAATACTTTGTAATAATAAAGATATAAATGGCATGCAACAATATGGATAAATCTTATAAACATCATGTTGAGTAAAGAAGGTAGGTAGAAAAGAGTACCTATTGCATGATTTCATCTATATAGTTCAAAAGCAGGCAATATTAATCTATAGTGTCAACTGTCACGGAAATCATTACTTTTGGGAGGTGGGTAATGCCTGGGAGGAGCAAATATTTGTCTGAGGGATTTTAATGACTGGAGGAGGGCATGAAGGGACTTCTGAGATGCTGGAAATGTTCAATTTCTTGATCTGAATGGGCATTACACAGATGTGTTCACTCTGAATATTGATTGAGCTACTTATGACTCATGTAATTTTCTATATGTTTATTATACTTAAGTATATGTGTATTTTTAAAAAATGAGCCCTGCCTGGGAACTGTTAAGCTGCCTATAGAACAGCAGTGGGCTGTAGGTAACAATAGCACCTGGACATAGCAGGAGTAGGGTGCACTGTAGGTAACAATAGCACGGCCAGTATGTTGGTCTCAGTACTAGGTCTTGGGAGCTAGTGACCCAGAAGAGACTAGGCCCAGACACCTTGGCTCTGATTGATGATGCAACATATAGGCAAAGATCACAACTGGGGAGTCTGGGGAGCCGTGGAACTGACTGTGGGTAAACCCTCACAGGCAGGAGTTCAGTTATCTGGAAACAGGTGGTGGACAGTGCTCAGATCAGGGAAACATGCTCCTAGGTATAGACAGACATATGCAGCTTCAGGTGTAGCTTGGCTGTTCACCCATGGATGACAGCTGTTTCCTTCTTGGTGATGATAGGGCTATTTTGCTCCTCAAAGTGATGCAAGATTCACTAGAGATCTGATGGTGGAAGAATAGGAAGAGGGTGAGAACTCTGGGGAGAGCTTGGTTCTAACGGTTTTAGGGATTCAGGAAGGAAGGATAGTTATTTCTTACAGTTCTGTTAGTGGCAAGGGAAAACCTGCTGAGTGGGTGCTGTGCAAGATAATTAGAAGCAAAACCATGTGACTGGAAGACGTCCTACCTTAACTGCTGCAACTCTAGTAGAGGAACAAACAACAGTTGGTCCTCAAATGTGAATCGGGATATGGCGTTAATCCATCTCCCTAAACATGAACCAAGCCTGTGTTAGGAAATGGCAAGTAAATACTAATGCTTAAATCATGCCTCATTTTATGCAGGACTATTATCTTTCCAGAGAACTTTCACAAATGTGATCCCATCTGAAACTCCAAACATCCGTGAGGGAGTCAAGGCTTGTATTTCTACCCGTCTAAATAGATGAGTCATCTGGGCTCCAAAGCAGAAAACGTGGTGTGTTTAAGGGCCTGCAACTTGACCTCAGGCACCACCTGCCCTGCGCAAGGCCGGTGCTAAACTGTGGTGCGTGCTGGCAGGGTGCTAACTCACAGCAGCATGGGATAGTGAGGAAAAATAACTTTTTTAACTTAGGCGATTTCACATGTTGCTGATGCGGACTTGTCTAGGTGTCAGCTTTCCATTTCTTCTTCTTCTTCTTTTTTTTTAAAGCTCTGTTATCTAGGAAAAAGCAACATCGGGGTTTCCAAAGACTGACTATGCTTCCACTGATAAGACCACAGAGCCTTTTGCTGGAAACTCATAGTACAGGCTATTCTTCTCAGACTTCCATGTGCATAAAACCACCTAGGGTGGTGGAGTTCAAATGCACAGTATGATCCATTAGTTCTGACGTGAGAACCAAGATCTGATTTCTGACAAGTTCCAGCTGATGCCGCAAGTCCCTAGACTACACATAGAGTAACAGGACAGAATGTGCTCTTGTGGTCATTGAGGGCTGAGAGCTTTAGGGTGGAGTCTTAGGGACTAAGGCTTTTAGAAACTGGCATCTTTATCAAGAAACAGAGCAATAGATTACATTTAGTAATCTTTCTGAGTCCTGGATCTACTATAAAAATATGTTTGGAAAATTTGCTTTTGCTTTCTTTTTCTGTTTTTCAGGAAACAACTTACTAGTATGAGAGCGGGTGCTTAACTCATTCCTTCACTTATGAAGTGCCTACTATGTGGCAGCCACAATTCTAGACACTGGGTATAAAGCGGAGAACAGAATGGGAACGCCCCTGCCCCCATGAAGTTTATAGTTTAATGGGAGCAGAGAGACGGGGCAAGTCAGACAAAAAGTAGGATGATTATAAGTGACACAGAGAAAAACTTAAAAAAAAAAAAGGGCAGGAAAGGGGAGATAAGATAGAAGGCAAGGAATTGCAGTTTTAAATAGAAAGTCCTCATTGAGTAAAAGACATTAGAGCAAAGATGAGATAGGGGGTGAAGGAATGACCTGGGGAGAACATTCCAGGCACATGGAACCACAAGCACAGAAGCCCTGAGAAAGAGCCAGCCTTGCATGTTTACAGAACAGCAAAAAGGCCAGTGTGATTGACGTGGAGGGGCATGGCATAGTGGAGAGAAAGATAGGAGGAAGGAGGGCATCTCAGGCAGCCTCACAGGCCACTGTACGGACTTTGGGCTTTTACTGTGAGCAATAGGGATGTCATGAGATGATTTTGAGCAGAGGAGTTTTAGTGACAGCATCTGAGTTATGTTGTAAAAGAGTCATTCTAACATCTGTGCTAAAATCTGTAGGGATAAAGGTAGAAGCCATGAGAACAGGTAGGGAATATTAGTCACCCAGATGAGAGACTTGGTGAGAGAGGAGATGGCTGGGACCATGGCGATTGCTGGCCTAGTGATGAGAAGAGGTTGTCTATATTTAGACGTGATTTTCCTGTATTTCCCTGGGTCAGTAGGAAACCAGGATTGATTCATGTGGGTGCTTGACTCATGAAACTCCTGGCAGTGGGTTGACAGTGATGAGGCATACAGTTTTTTAAAAGCATATCACTTCATTTTGTCTCTGCTGCTGCTGGGTTATTGCTTCCTTATCATTTAAAAACTATGGAATGATGGAAGAAATGTTATTTGAGGTTAACCTGCACCATTGCAGACTTCAGAACAATTTAGCAGCTTGTATTCCATTTTTAAGTTCTATATCACAGATGGGTGTCTTTCCATTAAGAAGTAAATCAGGAGTGGCAGCTATTGTCAATGTTATTTTTCTCCTTATAATTCTAACTCGAGTATTAAAGATAGAAACTCTCCTGAGAATTCACTATTCTGGGCATGGCAAATGCGTAGCGAATATCGTCACCCTGCCCCTTTCCCACCAATGACAGACATTGCTAAATGATCACAGCATTCGTTTTCACAGAGCCCGGATGGAGCACTGGAATCTTTATCAAAACAACCACAAATAGATGAGAGCTGGCATCAGTTAAAGCCTCTTTGCCATTCCTGTGTGTAATCACTCCTCCTGACAGCTTAATAGGATTGGACAGGAAACTGCACTGAGCCAATATGCAGCTGGAGCCAGACTTCATCTTCGTCCTGTCAAATCCTGCCTCCAGCACTTGCTAGCTCTTCAACCCTGGACTCGTCCAGCCGACCCTAGACGAAGCCTCAGTCTCCATCTCTATAAAATGGAGACGGAGAATAAAATAATATACGTGAAGTGTTTAATACAGGTCCTCACCTGATTCATTTAAACACTCAATGAATCTCAACCATTAGGATTTGAATTAGAGTTTAATTCATAGGCTGTTTTCAAGAGAATAAAAATTTTATAGAAATATCCTGGCGTTGCCACCTCGTCTGTGGGGCAGTAATATTTCCCTGGGCCTCACTATGGCCTGGATCTTGGGTGGATCGCATGTACATACTGGAGCTTTACTTGCCCTCCTGACAATGACAGAGTAATAATGGATAGATTCCCCCCCCCACCCCCCCACTGAGACTGAATGGACATAACAACCCTCCCAGGAAGACATAACTAGGTGATGGTAAAGGGCATACAAAATAAACCCTTTGTTATTTTTGGCCTAAATAAAACTCTATTTTAAAAATTCATTCAATCAAGATTTTATTCTGGTTCCTTTTCTTAAGCAGAAGTCTGCTCGTAATCTAATTGTTGCTGCTTTTTAAGGAATTTTACCCTTCCCCCCTTTTTTTGGTTACTCTTAAGATTTTTCTCTTTGCATTTGTTTTCTGCAATTTCACTATATAGTGTCTAGGTGTGGGTTTATCGTATTCGTCTTGAGACTCACTATGATTCAAAGTGACCTTTTCCCATTCTAGCGCATAGCCAGCTATTACTTCCTTGAAATGACCTCTCATCTTCTAGATGTAAATTAGGACTATTCATTTCCCTTCCATGCCTCTTAACATTTTATAATACTTTCCAGTGCTTTATTTCTCCATCTCATTTTGTATTTCCTCAGACCTATCTTCCAGTTATTAAGTCTCTCTTACAGTGTTTAATTTGATACTAATCTGTCTTCTAGTTTTTTAATTTCAATGCCTATATATTTTTTATTTTGAGGCATTATATAGGTGATTTGTTTAATTTTCCTTTTATTTTTTTATATAATGTCTCATTCTCTTCTTAGGCTTCTGACTTTTTATTTCTTTATAACATCGATCTTTTCTTTAATGATGCATAATGTTAGCTAAAGTTCTACTACTGAATTTTATCATAGTCATATTCAAGGATTTTATTATCCATTATTTTTTATGGTGTCTTATTCTTTCCTTAGGAATTTGATTCTTTCATTACTGTATTTAATACTTGTAAAACGTATTTTCTTTCAGTTTTTCATATTATCAGCCAAAATTTTGGGAATACTTATGCTGCCTCTAGAGATCACAGTGTGGATTTATACATGGAAAGCTGTAACTCAGGTTGAGGCTGAGACCTTCCAGGGCAGCTTTTGCATGTATTCTAGACAAATACTCTAGGGCTGTCTTGAGTGTGAAATTAGTTTCTGTTAGTTTGTTGATCTGGAAAATCTGAGGCAATACGAATTTGAAACTAAACCAAGGAAGTACAGGCCTGGGTTTTAAATTTATAGAAAATTTTTGTTTGTTTCTATCTAGAGCCTGACAGAGAAAGATAAATTTTATTCTCATCTCTCAGTGCTGCTGGGAATTTATTTTTTTTTCAGCAGAATTTACAGTAAAATAGTAGCCCTCCAAAAGTCCCAACTCAGTCCCACTTCTTCATTCCACATTGGCAAGGCCTCATCTCCTGTTTCTGCGTGGACACTGGAGCCCAATCCTAGCTTACCAGGATTGCTACCCTCCACCTCTCACTCATCTCATAGGCCTGCTGAAACATTAGAACACATTTGTCTGGTTTTCAGTGCTGCCTTCATTTCGGATGTTTGGGAATTCCCCAACTCCATTGTAAGCTTAGCTATGGATCTTAAAGAATGTTTCTTATGTTTCAGAGAGTATTTGTAGGTGTTTGTCGTGGGAGGGTTTTCAAGTTATCTTACTCTGCTGTCATTCCAAAATCATAAGCCTCCCACATCATTCATTTATTAAACACTAATTAATGCGAGATACAGAGCATAGTACTGGGGATACACAGGCATATAAGATACAGTTCCTGCTCACAAGATAGTCGTCTAGTGAGGTAAGTAGCCATGTAATTTTCAGATAATATAGTGTAATTGGTTCAAAAGGGATAAATGTACAACCCCTCTGAAACAATCCACCAACGCCATAGGTGAGGCCAAGTCAGAGAAGGCTTCTTGGAAAGACAGATACTGATCTGTTCTTGAGCCTGAAGAGTGAATAGAACCAAGGCAGGTCAAGGTTGGGGAAGAGGGAAGAAAGTGCACGGTAAATTCGAGAGAACTGAAACATCAGAACGATTGCAGGATAGAGTTCAAAGAAACAAACAACCACATCTTATTGCTACACGCAAGAGATTTCCAATTGATTGAGCTCTTCTATTACCTTGATAGCAAGACAAGTACAATGCTATACAGATATAACATTTTCATTACAGAAAGGGGGATAGCTCCTTGGGACAGTCAAGTCCTCTGGGAAGCAGATGCCAAGAAAGAGTTAGAAGTAACATAGATTTATTGGGGGTGATGTCTATATGAGATAAAGGAGAACAGGAGATGGTGGGGAGAGGCTTCAGTCTGCAATGTAGGTCTCACACTTGTGATAGGAGAGGGAAAAAGAAGGAACACTGGGTAGGAGGAACCTTAGACTTTGGTGCCATTTGTGAAATTCAAGGGAGTTCTAGTACATTTGCCCATAGACGAGTCTGAATTGGGTAGAAATTTCCAGGCCACAGTATCCCTGCTCAGTGCTGTGTTCAGTAATTGATGGGGGCTGCTGGGTTAAGAGCTTAGCCTTTGGCTCAGATGCTATGGCAGATCCCAAGGGTCTTTGGGCAGGTCCTCTCTTGAACGTCCATGGCTTTCACACTCATGATGGAAATTTCATAAACCGGCCTTCTGGTTTATTTACAAGTCTCAAGTGAATTTAATTATTGTGTACCTATCAGTCAGGATGTATTCATTTCTGAGTCTCCAGTAACTAGGCCTGAAAGAGTGATGATAAAAACTACATCATGACAGATTTATCTGCTATGATGTCCAATGGGCCTCAGGCCTCTTGGCATCTTTTCAACCTTTCTGTTTTTGGCAAAAATGTCCTTGTCTTACTGGGTGTCATATGCCTGCCTCCCCCGCACCCCCCAAATGTAGTTCTTTCCACTGAAGTGCGCGTCTTGTCCTGGTGATTCAGACGCCATGCTCACTCTAGGTGCCTTTGTGAGCCTCTTTTCATCCAGACCGGAGAAGAGCGCTGAAGATCCCCTGTCAGAAAACCTTGAGAATAATTATTCATAAAGAAATTCTAGCTATTTTAGAAAAAGGTATCTCAATATAAAAATACTAGCATATTACTCTCACACTCTTCCTCCCAGAACACTTTTAACTGCTGAGGAATTGCTGAATACATGTCATGGAAAAATTGGTCACATAATTTGACCCTTGGAAATTACATGCTGTTTAAATTTTTTTAAAAGAGAATGAGACTGAATCACTGAGAATGAGTCATTTATGTCCCCTTTGTGCACTAAACACCTCGTCAAGATTTAAGTTCATAAAATGTCCTTGAAACTCTTGGGGTATATGACAAGGGAATGTGTCTCTGCCTTTAAGGTTTTCGTTTCCTCTCCTTATTTTAGGGCATCTTCAGTGAATGGGATGGACGGTGAACCTGGTCGATCACATACATCTCGATACTTTTGTGGCCTGTGTTTAGAACTTCACCTTCTGACATGTTCTGACCCTGAGTCTGTTCAGTTCCTTACATCGTAGAACAACGTTCTACAGTGGCAAGATCTTTTTCTTTCTCCCAAAGAGAATTTTAGTTTTATCAAACTGCATGAAATATTCCTGGTTTTCACTTGAACTCAAGTGGCATATTCTTAAAAAACGTGATATTTTAAAGCAAGTGATTTAGGCTCACATGAATCGAAAGCACTTCTTCCTGGGAACTGAGTCAAGCTGTCAAGTACCTAAGCAAGTAGGTTCAGGGAAAATATATTTATGGTTTCTGTGTAAGAAGAAGGTGGAAAAAAAGAAAAGGAAAGATGTGAAAGAATATTGAGAAAATACTAGTAAGTTCAGAGAAATTGCTCTTTCTTAAAGATTTCCGTTTGGGGTCCTCAAACTTTTTAAACAGGGGGCCAGTTCACTGTCCCTCAGACCATTGGAGGGCTGGACTATAGTTTAAAAAGAAAACTATGAACAAATTCCTATGCACACTGCACATATCTTATTTTGAAGTAAAAAAAAAAACCAAAATGGGAACAAATACAATATTTGTATTTGCATGTGGCCTGTGGACCGTAGTTTGAGGACCCCTGGTTTAGGCTAAAGACATGGACCCAAACAGGCCAGCATGGTTCTGTGGTTGAGTGTCAACCCATTAACCAAGAGGTTACCAGTTCAATTCCCAGTTGGGGCACGTGCCCAGGTTGGGGATTCATTCCCCGGGAGGCAGCTGATAGATGATGTTTTTCTCTCATTGATGTTTCTATCTCTATTTCTCTCCCTTCCTTTCTCTCTAAAAATCAATATTTATTTAAAAGAGGACCCAGAACTGCAAAAAGAGCTTCTAAAATTACATGGTGTTTTCATTTACAGTTAAGTGCTGGAGATTTTCCTGATGACCTAATGTACATGTGGTTGAAGGCCAATTTAGGAATGTAATCTAAGACCTTGTGCCTCCCAAAGGCACAAAAGATCTATCTCCAGACAAATTCCCCCAAGTGTTTCTTCCCTGTTGATGTCCAAAGTGTCCTCTCTTACACCCCACCTATGTTTCCAAGGCTCCTGGGCATATCTCTGAAGCGAAATTAGTGTAGATGCGTATGAGTGTTGACACTTAAATGAGAAAAAGCGTTCTATGGCGTCTAATTAAAGAAAACTAATAAACATGCCGAATCAAAGAAGAACATAACAGAACAGATAGTAAAAGCCACCAGGCCTGCACCTCCGGATAGACGCATATGCAGATGAGCTCTCTAACCAGGCTAAATGCTAACTGCTCTTGCTTTATAATTGTTCTGCTCCAAGTGTTTATATAATTACTCTATTCTTTATCTTGGGGTGTTTTTGTTAGATAATTCAACTAAATGTTAAGACATCAAATGAATAAATAGAAGTGTAGTTGACTGGGGATAATGCCAGCACTGAATATCATTATTAAGGTTATAGGTTTTACAAAGATTGGATTAAATGCTGATTATATCTAAATACTCCAGTGGGAATGTTATTAAAAGGTCTTTGGAAAGACTTTTTTTTTTTTTACATGTGGTATGTTTTTGTTGCTCTTAATGGCATTGTTTCCAATTGGGATACTCAAAGTGAAAGGGATATTACCATGGATTTAGAATTTTTTATCCTGGGAGAAGTGGGTGGGAAGGAGAGATAGAGTTGGTACTTTGCCACTAATATAGTTTAAGGAAAATAAAATATCAGCAACATAGTTTCAGAATAACATTTATACAGCAAAATTAATTAAATATGTTTATTATTTGATTAATTTTGTCAGTGTCAGAGTCACCCAACCAAGAGATGATTGGGAAAATTTCAAAGGATTTTGCTGAAAATCCTAAAATTCAGGTGAAAATTTCAGTATGTAAATGTAGATATAAGAATAAAAATGTGGGGATGAGAGTGGAAGTGGAAAGTATAAGTGTTATATGTTTTTGTGACAAAATATAAACAAAGCAACTGAGAAGTAGGAGGGAAAGGGAGACGGAAGAAAATAGAATTAGCTTATTAATTGTTTTATAAGCAGTAGGCTCTAGTTAAAGTATGGTGGCAAAATCCAATTAACCAACCATATTATACTGAAAGTATATATAAGCTTTATTATGCAATTTTACAAATTGACACTGAAATTATATAGATTTCAGGTGTACAATTCTATAATACATCATCTGTATATTGTATTGTGTGTTCACCACCCAAAATCAAGTCTCTTTCCATCACCATTTGTTCCCCCGACCCTCCACTTGACCTTCTTTTATCACCCCCACCCTCGCTTCCTTCTGGTAATCATGACTCTGTTGTCTGTGTCCATGAAATGAGTTTTTTTTCCCTTAATCCTTCCCCTTATTCACCCAGCCCTCCAACCACCTTCCCCTGTAACAGCTTTCAGTCTGATTTTTTATCTATGAGTCTCTTGCTATTTTGTTTATTTTAGTCATTGGATTCCACATATAAGTGAACTCATATAACACTTACCTTTCTTCGATTTAGCATGATACTCTCCACTTCCCACTATGCTGTTGTAAAAGGTCAGACTTTGTTTCTTTTTTTTTTTTAAAGACCACGTAGTATTCCATTGTGTAAATATATCATAGCTTACCATAGCTTTTTTATCCACTCATCTACTGATGGGCACTAGGGCTGCTTCCAAATCTTAGCTATTGTAAATAACATTGCAATGGACATAGGGACGCACATGTCTCAGGTTTCTTTGGATGTATTCCCAGAAGTGGAATTGCTGGGTCATAAGGCAGTCCCATTTTAACATTTTTGAGGAAACGCATACTATTTTCCAGAGTGGCTGCAGCAGCCTGCATTCCCACCCAAAGCGCAGGAGGGTTCCCTTTCTCTCCATCCCCACCAACACTTGTTTGTTGATTTACTGGAGGTAACCATTCTGGCAGGTGTGAGGGGATATCTTATTGTGGTTTTAATTTGCATTTCTCTGATGATTAGTGACATTGAGCATCTTTTCATATGACTGTCCATTGGCCGCCTGTCTGCCCTCTTTGAAGAAATGTCTACTCAGGTCTTTTGTCCAATTTTCCATTGAATTGTTTGCTTTTTTTTTTGGTGTTGAGTTTTGTAAGTTCTTTATTAATTTTGGCTATTAACCCCTTTTCATATGTATCATTGGTGAATATGTTCTCCCATTCATTTTGTGAATGGTTTCCTTTGTTGTGCAAAAACTTTTTAGCTTGATGTAGTCCCATTTGTTTAATTTTTCTTTTGTTTCTTTTGCCTGAGGAGACATATCAGAAAAAAGTAGAGTTCTTAACTTGGATGGTTTGGATAATAGCTATAAATTATGACTCCATAGCCTCCAAAACAGTGTTTTTCAAATTATAGCTTTCAACTCATTATTGGGTCATGGAATCAACTTAGGGTTGTAACCAGGATTTTATGCCCCTCCTCCATGATGAAACAGAAAAAAATAGAATAGAATCCTATATAATAAAAGCCTAATATGCTAAGTGTCCAGTCCTCCGGTCGGCCATTCAACCAATCAAAGCGTAATATGCTAATGATATGCTAAGGCTGCTTAACCGCTCTCTATGACATGCACTGACCACCAGGGGGCAGATGCTCCATCTGGTAGGTTAGCTTGCTGCTGGGGTCTGGCTGATTGGGACTGAGCGAGATGGGCTGGACACGCTTTGGAGCCCTCCCACATCCATCCCCAGCCCTAATCGTGCACCGGTGGGGTCCCCTGGCCTGGCCTATGTCCTCTTACAACCCAGCACCCCTCAGAGGATGTCAGAGAGCCTGTTTCGGCTCAATCCTGCAGGCCAGGCCGAGGGACCCCATGGGTGCACAAATTTGTGCACCGGGCCTCTGGTACAATATAATTGAAAATATCTAACTGTATCTCATATCTCATGTTGAAAAGCTACAACTTTTTAATGGAAAATTTGTTACTATCATATGCCTGTTCTCTCTCTCTCTCTCTCTCTCTCTCTCTCTCTCTCTCTCTCTAACAAGGAGCAGTAGAAAATACCAAATGTATTTCTTAAGATGGCTTATAGTCAACATTTGAAAAACTTGGCTCTAGGGAGTCAGTGATGAATTATACTCATCTTCTATCTCCTTCTCTTACATTTCTTATAAGTCTTGCATTCTACATTCAAAAATGCCTACTGGACATTTTTTCTGGGTTGTTTAGCTTTTATCTCATATTGATATTCTAAGAACTGAACTCTACTTTCAAACCATTTTATTCTAATAAAGTTTTCATTTCTATTTATTCCCTGTCCTCCTAGTTACTCTTGGTCAAACCCCCAGTTACTTTAAACTCTGGCCTGTCTCTTACCTCTCTTCCCATCTTTAATCAGTGGGGTAAAGAGTACGGAACTAACATTAACTGAGTACCTGACATTTATCAGGCATCTCACCACACGGGTTATATATGTCGCTTCATGTAATTCTCACAATACCCTTATAATGAGGTTCATAGAGATGGAGTACCTGCCTGATGTCTCTCACACACTGTGTTTACAGTATGTAGAGCAGCTCTTTTAGCTGTCAGCTCAGGTCTACCTGACTCGAAATACAAAAGCTTTCTGTTACATCCGGCCACCTTCCCAAATGTGCTCTCTTTAAAATGATTTCTACAGAGTGATGTTAAAGCAGTTACAATCCAGAATAAAAATCACTGCATGATCTTGGGGGGCTGTCAGGGCCCATATTGCTAAAAGGACATCAGAGCTCTGAACACTTATTTTACAAAAAAAAAACCACACAAAAAACCCACATAATTAAGACACAAAGGCTAGGAGACTTAACTGAAGCCATACACTATTCGAGGCAGAGTTTTGGCCAGGATTCAGGTCTTGATTTTAGTACTGTGCTCTTTTCATCTTTCTTACAATGTCCTCTGGAACTAGAACAAAGGGTGAAAAGGCAAACACCCTGAGCACCCCACGGTATCAGAGTCTTGAGATGCATTTGACTCCTTATCAAATGCTTAGGATCATAAATCCTTTGAGATTTTTTTTTTTTTTCTGAATCATCATAGATACATGTTCTCTAAAAAGCCTGTATTGGCCAATGCTATATGCATTGTTTGGAATTCTTTCAAGGAAAGAGAATATAGAAATCCCATAACTGGACCCCCTAATGACTTAAGGATTTTAAGTATTAAAGACACAGGCTCACAGAGTCTTGTTTTTGTCTTCCTTTTAAGGGTTCCAGCTGATCAAGCAAGGGCAGGGTTTAAGATAGTCAAGCTCAGCCCTAACCGGTTTGGCTCAGTGGATAGAGCGTCGGCCTGCGGACTCAAGGGTACCAGGTTCGATTCCGGTCAAGGGCATGTACCTTGGTTGCGGGCACATACCCAGTAGGAGGCACGCAGGAGGTGGCTGATCGATGTTTCTCTCTCATCTATGTTACTGGCTCTCCTTCTCCCTTCCTCTCTGTAAAAAAATCAATAAAATATATATTTTTTAAAAAAGATAGTCAAGCTCAAAATTGTACAACCAGCATGTGGGTTTTATATGCCAGCTCTTCATCCTTACACTTTATCTCTTGATATGCTCAGTTATTGCAGGTTAGGTTTCCTGACTCATTCATTCATCTCAACTTTTAGTGGATCTGTTATAGTCTTTAATTTGGCTCAGTTCAGGAAAAATCCAGTTACATTCTCAGAAATGTGTTCTTCATTTACTGTCTTTGTTGAGAGTTAAGAGGTTCTTAGTTCAGGTTTCTGGCAGTTTTGCACATAGCACTTGGTGAAGATGGCATGATTAAATAATCTCTTTAATATTGGGCTCCCAGTCTTCTTGAAACAAGTGGTGTATCAAAATTGGAATATTGCCCTAGCCAGTTTGGCTTCATGGATAGAGTGACGGCCTGTGGACTGAAGGGTTCCAGGTTTGATTCCAGTCAAGGGCACAATCCCCAATGGGGGGCATGCAGAAGGCAGCCGATCAATGATTCTCTCTCATCATTGATGTTTCTATCTCTCCCTCTTCCTTCCTCTCTGAAATCAATAAAAATATATTTTTTAAAATTGGAATCTTTATTTGAACACATTCTCTTTATGACAGAAATCACTTCAAAATGTGAAAGAGTTTTGGCCTATTGATGGATTTACCTGAACTTTTAGATTAAGGCATACCCTGTAAAGAGATGATTTTGGCAAACACCGTCCTACATGCAGACTAGTCTAAAGTAAGCTTACAGTATAGTTCTTTGGTTTGCTGTGGTTTAAAATCATTGATCATTTCAGAAGAATAGGCCATTAGATATGAGACCATGAATAAGTGTATTTATCAGGTGGGAAATTTCATTATTATTCTGAATTCAGTACTTGTTTGATTTTACTTAGAAGTAAGACAGCATTCCAGAGCAAATGGGGAAGCTAAACCCTGTTCCACACTCTTATGTGCCGTGGTCTTTTCTACCTTGTGCTTAGACTCCTGCCAACCCCTTCCAACTCCCATGTGAGATTTCTACCCAGTCAGCTCCTCTTCCATAAATTCTATCCAGTACAATAACAAACTTCTTAAGCTGCGAGAGAGTCCTTGTCAAATCCTTAGGACCAGAAGTCCTATGAGATGTCCTCCTGAATCATCATGAGTAATATGTCTCTAAAAGCCCTTCTTTAATGGTCAAATGATGTGAGTTATTTGTCTGTAGTTACTTTGAGAGAATAAAATTGTCAAAATTCCCAGCTGCACCATGAAAATTAATTTTATTGCACTAGCCCACACACATAGCTCAGCATTCTCAGAGCAGATACACTCAAGTCCACACAGTTTAGTATTTAATTCTTCTCTAATTGTTTTGAATGTTATTTTTCACATCCACAACTAAACAAAAATCTATATTTGTTAAAAATCCATTATGTAAGGCACTGCTTGGCCCTGGCATAGATTTTTAAAAAATGAAGAAATAGTCACTGACCTCAAATTATTGACCCATCTATTCATCAGATACCTGTCTATTGAGCATTTTCTGTGGGCTAGCCCCTGGGTTAGGTATTGGAGATATTACATTAATGAAAAATTACTTGGCTGTAATTGACAGGAACGCTAACCAACATGTGCTTAAACCAGAGGTCAGCAAACTTTCTGCAAAGGGCCAGATAGTAAATATGTAAGGCTATTGACATGGTCTTTATTGAAACTATTCAACTCAGCCATTGTTATAGCAGCTAGAGACAATGTAAGTGAATGGGCATTGCTCTATTCCAATAAACCTTTATTTACAGGAACAGGAAGTGGGCCAGATTTGGCTCAAGATCATAGTTTGCTGGTTTAAACAGATAGGACTTGATTATCCTTGGGTGGTAAGATGTCATAGATAGCTACTATTGGACATGAGGCTCGATCATGTTACTGCCACTGTCCTTGAAATTTTTTTGGCTTTTCCTTATGACTGCTATCCTCCAGCTATTATGATGGCACTCAAGGTAGGAATAACAGGGAAAGGAGAAGGGCTAAGCCACTGATGAATATTGCTTTTTATTGAAGTCCTCACAGCAGACTTTCTCTAATGTCTCACGAGTCATAACTCCTAGCTGTAAGGAAGGCCGGCAACATAAGCATTTGTGAACTTCATTAAGTCTCATAATGGATATGGAAACATACAGACATTTACTTTTTCAGAAAGAAAACGTTGCTGTTTTCCATGTTTCATTTGCTCTGGCTGGTTCAATTTCTGGCTGAGGCTTCGGAGATTTCAGTTGATGGGTCATTGCTAGCCACAGACCCTATCAGAAGGAAGTCAGGAAGAGGGGTAAGCATGGCAGTGGCCCAGTGGGTGGGTTTCAGATGAACAGTTAAGTGTAGAAAAGGGAAGTGTTCAGAGAGATTAGATGCCCTTCAAATAGTTGGCTGCTCGGTAGGCATGGAGCTTATTCACTGACCTCCAAAAGCTTCCTCATCTATGAGGCAGTGATTTAGCTGGATTGTCCTAGTAACATATAGACTCTTCAGAAGCAATAAGCGTTCTAAGGAAGATAGACACGCATGAGCCTGAGGGCCTTTTTGGCATGAGGAATCAGCCTTTGCAGCATCAGGCCTGCCAGGCTCGTCTGATGAATTGGAAGTACTGCAGCCTCCTGGGCACCTGTGGGCAGACAGACAGGACGGATGGCAGCTGCAGATAATGCATCCATGCTCACAGAGGGAAATCCTCTTGCAGCAGCGGTGAGGCTGCTGAAGGAAATGCATTTTAGGCAGAAATTTCCTTTGTACAGTACATTGAACATTGTGGGATTCGAAATTGGAAATTCTTTTACAAGTTTCCACTTGGGTTGGTAGCAAGTTTTTCTTTTTTTCTCATTGTGTAGCTCTTCCTAAGTCTTCACTATGAACCAGGCTCGCCCATGGAGTTTACTTAAATGCTCACTCTCAGGCCTTACCCCCAGAGACTCTGACTCAGGAGGTGGCAGTTGGGTCCCAGGAATCGGCCCCTTCTGGATTGTTTGACTACAGGGAGAAACCCAAATCCCCCTTCTAAGAAGGATTGTTGACACTGCGCCCGGGGGCTCTGTGAGCAGGCAGCCTTCAGCTCTCAGCCCGTTAGGGAGGGCCTCAGCTACACAAAGCCCTCTTGCCAACACCCTACATCTAGTGACTGATTCAGGTAGAGTATAAATACCAGGCCAATCTGATGGGCCATGTTAGCTCCAGAGCATCCCATGGGGTCAGCTGAGGCTATGGGCTTTGTTTCATGCTCACCTTCCACCAGAGTTGGTGCTGAACGTACTTTCCAATAAATTTCCACATAGATTCTGTCTCAGAGTCAGCTTCCCAGAGAACCTGACTAGACAGGTGCTCATTCAGGCTCTGCAGTGGTGTGAATCCAAAGCAGAGAATAGAAGAGGAGAGAGCTCCATTGTAACCTCATCCACCCACCTTCCTCCACCCCACCCACCACCAGCTGTCCCTCTGCCATGTTATATATCTTCTCTGGTACCTTCTGCAAACTTCTCATTTTTTCATTACCCGAGGTATATTCTTAGTTTATTCACTTGCAATTCAACAAAGCTTTGTCAAATAAATTTTAATCAATTTTTTCCCATTTGAAAACATTACAGTCTGAAAGAAATACAGACTACACAAATGAGATTTGTTCTAAGATTTCCTCCTCTCTAGAGAGATCATGCTTTATAAATCTCTCTCTGACTTTATGATATGAAATCCAAAGTGAACTGTTATAAAGTTTGAGTCTATTTGTTAACGCTTTCCTTTGCTTCACCTTCCTTCCATCCACCTTCCTCTCCCACCTCATCTACCATCCATCATCCAGGATGGAAGATAGAACAATGATTAAGAACAGAGACTTCCTTGTCAAAGTAACTTGAAATACATAGTGAGAACTCAGTAATAACTGAGCAAATATTTATAGAGCACTTATTCTATACCATGTTCTATTGACTTACTCCTCACACAATCCTATGAGGTAGACACTACTAATCTCACTCTACACATGAAGAAACTGAGGCACAGAAAGATTAAATAACTCCTGGGTCTCATAACTAGTAAGTGGCAGAGTTGAGATTCAAATCCAATTGCCTATACTTATAAGCTATCAAATAGAATAAAATTAATAGTTTGTTAATAATTACGGAGTCACCACAAGTATTGTTAATATGTGGAAAGCAGCTACCTTTATTCTCTTATCAAACATCTCTCAGTGCCTTTGAAACATTCCTCATTTCAAAAGTTAGTGATGGAGGTCCAATAAGACAATATCCACCAGTCATTGAGCAATGCACTTACCGTATTTCCAAGCTCAGTGGACATGGGGTGATGCTTCAGCAGGCTTCATTCACATTACCCAAATGATTAAGGTTGTTATTTTGAGAAACATATACAATTATTTTTTTTGCAGAACTGTCTGTTTCTTCAAAGTCCCAACCTTTTTGACACAGGTTGCTTTCTGCAGACCAACTGTAATTGTTCTTCTGTTCAACATCTAAATATTCCTGGCAGATCAGAGTCCCAGCAATGTTTATAAGGAAAACAGCCTTTAGAACTCCTTAAATGGCTGCTCTTGGTTTACATTTTCATTCTCTTAGTGCATGTCCCTATTTATACCAGGCCTATAAAAAGGGGGAAAAGCCAAATGTTGAAGCAAAACTTTAGAAATGAGAGGAATTCCAGCTGCTTCAGCAAAAGGAAGCAGCTGGATTAAAGCAATGTAAACTATAAAAACTAGATTACCCTCCTTTGCTGAAGACCAAGAGCTTTAAGATGTTTGAGATAAAAATGGAATTATCTGATTTTAATTTCAATTTAGATTAAGGCATCATCTAAAATGAAGAGTTTTAAAATGTCATAGTGAAATTTATGCTAAGTTTTAATCTTAAATATTTTCCAGGCAGTGGATTGGCTATTTTTATGTGTTGAAATAATTAATTGGATAGTGGGAAATAGCCATGTTGCCTTCAATGAAAACACTTCTGGAACATATACCCTTTCCCCTTCCCAAACCCCTCCCAGAACTTTGCAGTCTTTTAACTGTTTCTGCTAATACAGAGCTTAATATTTACCAATTGCAGATATTTCAGCTTCCATTATTCTCCCATCAAACTGGAATGAAATGGTCTTTTTAAAGTGACCTTCAAAAGTATGCAGAGAGAAGAGAAGACGAAGGAAGGCACCGGATAATTTTTCTTTTTTTAATCAGAAGTAAAAAAATGTTTTATGTACCCCATTACTAAGTGCTGGAATCAGCATCGTTATCATCATTAAAATGAACTACTATCAATTACTACAGGTTTACAATGTGCCGATTATGGGGCTACACAATTTATCTCTCTTTTCTTTAACTTCTGACCCAACATTGCTCAGTATGATTTTCTGCTCTCCTATTGAATTTGTTACAGCCACCAGCTAATTTTCAATTAATTTCAATTCAGAAACTAATTTATGCATCCATTTATTAAAACATTGTTGAACATCTACTGAAAACTAGGCACTGTGTGAGGTGCTCATAGCACATTAGGGGAGATGGACTTACTCATAAAGAATCACAGTAAAGCGAGATACATGCTTTAATGTGGGTGCTCTCTGGAAAGAGGAAGTGTCCATTGCTGTTAGGAAAGAATTTCAAGGGAATCAGGGATCCTCTTGGGAGAAGAGAAGGAGGAGATGCTGAATTGGTCTTAAATGAGCAGACGTTTTCTAGCTTTTGCTTGATTTTTCTACTGTACTCCAACTAGCCTTGAATACTGCTCAGACATGTATTGGGGTATCTGTCTAGAACAGGGGTGGGCAAACTTTTTTACTCGAGGGCCACAATGGGTTCTTAAACTGGACCGGAGGGCCAGAACAAAAGCATGGATGGAGTGTTTGTGTGAACTAATATAAATTCAAAGTAAACATCATTACATAAAAGGGTACGGTCTTTTTTTTTTTTTAGTTTTATTCATTTCAAATGGGCCAGATCCGGCCCACGGGCCGTAGTTTGCCCACGGCTGGTCTAGACCAATGGTTCTCAACCTTCCTAATGCCGCAACCCTTTAATACAGTTCCTCATGTTGTGGTAACCCCCAATTTCATTGTTACAAATTGAACATAATTAAAGCATAGTGATTAACCACAAAAACAATATGTAATTATATATGTGCTTTCTGATGGTCTTAGGCGACCCCTGTGAAAGGGTCGTTTGATCCCCAAAGGGGTCGCAACCCACAGGTTGAGAACCGCTGGTCTTGCCAATCCCCACAATTGTAGGTCATGTTTGTATGACATGACTTCACCTCATCATAATTGATTGGACAAAGAATGAATCTCTAACTTTTGCTGTAGTAAGATCCTCCTTTCTCTCTCTCTCTCTCTCTCTCTCTCTCTCTCTCTCTCTCTCTCTCTCTCTCTCTCTCTCTCTCTCTCTTCTTAATTGACATTGAGGCTATGAAGCCAAAAGGACTAAAGTAACTTCAGGAGGAAATGGGAAGCCACTTTAGATGGTGTGGTCAAGGGAAGGCCTCTCTGAGAAAGTGCTGTTTCATTTGGGATGTGAAAGATGAGAAAGAACAGGCCATCAGGGAATGAGGGCAAATGCAGACCAAGAAGGGGAACAGCAGGAGCACGATCCTGCAGGCAGAGCAGCACGACTTGCATAGTGAGTGAGAGAGGAAGAAATCTGGGCCGGAGGACACCGGGATTTGTAGGTTTTTGGCATTTTAGTCTGCAATCAGCAGCCATTAATGAGTTTTAAGAAGAGCATTGACACTATCTGATTTAAGTAGCATTAAATTAATTCATTTCAAGGAGTAAGAGAGTGTTCTAGTAGTGGGCATTTCTAGCACTTGGTGTAGGCTGGCCTGATCAAGCTATTGCACTACATGTATTTGTGGATTTAACATCGCCAAATCTGGCCCTTTTGGGGACCGCACCTATTACCTAGGTACCCAAAATTCAGTGGCATAGGAAGTTAGTGGTAATAATAATAGAAATATTTATAGATCCCTGTTTATGTGCCAGGCAGTAAATATTTTTAAGATAACTAATTTTATTTACTCCTCATGTAAACTAAATATTAATTAACAATTGGGGGGTCATTATCACCCCCAAGTAAAGAGATTTTCCATACTGGCCCCAAATTGCAGACAGTAGGTAGCGGAGCTCAGATCCAAATTCTAGTTGGTCTAACTCTAAAGCCAGAATAGTTAACCCATCTTTTATCATGTCTCCTGTTCTGCTAGAACTGACCGGGACTTCTGAGCCAGATCAGGTCCTACACTCTCATTTTAGAGGTGAGGCAGGCATGGCCAAGTGTTAAATGGTCTGGGCAAGGTCAATCAGCTGCTAGCTGGTGGCATAAAGCTTGTTTAAGACTCTGTACTTATTAGGTATCACAGAAGCATTGGACAGCATATGCCCTGGTATTCCATGTTCTGGTGCTAGTTACTAACAGCTTGTCATAAGATTCTTTGGTTTTGAGACACTGCCAGACAGCCCACTCTTGCATTAATGACAAAACAAGATTAGTTCACTGAAGAATGAAGAAGGAAAAATGACTGTCTGTGGGAGGGAAGTCAGATAATATGCCATGGAAAGGTAGCTTGAAATCATGTGGTCCTTCACACGTCCAGAGCAACCCCCGAAAAATGAAAGGCTTCCTGAGATAACGAACATGTTCATGCTTTTGGTTAGTTTGTGGCTTCATTCCAGCAAGAAAATACCTGATAAAACTCCAACCTTCTTTCTCCCCAACTGGATTTTCATCTGTGAACACCAACCAGGGGTCATTTTATTTTTAATGATATATAGCTCCTAGGCTTCAGCTTCCTATGACAGAGGAGAGGTTAATTATGAACGTCGGAATGATGTTGGGACAGTCATTCCCAAAGTGTGTTCCCGGAACACCAGATCTGCAATATGCTAATAGGACTAATATGACAAAAGGGTTCTGTGTCCAAATGTGTTTGGGCAAGGCTGGACAATTGAAATTATATATATATATATATGTATATATATGCATATATACACATACATATATATATTACTATAAGAAATATTAAGGTCTTTAATATGTATCATTAATATCAGAGACAGGGATATAGAATGTAGCATTTCCTATTTATAATTGATCGTGGAAACCTTCTCTCAGGGTTTCCCCTAAATCTTACACAGCTGCCAGTGCTGTCCCATCTCTGATTCTCAGGTGCTCCGTCTGCCGCACTAGACTTGCTCTGTATAAATGAAGCCTGCTCCACATGTAACAGTGAGGTCCCCCATCCCTGCTACTCAGTCAGTTTCTTAGCATTTCTTTATCTCCCAGCTTTTCTTTCCTCCGCTTTTTTCTTCCCCGTGCTAGTATCAGCACATGGCAAAATCTTAAAAATGCAGCTTGATATACAGGGGGAGACATATATAGTCTGTGTAATAACTTCAGAGGCACAGAAAATGCACGTTTGCTCCCAAATAGCTGTATTTCGCTGAAGCCTGTTGCATGTCTTGAAAGACAGTGATTCATAGCCTTAGAGAGAAGATGTCCTAGCCATTGATGGAATCTGGTAAATTGAGGTTTTCTAATTCTCTAGTTGTTTCCCCCTGAAAGGTTTTAGAGCTAGGGCTCTGAGAGGGAGGAGTGCTGAAGGCTGTTGCACTCGCCTGGAATCCTGTAGCCTAGTCCCCTGCTTGCCAGCTGTGTCCTTGCTTGATTGGTGTAGTCCTGATTCCTCACCCACACTATTTTACTTCTGGAAACCCCATAGCACGCAGTATAGGTCTACACACTCTGGAACTTGAGGGTTGAATAAGGCAGGCAAATCTTCATGTCAATTCACACAGCATTTTGGCCTTTTAGGTCAAATAGTAATAACAAATATTAAAACAGTAATACCAGTTACTAACCAGTAAAACCAGTTTGTTTTGATGCCGCCTTAATTTACATGACACTTAAAAGAACTGGGATCATAGTCACTTTAAAAAGGGATCTTTAGGATGCTGTTGGGTAACTAACAGCTACAACAGTGGATGGGCATTTAACTCAGTGTGCGCTTCCTGGCTTCTGACCCCACTATGTCCAGATCAAGAAGAAGGAGGGAAGGGGAGAGAGGGGAAAATGGAACAACTGAGTGTGCAGTGGGGTAGGAGATTAAGGAATTAGCTGTCCTAGCACATTGAATCTCATAACACTGAGTGTTATTGCTGTCTTTTAGAGAGGAATCAGACAGACAAGAGAGAGTCAATGACCCATCTATAGTCACTGATCAGAGTTTGGACCAGAGCTTAAGCTCTGGTTAGACCACACTGCCAATAACCTATAGGCTGGTGGTGTCGAAAAAGTGATGGAACCAGAATAAAATGGGGGCAGAGCGCTTCTGCTCTTTGCCACCTCCATTCTCCCACTGCCCCTTTCAGCACTCCCTTCTTTCACATTTTTCCTTCCTTTTTTCTTCTGTTATAAAAACCAGCCCCCTCTTCTTCTGTTAAAAAAGCAAAGAAGTAGCTTTCTTTCTTACCTTATTTCTTTATTCTTTTTTACAAACTCCCCCCCCCCTCCATGATTTTAGCTGTTAACTCATTTCTTTCGTACACTTTGAATGTTTCTTTCCAAGGTGTCAGTTTCTACAACGTCAACTGATTTACTCATTGTTCCTTGGTTTTATTCAATGGCCATGTGTCAGAGTACTGCCCAATTCCAGGTGGTGCAATTCCTAAAAATCTCAGGATGCCCAATGCAGTCCTCTGGTCCCATTTTGAACCAAGATTTTGATTTATATGTAACAAAATTATCAGAGGGCCCATCGCTATGACAACTGCTCTCTAAGGAGGGTGAAGCTCACATGTTCCTGCTGAAGAGTTTGTTTGGTTTGGTGAATGAGGGTAACTTGAAGCAGAGTTTTGCTGACTTGTCTTGGGAAAGCTTTAGGGCTTTGCATAACTGAAAGAAAAGAATTTGAAGTTCCATGAAGAACAGGGTGAGATAAAATAGGAGGATGGATAAAAAAAAAAAAAAAAAGAAGCCAAAAAGATGGGATACAGTTAGTTTCCTAGAAGCAGCCCCTGAAAACTGCCCCAAGTGAGGTGCCTAAAAGACATTTTAAGAACAGAAATTCATAAAAGTTGTGATGTAACACCCTCTTCTGTTTCTACCTCAACCCCCAAATCTTAAGTTCTGAATTACAACCATACATGTTTTGGGGATATGTTCGATTGACTGATTGGAAATTGCTTATAAGGCTAAGTTTGACAGTTAGGGAAATTCATTGCAGAGCAAAGAAAACAAGCACATGAGAGATAGGAGCCTGGAGCAGAGGTGACCATGAGAGTGAGGCTGCCCAGGAATCTGAAGGAAAGTTTGGAGGGAAGGCAGATGTTCTGGACTTGCACCGGGCATGAACAGGGATTAGAGTTCATTTGATCTATATCTCAAGGGGCCAGGATTTCTTGGCCAACATCTGGTTTACACATATATGATTAGAACACTGATGGGTTTCCTGGGGTCCAAATTATAAGCACAGAACATCTGCTTCTCATAAGCTGCTGAGAGAGAAGGTCAAAGAGACTCTTATCTCAGGACAATGGCATGTTTACTTTTCATTTAGGAAGAAGGCCTTGGAAAAATCAAATGGATAAACTTGTTAGTACAGCAAATGTGAAAAACCTGAGAAGAGTCTCTTAACTTGAGAGCTTGTTGCCAGCTGGCGCTCTGCAGCTGCCTGAGGACTTGGAGAAGGGCTGGCCTGGGAAGATTAGCAACCATTTTCACTCACAACTGAGCAGGGGTGCCAGGTAGGGAAATTGTTGGCCTCACAATGGGAAGACACTTTTCTTAATAAGATAGGATTGTTTTTTCCTTTTGGAATCGACCCAAATGGCTCTGTGCTCACCATAAACCAGCATTACCCCCTTTCTGATTAAAAGTGTTGGAAAGCTGACTTGGGCGTGTTGGCAAGCAGGACTCAGTGGTCCTCGGTGTCTTTCAGTTGTGAGCAATGAAAGTTTCCAGCAAAGAGGGCATCCACAAATAAAAATGCCTACCAGTAGGAAACATTTGTATACCAAGCACTGTGCCAAGTGAATGCATCCCTTGCATTCCTTAATAAAATTTAATTCTCAACACAGATACTATTTGTAGTTGGTGGAAGTCCTGTGGTTGCCTCACATGAGCAAATACTGACATTTTAGGCCTTTGGCAATGACTGAAAGCAATCAGTCACCATCACTGTTGATTGATTAAGAATCAGTTTAATTTTTACTGCATTGTCCTAGCTCATAGAACAAATCAAATACAATAGCTTTTATAGCTGACCTGCAAGGGTTTTGTGTGTGTGTTTTTTTTTATTTTTAATATGAACTTCTTTTTGATTACTCCTGAAGTCCTTGAGGTAGTTCTGTGGAAGCAGGAAAAAGAAAACTTAGCACTGGGTTAAAGACAGGAAACTGGCCTATGTAAACATGGATAAATAACAATACTTCTTAGTCTCATATTTCTTATCTGTAAAATAAGGGATTTGGAGTCTTTTCTGGCCTCTCCAGCTGAAATACCTCTTTTGATGTTTTAGAGCCCCAGGAGCCATTACTTTTTCTTCCTCATGGATTTGCCTGATTCCTGACACTGTCACTTAGATAAACCAGGGATCAAGTGTGGACTGAATCATTCAACCCAGCACCAGGACACCCAAGGGTCTTCAAACCAGCCCAGTAGTCGTTTCTTTCTGTTCTCTGTCTTCTCAATTGGAAATAGAAACCATCTTCTCCTGTTCTAAGTAACAATAAGTAGAATATACTCAAATCTCATCAAGCCCCATAGGACATAGGGCAGAGTCTGCTAATAGGACATTACAGTTATTGTGGGTAGAAGTCCTGAACATGTAATTTCAGAAAAGCAAGTTACAGAATAAGTGCAGTGTAACACCATTTATGTGACACATAACAATTTTATATGTGTGTGTATATGCCTATAAATGCATAACGATTAGGGGTAATGTCAAAGGGGTTTTTAGGTTTACCTATACTTACATTTTTTATAAGAGAAAGATATTTTTATTTGAGTAATTAAAAGCAATAAAACTACTGGAATTTTTGTTGGTGGTGCAATGACTTTCCATATTAAGCTTTCAAAAATGGACTGGAAGAAATCACCATTGAAAGAGCTGATGAGTGTGTGTATGGTGGAAAGGGATATGGTTGTTGGAAGCATGCTATAGATGGGCAGAGTGATACAGAGAAATGATATGGGTATGTATTGCTGTATTTTGAGGACTTGGGTACCAACATCTTCTTTTGGTCTAATTCTTGCTTTGTCTTCTGAGGATATGATGAAGGTAATTTTGGAATGTGGATCTTGGCTGGACTCTCCAGCAACTATGGGGGTTGGTTACTAAAGTCATCTCAACCCTGTCAGATCAGTGGATCTCATTCCACAACCTTTTTCCCTGGCTATATCCTAAGTCTGTACAGCAAAACACCAAATTCTGTAGAAATGACAACTTAAGTAACCATCAAGGGAACTTTCAGTGTCTCGAGATACTTGAACTTTAGGGGAAATGATGTTGCTTTGAGGAAAGAGGCCCAGAATGCTTTTCTTGAGAGGTGGGGAAGATGATATAGTGTCTGGGAAATTGAGGACAGATGTCAGTGTATGTGTTTGTGTTGGATGTTGAAGGGAGGAATACTATGCTCCTCAGTACTGTTTCTTTTGGTTTTATAGAAATTAATAGCTACATATTTTTCAAAAACTTTTTGTATTCATTATTTCCATTATATCCTTAGCAAATATTAGGGAGAGGAATCTGGGACTCAGAGGAGTAAAATTATTTGCCAGATGAAATGCCAGCTGGACTTCTGTCCCAACTCACCTTATCACCACCCTGCTGATACCCCAGCTCTGCTGCTGGCAGAGGACTGAGAGGGCCTGGTCGGATGGCACAGTTGCCTGCATGGGATTATTATAGTTAAAGGAAGTAGGATACAAATAGCACTCAGTACCCTGCTGGCCATATGATGGGCCCGCAAGAAATGGCAAATGGTTTTGTTGTTATGTATTGCTCCAATTATTTGAGTTTTCAAAACCAACAGACAAGCCTCCTGACTTGAAGCTTCTCTGACATGGTTCTGCAGTGTCTTCCCCCTTCACCCTCACCCTGAACCACTCCTACACCTCCTGAGCGTTGCTTTGGGTACCTAGATGAGCATGATTTACATTTCAGCTCTGGTCACTAGGACTAGAGACCCGTTGTTCAGTTGCCCGAACAGTTTACAGTCCCTGACAAAGATTGAGGGCTTTGGCCTTTAGCTGTTCCAGGAGGCAGTGGTGTATATCTGAATAAACTTGGCTTAATCACAGAGTGTCATGGTTGGGAGCAGTTTATCAGTGACATAACATCAAACAAATAAATGACTCCTGGAAAACAGCTCATTCTAAAGCCAGCTGCGTTTAATGCTGAGCTTGATTTCACTGTGATTAATGAGAATGTGTTCCCTCATCTTCTGAAGAGCAGCTTCTCAAGGCCTCCCTCTTCCCAGCACCGTCTCACCATTAATCTATGGGACTCAAGATGGTTCCATGTCTTGGGAAATGCCCGTCCCTTACCAATAAATAGGATGGTAATAATTTGTGTGCCATCATAAGTCACAGTCTCCTTCTGCTGTGAGAGTGTAGCTTCACAGGTAATCACTTCCCCCAGTCATGCCTTATGTTTGTTAGCACTGTTAGGTCCCCTTAACGGAATTCACTGGTATCAAAGAGGGGAGCTATTTCTCTCAAGAAGGGTTCTAGCTTTTCTACATAACTGAGGCCTAAATTCCATGTTCCTTGGGTTTTGCCATTGAGTGTACCTCTTGACTGGGTCCTGCCATATTTTCTCTTTATTATAATCCAAGTAAAATATTCTCAAATAAAAGATTCAAACAATACAGAAGCATACAGAGGAGGCACGGCAGGCTAGTCACAGTGAGTAGTCTGTATGCATCTTCCTGGCCTTCACTAACACATGACATACATGCAAAATCCATAGTTCTGCTAGTTAATTATTTTATAGGCATGTGATCATTCTGAATGTAATATTCAGCAACATGCTCAATACTCAGATTTTTCAAAATTGTGAAATATTTCAGGCACATCAAAAATAATAAAATAAATATCCACATACCCACCACCTGAGATTTGTGAAGGGCTACATTTTGCATCATATGTTTTAATGAAGTTATACATTAGAGATATATATTGATGCTCCCACTGTACCGTGGGTTTATCCCTTCCCTGCTGCGGAAGTCATCTCTAATCTAAATTTGGTGCTTTTTCACCCCCAATCCTTTTTTTATACTTTTACTAAAATTTTTGAGGTTTAATTGACATGCAATGTTATATGTTTTAGGTGCCCAATATAATGATTTGTTATTTGCCCATATTGTGAAATGATCACCACAATGTCTAGTTAACATGCATCACCATATATAGTTACAATTTTTTTCTTGTGATGAGAACTTTTAAGATCCACTCAGCAACTTTCAAATATGCAGTACAGTATTATCAACTATAGTCATTGTACACTGCATCCCAATGACTTACTTGTTTTATAACTGGAAGTTTGCACCTTTTGACCCCTTCACACATTTCGCCTACTTTCTGTCCCTGACAACCACCACCAATCTATTCTCTGTATCTATAAGATCTATGAGTTGTTGTGTTTTTTTAGATTCCACGTGTGAGATAATATAGTATTTGTCTTTCTTTGTCTGACTTCTTTCACTTATATAATGCCCTCAATGTCCATCCAGGTTGTTGCAAATAGGAAGATTTTATTCTTTTTTATGGCTAAATAATATTCAATTTTATATACAGGGAAACTAATACAATTATTAATAAATAATAATATAAAAATAAACTCTGCATGTTGTGTACTCAAAACTATAAACCTCCCTTTGCCCACCCCTGTGTGTGTGTGTGTGTGTGTGTGTGTGTGTATGTGTACGGTTTCTCTATCCAGTCTTCCATTGATGGGCACTTAGTTTGTTTTATATCTTGGCTTTTGTGAATATGTTGCAACAAATGAACAAATGCAGGGCTCTCTCTCTCTCTCTCTCTCTCTCTCTCTATATATATATATATATATATATATATATATATATATATATATATACACACACATATATTGAGTTAGTGTCAGGCAGAAGGTATTTTAATATCAGGAGCTCCTAGTCCTTGGAAGTTTCCTTCCATTCTGAGCAAGCTCCAGCTTTGCACTTGATGATGAGTTTCTAACCGAGCAGCTGGATATGCAGGAGGTGAGGTGAGGAATCTGCATTACTGAAGAGGGGCTAGGTGCAGCCATGGGCAAACTACGGCCTGCGGGCAAATGAATAAAACTATTGAAAAAAAAGACCGTACCCTTTTATGTAATGATGTTTACTTTGAATTTATATTAGTTCACACAAACACTCCATCCACGCTTTTGTTCCGGCCCCCCCCCCCCCTCCAGTCTAAGAACCCATTGTGGCCCTGGAGTCAAAAAGTTTGCTCACCCCTGGGCTAGGGCCTCATGAGAGGCATCTTCAGCCATTCCTTCATGATACAGACCTAGGAAGGACTTCCCATCGTGTGCCTGATTCTAGGGTGATATTTACCAAGAAACTCCTTGATTTCTTCTCGTAAACCTGATTGATTTATGTAGCAGTAAATTCCCTCTCAGAAATTTCCCCCTGAAGCATGCCTGGGGGCCTCTGGGTGAGGAGGGCCTAATGTTTTGGTACTTAAAGACTGGAAGGCTCATGGAACTTCATGTCCCCTGTGTGCAGTATTTGGCGCTGCACAGGAATCTGCTGGAATTGATGTGGTCTGCTCCCTGTTCACCCTCTCTTTCCTTTCCCTCGTACTAGGGGGCAGAAGGAGCGTGAACACCAATAGGATTTGTACGTATTCGTTATATTCTCTCAGTGTAATCCAAGTGATTCTTTCAGATGGCTGCAGAACAGCAGCAATCAGCAGCCACTGTCCTTGAAAGTCAAGCACAAGCTTAAATTCTGGCTTTGAAGTTGGAAGAAGGAGATTCTCAAGTGATAACATAATGCATTTTCTAGAACACAAGTTCATATAATTTTGCTAAATGGAAACCTGGCCACCTTATCTTAAACTTTTTGGGTTTTGAACCAAATAATTTAGGTTTATATTAGCTCAGGTTTTATTAAGTTCATGAGGAAACTATTAAAACACTGGCCTTTAACATTAGCTAGAATTTATCATTGCTCTAACTCCTTTTCTAAGAACGTTTTGGCATATCCCAAATTATTTAAAAGGTTTTAAAATCAGTACATCACAAACTTCCTACCAAGTGATTTGACTGCATCCACTTTTGAGATTAAGTTTTAAAATGAAATAGAATCCGTAAGTATTTTATGACTAGGCACTATGGGAAATCTTTTAGGCTGGCTTTGATGCGGAGGGGCTAGTTGAAGCTGGAGCATGGAGTCACTGTTTTACTTTTAATATAAATTTTGACCACATCAGTGATTAGTTTTTAAAAACTTAATTGTTTGATTCATATGTTCTAATATCCTGATAAACTGTTCAGTAGTAGTTTGGTTATTTTGGCCATACAAAGCCAATTTAAACAACATTATAAGATTTGCCTAAAAATCCATTACTTAATTTTTTTAAACTCACACATTCTGAGGTGGTAGAATATTAGAAAAAACGTCATAGAGGATTTATGTAATTTGAGTTTTCTTTTTTTAAGTATGTGTATTATTCATCTATTTTCTAGTCTATATCTTCACCAATTCAAATTGAGTTAACCTATAATTTTTAGAACTGAGAGATTTGATGATGAACTACTGGATAGCTTTCTTGAGGAGATGTGCCTCTTTCATGAGATGCTAATATTTTAATTAGTCTTTAGTTGCCTGTAAGTACAGATTGGACCCAGTAGGTCCAGTCTGGATTATTTTCATATAAAAAGAGCTTCCTTAGGTTTATGGCACTAAGCTCAACCCTTTGATCACACACACATTGCTTGGTACCTTTATGAGATTTGCCTTGGGGATCTGGGCTTAATCACATTAGTTTTTTAGAATAAGAAGGACACCCTGGCTTGTTTGCTCAGTGGTTAGAGTGTTAGCCCATGGACTAAAGTGTCATGGGTTCGATTTGAATGCATGTACAGTTGTAGGTTCAGCCCCCCACCCCTGTCAGGGTGCAGGAGGTAACCAATCAATGTCTGTCTGTCTGTCTCTCTCTTTCTCTGCCACTCCTCTCTTTCCTTCCTCCCTTTCACTCTCTCTAAGAATCAATGGTAAAAATGTCCTCGGGTGAGGATTAAAAAAAAAAAAGAAGAATAAAAAGGACTAATAGAAGGACAAGCAAGGATTCAATGGGGACTGAAAGTAGAGATTCACACTTCTACATAGAAGCCTATGAAGTGGAAAATGGACCTCTGAGAGAGGTAACCTTGGTTAAGGTCAAGCAGGACACTCCTGGCTGGGAATGATAGGAATGCTTTCAAGTCTGCAAAGAGGCACAGACTTAGGTGACCTGAAAAACAAATGTTATTTGTAAGTCTCTAGAACTGTGTGATGAAGAGGATGCCCAAGATTGACAACTGGTATAGTCTGTTCTCCTTAGCAGTTGTATTTCTTATTGCAAAGTTTTATATTGGTTTTCTGACACATAAGTTTAATTTTTCCTCCGGTGGCCTGAATGAAGCAGGATTGTGATTCCTTGAAGATTCTTGGCTTGTAACCTTGACAGAATATCCCCAGGGAACTAGATGGTCTGCCTGTCAGCACAGTGGGGCAGGGCTCTAACTGATAAGGTTAAAGCTCATTGATGATACATTTAGCCTCAGGTATGAAAATGTCAAGATAATTAGTATTGGAAGATGGCAAGTTTTCCCTCTTTGCTAATGAGACTGAAAGAACACTAAAAAGGATGGTAGAGATGGAAACATGAGAATTAGGAGAGCTTGCATAAAAATGCAACAGATCATTTAAACCCTCAAATGATCCATCTTGATTATTTAAACCCTCAAATTTGTTTGGTCCCAGTTGTCTTCACCATCATCAGATTCATCAAGAAATACTATTGTGGAAACAAAAGGAGAAATATTCATTGTGAACTTGCTTTGGGTAAAGTATATGTTAACTGCTGGGATATAGAGAAGTAGAAATGTAGGAGTGGACAAAAGTAGGTTTACATTTGTGAGTATAGGAAACGGTTTATTCTTGTGTTATTATTTATTATTATATTATTTATTTGTATTATCTGTCTTATTACTATTACTATAGTCTTGGGAACAATTATGTAAAAGAGTAATAACTGAGATAAATAACTGTAAGACCCCACCTAAGGTCTTTACTAGGTCTACCTAAATAGACTAGTGTCTACCAAAGAATGGTCGAGCCAGCTTTCAATAGTTCCGAGGCTGAGAGACTCTGATCTTAGCCATGTGCTCTAGAACAGATGGTAGAAATATACTGATGATGATGAAGTGCTTGTCTGAAAAGTGTGCCTTTAAAACAGTGTTGAGCCTGATAGATATATACATTAGATATCATGTTCCTCACCCTATACCCTTTCCTTGGACTATTACAAGATGTTATATAAACCACTCCATGCAAGTTTTACTCAAAGTGTTACTTTATGTTTTTGAAAATACCTTTTCATTTTTTACATTTTTCCCTTCTTGAAAATAATAGAATGAATTACTTATCCTTTCAGCCTGTTGGCTCAATGATGTCATCCAAGTGCTATGTTCTTTTTATCTCTAGAGCCTGTTTTGTGTTGGCTTCATCCTCAGCCTGGTTGCGACATGGCTGCCTCGGTTCTAGGTGTCATTGTTAAACACAGAAACAGCTGAGGAAGAAAAGAGGAAGCTCTTCCAATGGCTGTGTCTTGGGAGCTGCTTAGGGAGAGACTGGCTTTCACATCTCCATGACCAGAACCGGGTCATGTCCCTACCACTGTCTTAATTCCTGGCCCGGAGAAGAGGATTAACTTTAGATGGATCACACCCACCCCTGGAGTTGTGGGGGAGAGCGGGATGGTCATCTTCCCCCAAGGCTCCTGTCTGTGGGTGAGGAGGATGGATACCTGAATGAAATTAGGGCTCTGTTAAGAAAGGAGTGCTGGTTGTTGGGCAGGCAGCTCACGGTGTCCACAAGAGCATCCCTGTCTGCTCTGAAGTAGCTCGATGACCTTCCATTCAAGGGCAACCCCATCCTGATAACTCCAGAGGAAGCTGAGTTTGTTCTGGATCATAAACTTGAGATCAGGGATAGAGATTTGCTCACAGATTTAATTGCTTATGCCTTGACTGCTTTCAAAAAGAACTTGAAGTGACTCACAATGAAGATGTGTATAATAAAACTCTTAAAACCACGGTAACATAACTATGTTGTGAAAGGGTGGGAATAAGATTTATCTTTTTTTTTTTTAATCTACCATATCATGTATTTAGTGCTTTGCACATTGAAAATGCTTAAGAATAAACATTTAATTGAATAAATGTCCATCCCCACCCTTAACTGGGAGCATAAGCTGTAAAATACTGAATCATTTCACAATTAGCAGCCATGCCTCCTTGAAGAGAAGCATCAGAGCTGCTTATCCATTGTGCAAGCAGCACAATGAGGGTTGGCCTTGCCATTGGCAGCCACAGAAGGATGGGCTGATGTCCTTACACTGATCCTTTGCTGCTGAGAGTGCCTCACTGAAAGGAACATATAGACAGCAGCATCTACAAAACTCCAGGATCAAAAATATGTGTGTGTAGATCAATGAGTATACTGCCTCATTCCTGATGTCTGTATCCAAAACACTCTGGGAAATGTTTACAACCAGCTAAACTGCAACTGAAGACACCCAGTGTGTCCTTCTGTGCTCTCTACCCCTCAAGAGGCAAGAACAAACTCATTTATTTCTTTGAAAATGTAAATAAGTCACAAGGCTTAATGAACTCTTTGTTGGTGTTTGGATTTTAAGTAGGAGTGAAGCCTTCAGCCAAGGATAACTCTCCAGTGGCTGGGACTTCCACTTCTGGCAATGGTGGCCTGGGTCATTAGGGCCAGTCTTCTCACTGGGAGTAATGGAAAATCTGGATCAAATTGAAAAAGTCATTTATCCCGAAGCTTAAGAACATAGCAAGACAGTGACAACTTAAGAATGAAAAGTAGGGGAAAGGGATGAAACTAGAAGAAGTGAGGCTGGCCTTTGGGGCTGTTTTCCCTTACAGGCTTCTACCATTTCTGCAAGAGGAACTTCAAAGGCTGAGGGGCTTAAGCAGAGCTTTGACAAACTCATCAGAGAAGGGCTCGCCAAGGAGAGAGCTCTGCCTAACCCCCAGAGACCCCAGGGTAACGGTAAATTGGAAATAGACTGGCTCTGCATCATGTCAAACCCTGATGGAAGTGTCATCTGGACTTGCAAGTGCCCCTAGCCTGGATCTAGAAGCAAACTGAAAACTCCTTTGGAGGAAGACACCACATTGCAGTCTTATTTTCTCCACCCTTTTTTTTCATATAACATGAGGAAATAGGAGTTTGTGACCACAAAGCAAAAGAAACCAGAGACAAAAGGAACGGACTCATAGGGGATCCAGGTAATGGAGTTATTAGATCTGGATTTTAATATAGCTATCCTTAATATTTTCAAGAAAATGAAAGGTGAGACTAAAAGAGAATATGACAGTAACAATATTTGAAGAGATAGATAAGGGTGTAGAATATCCCAGGAGTGACAAAAGTCTTCAAGCCAGAGAGAGATACGCCCCCCTGGCAGGGCTAATACAAAGAATACAAGAAAATCAAGAGGCAAATAACCTAAAGATTATAAATTTAATAAATCTTAAAGAATATAAGTTGGTGGGAGGGAGGGAGGGAAGAAGGAAAGAAGAGAGAGAGAGAGAGAGAGAGAGAGAGAGAGAGAGAGAGAGAGAGAATGAACGAACACAGAACAGATGGGACCAATAGAAAGTAAACAATAATATGGTAATTTAAACTCAAATACACAAACATGCCAAAAATATTCCAATTTAAAGATAGAGATTGTCAGGCTGGATTTAAAACAAAACCCAACTATATGCTGCTTATGAGAGATATGTCTTAAATATGTATAAGGGTGCCGAATTTCAGACACAAGAGAGCTAAAAAAAAAAGGCAGGGTTTGGGATAGGGAACATTTGGAAGTAACTGCAAGACAGCTGCCTCTTCTACCTGTTGGACCACGTCTGCAGCTAGAAGGTGATTATCAAGGCACTGAGTAGACACTGACTGATTAGTCCGACATTTTTCTGAACTGCACTGTGAGTTTTAGCAAGAGTATAGATTAAAGATTTCTAACATTTTTATGATGCGATACATTTTTTTGGTTCCTTTGAAGTCATATGCAAGAATGGAGGTGGTGGAAAGGTGAGGAAGGGCTTTTTTCTCTTCCATTCTTGAAGTCCCTTAAAGCGGTGGGGTGAGCTTTGAGTAGCTAATGACTTGGAATTAGCCAAGGGAGATGGCTATGCCTTTCCAGGTTGTAAGAATCAGTGAAATGCTTGAGCTTTTCTTGTGGATGAGTGTTTATTGGAAGGGTAGAAAGGGAGTGAGAAAACACTGGGAAATCATTTCAATAACCAGGTAGCAGGGAGAAGTGGACCCATTTCAGTGGCACCTGAGATGCAAAAGGGGTCATCTCATCTCCTCAGAAACCTTTCTCCAGACTTTTAAATGTATGTCTTCTTAATCCCCACCATTGAGAGAATGCCTGGTTATTGGAGGATAGGGGAAACAATTTCAATTGCATTATATTGCTGTTAATAATTAAAAATAGTCTTTAAGATTAACTTCAGTCAAGTAGTCATTACTGTGATTCATCAGCAGTACAGTTTGAGATAATTAATGCTTTATGATCATTATAATAATTGCCCATGGTATCATTATTGCCACGATTATTTTTATGCTAATGAGATACTGACATCCCCTCAGCATACTAGTTGTTTTGTCTGGTTTGGGGTAGAGGGCATGAGATGAAAGAGAGCTTTGGTTTTAATGGTGCTTCCTCTCTCTTCAGTTCCAGCTCATCTACACTTCAGTTTAATTAAGTTGTGCTTTCAAGTCAGTGAATGCTCCATCTGGTGTATTAAAACAATAAGGGTAATTTACTTGGGGATTCTTTTAAATTGCAGTGGCTGGACTTGGAATCGAAGATGGTCGGGAACAAAAGGAAATCATACATGTTTGTGTCCCTGGGAGGGGAGGGGACATTCCATGCCGCCAGTGTTTACCAGAGCCAAGCCCTCCTTGTAAGCTTGTTGAGCTGAATCCAGAGGCCAAGTATTTGAAAGGAGAAGCCTTGGGACACTATATTAATTTCATCCATGCCATCAAGTCTATTCCATATTTTCAATTCACTAAAGCACCATTTAAAGGAAACCTTCAGAGAATCTTGTAAAATAGGACAGATTATTTTAGTAATTTAATAAACCCTCCACTCCTTCCTTCAACCCACACATTTTGGGTTGAAATATTAGAATCTTATAAATTGGATTTTGCTTAAAATGAGGAGCTTAAAATGTTGCCCAGGAGATGATTCCTTCAGGTCATTTACTTATTGCATTTACCAATATTTTGGCAAAGGACCAAACATTTTTAAATTGGATGGAAAATGGAAGGTGTATAGGGAGTCTTTCTTACATGTCAATACTGAGATGCAATAAAGAGAAGAGAAAATTAACTCTTGCCAGTTAATGAGGGTAAGCTAGTTGTCCTATGCTCTCTGCACTGAACCCAGCATGATTTCCCAGTTTTTCTATCCTGGCCACCCATGGGGGACTGGAAGTTTCATATATGCATGGTCAATGAGAGAAACCATTTCCCCAAAGCCAGCTGCTAATAAAGTAAAGCTAAGCCACATTAAATTTAATGCTAGCCTCTCCGAGCCTGCTTGGATAGCCTTCATTCCTTGGCATTGTAGGTCAGTGCCCAATAAGATGCCACAGCTTAGACTAAACAGAGCCATGCACCTTTGCATAATTCCACTAGTTATCTGCCATTAAATCTTTTAGGTCTATTCCTTAAGTCTTCATTATCATCTTCAAACCAAATCTTCCTTTCTCCATAGACTATATGATAATTTAAAAAAACAGTTATGACGTTTCTATTATGGAAATAATTGTGCCTAGAGATGGGCAAGTACAACAAATGTGTTTAAGACTTGGCACTTTTCTTGATTGAATCATTGAACTTCCTATACATGAAAACAGAGCATTATGCTAAGTGAAATAAGCCAGTCAATGAAGGAAAAATACCACATGATGTCACTCATTTCTGGATAATAAAGACCATTATAAACTTATGAACAAAAATAGATACAGAGGCAGAGCTGCCTCGAACAGACTGTCAAACTACAGCAGGAAGGCCGGGGAGGGTGGGAGGTCAGGAGGGGGGTGGGTAAGAGATCAACCAAAGGAGTTGTATACATGCATATAAGCATAACCAATGGACATAAGACACTGGGGGGGTAGGGGAGGTCAGGGGATTGTCAAGGGCGGGGGGGAAAAAAGGAGACATATGTAATACTTTTTGTAATACTTAAAGCAATTTAAAAAAAGAAAAGAAAAGAAAACAAAGGGTCCTTTAGCTAGAGGATCCCTTTTGTATATTCTATGGCCTTTCAGTAAAAAAAGAATGATGTTTTATCCTAGGAATGTTTTAGCACTTTACTGTAGAGCAGTGACTTTCACTATTTTTCATCTCAGGGCACACATAAACTAATTGCATACCAAAATTCTGTGACACACCAAAAAAAATGTATTTTTTGCCAATCTGACCAGAAAATAAGTTTAATTTTGATTCATTCACACCAGATGGCTATTGATGTGTTGGCTGTCGTCAATTTTTTGACAATCTAAGGGACAAGAGGTCAGTGCTGCTGACTAAGTAGTCAGCTGGTGCTTATTTTAAAAATTCTCGTGGTGCACCTGGTTAAAAATCGCCACCATAGGGTATTCCTCCCAGGCTGTCACATCTACTCTTTTACTAGAGTAGCCATTGTTGTCAGAATAGGGCTCCATAAGAAACGACTATATCACAGAAAGAAATGTGGGTGTTTTTTAAAATAAATTCACCAGATGAATTTAATGGACACTAGGGTCAGATGGAGAGGCTGTGAAATCTAAGATGGTAAGTTAAATTTTTTTTGATTGTTCAGTTACAGTTGACATTCAATGTTATGTTAGTTTCAGATGTACATCATAGTGGTTAGACATTTGTAAAACTTACAAAACCATCCCCAAGATGGTAAATTTTTGAGAAGACTTCCCACTGGAAGAAGAAAACCGTGACTCCTGAGTCAGTCTTGGGGACGCAGTGCAATATTCTAGGAGCAGGATTGACTTAGATTTCTGGCTCTAATACTTAAGACCTCTGAGAGTTTTAATCTCTGCAGCTATAAAATGCAAGTAATAATATATACCCAAGAAGGAATAAGACGGAATAATATAGCCCAGAAACAGCCTGAAATAGTAATGATAATTACGACAATGATGACTATTGATAATGTCAGCCTGGAAACTGCTGAAGAAGCTGACATCAATACTTAGGACTCCGTGCATTTATGCTTGCCCATTCCTGGAGTTTGAATTGGATTTGCCCATAGACACCATTTACTACATACCACAGATTCATACTCACTCTGCTTCCCCTTCCCCAATTCCTCATGACTTATTCACATCAGCTTTGCCCATTGTAATGTTGTGTTTGGAATATAATCAATTCTTCAGTCTTAATGGTTGAACATCACTCAATGAATAAATATTTATTGAGGCCCTACTATGTGTTAAGTGCTGGCAATTCAGTAATAAGTAAAAAATATGATTTGGTCTTTGCTATTTTGGTACACATAGCCTAGTAGAGGGCAAAAAGACCAATCAAATAAGTAAGTCAATATAAAAATTTAACTGTGATAATTGCTATAAAGGGAGCTATACATTGCTATGAAAGTTAATATAATCTGAAGTAGGAGCTTGGATCTAGAGCAGGGGTGGGCAAACTTTTTGACTCGAGGGCCACAATGGGTTCTTAAACTGGACCGGAGGGCCGGAACGAAAGCATGGATGGAGTGTTTGTGTGAACTAATATAAATTCAAAGTAAACATCATTACAGAAAAGGGTACGGTCTTTTTGTTTGTTTGTTTTATTCATTTCAAATGGGCTGGATCCGGCCCGCGGGCCGTAGTTTGCCCACGGCTGATCTAGAGAAAGGGAAGTTATACATTACTGGACATTTTCAAATTGTTTGGTTACAGTAGAATTTCTGACATCAGTCACTCTTTTGTGTAGTAAAAAACAGGAGGAAAGTAACATCTTCACTTGATACCATTCTCTGGACAACTGTTTGTAATGTCATCTGACCTTTCAATTCTTAAGTAGACTTTTCTGAGTAAAACCTCTAGGTATTAAGAATTAATCACTTTCAAATTATCTTTCTTTTCAGTTGTATGGAGAATCAGAGGAAAAATTTGCATTACCCTTGTTTCTAGGTTCTGACAAAGTATATGACCCATGGACCAAGAGCTGCTGCTTTCATTACAAAAAGTCCACATTGCCCCCATGATGCATACTGGCTTGCTGAGACAGCCTGGGCAAAGTGCTAAATTAACCTTAATTTTTTTTTTCAGCTATAGAAAACCTATTGCAGATGTTAGCATTGAGAATTGTTTCAAAAGACCTAGCTCTTGGATTCCTTCATTTAATATTATCAACACATTTTCTGGTTTAGATGAGCTTGCCTTTGTGTACCTTCTAGTTTATGAAAGCTCTTTTGGCCACCTCTCTAGATGTTTCCTTCCACAGCACTTGCAATGTGTTTTTATGCACAAGTGTGGCTCCTTTAAGAGCTCCTGCTTTTAAAAAAAAAAATCAGCAAAAGAGGAAGTAAAAATCCTTTGGCTTCTTTGAAACCCATGGCATTTTTAGACCCACAGGACTAGAAGAGGAAAGCTCAGTTGGTCAGAGATTCTTGTTTGTTTTGTTCAGTGTTCTATCACAGCATCTCGAAGAGTGCTTGTTTTATAGTCGGCACTCAATGAATATTTGTTGAATGATGAGCAAACTCCAAATTTGCTTTGATCATATGCTCTTGGCAGGTTTCCTTTGGGATTGTAAAGATTGTCTTGCTACATTCTATTTCCTATTACCCATTCACATTCTTTAATGATCTTTATGTGTGAATCAGACGTGCCACTGTCCTTGGTTGCTTTACCAACTCACTTGCTACTTCCTCATTACTCTGTAATTTCTCAAATGGAGCTGAAGCTGGGCAGCATTCCAGGCTGGCTTACCTGACCTATGAAGCCAGAGGGCATTCGGTCCTAAATATACCATGTTGAGAGCAAGGCTGATTAAGGCAGTTGGTGCCTTTGAAGACAGCTCTAGTTAAGGTTCAAGAGTGGCCACTGCTGTTAGAGTAATTACTAAGGAAAGTGGCAACACCCATGGTGAATCGGGCCTCAGTTCCCAGAATAGCTGAGATTCTAATTGATAACACACAGAGAACACAGCAAATCAAGAAGGAAGGAAGACTGTTAATTTTAAGTCTAAACTACATTAAACAAAAAAACAAAGGGAAGGAAAATGGGTGTTAAAGAGAAGAAAATAATTTTTGTGCTCAGAATCAGCATCTTCCTTTTAGGAGTCATTTTTTATGTTTTAGGATTGTTTTGCATGTATTAATATCATGTCATCTTTTACCAATGCTATGTCATAGCATTCTTGTATGTCCCTTTAATTGATAAGAAAACTAAGTCTCAGAAAGTTTAAGTAGTGATTGATGGAAGCAGGCAACTTAACTAAAAACCCCCAAATTTTAGCCCTTCTGACATTCTGAGTACCTTATCTATGTACCAATCACAGCTACAGTAGTACTTTTCTCTCAACCATTTCTTGTGGCTCCATGAGGATGATGTACATATCTATACTAATAAAAGCCTAGGTAGTCCTCAGGCCCTTGTGTGACGCCCTCACATCATCACAAGATGGCCACCACAAGATGGCCGCTATACGATGGCCACCCTCACGTTGTCACAAGATGGCATACACAAGGTGGCTGCCACAAGATGGCCGGCAGGGAAGGGCAGTTGGAGGCAACCAGGCCTGCAGGGGAGGTCAGTTGAGGGGGACCAGGCCTGCAGGGGAGGGCAGTTAGGGGTGACCAGGCTGGCAGGGATGGGCAGTTAGGGGCAACCAGGCCAGCAGGGGAGAGCAGTTGGGGGCGAGATCAGGCTGTCAGGGGAGCAGTTAGGGGGAGATCAGGCTGGCAGGCAGAAGCTGTTAGTGGCAATCAGGCAGGCAGGAAGGTGAGCAGATAGGAGCCAGCGGTCCCGAGTGGTCCCGGATTGTGAGAGGGATGTCCTACTGCCAGTTTAGGCCTGATCCTGCAGGGCCTAAACCGGCAGTCAGACTTCCCCCGAGGGGTCCCAGATTGCCCAGATTGGAGAGGGTGCAGGCTGGGCTGAGGGACACCGGGCCTCTAATATATATAAATATTTGGTAATTTTGAATTCATAGTTGCCTTTGGGTTTGACCTAAAATTGGGTACTTGGGCAAAAGACATACAAGAGCATCTTTACTAGTTAGCTTTGATTACCTTCTTCTTAATAATTTTACGTACAGAAAATAGTACTCACTTTGGAGGAAGGGCAACTGGGTTTGAATGTCCACAAAGGCATTAAGGTCTGACATATGAAAATACCTTGAATGGTGCCTGGCACATAATAAATAGGTTCATCCTTGAATGTAAATACAGGAGAAAAAAAAACCAAACACCTAAAATCTCTTTTCTTCCACATCTGTCTCTTGGAAGGAGTAAAGGTAGGACCTAAGACTAGAAGAAGGAGGAGACAGTCATAGGAGCAGGAAGGAAGAGAATCAGGAGAACATATATCTGAAGGTGGATGACTCCATCAGGTAGAAGCCCACCAGCCTTCTCTGTCACCCCTTTACCTACTGCCCTTCCCAATTCCCATCTCAGCTCCAGACATAAACACTCCTGAATCCCAGTCTTCATCTAGGAAATATTCACAGCGAGGTTTAATTTTGAACTAAACCCCAGATAAGGGCAGGATCTGTGGAGTAGAGTCCCAGGTTTATACTTTCCATCCTTGCTTGGAAAACACTCAAGAGTAAGAGTGAAAAGAGGGCTGAGTCGGGGGAACTGAGGACACTAGAAGTGGGGAGAAACTGTCCTGACTTTTGGCAACATCAGCCCTAAATGAATCCCATGCTTCCAATGCAGTGAGTGATAAGAAGCATTTTCTGGAAGTTAAAAATGCCAAGTGCTCAAGACTCCTTCCTTGGCATTTGAAAAGGCCATGGAAATCATCCTCGCCTTTAATTGTCAAATACCTACTAGATCCTACTGAGCTAGTTTAAATGTGGAAACTAAGATCAGACTTGTGTCTGACTCCAGAGTCTAAGCTAGTGGTCAGCAAACCGCGGCTCGTGAGCCACATGCGGCTCTTTGGCCCCTTGAGTGTGGCTCTTCCACAAAATACCACGTGTGGGTGTGCACGTACAGGGGACGTTGTGGAGTGAAAGAAGATGAAGTGTTGAGGATTGAGAAAGGTATGTTGAGATGGTTTGGACATATAGAGAGGATGAACGAAAGGAGATAGACGAAACAAGTATACAAGTGTGGATGGGAGAGTTGGAAGGGGTCCACCTCCTCGAATGTACCTCAATAAGACTGAGGATGTTTTTAGCAAAGGCCAGCTTAGGAGCACCCTAATTAAGTTAATAATGATGTACCTACCTATATAGTTTAAGTTTAAAAAATTTGGCTCTCAAAAGAAATTTCAATCGTTGTACTGTTGATATTTGGCTCTGTTGACTAATGAGTTTGCCAACCATTGGTTTAAGTGATTATAGACTCTGCTCTCCTCCACTGCGCCTCCTTCCTTGTGTTCAGGATGCCAGGCTGGAAGACTGGAGCTACACGCTAGTCCTGAGGCAGAGGGACAGGTGTGGCAGTCAGTGCCTTCGGTGATGTAGATGATAAAGTCCCGTGTACTTCAGATTGCTCAGCATGCTCGGGGGGCTTGCTGTTAATACACTGTTCTGGTTAATTGAGAGGTTGTCCACAGATGGACTGCCAACTTTTGAAGAATGATACTACAATTAAGCAAACTTAATCCATTTTTTCTTTGATGATAGCACTTGAGGACTATGCAATTAGTGCTTCTGTCTCATCATTATGAATATAAATTCTCATCATAGCAGCAAATTGTGGAAGCAATGGCTCATGGAGAGCTCATATTGAGAGAATGTCAATGAGCCCGTGTTTATTCTCTGAGGGTAACTAACTATTGTGGAGGTACTGCTGGTGGCAGAGGATGTGACTCTTCTAGAGGGAATGTGCAGCGGAAGCCTCTTTTAAAGTCCATGCTCTACCAACAGCATTGACCTCAGCCACACAGAATCCATTCTGCTACTGTAATGAGTTATAAAGAAGACCCACTGCCACCACGCGGTGCCCTTGTGCGGGGCACACATTGGTTGTGCTGCAAAGAGTGAGTCAAAGGTCTGGTTTTGAATCTGTGTTGATGCTGGCTCATTTAAGGAAGCATTTGAGTTTGCATTATAGCCATGGGGAATTAAAACCTAACTGAATTCCACAGGCATTTCATGTGCCTCATGTGGGCAAGGCTCTGTGCTAGGTGATATAGAGGAACAGAGATAGAGGATGAAGGCTGGTGCTTCGTGTAATCCAGAGGTTTCTGGTTGTAGAAGTTCTCTTAACCTGGTCCAATGAAGCCCCCAGCCAAGCCCATTGCAGGGTAGATGGATGTGAACAAGCTTGTCTTTGTGAAGTATGGATCTTCCCTCTGTCGTAGTTCACATTAGACCCTGCCAGGAAAACTTTATTTGGGAAGTGGTCCCAGGAAGCACAGCTGGGGAAGGCAAGATAGGGAAGGGAAAACAGCCAGCACGAGGTGTATTGCTAAGCAGGTTCCACTCTGGGCAGTTGGGGGCTGATCCCGTTGGAGCTCTCTGAGCTACACATGCCAGAATTGTCCTGCCAGAGGATGGGGAGTTGAGACATTGACTGACTCCCAGCCCCATCAATTGTCAGCTCCACAGTACTTTTTGGTGCACGGAGGCTCTTGGGGGTGCTTGAGAAAGCCTTCGGTGGAGCTATCACAGGCTGGAAACTATCAACCCCAGTTGCAGGCGAACTCATCTCAGCCTAGGGCATTGTTCTTATTTATTATAATAGTTACCGCATGTTCATCACAGGAAGCTTGGGAACAGAGAAAATAAAATTCCATAATCTCATTTCTCAGAGATAACCGCTGTCACTAGTCTGGTATACTTCCTACAAAAATTTTTTTGTTTTTCATGGCATGTGTATTCTGTACATGTATATTGGTAGGGTTTTGCTTTGTTTTCTTTAAAGTTTACTTTTGTTTTTCTTGCTGTTTCTCCACCATTCAAAGCAGCTCAGTCCTTAGTGTTGCCTTGCCTCAGGGAGTTTTGAAGAACTGAAAGTAGACAGTCTGTGAGGTTAGTGCATCTTCCTGTCTTTTGTGAAGTCTGATGACTATTGCAGAGATCATTCTGGGTGTTTGGAGGAAAAGGGGAATCGTGAACCCCTGTGTCTTAGTTCAGGCTGCGATGACAGAATACCATGGACTGGGTGGCTTATAAACAATAGATTTGTTTCTCAGAGTTCTAGAGGCTGGGAGTCTGTGGTCAAGGGGCCTGCATGGTCAGGTTCTGGTGAGGGCCCTCTTTTGTGTTGCACACTGATGACCTCTAGTGTCCTCACATGGCAGGGAGCAGAGAGCTCTCTGGGGTCTCTTTTAGAAGGGCTCTAATCCCATCCAATTGAACTCCATTCACATGACCTATTTTCCCCTCAAAGCCCTATTTCCAAATACCATCACATCAGGGGTTAGGGTTTAACTTGAGTTTGGGAGGGGGACACAAACATTCAGTCTCTGGTACCCTGACAGTAGCACAAGAGAATAAAGAGATTTAACCCAAGATTGGAGGGATGCTGGAGAACTCAGGCACATCAGGGCCCCTTCCAGTCTGTGCCTGTTCCCTGGGTAGGTGGCCAGAGCTTAGAAGGGCAACACCTTGATGTCCCAGAAAGACTGGACCTGAGACACAGGGGCTCCCAGACTGGCCAGTGCTTCCAGGACCCCATATGAGGCACAGAAGAAGCAGATCCACCTTCTGAAGGTCTCAGGCCTTCTGGGGCAGTGGCTTCTGGGGACAGATAAGTGACCGATCCAGACCAATGATGATGACTGATGACTTAAGGGGGCTCTTTGACGCTTGGCTCTGCATCATGCTCTGTGACTTTTTTTAAAACCCTAAGGAGGGGGATCCCAGAAATGACTGATGTGAATTATCCCACCACTCCTATGGATGTGCACTCACAACTGACTTTAGTTTAAGAAATAAATAAAAGAAAATGAGGAATTAAATACAATTACTCACCCAAAGAAATAGTCTTGGGAAAATTATTTGTTCTGTCAATATATGTTTATTTACTAGGGTTAGTAACCACATGTATGAGCCTTAGTTTCTCACATTTATTGTCACTGAATTACACATAGCACTATTTTGTAAATATTTTAATCTTTTGCAACTATGATTATGTCTCTTTATCATTTCTAAACTAGCCTATTTTTGCTCTTTCCCCCCCTGTCTGCTCTGTATTGCTTTTCATCAACTCATCCTAATATATAAAAAGCGAGGGGCTGTCATGACCAAAACAACCAGATGGATGACCGAACAGCAGGCTGTGTGGGGTGACAAGGGTGGCAGGGGGGTTAGTGAGGGATGACCAAACGACTGAACAGCAGCATGGGGCGAGGAGGCAGGCAGGGGGGTTAGTGAGGGAAAACCAAATGACTGAACAGCAGGCTGCGTGGGGCGACCAGGCCAGCCAGGGGGGTTAGTGAGGGACAACCAAATGATTGAATAGCAGGCTGTGTGGGGCAACCAGGCCGGCCGGGGGGAGGAGGGCAGTTGGTGGTGACCAGGCTGGAGGTGGGGGGAGTAGTTGGGGGTAACCAGGCTGGCAGACAGGCAGTTAGAGGTGACCAGGCCAACAAAGGGGGCAGTTGGAGGTGACCATGCTGGCAGGGGAGCAGTAAGAGGCGACCAGGCCAGCAGAGGGGGGCAGTTGGGGGCAACCAGGCCAGCAGGAGAGGGCAGTAAGGGGTGAACAGGCCAGTGGGGGGGGGCGGTTAGGGGCAGCCAGGATGGCAGAGGTGCAGAAGGGGGCAGTTGGGGGCGACCAGGCTGGCAGGGGTGTCAGTAAGCAGTGACCAGGCTGGTGGGGGTGGGGGGGGCAGTTAGGAGTGACCAGGCTAGCAGAGGGGGTCAGTTGGGGGCGACCAGGCTGGCAGGGGTGTCAGTAAGCAGTGACCAGGCCAGCAGGGGGGGCAGTTAGGGTGATCAGGCAGGCAGGCAGGTGAGCAGGTAGGAGCCAGAGGTCCCAGATTGTGAGGGGGATATCCAACTGCTGGTTTAGGCCCAATCCCGGTCTAAACTGGCAGTCAGACATCCCCTGAGGGGTCCCAGATTGGAGAGGGTACAGGCTGGGCTGAGAGGCCCCCCGTGCACAAATTTCATGCACCGGGCCTCTAGTATTTCTATAAACAGCCTGTTGTGCCTTTTTCATGAGTGCATGTGGCAGTACATCCCTGGTTCTGTTCACCTTTGTTTGTGCGGGTGAGGGGAGGGTCGGCGAGGGGTTGGTGAGGGACAAGACAAGATGCTTCCATGGGCTGGAAGTTTGGCAGTGACCTCAGTAAAGTGAGGGAGACAGCAAGTTAGCTTTGTGTCTGTAGTGTGTGACTGGGACTTTGGGTGGGTCAGTACAGAGCAGTTTTGTCATTTAAGTTTATGGTACTGGCAGAACTTTAAGGCAGAGCCAGACATCCTGCGGCCTTTTGGAAATGCAGAACTCAAACCTCGGAAAAAGCTTGTTCCCGTATTAGGAATTACTTACTTTAGAAGAGAAGTTAAAAAAGGGGGGGCGGATTGAGAGTAGAACAAAAAACAGTCCTCAGCTCTCAGGTATGGAAGAAGGAATCAGGAATAAGTAGGCTAGAGAGGAAAACTGTCATGCCGGGACATTGCTCAGGAATTTATTTAAGGGGGTAAGTTCCGTGGAGAGTGCTTGGCAGCAGACACTAAAGAATCCATTATTAAAATGAGTGGATTGCAGGTCATGAACTCTGCTGAAAGGTACAGGCCATTTAATGAGAATCCAGTGCAATCAACCTCATTCCTGGCTCTATTTCACATGCTTTTGTATTTGTTTGTTAATTTCATTTCTCCTTTGTTTGGTGTTCCCTACCCCCACTTAGTTCTAATTTATTTTACTTTGTTGCCTTATCTCATTTTGGAACAAAGTAAGATAAATAAAAGCATTTTTTACTCCTTAACCAATACTACATTAGGAGGATTTGGGAAAAAAAAATTAAGAAAGTATTTACTAATCTAGCCTAATCAGGAGATTTCTAGCCCAAAGAATATTATAAAGCTGAGTCAGCACATTCTCATAGGGACTGTATCCCAGATGCACTGGGATATCTGTCATCAATGAAAAAATAGGAGATTTCATTCAAAGAATATGTCCATGTCATTCCTATGGGGCTAAATTTAATGCTGAAGAAAAGATGAGTGTGGATAATAAGTGATAATTTTGGTGACTTCCATATATATATATATATAAATTCTCCATAGAGAGCATTCCTGCACCTTATAAAGAACTTGACACCAATTTCCTTCCTAGATATTGAAGAAGCTAGGATTTTGACTTTGGCTGCTGCCAGTCCAAAATCTTTCCTTACTCTCTACTTCACAAGCAGCCTCTCCTACCTTTCCTCTGACTTCAAATCCAGGACCTTGCCTCCAGTCAGCCCAGGCAGCAGGCTCAGTCATTTCCAGCCCCCGAGGCACATGAGGCAGGGCTGAAGGCAGCAGGGCTGAGGGCGACAGGGGCAGCTCCACCGAGGGAGGCTGCTGGCCAGCTACCTCCAGCTAGGACCCACTGGCATTTGTTGTTTTGCTCCATGGCAGCAAGACCCAGAAGTGGAGTGAATTGGTTGTGGGCATGGAGTGAGGGAGGTGGGGCTGGACTCTGGGGAGAGAGTCTTAGATGCACCTACAGAACCTCTAAGCATGAAGCTGTTCTCATTGACATGGCTCTTCCCCTTTCTCTCTCACATAGACAGCAGAAAGATGGGCTGTGAAGACCCCTTTCACAGCAGATACTGCATCTCTGTGCCAATTTATGTTTCCAGGGTACTATTGACAGATATCTGCTTAAATAAATTACTCTTTCTAATCCGACACGAGTCAATGTTAAAGCAAACAATTGGCTGTCGTCTACATGTTCCTTTCATCTTTAGGTATTGAGGAAACAGCTGCTTGTCTTGAGAAGGCTCAGGAGGTAGGCTAAAATGAAGTTTTTTACAAGTCCTCAAGATATGTATACACAAATTTCCTTGTTTCCCCCATTTTGAGGGAGAAAAGCAGAGAACATATAAGAAAAACACCCAAAAGAAAGGAAGCTCAATTTGAACATTATGAGTGCCAACCCATTCAAACTTCATAAACTTGAATTCCCTAGGCCTTTTAAGGATCTTCCTGTGTTTCAGAATTCATTTATAACAAAGTGATGCACCACTCATACAATTTCATTCACAGTTCACACTAGGTAAGAATTTTAAAAATCAAATGTACAAGTAAATATTGTGTAATTAAATGATATCAGCTATGAGTTCCCAGAATTCTTTAGGAGTGGGGCTTTGAGTGTGATAACTGAGCAACCCCTATTACTATTTGATTTACAAAAATTCCTTAGCATTGGCTGTCATTTACATGTTCCTTCCATCTTTCTGTATGTAGGAAACAGCTGCTTGTCTCTCACATAGTACTTCTAGAACTAATAAACCTATGTTACTACCCTTGATGGGAAAAATGAGACATTTCTGGGGGGCTAGCAATTTGAATCTGTGCCAGCAACCTAATGCACATTCTTGTTAGCCTATAGTCTAGTCACTGCCGCTTCTTTAATTATCTGGTCTTACAAGACTTGGTTACCTAAGTACTATTCCCATTTTAGAGAGGCCATAAACCATACACAGTACACAATCCCCTGATAGAGTTATCAGCACTCGCACCAGGTCAGGCCTTTAGATGTGGTCTCACGGCCCCCACCCCAACACACGGGGCTTTTTGCAAAGCCTGAAAAAGGTCCAGCAGTCCCAACCCATATTTGGGGGACAAAAAAACCAAAGGGGTATAAAGGGAACGCATCCTCCATATTGGCTTGCTCAGGATTTAGAGAGAAACAATCTCCCCCTGAGTCACTGTACCAGTACCTGTAAAACATCTGAAAATAAATGGGTTCTTCCTGTGCCTCCAATTACTCCTGTGTGTTCTTTGGTCACCTGGTAAATTCTGTAACACCCTGATGGAAGGGCTGTTTCACTTTATGTGGTTGGTTACAGTGGCCTAACTGAAAACCTATAATCACGTTAATCAATTTGGCAAATTGCTTTCTTATGACCTCCTATAGGAAGTGTTTCTTCTCCAGCATATCTCAACTGAGTTTTGTTTGTTTTTTTCTGGCATCTTGGTGAATAGGATTGTCTTGGAATCTCAGATAATTTGAATTAAATATCAGCTCCTTTTGGTTATATCTACCAGGTTTTCTGGATATTTTTTCCATTGCACTTCTCATTCACTCTGCACCACTGTTACTCACCTCTGTCATAGGAATTTATAGGGACTGTGTATGATTATCTGAGATAACCCAAATGCTTCATTTTATAGAAAGAATATATTTTGCATTAGAGTATAACGTTGTGATTAAAATTGAATTTATATGTCTGGATTTCTGGGAATTTTCAGTATTTTCTCACAAGTAATGATGTCACCAGCACAGAGAATGCTAGGAAATAGTGTGTTCTCCTCTCTCACCATTCCTCCTCAATATATGGATTCCTCCTTAATACATATTTCACTTGTCCTGGGAGATGGCACTGTTCCTAGAAATAATGCATACAACCAATCCTAGTTCTAAGTGATCATTGCTGCAAAGCCAACTTGATCCAAATGCTCAACAACCATTTCTGGCCCATTTGACCTCTCAATTTCCTTCTGCCTTGGTCACAGTGGCTCAAGATTCTGGTCTAGGAGCAAGCATGCGATTGACTGACCATAGGTTCTATGAGTTTCCATAGGCGGAGCCTGCAGGGGAAGGTGGGTGTTGGAAATTACCCTTCCACAGGACACCATGGAGAATGGGGTATTCTTCACAAAGAAAGATAAGAGTGCTGATTGGAAGGGATATATAGATAGGATGCTAGATAGCCACAAAATAAGTAAATAAACCACTATATGATACATAACCAACTACGAAAAAAAAAGAAGAATTATCTTTGGGGGCAAAGTTTAGAAAAGTAGTATTTGAGAAAAAAATCTGAATTGTGCACTCATAGCCAGTAGCTCAGAAAGGAATTTCCTTCTTCAGGGGTGATGCGAACTCAGGGCTGAGCTGAAAGTGCAGTCTAGGAAAGTGGAGGGGAATCTTACCCATTCACACATGGAGAATATCAAGACTGGTGCTCACCCATTTGAACCACCTGCCCCGCTGATCGTTTATTGGGCTAAGATGCAAAGGAGCCCCTTGCTCCATGTCAAAGTCCCATGGTCTCTATAGGGAGCTGCAGATGAACTTTGTAAGGTCCCACCATCAACTGCCTTGCTTCATGCCACTATTTATCCAGGGCATCCTCCAAAAGACAGTCCTCTCTGGATTTCTGTGCTTTCTAGCAGAGCCAGATTAAGGGGCATGTCAGAATTCTTAGATATGTCAGAAATCTAAGGCTCCTTAATTCATATTTCCTTATAGGAAACACACATTTGTCCTACTTCAGCCTGGACCCCAGGTAATAACCTTTATTTATAAAATAAACTAAGGGCCCCGTGCATGAAAATTTGTGCACTGGGTCAGCGGGGTCTCTCAGCCCAGTCTGCCCCCTTTCACAGTCTGGGAGCCCTCAGCGGATGTCCTACTGATGGCTTAGGTAGTGTCCTAAGCTGCAGTCTGGCCTCCCTCTGCGGGAAGTGACTGGGCTGATTAGGGGAAAGCACTGTCCCCATCACCCCGCTGCTGCTGCCACTGCCGGCTGCCACAGCCGCCAAGGTGTTTTCATCAACACGGAGTCCAGTCCCTTCACCACGAAAAAATGACAACTTGCTTTAGGCATTTTCATGATGTCTCTTTCATAGGATATGACTTTCCTTCCTTCCTCTCTCCCTCTCTCCCCCTTCCTTCCTTCCTTCCTTCCTTCCTTCCTTCCTTCCTTCCTTCCTTCCTTCCTTCCTTCTTTCTTTCTTTCTTTCTTTCTTTCTTTCTTTCTTTCTTTCTTTCTTTCTTTCTTTCTTTCTTTCTTTATTTCTTTCTTTCTTTCTTCTCACCTGAGATATTTTTCCATTGATTTTTAGAGAGCATGGAAGAGAGAGGGAAAGACAGAGAGAAACATCAATGTGCTGATTGGTTTGCCTTCTGCATGAGCCCTGACCTGGGCCCTGGCCAAGGAGGAGCCTACAATCTAGGTACATGCCCTTGACCAGTATTGAACCCGGACCCTGCAATCTGCAGGCCAAGGCTCTGTCCACTGAGCCAAACCAGCTAGGGCAGGATATGACATTTCTTAGCCCCTCTAGCAGCAGACCTTCGTTTTTTCCTCCAGGAGTGAGGTGGAAAAGCCCTAGATCACCTTCTTGGATTCTTATTACCCAAGTTACCAAGAACACTGTGAGTGGCATACCGGGAGCTTAGCCAATGAGTGGTCAGAAAAGGTGTTTCCCTCTGCAGCTCACGTGCTGAGGCAGGACTGCCAGCGCACCATGGCTAGCAGGCCCTCTTCTCTCCGGGCGTCCCTGCAGCAGGCAGCTAGCACTCCCTGTTCTCTGTGGGCCTGCACCACCTGTGGCTTGCCTCACCGCACACACAGTTCCCTCCCACCCACCTGCGCGTGCATCCTCCTCCTGAGTGGTTGTGATGTTAAGGCATCCCCCAAAATTTGCATATTACCTCTTTATATATCTAGATACTTCCTCATCTCACCAATCTCATTTCTGTGCCTACGTATGATCTCCATCAGCCTAAGGTCAGCCAGCTGGCAGCTTGTGTTGCAGTTGGCTAGAAAAATTGAACAATGTGTGGCATTGTTCCTTGTATTGAAGATGAGTGATTTGTTATTTAAATATTTTAATACTGCTTTCTTAGAAATTGTCTGGTTTAGAAAATTATGAAGTAAAACTGAAGAGGATAGAGGAGAAGGAGGAGAAACATAGAGAAATAGAAACATTTTTTGAATGAAAGGAAGGAGTATATAACACACACACACACACACACACACACGAGCACACCACTTACCAGTTATGAACACTGACTAATCAAATTAATCAAATACCTATTCTTATGGGAAAGAAACACAGGAAGGACACTCTGATAGTTGTGACTTTCACATCATAGTTCTTTGGATGCAAGCAAAATAAAGTTATCTTTATTAATAATAACTATTGGAAGGACACTAGTGGTACCCAGCATCAAAGGAAAAGGCAGCCAATCAGGCCATTAGAACTTAGGGGCAGGTCTAGAATTTAGGCAAGATGACTGCCTCTTCATGCCTCCGTTTCCTCAGTTTGGAGATAAATATAGTACTGATTTTCATGAAGTTGTGAGGGTTTCATGAGTTAATGCTTGTGAAATGCTTAGAACAGTGGCTAGAACTTAGTAGGAACTCAATAAAAGTTATTTCTTAGCCTGAATGCAGAAAACTCTCAGGGGATATCAATGGAAAGACCCTGGTTAATGGAGAGATGATGGTGGCTTGGTTGGGAGATATAGTCATGGAGATGATGAGAAATAATCAGACTCAACTTATGTAGAAGATCAGAGTGTGAGGAAAAAAAGAGGAATAAAGGATGATGTCATGGTTTTGGACCATAGCAAATGGAAACTTATAAGTGGCTATTTATTCAGATGGAGAACACTGTGACAGGGAGAGTCTGTTTTTAGACATATGAGGCTTAAGATGGCTGTAAGACCTCTAAGGGCAGATGTCAAGGTCAGCTGAACTCAAAAGTATGGTTTTAACTAGAGAGGCCCAGGCTTGAGTGGAAAATATAAAACAGCAAGATGAATACATGTAGATGCTAAAAAAAATTATTTCCTAACTAGTTACAAGGGGGTAGCTGATATTAATAAATTTCCCCTGACATTAGCTGTATATTCTCCTCCTCTAGCCAGACCTTCAGCTGTTTGGGTTTCTTTGTCTAATGAAGCAATCCAAATCTTTATTCCAGAGGTTTCTGGGTCTTTAGTACGACATTTGCTGGAATCCTCCACTAACATTTCCTGTTGGACACGATAAATCAGGGTAGTACCCATGGATTGGATAGACCTTGGGGAACTTAGTAAAATGGGGTCACATGGAAGTACTGTGAGGGGAAAAGTGGTAGGAGTGGGAAAAGGGTAAGAAAAAAGAGAGAATTTCGTAAGGAAAGGTCTCGTCTTTCTCCAGGGAATGGAAACAACCTCAGAGTACACCCACCCCTCACACTCAGTGGGAGGCACAGCTGAGAATATCTCAGGTGGAATGCCTCGGGCCTTTACTTCAGCACACACGCTCAAAGCAGGTTGTGCTCGGACTCTTGTGCTATTAATGTTCATTACTCAAATAGTCATTACATGAAACTCAGCCCGTTTCTATTCGGCTTTTATTACCACCACCTGACTAATTATTAAAAAGCAAGCAAGCGTCAATTAGCTCCAGACACATGATGACAGTTTCACGGGGGAGACACGACAGGGTTGAACAACACATCCCCCTGGAGTGCATAATAATCTGGCAGACACCAGAGCTCTACGTAGAAGCAACAAATGTGTCTAATTGACTTCATGGGAAATGAGGTCCTCATGTCAAAACATCTGGGTACAATTTTCTGGGCATTTAAACAATTCTCTGGCTCTGGAGAAGCCTAGAGTAGGCCCCAGGCTGCATCTTGATTGGATTAAAGCAACTCCCTTGTACTTGATCTCTACTCCCCCACACTCCTTGCCACATGTGCCTTCCCTTTTGCTCTTGGTCAAACCCACCTGCTGTGGTTTAAAGTGATGGACTTTTTGACCACATCTCATCATCCAGTCCTCTTCACCCTGGCTTTCTGACCATTCTGTGGACAGGACAGAAGGGTCGGATTAGGCATTTTGTACATATTCTCTGCCACTTGTTTTGCTGAAATTGTGTACTTACCCTTCAACTCATCTCCTAACATCACTGACTTAATGTCACTCTTACTGAGTGTCACCAAGCAGTTAGCTGCTTTGTATTCTGTTTTCCCATTTCCTACTTCTGGAATTGTAGTTAACAGATTTACACTGTAATTTAACTGCTCACTCATCTGTCTTTTAACTAGTGCGTGAGCTGCTTAAATTTAGGGAATGTGTGTTTCTGATTTTGTTGTCTAAGATACCAGTTCATGAGCCATTCAGTGAAATTTTGTAGCATTAATGAATTGATTTTTTGCCTGGCCAGCCAGAATAATTAGGGTAAAAAATATAAATACATTTTTATTCAACAGTTGGTACTACTTTCCTGTAGTTTAATTGCCCACTAATAAGAAGTATGGGTAGGAGTCCTGGTATTCGACAGAGTGGTGGTTCTCTGTGTGGTCACCTGGAGCACGTGATGGGAACACAAATTCCCAAGCCATCCGTTAGATGCTAGGATAAGATTCTTAAAAAATAGGGACTAGGAGTCTGGATGCTTAAAAATTTCCCTCAGTGGAATAGCCTCCTTTTAGCTTTATATATCTCTTTCAAGGCCCTGTTTCCAATAGAATCACATTCTGAGGTGCTAGGACTTAGGGCAATGAATTTGGTGTGAACAGAGTTTTATTTAAAAGCATCTTCTGCTTTTAGGCAAGGGTGATATTAGAAATATGTAATAACCATACAGCAAGAATGCTGTAGAAATGATTGTTAAAAGATACACTGAAGCACATTAAAATTTTCAAGAGTTCATTTGAGTGAACATGGATTCAAATTGGGCAAAATCAAACCAGAAGTGGTTAGGAGCGCTCCCCCCACAGGAGCTAGGAGAGAGACTTTGTCAGAATACAGGCAAAGCAAAGCAAGGACATGATTTGATTGGCTGTAGCATAAGCAGTTGCCTTACATAGGAAAGCCTAGGTGATTGTTTGTGATTGGTTGTTCTTAAGTTTCATTTTCTCAGAAGTATATTTACAGGAATCAACTGTGGCTCAGGTTTAGTCTGCTTCCATAGGTTACCAAGTATGAGAGCCATCTTTCAGCAATGATTGTAAAAAAATAGAGATAATAAATGTAAAACCAATGGTTTATAATAGGATCTCAAAATAGCAGCTTTTGATCAACTTTTGGTCTTCTGGCCATAACAGAGGAACTAGCCTTCCCACTATAAATAATATGAATAAAAGCTGTCACCACCACTAGGCAGCAGGGGTATATTGATGGGCACTTGGGTTGCTTCCATATCTTGGTATCCTATATAATAAAGAGGTAATATGAAAATTGACCATCACACCCTCACACAAGATGGCCACCCCATGTGGTCAAAGATGGTCACCTCCATGTGGTCACAAGATGGCTGCCACAAGATGGCTGGCAGGGGAGGGCAGTTGGGGGTGACTAGGTTGTCAAGGGAGGGCAGTTAAGGGTGACCAGGCCGGCAGGGGAGGGAAGTTAGGGGTGACCAGGCTGGCAGGGGTGGACATTTGGGGACATTTGGGCCAGCAGGGGAGCAGTTAGGCATCGATCAGGCTGGTAGGGGAGTGGTTAGGGGGTGATCAGGCTGGCAGGAAGAAGTGGTTAGGGGCAATCAGGCAGGCAGGCAGGCAGGCAGGCAAGCGAGCGTTTGGGAGCCAGCATCCTGGATTCTGAGACGGATGTCCGACTGCCGGTTTAGGCCCGATCCCATTGGACATGCCCAACCGGCAGTCGGACATCCCCCGAGGGGTCCCAGATTGGAGAGGGTGCAGGCTGGGCTGAGGGACACCTCCCCCCCAACCCAGTGCACGAATTTTGTGTACTGGGCCCCTAGTTGTGAATAACATTGCAATGAACATAAGGGTGCATATATCTTTTCAAATTAGTGTTTTGGTTTTCTGCAGATATATACCCAGAAGTAGAATTGCTAAGTTATAAGGGAGTTCTGGTTTTTTATTTTTTTGAGAAACTTCCATACTGTTTTTTATAGTGGCTGCATCAATCTGTATTGCCACCAACAGTGCACACGGATCCCTTATTTCCATCTTTGACAACACTTGTTTGTTGATTTATTGATGATAGCCATTCTGACATGTGTGAGGTGGTATCTCATAGAGGCTTTAAGTTGCATTTCTCTAATGATTAGTGACACTGAGCATCTTTTCATGCCTATTGGTCATCTGCATATTCTCCTTGAATAAGTGTCTATTCAGGTCCTCTGAGGAGAAGTCAGTATTGTAATAGAAGATAATGTCTGCTAAGCTCAATTCAGTCATTGTACCATGATGTCATTTTTAGGGGTTCAAAACTCATCTGGACAAATTAGCACTTGATACTTTACTAGTGACCGGTGCATGAAATTCGTGCACATTAAAAGGGAATTAATTAGAGGAAATATTTTAATATTGCTATTTGCCCTTTATAATAGAAGTGTCAGAGATGAAAAAAAATTAGTAAAATGTATATGAAAATCTTCCTCCTGTCAGAGTGTGGAGCACACCAGGGGAACCAGAGTCAAGTCCCTGCCCACCCACTTGCGCCTTGAAATCGCAGGAGACCCAGACCCAGTCAGCCCCACCCCCTTTGGGCTAGATCCAGACCTGCCCGGCCCCACTCCCGTCAAGCCCCGCCGGTGGGTCACGGTCTCAGGTCCCTGGCCCAGCGCCGGGGGAGGGAGGTAGCACTGCCTGAGGTCCCCTAGCCCAGGCTAGGGGGTGTGCCTGGAGGTCCTCTGGCCCAGGTCAGGGGGCATAGCCTGATGTCCCCTGTCAAGGCCTGCCAGGCAGGGGCACAGCATCAGGTTCCCCAGCCCAGTGCTGGGGCAGGGGGCATGGCCTGAGATCCCCCGTCAAGCCCCACCACATGGGGGGGGGGGCGGCGCAGCCTCAGGCCCCTGCTGATTGCTCTTTAAGGCTCATTACGGGAACTCGGCCTCTGCTATGGGTGCAGCCATCTTGTGTTACGAAATCTCTGCCTCCAATATGGGCACAGCTATCTTGACCATTATGGTGTGATGGCCAATTTGCATAGTCCCTCTTTATTAGGTAAGATTATGAGCTTCTCATTACATCTTTACCCTGGACTGTTGGCTATAAATAAGTGTTATTGGTTACAAGAAAATCAGGTAATATAGTGTGGATAGAACTTCAAAATACATAAAATATAAATCACAAGCCATGCTGACCTTTTCTAAAAAACAAAACATAAAAAAAGAAAGAAAGCCAATATTTACAGAGAATCAGGCTTGTTAAAACCAATGGACACTGATACTAGGGGGATCAGGGCATTTGCTGAGGGGTGGAAATGTCTGGGGAGAGGTCAATGGGGGAAAAAGGAGACACATGTAATACTTTAAACAATAAAGAATTAAAAAAATACTATCTATTTACATTTCATGGTCGCCAAGAGGCAGAAGTAACCCAAGTGTCCATTAGTGGATGAATGGGTAACCAAATGTGTTTTATACATACAATGGAATGTTGTTCAATCTTAACATGGAAGGAAATCTTGTTACATGCTACAATATGAATGACCTTGAGGACATTATGCTATGTGAAATAAGTCTGTCACAAAATGTCATATACTGTATGATTTCACTTATATGAGGTGACTAATGTAGTAAAATTCATAGGAACAGAAAGTAGAATGTTGAAACACGTCCAGCACGGCCAGGGGTGAACCTGAGGAGGGGCAGTGAAGGATTAAAGAAGACAGACAAGAGAATACAGTTGGGACCAGTTGAATCACTGCCTAGATGAGGAAACAGTGACCCAGCCTGTAAGTCGAAGCTTTATTTTATAGTCAGATCACACAAAGCAAAACAAGGGGAGTGGTCAGCATGTTTACAATGTTCTTGTGAATTTCAAATCTATTTAGTTGCTCAAGCCTTGTTTTGGCAGCATTTGCTGTACCTCTCACAGCCCATTAGCTACCTAGGAACTAGGGAGGACTATAAGGTCAAGCTTAATTGTGCTAGGAGGGCTCTGCCCTCCAAGTTGGGACTTGTATGCGGCTCTGCCACAGGTCAGTCTGAGGCTTGATCCTATAGCCGCTCCCTATAGTTTTGGTTCCCAGGGATAGTGGAGGGGGCGTTGTTGCTTAATGGGTATAGTTTCAATTTTGCAAGATCAAAAATGTTCTGGAGATCTCATTCCCAATAATGTGAATATATTTAACACGACCAAACTATACACTTTAAATGGTTAAGATGATAATTCTGTGATATGCGTGTTTTTTTTTTTAACCACAATAAAAATGAATGTATGTGTGGAAATTATGTTGAGAAATACAGGGACATGTCTCTAGTCATCCAGCTATGTTCATAGTAGAATGAAGATTTAAACTCAGCCATCTGACTCCAAAGCCAATGCCAGCCCTATTCATCTCCCTGCAGGAGAGTGGACAAACTCATCACTATGGGTGTTTGGGCCACTTGGAGGTTTCTGCACTATGAGAAAGTGCTCCTTCCTTGAATTTCTTTGTATTTATCTAGTTTTCCATTTCTCTAACAACATCTTCATTCACCTCACCTAGCAGTGATTTTGCAGGCTTGTGATTTTTAGACTTGACAATACCTTCAAGCATCTAGTTATTTTCTCTGATTTAGGTGACATGGTGAGTGGGGGCTCCACCCAATATTTCCTAAAAAGTTCTGTTTTTACCTATTTAACATAGTGAAATTCTGTGTTAATGTATTATTTACAGAAGATAAAAGAGTTCTGACGCCAGGATATTAATCTATTCCAGCCACCCACAGATGGGGAAACTGAGGCTCAGAGTGACTTGCCAGCGGGAAATAGCTATGCATTGTAAAGCCGGGATGAGAATTAGAATCTTTTATAGTTTCTCCTTTAGTTTGCTGCTCTCTGGGGCTCTGCTTGCTAAACAACTTAGCCCTTTGACCACAAATGTGGCTCTCATTCTTTCCATCTTGGTGTGAGCGTGGGTATGTTTTATTTCCTTTTCTAAAGTATGTCTCTGAGGGCATCTCACTCATCTTGTTGTGTGATACAAAGCTTGCCTATACATACATACATACATACATACATACATACATACATACATTCCATATTGCAGCTGCTTGATAAATACCTACCAATTATATGAATAAAATCAGCAATTATCTATTTCAAACTCATAGAGTCATTAACTTTGATCTCTTGTTAATGTGCTTATTAGGGGCAAAAATATAAGTAAGCCTTGAAGGCCAGTTTCAATGCAGAGAATTTTTGGAGCAGTTTTATTGTTTAAAAGTATAATAATAAATTGGAATATATTCTCATGGTGAAAATGAAGCTTTGTTGCTTGTCTGTGTGTCTCTTCATGAGCGCAGAGGATGAGTGGCAGATGGGGACTCTGGGAAGTCAGTGACAGCGGGCTCAGGGTCTGGAGAGCTGCAGCTGCATTTTGGGTGTGTTCCCCTTCTCTTCCCCCCCTACCCCCCCGTCCCCGCCGGCAAATACCTAGTCAACCTTTTCAGGTTCAGTGAACTCAGGATATATTTTTCTAACTGCCTTTTCCATTTGCTTCTCAACCCCCTGTGTACTTAAGTGGCAATTTAATCCATCTGCTTCAAATTCATTTATATTTAACTCATCTAAATGTTAGTTGGAGGGAAGGAAATCTGAGAACTCTTTCTTTTGGATTTAGTTAATACAAATTGATCTTCAATTCCAGAAACCAACGTCATAAACAAAAAATACCATCATTGTTTAGTCTAATTCTTCCCTCTTCTAGCCACACCCAACATTGTGACATAAATATCTAACCTTTAAAATTCTCATGACTTCTACTCACCATCATTTAGCTTCCTTTGTGTCCTTCTGTGTGCCCCCTTTGTGCCCTGCTGTCCTTAAGGAGTAGTCCAACTTTAATGATCTCCTAACACAATTCCTCATATTTTTGTAATTCTTACTTTACTCATTGGCAGACCGCTTATCTGATAAAGAAATTTATGATAAGATTAGAGGCCTGCTCTCTCCTAACTGCTTGCCTGCCTGCCTGCCTGATTGCCCCTAACCACTTCTGCCTGCCAGCCTGATCGCCCCCAACTGCCCTTCCCAGACAGCCTGATCACCCACAACTGCCCTCCCCAGCCAGCCTTATCACCCCCAACTGCCCTTCCCAGCCAGCCTTATCGCCCCCAACTGCCCTCCCCAGCCAGCCTGATCACCCACAACTGCCCTTCCCTGCCGGCCTGATGACCCACAACTACCCTCCCCTGCCAGCCTGATTGTCCACAACTGCCCTTCCTTGGCGCAACCCGCCTCTTCTGCCGAGACGGGTTCCTCCACACTGTGCAGAATCATGGGCCCCCAGGCCTTACTGCATGGAGTGGCCACTGGGCCCCATCTCTGCTGTGTGCGCAGCCATCTTGTGACGGCCATCTTGTGACGATGTGAGGACGTGATGCCACCAAGCTATTATTTGTATAGATGTTCACAGAAAATGTTGGGATGAAACTAGCAATAATGAAATCTATTGAAAGTTTACTAGTGCCAGTGACTAGATTAGTTCATCAATTCATTTTCATAACCACCCTGGAAGGAGGTAGTATTATTATCCTTATTTGAAAGATGGAGCTTAGGCCCAGAGAGATTGAGTGACCTGCCCTTGGTCATACTGTTTGCACATTGCTTGGAAATGGAAACTCAGGAATTGTATGTTATCAGCACTTAGAAGCTCAGTTGTGGCCCAGCAATTCTCTGCTACTTTTCCATCCTCCTATCAACTTATCCTATTCTTCACAGTAGACCCCAAGCAAAAGAATGTCAACAATCACTCAAGAACAAACCATGAACCATCAGCTGTGACACACCCACTCTCAGAAAATAACAAGCCTTTTCCCTGTTCTCCTTTTTCCTCTGGAATTTATCTGGATTAAAGGTTCTGGTCTAATTTGGGAAGAATCACAAATAAGGGCTTTAATTCTAGCTCTTTCACTTACCATGTTACATGATAAAATTCAAGAGGAAAATAACTTCTCTGAGACTGTTTAGTTGTTTTAAAAAAGGTGATATTTATAGACTGGGTGGTTACAATGATGAAATAAGACATTGAACATAAATGCCAAGCAGGGTGCCTGGGCACTTAGAGAGGACCGTAATGCTGGTTATCTTCCTACCTTTCCTAAGTGGGGGCCACGTAGTGATCAGGAGTACCTCATATCTAGGTGTCAGTGATGACCTGGAGACCAGGTATGCTAACACACAGTGAACTCTCACCCTTCTCACTCCTCACACAGTCCCCTCCTCCTGATTTCCTTTGAAAGAAGGTTCCAGTGCTAAAAAAAAAAAAATCACGTTTAAAATCATGTCTGAATCAGAAGAGAAATACAAATAAATACCAGATGATTACACTTATGTGTGTGGAATCTAAAAATAAAAAATAAATAAGCAAAACAGAAACAGACTCATAGATACAGAGAACATTTGACTGCCAGATAGGAGGGGGTTGAGGGTTTGGGTGAAAAAGGTGAAGAGATTAAGAAGTACAAATTGGTAGTTACAGAATAGTCATGGGGATGTAAAGTACAGCATAGAGAATATAGTCAATAAAAAGTAATAACTATGGTGTCAGATGGGTACTAGATTTTTCAGAGTGATCACTTCATAATTACATAAATGTCTAACCACTGTGTTGTACACCTGAAACTAATATATTGTACGTGGACTGTAGTTGAAACTTATTTTTTTTAAGCCATCAGTGTAAGGATAATGACCAAATATCAGTGAAGGGGGGTGGAACATTAAAGGTTAACTCAAATGAAACCACTTGTGTTAGGAAATTTGACATGGGACAAAGTGAAACTGTGCCACACAGAGAGGCAGGTGGCAGAGGGTATGAGGCCTCACCTATTTGCAGACTCCAGTTCTTGTCAGAATTGCTCTTCTCAGGTTGTATATTATACATTACATCTCCTGCCAATTCCAGGAAGGGCCATTAGAAATCATGTCCCAAAGGAATCTACTGCAAGAAGGAACAAGTGCCACATGCCAGATAAATAGGTTTAGTCATCTCCCCACAGAGAGATGTTTCATACTGAAGAGTCTCTTCTTGGGAGAATCCCTTCTCAGGTTTCTAGGTTTCCCAGGAATGAAGAAGGCCCGTAACCTACTTTTGACTTTACACAGGGATTGCTCTGCAGCTAAAAGAAGAGGAGTCAAATTTAGAAATGTCTGAAAGGACACCGGCTATTATTAGATGAGAGGCGAACCAAGGTTATATTAGCGGGTGAGGTACTATCAATTATACGTGGACTTAGGAGAGGATCTTAAATAAGAGCATGGACCGAAGTCCGTGGAAGCAGTAGAAATAATGAGCTTTGCAAAACTTCCCCTCTTCAGAAGCCAAGGCCATGACCATGGCTTATATATAACAAGGCTCATCTATACTAATAATCTATACTAATAATAGAGGATTATCAAATTGTCCTGGATGCCGTCACAGTAACAGTAACGACCAAATAGCAGGCTGCATGGGGCAACAAGGCCAGCAGGGGGGTTAGTGAGGGACAACCAAACGACAACAGCAGGCTGCATGGGGCGACCAATCCGGTGGGGGAGGGCAGTTGGGGATGAGATCAGACCGGCAGGGGAAGGCAGTTAGGGGCGATCAGGCAGGCAGGCAGAGGTAGTTAGGGGCGATCAGGCAGGCAGGCAGGGAGGTTAAGGGTGATCAGGCAGGCAGGCAGAGGCAGTTAGGGGTGATCAGGCAGACAGGCAAGTGAGTGGTTAGGAGCCAGCAGTCCCAGATTGCAAGGAGGATGTCCAACTGCAAGTTTAGGCCCAATCCCAAGGGGTTCCAGATTGGAGAGGGTGCAGGCTGGGCTGAGGGACCCCCCACTCCCCCCCCCCCGGCCCCCATGCACGAATTTCGTGCACTGGGCCACTAGTATGTTATAATGGTATTAGGAAGGACTCTGGCTTAGGAACCCACCTTAATTCATTGCTGCCCAATCTTCTCCACTTGGCACTTATAATCTTTCATCCACTGGTCTTACTTGACCTATCCAACCTTGCTGGATCTTAGTGATCTAATCCCCAACTCTTTGCTTGACAGATGCAATAACCAGGGATTTTTAAGCGTTGGCTCATTCTTACACAGCCTGTTAATATTAGAGTTGACCTTAGAATAAAAATCTCCTATGAAAATATATTTACAGTATATTGTTAGTTTGAAAAATTCTTTTTAAAAACAGTATATTTTAACATGTAATGTGTGTGTATGTGTGTTTATGTTCATTCCTGGGCAATGACTGTGGTTGATTTCTATTTTCTTTAGATTGTCTACATTTTCTGTAATATATTTATTAGACTATTGTTTGGTTTGAATAAAAAAGGAAATTTAGTGGCTTGGTTGACTGGGAAGTCTAGGCACACCAGCCACTTTAGCAACAGCCATAACAAGGGGCTCAAAGCAGCTGCTCTGCTTCATTATAGGTCCTGACCTTGTTTCTCTCCATCTTGTTGTTATTCCCACTCACTAAAGATGAACTTTCCTCCATGTGGCCGAGAAACATGGCCAATGGCAACACTAGTTTGTTCTTTCCACTCTGTAGCTCCAGGAGGAAGAGAGTTTCTCTTGAGGATTCTAATGGCCCCTCTTGGATCATGTGTCCCAGGTAGATTCATAAGGGCTTCAGGAGAGAGGGATGCCCATGGACCCAACTGAGTCCGTGCCTCTCCTGCAGGCAGGGGCACACTCCATGGAAGACACCTCTGACAATACTAAGTGGAGAAATATTAGTCCATCAAAGAAAGAAAACTTAAATCACATGTTTACAACGCGTTACTCTTTTAGTTAAAAAGTATGTCGTTATTTTAGGGGGAAAAAGGCGTATAGACTTTTCTGGCCTCTTCCCATTATCCCAGAGAGCCTGTCACCTTACTGACTCAATACTTTATACTCAAACCTGTCACTATGATGATACTGGGATTTCCCTCTCTGAATAAAATCAGCGTGGAACCTATGTGGAGACCTGGGTTCTAGTCCAACCTTTGCCGTTAATCACTGTGTGAGTCTTGACTGTAACACCCTCTCCTTGGGATTCAGTTCTCTCAATTATGTGAGTACATGAGTTGGGGAGGGATTCAAATGGCTAATGTACAAGCATAAGTCTGAGATACTCCAAATAAGATGTCTCCCATTTTCCCTTGGGGAAGTATCATAGGCACACACAATGAGTTCCTTCAACTATAGTATGTAAACTTCTCAGGATGCAAATGAATGTAAAAACGCTAAGACTGCATTCCTTCTCTGAGGAAAAATTGCCCAGATAGCAGGACTCAAACAGATTCAATGGCGAGAGAGTTGTTTGGTTTCAGGGTTTCTTTGTTGCTGCTGCTGCTGCTGGTTTAGTAAGACCATGGATGAGGCACATTTCAAATGGTACAAAGGGTTACAGTGAGAAATACATTTTTGTTTTATGTGTTTTTGACTCTTAATCTTTTCCATTTTAGTCCCAAAAGATAACTCTCAAATCACTCTCTTGTGATTCCTTCCCAGATAAATTCTCTGCATATCTGAGCGCATCATTCCTTATCTCTCCTGCCAGTATTTTTTAACACAAAAGAAATAGCTATTGCATTTAGCACCTTCTGGTATATCTCGGAGGCTGTTTCAAATCATTGCACAAAAACTGTTGGGGCTACTTAGTATTCTATTGAATAGGTTTGAAAATTTATTTGTGAACATTTAGGTTTCATAAATAATGTTGAACCAAATATGTTTTATAAGTCTGTGTTTATATGTGAACGCATCCTTGCAGAAAAAATATCTAGAAGTGTAAATGCTATACCAAAAAGTCTGAGCATTTAAGATTTGGAAGACCTTGCCAAATTGTCATCCAAAGATAATTAACTAAGACACACTCCTGCCAGTTATGAATGAGGGCATCTACCTGTTTCCCTCATCAGTGTTGCATATTATGAAACTTTTGATTATGGCCAATTTACTTAATGAAAATTTATCGTTTTAATTTGTAGTTCATATACTAAGAATCAATATATCGGAAGATCTGTTTCACAATAATTTGAATCTATTTTAAGCTACTAATCTATACATATTAAAATGGTTAAGAGAGTAGATTACTATATTTTAACATATTTAAGCCCTATTTGTATTGTTTGTTCTTGTCCTCCATTGATTCTTTTTTTCTATTGGCTTGAGCCTCTTTTCCTTATTGGTTTATCAGACCTCTTTTTATACTAAGGAAAATAGCCCTTTGCCATCTACTGCAAATATTTTTCCTAGTTTCAAATTTTTATTAATTTATAGTATTTTTCCCACATACATTTAAAAATTTTGCATATGCATTTCAAGATACTGTTTTTTATTTAAAGATATTTGAGCTTTCTGTCTAGTAAAATATTTTTCTTTTGTGATTATTTATAGTTTTGTTTTGTTGGTGCTTTCATTTACTTTCATTTAAATCCTTAATGTATCCAAAATATTTTTGTTGTAGGGAGTGAGGCAGGGATCTAACATTTTTCTGAAATGAATGTACATTTGTTACAGTGTATTCTATTAAATAATCTAGTCTGCCCTCCACTGAATTAGAATGCCACAAATTTCTACATGTAAGTGAGTCTTTTTTCTGGACTCTCAATTTTGTTCAAATTATCGGTCTCTCTATTTGCTTATAAGTTTCAAACTTTTTATTACTGTGATTGTATAATATATATCATACACTTAGAAATTTGTTTGCATTTACTTTTGTTTTACTACCAACTTGTTAAATATTTTACTATTGATAAAGCAAAACCAAAATAAATTCCACAATTTGAGTATACCTCCGAAGCCAATCACCCACAGCCACGTAATCATAACTCAAACTGTCCTGATTTCCCCGAAATGCTAACTCTGACCTGAAATGATACAGCTTTCTTTGTGTCAACATGACCTTGCAGTTTCCTAGCCAATCAGCTACAAGCATGTAAGCTTACATAGTACTACTACCCACAAAAGAAAGTTTTAGTAACCAAAGGTAATGAAAAACAATGTAGTTCCTCCCGCATGCTTTATAAACAGCTGTAACTGCTGAGAGCAGAGCTTTTACCACTTTCAGTTTTGAAATCTCCTTGTTCATTCAGTTTGTTTCTTGAGCAAAAAACCAAGATATTCATATCAAGCAGAGCTCTCTGAATTTTCTTTTGACACTATGATCTGAGAAGAGCATCATGGTTTTTAATTTTTTTAAATATTATGAACTACTCTGTTCTATATTTTTCATGTGAATTTAAGTATTATCTAATGACCCTTCTCTTACCCAGTTGGTAAAAAACTGTTGGTATTTTGGTTGTAGTTATATCATAGTTGCAGATTAGTAAAGAATAATTGACATTATTGAGTTTTTCTATGTAAGAATTGGGCATTTACATTTAAGCAAATCTTCTTTGAGCCCCTTCATAACTTTTTAACTTTAAAAACTTTTTATTAAAAATATAACATGCAGAAAAATAAAATGTGCATACATTTATCACAAATTTAATATAACCACTTAACTATCACCAGATTAATAAATACATTACCAGCATCCTCAATATTTCTATCATATCTGCTCCCACTTACTAGTCCCCATCTTCCTCCAAAGTAAATACTGTAGTGATTTCTACCATTAAAATAAAGTAATTTTTGCTTGTTCTTGGGTTTTATATAAATGAAATCATGCAAAATGTATTCTTTTATGTCTGGCTTCTTATAACCAACCTTATGTTTGTGAGATTCGTTAAATGATTGTGAATAGCTGCAGTTTGTTTATTTTCATTTCTGTATTATATCCATTGCATAAATATAACCACGTTATTGAACTGTTCTATTATCACACGTGCTTTTCTAGTTTGGGTTATTAATATACACACCCATGAGTTTTGGTCAATACTGCACACAGGTCTGATGAGTACTGAGAAGTGAAATTGCTGATCTATAGAATATGCATATTTATACATTTAATAGGTGATGCTGAATGATTTTCTGAAATGATGAAACTAATTTACCCTCTAATTACTCATGTTCTCACCAACAGCTAACATTCTCTGTCTCTTTAATTTTAGCCATGTTGATGGGTATGTAGTAGTATTACTGTGTGGTTTTAATCTGCATTTTTCTAGTCCCTGAAGTGCGTAAGTGTCTTTTTGTGTGTGTTTGTTTTTGGCTACTTGGATAGTCTGCTTTGCAAGTGCTTTTTCTACTCTCTTGTCCATTTTTCTATTAATGTCTCTTTTTCATATTTATACATAGATATTATTAGATCTTGTAAAGATATATTTCTTATTAAGATTATTCCTATATTTGAAAAAACTGACATTCCAAATGAGGTATGTTCTACTATTATCTTTTCTAATGCTTTTTTTTTTGCCAGAGTACCTTTGGGTTTTCCTAGGGAGAGCAAGACTCCTTAAGTATTTTTCTTTGATAGTTCCATTAATGTCAACATCTACTTTCATTTTGCCATCTTCAGTTCCCAAAAGGAAACTCTTATAGGTAGTAACTGACATTTATCTTGCTCAAGTCTTGCTCTATTGCTGTTCTCACCTGGCTTGTTGCTTTGACAAGAATACTGGTCCATAGAAATACTTTTAAGAGCTATTGATGTGAATGCTGGCGTATTCACTGATTCCGCTATGGTGAAATGTCCAGTCCTCAACCCAAAATGGCCAACCACACAACTAAGGTCACTTCAGAACTCTCTTGGAACTAATACAGGCTCTGAGATAAATTCATTCCTTGGCAGAGAAAACACTAGGTCTCCTCTATCCATAATTTGGTTGCAGAGTGGAAGGATTTTGCCTCTTTGTGAATCCTGTTCTCACCTTCTGAGTTTCCACAACAGTGTTCTTGACCATCAAAAGCCCCATAGTGTATTACAGTGAGTAGCTGGGTCGCTGTCTTTTGCGCTTAAACTTGAATTTCTGCCTTGGCTTCTTATCAGATACTCACATTTCTTTGAAATGGGATTTACCTTTACCCCTGTTAGTTTTCCCAGGATGGAGGACTATCTCTGAACCTATGTTCCTGCTGTTGACTGCTGAATGCTGGGCTGTCTTGGATGTCCTAGTTTGCTACTATTATATTATCTTGATGCCATGCTCTTGTCTTAACTTAATGGAATTCAGTGGTTCTCAATACTGTACATTAGAATGCCTCAGAGGATAAGGTTGCTAGATATAATAAGGGCTTCTAGTTAAATTCAAATTTCAGAAAAAACAATAAATATTTTTAGTACAAGTATGTCCAACATATTACATCAGACATACGTATACTAAAAATTATTCTTTATCTGAAATTCAAATTTAAATGGGCATCCTATATTTCAATTTGAAGAACCTGGGAACTAGGGAAAGTTCTGAAAAATACTTTTACTTAAGCTCTACCACATACCTTCACATGTAAAGATTTTTATTCCATTGGTCAATATAGTGGATCCTAAGCCAAGTGTTTATATTAAATGCTAGGGTTAAAACCACTGCTCTGATTGCTTGGGACTAAAATCATCCCCATAACCCAGCTGTGGGCAAACTACGGCCCGCAGGCCGGATCCTGCCGGTTTGAAATGAATAAAACTATTGAAAAAAAAGACCGTACCCTTTTATGTAATGATGTTTACTTTGAATTTATATTAGTTCACACAAACACTCCATCCATGCTTTTGTTCCGGCCCTCCGGTCCAGTTTAAGAACCCATTGTGGCCCTCGAGTCAAAAAGTTTGCCCACCCCTGCCATAACCTGATCTACCACCACAGTGGTCCCATCTAATCTTTAGGCTCTGACTATTCTTGGGCTTTTTAGTCATCCCTTGATCCATTCATTTATTTGCCCATTCAATACATGAGTGCCAACCCCAGGTCAAGCATATGCTCTTGAGGCTTTGGGTTAATTTCCTGAATAAATTAGGAAATTTAGTAAAATTAACCTCCAGATGAAGTCAAGAAAGATTTCTATTCTCTGGCATATGAAGGGAAAAAAAGTAAATCATATTTCCCATGGGTTCTAAAACCTTTGAACTCATCTTTAATTCCATTTAATCAATTACATAAAGACAATAGCTTATTCAATGGTTCTAATTATAAGTAGATCAAAAGGAAATGCCCTAACCTGCTCATAGAAGATTTATTCTTAAATTCTTATAGTCAGTCTTTGATGGAAAGTAATTACCCTTAAAGCACTTCACCAATTAAGCACATGTTTTTCCTAAGAGACTCTTATGCATCGTGCAAGTGATCATTTGTCATCTTGCCAGTTGGAGGAAATTAATGCTGACTTTGGACAACAACTTGCTCTTCCATGCCCACTATGGATATAGTGCTGCAATGTCATTGCCCTGGAATGACGAGTACATCATATAGGTTTCCTTGGATGGTTAGTGACCCTGCATCTCTCTTGGGGACTCTTCAAGGATTTCTGTAAAATTTCCCCCAAAACAAACTTCATGAATTTTATGATCACAATAGAAATGTTCTTTCACCTCTGACCTGTTGCTATAAAACTAATGAAGGAACTATGAAAGAATCCTATATAATAAAAGGTAAGAGATCAACCGAAGGACTTATATGCATATAAGCATAACAAATGGATGCAAGACACTGGAGGGGGGGCGGTGAGGGCATGTGCCAGGGGTAGGGGAGGCTGGGGGAAGGTCAATGGGGGGGGAGACATATGTACTACTATTTATAATACTTTAAACAATAAAATAAAATTAAAAAAAGAATCCTATATAATAAAAACCTAGGTGACATCACGCGACGCCCTTGTGCAATGTCATCACAAGGTGGCTGCCATAAGATGGTCACCACAAGATGACCTGCAGGGGAGGGTAGTTGTGGGTGATCAGGCCTGCAGGGGAAGGCAGTTGGGGGCAATTGGGCTGGCAGGGGACAGCAGTTGGGGACAACCAGGCCAGCAGGGGAGAGCAGTTGGGAGTGATCAGGCTGGCAAGGGAGCAGTTAGATGTCAATCAGGCTGGCAGGGTAGTGGTTAGGGGCAATCAGGCAGGCAGGCAGGCAGGCGAGCGGTTAGGAGCCAGCAGTCCTGGATTGTGAGAGAGAGGTTCGACTGCTGGTTTAGGCCTGATCCCTGTGAAAACCTTGATGCATTTCAGTTTTCTGGAATGTAATAGTTTAACAGGCATAAGTTCTTACGGTTGTAAACCTAATTTCCCAGTTTCCTCCCATGTGGGAGAGTTAGGCTTGATTTACAATATTATGATGTGGGGGACTTATTAAAAAATATACCTGTATTGTAAAGATGACTATCATTCTGCCCATAGCAGAGGCCTGGTTCTGCAATTATACAACTTCCTGAACTAGTATTGTTTATTTGCATACACACAATAACAACAATAATGAATTTGTAGATTCACTGACTATCAAAGTAAGAGCTCATTGCTATTGGTGAGGTTATACGATATAAAATGATTAATATAACACCAAAAATCCACAAGGAGGAGAACAGAAGAGAAGGTTTCAGGAGCAGGTTTCTTTATGGCTGTTACTATTTCAATCCAGTTCAACATTTGGATTTTTTCAGAATTGAACCCCTGACCTGACATGTGTGGGTGTGAGTGCAGCACGGTGGGTGAGAATGCAGCCTCTGGAGTCAGGCTGTCTTCATGCTGGCTCTGCATTGATCAGCCATGTAAGCCTCAAGCATTAGGGACCTCTTTTAAGTTTTACTCATTTGAGAGATGGGGATGATAATACCTGGTGTGTGTGTGTGTGTGTGTGTGTGTGTGTGTGTGTGTGTGTGTGTGTGTAGGTTGAATGAGTTAATGTATGCTAAGTGCCTAGTAATGGCTGGTATTTAATAAACGTGAACTAACGATATTATTATTGTGTATTAGCACAGAAAAAAGAGTATTTCAATAGGCATCACTAATTGCATCAATATTTTAACCCATCTATTTCCACCCTTACTCCACCCCTCTTTTCTTATTCTGCATTAAAATGAGTCCCTTCCATGTCTATTTTCATGTCACGACTTTCTTTCACTTTTGTATTTTTCCTTTCCCAATCATGTCTCAGTGGCTTCTGTTCTCTTAAACATAGAGTAAGAACTAAGTCATACCTCTCCATGGGTGGAGAACAAATAGAGCCAATCACAGCTCTCTGTCTTGTGGCAGAGGTGGCAGCATGTAACATTAATATGCCACTTGCTATGAGCCAGGCTCTCTCTAATTTCATCTTCACAACAACTCCATGAAAAAGGTGCTAACAGCCTCCTCATTTTGCTGAAGAGGCCACTGAGGCACAGACAAAGTAATAATTTATCCATGATCACAGAGCTTCACAGTCAGGATTTCAACCCAGGTAGACTGGCTCCAGAATTTATGCTCTTAACCATTCCTCTCTAGTGCCCCTCTGGAGGAATTAGGAATTAGGTAACTGTAATGCAGTACAGTGACACTTAGACCCCTAGGACTTACCCTACACCATGAGATCAGAGGCAGAGTGATTTTTCAACATTCGCAGGTCAAGCACTGATGCTCCCCATGACCACCAAACATGTCGCTCCATCTCTGGCCTCCTCTGACTCGGTACAATGAAGTGCCCTGGTTGACTGACCTTAAAGGGTGTGTCCTTTGCCTTTGGGGTTTTCAGTTCAACCTTCAGCCATTCTAAAAGGCTCTCGTGTTTTCTTTGTTGTTCTTGTAGCTGTTGCGTGTGTTTTAATCATTTTTTTGACAAATGGATTTTTTTGACATTTGGACTTTGTTTTAAATCATATTCAGAAAGACACAGGTGCTCTAGTAATTCATTTCTACTGAATTGAAAAGCCTTTGGGGAAGGATGTGTGAGAGAAATCTCTCTGTTCTGATTTGTCAACACAAGGAGATTAGTAAGGAATTTTGAGTTAATCTTCCCCTTGGAATGTATGGAGCTCTGACTTAGTAGGAATCCTTACTAATGTGTAAGAGAGGAGGCACATGGTGGCTTCAGTCACGAAAATACAGATTTTCTGTACAAATAACAGCAGGAACCATGATTTATGCCTCATTTTTTTATTGCAGTGTCCTCAGTCAGGAGTGCCCTTAAATTAATTAAAGACAGCATTTGTTTCCCTTGCATCTTTAGATTCTGGCTTCTATAGAGCTGGGACTTACACACACTTGGAATTTGTTGGCTAGAATTTTAGAACAGATGGCCACATGCTTTTTTCTTCTCTAGGAAATTTGCTTGGTTGTCTGTCCTCTAGTTCTCATGGTAACCAAAGAAAAATGTTAACATTTTTTTTTCTCACAAAGTAAAATCAGCAGAGCTGTCAGAACAGGTGCAGCTGTTTGATGAGGGCCTGACCTTTTGTCATATTTTCTAGTTTATGATACTGGATTCTTATTACACTTGTACCTTATTTTTAGTGACAGAGAGTAAGAAGAAGACAGAATGAATCCTTGTTACATATAGCCTATTTAATAAATTTTCATTGCTGTAAGAAAATTAAAATTCCCTTGAAATATGAAATCTTTGGTAATAAAGTCCAATATTAATACTCAGATGAAATTATTTTCTTTCATTAGGTGGGATATACCTGCGACCATCATAGGTAACTTTCACATGTTACAAATTTATCATCTCAGGATTTCTGAAAAAAAAATCGTAGCATTCTGTTTTCAGCCAATAGATATGGAAGCAGAGGCATTTATGAAGGTCTGGCTAGGGTGCCAAGCAAGGACTGAATATGAACTTTTATTAGTTGTATATTTGCAGTGTGTTCACCATTATTTCTTGAAATGGGGGGATGTTCATCTGCTACTGAACGGGTGAGCACAGATCCAGGAAGAGCTACTAGTAGTTCTGCAGATGTAAGCATGTAAAGTTGTAGGATCCTGGGAGTCTACAAATAAACATGTTCAATTATTGGGGACTAAATGTAAAGCAAAATCAAGAGTTCACAGGCAAATCTCTCAATCTGATTATATTGTTCTCCCCTGTCTGGGTGACTACATGGTGGTATGTAGCCAATAAGCACAGAGAGTAGGCACACCTGGGAGTCGCAGTTGATGAAATATGGCTATAATGTAGTTAGTGTTATGGATAATCTTAGAATGGAATGGTCATTTGCAATAACAGAATTCTTGGTGTATGCGAGCCCATTTTCAGACTGGTCATTATTCTCATTCATGGATTATCTATCATAGTCACATCCTTTTTATTGTGGTTCTGGATAATCTTGTAACTTTCTTTGTTAAGAGAAAATATTTGTGTTATAAATTTGTGAGGGAAATTAGATTTTTGTTCCAAAATCAGAGGTGCACTGGTAAGGCAGGACAAAACAGCAAGAAAGAAATATATCTGTTCTCCATGGTTGTCTGAAATACTGAAGGTGAAGTTGGATGAGCTGTTTCCAAGGTGACTTTGATGAGGCATGTGCTTTCCAAGCATCTGGGGAATATTCGTTAAACTCACTTTACTGATTTGCCATTCTATATAAGCTTTTGTCATAAGTTATAAGATTTATGATAATAATGATGCAGGACTGTTACCATGGGTTTGTACGTCAAATCGGAATGGAATTTTTTGACCGGGTAATCATGGTGATGGGTTGTAGATATTGGTAGACATTGCTATCATTTTATGTTGTTTTAGGAGTTTGCTCACTCCTAGTAGATAGTGTCAAGATTAATATAGAGAGACACAATAACACAAGTATCATAAGCTTTAGCTTTGGAATCAGACAACTTTGAATCCAAATTCTGGTTCTCCAACTCAGTAGCTGTGTGATTTGGGGCAAGTACTTAAGCATCAAGTTGGAGGCAGAAATTGTACTCCTTTCAGAAGGCTTTTGTGAGGATTTGGGATGTAATCCAAGTAAAGTGCTTAGTACATTGCCTGGTTGATAGTAAGCACTCAATAAATGTTGGCTAAAACTACTACAATGAAGAGAGTTTGAATTTAGCTTATTTGGTATTTTCATCTTTCAGTGTGGGAGATGTTGGTGTTAAAGAAAAAATGTATTCAGATTCTTGTTAAATATAGTATGGAATACTTTATTCAAGAACGGGACTGCTGCAATGGGGCAGAAAGCTCTGAACAGAATAAGGACAAGTGGGATATATAGCCCAAAAGTGATGGGGGTTATTGGATGCAAAATTACCAAGAGGAAACATCAAGGCTAGGTGGATTTTTGCTTGGTTGAATGCAGGCCAGAATGCTTAGATAGCAAGAGTTGGGGATGAGGAATGTGATTGGATATTAAGGGTGGGGAGATTTTTACTAAACTGATCCCACAGAATTTTTGCGAAAACTGGACCAAGTCTAAGATTAGGGTCCTGTCAAGAAGAAGATTCCTTGGTCAAAGGAGAGAGTTTTTGTCACTGGTATAAGGGATTATGTCCATATAGGATTAAATATCAACCAATATTCACGGAGTGCCTTATGAGTATCATTGTTTCACTTTACTCACTTTATGAAAATCTAAAGAGTAAGTACTACGATTCTCGTTTTTACACACAAGGAATTTGAAACCTACAATGGTGAAAGAATTTTTCCAAGATTACCTAGGTGGATTGATAAAGCTGGCATCTGAATCTAGAGTTTTCTGACTCCACAAACCAGCATTGGTGGGCATTGTTGCATCTTGAGCACATGTGGCTGTGTGGATAGATCTAATTTAACCTCCAATTCTTAGCAGATATCTACACTGAAAATTATAATTGTTTTTATACAAGTTCAGAGGAATTACAAATGCCACAAAAATTAATTTGTAATACCAAAGTCAAGGACTCTTCAACCTCATTACCCTCAGCACCATAATGTTCCAAATCATGAGGTTTTATGGGACAGTCTCCTTGAAGTTAGAAAGAAAATGAGAGAGAATGTGTTGGGAGATATGACTCCTACTGTGAGTGTGTGTGCACGTACAAGCACTTAAAAACTTGGTAAATAGGTATTGTCCATGTAAGGAAATCTATTAATGATAAATCAATCTGTGTGTATCCCCTCTGTCGTGTCTGTGGACAAATATTTACTATCCTTTCAGCAGCCATTTTTTGTCTCTTTTGCAGAATTCCTTGCTCACTTTCAGGGCACCATTTTAGGAAATGAGATCTGATGCAGCATTATATGTGTAGCAAAGAACCTTAGGATTAATGTTGTAAAACAGACACAATACACAGTTTTCAAGAGGGGTTCCATTAAGTGTTTCTTCCAGAGTTAGGGTCCAATCTCTAACACTTACTTATTTTAATTTATTTTTAAATTTGACTTTAGGACAGTACTTCTATGAATGATGGTTGCATTTTCCTTGGCCAAGTGTACTTTACTTAATCCAAGATTCTTCTTGGATAATTTCTGTCTTTGTTATAACAAAGAAGAAACAAAATAATGTCTGAATTCCATGAAAGTCACAGAAGAGTGGTTTAGGAAGAGTTCAGAAATCCTCACAGGGAGTTATGGGTCTATGATTACTTTGGTTCTCAAGAATTCTCCCAATATTTGATATAGAACCTGATTTACAGTAGATACTCAGTCAATGTTTATTTGATGAATGAATGAATTGTTGCCATAGCTAAAATGTCCCTGAGCCTGGACATAGTCCCTGGACTGGACTATGACAGGAGAAAGCTTTGATTTTCTTTTGGGTTAGTTAATGGAGTCACACTGAAGATACATAAAAAGCCATAAAAAATGAGTGACTAATATACAAACATTTATATTTCAGTGTTAGGAAATATGGTAAGATTAGGAAAACAGTTAAGACAATGACTTGTACAGAATTGACAGTTCAAGCAATGAACATTTCATGGATTACAGTTAAACAAGTTAAACATTACATATAACATACGTGTATGACAGACAGCGCTTCTGATTTTGATATTAACATACCATTGATTATACACATGAGAAATATTGCCATTTCAATTTGGGATTGTGAAATATATAACTTTTTTGCTAAGACACTTCAAATTACAACATATCTCAGGCAGCATGCAGGAAAAGTCATTTATTGTACATTTGTTAGGACATACCTTGCAGTAAGCTTCCAGTTTTTGGTAGTTAGATTAAGAATATAGAAACCACTGAAGTGATAATATGGTTGAAATCAGCAGTTGTATTTACTGACTGAGAGAGAGCATTTTTGATAAAAAATAAAACTCTAAAAATTAATTCATTAGGAAAATGCACAGTGATCATAAACTCAATTCTTTAAAAATTGTTTTTTATAAGTAATTCTCATTTATTGGTGATACAGCAGCTGCAAGAAATCTGAATTCTGAGAGCTGGGTATACATTACAGCAGGAATTTATTCCTCTGTGGGCTCACATGATTACAACAAAGATGCTTCCCATCTGAAATCACATATTATAACAACGGTGCTATACAAACATCACAAATATTTGGTGTATCAGAGCTTAACAAATATTATGCCGCGGTTATTTCACAAAGAGACTAGGTTAACAGGCAGTGTAAATCACATAGTTCTTAAGATTTTTAAAAATACATTTTATACAATTGGCTTCTAATTTCTTCACTAACGTTTAATTTTGGTGTTTTTTGTTTCTTTGTTTTGTTTTTTTCTTTTGGTCTCATACTTAGAGTCTTTAAAGAAACTATGAATATCTGGCTATGCCAAGAAAGTCAAGAAGACTGATATTTTCCCACAGGAATATGGCTGAGTTACATTGAACCACATAGTCAATAGAGCAACATCTAACTTAGATTCTTTTAATAATTCAAATAAAATCTAATTATTTTAAAAGCAGTCTGAACAAAACTATAAGAATCAAAAATTTTATTTACAAAACATCTGAAAATATTTTTTAAATGGCTAGGTCTTTCTAACTGCACAAATTAAATGTCCTTGGTGTACATAGTCTGTTAACCTCCCATGCAACATTGTTAGACCTCTGAGCTAACGTATGAGGTGGTTAGGTGGGAAAATTATTTGATGGTAATCTTGATTCGCTCAAGGTACTTGAAAAGGAATGTCTTAATGCCTTCCATGTTAGACAAAATCTGTCAGTAATGTTGGTGCCTTTAACTTGAAAAGATTAGCTGAAATTCCCAAATGTAATTTAGCACAGTAGAAGTAGTATAGGAAAATTATATTTTCTTTACAAAGTGCCTGGTAAATTTACCATCAGATGTTGGGTCAACTGCATAAAACTAGACGAGAATTCCAAGTCATTATTACTCTCATTTCCAAGGTGTCTGTGTATTACACTGGCTTAAAAATATTTTCCTTGGTCCTTAGAAATACAAAATACTGATTTTCAAAAGATAGAGGATGATAGAGTGAGCATTTCTTATAATCACATTCATAATAAAAGCAGTTAACCTACATTTTATAGATCATTAAACAATTGTCTTTGGCAGAAGACTTTATACATAACTTCCTCCACTTTAACATTTCATGGAGGCCATTTCCCTTTTGGATGAAACGAACTGAATGGTCACTTGTTCACTATTATAGGTTAATAGGAAAACACCACAGATATAAAAATATGTAAGTGTAGCACACATTCTTTTTGAAAATTATATTCAACATGTATTAGTTCACTGATACTGGAGAAGAAACTTTACACAGGCATTTCTAACAGTGTTGCTTAAGGTCATAATTTTAACAATATGGTCAGAAAGAGGGCGCGAATACCTTTGTTCCCCACAAAATGTTATCGCTGAAACACACTGAAAGGATCCACTGGGATATTTTTTATTATTTTACATGTGTGTCCCACAAAATGAGTAATATATGATGCATATGCCTTTACGTGTGTGTGTGTGTGTGTGTGTGTGTGCGCGCGCTTGTGTGTATGCTCAAAATGGTGAATGTTAGAGATTACATTCATTGGCATGAAAGCATAAAAACTGAAAAATTCAGTTAAGTATCCCAATGTATCACTGACACAACACTACTCAGGAATTTCAAAGTGCAGTTAAGTTATTTAGAAAGTAGCTTTAGACATGTGAACATCAAGTGGAGGAACATTAAAAGTGCTAACTCCATTTTTTTCAAGGTAGCATCGCCTTCTCTCCATTTTGGCCTCTCTTCTTTCCACTCTCCCTGTCTCTGTCTTTGAAGGTCATGTGTGATGGCTCCTTTAAACTGTGCACACAGGCTGTGAACAGGCTGTTCTTTTGGGTGTGTGTGTGTCCTGTGCAGGAAATTCATTATCACCTCTTAGGAAGAGGGGGGATTCTGGCACAGTGATCGGCCACCCTTTTCTTTATGAAGTGCCTGTTGTGCTGGCTCCGAATGAGTTCAGCTTATTATCAAAAGTATCCACTAAGCTTATTCAGTGGGAACAGATCACCATCATAGCCATCAAAGGCGAGAAAGTCTAAATCTGTTTTCTACCTGAATTCTTCCTTCTCCCCTGCCCCCACAGAACACTCCCAGGGGTACAGAGCAGTGTTCTGTGCAGATATACAGTATGTACAGTATGCTAGTCATTCTCTTGCACTTGTCTAGGAAGTTACAAATGTCTCCTCAGTGTGAGCTTCCTGCTGTCTACAATTAATAGATGAAACCCAGGGAAGTCCCTGTTGTATTAACAGTTGCGCCAACTCTTGTTATTATGGCTTATTAGAAAAGTGTTGAATTGCACCACTGACCTACGAAAATAACCATGAAGGGCACTGAAAAGCAAAGCTGTTGGGAGATAAAAAAAACAATCACCTGTTACCCTCACCATCAAGACATTTTCAATGTACCATAAATAAGGGTCTTTAGATTTTCTAAGCTTTCTGAGGTTGTGGACTATAACTTTGCCTTGGGTTTAAGAGTATAAAACAAGTCAACTGTGGACCACAAAGTTCAGGAAGGAGGTCAAGGCTCTGTATCTGAATCCCCGCCAATCTGATCCAGCCCCTTCTCTTGCAAAGGTATACTTCCATCGCCAAAGCACCTTGACATTGGTGATTGTTCTAAGTGTCTTCTCAGGGTGACGTTAACATTGAGTGAAAGAGCATGCCAATGGAGATGGACACATGGTGGAGACAGAGGAAGGAGGGACTGTGCTTTAGCAGGAACTATTTGGTGAGCAGGGGTGTGAGAGAAAAACAGGACAAGGCGGGAAAGCCAATGAGGAAATGCTCTCAGGGACAGGAAACACACCCCAATGCTCCAACTTTGACCAGCAACAGGAGAGGAACATAGACTCTGGAGGGGCAGGTAGAACGTATTATGATACAATGGTTACTCTTTCCTAGTAATTCCTGAAAATGAGCAGTCATTCCACAATATCTAACAAGTTTGATTCCCTCTAAGGGAGATTTTTTAGCATTTTTAGCATAGTTTTAGCATTTTTCTCCAGAACATGGTTATTGAGCTTCCATTTTCGCCCTCTTTTTGCACACTCTGAATTAGGAAGCATCAAAATACATATGGTTGTTTTAAGTACCTGTAAATGGGATATTTTCAGGTTAGATTTAAGGAAGCATGTGCATACACACATAGCTCACAATCTTAAATGCCCTTTCGTAAGCCATTTGTGTAAGTAAAGTCACTTACTAGTTCTTTTCTCTCGTTCTGTACCAATTTTAAATAAACCTCAACAGGGCTCCCAGAGGTCTTGGGATGGATATCTACATTGTCTGTGGTTTCCAGGTTCTATAAGCCATGGGAACTTTTGAAATTATCCTCTAAAACCAGTACTCATTTTAGCTCAGTCAGTCCATACCCACTCTTCAAACCAGTGTCATTGAATAGAACTCAGCGCTGCCACACAATGGTTTAGCATTAAGGCAAATGGGCCAGTGCTATTCAATTAAGGGAAAGGTTTCCAAAGTCATGCCCTGGGCCCTGGGCTGTCAGGCAAAGCAGATTAGCTGTTGGTTTTTAAAAAGAACTAGAAAATCTGATTAACATCTGTCTGATTGGAGAGCCTGCCTGAAGCTCAGTTATCCAGTTAGGAATATTTGTAAGGATTAATTTTCCTTCAAATTATATTGTCAGTCCAAATGGTGGGCATTTCTGTCCATAAATCAAAATGTGTTGGGCCTAGATGGAACCTTCCATTTAAGCTTTTAAGCGTTTCCTGTGAGGAAGCAGAGTTAAACAGTGAGTGACGTGAGCTTTTCCTGACCACTTCAGAGCACTGGTTAGTTCTCAAACTTGAACGTACACCAGAATCATAGCGAGGGCTTGTTAAAACCCACACCGCTGGACCCACTCCCAGAATTTCTGATTCATGAGTCAGGGCTGTGGACTCAGGTGCAAGCAGAAAATTTGCATATTAACATATTTCAAAGTTGTTGCCGATGCTCCTTTGTCAGGGACCGTGCATTAAGAATCCTTTTAGTAGCTCAGAAAATACAGTATAGTTTCCCAATCACCCTAATTGCACTCCTAGGTCAGAACTTTTCCATGTAGAATGTGAAAGTCAGTATTAGGTCCCCCCCCACCCCCATGGTCTTATAATGTATGTAGATAATTCAATTTGTGCTAGTTTAATGATAATCTAGAGGTTCAGAAGTCTAAGTATCATATCAACACATACAGCAAACCTGTAAGTGGAATATGACTCCAACTTATGCTCCAACCTTGACCTTCCTCTGAAGGGAATATGATTTTCTCTATCATTCGAGTCCTTATAAAGCTATTGGTGGAAGACTGCACAGCAAGCATATCAAACTCGTGGCCCGTGTTAGCCTTTGAGTTTGACATGCTTGCTGTACAGCTACTCTTCAGAGTGTTGTTTTAATAATACCACTGAACTTCTCTCTTGCTGCAAAGGGTGATATTCTCCCTAGTACCCCAGGACAGTCAATATGATAACAGCCATGTTTGTCCAGTTTCTTCACTTAACACAGACAAAAGTTTGTTGAGATTTTTCTAGTAAAACCCTTTTTAAAGTATCTCAAAGGCAGGAACCTACATACTAGTATAAAGGGAGGGCAGGAACATCAAGGGCAATCCACAAAATTCACTTGAGGAGGAATTAGGTTGAACAAGCTGTCAGTACGTGCCTTGCGGTTAGAGATTGCTGTTTGTCTGATTGAGCAAACAAAGAGCAAGTGGGATTGGCACAGGAGTCGAGGAAAATGAGAAATGGGTGTGTGTGAATGAGCAACTACCTGTGCAGAAGACAGGTTCGGTCTGGTCATGGGGTCTTTGCCTTACACCAGCACCTCTGGCTGATTGACAGCGACCAGGAGGGCTTAAGGCATTCATCTCCAGAAAATGCTTATGGAGTTGATTTGTTTTTTTTAAAAAAGGACAGAAAATCTACCTTTCCAATTTAGGATTTCCTATTTAAATGTGACATGGGGCTCAAATTCAACATGAGGGAACTTATTGAAATACATAATTATGATGCCTACTGCAGCTGAATAGCTGCTCTATGTGAAGATTTACCAGAGAAGGGCAAGTCATTGTATCCCTAGGTGGCAGTCATAGAAATTATGATAGTAATAACAAAAATATTATCTATTTTAATGTTCTCTCTCAAGAGTGGAGCTCACAAGATCACTTTATTTGTTGTAATGCTGGGGACTTTTGTTTACCTTTCCCCCTCACAAATTTGGCTTTGTGCCTCAGAGCTCATAAAACTGGAATGTTTCACTGCTAAGATGTTGAAACGGTTTTGCCATTTTCAATGACATTCTAACTGGGATTCCTTCAAGAGAAAGCTTACATTTGTTCCACTAAAACATTCTTTGTTTATAGAAGCAGAGTTCACCGTGGTTGCTTTTTTGTTTCTCCCCCCCCCTTTTTTGCCATGGCAATATCTACATCCTCTTGGTCATTTCTGCAACTGTGTGCAATTTCAGATTGCTAATGGGACATTTGGTCTGTGGCAAACCAGATGATTGCTAGGGGTGGGGTTTAAGTATTTTTGTAAAATCTTTTTGAGTAGTAGTCACTTTCTCCCTAACAGGGGAGGTGTTTAAAAGACAGCGGAATCAGTAGCAATGCAATTCTTTTTCCATCTTCCCTTAGAATGCTTGTATTTTTAAATGCCTTTCTGCCCCGGTCAGTCAGTGCACACCCTGTTTGTATTCACGCACTTGGCACTTTAACTGCTGCACTTTGCTGTCAGTCTCTCTCTCTTAAATGATTGTCATTAAGAACAAAGAGTGAAAAAGAAAAGAGGAATTCTCCCGGGAAACTGTGTGGAGTTCAAGCTTACATTTAGAAGAATGGTGGGCTTAGCTTTATGAAGGTCACGGATATGGAACCCATTCCAAGCTTATTAAATGTTCTATTGTAGGCAACCCCCAAAGGGAGAGGCAACCTCTTAGGGGAGGGCATATTACTTTTTGATAGCAGCACACAAAGCATTTATTTATGCAAAATAAATCTTTAAATTCCTGCCAGACTTAGTGTGGTTTCATTGGCGTGATATTTTCACTGGTGATGAAGTACTATGAGGAAGGACTGGCTCACAACATAAAGCGCCTTCAAGCCACACCCAGTGGATGATAACAGGGAGCCACAGATCATGCAGGGCCCTGTGGTGCTGGAAAACCCAGCTACATGTGATGTCCCTCCATGTAATGACGAGCGAATTCAAGTCCAGCAAGAGCTAAAGACTCATAGCCCCTGGAAGCAATTACATACTGATTTTTCACAAGAGGAAAGACTTGGGGTCTCTTCTCTGGTGACTCTTTGAGGTTAAAATGAAGAGAGCACTGTGTACTCTGACACTGGGAGACACTGGGACTGAGGTCGTCTCCTCCAGTGGGCTATTAAAATGTGACAGCAGGGATTGACACTCATTGAAATGCAGCCAGATCCCCCAAAGCCAACGGAGCAACAGGCAGAGTTAAGAATTAATGAATTATTAGTAACGCTCAATAGAAAATATATTCAGTAATGGGGAGGCAAATAATCTTTGGAACAAGCTTTTACCGACAATGTTAAATAAAAGACTTGAGTCTTTGGCTCATTGTAGATTTTCTATGTGTTAGTTGTGTCAGAATCCATTTATCTCATTGGTGAAAGGCAGAATGCGAAGTTATGAAAATTAGTATTTCTATGTCTATTAAAAGAAAGTTACTTGGTAGGTTTAGAAATGGCTCCATTAAGCAGTCTCGAATTGATAAAATGTCTCTAGACCAAAAATGGAAAGTTAATTTAATTAGCGTGTCATAACTGGCCACTTCCTGACTAAATCAGGGCTAGCGTTAGTTTTCTTGAAATTACCTTTGTCTTGAATTCCTCCTACTATCCTAGGGTGCCTAGTTTAATACTCTGCACAAAGTAAATGTTTGAGGTTTACGAAATTGGATGATTGAAAAAAATGCAATAAACTCTGACATTTGATTTAAAAAAATGCTCCACTGCCTTGACTGTGTAGATGTTTTTACAAGTTTTAATTGAATATAAAGCGAGTCAATGATCCTGGCAGACAGACTTGCTAAATTGACTAATTTTCGGCCCTCTTTGGTTGAACTTCTTTCAGGCTAATTTTCCAGTTGATGTTTATCTAGCTCCAGTATCCAGATCTGAATTTTAATTGATGAGTCCTGTCCAAACACGTCCAGCCCTTATGGGTTTGCAGAGACTGGGCAGGAAGGTAAAGTGGCTTTTAAGATCCTGCCTGCAAAGCAATGTCTGACTTTTGATGAATAGTTGGAGATATTTCCTCAACTCTTTTTCCTGAGTTGCAGTCATTTCTTTTTTTAAAGTGAGTACAGTGTTAATATGGAGACAATCAGAATGATCTGTGTTACAAAGCTTTTGGAGCAACCAATGAGCTACTTGTCCATTTCTCCTTTTCTTCTTTTCTATTACAAGCTCTGGAATGGCTGTTTCTCCTGGGAGAATTAGGAGATATAAGGTGGAGCTTGGGCTGTGTCAGTCTTTGGCTCATTGTAGATTTTAGATGTGTTGGTTGAGTCAGAATCCATTTATCTCATTGGTGAAAGGCAGAATGTGAAGTTATGAAAATTAGTATTTCTATTTCTATTAACAGAAAGTTACTTGGTAGGTTTAAGAATGGCTCCATTAAGCAGTCTCAAATTGATAAAATGTCTCTAGACCAAAAATGGAAGGTTAATTTAATTAGTGTATCATAACTGGCCACTTCCTGACTAAATGAGTGCAAGGAAGTGTTCCCCAAGGAACAGGACAGATACACACTTACAGGGAAGAGCAGAACTTCAAGAGATCTTGTCAGAAGCCCTGCCCTCTGTAACCCAGGAACCTGTGCCAAACCCTCTTCATTGTTTTCAAATGTTAAGAAGTATCTTGTCTGTTGCTTTAAAGAGGCCCAAACCAATTCTGGTTTCTTCACAAGACAAATCATGTCTTTGGGTAAAGTCATTCTAGTCCTACCCGTGGATCTCATGTTGGTCAGTGGAAGCTTCAAGCTCTGAAGAGGTATGGATTAATTCTAAACAGCGACAAAGCAATTATTTTCAGTTTATTAATGAAACCCCTTTTGGAATTGGAGTATCAGAGCACTGGCTAAGAAAGAAAAAAATCCAAGAGTAGACTTTTTGCTAGACCCAACCCATTTGGCTATGCTGCTTTCTCAGTGTTTTTTTTTAAAAAAACTGGTTCCATGGCAACCAGTTTGAAGATTCGCTCTCCATGCAGGCAACAGCATAGATTGAGCTGCAAGACTCTGGGAAGGTTTGAATCAAACAAAATAGCCTTGCTCAGAGCAAGAAGAAAATTGCTGTAGGTAATAGTCACATCAAGTGAAAAAAAAAAAAAAGACTTCTGGCATTGTTCCAACGTTCACAGACCATATCCATCACAGGAGTGAGCAAGGGTGATGGTCTGGCTCAAGGACTAGGGTTGGCCCCATCTATTTTGCCTAGTTCTTGACCCTGTCTAGTAACTGAATGAATCATGATCTGTCTCCTTTGGCCTACTGCTTGTTTGCTTCTAGGTACTGCATGAGTGGAATGTGGGGGGAGGGCAGTGTTGAGCACTGATGTTATTACATCCCATATCTCAATAACTCACATGCATTTTCTTCATAGCTTTCAAAAATGCATTTTTTGCTTCAGTTTGGTATTTAAATCATCTCTCTAGTTTGCATTTAAAGTTTAAAAGTTTAAACACATTTTTTAAAGTTGATGAGCGGGGAGGATAACTCTTTTCCTTTTGGCTTTCTCTCACCATCTGCAGTTGCTGCTGCAAGATGTGCACAGGGATTAAGTCAAAAGCAGTAAAAGGGGACCTAGAGGCAGGGTTGCTGATGCTCATAGCTTCTACTGAGTCTACTGCTCATTGCTTCTATGGGTGCTAGACTCACTTCTCGACAAAATGAAACCAGTTGTTGGGAAAATTCCCAATCCATCTGATGAGAAAAAAAAAAAAGTAAATCTATGCAGAATCTGTGAGAACCTGAGAACATCCAGAATATTTTATTAACTGTATATTAACTGTAGCATCATTGGTTCCAAAGAAGATACAGCTTCAAATTTCCTATAGGATTAATGATGGCAGCAAAAACCTGTTCTTAGTTTTAGACTGAAACAGTAAAGAAATATTTTCTTGCAAATGTTAACAATAGTTGCAGCTAATAAAAATAACTTTGTTTTTCCATGATGTCATCCTTTTGCTTAGATCCAATACCAGAAACATTTTGATGAAATTGCAATAAAATAAAGGCCAGTTTTTTCAATAGCAAGTGTCCCAAATGGGGTCCAGTATGTAATGAGGCAGTTGGTTGGACAGGCTCCCGTGCCTTGGCATCAACAGTGTGCCCCTCACGACCCGCTCTTCATCCTGTACCTTGGAGGAATCTCAGGTACCAAATGGTTGAAAGGGGTAATTTGCCTGTTTGTACAATCTTGGAAGTTCAGTTGGTTCAGTTGAAAATATCTAAGCTAAACTACAACTCGTGGAGGTGCTATGTGGCGGTAGACGATCAGGTATTTTGGCAGAACTGGGTGGGACTCCTATTCCTTTTCTCCCAACATGCAAAATATATTTCTAGATAACGTCAGCTGATGTATGGGAGCTGGCCTGCTTGGTGCTGTTTTCATGGAAAATACAAAATCTTATCCTTTCAATCCCCCACGATTTGACTAGACAGGGATATTTTTCAACACCTTCGAAAAGGCAGATGGGTAATTGGAAAAGTCAGAAAGGAGCCCTAATTGAGCCTAAAAACTTCCTATCAGAAATGCTTGCTAAATGAAGGAAAGAAAAATGAATTTCTTTTTCTTTAAAAGCTACTTATAGAAGGCTATCTATTCTAGAAGGCTATCTATAATGAACAGTATTCTAAGTAGTTTCAAACAACTTCGAATGTGCATCTTTTGCTAAAAGGAACAATTCAGGAATGTGTTTCCTTCCCTCTTTTTCCACCTAAAAAAGAGGTCTGATAAAAAGGAATAGTAACCTAACATGGGCTTTTAGAGCTGTCCTAGACACCCAAAAATGCAGTTCTAGTTATTTGACATTCATTACCTATTTTTGTGTTTATATTTGTATCTCCATGCTTGAGGGAGAGTGGGATAGAGGAGATTTAATGCTGAAACCCTGGCTGATTCTCACAGAAATAATCTTTAAACTAGCATTTCAAATCTTTGTTTGTTTTTACACTGGCTGAAATGGCCCTTTTTGGTAGAAAGAAGTTAGCAAACAATAGTTCTACCTGCTGTGGATGAAAAGGCTAGTGTTTCAGAAGCATTTTAATTGCTGATAGGTCTGTCTGGGCTTTATTGTTTATTTGAGCCAGACTCAAGCTCAATATCACATCTCATGTATTGTTTTAAATATGTAAATAACAACATCAAAATGGAATCAGCCATGTCCTGGTCTGGTATCTCAGTTGGTTAGAGCATCATCCTGATATGCCAAGGTTGTAGGTTTGATCCCTGGTCAGGGCACATGCAGGAATCAACCAATGAATGCATAAATAAATGGAACAAATCAATGTTTCTCTCTCTCTCTCTCTCTCTCTCTCTCTCTCTCTTTCTAAAATCAATTAAAAAGATGAAATCAGCCATTTATAAATGAAATTGTCAAGGTATTAAGTTATGAAATTTAGAAAGTTCATGGCTTAAAAATTATTGAAGGCATTTTTATGAGGTCTGATATATTTCACAAAATAACTTAGTTATATGAAAAAGTGCACCAAAAGCATACTTTTGGTTTTGGCAACAACAACAAAAATTATGTATACCCAGCTTAGTTTTTATGTAAAAATCAGAGAAGAAAAGTTTACGTTTTACTGCTGTTGCTAGAAACTGGGACTCTGTCTTCCTTAATGGGAATGACATTCAGTATCTTAGACAAGGATAGTCTGTGCTGAAACATTGATGCATTTTCTTTTTGTTAATTCTCTCATTTGTAAATATGTTCTTGATAAACACATAGATAATTCTCATCCCAATCATTGTTTTACCATATTACTCAACTATATGAGCATTAATGAGAATGTGAAATCTTGAAAGATTACTACTTTGGAGTATTTCCAAAGTTTAGTGTTAAGATGAGTATAAGAAGGTAGAAAGGTACCTATAGAGAAATTTATTTTTTATCAAAACTGGACATGTGGATCATATCACTTTTAAACATTTATGTAATTTAGTTTCTTTTTTAGGTGAAATATTTTGACAAGTGGTTATATATTGGTTATTTAATAGAATTGTTCCTTTCCACTTGGAAAGAATGGGATCTTCACATTCAATCACATTTTTAGGAAAATGTCCTTAGAGAATTTATCTATTGTCCTATCATGAGGCTTCCAGGGGTCAATATAGTAATATTGTAATAACTATGTAAGGTGCCAGTTGGGCACTGAAAAATATCAGGGCAAACTATTTTTAAAGTATATGATTACCTAACCACTGTGCTGTGCACGTAATACAAAATAATTTAAATATAAACAGTTATTGACAAGTATTTTAAAAATTAAAAATATTTCTGTAAATTAAAAGTGGGTTGTTCCAACTTGGGAATATAGGGAAAGGTCTTTGAAAATCTTCTAGGTGAATAAATAATTTCTAATACAGAGTGGCTATAAATCAATTTTCCCCAATACACTCTTAGATTTGGCTCGGTGGCTTTGTCTTTGTCGTCCACAAAGTAAGAGTATATTAATTGTCAGAATTGACTCAGTAACATTGAAGGTCACTAATTTCTCTTTCAGTGTGTTTGGTTATTAATGTAAATTTTCCTATCATTTGTATATTCCTATTTCTTGGAAGCATGGAAGCCATATATGGTTTTTTGGTGTTACTTCACTTTTGGGGGTGTATGTGAGGGTCCTTATCCCCAGTCCATACCCACATATATTGATAGAAATGGCAAGATAGATGGGCCCTGAAACATGAATAATGTTGGCTTTATTCCTCTTTGCATCCATCTGTTGTAGTGTGTAGCTGAAGGGTATACTCAGTCACTAGAGTATAGCATGGCATTTCTATAAAAGACAGTTTTCTAGGTGGAATGTCACCATATTTAATTTTTCCTATGACAAACTCACTTTCAGAAAAACATGTCCATGAACCCTTTCCCATTGCTGAGAGGTAAGAGTGAGCATTACTAAGGAAAATGAATATAATACAAGTAGCTATGGAAAAATTACAAAGGTCGGAAGCAGGGAAAAGAAAGATTACGACTGCATATTCCCCAGGGGACATGTCTCTGGATTATTGAAAAAGGCAAAGACTGCATGAGTCTAAAGAACGTGATCAGGTCAAGCATCTGTGAAGCACAGCAGTGATTGCATACACATAGACCAGGCGATTCTGGGCAATCAAGCCTTCCTGCAAAGACATCGGTCATAGATTTAACTAAACAGTCATGTTGCTGTTTGAAATAATGATTTTTCCTAAAAAATAAGTAAATAAAATAAAAAAAATAATTTATGCAATGACCACTGACTTAAATGTTCCATATGAAGGGATTATTAAATCAGAGGATTTTTGACAAAACTGAAAATTGGGAGAGCCTCTGAGTGCACCTTTTCTGACATTGCGGCAGGCAGGGAAAAAGTCACAGAAAGCTAGATACTCACCATGGCTTGTTGGCTGGGAAGCAGACACACTCTGTCCCTTAGGAAACCCACCTCTCAGTGGTTGCTCCGCCTATAGATAACACGATTTCTGCTTTGGGAGGAGATTAACGATGGCCTAAGTAAGTGCCAAAAATGAAATATCTAACTTACAATTGTTTCCCATTCTTGTGTTATTCTTGTTGGTGAAATGCCATCAGGACCACTCAACACTTGAAATCTGGTGGGTGGAAGGCAGTGAATGTGGCTAGAACTGATGAGGACATAATGCTTAAAGAGAGCAGAAATGCAATCCATTACCCCAAATTTGTAGGTAGATGAGAATGAAAGCCAGTGAATCTACTCATAACAACATCTTTCTTTTTCTGTAAGATGAGCATGATTTTAAGCAAGTCTCTTCTACATACTCTACTCCAGTGGTTCTCAACCTTCTGGCCCTTTAAATACAGTTCCTCATGTTGTGACCCAACCATAAAATTATTTTCGTTGCTACTTCATAACTATAATGTTGCTACTCTTATGAATCGTAATGTAAAGATCTGATATGCAGGATGGTCTTAGGCGACCCCTGGAAAGGGTCGTTCGACCACCAAAAGGGTCGCGACCCATAGGTTGAGAACCGCTGCTCTACTCCTTTATCAATTAAAGTAGATTTTTACCAATAGCTAGAATGCCTTGACCCAATGAAGTGATTACTACAACAATTAGGGAAGCAACTAGTTACACACTTCTGATGATCAATTTTATGGGGATGGATATATTTGATAGAATGCTCCATATGCTAAAAAATGATCTAATGTGTAACTGTTTTAGGGCTTATGTTCTTAGATGCCAAACATATGTAGACAAAGAAAACAATTAGTGAAATGGCAAATTGTCCAACGTTTATCTCAACACTATCAGACAATATTCTGATACTGTGCTCTCTTGGGAGGCTAAAAAGGAAACACTGAATAATCAAAGAGTTGACATTTGCAAGAGTTGAATACTAGTATATCTATTTTCTTTCGTTTGGATGAGGATACCACTTGCACAATAATACCTTTTGGGTTTTTATTTCTTTAAAACATGAAAACAAAATATGAAGTAGATGACAATGAGAAGAAGGAAAACATTCCATACAGAATATGCTGTATAACTAGTGATTAAGTCAGAAACAATTAGAAACTTTATTTCTCTGTGTCAAAAACGTGTACCATGTATAAGGAGCAGCACAATGAGTGCGTTTCTCCCTAAAGCTGTGCACAATACACACAAAATAAAATAATCAAACAAAATAAAATAATTTTACACAACTATAATTAATAATAAACCCTGAACAACCAGAATCATATCCCTATAACATAAAATTTTAAAAAGCAAACAAACCCAAAAGCTTTGAAATTGAAATTGACCAATGGCAAGAATTTCTCAAAAGTCCTCTGTAACAATTTGCTATGGGCCTATTGACATTCCAAATATGGCTAAAAATGAGCGCAAAATCTTTCTAATGTTTAAACAACTCATGTCCCCTGATAACATTTACCTGGTGTTTCTAGGCTAGTTTTCCATTTAGTAAATCTTAAAAAAAGGGGAGGGGCAGGGAATTAACATGTGCCCCCAAAGGAGTTAGGCCACCAGTGTGCTAGGCCATGGCAGGTTGGGGTGAGTCTCCAAAAGATAAGAATTGTAGAGAGAGAGGGCATAGAAAAGTGTTGTTATCAAACCAAGATAGAAACTGGGATTAATTGGGCCTTCGCAGTGACGTGCAATACCAGCATGATTGCCTTTCTTGGTTTAAGATGAGATGTCCTATCTGCAAGATTGGCCAAGGACACCTAGGATGTTTTTCCTAATCTATGCTTTATACTCTCAATTAAAAAAAACAACAACACTTAAGTATTTGAACAATTGTATTTGCACAGTTTCAATGTGTTATTTTAAAAGTGTCCTAATTGTGTTTTTCCTTGTAGGATAAATCTGTTTCTATGTGGCTGGGTTGACTTTTACTCATGGAAAGAGCAATCACATTAACTGTGAGCCGGCTGAGGGCAAGGATTTGGGCTGTTTTGTTCACACTTTAGTCCCCAGGTGGCAGCATAGTTCCTGGCATATTGAGTGGGTACCCAGCATTTAATTATTAATTTAGCCACCAAATCTTTATTTAAATGATGAATGATCATGATCACTGAGTGGAAAAAGAGAAAATAGTTCTCAGCACTTTTTATTTCTTAAGTATCTTTGAATTAATACAGAGGGCTAGGGGTGTCTCCATTCTGAGAATCTTTATAGACAGAGAACTCTCTAAGAGGGGGCCAACATCATTCCATTTTTCCTCATTAGTGGACTCACTACTTTGGAATGTGGGTTTATCCACCACGCTCTTTGGTATTTTAAAATAGAAAGAGCCATTCCCTTTCCAGGGATCAAAAACCTCCCAGTGCAGCCCTGCTGGGAGGCACTCCTCTTCTCCTTTAACTGCTTACCCCTCAGTCGTAAGTAGAGAAGACTCACTTGTAAAGACCCATTCATTGGTCAGCCTGACCTCTTTCCTACTCAAAAAACGCAGGTACAATCAGAGGGGTCTGGATGGTGAAAGAAACAGGGCTCAAAGTAGCCTTGATAAAAAAATAAAATGAACAAACCAGCACTATCTACCATCTGTGCCAGACAGAGCAGATGTGAAATAAATACTTCAGGGACAGGGCGCTGGAAAAACAGAGGCTCTCCAAGCCCAGGCACGCCTCCCGCATCCACTTCTCCACACCTTTCTCCTTGGCTTTCCTGAATCAACAGGCGGTTTTTTAGAGGCCTCTGGTGTGCTCCACATGGCTACTATTCCATGAAGATACTTTGTGGTTTGCCTGCTGTCCTCTCCATTGCTTTAACGTCCCCCGTGACAGTTATTGCTTCTTCAAAATGAATGTGCAGCTCCATGAACAATAAGCCATTTTCTCCTTGTATCCCTAGTCATAAACTCAATAACAACACAAAAGTTACAGGTGAAAAGAAAACTCACTTATGTCTTCAATGTCCGGTTAACGCTGCTGAATGGGAGAACAGTGTATGCTATGCTCTACTATTTACAGATAACGCTTTGTTTTATTTGTTTTTCGTCCATGCACTGTGTAACAGGTATCACAACAACATTCCCAAACAGGCACATGAAGGAGGAGCAAATGTTCAGTCGTGACTGGAACAGGATTGTGCAAGCCATGGATGCTTTTGAAAAGAAAACCAACAGATGATCCATCCCAGGCAACAGCAACATGGGACTGGGACACGGATTGATGCAAATGGCAAAGGATGATGTGAGTTTTGAATGGAGTTGTTCTTCCTGTTTGCAGGAGGAGGGGATGGGGGACCCGGGGAGATAGCTGGGCTGAAACACCAGAAGAAGGGCCTTGCCAATTACAATCCAGAGCTAAAGAGAGAAGAAGTAACGGGTTTTGCATGTTTCTGGGAATCTAGGCACATTATTCTTCCTGTACCTGTTGATCAGGAGTGCCAGGCAGCATATCTTTAAATATCAGACGGCATCGGGAACCATCACTGCTTCCTGGCTCCATCCCAGCTCCCACACTTCTTCTCAGAGGCAGCTTCACCTCTGCTCACGGTCCAGAGCTAAGCTGGGATTTAGTAACGTGAAGACGGGCTGCTTTCTTCTTCCGTGCCCATATCCCTTCTTAATCCAAAATAACTTTTAAAGTGTTTGGGGGAAGGGAAGGTAATCCTAATGACTTAAATTTTTACCAAAATCCATTTGCATTTAGATTGGTCATCACCTCCCACAAGAGAAGCAAGAACCCCGATCTTCCCAACAAAACAAAACTAAAACAATAAAAGGCAGACATCAGCCACCTCCCAACCCCCCACTGAAAAGAAGGCAGAACAGAAAACAAATCAAAGACTTAAGGACTTAGGAACCTGGAGAGGACACAGCCCGCCTAGGCCAGCTGCCCCTGTGGCCCTGCCTCCACGCCTTGTTCCATGCGACGATGCCCCTGGGAATGGGAGGTGATGGTTTCTCACTTCAGCCCTAGTAAGTATGCTCTTGAAGCTGGATTCCATCAGCAGGTAAGAGAACATGACAAATGTCAGTTTCCTCTGTTCATTGTACGTATTGTTTATGTATATATGTATATATATATAAATTTACTACATCTGATTGTTCCTTCAGAAGCCTTTTATGTGGCAGTAGGCCTCCAGGGAGGAGAAGAAAATGTACAAGAGCCACAGGAGCACAAAGAGGGATGATGTGAGGAGCTTGGCAGTCCGGGGCCCACCCAGCTCACCTCCGATTTCTGGCCTCCGCCGATACAGCAGCACCCCCACATTGATGAAAGCAAAAATGGTGAAGAGAGTGACAGAGAAAGCTAGCGTGCCGGGGGACACTCTGAACTGTGCCCCGTGGGCCGCATGGTAGATGGCTGCGATGGACCAGGCCACACCGATTCCCAGGAAGACATTCACCGCGTTGCTGCCAGTGACGTTACCAATGGATGCGTCTGCGTACTGGTCCTGGGTAGCTGCCACTTTGCTTGCAAATGTGTCTGTAGAGGAAGAACAAAGAGGCAATGACACTTAGCCTTTTTAAGGTGTCTGTGGGGTGCTGGAAGCTTCAGCTGTGTACTCTGAAATCAACCCCCCCATAGAAACCGAGTGACAACAGGGCCATGATGTTCTCTGGAGGCCCAGTGGTCTGGTCAGAACAGGATCCAGGATTCAGGACTCAGGGATGCAGTGCTGGCTGTTACAGGTGAGCTTGGTCAAGTTCTTTAGCACAGATGGCACAGCTCTTTGATACTGAACTTACAGGGCAGCATGGTCATGGCCCAGGTTCTAGGTCACTAAAGTTTAAAAACGGCTGCTCGAGGTATTACTAAAAGATGCTGTATCGTCAGCTCTAGGTTACAGATGAGAAAGTTAAGGGGTTAGGAGATATTTGCACAGATTCAAGAGCAAGTTACTGAAACGATGAATTATAATAATAGCTGGCATTTACCCAGAACCTTGTGAATACAGGAGCAAACTCTATTTCACTGCATTGATAGTGATAATTCTATGGGTGGAGGAAACTTTATAAATGAGGATGCTGGGCTTAGAGATACTCAATTTCTTTTCTATTGCCTACTTACTGATATCAAAGTCCTTTCAGCTACCTTTGCAAAATACCTTGCACACACAGTAGTTTTATAGTAGATGTTAACTGGCAAGTTGAACTCAGATTTGCAAAGCCAGCCATGGCGGGTGTGATATGACCACAAGGTATTATGTCATGTGCTCTGGTCCTCTTGAGATCCCTGGCGTGCACTGAGCATGCAGGCAGTTGTATGATCTCTGGGCTACTTTCTCTCCTTGGTGCTATTCTGCTGCCACCATCCTTCTTCAGTAAATCTCCAATGGGGACGACACGTGGAGCATCTACTAGTAAGTTCATATCAGCCTGTAGATTCTTGTGCTTTCCAAAGAGTGGGAAGGTCACTGAGGCTGCTGGAAGTGCAGTGTCACATTCTCTCTAAAAGGAAACTGGTTGGCCTGTGGGCTCATCTCACTGACTCGGACCACTGCCTGTGATAGAAAGCAAGTTCCACTTGCTATTTTGCAAAGAAGCAAATACTCTGTGCTATATGCATGTTACATGTTTATTCTCATCCAACCCTCCTAGTCTTTAGAGTGGATGCTATTCCTTATTTATATTTTGGGAAATGCCATTGAACTGGATGTTGGTCAACAGAACAAGGGTTTTTAAGCCAAATCTGTTTGATTTCAGAGCCCAGTCTCTCCACACCACACGCCCCTCCGGGAAGACTAAATTCTTCCTCTTCTCTTGGTCCCTTTCACTGACGGACTTTGAAACAGGTTCTCGCAGAACGCCCTCTCCTCTGCCAGGGAACTAGACTGAAGAAGGTGTGTGCTGCTTTGTGCATTCAGATCCCACACAGCAGCCCCACCAGGACTACTGTGGAGGCCGGTGAGTGAAAGACAAGCAAGACTAACCCTTCAGGCCCTCCTGCACTCACTATGAAGAGTTATCAGAGCTGCTTCAGGTGAAGTTGTTCTGATTTCTTTCCTTTTCCAAGGACAGGCAGCTGAGCAAGGGAAGTAAAGGAACAGAGGCCAAGGCAGGAGAAAGCAGCTTACAGCTCAGCCGCTGTGAGGACACCTGAGACGTTTATTCTGTGCTGACATGGCTGCTGCACCAGCTGGTGGCAAACAGATGGCACCTTAGGCTGGCCGTCGGTGGGGGCATTCCCTCCCCGTGCTGCAGGGGCAGGTGACCTGGCACTTCCACAGCACACACCTGCTTAGGCCCGTGGTGCATGGCCCACTGGACTTCCTGGGTGTCACAGTGCCAGAAGGGCATGAGGTATAAAATCAAAGGTTCCTGGGTCCTCTAAACACCCACACCAGTCATTTTGCCTGCAGTGGAGGATCCACTTGGGCCTATAGGGGTTTCCTCTCCCTCAGGCCATTTTTCAATAGCTTATTGTGAACATCACATGAGAATTCTTGTGATAATACTTTCCTGCTTGCAAATGCCTTTCTCTGGATTCCCTAAAATATCAGTAGCCAAAGTGACTACCTTGAAACATACATGAAACACATTTGGGGCCTCTTTGATTCTGGCTGGTTTTATTTTATTGACCTATGTTTTACATCAGGCCTTTTATCTGTTTTCAGTTCAAAAGTCATGTAAAAAAATTATAGAAACACATGCCAATGCAAACCATTAACTTTAGCTCCACCAGAGACAACTCTGTTTTCCAAATGAAGTGTGATGGAATCTCCCCAAATTACCTCCTATCCCTGCTTAGTGCATAGAAGAACCCATCACACACCATATGCTGGGCACTGCCAAGCCCTACCCTGAATGCTAAGCCCATACCTGCTTATGCTGCTTATGGCTGAACAAGGCAAACACCACTCAGATACCATTCCCCAAAGTAAAACCTGAGACATAACTACTGCCATGGTCTCAGAGAGGTTGTGATCATATTCAGAATTAGGCCTATTAAATACAAACATGTATGAATCAGATTTCCACTGTGATTGGCACAAACTAAGTCTGTGTGTGTGTGTATCCCAAAAAATGTATGCACACACTTTGAATAATTTTAAAGGCAGTGTTATTTGAAAATGAAATGTATTTTAATTGAGCTATCAGCTATTAGTGTATACATTTTTTGCAAGTATGCTTCAGGCCAGATTTCTAATAGAAATTTTTGCTTTTAACTGAATTCTAATCAATTTTGGATTAGTTGTACAGTCCTGCCTCCTTGGTGCCCATGACTGTAAATCAATAGCAGGGAAGATATGTTTGGGAGGCAGTATGGTTGGAATTAAACAACACATCACATCACAGAGGCAGGACAGAACTGTTCTCCGTAGACCTGTCTCAAGTTCACTATCTACAATCTTGGCCAAGTCATCTGGTTGGTATGCAGGACTAGGTCAACACGCTTCCTTTTCCTCCAGAAATTCTTTTGTTTTGCTTTTTACCTGAATTTCTCAAACTCTCTAGCTACATATAGACAAAGCCTTAAACACCTTACAGTCCTGCAGGTGACACATTTATGGATTGGGTTTCACCCCAGATGATTTATCTTATTCTTGACTCTTAGTGGGGCCAGCTGTTAATTATCAAGTTATTGGTGCTCAGGAACCAACATGGACTGATTTTACCTGATGGAGGCATGCTTGCCTCCCCCAGCGTCAGTGATTACTGACAACATGAGAGATGGAGTAGAGGATACAGAGCTTCATGGTGCAGTAGTGAGAAGAATCATCAAGGAGACACTCTCAACTCTTCTAACTACGGTATTTGTATGTTCTTGGGCAAGACACTTCATTTGTTTAGGTTCTGGTTTCCACATCTGGTATTTAGACTAGAACATCCGTAAGACTTTCCATAACTTTACTGTTTGGGTGCTGCACAGGATACAGAAAAGACTCGATTCACAAGTACGATTTTGGTGTGATTTTTCTTTTTGGGTGGGAGTTTGTCCATGACCACCTTGCTTCATTAGAATGGACTAATGCTAATAAATACCTTCTCCTTTTAAAAATAAATGACCTAAATGAAGTATTTGAAGATCCTAGGAAGAAAGTTCTCTAGACCTCAAGATGTTGGAATTGTGGCAGTATTTAGGAAATTAAACCACATAGCACAGAGTCATTTACCTTTTAAAAATAGGTAAGAAATGTTGGCAAAATTATTTACTTCAAACCTATTGGCCATCCATCCAATGGAATAAATGATGGCTGCGATGACCATGTTTCAAACACTGTGTGTAATGCCAATTAAATTAGCACACTACTGGCATTGGAAATACTGGGAGAGCCTAGCTGAAAAATGATGATTTGGGGCTCCATCCTCAAGCCACTTAATCAGACTCTCTGCACATCCCTGTATCTTTTCCCTCATTTTTAACTTGTGCCTCAGGTTCTTGTTTACACGTAGATTTGAGAACCAAAGCTCTAAGGCAAGCATGTCAAACTCATGGTCTGCGGGCCAAATGTCTCCTTTATTTGGCCCATGTTAGCCTTTGAGTTTGACATGCTTGCTCTAAGGCATGGAAATAGAGGCTATTGCTCCAACAGCCCACAGTTTTGGGGGCCTTTCTGGGAGGAATAGATCTTTGAGTTCCAGGGAAGCAGCTAATTGGGGAGCGGTAAGGAGCAGCTGATTTCTCTGAGAGACAGCGATGCCTTCAGATATAGCGGTCATTTGCTCATAAAACAACCTGGGTGGGCTTGGTGCAGAGGCTAGGACTGCTTAACTCTAACATCCTCCCACTCAAGTTATATACTATGAGTACTTATTTTTTTAAAACCCTGTTCCAGCATGCGTACTATGAAAGGTCAAGGGAAGAGGAACAATAAATTAGTTGAACTCTGGCTCTTCCACTTGCCAGGTAAGAAGCTTACCTACTTTATAAGGTTTGGAAGGACATGAGTGAACAGAACTCAGAATAGGGCCTGCCACTTAATGAGTGCTCAGTATTATTTGCTATTTTTATCATACAACAGAGCCAGATCCCAAGAGGACCCATAAGTGGTAAGAAAATCTGATTTGATATAATGATTCTAAACTTTGGGGAGTTAACACCCTTTGAAGATGTAATAATTTTATGGTCCCCTGCTTTTAAAAATAGAGCATAAAATTGTTCTTAACAATCAAAGCGATTCTTTATCTTGAAAATTCTGTATAACCCAAGTCATAAGATGTGAGCTGTTCTGGTTTAAGGTCTAATTTTCAGTGTCTGAAAGGCAGGAGTCTTTGCTTAATGCATGTATTCCCCTCTCTGTTCTTTCGTCTCTTCTATGCACTGCTTGACTTACTCTATTAGAATTCAAATAGAAATATTATTTACTTACGTATTAATTCTTTTGCTATTACTGGGGGCCTTAACAAGGTTTTGTCTTAGTTGTGATACTTATTTACCCAAGTATGAAAACCACATTCCCTCACTTCACTGGCTTATGAAAAAAGTCCTTTTTTGGCTTCCAAGTGAGGTTTAAGAGATCATGGAATTATGGATGCTGGATTGATCAATGCCCAGTTAGGAGAGGGGTTGTAAAAACTGAAAAAGGGAAAAACACTTAAAAAATTTCTGCCCATAAAAGTTGTCCCTGAAGAGAGTGAAAAAGTAATGGAGACAGTGACATGACTTATTTTTAGAAAAGAAGAAAACAGGGGTGAATAAAAAGCTCAGGAGAGCTTGTGTTGGCAGGTAGAATACCTGCTTCTCATTTTCGTCTCCAGCTACAAATCAGAATCACCAGGGCAACTTTGAAACATACGATTTTTAGAGAGAGAGAAACATCAATAGGCTGCCTCCAGCATGCCTCCCACCAGGATCAAGCCAAAACCTGGGCATATGCCCTGAACAGGAATTGAACCAGCAACCCTTTGGTGCACCTACTATGCCCAACCAACTAAGCCACACCCACCAGGGCAGCACTGGTATTTTTTAAAGCTCCCCTAACCAGACTGAGAACAATTAACTAACTACCTCATTTCATTATTTGTGCAAGGACAAGGGCACCTCCCTGTATGAAATAGCTTGGACCCATAGATCTACAAAAAAACAACCATTCTTGTTATCAAAACACAAATTCTTTTTCATTTTGATGTAACTTGACTATTTTTACCCTGAGAATTAATTTTCCTAATATGAATCTAAAATTCTGGTATATTTTAAATGCAAAGAAAAAGATTCTAATTAAAAGAGAAAAAGTAATAGGGATGTTTTTCCCCAGGGAGTACAAGACAGAGAAGAGAATGAGCACAAACCAACAGTGCTATTTGATTTACCTTCCAAACTGTAATTTGACAGATGTTCTAAAAAGAAAATAATACTCCTCTCTTAAACACACCCAGAATGGGATTATTTTTTAGTATGATGTTCACGGATACTCAAGAGAGGATCCACATTTTCCCTTCCTTGATCAGAACCAAGCTTCATGGGGTTACCTAAAATTTTCTCAAATCCCTGGTTCTAATTCTTTGATGTCCACAAAAACATTTTGAGCCTTTGAAAGAATTCTGAGCTGGTCTGAGATGGTGCTTATTCTGAATTGCTTGGTCACTTGTTCTCCTTCCCAACGTGGTCTGAAAAGAGCCCTAAACCAACCATCTGGGTGTGGAGCCAGGAGGCAGTATGCTGAGCTGGCTGTCTCTGGAGAGCTGCTGAACGTGGTTCTGAAGTGGATCAGAATCTGTAGGCTCCGGCAGGTCTGCCCTTTCATGTTGGAACTGCCACCACGATAATCTACATAAGCAAGGTTCCCACTATGTACCTGGTGGAATAAGAGGTACAAGGCTGACTGACTGACTCGAGTGAAGTCTCCTGAGTCTGGTCAACCTAGTGAACAGGCAGCTGGATGATGAGCAGTTCCTAGCTGGTTCATAAGAACTGATAGTTCTGTTTGGTGTAGAGATATTTAGTAAGCTGAGGCCACTGTAAGTGGCTGATTTGGTCACCTTGAGTCTGTGCTACTCTGTGGGTAACCAGTATTGTTACTGAAGAATACCAGTCCTAATTACCGTAGCCCGCATAATGTATCTTGGTATGGTAGTCAAGTTCCATTTTCCATGTACTGGTTGTATGACCACAGGATAACTAACCTCCCTAAGCCGTTGATATCTCATCTATAAAATATGGAAGTGTTCTCATTTATATGCCATCAAGATATCTAAAAGAAAAGGGAACCCTAGTACACTGCTGGTGGGAATGCAGACTGGTGCAGTCACTATGGAAAACAGTATGGAGTTTCCATAAAATACAAAATAGAACTCCTAGTGATCCCACTCCTAGGAATATATTCTAAGAAACCAGAAACACCAAAGAGAAAGAATATATGTACCCCTATGTTCATAAGAGCGCAATTTACAATAGCTAAGATTTGGAAACAGCCCAAGTGCCCATCAGCAGATAAGTGAGGAAAAAAAGCTGTGGTACATTTATACCACGGAATATTATGTAGCTGTACAAAAGGACTCTTACCATTTGGAACAGGATGGATGAACCTGGAGAGTTTTACACTAAGTGAAATAAGCCAGTCAGAGAAAGTATCACATGATCTCACTCATACGTGAAACCTAATGAACAAAATAAACTGATGGACAAATTGTTCCATGCTTCTATGTCTCTGGATCTGACTGTGGAATCTCAGAGGGAAGGCCGGGGACGGTGTGTGGGTGGGAAGACATCAACCAAAGAACTTCAATGGGTAACCCCATAGACAAAGACAATAGGGTGGTAAAGGCCTGGGGTAGGAGGCAGGGGTGGGCTAGAAGTCAATGCGGGGAGAAAGAGGACGTATGTAATACTTTCAACAATAAAGATTTAAAAGAAGTAATGAAAAAAGGTTTAGCATGGATATCTGAAGAAAATTAGGTGCACAACAAATATTACCTGTTGTATTTCAGAATTCTTTGACAACAAAGGAAATTTTAATGATATTAAAATTTTACATTATAGTTTCCTTTATCTAGGTGATTTAGGGTTAATAGATCTCCCAGAATTATGGGAGAATGTCCTTGATGTCCAAAAATGATGATGGTGATAAGGAAAAAAAACAATAGTCAACATTTATGAGGTTTACTATGTATGGATTCTCATTTTATCCACAACTGTGAGATATTTACTATTTTATCTCCACTTTATAGATGATATAGATGAGAAAACTGAATCCCAGAGTACAGTATTCTCCCCTTATCTGCAGGAGATACTTCCAAGACCACCAGCGGATGCCTAAAACTGCAAATAGTACTGAACCCTATATATATTACATTTTTCCTATGCATACTAACTATGATAGTTTAATTTATAAATTAAGCACATTAGAAGATTAACAACGATAACTAATAAAATAGAACAATTGTAACAATATAGTTTGATGAAAGTTATGTAGATGGCTTTGGGGCCATTATTAAGATAAGGGTGACTCTAACACAAGCACTGTGATATTATGACAGTAGCCGTCTTGGTCAACAGATCGACTAAGTGACTAAGTGGGAAGCCTATACAATGTGGATATGCTGAACAAAGGGATTACTTATACCCTGGGTGAAATAAACAATTTTTAATTTTTTGGACTGTAATTGACCTTGGGTAACTGAAACTATGGAGAACCAAACAGGACAAGGGGGACTACCATATAAGAAAATTTCCCAAAGTTATATAGCCAGTAAGAGGTGAAACTAGGATTCAGACCAAAGGAGGGTGACTTTAGCTGGCGATCATGCTGTTAACCACAAGAGGGTGGGGTGTTGACAAGACTAGATAACTGACACATCTTAATTTTGAAAATGGACAAAGGGTTCAAATAAAATATTCATAAACTTGTCATATTCATCTCTGACTGTAACTATACAACGTTAAAGCCAGCTGATAATTTGAAAGAAAAGGAATACATTATTTTATATAGAACTGAAAGGAAAGGAATAAATTATTCTATATAGAAAAACATTTGCTGACTCCTTTAGCAAAATTTTATAATCACATAGAACAGAAACATTAAGAGGGGGCTATTTTTCATGGACAGCTCTCATTCTTTAACAATATTCGAGATCATTGACTGATAAACTTTTTGACTCTTTAGTTCTTGGCTTCTCCTGACATTACATTGTAAAAATAGGGCTCGAATAAACCTAGTTTGAAAATAGCATCAAGATTTTTATATTTTTAATTCTGAGCTATGAGTTTATTACTTCTATAATAAACCTTTAATAACACCAAGTTCATGAAGATAAAAAATTGGCAAGATATAGTTAAGCAACATTTTGCTAATTTTGAAAAGGGACTAAAGCAGTGGTTCTCAACCTTCTGGCCCTTTAAATATAGTTCCTCATGTTGTGAACCAACCATAAAATTATTTTCATTGCTACTTCATAACTGTAATGTTGCTACTGTTATGAATTGTAATGTAAATATCTGATATGCAGGATGGTCTTAGGCGACCCCTATGAAAGGGTCGTTCGACTGCCAAAGGGTTGAGAACCACTGGACTAAAGGAAGGACAGATGTGGGGCTGAAACAGCTGAATTAGTTGTCATTTTCCTAAGTAAGGGGGCTTGTATTAGACATAACTGAAATTCACTTCTTGCCTCAAAAACAGTCCAGGAATGCTCTGCACAGAACAGTGTCCTCCGGCTCACGTCTCCTTCCTTCCTAATCATCTATCACCACTCCCTCTTTATCTTCCTTATATTTGAAGCCTGGTTCTTTCTTCTATGCTTTATTCTATGTATGGAGCATCAATATCCTATCTGAATCTTCTCAAATCCTCTTCGTCCTTTTCTCAAGTCCTGCATTAGAAATAGTAAAGCCATCGGTGCCCCAAGCCAGGCTAGAGCTAGTGACAGCTGAAAAGGATCTGATAGAAAAACCTGGAGAAAAATTGAAATAGAACCCTCCAGGTAGCTTTAATGAGCTACAAAGGAGTCTAATGGTGTGATGATAAGTCTATGGATCCAGACAATACACTGAAGACACCCAACATGTGCCTTGGCCTTGTAAACATTTACCCAGTCCCTTTTTCCCACATAGACATTATCTTTTTAAAGGGATTGCTGGAATACATGAACATTAGGCAAATAAAGGCAACTCGAGCAGAAACTATCACTGCATACAACTTCAGCCTAGCACTGGAGGCAGCAGGTGATACCTGAGGGCTGGAAAGTTACAATAATTCTTCCATTTCTGCTTCTACCTTGCCTTGCCTTGGTGTAAAATTTCCCCCATTTGACCATTCCTATGGATTAATCATATGATGCAAAAAAAGCATATGTGTCTATCAAAGGTCTTAAAAACCCACAAAAATCTGTGGTCTAGCAATTGTACTTTTAAAGCATTAGAAGTAATTGTACCAGTATGAAAGTTTATGCATGGGGATGGTAAGGGCAGAGTTTTTATGTTAGAAAAAAATTAGAAACAAACTGTTCATCATTTTTGTAAACTTGCAGCTTTATATAGCATTGTGCAACTGGTTAAGGACACGAACAAAGCAAAACTTTCAGGACATACTGCTAAGTGAAAATGCAGTTAATGTAGGAGAGAACCAAGATGGTGGCATAGGTAAATGCTGTACACGCCGCCTACCACAACCACATCAAAATTACAACTAAAATACAGAACCATCATTCAGAACCACCTGAAAGCTAGCTGAGTGAAAATCCTACAACTAGATAAGAAGAAAGCACATTGAGACTGGTAGAAGGGGTGGAGGCACAGAATGGGCTGGTTCAACACCCACAGGTGCTTTTTTTTTTAACTTGGAGGCAGAGGCCTCCCATGAGGAGCAAGGGAAGAGAAGTCCCTATAATTACGGGCTCTAAAAACCAGCAGAGATTGTGGCTAAGTGACACGGAGGCTGCTGGAGACCCAGGTGTTCCTTTTAAAGGGCTGGTGCACAAACTTGAACTCCATCTCTCTGAGCTCCAGAACCTGCTGGCTTTGGTTGACCCAGACACATACAGGGAGGAACTGGATTATCTGGCATTGGGGCAGGAACTCGAGGGTGGCTTTCTCTCAGATGGGGGTGCTCACAGGGTCACTGTTCTTGTGTGGGGACCTTCCATGTCACAGAGCTGACTGGCAGTCATATCTGAGTTTCCATCAGTGTGGCTCATGCTGTTTGCTCTGCCCTGCTGATTCCCTGAGACCCCACCCCATGCAATTTGCAGCCCCACCCAAGCTATTTGCAGTGGCTTTTCCATATCAATGGCTTGTCCTGGCTCAGGCTTCAGACTTTCCTAAAATCTCTCAAGCTGTAGCAGTTGTCAGTGTGCCCTGAACCTAGCAATAAAAGGTCCAAGACCTGGCACTAGCACCAGCCTCTTGCTTCACAGCTGGGTCTTACTGTGAGACACTTTTAAGCTTAATACAAATAGCATCCATCTGCAAATGGACCCAGGCAGTGGCTGACTTTGCACTGCCCTAGAGGCCCTAGAACCAGTGCACCCAGTGGACAGCTTCATACCATACCACATTACAACTCTACACATCCACAAGCGACACACTCAAGGGGCAGACTCAGTGAGCAGCAAAGCCACACTAATGCAAGTCCTCCTCCATAGGGGTGTTTCCTGCACAGCAGCTCTCCCACTGTAGTCGCAGCTGGGTCTCACAGCCAGTTGGCCTGGAGGTCAATTCCTCTCAGTGATGCCAACAGCAATCAAGGCTTACTATAGCCTGTTTGGTTCAGTGGATAAAACATCAGACTGTGGACCAAAGGGTCCCAGGTTAGATTCCGGTCAAGGGCATGTACCTTGGTTGCAGGCTCCTCCTCAGCCCAGGCTCTGGTCAGTGCTTTTGCAGGAGGCAACCAATCGATGTGTTTCTCTTACATCAATATTTCCTTTTGTCTTCCCCTCACCCATTCTCCCCAAAGATCCATGGAAAAATATCCTCAGGTGAGGATTAAAAAAAAAAGGTTCAACTACAAGACTGTGCACACAGCCCACACAGGGGCACACCTAGAGTGCCCAACTCAGGTGACTGGAAAGGCTGAGCCGCTGGGCCCTATAGGACACCGACTACACAAGGCCATTCTACCAACTCAAAGAGACATAGCAACTCTACCTAATACATAGAAACAAACACAGGGAAAAGACAAAATGTGGTGACAAAGAAACATGTCACAAATGAAAGAAATAGAAGTAAGCAAACCATTGGATATAGATTTCAAAACCATGGTTATAAGGTTACTCAAGGATCTTCATGAGACTGTCAAGGATCTTAGGGAGAATGTCAAGGAGAAGAAAAAGGACCAGTCAGAAATTAAACATACACTAACTGAAATAAAGAATAATTTACAAGGTTTCAACAGTAGAGTAGAAAATTCTGAGAATCAAATCAATGATTTGAAATATGAGGAAGCAAAAACCAACCAATCAGAAGAGCAAAAAGAAAAAAGTATAAGAAATGAATTTAGTGTAAGAAGCCTCTGGAACAACTTCAAGTGTACCAACATTCACATTATGGGGGTGCCAGAAGGAGAGCAAGATATTGAAAACCTATTTGAAAAAATAATGACAGAAAACTTCCCCTACCTGGTGAAAATCGACTTACAAGTCCAGGAAGTGCAGAGAGTCCCAAACAAAAGGAACCCAAAGAGGCCCACACCAAGACACATTATAATGAAAATGCCAAGGGTTAAAGACAAAGAGAGAATCTTAAAAGCAGCAAGAGAAAAGCAGTTAGTTACCTACAAGGGAGTACCCATACACTGTCAGCTGATTTCTCAACAGTAACTTTGCAGGCCAGAAGGGAGTGGCAAGAAATATTCAAAGTGATGAATAGTAAGGACCTACAACCAAGATTACACTACCTCACCAAGCTATCAATTAGAATCGAAGGTCAGCTAAAAAGCTTCACAGACAAGAACAAGTTAAAAGAGTTCATCACCACCAAATCAGTATTACATGACTTGTTGAAGGGTATTCTTTAAGAAGGGATAGAAGAAGAAGAAAAAAAGGTAAAAAAATATATGAACAATAAAATGGCAATAGATACACATCTATCAACAATTGAATCTAAATATCAAAATAAATGGACAAGAGATCTAATGAACAAAATAAACTGGTGAATAAGATAGAATCAGAGGCACGGAAACATGGAACAGACTGACAAATCTCACAGGGAAGGGAAGCGGGAAGACATTAGCCAAAGATCTTACCTATGGACATGGACAATAGGGTGGTAAAGACCTGGTGTAGGAACCAGGTGGGTGGGACAATGGGGGGAAGATGGGGGTGGGGAGGGGAACATCTGTAATACTCTCAACAATAAAGATAAAAAAACCCAAATGATTGATGTAATTATGCTTAGTTTGAATCCATTATAAAGCAGATATTTTATGTCTTATAAACAAATTTTTGTGTAATTTATTTAAATTTCCCAGGATTTTAAAATTAGATAGATCCAAAATTGCAAATGGATGGTGGGGCTTACATGATTTCTTTTTGATTCTTTACTTATTACAAAGAGAATTTTATTTACAAAGAGAACTTTGCTGTTATTTAAAAAGAGAATGTATTATTTATGACTTTATGTTATTAAAAGTCTACTAAATGTACCTTTAAAAGCACTCTTATGAAAATGACAGGGTCTGCCTGGGAAGGGATGAAGGGTTGCTATTTAGCCTTTTCTGGTCTTTTCAGTAGTCACATCTATGGTAGTTGGATTCTTAGTGGATCCAACTACATACAGAACCAGTATGTTTCCAATGGTGTGAAGGGTGAGAGATGAAAAAGACATTTCTTGGACATCATGGGCTGCTCTAGAATCCAGAGTCAGGAAAGTGCCTGGGACAGGTCATAAAGTGGAACAAGAATCCTGAAAAACACACTTTACTGATTATAAAAGTTTGCCCAGGACTGGCTGTGAGGGAAGTGTACTTGTCTAAGTTTCATTCCCATCACTCCTGTCGATCAATGACAGATTGTAGAGTAGAGCCCAAATCCTCTCTTAATTTTGTATTTTGTCTTACAGCAACATTATACTTTATTTACTAACAGTATGTTTTATTGATTTCAACCCATAATTGCTTCGCATATTCACTTGACCAAATACTTTTTACAAGCTTGGTAAGAGATTTGTGCCCTTGGGAAGAGATGTAATAGCTGAGTTTCCATCATTTGTACTTGGGGTCTTACTAGAGAGATACTTTGTAATGCAAAGACTGATCATACAATAAGGAGTAGGGCTCTATCCACATGACTAAGAATATCCTATGAAGCTGAGCTCGAATGTCAAGTTTTGTCCTTGTCTCTCTCCCAGGCACCTACCACAGCTCTTAGTGGATACTTAATAAAGTCTTTTGATAAATCTTTTATTTTTACAACATCTTATAATTTTCAGAGCACTGACATAGATGTTATACTATTTGCTCTTCCTGACATTTGAGATGAACAGTACTATCAGCCCCATTTTTTCAGGGGAGGAAACTGAAGCTCCCTAGGAGTCCGATGAAATGAGTGGGGTGGGATTATAATCCACATCTGTGATTCCTGATGCCCAAATCCCTACACTGCAGGCTCATTTCCAGGATCCTTCATCAAATCCTGTTCTTGCCATTACCCATGCTCTGAATTGGAAAGCTCATTAGATTGCCTAACTTCCAAGGCTGCTGTGGATACCAAAGAGATAAATAATACAAATGTACTTTTTAAACAATGAAGCTATGCAAATGTGGTTATTGTTGAAACACTTTTTGTATTAAATGCAAATTCTCTGCCCTTATGAAATCATTATTAGTCACTGATGCTTTAATGTGGATAATTTGTTGAATATTACAAAGTCATAACTAACCTAGAATATTTAGATGGAGAATGGGTGTTGGGAACAAAAACCCAGGGCACTTGGCACTAGCTGGTAAGGACAGAGGGGACTATATAAGCATCCCAGCTGCCAGAGAAGGAAAACACCAAATACATTAAGTCCTCACCTAAGGTCATCGGTAGGTACTTGGGAAACCAAGTTTACCAGAGGCCAATGGATATAAACAAGAGTTCAGTTCCATAGGCATTATTGTTTGAAGTGGGACCCAGAACAGCCTAGTACCTAGTAGTACTCATGAAATGTTTGTAGCATGACTAATGAAAACCAGTGCAGAGTGGCTCTTAGACCTATGCCTTATCACTGCATCATACTGCTTCCTTTGTTTTAATAAAAAAGAAAATGGTATTAATCTCCTTTTTAGTGCCTCATGTCTAGTAGAGGGAAGATCAGTTGAATATTTGATGATCAAGAATGCCACACTGCCTCAGGGCCTTGGTTTAGGCTTCTTAGTTAAAGGTTGGCATTATCTGTTGGAACACAGTGGTATTTTTTTTCTTCTGAATATTATTTGACACTAACATTCCACTCTAGACTCAATTCAGGTTTAGAAGTTGTACAAGACAAGGATTAATCCTTACTTTCAGAACAAGAATACTTGACACAGCAGAAGTCACCGATGTCAGGTTTGTCCCTTTTCTTCCTCAAAGGAAGCTCCAGCAGTACAGACAAAAGGGTGGGCAGTACCTGGAACCACTTCTGTTGTGGCCCACACTGAAGGTGCCCCCTTCTGAGCAGCCTGAGCTGATGGCCTCCAGTCTGACAAGGGGTTAGTTTAGGGGTTTTGGTTTGCCATATTTCAGCCATCATGCAGAGAGAGGATCCTTCAGAGAAGGACATTTCCATGACCCTTTGCACATTTATGGTTATTTGTTGTTTTGCAACTGAAAAGCAGGAATGAAAAGGTACAATTAGTCCTCTGCTGGGCCCATTTGCAGACCCCAGTGGGGGTCATTTTAGTTCAGACTACATGTTCTGCTTGTTGTCTCAAGCCATGATTTTTCTCAGCGATAACCTAATAATAGCTTGCAATTTATGGAGCACCATGCCCCAAAGCCCCTGGGCTCCAGAGGGCATTGGGGGGAGGGTGTTAGGAGGCAGAAGCAAACACAACATGTAATTTCCTGATTGTAAATAACACAACCAAATAAGCTATTTTCCTCTTGTGCACACAATATAGTGTTCATATTTGCTGAGCTAAATAAATATGGTCACCAATAGACTTAGCATTTCTGGATCATGTGCCAGAAAAGGTGGCTGAACAATGTGAAGGCATTTTATAGATTTAAATCTTTTTTTTCTGGAATAAAGCAGAGTATAAACAAGTCATATATAGATTATATTTCATTCCCGGGAAAAGGCAGGATGTGAAGTCTGTGTGCTCAGGAATAACGTTGGCATTCCAGCTGGCATCGTGCATAAATGCCAAGCACCATGATTTCATAGCTATAATATGCACTATCCCCAACAGATATTAAAATTCTTTTATAGTCACGTGTAAAATTTGCCTTTTAAATTGAGTTAGCATTTTATTTGCCGTCTCTTCTAAAAATACCAATGGGCCTTACATTTATTTTGCTGCTCACGCGGTGCCCATGTCATGGCAATTAAGTTAGGATTTTTTTATAGCCCACATTTTTTCTTTTGAATTCAGTTTGTGTCATAACAAGATTGTGTCATTCTTTGTGCAGGGAAATCATGTGCATGCATATAGCCTCTGTTCAATAGGCTTTGGTCCCTGCTCTCAGCCTTCCCTGGACTTGTATTGATTCAGGGTGACATGTTGGGGTCATGGAAGGGAGTAGAAAGCTGAATTTAAGAGTTACTTCCTTAGCACTGAGTTCTGATCAACCATCTGACCTGGCCAAGGACACTTAGCATATACATATCATTAAACATGGAGTGTTATCCCAAGATTCGTGGGACTAATTCTAAGTACCATTGCACAATATTTCCTTCAGCAATTCCTATTACATGAGACAAGATTACTGTTGGGGGGAGGATAGTGGATTGTGTTAAAAGGTATAAAAATCTATATACGCAAGGAGAACCAAGCTGGTGGTGTAGGTAAACCTATACTCGCCACCTCCCACTATCATATCAAAATTATAACAAAAATACAGAACCACCATTATTCAAAACCACCTGAAAGCTGGCTAAATGGAAGTCCTACAACTAGAGAAGTAAAGAAGAAAGCACACTGAGACGGGTAGGAGGGTTAGAAGCACAGAACAGGATGGTCCGACACCCACATGTACTGTTTTTTTGTTTTTAATTGGGTGGGAGATTATCTCTGCAGAGGCCACCGTGAGGAGCAAGGGGTCCCAGCCCCACACCAGACCCTCAGCCCAGGGTTCCAGAGCTGGGAAGAGAAGTCCCTGTAACTTTGGGCCATAAAAACCAGTGAGGATTATGGCTGAGAGACATGGAGGCTGCCGGAGACCCAGGTATTCCTTTTAAAGGGCTGGCACAAGAATTTATTCTGACTCAATACCTCTGAGTTCCAGCATCAGGCAGTTTGGTCAATGCAGACACATACATGGAGGAACTGGATTGCCTGGCATTGGGGCAGGAACCCAGAGACAAGAACAGGGGTACTTGCAGGGGTCATTGTTCTTGTGCTGGGACCTCCTCCATCACACGGCTGACTGCAGCCATATCTGTGTCTCCATCAGCCTGGCTCAAACTGTTTGCTCTACCCTGGTGATTCCCTGAGACTACACCCCATCCAATTTGCAGCCCCACCCAACCTGTTTGCAGTGGCTTTTCCTAGCTCAGGCTTCAGACTTTGCTAAAATCTCTCAAACAAGCTGCAGCTGGTATCAGTGTGCCCCAAACCTATGAATAAAAGGCCCAACACCCAGCCCTAGAACAAGCCTACCTTGCTTCACAGCTGGGCCTCACTTGGGTGCCTCCAAGCCCAATACCAATAGCTCCTGGAGGGTGGATCCAGGCAGTGGTTGCCTTTGAACCTCCCTGGAGGCCCTAGAACCTGTGCACCTGGTGGACAGCTTCAGACCATACCAGATTACAACTCTACACATCCACTCTACACACACTCAAGGGGCAGACTCAGTGATCAGCAAAGCCACACTAAAACAAGTCCTCCTCCATAGAGGTGTTTCCTGCACAGCAGCTTTCGCATTGTAATTGCAGCTGGGCCTCACAGCCAATTGGCCTGGATGTCAATTCCTTTCAGTGGCACCAAGAGCAATCAATGCTCCATTACAAGACAGTGTTCACAGCCCACACTGGGGCAAACCTAGAGTGCTCAGCTCAGGTGACTGTGGAGCTCAAGCCTCTGGGCCCTACAGGACACCTACTACACAATGCCACTCTACCAATTCCAGGAGACTTAGCAACTCTACCTAATATAGAGAACCAAACACAGGGAAACAACCAAAATATGAAGACAAAGAAACATGTCACAAATTAAAGAAATGGAAGCAAGCCAAACTACTGGATACAGAGTTAAAAACCATGGTTATAAGGATACTCAAGGATCTTCATGAGAGCTTCAAGGGACTTAGTGAGGCTTTCAAGGATCTTAGTGAGAATATCAAAGACATGAAAAAACACCAGTCAGAAATTAAGCTACACTAACTGAAATAAATAATAATTTACAAGGATTCAACAGTAGAGTAGAGCATTCTGAGAATCAAATCAACAATTTAGAATATGAGGACGCAAAAAACACCCAATCAGAACAGAAAAAAAAAAAATCCCAAAATTTGAAGACAGTGTAAGGAGCCTCTGGGACAACTTCAAGCATACCAACATTCTGATCATGGGAGTGCCAGAAGGAGAAGAGAGAGAGAGAGCAAGATACTGAAAACCTATTTGAAGAAATAATGACAGAAAAATTGCCCTACCTGGTGAAAGAAATAGACTTACAAGTTCAGGAAGTGGAGAGTCCCAAACAAGAAGAACTCAAAGAGGCACTCACCAAGACACATCATAAGGAAAATGCCAAGGGTAAAAGACAAAGAGAGAATCTTAAAAGCAGGAGGAAAAAAGCCCCGGTACAACTGAAGGCTGATTTCTCAACAGAAACTATGCAGGCCAGAGGGAGTGGCAAGAAATATTCAAAGTGATGAATAACAAGGACCTGCAACCAAGATTACTCTACCCAGCAAAACTCTCACTTAGAATTGAGGGTCAGATTAAGAGCTTCACAGACAAGCAAAAGCTAAAGGAGTTAATTACCACCAAACCAATATTACATGAAATGTTTAAGGGTATTCTTTAAGAAGAGGAAGAAGAAGAAGATAAAAAAGATAAAAAAATATGAATAATAAAATGGCAATAAATACATATCTATCAAGTAAATCTAAAAATGAAAATAAATAAATAAGAAATCTAATGAACAAAATAAACTTGTGAATAAAATAGAATCAGAGGCATGGAAACATGGAACAGACTGATGAATCTCAGAGGGAAGTGGAGTGATGGATGGGAAGAGATTAACCGAAGATCTTAACTCTGGACACAGGAAATAGGGTGGTGAAGGCCTGGGATGTGGTGGGAACTGGGTGGAGGGGGGCAATGAGAAGAAAAGGGGGACATCTGTAATACTCTCAATAATAAAGATTTTTTAAAAAATCCATATATGCACAAAGGGATGGATACCAAATATATTTTACTTTCACTTGTAGTTTGCGAAATGTCTATAGAGATTTTGTGGTGAATAAAATAAAAATTAAAATCTTATAGACTCCATGGTAAATTCTATTTAATTTTAATATGTACAAGAACAACTGTATATGTACATATAAACGGGTATCAATATATAGAAATTAATTAACCATGGTAAGTCCTTAACATTATGTATTATTAAAATACAATTACTATCATGTAGATTATTTATGGTATTTGTAAATTAAAGGTGATCTTTGTGAAGAACTGAGAAAACACAAATATTTCGAGTCAAAAGAGGCTGGGCTGGAGGTGGAAGTGGGAATTTCCTGTAAGTGGCCAACATTAGTGTAATGATGGCACAACACAGTCAATTGACTAAAAAAAATCACTGAATCATTTTTCAAATGAGTGGATTTTATGGTAAGTAAATTAGACTTCAATAAAGTTGTTAAAGATGCAGGTGAGGCCTCAATTTGGAAGAAAAAGAACAGTGGTCCTTAAAAGTTTTCATTTTCATTGTCTTATTTTCAAATGTGAAAAAGGAGAAATGAAAGTCATCATGTCAACATTTATAAGATTTGTTTGAAACGCACACTCTTTGTTAATCCTCAGGGAGCAAAAATGTCTAATGCATTCGCTACACTTGATGCTTGCTCCCTTTATAACACACTTGGAACTAAAAAGAAGAGGAAATTTATATTTATTAAATTTATATTTATATTTATATATTTACGCCAAGTCTTCAAACACTACACACACACACACACACACACACACACACACACACACACACACACACACACACACCTGTACGCTATGTTTCTGCCAAGTGTCCTCGCTCTGGCTGACCTACAGTATGTAAGAAGGCCCAGATAGAGATCAGAATTAAATTGTTTTAGCTCCACTTCTCTTACACTGTGACTCTTGTCGGACTGAGTGGAGGTAGCTGGTGTGGGGCTGGGGCACTACTGGATGGCTCTGCAGAGCGTCATGTCACATGCTGAGCACCCCTGCTCCCCAACCACCTCCTGGGAGATTGACATCCCTGTTATCATCCTGGTCCCTCTCCAGCCTTGTGCTCAGTGCCAGGTGCCCAAGCAGTGTGGCCCACTGAGAAAAGAAATCAAACAAAAAGACCTTACAAGTACTGAATACAAACTCTTCTATTAAGCAGAAAGAGTCAAGGGTAGAAATAGTTTCAGGGTGGACCTTTCCCAGGTTTTTACAAGATGCTCTGGGCCTGCTGTATACACGCTGTTCCCCAGTGTTTGTTAATTTAGGCAGTTCTTGCGCCATTTATGGAGCAAATCTTGTGAAACCTGGTGTCTAGTTTTTCTTTGATTCGCTCTGTCCTTGTCAATTCTTGCTTTTGTGGGCCCCCTCCAATTCTAGTGACAGCACATATTCATGGGAAAGTGTGCATTTTAGCTCCAGACAGCACCTCACTGGTATGAGGTGAAGATAAGGTCCCTCAGATGGCATAAGGAAAGCCATCTGAGCGGTCAGGCTGCCTGAGCCGCTCCTCTGGCCCAGTCCCCACTGGCTTCGCCTCTCGGCCTGACTACAGATCGGAGGGCCCCTCAACAGTCCTGACTTTTATGGTGACAAAGAAACAGAGTGCTTAGTAGAGTCTCTGGAAACAAAACATACCTGCCCTTTAGCCTCTCTTGGGGGAACTGACACCCCAGCCATTGGGATGGCTTGGCTCAGAGTAAAGTAATTCTCTTCTCATTTCCACTTAAATTAATGTGAAATGTTAATCATCCAATTAAATGTGTGTACACACTATAGCTAGGGCACTTCCTTTTCAAACAGTGTTTTCTGAGCTGAAATGCCAAGGTTCAGAGGATAAGGCTCATGGAGAGACGGGGAAATGGCAGGAAACAGGAACACACTGGGGGATGTCCAATTCATTATTAACATGGGAGAGTCTGAGAATTTTCTTGATCTTCTATTTGTTTTCATTGTTGCAAGATAGCTGAGCAAAATACCATAGGATGCCTAAACCCATTCACCAGTGCATTGAAGTGGAAGGGAAAAGAGACCTAACCCTCCTTTTTTTTTTTGAGTGACAACTATATGCTAGGCCCTGCGCTTCTCATGTAATCCTCACTACAGCTCTGTGACATAGATGTTCATGTCCCCATAATTCAGGTTTAGGAACTAAGCTGAGAGGAGTTAAGCACTTTGTCCCTGAGGGTGTCATACAGCTAATAAGTGGGGTGGGTGTTTTCCTACTGTTTTTCAAGGTAGATCAGATGACTGTGGGAATTCAGAGTGAATGAGTACCATGTCCTGAGGAAAGTGTTTTGGGTGGGGTGCTGCTGTGTTCCCTTTTCTGTGGTTGAGGAAGGGACAGACCAAGTGCGCTGAGAGATCCTTTGGACAGTCACCTCCAGTGATGCTTTGAGACCTAAAAAGACTAGGATATGATTCCCAAAATTTCCCATAAATCTTTGCAGAACATGACTGCTGGGAGAGTGTCACCAATATGCCTTTCCGGGGCCCACTGCCCCCGGGGCCTGAGTCGCCATGTATCACAGGCAGCTCTGGTCTAGCCACAGAACGACCAAATTGCCTTCCGTGGTCACTCCCATTAGTGGCACTTGGTTGTGCTGGTGAGGATTATCTGGGCATTTTTTTTTTTTTTTTTTTTTTTGCGAGCTAGGTCAGAACTGAACATATTTAAAAGAGTTTCTAGTTGTCCTAGTGTTTCAATTTTTACAGGCAGGAACTGCTACGCGTTCATGGCTATAGAAATAGGTCTTTGTTCATTTCTGAAATTTTTTGAAGTACGGACTTTACTAGCTGTTTTCCATGTCAAAGGAAATAATGACAAAGTCTGACTTCAAGGACTAAAATATGAACTCATTGTTGCATGCTTTAAAAGTGGAAAATACTAAAATAGAAGCAAAGAGGGAAATGAGTAATTTCCAAAAATTGTGAGATATGTGGGAAAGCTTCTGTATGCAAAGCTTATCTTAAAAATACATCCACGGTGGAATGATAGAGGGGTTAAGTATTAGTTGAGGAGAAAGAACAATCATATGGATTCCAGAATTTACTATCAATATAAACTTGGGCAAAATATGGGCAAATCACATTATTTCTGAGTCCTAATTTCCTCATGTAACTGAGGATGCTGGTGCTCAGTCTCGTATAAGCTGTCAAGTGGCCTTTCCCCGGGGCCACCATGTGTACTCCCGTGGATGTGGTACTCAGCGTGTGTCCAGGAGTCTCAGTTAGACTATGGCGACCCCTTGAGATGGTGGTATACAACCTGCACAACCATTCAAGTCACTTTAGGACCCACTGAAAAACAAGGCAGCGGGACATAATAAACTATAATAAACTTGTTACTTAAATATGCTTTAGAACAGCGGTTCTCAACCTGTGGGTCGTGACCCCTTTGGTGGTCGAACGACCCTTTCACGGGGTCGCCTAAGACCATCCTGCATATCAGATATTTACATTACGATTCAGAACAGTAGCAACATTACAGTTATGAAGTAGCGACGAAAATAATTTTATGGTTGGGTCACAACATGAGGAACTGTATTTAAAGGGCTAGAAGGTTGAGAACCACTGCTCTAGAAGATCTTAGTTTCAGAATAATTCGAAGTGAAAAATTTAAACTATCAATAGCTAATCTTTTTTTGGGGGGGGGACACAAAAACAAATGTTTTCTAGCACAGTGACAAAGAGAAAATCTAACTTTTGAAAAAAAGTTTAAGGGACACAAATAAGTAAATTTTGGGAGGAGGCAAATAGCTTCACATCACTTTAATCTAAATAACTTAATAGATAATATACATGGTGTTTATGCCTTGAATACAACGGAACTACATGATGAATTTAAACTTCTTTCTCTACTCATAAAACTTTCCCCATTCATCCTCATTTTCTCATGGTTTTTATTACTGTTGACATTTTAAGAGTTAAACTCAGTGGAAATAATGAAAATTATTTCCTGCATTTTGTAGCAACTGTCAGTTACAAAATGCTCTGAGATCCACATTACTAACCTTATCATTGGGTCTTTTTAAATTGCCACATATTATTATGCCTATTTTACAGGCAAGAAAAGCAAGGCTCAGAGTCAATAGATGGATTCCAGCCACACAATGAATAACAGAAGTTCGCTTCCCTGAATTCAGTTCTAAAGCTCTTGTCACCAGACCCCCTTGGCACATATTCATGACCCCTGTACTACGAGAGCGAAGTAAACAGCTGGTATAACCAGTTGTATATAAAATTCTTCCTATGATATTTACAAGTCTGGAAATGATGTAATTTTAAAGTGGCATGCATTTCCTCTAAAAGTTTTATTTCTAAAAAGTTTCTATTTACAAAACAGGAAAAAAACAAAACAAACCTAAAATGGTCTATTTCTTTTCCACTTAAAAATCTCTAGCGTGAAATAATTCCTACTTGACAGAATCCAAAAGATATTCATAACACTTCAAGCCAGAAGAAAATCTGACGATGCCAGAGGTGAAGGGACAGCCTCATATGCCCAGTTTTTAAACTGCTCTGGCTCCAGGACTGAACATCTGTAAAGGGAAGATAAAGGGAGCAATAGGCAAGCTCCGTCAAGATGTCTGGAGAAAGACCAGGGCAGGACTTAGGGAGGTAAAAATATCCCCAACTCATCAGCACCTAAGAGTTTCCTGAGTAATTTAAAAAGAATTCTCACTTTTCCGAATCCAAGAGGAGCAAGAAATGAAAGTACAATCCATATTTGGAACCTAGTATAGAAGCTAGAATGTCTTGACTCGATATACCCAGGTTTTACCCAAGTAAATAACTGTAAGCTAAAAGAATGTGCCATTCCAGGTGGTCTTGCGCATAAAAAAATAGCTGGGTTCCCAATGTTCCTTCTTAGATTTTTTTCCCCTCTTGAATTTTGAAACTGTTATTCCACAGAAGCCATGTGATGTAACACAGCTAGGAACACAGGCCAGGCCACTGCAAAATGCCTGTTTAGCGCTCCACAGAGTATGCCTAACGTTTCAAAGTGCCAAGCTGAGTTCTGAGTCTTGGAAGCAGGGATTATTGCAGAGGAAAAAAATAAAGGCAAAAAAATAATATCTTGTTCCTCATCAAAGTTCCCAGTACAGCTAAAATTATGCAAGAGGAAAAATGTTTCTATTCTGAGCTTCCTGGTGTTCTTAGGTTACCTTTGCCCCTTCTTACTATAATCCCTACTCAGACATATTCTATTCCTCAAAAATAAGATTATCTACTGTTCATCTCCCTGTCATAACTTTCTTAGTTGTCTCTAGCAGGTATTAGGAAGAAAGCAATCTGACTGAACCAATTCATACTAATGTGTAAATGACTTATTGTACATTCATCTATATACACCACACACACACACACACACACACACAAACACACACAAACACACACACACACACACACTCAACTGCATTACTTATATGTGTTAGGCATTATTCTAGCAGCCAGGGATATGGCAGAGAGAAAAAAAGGACAAGTTTTCTGCTCCCATGAAGTTTACATTTCACTGAGGAGAGTTAGATCAGCGGTTCTCAACATGTGGGTTGCGACCCCTTTGGGGGTCGAATGACCCTTTCACAGGGGTCGCCTAAGACCATCAGAAAACACATATATAATTACATACTGTTTTTGTGATTAATCACTATGCTTTAATTATGTTCAAATTGTAACAATGAAATTGGGGGTCACCACAACATGAGGAACTGTATTAAAGGGTCACGGCATTAGGAAGGTTGAGAACCACTGAGTTAGACAATAATATTTATGTGAATAAATAAATAAACAGCGAAAGGAATAAATTCAGAAAATAAGGCTATATAATACAGAAGAGTTGGCTGACCAGTTCATGTTGCATGGTTCGGAAAGGTCTCTTTAAAGAAGTGCCATTTAAGATGAGATGTAATGGAGACAAAGAGCCGGTCTTGTATAAATGAAAGAAAGGGCATTTTAGAAAGCTAGCTCAACCCTGAGAAAGGAGCGAACTTGGCGTGTGGAGGACAGTAAAAGACCAGTGGGACTGAAGAATAGTGGGGAAAACACATGGAAAGATAGTAGAGCTGAGTCACATAGGTCTTTATAAGCCCGAACAATGCTTTTAAGGTTTATCCTAAGTGAAATACGAAGCCCTTGAAATGTGGTCTGATTTATATCTTAAAACAATCCATAGCAGCCCAGCCCATGTAGTTCAGTGGTAGAGTGTTGACCTATGAACCAAGAGGTCATGGTTCGATTCCCAGTCGGGGCATATGCCTGGGTTGCGGGCTTGGCCCTAGGTAGGGGGTGTGCAGGAGGCAGCCCATCAATGATTCTCATATTGATGTTTTTATCTCTCTCTCTTCCTCTCTGAGATAAAAATATATTTAAAAAACAACAATAATCTATAGCAGAAGCATGAAGACAGACAGAAGGCTAGGGCACAGGCCTGAGTGAGAGAGAACTACTGTCTAGACCAGAGGGCAGTGGTAGAAAGGGAGCTAGGTGGGTTTGATCAAGATACACTTTAGAAGAAAGACCTGCAAGTATTATAAATGGGCTGACTGTGGGGATGAGGAAAAGGAACAAAAGACACCTGGTTGGATGATGGTACCATCTTCCTGAGAAAGGCAAGATCTGGGAAAACATGGTTTGGTTGAAAACATGGTTTGGTTTTAGAAAAACATGGTTTGGTTGAAGGGTTGAAGAAAACATGGTTTGGAGCTTAGGCAGTGGAAATCAACAGTTCTATTTTGGACATGGTAATTTTGAGCTGCAAATTACACATCTGGCATTGCTTCAGGGAAGGCAGTTGGTATATGAATCTAGACTCGGGAAATTCAAGGCTGGAGATACACATTTGGTAATCGTTGGCATACTGATGGCATTCAAAGCTTGGAGTCTGATGTGATGGCCCAGGCCAGGGAGCATGAACTGAGAAGAGAAGAGGGCTGGAGACCAGGCTTTGGCTCACCCCAACCGCAATCTACATTTCTTTTTACAGAAATAAACTTTAATCGCGTGGCCGCCACACTTTCAAGAGTTTATGAAGACAAGAGATGCACGGAGGTGGAAAGAGACCTCAGGACTCTTCTCCAGGCAGGCAGCTTTGTAAAAGGTGATTCAGGAAAAGCAGGTCCTTCCTCTACTAACCTGTGTGGGTCTTGGAGCTCTCTATGCACACCTAAGGTTGAGGGGAGTGAAGACCCTCAGGAATGTTTCTCTGCCAGGGGGTTATAATGAGCATTTGTTCCCCGTTGGTATGAGGAGGAAGCTCTGTCTCACCTACAAAGTCATAAGCTCTTTTTTCCCATGGATTTCCAGCAATTTGGTAAAAAAATACTTCAAATGGTATTTAATCCTGCCTTCAGGCAGGGAATGTTTCCAATGCCCTTCAGGCCATCGCAGGCTAAGAACCTAAGAGTCTCACCTAGAAAGGGGCAGCGGTGAATCAGACACTCGCCAGGAGCTCTTCTCCTTTAGGAAAAGGGTCAAGACGTCAGCCTAATGGATGTATGGAACACACTGACAGATTTCAGGGGGGAGGGGACAGAGAGGAGGACGGGGAGAGATCAAGCAAAGGATATATATGCATATATGCATAGCTCATGGACACAGACAATAATGTGATGAGGGCCTAGGGGAGGGGCGGGGGCTGGGTGGAGGGAGGCAAAGGGGGATGTGGGAACAGCTGTAATAGAGTCAACAATAGAAAGAAAAAAACAGTTTGGCTTAATATATTTGAATTCTAATGCTATCTTGAAATAATAAATATGTACTGAAGAAAAAAAAAAAAAGACAGTCTAGAGAAAAAGCTGGACCAATGCCAGTTAATGGGAGACCATGAGCAAAGAGGAAGAGCGTTCCTCATCCTTCTTCTGCCTGTAGCAACTGGGCTTTGTCACCGGGGAACAACAGCATTCTTTTTTTTTTTTTTTTTTAAATTCAGGAGATAAAATAAAGCACTGCTCGGAATCATCAGGAAAAGTCAGAAATATTATGTTCATTCAGCATCTTGTTCAATTTGCACAGCTGTTTTTTGAAAATAAAAGTCTGTTTATATAGATATGATTATTTGCGATTGCCTATGAATATATTGTTTGGGGAGCATGCTGCACAGTTAATATTGCAACAAATTACAGAAATTCTCCCAATAGCAGAGCAAAGAAATCTGTATCCCGATGGGAAGAATTTATGGCAGAGTCGGGAAAGCATTTTGGCAACAAATTATTCTGTTGTATTTTCCCCAACAGGCTTTCTTACTTCTTGATGCCTCTCCCTGGGAACTGAGCTGGTTTTAAGTGGCAGAACAAATGATCCTCCAAACACTGAGGTTTACTGTAATCCACATTTTGTGTTACAGAAAAATATTTTTTAGTTGTATGATGGCACACCATTCAAAAGCATTCATACAAAAGATGCAGGGAGCCATTTTGAAAGATTGGTGTTAGAAAAAGGAGCCAGTTTTGAGATATTAAGATGAGGAGTTGGGAAATTAAAAAAAAAATTTCTGGAACAAGGATTTGATGTAGGAAAGGCATTTTTAAAATCCTTTTGAAAGCAAGAGATGCATTTGCTAGGACCAACTGCTGACTTTGAATAACTGTGATGGGAGACCTAATTTTGCCTTTTTTACCATAATTTGAACATACTTTCCTCAAGGGTTAAAGCCACAGCCAACAACAGTATGTGCTAATCTGGGCACCATTTGATAGAGCGATTTAAGCCTTAGGCAAAGTAGACCTCAAGCATTTAGTTCTTTTAGTTGTATATATGTTCTATAAACAAAGCAACTTAAAATATGAGTATTTTACAATTTTCCTCCTACTTGGTAAATTTCTGGAAAAAATTCAAAATAAAGACCAAACGTGGAACTGCCAGAACAGAGCTGAGGTTGAGAGGCAGCCTGCCCTGCGTGGAGGATGAGCAGTCAACTGGAAGACTTTGCATAGCCCTGCTCACTAGAGCAGGAGTAAGAGTACATTCTAAATCCCCTGGCTCCCCGTCAACTCAGTTGGACACCAAAACCATGCCAGAAGTCTGAGCAAACATGCCAGGCCTGTGATTTGGACCCCCAAATTGTCCATCAGTTGGGTAGCACATATGCTATGGCTGCCCAGATACATACTGGTCAGATCTTCCTAAGCTATGCAACATAACTCATCACAAACCTACTATTTTATTAAATTCCTTCCACGTCCCAGAAGCTTCACCAGATGCACAATTTATAGGCATTTTTTCCAGTCCTGACCACATTTCAAAGTATGATTATCCCCCTTTTACAAATAAAGCGAGGCTCAGAGAAGTTAAGTAACTGATACTCAGTCGCTGAGATGATGTGTATCTGAGTGGAAAACAACTAGAGCAGTGGTTCTCAACCTTGGCTGCACATTAGAATCACCTGGGAATCTTTTTAAAATCCTGATTTCTGGGCCTCATCCTCCGGAAATTCTGTTTCTTTGTTACTAATGTTGTGGCCCCACCCCATAACAAAGAAACAGAATTTTCGGAGGATGAGGCCCAGAAATCAGGATTTTAAAAAGATTCCCAGGTGATTCTAATGTGCAGCCAAGGTTGCGAACCACTGAACTAGAGGATTCCAGCAGACGGATATACATGATTCAAACTGTACTTGTTTTCAGACTCAAAACCAAAAGCCAAAGCTGCATATTAGAATCACCTGGGAATCTTTTTAAAATCCTGATTTCTGGGCCCTATCCTCCAGAAATTCTGTTGTTTTTTTTTTGTTATGGGGTGGGGCCACAACATTAGTAACAAAGAAACAGAATTTCCGGAGGATCAGGTCCAGAAATCAGGATTTTAAAAAAATTCCCAGGTGATGCTAATGTGCAGCCAAGGTTGAGAACCACTGTGCTACATGGTAGAGAATGCGGGCTGCTCAAAGTTAATACCGTACATCTGTCAAGGTGTCAACTCGTGCTGGGGAAGAGGCCCAGACTTCAGTGTCAATAAGCTCTGATGTGCACCAGAATCACCTGTGAGCTCAAAACACACATTTCTGGACCCTAGGTCTTCTGATTTCATAGGTTAGTGGTGGGTTTCAGACATTCGCATTTTTTTTTAAAGAAGCTCCCAGGTAATTTTCATGCCCACAAAAGTTTTAAAATTACTGCTGTTAATGTCATGTTTGGGAGGATGATGTCATACTCAGAAGTCTGCCCAACCATAATGAGTGACAGTTGTGGGTTGGAAGAAAAATTCAGCTTATAGGAATGCATGAAGGGACACCCATGAAATGTGCACTTTGTGCGGTTACTTTTTCCCTGTCCCCATCAATGTCTGTCTCTTTTTATTTACTCCCATTAATACTTGGGTCAAGAGAACATTAAATCAGGTCTTCAGTCAGTATTTATCTTAGTTACCCAATGAATACAGAGTTTCATGGAAATCATCCAACTTTGCTAATTATATAAAAGACAGAAATTTTGTTCTTGAACATGATTCTGTAATTTTGTTTTGTTGTGTCCTTTTTGAAAGGGCTAATTGTATTGGGAAGCTCATCTACCCATCTATCCATCAAATCAACTTGCCCTCACCATGCAGGCCATGCAGGCCCTCTGGGAATGCTTTCCTGTCATCATCATGATACTGATCAGCTTTCTAACCTTGAAAAATGCCATGACAATGTCCTGGCAGTGACATTATGCCTTCGGGCTCCTGTCTTTCAGAGGCCTGGTTTGTTATCACAGACCTTGCAATTGTTAGGCAGGATAAGGTCATAAGGCAAATGTATTCCCTACCTGGTACTGAGGTTCCGAGTGCCACGAACACAACCGCAGTCACCGAATCTTTCAGGCCAATGGTGCAGCCGAAGTGGGAAGCCAGGTCGCCAATGAAAGCTGTCAGTACGCCAATCATGATGATGGAGACAATGAAACATGCCCAGCCATTCCAGTATTCTGTAGGGGGCACGAAGGCAAAGAGGACCTTCCAGAACACAGTCAGAAAGTGCATCACATAATCGAAGCAGGAGGGCAGCTTCTCCTCCCCACATTCGTCGTCGTCATCATCTTCCCCTAGAGAGAAAAAAACGGAGCACATTTCATCACTACTCCTGCTATCTGGGTCTCCCCCTCTCCAACCCCTCCTTCCTGGGCCTGTCACCCTCCTCTTGGAATGACCTGGAGGCCCTTAGAGGTGGGTGAAGCTTAGAGTTTTCTAAGAGTCAATCATAATGAAACAATTATTGTATCGTACTCAAGGTCATGCTCAATGTCATGGATTAATGGCAAAAAAAACTTAATCCCCTCCACACAGTTCTGGTTACAGGCAATCAACACACCCTTTCTATTCTCCTGTCACCTCCAGTGAGATTTGTCACTTCAGAGAAATGACAAAGATTTCTTCCAAAAGGCCGTGGCGCCCTGTGCCAGACTCAGAAGGAAGCCAGTTCTGAAGAAAGGGAACTGACAGAATTCTTCTACCAGGATTCTTTTCTTGGAACACATTGCTGTCTTCCAACGTCAGCTCTGGACATTCATGGGTCTATAATCCTCAGAGGACAACGTTCACCCGGGCCCTCCACTGTGGCTCTGGGCCTGCATCTCTCTCCAGCTGTATCTCCCGCAACTACTTCAAACTCAAACTGCATCCTAGCCAAATGGAATTACTTGCATTCTTTTTCAAACCATATGTACTGTCTCCTTTTGTCCTTCAGAACTAAATGTACTTGGCATGTCCCAATACCCCCTCCTGATCCTTCCCCACCTGTCCTTTGAAACTCTCTTCCTTTATGAAACCTTCCCTGAACCCCCTGGCCGCCAGCCAGTGCTGGAAACTCCTCCTCAGCTGCCACTTGTAACACTAGATCAGTGGTTCTCAAAGTGGACCCTCACCAGGAGCGGCATTACCAGGGCACGTGTTAGAAATGCACGTTTCTGGCCCCATTGAATCAGAAACCGGGGGGTGGGGGATGGAAGGCAGTCAGCAGTCCGTATGAACCAGGCCTTGAGGTGACTGTCATGCAGGAGTCCAATGAGACCCAGTCTCTAGATCAGGGGTCCTCAAACTTTTTAAACAGGGGCCAGTTCACTGTCCCTCAGACCGTTGGAGGGCCGGACTATAGTTTAAAAAAAAACATTATGAACAAATTCCTATGCACACTGCACATATCTTATTTTGAAGTAAAAAAACAAAACGGGAACAAATACCATATTTGTATTTGCATGTGGCCCGCGGGCCGTAGTTTGAGGACCCCTGCTCTAGATTATACCTGTTCACTTTGCCTCTCTTCCCCAGGTAACGCTGAGCCCTTCAAGGGCAGGAATGTGTTCATTTTTGTGTTCCTAATGTTTGGCCTCGTTTCCACCATGTGGAATAAGCTGGCTAAAAGCTTGTTAAGTGAATGAATACATGCATTAATTTCTCCTGACTTTATATAACTACTTAATTACATAATATATACACATACCATCATTTTGCCAATTAGATTATACTATCAATATGGAAAGAAATGCATACTGTTTAAATGCAGAAAGAAAGGCTTACCGCTTAAAGGAACCAGAAAATCAATGTAACAGTGTTCGAAATTGGAGACTTCGTTTATGGTGTGACATAACCCCCGTTCACATATTTTTAAATCGGGCTAGTGAAGGTCAGCTCTTTCAAAAGTGGGGGCAAACACATATACGTGTGTCTCGCAGCCATTTTAGAACTTCTCCTTGAGGCCTTTGCTCACCACCCCAAGCCCCCAACCTCGTCTCCAGGGTCTACCACCCCTCATTCACCTGGTGCAGCTGGCGGCAGGGGAGGCTGTCCGACCTCCCAGAGGACTGCTGGATCTGAGACTGCCGACACAGAGCCCATGTGAGTGCTCCCCGGAGGGGGGGAGGACTCTCCTCGGGGAGGCCCCCTCTGGCGCAGGTCATGTTGGAAACACCCTCTCACTCACAAAACGTGGAAAGGGGAATGGCTGGGTTTGTCATCTGTCCTTTTACAGGGAGGGAGGAGAGGCGGAGGCTAGCTCTTCCAGGAGGTCATGGCCAGAACCAGCATGCAAACAAACTTGGAGGATCTGTCTCCTCCTGAGGCTCTGGAAGGTCTCACGTAAAATGTTGGGAGGAAGCCGCCAGCAGGTGAATGGCATCACCCTGGGAGACTAACCGGGGAGGGGTCTTAAGTCAGGTCACCTGAGTGACTCACTGGAGGGAACAAGCATTGTTGACTGTGTTCAAGGAACTCTACAAGGAGCCAGGAGACGCAGGTGGCTCTCATACCTGGTAACCTAGGGAAGCAGACTAAACCTGAGCCTTGGGGATCCCTGTAAATATACTTCTGAGAAAATGAGACTTAAGAACAACCAATCACAGACAACCACCTCGGCTTTCCCCAAAAAGGCAACTGCTTAAGCTACAGCCAATCAAATTATGTCCTCTATTCTGACAAAGTCTCTCTCCTAGCTCCTGTGGGCGGAGCACTCCTAACCACTTCTGGTTTGATTCTGCCCAATTCGAATCCATGCTCACTCAAGTGAACTTGGAACATTTTAATGTGCTGCAGTGTATCTTCTAACAACCATTTCCTCCGGCACTCATGCTGTACAGTCATTACATATTTCTAAGATCACCCTTGCCTAAAAGCAGGAGGTGCTTTTAAATAAAAGTACGGCCCTAACTGGTTTGGCTCAGTGGATAGAGCGTCGGCCTGCGGACTGAGGGGTCCCGGGGTTCGATTCCGGTCAAGGGCATGTACCTGGGTTGCGGGCACATCCCCAGTGGGGGGCGTGCAGGAGGCAGCTGATCGATGTTTCTCTCTCATCGATGTTTCTAACTCTGTATCCCTCTTCCTCTCCCTTCCTCTCTGTAAAAAAATCAATAAAATATATTTTTAAAAAATTACGTATTATGGGTTGAATTGTTTCCACCAAATTCATTGCCCTAAATCCTAGCACCTCGGAATGTGAATATATTGGAGACAGGGCCTTTGAAGAGATATGTAAGCTAAAACGACGCTAATCCAAGCTGACTAGTATCTGCATAGGAAGAGGAAGTTGGGACTCACAGCCAGACAGCAGGGATGTGGGCACACACAGGAAAGACCACATGAGGACACAGCGAGCAGGTGGCCCTTCCCTCTCCCAACTCAAGGAGAGCAGCCTCAGGAGAAACCAAACCTGCCAACACTTTGATCTTGGACTTTTATCCTTCAGAACCATGAAAAAATGAATTCCTATTGTTTAAGCTCCCTAGTCTGTGGGTCTGTGGTATTTTGTCACGGCACCCTCCCAGAAGCCTCCTATGCCGTAACGCTAATGTGTAGGAACAGCCATTCTGTGTTTTTATAACCCACTCCTTTCTTGTGTCTTTCACCCATTTCTTCTTTTTTTCCCCTTCTTTCACTTTTCTTCCCATTTTCCTTTTACCCTAAATGTTAGCTCCAGGTAGAACTGTGAGAGCTACAATTGTCAGGGTGAATTGGAGGGAACGAGGAAGAACCATGGTAATTCTTTCTCTGCCTCCTTCTTCCCCAGCTGCCTATTCCAAAGTGGAGGCGGGGGTGGGGGGAGGGGGCTGCTGCATGTACCCCAGGAAAGTTCTGCAAAAGCACTAGACTTTCAAGTTGTAGTTATTTTGTACCTGATATTTTTAAATTTCCATATTTGTGGACATTTAATAATTTCATAGGACATATGATCAAAACAGTTTAGAAAACATTGAATTTTAATCAATCATCTATAGAAATACAGATTATTCTGCCCCTAACTCTACACAATTACTTAATTTTGAGTGTCTAATTCCATATTGTGAAGATGAACAAGGAAACAAATCATGAAGCTTCTCAGAAGAAATGACACATAAATCGAGAGTAGAGATTATATTTGTCTTCAAGATGAACATAATGACACCTTTCCTATGAGGGGTGTGCCAGAAAAAATTACATCACCTCTGTAAAGTATTTGAGGATATTTCAAGATAATAGTTATTATGGTAGTTACTATTTTCCTATAATTAAGGATTGTGACTGTATTTCCATATCATTAATTAATTGCTCAGTTCATATGCTGGGTTATCAGGGGTTACATTCTAGGCTTTTAAAAACAAAATGTACCTTGCCCTCTGGAATCAACTTCATGATCTATACGTGTGTAATGAAGAAGAGAGAGAGAGAGAGAGAGAGAGAGAGAGAGAGAGAGAGAGAGAGAGAGAGAGAGATATTGAGATTTCCTCCTGTGGGCTTCTAGCATTACAGGGAATCTTAAATATTTTAATACTTATGTCTGGAATGGGAGGCGCATCTGCTTTACTGCATTTGAAAGTAGAAGTGGCTTTCCCTTCTTTTTCCCTAGGATCTCATTCCTCTTTACAGATTTTAATCTCCAACTCAGATGTCATTTAAATATTAAAAATGACCACTGCCTGCATGGGTGATGCACAATTACCCTGTCTTGGAGAAGGACAAAGAAACATGTTCATCTATCACCATCTGGACTATACTTAAAAGTGTGTTCCTTGCAAAGATGAGTGGAGCATTAAAAAAAAAAAGCCAAGCTGGGAGCATCTTTTATGTGACAGCAAAGTTGATGGTAATCTGCCAGTTCTGCAGGCAGGCCAGCCCAGGTCACTGGAGGCTGCGTCATTCTTTCCAGCCCCTCCTCTGCATTAGCAGAGACGGCAGGCTGGTGGGTTTCCTTTTATAGGAGCCCAAGCAAAGGATCCTCTTATCTCAGAATCCTTCTTTTCAGCTTTATGGATTCTACTAATGGAAAGATAACAAAAAAAGCTGTATTTGATTAATCGGCTCCATAGCCTTTTACATGGTTTCCTTGATACATGTTGGACATCCTAAAAATATAACTACAAAAATAGCCGAATCGTTAAAACCACAAGTAGTGGAGAGGATCACTTCCGCTATTGATAGAAGAGTGCTTGCACTGGCCCTGCTCTGGAGCACGAACACAGACTATCATCAGCACAAGTGATCATGGAAGGCAACCCCTGGGCTTGGCACCTGCAGGTGACATAACATCTAAAGTAAACCAGAGATTGGTGTACATCCCGCTGGAGATGCTCAGGGTTTGGCCTCAGGGAGAGCTTTGAGAAATAGAAAAAGACACTGCTGGAGTGTCGTAGACACTCGGGTCAGAAAACTTATTAATTTCTAGTTCTGATAGCTTGTTTTGGGGAAGACTCTTGACCGTCCAGAGCTTCAGGTCCTTATCTGTCAAATGGATTTCCTAGCTCCCACACCACAGAGCCTTCTGTCATGAGGGCTAGAAGAGGAAACGTCCACGTCCTTTGTAAAGCTGCAAACCTCTTTGCAGGCAGATGTGCCATATTCCCTCACTGTTATTGTCAGAAGGAAGGCAGTGATCAGCTGGACCTGAGTTTCCTGATTTCACAGACCTATATTCTGCTTGAATGAAACATTATTGCTACAGCTTCTACAGCTTCTCCAAGCTGCTTGATTTTAAGAAAAGAAAAGAAGAAAGAAACAGAGGGAGAAAACATGATGGGGTGTCTAACTAAGTGACAGGCACTTAGCTAAACGTTCCTCCACACCTGAGCTTGTTTAATTCTTACAGTGACCTTGAGAGGTGGGCATTATTAATCCCATCGTGCATGTGAAGAACAGGAATGAAATTCAGAGAATTTAAGTAGCTTTCTGAAAATAATGACACAGTTGGCGGGTGGCTGAGTTGGGATTTGATCTCACAGCCTGGGAACTACTGGCTGCATATGATGTCTTGTTGAAGCCAGTTGAGGGGTATAGCATCTGTCAAATATTGATTCAAAGTTTGAATCTGCAATCTCTTCTGATGCCTAAATGCTCTATTAAAACAATGTTGCTATTTTCCCCAAGGAATGTGAAAACACTGCTTAGTAATGTTTGTGTTCTAAATTACTTTCTAAATACAATTTCTTTTCTAGATGTCATATCTTTTCAGCAGAGTCAGTCACATGTTCTTTCTCAAGCTCTTGGGAACCAACTAAACCAGGAAATAAGACAATAAATAAAGGCAGGGAATCGTGGTTGGGATCATTTTGGAATTTGGGATTTACATGTGACAAGTTCCTATTTTCATTTCTAGTTGTCAAAGGTCAACGGCCTAGTTCGGAATCAAACATCCTGGCTTGCATCTAGCTCTCCACTCTAGAATCTGCAAAATTGCCTATATTATCACAAATCTGCAATAGAAAGTACTTTGGGGAACATACGCTGCTGTTCATTTGAGGAAATGTCTGACCTTCGATTCCTTCCAGGTATTCATTTCTATCTATAATTATTAGTCCATTTTTTCCTCTACAAAGAGAATCCTCCACTATGGAACAGAGAGAATGATCAGAACACTTTCCAGAAGTGTGGAAGGATGGATATAAGGATGACACCTGTGGTCAATCACACGGTCACCCATGTGATCTTACGAGCCCAACAAGTGTTACTTAGCAGCCTTGTGAAATATACAAACCATTAGCTGTGAAGCTGGATCACTACAGTGGTTTTCTTCATTCTACACACATTGTTTTGGGCATAATTTCTTTCTAAAATTTTGTTCCTTTTTTACCAAGTGGGGTTGATTTCAATTTTGTGTCTTTTTAATTTCTGAGCACCAACGTTGTTGTCTTTAAACAGATTAACAGGTTAACTTGATGGAATGGGCTTTCTCCTCCATACCTATCACTTTCTTTTGCAACCTGATACACAGTCATTACAAATCAAATTCTACTCTTCTGTTGCGCATTTCCATTTCTCTTCACTTTCAGAGGTTCTGACAAAATCATAAAATATTTAAGATAAAAGAGACCATAGTAATCAGCTAATTTATCCCTTCTCACTTTTAAGAGAAAAAAAAAAGAGAACTGTGATTTAATTGTGATGACTTTTTATTCTCTGGTATCAGGATGTGTGTGTATTTGATATACAAGGGCTTGAGTTAAGCCCAGTGGCTTTTAGTGTCTTGCTCACTCAGTGATTTAAAACGTCTTTCATCTCCTTTTCCCTTTTACATGCTTATATATAATTTCTAGAGAGAAAAATTTTATCCATCTCTTCTAACCCTAAATGATTTCTATAAGCCACTAAATTTAATAACCTAAGATACATTCCTAAACAAGAATATACCTCTTGTTCTGGAGTTAGGAGAAATGCTATAAACATTTCCGTATAACCTAGTGGTCAGGAAGCATTTACTTATATATTCTCTGATGAAAAGTAGATATCTGGAATTTTCTGACCAATATATTACAAGATAATTCCTATCAATAGAGACCTCAAAACACAATTTACTCAAATTTATAGATCTATGGGTTACCAAAGCACAGAGGGAAAAGGTAGGTATTTGCTTCTGTCCACTGAAACATGGGTATTAGAAAATAACTGAACTTAAAGCACTGGGAGGGGTTCAGAGCTTACCAAGGTCAACTCCCTATTTAACGTGAATTTCTTTTAAATTTCCGCCAAATGGTCAGAGTCTCAGCTAATAGGGCATTTATGATCTCCCAACCCAAGTCGGAGCAGTTCAAGCTGTCAGCTTGGGCTGTTAGGTTCCACTAATTTGTTCAGGACCCATCCCTTATACCGTACGGAATAAATCCAATCTGGCTCCACATGACATTCCTTCAGGCGCTTGTAGCTGGTCACTTTCACATCACTCTCAGTCCTCAGCCCCGGATGCTGTGTCAGGCTGGTCATGCTCCTCTGAGCGCTGTCAGTCACAACTTTCCTTTTCAGAACATGGTGCCTGGAGCTGAATGCAACTCCAAGAGGCACTTAACGGGTTTGCTCTGGGGCAGGCCTTTTCCCTTTCTCTTTCTGGACACGTTAAGTTTTAGAAATACATGCACTGGGTTTTTGGCGGTCACATTGCATATTGTCATCCATAGAGCCTACTTACACATACCAATGAACAAAAACCCACTGTTTCAATGCCTTTCTAGGTCACGTCTTCCATTTCCCACACTGGTGTAATACATTTTGGGGACATACCCGCACAATCGTTCATCTATTCAAATGATTACTTACTATCTTTCAGTCCAAGTTAAACCTTGTCATTAGAAAACATGTACCTTGACTTCATAGCAGCTCTTTCTAAAAACGCTCCTTCTCGAATCCTTCACAATGTATTTCGATTGTGAAAAATGTCTCTTGGTGTGGCTGGGGGTCATTGGAGAGGATGTGAGCCCTGCTGTTGGGTTCTAGTCCTACTGTCCTCATCCCAGGCAGCCAAAGGCCTGAGGGCAAGGCTGGTGCCTTGCTGAGAGGTCCCTCTGCACTAGCCAGTGTGGAATCAAATTAGTGTGGAGCTCCCATGCCTGGAATCTACTGTGCTAGGGCACCCACACTGAGGAGACTGAGTTCAAGATTGCTGTAGACTTGTAACTTGGACTGCTGGCCCGTTCTTAGGGGACACCGGCATAGGTCCTATTAATCATTCCCACCCTCTACTTTCAAGCTAGAGATAGCGGTGGGTCATCTGTCCCTGAGTATCAGTGCTAGTTACTGCTCGTAGCTGGAGGGTGGGGCACAGGTGATGTGTGACAGTACCTGAAACGATGTGAGAATGCAACGCACTCTCTGTGAATAACCTCCAACCCTGTCTGGACAAATGACCTCCTGGGTGAAAATTTCCACAAACAACAAAATGCTTGCCAGCTCAGGCCATTATGGACCTTGTTAGGATGGTTAATACAGCCCAAGAAATATCTAAGGTGACAGAAATATTTCTCGGCAAGTGCAGCCACTGACAAAATGAAAAGCAGATCCACTAAGGGGTTCCAGCTCTCTGCAAGTTCGACTACTGGCAAAATGAGTCAGTTTAAAGCTAAAAATCGACTGTTCAGCCTATCTCTCTTTTAGAATTCCTCTACGTGCTCTGAGTGTTCTTAAAAGAGCATAGGTGGACATAGAAAGTCTTGTGAGTTTTTGCCGCAAGTTTTGTCTCTTGTAAAATGACTCCACATCATTCTGAGAATCTTGAAATTCAGTGTCCTCTTGCCCTTTACGGATTGTAGGATTCGCAGCAATTTAGGTTTCTGCAATAGAGAAGCCTGTTCCCTACAGACTTGAGCACCTAAAAAATGAACCCTCAACAAGTAGAACTGCTACTCAGCTTGCCTAGATGCCCCTGCTCGTTTAGTTGGTTTAGGTACAGTGGGTAGTATGTGGGCACACTGGGTTCTAAGATCGGCCTGAGGGTTCTGGCAACACTTTGTAAATATTAGAAGTTGAGTGAATTAGCCTCCTGGAGTGTGGGAAGTTGAGTCATGGATGAACTGTTTGGGCAGCAATAGCCCTTCAGTTTTCAGCAAACTGCTCCACGCTAAACCCTAGGAAAATGTTGACATTTATATAAAGGGTTGGGCTGATGTGTATCAGCGGCTGCCCCACAGGCAAGGAGTCTGAAGACCATCTGGATTTTAAGATGCTGCTGTGATTAATCTGTGAATTTGGGTTTACTTAGTGAGTGCTTTCCTTCATGCACCTGGGAAAACACATACATCCCGCTTAATCTTCCCAGCAACCTGTGAAGAGTAGGTATTGTTTTCTCCATTTCAAAGATGAAGAAATGGAGGCTCGGAGAGTTTAAATAATGCTTATGAGATCTAAGACTCTTTCTACTACTTCACTGCCATGACTTGACCCATGGATTCCTGAGAGAAACATCACTGTGGTTTGTCCAGACAAATCCATTCTGATAACATCTAAGTCCATTTGGCTGTTTTATGAACAGTGTAATAGGGAAATAACTACCTCTTAAAAAACCCTCTGTATATGGCAACATATATAAATTATTGAATTTTTTGGGGGGGAAAACATTCCCCCGAATGGCTGGTTCTACGTCCTTTCTTCTTCCTAATGAGTCTGGTTTCCCTTTCATCTTTGGGAAAAATTCTCCCGTAGTGGTTTATATTGGCCCTATTGTGAAGCGGGTGGCAGGTACCTATCTCTCTGTGTAGCAGATGGGAAGGACTCTAGACCTTCAGCAACGACAACTCCCCTCCTCGGCGACTGCTTTCCTGGTCTCAGGAACCCTTGAAGGGACTTTGTTCTAACGATGGGTTTGTGAGTTGATTTGCTGGCAAAGTGGTGACCATAGCTGAGAATCTGAGGTTCTGACCATGGCCTCGGTTTGCACAGTACAAAGTGACTGCAGCGCCTTGGAGCACCCCTCACCTGCTTGCCCTTTCTCTCCTCTCTGTTGTGATTTTCAAAGAGATCCCCGTGATCAGGGTCCTCCGCAGGTAACAGAGGCTTTGATGAGTGACGTGCTCCTGGGCACCTCACAGATGCGCCTCGTGCTTCCATTTCTTGTCCTGGAAAATCGAGGCTAGCCATCCCGAACTTTCTCTTTGGTGCTGTTAATAAGTAATTGAGATTTTTAAGAGAAGTTATGATCTTATATGTAGTAATATCTGCTTGTTGTGGGAGGATTAGCTCATTAGTAAAATTCAGATGGAATATCTCCATGCCCTCACTGCTCATGAATACCTTTTTTTTTAAGAGAGTAGGCTGGGTAAGTGGGTGTTGACAATCAAGTTTGTCTGTCTGCCAGTGGCTTTTTAGTCTTTCACCAATAATAACCTGAATCAGGCTGCTGTGGTGCTATTCTTCAATGTGAACCATCTTAAAGAGATCTCTTTCTCTCTCATTCCCGCTAAGTCTGTGGCCTATCTTCTTTATTTGGTTAAGGCACAGTGCAAATGCTATTAAGTGTATAGATCTGAACTCTAAAAAACATTGCAGGTCACTAATTTGAACCATAAGCCTAGACTGAACCCCCAACCTGGACCCATATCCATAGTAAATTTTCTAAAGGAATAAAGTGGTTGAAAGAGGGACTTTATTTGTACCATCCATTTGTTCCGTGAATATTTATTAATCATTTCTGTGTCAGGCTTTGGAAATGCAGAAAAATAGGCCTAAAGGAACTTCCCAGGGACAAGAGATAGTAGTCAAATAAAACAAACGGCCTGGCTGGCGTGGCTCCGTGGTTGAGCATCAACCTATGAACCAGGAGGTCATGGTTCGGTTCCTGGTCAAGGCACATGCCCAGGTTGTAGGCTCGATCCCCACTGTGGGGCATGCAGGAGGCAGCTGATCAATGATTCTCTCTCCTCATTGATGTTTCTATCTCTCTCTCCCTCTCCCTTCCTCTCTGAATAGATAGTAAACACAGCTTGTTACCGATCAAGGCCCTGTATTTAAAAAAATAAATAAAATGAACGAACAAACACGATGACTTCAGATATCAGTATGGGCTCTGAGGACAATGAAGTCAGGTGATAAAATGAAGCGTGGCTGGGAGGATGCGGAACTCCTCTGAGGAGGTGATCTGTGAGCTGAGACCTTAGGGATGAGAAAATCCAGATGTGGAGGGAAAGCCTTCCGTGCAGCGGAACTAGCCTGTGCACAGGCCCTGGGGCAAGAGCAAAGGGCCAAGAATGGAATTAAGCCTGCGGCTTAAGGCATTATACTCTCGGAGACACACTCGTGACAAGATGGAAAGAGGACTGGCCTGGGAATCACAGCCCTGGGCCGGGGTGTGAATCCTACCTTCCATTTTCCCATCTCACAAATGGGTTCACGAACACCTCCTGCACAGGGCTGCTGTGAGGCTGGTGTGAACACAAAACAACTGTGCACCAGTGGCAGGGCCGCCCCATTCAGTGCCTTTACATTTTTGGCCCAGGAAAATTTTGGGTCTTCGCTTTGCCTAATCCTGAAGCATCACATCATCAAGAAGCGCCGGGGTCCTTAGGTAACATCAAGGGAATAAGGGCTAGGGTACTGGCTGCACCAATGCGAACTCCAAGACAAAAAGGAGAGCAATGCGGTGCTCCAGCAAGAACCTGAGATTCTAAAACAGCCTCTCCGTGACCTAGGATGACGCTCTTTCCCTCTTTGGTCTCAGGTCCTTGTTGACCACAGCCAGGAGAGTTGGAAGAGCTGATCTGTAAGCTCCTTTTCAGCCCTGTGCTGGGATTCTGGTCTACGATGCTCTCACAGGTCTCAAGACCAGCCGGACATGACCAGACACAGGCAAAGTAAAAGAGAGGCAAGGGGTGGGGAGTGTGTGTCAAAGCTGTGATTGCAGGAACCAGAATGATGAGGTCTTTATCGCGGGAGCAGGCTGTGAACAGCAAGAATTTATGCTGCAAGTCACTGTTATGAGTCGTTTCCCTGCCTTTGGGGTGTTGTGTGTGTGTGTGTGTGTATGCATGCCCGCATGGGTACACATTGGCTAAGTTTTTCCCTCTTTCCGCCTCTTAGGATTATGCTGAAATGTTTCCTCCTCTAAAAGCCGTGTACAAAGGCTCACACTTGGGGGTGAAAACCCCCCAGGCCTGGTGCATTGATTAATAAGCAACAACGAAAACTGTGCTCACAACGAAAATCTGCATCACAGCAGCCTTGCCCACAAAAGAGCTGCTGGATCCAGTGATGGCGCATTGTTTGCAGAGCTGAGCTGCCGCCTCTCCAGACAAAAGCCGCATTAGAGACGTGACTTCGGGCTTAAATGAGAGTGCTGAATCACTCTGGAGCCTTCCGACACAGTGTTCTCCTCCAGATTGTGCAATAAGCAATTTCAGAGAAAAACAGCCCAACAAGCCAATATTCTTTTCAGAAATACCAACGAAAGCATACCCAGGGGCCAGAAAATAATTGCTCCTTTCTCCTGCCCTCTGTGCTCCCACCCCTGGGTAGCTGGCCTGCCTCGTTCTGGAGCTGAGAGATGAAGCTACCTGATTCTATATGGTATCCTGCTATCAGTGACATTTTAAAGCTGATAGGCATCCCAGATTTGCGTTGCCTCCCTACCAATATGGGCCTAGTATTTTTTATTTTTTACATTAAATGCTTTATTTGCCATCCATGTTAAAGCATCATTACAAAAAAAGTGACGATTTTAGCCATATGTTGAAAAAAGGGATGAGAACTAAGTTGAAGGACAGCAGTGTTCCTCACATCTCCTGTTCAGAGTTTAAAATAACGGCTACTCTTATTAGTTCAAGCACCTAGCGATTAGAAGCATGAAAACCTACCGGCATAACTCATCGTACCAAAGGGACACAGCAGGAGCTCAGAGGACAGGGTGGGCATCGAGTCAATTCTGCTTCGGAAGGCCTGACGTATCTTTTAGCAGCAGATATAAATGCAATCCCTAAGGTCACAGGAAGTCCCCCTGGGTTCCTCGTGATGGGCTTAAACTTGGGCTTTCTAGGACGTGCAGTGGCTGTGCCTACTTTCCATGATTGACGTTGCCCCTGGTCCTTCTGCATCTCTCTGCAATGCCTGCACACTCATTTCCAGACCCTTCCCTTCCCCACGTGCAGCTGAGAGTGAAAGGCTCATCAACTTTGTCCCTTTTGTCTGCATCAACTCACGCAAAACTGGCCACTTAAGACCCGAATGAAAGCTGTCGGAGTGACACCGAAGGTTGTGCTAAAAGCGTACGTGCTGCTGGACTCAGGTGGGTTTTCGTATTCAGCTGGCCGTTTGCTAGTTGTGTGACACTAATTAGCCACCGCATTGGGCTTCAGGGTTCTCAATTGTAAACTTAGGACAAAAATACTGACCTCATGGTAGAGCTGTGCAGAACAGAAACGAGGTATGTAAAGTACTGGCTATAAATGGTAACATTATTTAAGCATAAAGTGAGCCCCAACTTCATAATGATACAGGCTTTTGAAAGACTTTCTTTAAGGCAGTTGTAACTACTATTTTTTATGAAGCCACATCACTTTTTCACAAACCTGTCAACTTATGATTTTCAGGTAAGGAAAATTAATAATTATTATAGTCACTCAGGAAACAGCAAAATGAAAACTCCAATCTCCAACACCCTCTCCCCCCACCTTTTATTTTGACTGTCCTATAGTCACACTGAGGTTCTTAAACCTGACCCAGCAGGATTATTCTTTTAATTGCTTAAATGGGATTTTCCTATGACCCAGGGTTGACATGTTAAATGATGAGGGTGTCTCCTCAGTAATGATGATCAGTAACAGAGGAAATGCTAGGAAGATACCTGCTTAGACCAGCTTGCATGGCAATCCCTTGGAACTCATGTGAGATGCCATTTTTGTTATGTTTTATTTAGGATTATGGAATGGATCAGTCTTCAGGTTGACAGTACTTTCCAGTGAATTATTTATCTGGGGGAACCCTAGGGCTGACAGCTTTTGCTATTAAGTAATTCAGTTTAATTGAGAGCACTTATTACTCCACAGAGCGTGCATGGATGAAAGACTGGTGACAGAACTAGTTCCCATCTTTGTTTGGAGGGCTTGGGAGACCATGTCCTTCACTCTTATTTAGCTGAAGTCACATGTTTGATTGTAACTACTGTGAAGCACAGTGAGTGAGGACAGGTAACTGCACCTACCAGCCTGGCCTCGTGTTGAATGCCTGCCTTTTTACTGTAGGGGGTCCCACGGGCATTCAAGCTCCAGTCACGGGGCAGGAAGAAAAGAGACCCTTTCAAAGTCATCATCTCAGTTTCTTGGAGGCTACACTTTAAAAAAATGTTTTTTCAATTACAGTTTACATTGAATATTATTTTGTACTAGAGGCCCGGTGCACAAAATTTGTGCACTCAGCGTGGAGTGGGGGGTCCCCTCAGCCCAGCCTGAGCCCTCTCGCAGTCTGGGAGCCCTCAGAGGATGTCTGACTGATGGCTTAGGCCTGCTCCCTGTGGGCCTAAGCTGTCAGTCGGACATCCTTAGCGCTGCTGCAGAGGCGGGAGAGGCTCACACCACTGCCGCTGCTCTCGCTAGCCATGAGCCTGGCTTCTGGCTGAGCGGCTCTCCCGCTGTGGGAGCGCACTGACCACCAGGGGGCAGCACCTGCATTGAGCATCTGCCCCCTGGTGGTCAGTGTGCGTCATAGCGACCAGTCGTTCCACCGTTTGGTCGATTTGCATATTAGCCTTTTATTATATAGGGTTATTGACTATATTTCCTAGGCTGTATTTGGAGCCTATATTTGAAGACTTTTTTCTCATCCCTTTCCTTCTAGGAGAATAGATATGGCTATATACTGTTATTGTGCTGAATATTTAATTTAAGCAAGCCGGGTAGGTGTTCATTGCCAAAGCTGTGTGGTCCATGAAGCTCAACGCCATCGGGATGTTGCAGAACTATGACAGCCATGGAAAGGGCCCCCACATTCCAATGTTGGACAATGTCTTAGCACCTGCCTAGTCCAAAGCTCTCCTTCCAAGGATGATAAAACCAAAATTCAGAAAGGTTTAATACTTTGGCAAGGTTATACAGTTAGTAAGAACCAAGACTACAAAAAGTGTCGTCTTTTTTTTTGCCACTTTTGAATGTTCCTTCGTTGTGACAATGCCCATAAATACTAGGCAGACATGTACAATCTTTGTCAAAAGTAAAAGAATTTCAGAAAAACTCTTAGTGCTATAGACGTAAAGTTATCCGTTAACAGAGGGCAGTGTGCTGGCCTTCTGAAAGAACATCACAAATTACTAGGCAGGAGAAGCCTGTGGATGTGCCTAGGCCAGGGATGGCGAACCTTCTGAGCTCGGCGTGTCAGCGTTTTGAAAAACCCTAACTTAACTCTGGTGCCGTGTCACATACAGAAATTTTTGGGGATTTGCCACCATAGTAAAACAAAGACTTATATTTTTGATATTTATTTTATCTATTTAAATGCCATTTAACAAAGAAAAATCAACCAAAAAAATGAGTTCACGTGTCACCTCTGACACGCGTGTCATAGGTTTGCCATCACTGGCCTAAGCAAGCAAACTCCTCCCTCGTGCTGAACGGAACTCACTGGCACTCTCCCTAAGGCAGCGATTTTAATCTGTGCGCTGCAAGAATTGTTAAAACATGCAAGACCTGACTACTTAGTCAGGGGCACTGACCGCTTTTCCCTTAGATTGTCAAATAAGAAAATGGCAGCAATAGCCTTTTGGTGTGAATGAATCAAAATTATACCTACTTTTTTTGTCATATTGGCAAAAATACATTTTTCATGTGCTGCAGAATGTTACTAATTAGTTTACTAGTATGTGTGCCATGAATAGAAAAACACTGAAATCACTGCCCAGAGGGACTCTGAACGAGGCTTCAGGAGACTAAAATACTAAAGTAAAAACCTTCCTATTTCATGCTGCAACTCAGTTATTCAAGTGAATAAAGTAGCATGCCATATAAGGTGCATGTATGTGTATGTCTCCATTTGCATGTGTCTAGCATATCTATGTGTGTGTCTGTGTGCACACATGTTTGTGTGTTTGCACACAAACATGCATGTCTATGTATGTAGGAATCTTTATAGTCACAAAGGAAACAGGGCAGAATGAAAACTCCCAATCTCTAACACCCCCCCCCCTCCCGCCACCACGCTCTGTTCTATAGTCACACGGAGGCCCTGTCAAACCTGACCCAGTAGGATTATTCTTGTAATTGCTTAAATGGGATTTTCCTATGACCCAAGGTTGACACATGAAATGATGAGTGTCTCCTCAGTAATGACGTTCTCCTCACACTGGAATGAATCCCAGGCTGATCCGGACCCTGCACTGCCATTGAACAGTGTTACTTTTTGAGCAAGTTACATTGTTTTTCTGAATCTCCATTTTCTTATATATAAAGCCACATGTCTAACGCTATAAAGCTAAACAGACAAACAATGTCTTTAGTCTTTTAGAAATTTTAGTAATTAAATTGATTTGACTTCATTTACACACCAGGTAGTTATATTTTATTTTAGGATCTTCAGTATGATTTGCCTCACAATGACCAAGTGTGGTCTCCAAAAGTATAGACAGCCTTTGTGATTGATGAATCCTTATAGCACCCCCATGAGCGAGGAGCAGTGGTCACTTTAGCTGAGGGAACTGAGATTTAGAGGTGAAGTAAGCTTCCCAGAGTCACCCAGAGGGTCTCTGGAGGTCTGGGCCACAAACCCATATCTGCCTCCAAAGCCAGGCTGGCCATGGCCCTCCCGCTCACCTCACCGCAGCGCAAGGCTGTGGTGAAGCACAGCAATGCAGTAGTTGTGGGATTGGCATTGGCATCTGGTTCTCTTTCCCCAGCTGATGTTTGCCCTTCTCCTGGACACCCCAGTGCTCCCTTGGATCCTAGCTGGTACGTAATTTCTTAAAGCCAACCCTCCATTCTGTCCTGGCAGAGGCACTGGGGAAATTCACACTGGACGTGCAGGGCATGCTAGCTTTGCTTAGACATCCATCTCTCTGCCGACACATTGTCAGCCAAGCTGGTGGAGGTGCTGGGCTGCCTTGAAAGTTTCTGACAGCCAGGCAACTGCGGCAGCCACTGCTCCTGGTAACTCCAGCAGGAAACGATGGGAGGACCACTGGGCCCTGACTGCTTAATCCCTACCTAATCTCTGGAGTCTCATAAATCCTTTCAGTCTTCAAATATTGAACAGTAAGAACTTGGTTCACAGACACATGATGGTCATAGGAGGCCCAGCAACTGAGCTATGAAATTCAGGGAAGGAAGGGGACTAAAAAGATTGCCAGGGGTCTACCTTGAAACTAGTTTAAATATAATCAGTGAGAAACAGAGGCGAACTCCTGCTTACACAATTATTATTTTTGTTTAGCAAGATATATAGACTTAATTTTGCACAGAAAATTACATAGGGAAACGCTCTCAGTAGAGCCACTGCAAAGCAATTCCATATTTTTAATAAGGCAAATCTTTCTGATTCGCAACTATTTAGCCATGAAATCTTAAATCCAATCAAAGTCTGTTTTTAATAAATGCTGCTTTACCAATTTTATTGTCCACTTAACAGCCTAAGAAAATTAACATTCTTTAGATGCTTAATTTTAATCTTAAAGACAAACACTGAGCTTTCTAACTGCCATTCAGGTAACTGAGTGCCTGTAAAATACGGGTTTGCTTTCCTGATATTCGGTCTCAAAAATTGTAAATCAGGTCAATGTACCCTGAAACCTGCAAATTTCTAAGCAATTTTGTCTTACTCCCCAGCAGTCATTTAAGAGCATAAAAACCCAATATGATGCATAAGAATACTTGAGAGGTTTTGCATTTCATTCATTAACATTTCTTCAAAGTGTTATAGGATTCCAGGGCAGGAGAAATGGGGAAACTGAGACAGGAATGTTAGAACAAGGCCAAACAGTGTGAGCAATTTGCAGCCAGCTTGTAACTAACCAGCCATTATCTCCTCCAGCCAAGGACAGGAGAGCAAAAAAAAAACTTCCCTAATGAGAGAATGCAGAAAGGGAGAAGGTAAGGGGGAAGGAAAAAGGACAGTTTTACTCCCTAAGCAGAGAAGCCAGGAGTATCAAGGCTTGGCATGACAGAGTTGCCGGGGCTTCTCATAAATTCTGGGAAGTCTACAACAAACTAAAAAAAAGAGGGAGGGGGGAATCTTGAGAATCAATCTGTATCAAATTATGCAGCAAAGGAATTTTTAAACATATGGACAGGAGGGTATATAACCCCTCAGGCCCCCACCCAACCTGATCTTCAGACTAGCTGAGAGCCCGTCTGCGCTTCATAATCCAGATGTATAGGTTTGCTTTGCCTTTTCAATAAAGGTGCATACTTTAATAGCTTTAATAAACTGGCTTTTCCCAATACAGTCAGTCTCTCATATAAATTTATTTACATGAGAAGACAAGGATCGAGGTTGGGGACAGGCCTCTCTCACTGGCTGTTCGGTAACACCCGGTGGGAGGTGCCTATGACAAAAGGAGCTGAGCAAAAGTTAGTCCCATCTCGAGAATGGCACCAGGAGAGGTGACCAGACTAGTGTCATTCAATGAGAGAGAGGTGGGAACACTTTCCTCACTTTGCAAGTTCTCTCTCTTAAGGGCAGTGGGCAGCACATTGGACTAGTAGTTAGTGGATCTGGGCTCTGAGTTATGTTGCAAAGCAGTACTGCCTAGCTGAGGCTCAGATTCCTCCTCTAGAGGTAAGAATACTCTTAATACCTCTTTCGTAGGATTTTGAGAGGACTTAATTCAACCTAATATCTAAAAATGTTTGCAAGCCCAAACCTTCCCCATTTCAAATACGAAAGTATAGCATCTTTATGGGTGTTTCTCTGTATACCTACTCTGCCCAGGATCAAATACACAACTTTGGCCAGGTTTGCAGCACAATCTTTCACTGTTTAAATCAACCCTTTCCCATTGCCATAGAAGGGTCATAAAATGTTTACCCTGGTCCCTGCGAGTTACAAAAAATGTGTGAATGAACCAACACAAAACCACTCCATGACTAGAAAAACAAATCTGGTGTTGATGTGTCTATTACAGTGTCTTCCTGGCCACTGTCCAATGCAGCTCACACACACACTTCCTGTCTCTCTCCATAGCCTTATTGTTGTCATGAACAATATCCTACATAACATACATATTTTACTTATTTTCTGTATGAATGTAAGCTCCATTAGGGCAGGGGTGTTTGCCTGTTTCATTGCTGTCATATCCCTCACACCAAGAACAACGATTGACATATAGAAAAACGAATGGATCATGTCCAGCACATGACCACTAAACAGATGCTCTTATAGCTTCAGTCAAAGGAAACCTGGAAACTACTAGTAATGGTGCATTAAGTCTTAGGTTGCTTTTGATATTTCAAATCTGATGTGTCAAAGTCCACAATAAAATAATTGGGTTATTTTTTTCACATCTTCTACCATTGGCCTCGCCAACAGTTTCTTATTCAAGTTGTCTTTGTCCTTTTGGTTTTTCTCTCTGTGAAGAGAGAGTACAGTTCATGCCTCAGATACTAATCGTAGATTTATAGAAAACATAAGCCATCATGAGGGAGTGCCATAGATGGCACCTGTGTGTCCCACCCAAATTTCTAAGCTGAAACCTCTTCCCAACATGATGGTATTTGGAGGTAAAGGTTTCCCTCACAAATGGGATTATGCCCTTGTAAGAGAGATTCAAGAGCTCCCTCACCCCTTTCCCCCTGTGCAGACATATAGAGAAGATAGTGATTTATGAACTAGAAAGAGGGTTCTCACCAGGCACCAGCACTGCCAGTACCTTGATCTTGGGTTTCCCAGCCTCTAAAACTGTGAGAAATAAATGCCTGTTGTTTAAAAGCCACCCAGTCTATGGTATTTTGTTATCACAGCCCAAATGCCAAGGAGGTTCCCCTTCCACCTATCAGAGTTTACACGTAAATTCCAAATCTACTCTCCTAAGCAATTACTCACCATTTAATATTCGTAAGTCTCCATTGTATACTCAATCGCAAGAAACCACAGTGTGATGATAAACAGCACTAATCATAAACAGGCACAAAAATCTTTACCACCCCCTGTGCCCACAGCACTTGGGAGATCTGTCAAGTGGTTCTGTGGCAGCTTGGGAAGAGGGGGCTGTGTTAGAAGTCATAGCCCAACTGCTGGGGATGCGGTTTCCATATTTTACAGTTTGGGAATTACTATTTAGAAAACTCCAGCTTTGTTCATGAGCTGGAACAGTAGAAGCTGAGCCTGCAGGGATCTCTAAAGAGAAAAAATCCAGTGGAGCTGGAGCAGAAGAACTGGAAAAAAAAAGTCCCACTGAACTCCTGTTTTCAGTCTGTGAGAGGGACTGTGCTCTGTCTTTATACGAGCACACACAACAAGGCGTGACAACCCAGGAAAGGAACACTTCTTTCTATATTTAAGTCCCTCAGGGTCTCTGGCTCCTTGAGTTTGCAAAAACAATTCATTTTGTAGGGTTTTCCTAAATAAAACTCTGCACTTCGCTTATACAGGAAGAAAGAGAATGTGATTCTATTTGCACGTCTAGTGCCGGTGCAGACACTTACTGGAGAGGCGTGGTTGGAGGACTGTAAAATGACGCAGACGGTGGTGGGGAAGTGAGGACATGTAAGCCTGGCCCGCCTAGGAGCTTGCTGTTTCCTTTGTGACCTTCAGTTGACCACTTCCGCTTTCAGGGATTTTTCCAGACAAAGCTTGGTGATTGGCTACCCGAGAGACCCAAAAGGCTCTACATGTATCAGGTCTATTTCCAGGGAGAAGGGAGCAACGTAGATGAAGAAGACTGTCACGTTTGAGGACATTTGCTTCACCTAGAAAGTCTAAACTAGTCCCCCAAATGTGCATGTATGCTACCAGTACATTCATTTCCCTTTCAATTTTCATCACGGAAGTTCTTCGGTACTTTGACATAGACCGGTGGTCACAGTAGAGAAAGAAAGCGCAGTTTGGTCGTTAGAATTTATAACATGCAGAGAGAGGCACTCACCGGCACTGACAGTGATCGCTTCAATGAACTGCTCTCTCCAGCTGTTCGTCCCGACCACCAGGGCGAGGTTTGTCTTCTTAATAAGCTTGTCCACGGTGCTCTAGAAAGGTTGAAAAGGATAAGATAATAACTGCTGGGTTAGTTAAGGCCTTGGAAAAGCTAAGACCTTGATGATTTTTGAAACCCCAAAGTTATATAAAGGGTAGCAGATGTTAGGCTCAGAACAACAGCATTGACATCAAACACTGTTATGATTATGCAAACAGGCATAGTCCTGACTTGGAAACATGCTGAAAGGGAAACTTGTTCTTCATAGCGAATACAAGCCTCCTTCACCGCCTAAGTGGCCAATGAGGAATGGTCTCGACGCTCAGAAGAGCAGATGTTGCAAAAGCCCACCCCTCTCCCCCTAAATGCTTTATGAACTTGTTTCTCAACTGGCTTTATCTATAGTGTGCTGTCTGCAGCTGAATTCACATATGTCCTGCTCAGCAGTTACATATCTGTGAATACCGGAATTGGCAGGTGGATTATAAGCCTAGAAACTGTTCTTGTGCTTTTGTTTATCAATACATTGCAGCCAGACAGCAGAACCTCCAAATTGCTGCTGTAGGATCATCCATAAATGGATTTTTCTCTGGCTCCTGATTTTGTCAGCCTGGTGGCTGTCAGAGAACTCACTCTCATTCTTCTCCTATTGCAAACATGTCGAGAAGAGGTCAATGCATAGAGTTTAGGGCACATCGCTATTTACCTTGAATCCTCCCTGCTTTACTAACACTGAACCTCTTATTTTTCTTTCCACCTTTTTGAAGCACTTGGTTTTTACAATTAGCACTTTGTAGTTAATTGTCACTTAATGTAACAAGAGGAAGCAGCCAAGCATTTGCAAAAATACGAAGTAAGCAGATGCACCCAAAGCACTACCACATCACAGCCACTACAGGGAGCAGGGTCATGTCCAGGACACGAGGCTGCTCTTCCAGAGGGACCACCACCTCGACTAGACTACCCCCACACCCTTACTGCCAGAGCATCCTCAAATTCCCACTAATTGCAAAGAGGCTGAAACATGTATTATTTGTCTCTGCACACATTTAATGAAGTGTACCTGAATTGACTACGGTTTGAAAGAGAGAGCACGTTATCAGCTAAATGGGGGTAAAAAAAAAAAAGCGATCTGAGGGGCCTGTCTAGAGACCAAAGCTAAATCAGAATGTCAAGTGTGTTAGTTCAACAAGAGTCTTTTGAACTGACTTGAAATACTGCGATAACATGAGAGGGCCCATCTCCAACTGGCCCACTCTGGGTTGCCAACACTATTCTTGGCTAGCTTGCTTGTCCTTAAGGTGGTGACCTTTCGGCCTCAGGCCTTGCGTCCAGAACTGCTAGTGCTCCAGAGAGTAGCTATAGCCATCACTGCTCTTGGCCACCACAACTTAAGTGTGTGGCAAGCATCTGGCTTTTCTCTCTCAACTCAGCCGCATCTCATCAAGCACTCTGAGTGTCTTGGTTGATGCCAATTCAGACTTCTGTGTAGAATGAAACAAGGAATGACCTTGATTTTTCCTAAATGCAATGGAAACTTGGGGGCAGATCTCGCCAGAGAATTTCATGTTTATCACCTGGAGATAAACAGTTGAACAGATAAACTGGTCTAACAGTTGAATGCAGACTTGCCTCAAGAAATATCTCTAAAGAACTAAGTTTTAGGATAAACTTAAAATTTATAAATATGTAATACTCCGGATAGATTATAGACTTTTAGTTCATGTTAACCCTGGGGGACTATGGGATAGCTTGGGTTCTTCCTAGGACTTAATTTGGATATGTGTCCTCCTTTGACCCATGGGAGGAGACTGAAGGAATAAGATGAATCTGAAGCTCAGACACCTGAACTTGGGGTAGTGCCATCGATGCTTACCTGGAGATTTCCTATATGTCAGTGACGAACCCTTCACTGCCGTGCAATAGACTGCTATAACCTCACCTTCAGCAATGGGTCTTAGGAAAGTCAAGCCCTCAGTCACAAGTAAAGAAGAACCCAGTGGGACATTGTAAGGTATCACCCGGATGGGGGACTTTAAGCAGTTCTGAGACATTTAAACAAGTTCTTTAAAATAGCCATGGTCTAGAAAAATAAATTTCTTAAGGGGATAATAACAAAATTGATATTTGAGGGCACTTGAGAAAAATGCCCCCAAGTTACCCTTTACTGATAACAGTAACTGTACTGATGAACTCTGAGGAGACAGGAGGAAGGAAATAGTCTATGGAAACTATTCTAGGAAGATAAGTGCCCCAAACAACTAGATTTATGTAAACAGATTTGGAGGACTCTTAAATGCTCAGATCAATAGGGTGGTTACCAGGGAGAGCTTTGGACTCAAGAAAGCATTGCTCTCTGAAAGACTGCCCTACCATACCCAACCCAACGTAACACTTCCTACAGGAAGGCACTGTGATTGCTCTTCCTTGTCCTGGTACATGGAAGGGGAAGGTTGGGGGTTGTGTGGTATAAGGGAGCGAACACACAGTTCCCCATCAGTGGCCGGGGAGGGGTGGGAGACAAGAAATGCCAAGCCAGAGAGTCTCTGCTGCAGCAAGTGGCACCAGACACTCTGATTCCACATAAAAGAAGGTGCATGAGGAAGAGTGAGGTTGGACACATCTGGACAGTCTGGTCCATGGAATTAGATGGTCTGAAATATCTGTACTCTGGACTTACAGGGAGCTTGTGTGCACCAGTCATGTTCCAGACCAAACAACAGGTGAGCTCTGATAGTCCAGGTCTGCCTAGAAAGCACTGATCTTGGAATTGACCCCTACTTGCTCTTTCTAGGGGAAGGAGTAAAAGCAAAGTTAAGAGATTTTTCATTTACTTGAAGGGGAAAGTTTAAATGCATTTTTATCTTTTACAAATTCCACTTTAATTGCAAAAGCATTTTTACTCTCCACCTGTCTTCTCTAAGCCACCTCAATTTGTGAACTAAATAACAACAACAACAAACAACAACAAAAATTAATGGGCCCTGCTAAAGGAAAAGAGGCCACAACGACAAAGAATCCAGATAAAACACTGAGGCTTCTATGTTGGTGGCCTGATTCTCCCCTCATTCTGATTTCCCAACAGGAGCAGAGTCTGCTTTTGAAAAACAAGTGGAGCCCGGCTGGCATGGCTCAGTGGTTGACAGTCGACCTAAGAACAAGGAGGTCATGGTTTGATTCCCAGGCAGGGCACATGCCCAGGTTGCAGGCTTGATCCCCAGTAGAGGGCATGCAGGAGGCAGCTGATCAATGTTTCCCTCTTATCATTGATGTCTCGCTCTCTCTCTCTGTTGCTCTTTGAAATCAATAAAAAAAAAAAGAAAGAAAGAAAAACAAGTGGAGAAAATACTGCTGTGCTCTGGATTTGCAGTTCTGGAAAGCCAGAGAAAGGCTGCTCCTTTTCATGCTCTCCTCATCCCCCCACAGAACTAAGTGTGGCTCTGCTAGAGTCTTCTCAGATGTTAGGGTGATGTGAGTGAGCCGGGATGGGAGGTGGACTAAGGACAGAGGGAGTAGCTAAGAATGGATAGGAACTTGCGCCTCAAAGTCCTAAGCTCACCCTAAGGCCTATTTGTTTAACTTCTGCAAAATAATTGCTATCATCTAGAGCCGTGGTCGGCAAATTGCGGCTCGAGAGCCACATGCGGCTCTTTGGCCACTTGAGTGTGGCTCTTCCTAAGCCTTAGGAGTACCCTAGTTAAGTTAATAGCAATGTACCAACCTATATAGTTTTAAGTTTAAAAAATTTGGCTCTCAAAAGAAATTTCAATCGTTGAACTGTTGATATTTGGCTCTGTTGACTAATGAACAAAAGCCACCTAGATTTCGGTGTGATTGCTTTTCTTCTAGTAGATTTATTAGATTTTTCAAATAGACCTTGGTTTCCTCCACACATAACACTCTCCTGGAATCCACCTTTGCTTCTTTCCTTGCTACTTTCGCAGACGAAGCCCTCCCTTTGGGCCACCTCTGACCCTTTGACAGATGCCACCCACGGAGCCCTGGTTCTGATGCTGTTTGGTTCCTGGGAACTCTTGATTCCCTACTAACTGTCTAATTCCACTTCTACTGTGAAGGTCTCTCAGTTAGTGAGCAAGTTCCTGAAATTAAATCTGCCTCTCTTTCCAGGTGGATCTGACATATGAAGCTTTGATCCCAGGATGGCCCTAGCCTCCTGGGTGGGCGGTGTGGGTGAGCATACCTTGAATTCATAGGATTCCTCGATGATCACTTCCAGTTTGGTGTGTTCTCCCAGGATGGGGCGCCCCATTTCTGCAATGCGCCTCTCCTCTTCCTCTTTGCTGGTCAGCGGCTGCTTGTCGTCACATTCCTCTGTGAAAGGCAAGGGCAAGAGAGTGTGAGCAATGTGCTCAATTTTATTTGGAATTCCCTGGATTAGGAAACAGAGAAGGAAGGAAGCCCTAATGACCTACTAAAATTCCCTGGTGAGACCATATGTCTGGAGGGGAGTATTAGACAGATGCTAAGTATGTCAGGCAGCCTACCATTATGACAGCAAGAGATTATAAAGTCCCGCAACCTAAGCACACGTGGAAGTGCAGACCAGGAAAAACAACTATGGGGACACATCACAGACAAACTCTGCCTGCACGTCGTCTACGTTGTGGGAATCGCTCTGCTGTCCCCTGTGACACTGGCTCATCTGGCTGTTTATGCACATTCCTTTATCACATGACCAAAAGGAAACATAATTACTAGTAAAAGAGTGAGAGTGACTCAGGGGTAAAGGAATCTGGCCTCTTTCTCTCCACTTTCTAGAAGCAACAGAAATGCCCCACGGCCAGAGATGATGGAAGGGAAATTCTGACCTTAGCCTCTCATTTGCCAAGAACCCCTGTTGCAAATTAAGAAGCAAAACATCCATCCCATGTTTCAGTAAGATGCCTGCTTCAGGGCTTCCTCTCTTTGGTGCAAAGCTGAAATGTGCTAGGAAGACCTTGACCATGTTAATCTTAAAGTAAACAGGGAGGGTGAAGGTGAGGCCTCTGGGGAGTTAAAACTACTCACCACGTCAGCATGATTATTTCCAGAACCACCATGTAGTTTACACCCCAGGGAGGCTAGCGGGTGCTGAGAAAATGTTACTGGACTGGAGAGTCCATTAATGAGGGGAAGCTCACAGTTGGCTCCTCTCTGCTTGAAGGTCATTAGGATAAATCCCAGACCGAAAAGGCCATGCCCATGTGAAGGTCAAACACTCTTCCTATACTCACCAGCCCCTTTATCCTCGAGGCCCAGGATGCTGCAGCAAGGCAGGCCACTTCCCCTCACAGTCTAGTTGAATAACCCTCATCTCCAAGGAAGCAGTATCAGTGGTATAGAAAGACTTCAGCCCTGATGCGCTCGTTTTTAGAACTATCCAGGCACACTGCCTGTGGTAGGAGTCTGTTGACTGAGGGACTTCTAACCCAGGCTCCCTGCCTTTTGCATTTAGGCATCAGCTTCTGCAGAAGTCCACACCTTCCATTCCCTCCAAAGATACATGGCTTCCCTCTGCTGAGGGAGCCTCCTGTGATGGTTCTATGTGATGCTCTAGCAAATGTTGCAACAACTGGTTCCTAGGCCAGTCGTTCACTGCGAGGGCACAGAGCAGATGGGCTAGAGGCACCGTTAGCATTTTATATACACCACCGGTAAAAACCAACGGAAGCCCAAAGCAGAGTGTGGCATATCAATGAATTCTTTAGTATGCATTCAGTAGAGTCTTCCTAAAAGGCTATTTCAGAATCTGCTTTCCTATCCCCAGTGATTACACGGCCCTGAAGATATGGGATAAAGACTAAAAAGAAGTGATTTGGGATGGGCCAGAAACTGCTGCTGAATGTTAGCAAAGGAGAGGCGCAGGGGGATTAATTTTAACTGTAACAGTGGTCATCTTTTTAAAAGTAGGCTTGGGAAGTTATGACCCAAGGGAAAGACAAAGGGTTCTGATTGGCATCCCTAAGATTTGTCCTTGAAATTATGTGTGTGTAGTCGAGGGGGTGGGCTGAAGTATGTGATGTCCAATTTACTCAGTGTACACATCAATCATGTTTTGATTTTTACTGCATCTGATCCTTGAACACAGGATAATGTGGTTGGTAGTTTTCATAACAGCAGGTTATATTAATATCTTTGTTCAAAACCTTGGCTGAACATGCATGCCTTGAAGACATACATCAAGTTAGAATTATTTTTTTCAGAAGAACTACTAGAACTTGGATTTTTATTTGAATTGCAAAGCTATTGGGGAATAGTATTTATTATTCTGCTCCCTTTTCTGCAGTTCACTTATAAATGGTAAGTTGCTTTTAATGGTATTCAAGGTGATTTTAATGGGATTCAAGTAACAGAGAAATTACAAAAGAAGAGTGATTTGAAGGCATTGTTTGATGCTGCATTTCACAAAACGAAATGATTTGGAGTGTGGTATTGAATAAATGGACATGGTAGGAAATGAAATTGAATCACACAGTGAGTGAAAAGGTTATTCCCTTTTTAATCAACTTTCAGTCCTTCTGATCAAGAAGAAATGCTTAGTTTGATGCTGCTGGTCTGTAACTAGTTTCTGACATTTGGGTTTCTACCATTGAAGAAAGAGAAAACAGTCCTCAGGCAAAGAGCATTTGACTGTATTTAGTTAGAGTTTAATAACTTTTTTATCATTCTTAACTTCTCTTTACCTTATTTTCTACTAATGAAAAATGATGCTAGCTTTCCATTTGTGTTAGTGACAATTTTATTTTAAAAACAAATCTAGTGAAGCACAAACATGAGGCAATTTCAGAATATTACATTAAGTAAATGAAAGTATAGTTGGTATGTTATAAAGGCAAATATTATAAAGGAGGTAAGAGAATAAACAAAATTTAGGAAATACTCTCTGAATAGATTCATACCAACCTATAGGAAACCAAAGAAGCTTGTTTCTGTTACTTCCTACTCTTGCTCCAAACCTGACTTGAATTTAATGCCACACTTTTAAGCTATTGTCTACCCATCTGGAAAAGCTTCCCCATTTCCACCCAGCTAAACCTGACTTAATTTTTCAAAACTCCGCCTCTTCTTGCATGAAATATCCCGATTGACCTACTTAGGAATGACCATTCCAATTTTATACTAATTCCATTATATTTGTTGTGTACACTGAGCACAAATCTTGCTAATATTTAAAAATTTTTTTTGGTTATCTTTATATATATAAATACCCAGCATGTAAACTTAGCGAGATAGAATGTCTCCTTGCTCTTCAAACTGTGATTACAACCGCCATTACAATGTATAAAATGTAGTAGTTACTCAATAAATATTTGCTGTGAGACTCTCCAACTCACTGTCAGATAAGGCCTCTTATTTGTTTTTTGTATGTAAAGGTGATTTGTTCGTTTAACAAATGTTATTGGGCTCCTACAATATGTGAGCACACTGAAGCCTCCTTCCCCATTTCCCAGGAACCTGTGGTCTAGTGGGAATCGAGGCATGTGGGTGGGGCAACTTCTAGTAGTGCAAGGTAAGGGCTGAGGGAGCAGGTGGAGAAGCAGCTCACTCTGCCTGAGGGCGTCGGGGAAGGCTTCAGGATAGGGGAGGTATTTGAAATTGGCCTTGAAACAAGTATAAAAGCTTGCCAGGTGAAGGTGGTGGTAGGGGAAGGAGGGGCATTCCAGGCAGAGAGAAGTCAAAGCACAAAGGCTCAGTGTCATGGAAAGGTCGGGGCTAATTTCATTGACTCAATGTCATGAACGTGTAAGATCTCACTCCACTTATATGTAACTGAGAAAGGGCAGCTGGGTAAATCCTATTACTGCTCTATAATGATACTGATAAATTAGCATTTATGGTGCAAATTTTTGACACTGGCAAAGAAGATAGCCAAGTCTATTTTTTAAAAAGTGTCCTCTTTTAAATACATTTTATTGAAAAGAGAAATTAACAGCATTTTAAAATTATCTATTATGTTTGTTTCCTTTTCACTTTGAGTGTTGGATCAAATGCAATCCATTTTACTATGGTCAAATCAGTTTCATTTCCTTACTTATGCAGAGTGAGAAAATTAATTTTCTCTCTCTCTGTCTCTCCATATATATATATATACATATATATATATATATATATATATATATATATATGCACGTGTACTTTTCAAACTCATCATATTTATTGACAAGCTAATAATAAATCACATATCATATAACATCATGATCTTAACCAACCAACAAAACTTAAAGATCAAATGTATAATTAATAACCACGGTTGAAATCAGTATTGATAGGACATAAAACAATCCTGTGATAAAATCATCAGTAGGGGAACCTCCCTTCTCATGAGTAATTGATTCTATAGCTAGTAAATAACAGAAGCTAGTAGGTACCTGGGATCTGGACAGAGCAGAGGGATGCACAAGCTGCTGCTGATGCTTTCAGGCTCAGGCTGCATTTTGACGCAGCGTCACTGTGAGCAGTGAAGGGTTGAGAGGGAACCCTATTAGAAAACAATACAACCCACAGATCTGTGCCTGAGGAGCTACTGTTGATTTTTCTTAATGTATTTGCCATTTTTAATCTTAACAAACAACCTCGAATTTGGAAAGGGATACAAAGCCAATGGTGGGATAACTGGCTCCAGGCTATTTTAATCTTTGACTCAGATCTATGCTGAAAGTCTGAGAGCAGAGACCTCTTGACAGTGGTCAGCACTGGCCTCTCTGTTAAGAGCCTGAGGAGACTTGTACTTTTGTTCCATGAGGAATATTCTGGAACAACTCTGCAGTCAGGGCTGGGTATCATGATCGTTGAGTAGGGGTGTGGGAGGTGGGAATGAAGAAGGCGTTACTGGGGCAGAAAGATGTGTAGTTTCTACTGCCATAGCCAGTGAGGGGCTGTGGTGATACCAAAGAGTGAATATCTGTGTCCTCATCCGGAGATGCAGGTCAAGGAGATGGTTTGTGGGCCCTGAACCTAGGGAGATCTGGGATAGTCGCGGGATCCTCCAGTCACCCTGCCAATGTTCCCCTCTGGAGAAACCCCACAGATGGACTATCATCTGTGCACATATGACTCACATCATGTTGGCTGAAGGCAGGAAAGGCAGGCTCTGGGAAGAAACACAGCTTGCCTTCAAAGAGACTTCAGTAGACTTGGAATGAAAGACCCATGCTTGAGTAGCAAGCTTTGCAAGCAACATGGGATATATTGAAACTTGAGAGGGAGAGGCCATTGGGATCAATCCCCTCTGATGGTCCATGCTAATCCCTCTACCATGCACACCTCCTGTCCTGTGCCAATGGAGTCGTGTGTTGTTGCTGCTGATCTGCCATCAACCCCAGCTACAGAGAGCCACTGCATTATTTAGCAATGTTTTAGAGGGGACAGGGGCTAAACTGGGTCACGTTAATGTCTAAAGACCTGAAGAACATTTGAAGACAGTTCACTTCAAATTCATCACACTGGTTTTCTAGGATCATGATGAAACGAGTACCTGTAATGGTGATTACAGTAGAGGGAATCGGATGTTCTCTAGCATGAACTTTCCTGAAGACAGGTTGGCCTAGCAAAAGGACAGGCAGAAAGTCAGCAGGATGCATTGCACAGGTTTGCTAGTAGAGCTCTGTAGAATTAGTAAGCTAAACATCACACTGAGATGCACACATCACAAGCAATGTTAGAGGACTGAGTGCTCATAGGTTGCGCCTATGTAGGTTGCAGAAGTGAGAGCTGAATAGGTTAAGTGTTCTACAAGCCAAATCAGATCATGTGAATGAAGCACACATGCCACAGTAGGGGGCGCAGCCAGATTCCTGCAGGTTTCTGAAATGGAGTATTCACACCTTCTAAGTTTCTGCTTCCAGAGGCATCATGAAACAATGGAAAACACTTGGTGCGATGAAAGGCAGCCTGGTTTTCTTATTGGTGCCAACAACATAGCCCAGAGTAGGCCATTTTCCCAGTTTTTTCACATGTGGAACAAGGATAATAGTTATCTGCGATGTCTACATCACAAGTTTGTTTGAGGGTCAAATAACAACATCTGGGAACATGTTATATATTTCCTGGGGATTATGAATGGGAGAATGTTGTCATTGCAGGGTATACCATGGTCATTGCGAACTGTTTGGATTACCTAGGGCTAGGCCTAGGGTTTTCATCAAACTCCCGGTTCAGTTGACCACCACATCTACCTGCTATTGGCTTCTAGTAAGAGCTACCCAGACCTGACCTGGGAATCATGAGATTGAGGACTTGGTTTCAACTCTGTTATATGCTTGCTGTCTAAACTTGAACAAGGCACTTATCTTCTATGGGACTTGTTTTGTTCAATTTTAAAATAAAACTGAGCTTGAAGGGGGTTTGTTATTCTAACCTATGTGCTGGAGTGATTAAAGCTTTTAACTGTCAGAATTTTCATAGTTTGGCTTCCTTCCATGTGCCTAACTTAGTCTATTACATGATGAGCATAATGTGATTGGAAGACTAGTTTTTAAAAGAGGTATATTGACTGTTATATACTTTGAATTAATTAAGGAACTCCACTGCTGCCTGAGGAATCAGACATGACTCTCTCCTCTCCAAACTGAGCCAGAATACTCAATTTTATTAAAAATATATTCAAATTATGTGCACCCTCTATTGGGGTCCCCCCTGGTTTTTCATATGACTAGCATTCATGCTGATGGCATTTATGAAACAGCTGGGCTTTGAATTGAAAAGGGATGATGATGCAGGAAGGAATGAAGTGGTTAGGAGAAAGGAAATAAAACTGCTGGGATCGGAACACTCATTACATGGCCTTGGACTTAAGTCAGAGGGCCAGGCCCTGAGTCCTGAATGGGTGATGTGGGGTAGATTGATCAATCTCTTTGTATCCTCATTTCCTCTCCTATAAGTGAGAACAATAATATCTTCCTCTATAGGTTGAGGATTAAATGATATAATAAACAAGAATTACTTTGCAAACTCTAATGAGCTATAATGAATAGGGTTTTATCATGTAAGGTGTCTGAGGGTCAAGGGGGAATGAGCTCATAGGTCCAAACAAGAGCCTTTCAATGAGGCAAGCTCTGGGAGCAACAGGTAAAGATTTACAAATTCCAAAAGTACCTCCAGAACTTAACGGCCACCACTAACTAATGATATCTCTGAAATATAGGTGCTGGGCTGTGCACCAAACAGTTTTTAAATTTCCATATATCCTGCTTCAAATTTAGATTTTCACACTCAGCTGCATAAGACACATAAATGCCGCAGGCAAAATCCAAAGGCTAGCCCTGGCCAGTGTGGCTCAGTTGATTGGGTGTAGTCCCAGTCAGAGCACATGCCCAGGTTGCAGGCTTGATCCCCAATTGGGGGTGTGCAGGAGGCAAATGATGTTTAGCTCTTACATCTATATTTCTCTCCCCTCTTTCTAAAAATCAATAAAAAAATCTTTTTAAAAATCCAAAGGCTAGATTAATTCCTCTCTACTACCCCTGTATCTCAAAGCCTTGGCTTCAAAGCCTCAAACACACTTCAAAGAAAAACTCCTTGGAACTTAAAGATGCTTTACACTGTGGAGACCAAAGTCTCAGAATGTTCCCCAGAAGCATCTGTAGAGTGGATCCCAGGCATTCCAGCCTAGCTCTGGAGGAGAAGGGTCATGTAAAGGGAGAGGCCAATGTAGAGATTCCCACAAAGTTCTGGAACTCTCTCTTGTTCTAACAGCATCAATTTCAAGTCTTGGGAAGAGGTGTGCCAACACAAAAACTGCTATGTCAGATGAAAGTTGCAGAAACAAGAAAGAACTTGAAGTACACGAAATGGCAGAAACCTTCAGAAGAAGTGATTCTGCTCTCTTGGATGCAAGATGTGTCCAAGGCAGCACATGTTGGACATAACTGCACAGACACTCCAGAGCTTTATAGGAATAGTTTCTGAGAAAAGAAACTGGGATCCAATTATCTAGATACTAAAAGAGAAGATGTTTCAAGTGATACAGAAGGAAGACCCTCAAAGCCAAATCCTGACATATTCAAAGTTAAAGGAAATAGATATCCAAACCCTCAATGCATTTTAATAAGGCATTCGTTCTACAGCCAGAGATTTTTAGTTCAGGTCTCATTAGCTGGCCACATAGGGCTGAAGGTGCTGCTTGGTACTATAGTATTTCTACAATGGTTGACTTAAAAAAAATTACTTCAAAGAAGCCATGAAGCTCAACTTGCCCAAATTCGACCTTCCTCAAATCTCACCAGGATAATTAACATTATTGGGTGACAGAAACAGAATATTTCCAAGAACACTTCAAGGAGTTAAAATGGTGGATGAGGAAAAGAAGACAAAAATTTAAAAAAGAAATGAAAATTCCTGAACTTAGATTTGAAAACAGCATGTATGGCCGTGCAGAACTGGGAGATTTCACCTGGGAGAACTTCAGATGAGTCAGATTTAACAAATCCTCTACCAGGACTTGTCCTGTTTAACATTTTTATCCTTTTCAATTTCTATGTCTCTGAGAGTCTATGAGTCACTTTGTCATTAAATATTTTGTCTGGAGAGAGGCAGAGGAGAGTAAGAGTCCATGTGAAATTGCTCATATTCAGAAAGTTCCACTTTGGACAGAATCATGTTGAAGCTACTGAATCATGAGTTTATACTTACAGTGGTTGAAGTTAACCCTGACTCTCACAACAGCATTTTCAACATTAGAATATTTGGCAATATATTCTTAAAAAATTTTTTTTTAGCTATCTGATTTCAGGAAAAAGAATTAGAATACTAACACCTACACAGTATATTAGACGTTTGATATTTATCTCCCTCTAAATCTGCGTAGACGATTTTGAAAGGATGAGGAAACATTAAGGATCAAAAGAGATGATGCTGTAAGGAAATACCTTTCTTCCAGATACAAGAAAATAGCTTTAGAGTTGTGCTAACCAACACGGTCCACACAGGCTGGGTACCAGTCTGAATTTAAGAGTTTTATACGTTTTGACTGGCATTTTCAGTTTTTGTAGAGCATTTTGTAATGCACTTTAAGTGGTAGAAATATTATTCATTAATTTACAAGTGTTAATAATGCTAAAAATTAAGTCCCCAAAGAAGGGTTTGTCCATATTGGTGTGCTGGGATGATGGGATGGGTCTTCTCCCAACTGAGTATTAGCTACTATTAGTACCTGAGCTTGGGCCATGGAGAAGTCTTAGATGTCAACCCCTATGTTTTCTTGTCTTAGTTACTCTGGTACATTTTGGAATATCTAGCTGGGGACACTGCACATCACCAGGGCTATGTGAACATTTGTAAACTGACCAGTGTCAAAATGTGAACAATTGTAGAATATTTTAAATTTGCGTGTAAATGAATACAACACACATGTTGTTAGTGTGTAAAACATTGAATGTTTAAAATCAGCAAGAACACACCATGTGCGACAGCTAAGTATTAATGTACAGGTTATATAAGATGAGGCTTTGGTTTGGTTTTTAAGGATATTTGAAGAAAATGAGGAACATTAAAAAATTATCTTACCATACAGGCATTTTCCTTCATTAAAAGAAAGTAAAAATGACAAATGATTTTTAAAAAATGTATACAATATATGGTGAAAACAGACAGTAAAAAGTAAAATTTGATGTCATTAGACTTTAAAAATTCATACCTGTTATTGTGAAGCCACCTAAAAAAGAAAAAAAAAATAAATGTTACAATTTATTTAAGTCACACTCTAAATAACAAATATCGGTGATATCAGACTGTTCAATGACCCATCCATGGGATATAAACTGGCCAAATTATATTTACAATTAAGAAAAATATGAAAACATTTGTTCATGACTTAATCACTAATCATTCTTTTAAGATTATAGGATTTAGTGCACACATTTAATTCTGTGCATGCATAAGAAATCACTGTTTTTTTTCTAAAGGTTAAACTAAAACTGGAATATAAATCTGACCTTAACAAAAATGAGGCCAATGGGCCTAAACAACAATCTTACTAGTAAATCAATACAAATAAAAGTCAGAAAGCTATTGTATCACCCGACAGAAATGGAAATTAACCTCGAAAAATGGAAAGGAAATGCAAGAAATGAAATGCTTACCAAGCTCATTCAATAACAGGGCTGTGAAGGAAACAGACAAAGACAAACACAGAATAAGAGACCCGATGAATAATGAAAGCAAGAGGAATATCAGCAGAAAGAAATCCAGGCAGATCTGATGACAGTGGTAGGGAGCCACTGATAAAAAATTAGTACATCCCAAAGAAATGTGGCATTGGGAATATTTCTACATAATCCCAACACGAATTTCTGCAAATGTGTGTGATTGACCAATATATATGTATATATATTTCATTCTATATATTATTGCTTGACATTTAGTCAAACATTTCTACTATCTATGCTTATACAAAGTGTATATATCTAGTTTACCAATGATAGTAGACACATTTTATGAAGTTAATCCTAAACTTTATTTGAGTGAGTCTTTTCCTGAAATATTGCCTGGGAGTTAGTTAATTCAACATATGAAAGTCTTAAATCATGCAGAATCTCAGGCATTAATACCTTTCATTCAATGAAAATCGATAAAACATCTTAGGAAATTTCATTTTGGCCACCCTTTTTGAAAGGACACTTTGGCTCAAGATAACGTTCTCTCTCTGTAGGTTCTATTTGCATGATATTTTGGCCATCAATGAATGCTTAGTTTTTTAAGTCCTCAAAACTCAAATCCCAGGAATTAGTGCTTATTTTTCTATCCTTACCTATGACTTCTGCACATTGTAATTGGACAAGCCAGAATGCTTCTGTGGACACCTAATTCCATGGAAAAACCACATGGCGTTGTGTGTGTGTGTGTGTGTGTGTGCATGTGTGTGTGAGTGTGTGTGTAGGGGGAGCATACATAATTTGTCTTTCAAGTTATGTGTTTTAAACCCAGACTATACTGAAGCACTTCATTTTGTTGAAAGCTATCTGGATGAAAGTATCAAATAAATGACTTCCGGAGTAGTAGATGGCGATGTTACAATTAGTTTTTCAGGCCCAGTTTTCCTTCTAATGGTAGTGGCATTAGAAGATACTTTCTAAAACAAGTCAGTAATTTTATTTATAGTAATAAGAATCTACTTGGCGGGTGAAAAACTAGATAGTGCTATTAAGGAATTTTAATTTGCTTTTACATGAGGGCATATTTTATTGAAATGACAATGGAAAAAACTTTATCTAAGATGCGCTCCCTTTAGGGAGGAATTCATTGAGAAGTAAGTGCTTCTTCCTGTATGTTAATGAGGCATTTTTTGATCCCATCTTTGTAAGAAATCAGCACAATTTTCTAAAGTGTCTTTTCCTTCCGCCTGCTGTCCATGGAACATATTAAATAGGCTGAATTAAAATGGCTCCCCAGTGGTTTCTTCCTCCCCTTATTCCAAAGGCTTCTGTTACCATTTTGAATGTGATTCAGTCAGGAACATAAACTTTTTTTTTTCTGAAGGACTCTGAGGACCACAAGTTCTTACAAATGTGGGATTAGTTCAATTAACCCAAATGTTGGGTCTATATAAAAATTAGTCCTACATATTTCATTTTTTACATGTAAAAGTGTAAACTTTTTCAAAGTGGTCTATCTAACCAATTGTTTCTATGCAATTAATATGCAGTATGCTAAATTTATACATATAATTCAATGAATAGGACTCCTTTTTAAATAGCCACTATTAGATGATAATTATAGGAAGTCCTCAATAATTCAGAAAAACATTTCTTTAAAGCTGATATAAAATTCTTGCCCTTTCTTATCAAATATAGGCCACATAAAATAGATATAAGGTCGAAGAGAACAAAGAAATTAATTGATTTCTTTATTCAAATATTTTCTACATGTATAAGTACAAATTAACCAAAAAAATTATTCTGAGGATATGGCTGCTTACTCTTTTCTCTTTACTATACATGTTAAAATTTGTCAATCCTATAAAGAAAGAAAGGTTTTGGAGCATAAGACTGGGTAGGCCTTAAGCAAGGGCTAAATTCTTACTGAAGGACCATTTCCTTCCTACTTAAAGAAAATTTATATGATTATGGTTTCATACATATGGTCCCTTTTAAATGTCATATTTGATCATATAAAAATAGCATGCCCAAAGAGCACTAGAATATTGATGCCACTACTCTTTAAGATATTTTATTAAATATTTTTTTGAAACCTGGTCCTCTGAAGAAACCGAGTTATTTAATTCTTTTGAAATTTCCCATTCGTTGCCATTAGACAGATTTACCACTGCTAACAGGTATTAAGTAGTCTTTATCACTAACATTTTAGGGGAGATTTAATAGTTGGAACCACATTTGAAAATGACCCCTGAACAGTGAAAAACTAAACACATGAATCATGCTTTTATAATTTATATAATCATTTCTGAGTGACAGAAATCTCTTCCAGCATTGATTAAATCTGGTTTTGGTCAAGGTTAGTTGGCATTTCCTGAAGAAAATGGGGGCAGAGCTTGGTGCACTTGTTAGGGAAGGAAAATGAAACTGCTAAAGCTTCAAAGGAAATGAAGTATAGTACTTGGAAGCCGAGGAAGAGGAGAAAGTTAAGTGTGAGAGTAGGGAGACACGGAGAGAGAAGAGTACAATTTCTCGCTGGTACGTCTTTGTATACTCTCACACCTTTCATTCCTCTTCTTATCCATATTGGTTCCTCAAGCACAAGGGAGAATTTGCACTCTTTCTCATATTCCTCACGGTCAAATAGTCTAATGGTAATGATCTTCCTGTGGGAACACAAGACAAAGGCAAAACAAATGGTTGGAGTCACACGCTCATGCTAGGTGTTCACCAGGCCGAATGTTAACGGTGATGTTATGGAGGGAGAAATGGCAACACATGGACCTCCTGAAGTATGTAAAAGGGCATCTTGGGTGCTCTCAGCTGGCTCCCATTGTTTTCTTTGCTAATTTGTCACGTTCACAAATTCTTCCTGCTCCAATGGGCAGTCAGGAGGTACCCTGAATTAGGAAGAGAAATCAGAAAGTTGGCTTCATTTTGGCATAGCAAGCGACTGCTTCAACTCTCCCAGAAATGGAAGCTTGATGGACTGCATTGAAAATTAATAGCTCAAACTTATAACAGGCAGAGTGGCCAAAACTGGCCAATGGAGCTCCAGGCAGGCCCGAGATCTATGCCCTGTTACATAGGGGGAGGGATATGTGTGTTGTAATCATGTTCTGAAGAGTACAGGCATCCAGGGTGGCACCGGCCAGCAGAAGCTGTTGGGCTCAGCCCTGGAGCAGCTCCCCCACCTTTCTTCTCACTCATCTCCACCAGGCGGGGCTCTCCAATCTCAAGGAAGAAGGTCTTGTTTTTCTCATACTCCTCATCATCAATTACCTTGACTGATATTGTTTTGCTGAAACAGAGAAGAATAGAAATTGACGAACAAGGGCAAGAGGAGAGAGAAGAGAAGGCACATAAAGAAGAGGAAAGCAGGTTAATGAGCTGCACTTCCAGTCAAACAGCAATTGAGAAACTTCTGAACTGTGAATTTTTCCTTAGAGAATGAGCATGGGATAGTTCTGAAAGATCAGAGAGGGTCACCCAAGGCGCAGCTCCCCTGGCGGGGGCCACAGAGTTATTTCAGGCAAAACAGAGCACTCACTACTAGCAAGTTTATCTTCATCATGAAAAGAAAAAGCAGAAGAACACGGACCACAATAGTAAGAAAAGAAAAATATATTTATTTAGTCAATGCCTTAACTGTAGAACCATCTGGGCTGTGCTATGGAAATCCCCCTTTAGAACAAATCAATCAATCACATCAAAATTTTAACAGAGCTTATCTCTGAGTGTTAGGCTTATGGCTTATATTTTTGTCTTCTTGGTACTTTACTGTATTTCCCAAACATAATATTATCAATATCAGATTTTATGGAAATAATAAATGTATAAAAGCACCGCAAAAGAAAAGATAAAGTCCTTTATTTTACCCCACCCAATGCCCTAGAATTAAACTCTACTCAGGTTAGTCAGATTCCCTACCAAGATGACAAGGGAAGTTGCTCATGCTTTGTCTTTCCAAAGAGGGAGCTGAAGCCTTTCCACAGCTGTCTTGAAAAGTGAGGGGTGAGGAATTATGATGTTACAGCTATTCCCATCCCTCCCAAAGCTGAGTTTCAACTTTCACAGAATACACCATTTACCCTACTTTCCAACCCACTGACATACCAAGGCATTTCGTTAAGAATTCTTCCTGTAACCCATCCTTTGCAGTGGTTCTCAACCTCCTGGCCCTTTAAATACAGTTCCTCATGTGGTGACCCGACCATAACATTATTTTCGTTGCGACTTCATAACCGTAGTGTTGCTACTGTTATGAATCGTAATGTAAATATCTGATATGCAGGATGGTCTTAGGCGACCCCTGTGAAAGGGTCGTTCGACCGCCAAAGGGGTCTCGACCCACAGGTTGAGAACCGCTGCTTTAGTGCTTCTGGCCTTGTGGTCTTCTGGTTGTGAGTAACTGACAGGCAGGTGGGGCAAATGCTAATATTATGCAAACTCAACTTCCCATAAGCCTTGATGACTCTGAAAATTAATGTTAGTTTTCATGTATTACACCTTACTCAGAGCTCCTATACACTTGTCTTTGAAAATATGTTGTGTGTTTGGTTTTTTATTATTTTTTTTCAGTAACACTGGCCAAAACATTTCTGACTAACGTTTTTAAAACAATGCATTTATACAGCCACACAGCCTTAATGGCATGGACATTATTTGGTTTGGGATAGACTGAGTAGCTGATGAGTGTGAGAGATATAGGGACCCACACAATTTGTATAATAAAATAAGCACTTACAATTTATCATTACAGCATCACTATTCACTAGGGTCATAATCCTTAAAAATTATTTCAGTATTTGATAACTGTGACACTGGAAAATCAAAGATGAAGCAAAAGAACACAGTTCCTCTGTGGCTGCCTGGCAAAGGTCCCTAAAACAGATGGGATTTGCATAATGGCATATCATTTCAAAATCATTAGTTACACAATCAATAGGGCCCCTGGCAGGAGGAACCATTACATTTTATATTGATTTTTTTTCTACTTGCACAGTAAAGCGATTAATTGAAGTGATTATTAAAGGACATGCCAATCAATTTAAAGAGGCAGGATGAAGCCAGTCCTTATGAATTAGTCCTCGAGGCAGGCAAACATCAAAAGGGATAGGTAATGTCCACCTTTGGCTTCAGAACAGAACTATTTCTTCCCTCAGCAAGGATAGCAAAGGTAAAATAAAGTCACATATATTTTACAGGGATGTCTTTTGCTCACTTTCCAAGACTAATGTACAAAAGAAACTGCCACCCCTTCTTCCGTCACAGGGGAAGTTAGCTGAGAGGGGCTGATTTAGTGAAGACTCCATTACACCGTCTTGGTAAAGAGCAGAAGCACGCCTCTGTTCCACCCCTTTGTTCCTCACAGTGCTGCAGTGGAGGAACAAATCTAAGCACCCGCGAGGTCTGCAGGGACCTATTAATGTGCCTGCATTGCCACACCAATCCCATCTGCACAGGGCTTTTGCACTGTCACAGGAACCCTCCCTGAGAACACAGATTCACCTTGTCTTTTCTTTTGTTCTGTGAACCAATAGGAAGTAGTCAGATAGTGTTTGCTATTTTTTTAAACTGAAAGGTTAATCTAAACAAGACTAGACCAGTGAGGAAGACAGCGCTTCAACCAAAGACAATTCTTGCATTCTTATCACACTGGTAAGGAACACATAGAATACTTTTTCCTAATTACTATGATAAAGGGAAGAAAAACTTCTGACTTGATTTTTTTTTTTAAATATATCTCTGAAGGTGAACAGTGTGTAGTATAAAAAATTATGTTTTCTGGAAACTAGCAAGTCAGTTACAATACAGTAAGTACTTTCTTGTTGTGGCCAGAATTTTAATGGAAATATTTTTTGGTTCCATTTCTGGGGTAGAAAAGAATTTGGTTAAGAAAGATCAAGTTATTTAGTGGAAACATACAGGTCATTTTCTAATTTTTATTTTTGCAGTGCCTTTCCTTTGATGATAGTAAACCAATATCTACACTCTACTTCTCAACCTCTCTTTTACCTGATGGGTCTCAAAAGACCTAAGCACCTTAAAACATTCTATCTAGGCTTTCTTCCATCGAGTGGTAACTCAGGCAGGTGGCGAGAGGGAAAGAGGTGGTTTTATTTGTGTTGACTAACAAAGAAAAATCTTTTCAAAATATGTTGTGGTCTCTCATTAAGCTAAAGTTGCAGCAATCTTTTAATTTTTTTTTCCAGTTTCAGCTTCAATTTGTCCTTCGGTGGTTTCTTTTCCCCAAGATTGACCTTAATGTTGGCAGAAGTGAGAAAAAGACGAGTTGGAGGATTAAGCAGAAGAGAATCTTTCTAAACCCTCATGCAAAACATTTTAGTGAAAATTCACATATTTAGAGACTGCAATGGCTCTTTTAAATTTTATTTTATTTTTAAGATTCAGCCTCTCTTTAGGCATACTCAGAGGTCCATGGACTGATGGGCGCTTTGCATTTCTGATTTCATCCGTCTTTCTAACACCCCTAGAAATACCTTCTACTACTTGAAATTGATGGAGGAAACAGTGGCTCAGAAATTAAGTGATTTCCAAGATTACAAAGTGAGACGCCTGTGGCTGGCTCCAGAGACCAATAGCTTTCCATTATGTGGCCCACAGGTCACCTACTCATTCAGCTGTGCAGTGTTTTTATGGCCATTTTAAAGGAACTGGATCATTATTTTAAATTAATATGGAGGTTTATCGTTCTACCGTTATGTTAACAAAGACTGCCTGAATGGACCACGATAGATTTTCAATTCTATTTTTAAACGGAGGATAGCACACGCTAGATTCCATGATGGCAGTCTTAAAGAGTTAAATCCTTGAAGAGATAAAGGTCCTGTTAGGCTCACCAACTCTGAGGCTTTGAGCAGGTGGCTTGTTAGAATTCCAGAATCTCAGGGCCCACCCCACAGCCACCAAATCAGCTCTGCATTTTAACCAGATTCCGGGATGATGCCTGTGCCTGTTAAACCAGATCCCGGGATGATGCCTGTGCCTGTTAAAGTCTGAGAAGTGCTTCCCTGGAGAGGGCAGTGGGTTCTTACGTGAGAAAATGAATTAAGAGGCTGGTAATAGTTGGGCTTAGGTTTTGGAACCATTTGCATATTAGAATCACGAGTGGCACTTTGAAATCTGTAAATGCCAGATCAGTGAAATCAAACTTTTTGGTTGTGGGGCCCCAACATGAATATAGTTTTTAAAAGTTTTCCAGGTGATTGTAATATGAAGCCAGGAGACTGGCTAATGGAGAGCCAGGATATATGGCCTGATGTTTAAAAGAATGTATTAAATAAAGAATAGGTAGAGTGTGAGGATGTCAAAACTAAATTAGCAATCTAGGCTGAAACATAGGAGAAATACTGGTTTGTCCTTCACTGATGCTCTTCTCAGGATTATATAGAACACTTAAAGATTTTGTTTCTTCTCTTAGGAAATACTGGTCTCTGCAGACAACAGGTGAGAAAACTACCTATGGCATTCAGGCAACAGACTTCACATTCATACAGAGGGATTTCCTTCATAACAGAGTGATAGGAACTCTGGTGAGAGGATTTCACACAAGTGAGGTTCTATTTGGAGACTGAAAACACTAAGGGTTTCAATGGCCACAGAAGACAGCAATGCCATATACCTTCCCCCTCTCAGAGAGCCTCTGAGCCATGTCAGTGAAAGGCCATGTCCAGGGAAGTGGAAACTTTTCCCACCGCACTCAGACTCAAGAGAGAAGTGACTCAGGGCTGACCGCATACAAAGGAAGAAGATCTGGTAACTTCTCTGACCACAGAATGATGTCATCAGGTAAGGCAAGTTTCAAACTTAATCCCCAGTACACCTGATGTTAAAAGCTTCAAGGTAAACTCCTATGACTCAAAAAGACAAATAAATCAACTAAAACACTGGCAAAGAATCTGAACAGATGCTTTTCCAAGGAAGATAAACATATGGCTAACAAGGACATGGAAAGATGCTTAACATCATTAGTCATCAGGGAAATGCAAGTCAAATCCACAATGAGATATCAATCTGTACCCATTAGGGTAGCCAGAGTCAAAAAGGCAGATAGTAGCAAGTGATGTAGAGAATGTGGAAGAATTGCTGGTGGGAATGTAAAATGGTACAATAGCTTTGGGAAAGTCTAGCAGTTTCTCAAGAGTTGAAAAATAGAGTTACCATATAACCCAGCAATTCCACTTCCAGGTATATACCGAAGAGATTTAAAAACATATGTTCACACAAACTCTCGTACATGAATGTTCATAGCAGCATTATTCAAAACAGCCAAAAGGGGGAAACAACCTAAATGTCCATCAACTGATAACAGATAAACAAAATGTGATATGTCCATATGATAGAATATTATTCAGCAATAAAGAGGAATGAGATTCTGATACATGCTACTGAAGGACAGTATAATACGCTACCCCAGACTATGCCATCTCAGTATATTTATTTTGAGCTATAGGCACTTGAAAAACAGCTGATGCAAGAAAAGGCTTTCTCTGAACTTCCCCTTATCTGCCTAAAGACAGAACCTCCAAAAGGAACTCCACTGTTATAAAATCCCCTCTCAGGAGTTCCATCAGCCAGGGAAGATTAACTCTTATCACAGGAGAGGAGACTAGAAGTCCATACCAGATCCAGGCAAACTTTGTCACAAACTGTCATATGTCTCATCTATTCTTCTAGGGCAGTGGTAGGCAAACTCATTAGTCAACAGAGCCAAATATCAACAGCACAACGATTGAAATTTCTTTTGAGAGCCAAATTTTTTAAACTTAAACTATATAGGTAGATATATTGTTATTAACTTAGGGTACTCCTAAGGCTTAGGAAGAGCCATACTCAAGGGGCCAAAGAGCCGCATGTGGCTTGCGAGCCGCAGTTTGCCAACCATGGTTCTAGGGGCCTATTCATCTTTCCCCAAAACCATTTTCTCTTCCTTAAGAGGCCAGATACCCCATCCCTCTTTCCTGTTAAGATATTTAAGTCATTTCAGAGAATGACACATTTTTTTCCCCAAGTATCTCCCATATGCACATGAAGTATACATGTTAATTTGTTTTGGTCTTGTTAATTCAATTTTTATCACATTGTCTCAGCCAAGAACTCTGAAGGGTAGAGGGAAAATTATTTTTCCTCCTGACACTATAACATGGATGAACCTTAAAAACAGAATGCTACGTTAAAGAAGCCAGACACAAAATTTCACATATTGTCTAATTCCATTTATATGAAAAGTCCAGAATAGGCAAATCCATAGAGACAGAAAGTAGCTCAATGGTTGCCTAGAGCTGAGGGTTGGGGAATTAATAGGGTTGACTGCTAATGGGAAATGGGATTTCATTTTGGGGTGTTAAAAATATTCTAAAGTTGATTGTAGTGATGGTTGCACAATTCTGAGAATACACTAAAACCCCACTGGGTTGCATATTTTCGGGTGAATTCTATGGTATGTTAATTATCCGATGCATGAAATTTGTACATGGGTAGGGTCCCTAGGCCTACCTAGTGATCAGGGCTGATCTGTGGGGAAACCGGTGGGATGATTGGAGGGTGGTGTCAGCCTGCTCGCCCGCCAGCCCCACCCCTCACTGCTGCTGCGGTCGCCTCCCTTTGCAGGGTGACCAGCAGGGTGATCCAGGGCCCCCACTGGCATCCGCCTTGGCTGGTCTGGGGCCTGCAGGCTGGGGGCAGCTCCTGTGTTTAACTGATTCCCCCTGGTGGTCAGTGCATGTCATAGTGACTGGTTGTTACACCATAATAAAAGGCTAATATGCAAATTGTCCCCTCAGGAGTTCGACTGACCGGGAGTTTGATCGCTTGCTATGATGTGTGCTGACCACCAGTGGGTGGCGTGGAACACAGGGGGCGACGAGGAATGAAGGAAGGCCCCAGCCAGCAGCCAGAAGCTAGGGGAAGGAAGGCCCTGGCCGGCAGCCGTAAGGCCCCAATTGGCCCTAATCTCCAGCCACGCCTAGGGACCCTACCAAATTTCATGCACCGGGCCACTAGTATCTTAATAAAGCTAGTACTTAAAAATAAAGAACAAATTTCAGGATAAATCCTAGTTTTTTAAAAGGCAGTCTCTTTGGGTAAGAAAAGGTTGTGAGACTATTCAGGGTTTTCAATAAGGAATTTCAAATTTTGCTGGTCCTGTCAGACAGAAATCAGGGTGTCGCATGCCAGAAGACAGTAAAAAAACAAGGACATCAAAGCTAAGTGCCATTGCTGTGTCTGTCAGCTCTACTGCAGCTCAATCCAGCCCTCCCCTCAGGTTCCCTCAGAATGCTCCCTGCCCCCTCCAGGGTCCAGAGCCATGGATATGCTTTGACATGCTAAGCACTTCTGAGGGCTGTTACCTCAGGCCTGGCTTCCTTGGCTGGTTTCTTTTTCCCAAAGTATAGAATCTTATGACAATGTCAGAGGCAGCATTTCCTTCACAGAATTTATTTTAAAAGGAAAGGAAAGGGCTATAATTGTAGGTTATGCCTGCTGCTCTTGCATCAACTGCTCTCTCTACGGTGGGCATTACCCAGCACCCTGGTTGGCATTGATTTGTCACCACTTGCAAGGAAAGATAGGCTTGCCATGGGTTGCTTTGCGTCATTTGGTTTAAATTCCTGGACCATTTAAAGCTTCTTATTCTCTTCACAAACTGATTTGGTGAGTCGCTTGGTGGTTTGGAGTTAGGGAAACAAAGGGGCAGTCAGCGAAAAGCCTTGCATGTATTCTAGTCAGTTTCCATAGTGACCCAAATCGACTCCCCTGTCCAATTAACATTCCAAATAGGATAAGATGGGCTGCTTTTCATATTATTTCTAACAATATTTCACACCATTTTTAGATGATTGGTGAGAGACTTTGGGCATGGATTTGTCTGGGAATTTGTTCTAGGTTCTGTGCTCATTGGTCATGGAAAAGGAAATGAATCATGACTTGAATCTGATGTTTCCTTTGTTGAAATGTCAAACTGGGACTCTGGTGTCTTGAGCTCCTAACTTGGCTCTGCCACTGTCTAGCTGAGGTGTTTTGGCCAGTTCTGGCATCTTCCTAAACATCGACGTTACTGTCTATTCAATGGGGAGAATCAAATTCATTTCACAGTGATTTGGATGTTCACAGTGTTGTGATGATCAAATAATGGGTGTCATCATTCATCAAGTGTGAAAAATAAAACTTCACGGATGGTTTCAAAGATCATATGATATAATGCATGCAAAATAATTTTTGCAAAGGACTATAACTATAAAATGTTAGAAACAGTTATTATTCATTGAAAAGGAGTGGTTTACTTTGTAGTCCTTACTTGCCTGTTCACCCAGTAACCAAAGGGGCAGTTGGTAGATGGTGGAGGTGGAGACAGAAAATATGTGATGGAGTGACAGGCCATACCCTCAAATTCACTCTCATATGTAGCTTGGATCACATCCCATATAACGGGGTATCCAGTATAGAGGCTTAAACTCAACGAAGCAAGGGGCATGAAACTACTGTTCAGCTTTTCTGCCCCAGCTCTGCCAGGTTCCCTCCCTCTCACCACATCAGCTAGACACACAGAGGGGACTGGAGTCATACTTTCCCTGGAGCTCCTGTTAGGGAGCAGAGCCTGACCAGCCTGAATGGTGCTATTCTGTAATTTAAATAAACTCCACAGAGGAGAGTTGCTAAAGTAGCTAAACCAAAGTCATTCTCCAGGAGGCCTTATCATCTGTGCACTGATCTCTTTGCATTATCAAGTGGTAATTGAAATCATTGCTTCAAGCAGGGCAAGAGGCGGGAACAGCTTAAATCCTGCTGTTCTCCAGGGAAACCAGGGGAGTTTCACAGAGCACTGGAGTAGTGGTGGGGTTCCCATAAAACCTTGCCCTATTTTATTTTCTCTGTTTACTTTGGAAACGGAATGGTAATTAATTCATTTTTTTTCCAGTGCAAAATAGATACAAATTCTTTTTTTGGTCTCCCTCCTTTTAGCAACCAATGACCAGCTTTAGTCTCAAAACTTATGACTTATCGTCTTGTACTAGAAGACATGCTAGTTGAAAGAGACATCACACAGATCCTAGAATTATTGTTCCAACAAATAATATGCTGGAAATTCTAATACCACCCAAGGCTCTATCCCATTATGCCTAATGTGAAAGTCACATGAGCAAAGTTTATTAAGATAAAATGATACGGATATATTAAAAAGCGACCGTAATTTTATGATTTATAAAATTTATACTTAACTGCTGCCTCACTCTTCCACTGTCCATAAATTTCAGTCATAACTTTTCATGGGAAAGTGATAATCTTGGGTCTTGTTACCTAAATGTGCATGCTGAGACAGTTTGTTAACTTAGTGAAAAATAAAGCATTGGGCACCATGATGAAATACACCAAAATAGATCTTGGTCTAGATTTAAAAAAAATGTTTATTAATATTAGTATTGTGCAAATTCCATGGACAATAGAGGCACTTTTTAGCAAAATGATAGAGGATTCTCATCATCTTCAAACTGATTCCTTAATTTGTTAGGACTACATATTTATCTGTAATCTGAGATCATCACTGTACTCCTTAAAGGGAGTGTAAAATTCTCTCAAGTCCAAATTCTCCAGTAAAAGTTGTTTTATTAAATTCCTCAAAGCTAGGGATAATGTTAAGAGTACTCTGTGGCATCGAGCCTCTATTCTATAAACTGAACACATAAACATTTTGGTTCAGTCGTAGGAACTTCAGATAAATTCCCAATTTGCCACCACCCTTTTTAAGAATCTGGAATTAAGTGAAATTGATACTGCTGAATTTCAAAGAAACTGTTGGTTTTCCATCCTTTTCAAATGTTTGCTTCATCTTGAACATTTTAAACATTTTTGGGTTGCCCCTAGACTCTCTCCAAAGATTATTTCTCCTTTGGTCTTAACAACTCTGTCAAGACTCATTGTTAAAAATGAAGAGTTTCTCTGGAAAACAATGGGAAGATTTCACTTCTCAAATGTTACAGGATAGCAGCTAGAATATGCTGAAAAGAGGCCAGTTTAAAAATAGAACTCCAAGAAATAGAGCCAGCTTTCTTAGTTTTTTTTTTTAAAAATTCATATTATTTCTGTTTTCCTTTCTTCCCTCTCTTTCTCCCTAGCCACAAAAGTCAATGGCCAATCAATATCTCTGCATGCATCCATATAAAATATTCTAAAAGACAGGCTGTCAGATACTTTCTTGAACATAGCTAAAAGAAATCAATAACTAGTGAATTGATGATGATTTTTATATTTCACATTTCTACTCCATGTCTAATATTGAATTGCTATTTTACATTAAATGAAGTAATCAATCCTTATGTCTTCATACCATAGTTTCTATAAATATGCTTGGATTTTATTTTTGAATTTCACAATGGAGGAAAATGGTTATAGATTATTAAATAATATTTCCTGGAGACTTACCCAGTGGGGTATAGAGTTGGAAAGGCAAGTTGGTCTCAGGTTTGTTTATCCTGAAGGTGTCATTGTAAGAGGCTCTCCAGGAAATCTTTTAAGCAATTCCAATGTTAATTTATTTCTACAAATAATATCATTCCTTTTAAAAAATATATTTTATTGACTTTTTACAGAGAGGAAGGGAGAGAAATAGAGAGTTAGAAACATCGATAAGAGAGAAACATCAATCAGCTGCCTCCTGCACACCCCCTACTGGGGATGTGCCCACAACCAAGGTACATACCCTTGACTAGAATCGAACCTGGGACCTTTCAGTCCACAGGCTGACACTCTATCCACTGAGCAAAACTGGTTAGGGCAATAATATAATTCTTAAGAATAATCAGGTACCTGTGACCATGACCATGGCTCTGGTGGTTCCACAATTGTGATGGAGTCACATGACCTCCTGAAATGCTTCTTTAGGACAGGAACTCAGGTTGCACAATTCTTGCCCTGCCATTTATTGCCTGCCCCTGTGTATGTTACTTATTCTTTCTAAGGCACAAGCCCCTGTTCTGTAAAGTGGTTATAATAATGGCGCTTATTTGACTGCTGCAAATAGTAAGTGTGCTAATACATATAAGATGCTCAACACAGAGCCTAGCACATATTAAGCACTCAATGAATATTAGCTATTCTAGTATGACCCATGAGCAATATTGTGTCAAGTTAACAACTGGGACTCTTGAGGTTGAACCGTCAGCAATTCATGCAAGTGAATTAATCTATGCCATAGTTTCCTCAACTGTAAAAATGGAATAATTTAAGGTTGTTAAGGGGATCATAAGGCTGTTGAGGGGATTATAAGGGAAAACAGAGCAGGACCTGGCCCATGAAAGCACTCAATCAGTGATGGTTATCTTAATTATTATTACTGAGAGCAAGGAGAAGAGAGAGTAGGCTGAAAAAATTTCGGTAAAGCTAATTTACTCATAGGTAGGTTATCAGAAATCAGTAATACAGAATTTTTTAATGAAATTTTTCAAAATGTGTATCTTGAACTTTTGCTTTTCCTGATAACCTTGACAAAACTTGATTTAAAAAAATGTTTTTACTGATTTTTTTTTAGAGAGAGAGTAAAGCAGAGAGAGAGAAAGAGAGAAAGATTGATGTGAGAGAGAAACCTCAATCAGTTGCCTTCCATATGCACCCTGACCAGGGACCGAACCCAAAACCTGGGCATTTGTCTTAATTGGGAATCGAACCAGCAACTTTTTGGTGCACAGGACAACATTCAACCAATTAAGCCACACCCTCCAGGGCCAAAACTTGATTTTGAATAGATATCTGCCCTTGTTCATGTGAAACATCATAAGTTAGCAGAGTGAACAGTAGCTTGCATTAGCAAGCTTGTATTTCATAGGCTCTTTTTCACTAAATACAATTAAACTAATATGAATTGCTCTCAGATAATTTATTTTTCTTGAATTGTTTTTCATGCTTATTAAAGTAATACTTGTTCATTGTTGAAAATATGACAAATAAAGAAAAAGAAAAACTCACCCCTAAGCCTGCCACTAGAGATCATCATTTAACATTAAAAATACTTGTTTTAGCCCTAATGGGTTTGTCTCAGTGGATAGAGCGTCGGCCTGCGGACTCAAAGGTCCCAAGTTCGATTCCGGTCAAGGGCATGTACCTTGGTTGCGGGCACATCCTCAGTGGGGAGTGTGCAGGAGGCAGCTGATCAATGTCTCTCTCTCATCGATGTTTCTAACTCTCTATCCTTCTCCCTTCCTCTCTGTAAAAAAATCAATAAAATATAATTTACAAAATACTTGTTTTAGCCTTTAAAATACACAATTGCATAATTTGGACCCTATTATATGTGTATCATAGTATAAATAAAATTTTGGTGTCATAATTTTTCACTTAGTTATGTTTTGAACATTTCCCATGATTTTTCTAAAAACCTCCCATTTAAAATGACACAAGATGTCCAAATGAAATATCTTTATAACAATGTAATTAACTATATACTAGTATATCTTTTGAATAGTTTTTGGGACATTTTTTCTCTCTACTGTTATCTAACTAGACCAGTGGTTCTCAACCTTCTGGCCCTTTAAATACAATTCCTCATGTTGTGGCCCAACCATAAAATTATTTTCGTTGCTACTTCATAATTGTAATGTTGCTACTGTTATGAATCGTAATGTAAATATCTGATATGCAGGATGGTCTTAGGCGACCCCTGTGAAAGGGTCGTTTGACCGCAAAGGGGTCGTGACCCACAGGTTGAGAACCGCTGAACTAGACTGATCTATATATATATATTATGGGAAGAGGGAATAAATAAAACAAGCCAAAAAATGATAAATTTATGGTGCTTCCCTATAGATGAGTGGCTTGGGATTAGCTCTGTTAGATGCTGATGGGGTTCAGGGCAGGCCGCCCCCAAATGTGCCACTTGGGCATGTGCATTATTTTGAGCTGAAAATAATCAAGGCTCCACAGACTCAAGGAGAGCTTTCTACCATTCCCTTCACTGCCTAAAATAACTTTGATAAGAGAGAGTGCTTTGCCAGACATAACTTTTTATATCAGAAAGACTTAGCTGCGGCATTTGTTCTCCCATCGTCCTATGAATTGTCTTCCTCACCTTTCAAGCCCCAGACCCCTACTCCCTCTCCTGAGCTCAGAACAGCATGTAAGCCTCAGTTGCCTGACTGTCTTTGTAGGCTACTGTTTACACAAAATTAAGTTTGTGTTTCTCCAGTTAACCTCTCTTCAGCCAAAGAACCTGGAAGGGAAGAAGGAGAAGGTTTCCCTCTCCTACAAGGCGAATGTTTGTTTTCCCTCTTTCTATGCTTGGGCCACACTCCAGGCTCCTAGGTGGTAACCTCCAGCATCTCCTTTTTCTATAAGACTTTCTTGAAGTTCTAGTCTGAATTGTTCCCTAGGAATATTTGCATCTCATTCTCTCCTCAGTCCTTGCTAACCTTTTGGCTAGTTTTCCTTAAAAGAATTTCAGGAATCATCTGTCAATACTGTTTCCCTCAAAGGGCATTCCTTCTAAGCTTCTGTTGATTCATAAATAATTCCTTGTGCTAAAACCCTTACAAATAGCAAGGATTGGCGCCATCCTACTAATCACCCATTCCCACATTTGCCATAAAAATAGCATTCGTCATTTTCCACTCAAATTCAGCCCTGGCCTTCCCAAACACTCCACTCTCCAGCCTGCAGCACACAGTCTCTGCATCCTCAGTCATAGAAATCTCCGTGCTCATCTCTCATTATATAGATGAGCAAATCCAGACACATTGAAATAACCAAGGCCGCAAAGCTAGCAGATGCCAGAGTCAGGACTAAAATTCATCTCTAAGTCTAAAGCCACATCTGATATCCACTTTGCTATCCTAGTTGTTTTCTTCTCTGGTGCTGCTGAAATCCAATTCACTCCTCTTTGTAGAAAACCTTTCCTCCCCCCTCCTCTTAAAAAAACACACACAATATCTATCTATCTATCTATCTATCTATCTATCTATCTATCTATCTATCTATCTATCTATCTATCTATCATCTATCTATCTATCTATCTATCTATCATCTATCTATCTATCTCTACCTATCTATCATCTATCTATCTATCTATCTATCTATCTATCTATCTATCTATCTATCTATCTATCTATCTATCTCTACCTATCATCTATCTATCTATCTATCTATCTATCTATCTATCTATCTATCTATCTATCTATCTATCTATCATCTATCTATCTATCTCTACCTATCTATCATCTATCTATCTATCTATCTATCTATCTATCTATCTATCTATCTATCTATCTATCTATCTATCATCTATCTATCTATCTATATTCCAGAAAGGAAGGGAGAGGGAAAGAGAGAGAGAAACATCAATGATGAGAGAGAATCATTGATCAGCTGCCTCCTGTACACCCTCTACTGGGGATTGAGCCTTTTTTTCTTGGGCATGTGCCCTGACCCAGAATCAAACCATGACCTCGTGGTTCATATATCTATGCTCAACCATTGAGCCACAATGAGCCAAGTCCCCCTCTCAGTAAAAACTAGTACTTATAGCAGAAGAAAAATGCATGCTTTTCTTTGTTAACTAGCTGGCTTTTCGCTATTGTCTGATCGATGCTTTATAAATGAAGTGGCCCATCTGAGGACACATGACCTTTGTGAAGTAATAAGGATGGCTGTATAAAATCTCAACCTGGAGGGTCTTTGATGTGAAAAGAATGTGCAACATCCACAGAAACGCTCGGTAAAGAATAATAAATCAAAACCAACCCAAGTCTTTGGGCATCACGTTGAGCAGTTTTCCATCTTTGCATTTTTCTTTTCCTTTCCTTCTTTGACCAGAATCATGATGTGCCCCTGTCAACTACTAGATCAGAAACCTGATGATCTATTTGTACTGAGAAGAGAATGGTCAACCATCGTGTAAATTTCTTTTTCCACTTAAAAGTACCCTTCCGACTTTAAAGAGACCCACTTTCTTCGTTCAAAGGAGCTAGTTGTGGGAGGACCTGGCTTTGCAGCCATGTGGCAAGCCTGTAAGTGCTCCGAGTTGCTGGCTCTGTGTGGTGAAATACTTCCCACATGTGTAATTGCAAACAGGTACAGATTAAAACTGATTCAGACTATGAATCAAAAATCATTACCCACAAGATATCAAGAGCCTCAATATACCCCAGCTTCCTGCTGCTGCTTCCCACTCTCTGCCAAACAATGCTTCACCGACGGTGGACTCTCGCTGAACTTTTCAGTGCAGTACTTATTTGGACTTTTAAATATTTTCCAGGTAGTCCTCTTGGTTTGAAATGACATCAAACATTTATCATTTTGGAGCGCATATTCTTAACAAAAGGGACACAAGGCACTTTACAGGTGATCATCACAAGAGAAAATCAGCAAGAAGACAATTAGCTTCTTATCGATACCAGCCATTTAGAGCTTCACCTCAAAATTAACCAGGCCCAGAATGGCGGTTATTGGCTTTGAATTGAAAATGTGTTTTCTTTTTTCTCCCTTTTATATTTCTTGTTTATTGACAGAAGTTTCTCCCAGAACCAGAAGTTATAGAACCAGAGCAAGTTTACAGAATGCAAAACAATGACATTGTTTAACAAAACTGAACCACTAGACCATACAGAGTGAGAAAGTACTTGGTGAGCAATTCTTGGATTAATTACAGGGCTTCTTATGAGCTGCATTTAAATGCACATCAATTGTAGGGGAAAATCTGTAAGTATGTTTTAATATATATATATATATATATATATATATATATATATATATATATATATATATATAATTTTTCATTTTGTTATAAATTGTACATAGTTCACAGTTAGTGCTCAAATAGCAAAACCTTACATGATTTCAGCTTTTGACCCAGACATATATTCTCACAGGGAAAGGGTATTGTTTTTAGAATTTGGGCTATTTACAAATTCTCTAAAAAGTCTGCACCTTTGCTCAGAGAATCTTGTAGGTAGAGGGGGCATATTAGATCTAGATTTGCATTTGAAATACAGATTTATATCATTTAGCTGTAAATATAGTTGTAAATATTTATAAATATAATAGCTTTTAGTAGCATGACCTTGGGCAAATTACTTTAGCTAAATTTCAATTTCATCAAATGTAAAATGAGAACCACATGGTATTGATATGAAAAATAAATGAGATAATGTATAAAACAGAACTTTTCACACTTGAAGCATTTTCAATTGCAAGGTGCTGTTATTATTGTTATGCAACTTAATCTTCTCATTTTGCAACTGAGCAAACTTAGTTTCTTGGTCCCAACAATCTTTCCATTAAGGCTTCCTCAGCTCCACTGTAAAATATGTATCATGCATTAATATTAATATTCCAATATTCATTTTGGAAATGAAGAGTTTAGTGGGTGAACAGGAAGGCAGTAGTATCTGACAATTATCTATGGGTCTCCTTTCAGAGTTGTATTTCTATTTATATAATTAAAGCTTAGAAATTATAGCAGTAGACACAATTGACTGCTAGAACATGAACCAATACTTTATTAAATATTTATGATGATACTGCCATACTGGATTTAAAGTTAATTTCTGTTAACTTTAATCATGTAGAATTTAATTAAATTTATATTATTGTTATTAACTAGAGGCCCAGTGCACGAATTCCTGGCCACCCAAGATTGGGGTGGGGGGATCAATTGGGGGCAGCTGGGGGTAGGGGCTTTGGGTGGTTGGCAGGCCAGCTCTGCCCCCTGGTCAAACTCCTGGTCGAGGGGACAATTTGCATATTAGCCTTTTATTATATAGGGTAATGTATGGTTTACTTAATAAAATGGACTAATAAGGAAAAAATAAGAGTGCATCTCAAGGACAGGTCTATGTATCCTGAATAAATCCTACTAACTCAGTAGAAATAAGAATTTTTTAGTTTCTGTACTAAACAGTACAGAATGCTCTTAAAAGCTTATTTATGGAATTTCCCCTTTATATTAACTTGCTATCTTGGTGTAGTATCCATAGGTCCTGAATACTTCTATTTAACTATCTTAGAGTTTCTAGAGTAATCAAATTCCTCTTTATAGTTTTCACTAAGTTTCTCTATTGAAGTCAGACTTCCTGATAGAGACTGGAAGTGGAAATGAACGGAACCCCTACAAACATAGTCTGGGTCTTCAGACCCCCAAGAATGTAAAATCTTTGGTGAAGCCTTCTACACTCACCAGTTCCATATTGACAAGGGCCAGCACACGATGAGGTAGTTCATGCGCATTCCCCACGACAGAGAGCACAGTGCCGGCACATGGCATTTTCTTAATAGTCATTTATGAATCATTCAGCTATTCTCATTATCACAATCTGCACTTGAGTTTGTGCCGATCCACCAAGGTCTCTTACATCTCTCAGCAAAAAAACAGCCCACATATTTTTTTAGATGAAAAGGTAGGCTTATGAACGTAGATTTGGCCATGAGAGTGAGCAATATGAGCAGGGTGTAGGTGATTCAAGCGCATGACTTGGACCTCATTAGGGAGGGCCGAATGAACTCACCAGACACCCTTCAGATTCCGACAGCATGTGATTTTGTCCAGCCATTCCACAAACCTTCACCGAGTATCCAACTGTGTGTCAAGGCCCACATTAGGTGTCAGGGATAAAAAGAAGAATATGAACTCACAGCATAGGGAGGTGACAAGCATGTACATCAAAGATTACCTACCTCCATATGAGCTAAATATAAGTAAGGGCTCTGTGCTGTGGGAGCACAGAGGGTGGGGAACTTCAAAAGGTCAGGAATAATTGGGCTGGTTCTTAAAGAAAGAGTAGAGTTTTGCCAGGATAAGGCATGATATGTTTAAGAATTGTCAAGTTCTATCTCACTCATGTTTATGGTGAGCATGCATGTGGAGGAGTGTTGATGGGAGGTATGTCAAGAAAAAGAGCTTGAGGTCAGGAGAAATGCTAAGTTGTGTGGGCATAATTTTGTAATAAAGATCCAATGGGCCTTTTTGCTTAAGGGCTGCCATGATCAATTTGGACCTTTAGGACAATCAGTTTAACTCTGGGAAAAAGCTTGTGATGTAGAAGAATAAAATGAAAGTGAACAGGAGGGCAGGGAAGCAGCCACGGAGAAAATGCTGTCTCCTGGATGGGCAGAGCCTGGCATCCCTGCAGGATACCCAGCCCGGTGCGCCTTGAGCAACCATGTGTTTTTTTGTTTTGTTTTTTTAAATATATATTTTATTGATTTTTTTACAGAGAGGAAGGGAGAGAGATAGAGAGTTAGAAACATCGATGAGATAGAAACATCAATCAGCTGCCTCCTGCACATCTCCCACTGGGGATGTGCCCGCAACCCAGGTACATGCCCTTGACCGAATCGAACCTGGGACCTTTCAGTCCACAGGCCGACGCTCTATCCACTGAGCCAAACCGGTTTTGGCTGAGCAACCATGTTTTGAGAAAGTGTTTGGCCCCCAGCTTCCAGTCTAGATCTGTCAAAAAGCTTGAAGACATGAAAGAAATAGCTGTGACCCTTTAATCCCTTTTCTCCAACTTTAATTTATTCTCCGCAACACTTCTCCTTGCTGAAAACTTGCCTGTGGGTTCGAGTTAGAGAAAACAAATTGAGCACCTCCCTTTGCCTGCAACAATCAGTTTCTTTAAGCAAGATGGAGGGAGTAACATGCAAATTCTGCTGATGAGACCATCATTCTAAAGGGACCTGATTTATATGAACTGAAAATTGAATTATCTATCATCAGTTCAGATCTGAGCACATATTTCATTTTCTTTTTTATCAACTGTGAGTGGTTGATAAAATGATATCTAGATATATACGTTAGTTTTTAAATAAAAGTATAAAAACTGAAGTCTCAGGTAAATGAATTAGATGGACAATCACTATCACATTACATTATCTTCTACAGTATTGACAGGAGGATTGGTAAGAGAAGCACAACAAAACAATGTAATGAAATGGAAATGTACATGCTGGGGTGTGGGAAAGGGTAAAAAATATCATTCATTCTCCTGATACTGTGAGCAGTCACTAAGAAAAATGACTTTAGGTTATTCAGCAGGCAAGTGCATGTGTTGAGATGGGGGGGAGAGAAAGAGAGAGAGAGAGCGAGAGAGCGAGCTATCATCTGTGGTCTATGATGAGAAATAGTAATATGGGAGGCAAATGAGATGTACAAAGATTGAAGGCATGAATAAAATGACATCTGCTCTTTGCTCTTCTTTGTGTAGGTGGATAGGAGCAGCGAGAGGTTGAAGGCAAAAGGGATCACAAGGGCTCAGCAGCAGCAGTTGATGTTAAGTCGGAGCACCAGCCCTGTTTCATCACAGTGGGATGAAACTGACTGGAAGAGGACGAGACTGGTACTTGATCTGCCCACCGACTAGAGCAGGGAGTTGGAAATGAGGGGTAGAAGCCATCAAAGGTGGAGGAGAGCCATTCCAAGGCAGAGAAACATAGCACCCAGAGAGGAAATTGTACAGAAATGTATGATCATTGGAAGCCAAGTAAACCACTGGGTGGGATGGGCAAGAAAGTATAACTCAGGAATATGGCCACACCAAGACGTCCAAGGACAAAGGGCTACGGAATATAGCGTTATGCAGCAGGACCCTGTTCTCACCTGAGGGAGGCACCAGTCCCCCTCGGGAATGATTACAGGAGAGATGTGTTTTCATTTACGATGAACTGACGTCCTAAAATCAAGATGGGAAGGCAGAAACCAGATAGGAAAGCAAACCCGACTTTCAGATAGGTTTCAGAGATCTAGCAGTTCACTGTTCTTTTCCTGAGTGCCTGGCAGGATGCTTAGGATGCACAGAAATGCCACCGTGTTTGATAAATGACTGACTAGCCTATTGCAACTGGAGGAAAGGGCAGAATCTGATGATTAAATAGCTCGTTGCAAAGCTGAGGCCCAGAGGGCTAGGCTAGTGCTTCTGAAATCCTTCCTACTTATGGTCAGGGTGGAGTGGGCTGAGAAAGCTGGTTGGAATCATTCTGGGATTGTGGAGTACCGCAGGAAAGGGATAAAGGTAAGAAAGAATCTGAAGAAAAAATTGCAGCCACCACAATGCCTTTTTCCTTGGACTCTTTCCCTGAATCCTCCCAAACTCTTCTGCATGATTATATTCTTTATGATTATTTATGGCTAGTAGATATATAACAAAATAGTGTTTCCAAGGGGCTAAACCTGGGAGATAGCTAACATAATACTATGAAAGGTTAAAGAATGTTATGGGAAGAAGATAATAAATTCTGGTCTTGATATATTTAATCCAAGCCATGCTGGGAAATGTCTTATAGAATGTATGGAATATGGGTCCTCAGTGAAGGTGAAGTGCCTGGATGAGAGGCCTCTATACATTTGTCAGGCATATTGAAATGGAAATTGAAGCCATTCATTTGAGCTGATGGACTTTCTCCGAAGGTGTGACCTTAGAAGAAAAAGCCAAGGCATGTAGAACTGGATACTGCAACATCTCTGGTAACAGTGTAAAAAAGGAGAGAGGGAGGGAGGGAGGGGGAGAGCGAGCGAGAACAAGAGTTATGCATACACTGAAGCGCCAGTTATGGGGAGGTTGAGAAATTGCCAGGTCCTTGAAGCTTAGGGCAGGATGTCCTTTAAGAGACAGGCTCTAACATGTCAACATCAGAAGCCCCACAAGTGTAGAGACAAAAAAGAGGTAATAGTTTGGGCTAAGAGGAGACTATTGGAAATAAAGCCAAAGGGCTGATTTGTATAGTGATTTCACTGGAGAGAAGATTTTGAGTCAGTCCTGTTGTTGGTAGTGCGCTCAGAGTTTTAACATAAGAGAGAAAGTGAATGAGATGACATAGCAGGGGCAGTTGCCGTGGTTCGTGACTTACCACAGGAAGTGACCTGAGAAAACTTAAGCATGGTTTAAGACTTAAAGAGTAAATTCCTAGTGAACGCAAGACTCATGACATATTGAGAAATCAGAGTCCAAATTTGTGAGGTCCTGAGGATTATGGAAGGTGGGTCCTCAGATCTAGCAGACCACCAGAATTTTCTACAGAGCTCCAAGAACATATATAGAGCCCTGGCTGGTTTGGCTCAGTGGATAGAGCATTGGCCTGAGGACTGAAAGGTCCCGGGTTCGATTCTGGTCTAGGGCACATACCTTGGTTTCAGGCTCCATCCCTGGCCCTGCTGGTCAGGGGCCATGTGAGAGGCAACCAATCGATGTGTCTCTCTCAAATCGATGTTTCTTTCTCTCTGTCTCTCCCCGTTCCTCCCACTCTCTAAATCTCAATGGAAAAATATCCTGGGTGAGGATTAACAAAACCCCATTTATCCAGATCCCTGGACTTACCGAAGAATCAGAATCTCTGGATTCACAGGTGAAGGGTGACTGGCAGGATCTACAGTGTCAGAGGAGCTCCCCTAATAGTTCTATGGCATTGATCTATCAGCTGGCATTGATCTATCAGCTGGCATTGATCTATCAACTGGCAATGATCTATCAGCTGGCATTGATCTATCAACTGGCAATGATCTATCAACTGGCATTGATCTATCAACTGGCAATGATCTATCAACTGGCATTGATCTATCAACTGGCATTGATCTATCAACTGGCAATGATCTATCAACTGGCATTGATCTATCAACTGGCATTGATCTATCAACTGGCAATGATCTATCAACTGGCATTGATCTATCAACTGGCATTGATCTATCAACTGGCAATGATCTATCAACTGGCATTGATCTATCAACTGGCATTAGGAAAATATTTTACCAGACCTGCCCCTATCCCCAGGTTAAGAGGCTCAACAGCAAACATCATTAAGAAAAAAGCCTTAAAAAACCCACCTTTCATATCTGCCTCACTTTCCACATTAAACAGCTCATGAAATGCATCCCTTTCCCTAACATTTTTCTTAGGTTGATCAGATATCATATTGTCTATTGTTCAGGGTAAGAGATAAGGTGGTGCTTTGTGGCCCTTGAGCATTCTGCCCAGCGTAATGAGGCAGGTGCGTTTTCCAGCCAATGTTCTCTCAGTGCATTGATTACTGGTAAAAAGCCATTTATTATTTCATAGAATTACTAGGTCTGTAAAGCATTCTGCAGAGGTGGTGTTCTTCATGGCAGATCAATCTGTTCTCTCCCCTGTATAACTTTCCATTAGAAGACCTTATGAAAATACTCCTGGACAGATCACATGCATCAGTGGCTACAGATAGAAGGAAGTCTGGCATTTATTACTGTGGCATTGGACCAGGCTTGTCTGGCACTACTCCATGCATAGGCATTAGCCCCAGTTCCCACTTGGGGTTCAGATGAAATAATTTTTAGTGCATTTCAATAGTGATAGCCTTCCTGATAAATTTAGCATTTAATTAGGGATGCACTTTCTATGCATGTGGGTACCTGTGCTATTTTCTCTGAGCCCAGAGATTATTGGCAGAAGTAATAGCTGGTGCCTCAGGATGAAGCTATAATTTTATAGTGCAGTGTCTAAGGCTGGAAATGGGACTAGTAGACCACGAATGCCAAAGACATCATAAAGAAAAATGTTCCTTAGGAAGTACTTGCCAATTTCGGAGCAATCAATTATTCCCTCACCTACACACTGACTTTTATGAATACAACAGCCCAGGAAATGCATTTAATTAAGCAGACGGTTATGATAAAAGAAGTTGCTTTTCCTCTTTAGCAAGAGATCTCTTTATCATATCCTCCTCTGCCTTGCCTCCTCGCTCTCTGGTGAGTATTTTCATGGATTCACTTCCATTTCCCAAACTCTTCTATGAAGAAGGATGTCAAATTGAAAGCTGTTAGAATGGGAGAGAACTGAGCATTCAGAGTGAAACTGATTGTCTCCGAGACTCTTTCCAGTTAGGAAGTTTTCTCATCTTGCTACATCTTTTTTGCCACCTCTGTGGAACCAAGAGAGTGGTGTTGTCCATGAGGTCAAGATCGGATCTGTTGCCACAGTTCCAGAGAGGGCTTCCCAGAATGCTCCTTGGGGATGGCTTTTGTGGAGGAATATTAGTGCCTGTCTCCTGCATCTCCAGTTCTCTCAGTTGCCTATGTACCAAACTGAACATGGGTCAGAAGGGCCCCAGGAGTGCCAATCAGAAACAACCACAGGGGGAGCAGCAGAGCGTCGGCTCCAAACTACTAGCAGGACTTGCCAACCCCGGTCAGGCATTTAGACCAAAGGAAATATTGGGCATCTTTGAGGCTATTTCTCTGCGAAAACACAAGGTGAAATTGTATAACTAAAATTCATTTCTAGCTTAAAGAACTGACAAAGTCATTGTATGTTCATTAACTTCTCAAATGAATACGTGATAGTTTAAATGAAACCTTTAGGGACAATGTACACATGGGTCAAATGTAGGAATTAAAAATAAAAGAGTTAGTGGTAGGGAAACAGGGACAGCAAAAAACCTCTTCACTTGGGAGACAACTGTGTTTGACATGGAGTATTAGTCATATGCATGTGGGCTCAATTAGCTGGACATTCTTTCAGAGAATGCTACTAACCAGAGATCTTACTTACATTTCCCTCTTTAGAAAGACGATATATAAATGTCAACATTTATATTTATGTAGTATGACCTTTGAGATGCCCAAAACAGGTGGTGATGTATCTAACGTATATAATTTCTATAAAATATTTCAAGTGTTATGAATTTCATTTGCTATGAGAAAATTATTTATTGATTTTTATAAAGACTGAATTTAGTAAAATTGACACAGTATGTTAATAGAGAAATGTAACCTACAGTCAAAAATGAATTCCACAGTGGTATAGAAAACAAGAGGAAGAAGAATATAACCCAAGTCAGATGCCTTGAAATGTGGGCTACTCTCCAGTTGTATGGAGAGTATGTTTGGAAGCATGTTAATGAGAACACAGGTGTGAAACTGGGTCGGTTCCCTCTTGAAGGCACTAACTACCCTAAAGTGTAGCTCTAAAATGTAGTTCCCAGGCCCTTCTCACTATTCCATAATTCATGTCAACTCAATCGTCAGTCCTTTTCACTACGGCTTTGGAGTTGAAGGGATTTCTCTGTGCACAATGCCGTGAGCTTCCAGAGGGCTCACACAGCTTTATGGGAAGTCAATTGGGGGAAAAAATCAGTAGTTAAACTGTTCTGGGGCTCACAACATGATTCTCCATTGTAAGTTTCTTGATGGAAGTCACTATATCTTAAAATTCTTTGGTAGTGCACTTAATACACACAGAAATTGGCTGCTACTATCATGGAAAATTGTTCACTTTTACGACTCCAAAAATTAACATGATCCCATTTTAAAGTGGGGCTACAAACATTTCCATATTTTCAGTCATCAGATTTAGGGTATATGATGGGGTCTACTCAGAATCCTGGAACACAGAGAAATTAAATCATATAATTTGCATTATGCAGTTTTACTGCAGTGGTGGGAATGGAAACTATTCCCACAGGAACCTTGACTGCATTAATGCCGGATCACTGGTTTGCTTAGGATGGAGCTTGGAGCACCCAGACGGTGTGCTCCTCTGAAGTAGCACTCCTCCAGCCCAACACATGGTACCCTTAATCCATCATGATCAGACTACAGAGAATAGACATCCATAAAGATTGTAAGTATAGTCTGTCTGTACTACATACATCACAGGTGATCAAAAGGTTGACAGCCAACAGGATTTATTTTCTAAGGGGTAGATACTACTCCAGAATAAACATTACACAACAATGGGAGGCTTAAATATTATGCAAAATTGTTTGAGGTGCAAATCTTTTTTTGTATTTCCCTGACCATATGAATTTGGATTTTGGAAGCAAGCAGAGCAAAGTCTCCTATACTACTGGCCAATAAACTATGTCCTCAAAATTCCTCTCCTGGTTTAGAAAAGCACAACTGAAAAAATTCAGCCCCGTGGTTTGTGCATTTTGGCATACATTGCTGTTCCTACATGGTCATCGATCACTTGGAAATTGACAGGACTTACATTAGGCTCTTGTTCTTAGTTCCAGTCTTAACAGGGGAACTGGGAGAGGCATAAAGCATTACTCATCAGTGGCCGTATTTGGCAAAGGCAGGTCTCTCTCTCCCTATTATCATTCATCCTGATAGAGCTGTGACAGAGACCAGATGTCATTCCAATGTTAAAATTACATTGTTTTCATAACAAAGTCAGCTTACATCACTCTTAAATAGATCACACTAATGTTCCTCTGTATACTGTCATGGACAGGGTGAGCTAGATCTTTCCAGAGGGCTTGCCAAACACAAACTATAGGAGAAGTTAAGATTTTCACAGGGCACTCATGAGCTGGCTCACAGCCCACATATCTCCGAATCTCTCTGCAGTGTGTTTCAAGTCACTGCAATATAAAATACCCTTTACAGTGATTCCTGGAGGAAATTACAGGTGCTTGTTTTTGTGGAAGGGAGAAGGTCAAATATTTCATTGACTGGAGCTCTTTTCTTGCCTATTTTCTTTGCCCTTCCTTCTTGGGTCCTGATAACCTTGAATTAATTTATGATCCAATGCTTAAGAGTATCCTGTGCACTATGTTCTCCATTGAACATTTGGAACTTTGAAGAATCCACACAGACTCGGCACATGTAAACTATAATTTGGTCCAAAGCCTACTCATCCCTTTATGATACAGCTAGAAGGTCACCTCCTCCACAAGGTCATCTATGACTCAGCATTCAGAACTATCCCTTGTTTTCTGAATTTACCAGCCCACTTTTTTTTTTGTAAATGCACGTGGCATGTACCACATTCTGATTTGCATGATGATTTTGTTCCTGCCTGATTATCAATAATGGGCTTTGAACAGTTTGAAAACAAAATTCTCTGTCTGCTTCAACTCTGCATTTCTGAAGAGCAGGAAAAGCAATCATGAAATATTTATCGAATCACAATATATAATGATGTACATACATATGTTTTTCTTCTAGGCCAATACCATTCCCTTCACTCGAAAAAGGTATTTGCAGAAAGCACTGAGACCCACAGGTAACATTAGCATGGTTTCTGGCGCTAAACGGTGGGCACCCATGCAAGCAGGGAGAGGCCCACTTCATGGAGTCAGTGGAGTCCTGGCTATCAACAGCCAATATGTCACTTCATTAAAAAGTCACTGTTTATGAATTGTAATTATCCTTTAATTTGCAAGCATGTGTTCATGACTAAGAAATTTTTTCTAGGCCCAGAAATTTTCTGCTGGCTTTCCTAGAAGAAGCCAATGCCAACCGGAATGGCATCCATGTGAGCAACTTTAGGCTGCTTTAGAAAGTGCCTCATGACGGGCCATGATAGCTGACATGGCTGTCACAGAACTCAGTGACTCCAAAGTGATGCCATGCTTAGAGCCCACTCGGACAATAACATGGGATTGCTGCTTTTCATGCCAACTGCTCACATTCCATACAACAAAGGGATTCCTTTACGCAGCCTTTTCTTACTCTCACTAATTGGCTGATGTTAGCGCAGCTTTGCTCAAACCCCCTTAAGCATGTTTACTCCCAATTTCTTCCAAATGTCACTTATTAGAAAATCTGCATTCCTGATCCTGGAGGTAATAAACCTGGAGACGCATTTTCATTAGCAAATGGAAAGAGGCTCAAAGTACATCCAGAGATCAACAAATTAAAAGCATACATAGAAGATCGGGATAGCTTAGAGCCAAAGAACTTCACTGTAATATATTTAGAAAACAGGCCTTCTGGTCCCCCCATAACATTGCACTGCTTCTGGCTCTTTCCATTGACCAGGGTTGGCTTCCAGAAAAACCTAAACAGAAAATGTTCCACTTCATGAACTATTCCCAAATCACTGGACTGGAAAAATCTGTTCCATGGTGTGCCTACTGCTAAAGCTTCCACTAGTTGCCCGAGAGAGCTGCGAGAATAGCTCCGAGGAGTTTGTTGAGAATACACACACAATTCCTACATATAAGAAAACCAATAGAATAACAAGTGGCAAAAGATGAATGAATTCAGTACTGCTAATGGAGGAGTCTCCTTTAATCTGAGTTCCTAATTCTAGCACAGTGAGGGTTAAAAACAATTTTGCAAACCAAGTTTAAGAGAGGAAGATAAAAAAATGTAGAAAGGTCTGTGTGTTCTTTAGTTGACATTTAAAACACACACGCTTTTAAAAGCCATTTGTTGCTGTTGCTATTTGGGAGGTACGCTTGAATGTCTGTGCAGAAAACATCCTAAATTAGGGATACCTTGTTCTCTTTTAAGATTGGATTAGACTGCTACTTGCTACTTATTTATAAAAACTGTCAAATTATTCCAGGTATATGATTTTCAGAAAACTCCTATTAGCCTACAAGGACATTTTGAATTTATAATTTCCCCCATAATCCTTTAAGGAAATCAGCTATAGGTTTTCAGATTATTTTTCCATCCCAATTCAGGGTAACCTCAGTAACAACTATGTACTTCAGTGTTCAGCAGAAGTGACTCCACATTTTTGCCCTTAACTGAAGGGAAAACAACCATATGGACCCTGTTCTTAGCCAGCACTCCATTAGCTAATTGAATTTACAAAGCTCCACCGGTGAGAGACCATGAATTAACCCCATTTTAGTGACTCCATCCCTTTGGCAGAGCTAATGTGTCTGGTTTCAGAGCAGACTAAAGTCAGTCTCATTTTGAACTGGTTAAACAGACTAGTGCAATAAAAATACAAGCCATATATATAGTTATTTTAAATAAAAAGAAAAGTAAAAAAAATAATTTTAATAGTGTTGTCTCTATCCAATGAATCCAAAATAATATCATCTTATATAATTAATGTGAAATTTATGAATGATATATATATATTTTTTCATACTAAATATTTCAAATCTGTTATGTATCTGACAGTTACATTGCTTTTTAATGTGGATTAGCCACATTTCAATTATCTAATAACCACATATGGCTAGTGCAATGGACAGGCAGGCAGGGTTGAGGGGTGAGATCTGCACTCCATTTTCTTTCCACTGGCCACACTTTTTCAAAGAGCTTAGTATTTCGCGTTTCACATCTGGACATTAGCTGGAAATACAGCCATTCATAATTGTGAGTCAATCAAAAGATAAAAGAACAACAGCTCCCTATTAAAAAAAATCATCTCTACTGAAAAACACATCACTTTTTTAGGTCTAAAGAGTGCTAGGGGCAGAATAAAATTATTCTCAGGAATTTGCCAAACTTCGGGGAAATAAATAACTAAGGTTCTACTTTGCAATTAGATAATGGGACCAACAAAAAAAATTGAGGCTGTGAAGAACCAACAAAGAACCAATTAGATGGTATCCTCACCAAATTTAGAGAATGCCAGTGTGATAAGCCTGTGTTATTACAAATATCAGAGTTGTGGAAAATTATTGAATTTTGGTCCCCAAATCAGGATACCTGCCACTTTGCTCAGTATCTACTTGTCGAATCAAAAGATGTCACTACATGTCCTTTGGGCATTTATTTTAATCTGTCCTGAATGTAATTATTCAATCAAGTTATTGTCACAAAATCCCATTAACTCAAAGAGTGATTGCATTAGTCACTGCTTACTCAGACCTTGGTTTTGGTGCTTGTGAAATGCACCTCTCAGGCAGCCAAAATGAAGGATAACCCTAAGGATTCTTACATCTTTTTGATTTTACGAATTATTCCCTACCTTATGTTATGGATATCAGTCTCAAAATGATAATGTACTAACACTGTAGTTCATCATAATGATATACTTAAGCTTTAGAAACTCAGAGAAGCACTGAGGATTTTAATAAAAATTAGTATTATCTAATGAATGCTGAGTAATCGAAGCGTTGTCATTTCTGCACTCGCACTGGGAACTGGTCTGTGACCTTTAGAACTCCCTTCTCGGCTGAATTGCTTCTCATTATCTCCTTCCCACTCACTTTATTTCTTGAAGGCTTGCTGACCTTTACAGTCCTTTCTCTCTCTTACCTGATCTCAGTCTGCTCAAAATTCTGTGCTTTTTTACGTACAATTTCTTAGAATGGATACATTTATAAGGCACCATTAACGGTGAGAGGCCACACACATTTATAAACAGATGGCTAGGGCGAGCACACACATGACAGAGTCCTGATTAGATTTTATCAAGACACTGACTTTCCTTTCCAGAGGTCTATCCATCTTTGGAAAAACCAGGCCATCCTAAAGCCAACCTCTTCTTTGTCTTTCCAGTCTAGAAATAATTCTGTCAAGTTCAACAATAAAATGAATGGCTGCCTTTGACTGAGGACCTATACTAGGGCACGGAGCTAGTGAGTGTCTCTCTAATCAGGTCTCAACATTCATGCCAGCCTCGTCCCTTTTTTTTTTTTTTTTTGGTGAATACTCATTAGATCTGAAATTCATATAGATTGGCACCTCTCAAATAACTAGAGTAGTTTGACCTATAAAAAATTTTAATGATATTGGGACTTTCAAATTCAATTTTTGACATTTTGTTTGTCATTCTGAAGCACCCAATGGGACCTAGAATTGGGCTTTTCTGATAGACAGCTAGTAATGTGGGCCTGAAGCTTACAACAGAGGTTGGTGGCTAAAGATATAGATGGGGAAGCCATCAATGCTGAGACCAGAGTCATAGGTATAAGTTTCACAAAGCAATGAGATCCTTGGAGACACAAGCAGTGGCTGACAGCAGCATCTTGGGAGATTTTCAGATTTAAGCTGTGGGAAGAGAAAGACAAACCATAAAATGATTCATTAGGGTCAATGGGAAAAGCTAAGCAGCAGACTTCTGAGAGTTAGAGAAGTCAAAGGAATAGCTCTTCAGGGTACTTCAAATGCTCAGTGCTTTAGGGCCAGCACTACAGAACTCCTACAGATCTGAAACTTGGGGAAAAGTCAGCCATCATTAAGATGGTGGATTCAGAAGAGCAATGGGTGAAAAAGCCAGGTTCCAAGGGACTAGTGATCCTCCTTTATTTTGTGGGAGTTGATTAATCATGGGGACAAGTGGAGGAGTGTTAGTCTTAGGAAGAAGGACAAATGATTTTTCTGAAGGATTGAAGGATGAAATGATACATGAGCAAAACATTAAAGGCATAAAAAATGATACATTAATAAAATATGGAACAGTACCTAACACCATGATCTATACTTAATCAAAATTCAATGATCAAATGGTGAAGCAGAAATAAAAGGAATTTTGAGTGAATTCATAATATATACTCCAGCACATTGCATCTGTCTTAGTTTTTAAAATCTATAAATATTTTATATAATTTAAATAAGCAATAAAGAAGAGAAGAAGTAGAAAAAGGAAGAATTTCCAGATGGCCCAGAGAAAGAATAGAGGAGAGGACATAGTTCCTAGGCAACCTAAGGGAAGACATCTAAGTGATGGTTGCTTTTTCTGGTGACTATCTGATACTCATCAGCAAGAGATGGGCAGAAGAGCTGCAGTATCTCAAAGACATCATGAGCATTTCAAGGAAGGAAGGATGAAGCACTAAAGAGTGAAGATGTTCTGGCTCCTTTCTTTCCTCCAGGAAACATGAAATTTTTTTCAAAATCTTGGGCAGAGTACCTTGAACTCAGAGCTCCTCTTTAAGCAACACTGCTGACTTCTTCCAGCAGCCACATGCAGCATTTGGTTGGAGAGTTCCGTGTATGGATCCGTAAATTTGAGACAACCAAGTGCACGTGAGGAGGTGGAAGTGACATCTTCATTAGCTAAAGATTAATACTGTGGTGTGTTGTCTTTAAATCTTTATAACCTAAAGTAGGTGACCAAGTTGATTCTTTGCTACAGCACCCACCCCTTTGACTTCAGAAATGATGGCACATTTTCATTTCTAATTTTCAGCCTCAAATTCCAGTTTCTGGTGATTTCAGCATCCATAGATAATTTTCTGGGAAGATCACAGAATGACTCAGGAATAAATCCTATCATTAAAGATGTCTGTTTAGAATTACATTCCTTACCTCCCCTATACACAAGGTCCACAGGCAAGGGAAAGAGCCTTTTTCTGAACAGAATATGTTTGGCCAGTAGATGGAGTAAGTGGTTCCCAGAACCTCTACCTGCTAGTTAATCCTATAGTCTTTCAAAAAGGGACAAAGCCACCACAACCACTACACATCGAGCTTAATGTGCACTGGCAGCTGGTAAATGTAATGAATGACATGGATGGCTCTTACCTGAGGTGTTTTATAAGACAGGAGGCAGTTGTTCATGGACATGAATAACAGCAGGGGCATTAGCCGTAGGTAAACAGTAGGACACAGAAAACTTGGGGTCCTCAAAGTCCCTACATATCTTCACAATTTTGCTTAACACCAACCCAGCTTCTGGGAAAGAATCCCAAGCGCAATTTTTCCCCTTCATCTTAAATTTCTTTCAAAAGTCATCATTTCACTCTGTGGTTTGTTGGGGGAGCGGGATGGGGGAAAGTCCATTTTGCAGCTGGTACGACAGTGAGGAGAGCTATGTCAACTCTCGCAGGCTGCCAAGCCTTTCTTTTGGCAGAAGCGCTGGGGATATTACAGTGGGGATCATTTATCACGCTTGCTTTGGGTGTTCCAAATTTGCAAGCGGTGGCTAATTTCCAGAGGCAGCAGGGCGATAAACTCTACTTTCCTAAAAGAAAAACAGTAACTGCATCACCTTTCAATTAAACGGGCCATGGAAAATGAACAGCCCCAGATGATCATGGATATTCAGACATCCTCAGAAAGCCCGAGGATGGCCGCTGGTGGTGGGATAACACAGTGTGGCAAGAAGCCTGGCTCGCTGGGTGTTAGGAATCAGCATATGCATCTGCTTCTACATCTGTCTGTCTCTGTACGTTTTCATGTGTGAATATGCACACACATGCGCACATGAACTCTCCTATGTTTAAAACCAAAACATACAGCTGTTGGATGCTCACAGAGGAATTAAAGCCTCTTCAGCTAGGAATCAGGTGAAGTTTTCCTCACAATCTCTGAGTCTGGCTCCCCCAACTCCTTCCTCGCTCTCCAGGTGCCCTGATCGTGCTTCCTTGAATGTCCAAGACCCCCCTGGTGCAGGAACCAAACAGCACCCCCTTGACATCAGTGAGCCATGTTTTGGAGTTGTCCTCAACCCCTCATCTCTCCTCAAAGATCTGCTGTCTCACATGCTTCCCAGGCCAGGTGCTCAGCAGCTGCTGAGCATATCATCTATTTATATGTTATCTTAACTCATATAATGGATCAGAATTTCATAGGGCATTTCCAGGTCAACATTCAAAGGACTAGCAGATGGCAGGCATTTTGAGTGGGCAATTAGTGGGTAAAGTGAGAGATATTTGGGGCTGAAAGTCTCATCCTGAGCCGCCCTCAGATGCTCCTACTAGTTTTGGGTCCAGGATAATGTCATCTGCTTCTGTAGATATCACAATGACCTGTTCATTACAAAATCTAGACCAGGACCACACATGGTGCGTCTCAGTTCAGAGAAAGCAAGCCCAGCAGTTGAGATTTGTGGGACAGAAGAACTCAGAAATCAGCTAGGAGTTCGTGGTTTCCTTTCCTCTCCGGTTCATGCAGGGCAGGCTGTTAACTCAGCTTTTGTCTCAGGATTTTTGTTTCTATCGATATGTTAATGATTTTATAGGACCAACACCTGCCTGAGGACCAGCTTGGGCTGGTCTCTTCTTTCAAATTCAGGAATGCTGTAAAGTTGGACAAGGTCTTAGGAGTTTTTTAATGTACTAGGAATACTTTCCTAATTTATGTGTGTGCTAATTCATATTGAGATCTCCCATATTTGCCTTCCCTTGTTCTGCTAAAGCATTCATAAGAGTATGGCACTTAGAAAGAGCTTAGCATATGCTAATTCTCATTATCTTTATCCTATAATTGCTGAAGCAATCTTTCTTGAAACCTATTCCAATCACATTCCATAGTTTCCAGCCCCCAAACCAATGGAAGGTCCCTTTCGTCTATCATGATCTTACTGAACTCCTCTGCCCAGGCTGGTATCTGACAAAGTTATCTGCATTTAGGTGTCAAAAGGTGACAGTGGGTTGACATCTAAGCAGCGGTTCTCAACCTGTGGGTTGTGAACAATGAAAATGCATCCTGCATATCAGATATTTACATTGCGATTCATAAAAGTAGCAAAATTATAGTTATGAAGTAGCAACGAAAATAATTTTATGGTTGGGGGTCACCACAACATGAGGAACTGTATTAAAGGGTCACGGCATTAGGAAGGTTGAGAACCACTGAAGCCTTCCTAGTGCTGTTTCTTGACCTAAACCTCTCCTCTTGGCTTCAGCATTTATCAGGTTCTCCTCCATCCTGCATGGATTCTCAGATGTATCACTTCCCCGCCCTCAAAGTCTTTCTGCTTATATGGCCCCAGGCCATCTTTCCCCAGGTTCCTGATGCTGCTCTTGATGTTCTGAGCTCAGAGCATTCCTACTTTAGTATGAACCGGGATCCCAACCTCTACACTCTAATGCAGAAGCCAAATGAAATAGGACCAGATAAGGCTTTGCTAAAATTATCCCGCCTGTCAGTCTGGGAAACCACTAGTTTGAAGATTTGAATCACAACACTGACACACATAATGCTAATTTCATACAGTTATATAACTGGGTAAGCCCATCTAAGTTATATCTGCGTGACAACAGAACTGGGGTGAAAAATATGACTTAATTAATCATATACTTAAATTAATCATACACTTAATTTATATTTTACCTAACAGTGAACACGTCTGTATTCTGCAGTAAACAAACATGTGGTGAATGGGTTGCATGCGGGCAAGTGTCCGCATCCAGGCCTGCAGGACCAATGTCAGGAGGAAGGTACCTACTAGTTCGCCTCAGTGGTTTAGTGAAGGGACACGGCCTTCAGAACGTCACGGGAGGTTATATCGCAGTTATATCCAAGTCAAATCTGATTTCCACCTGCAACCCTGAATGACAGTTAGCTTACAAATCTGGCATAGTTATTAATGAAAATTTCCATTAACAACCACTTTGGATCTAAATTTCACTTTATCGGTATTTCTCTCCTCTGCTATTAGGATGCCTGGACTACTAAGCTTACATTTAAAAAAGTCCTGTTTTCTGTATCTAGTTGTATTTTGCCTTGATAAACTCATCCCGTGTAGGTACTGCATTTTGAATAAGGGAATGGCAATAAATTAAGCACAGCATTTTTGAATAAAACAGGAGCAGCTAGAAAGACTACTTCTGAATGACAACATATTTGGTCTGACCAAGTAGGTTACAATTACTATTACACATTTTCATTTACTGAATGGTATGTACATAGAGCCAAGGGAAACAAGAGGACGCATCCTCTAGGCCTTTAGCGGATGTACTTTTCTGATTTTACGGACGATTACATTTATCGCGGGTCTACCGCGCTCTATAAAAGATGCAAACATTCTTCTGGGAGGAAAAATCAATTAACTTCCTGGCTTGCAGAGATGGGTAACCTTGTTTCTTCTCTCTTAGACTTCAGCAGGACACCCCCATCTTTGGATGAAAAATGCTGACCGGGTGTTCTGGGAATCTTGGCTCACCCTGAGGCTAATCAGCACAGTGTCCTGGCCGGGTGCCCAGCTTTTGTGGCAGGGAGTTACCCCAGAGTGCTTTTTTTAACTTACACTGAGTTAGACTTGGAAAGCAAGATTTGCCTGTGCATCAGAGGAAACTGGGCTTTCCTTCTATAACCATCAGATTCGAATCCTGTTTTCATCTGTACCTTGGATCAGCCTCCTGGGTCTTTATATGAGCGCCATAGTCATACAAGTCTTTGTTGGAGAAGTTAAGGAGGAAAGAGGACCTGTAAGACTTTGCTAGTGTAGGGGAACCCAGGCTATGTGCCCCTTACAACAGGGATGCAGGGAGGGGTGAGGCCGTGGAGAGGTGTGTGCACACAGAGGAGGAACAGTAGAGAAGCAAGGGCAAATAAGCAGCTCCCACTTGACCTTGTAGGCTCCCTGCACGAAACTAAAATTCAGAAACTAGCTGAGGCTTACAAGAAGTAATCCCGGCAGTTGCCTCACTCCCTCCTGTCAGCACATGGCAAAGTTTGCTGTGAGTAGGAGAGCAAGGAGTTCTTCCTAAACGTTTCAAAATATTGGTAACGTTGTCTGCAATTTCTCTTCAACCCTTAGGAGATCACTGGAGACATGGGAAATTCTCTGTCCAATTCCATCTTGCCAACGTATTCCAAACCAGAGAAAGAGAAATGAGGTTGAAACATACCCTTGAAGTCTCCTTCAGTGATGCTTTCTGATATATAACAGCATTTATCAACATTTTAAAAAAGGCCTCCCACACCACTATTAAAAGGTATTTTTCTCTCCTCCATCCTTTCATTCTAGTCAGTTGTTCACATATTTAACAGTAAAGGTCTTTAAAGTTACTTCAGCTTATGACACATCCGTAAAATAGAATGTTTTTATTTTTTTAAGTTTTGTAAATAGTCATATGGGAGTCAAATCAGTATTTTAATGTGCATTAAGTGATGTTATTACAATTCAGTTTCTTATCCATGAGACAACTTGGAAATTGTGATTTAGGTCCACTGGACCTTCCCTTCTACTATATACATACGTTTTTAATCAGTATATCTTTCTGTCAAAGTTTGCTTAGGCAGAATTTGACTGAAACTGCACCAGGTAAATAAGATTACTTTTCTCTTTTCTGAGATCGATGGATCACTATTTCATGCCTCAGTTTTTCATCTCAGGCGAATGAGGCCAATGTCCCTTGGCTTTTGTATCTTTGAAGCTATGGCCTTACAACTGGCTAGCAATGAGCCTGGGAAAGAGAATACTCAGTGTGACTGAATAGGTTTTTCCTTAAAGAAAAAGAAGAAACAGAAAGAGACAAATGAAGAGGAGAAAGACAAGGGGGGAAGGAGAAGGAAAACAAATAGTGACGAGAAGAAGATGGAAAGGAAAGGGAGGTTAGGAAGGAAGAGAAAAATAATTGTACTCATCTGGGCTTCCATGGGAGAGCCAAGTCTGACAGCTGAGAAATCTCTAACGTGGCCCCTTCATCTCCTGAGCGAGGCAAGAACAGCACCCTTTCTAAAGGGAGGTCATTAGAGTCAGGCCTAAGCTGCGTGCTTAGCCATCACCTTTTAGGTGCCTGTCGGGAGGGCCCTAAACCTGGCAGCCCCCCGGACACGGGCCTTCATGCATTTGTTTTGCCACTTGCTGGCCAGCTCATCTGGAGACTGGTTTAATCTCACAGCTCTTCTTTTTTATCTTCCTGACAAAGCAGTACTTCCATTAAGAAAAAGGCACTCAGCTATTAATTCCTGCTAACTCTTAACCCAGCCAATGAAACATAAGCATGTGCAGTTTTGCATCTATTTTAGGGCATGGGTATGGGGGCAGGGGGGTTAAAACTCTGCTTGGCTTAGAGCTCTCTGCACTCATCTCATTTTTCCCTGGTCTTCTTTGCTCATCCTTTTCCTAACAGGCTGCCTGGTGGTTACAGAAACGATGCTGAACTGTAACAGGCTCAGATGGGATGAAGGAGGGAACAGCCCCCTTTCTGGTTAACAGTTTAAAAAAAATACAGCATTTTCTTAAGAGGACATCTGAGTGCTCTTAAGTATTAGTCATTGCTGTTCGAATGCTTTATTTTTCCTAAGGGATAAATTAAACCTCTTTATGCCTCCTCTCTCTCCCTGGGTTTTGGGAATTAATTGGGATGGGGGTAGAGACACATTTGCAGCTAGTCTCTGGTGCTCTATTGATCACTACATCACAATAGCTAATGTACTAAATGTTGGCCTCAGGAAAGCAAGCACTGGGCTATGTATGCCAATAATTAAATATCGGTTTGATTCGTTTCCATTAAGTAAATATTTTTATCACAAGAACAGATTTTCCTTAATCTGTTGGGTTGAAAGTATATTAGAAGTGAGCATATTCTAACATAAGAAGAGAAGGGAGGGAAGATGAGCAAGAAGTTTGCCCTGTCTCTGCAACCAGCAGAGACAAAGCAGGAATGGGCCTCCCGGAATCAGAGCGGGTCTTGACCAGAAATTGCACAGGTAACCACCTAAGAGATGTGGGCCTGGTGTAGCTTAGCCACAAATCCATTTCCTGCTAAGATATTAAAGGGGCTGGAATTTACACATTTGTAGGGACTCAGGCATGATGTTATTGGGCAGGGAAATGACAGCTAATTGTCATGAGATGGCGTCACCGTTACCTCTCACTTAGCACCTTACTCTCTTCATTGAACAGTGAGGGTGTAGACTGAGAATGAGCTGAGACTATCTTTTCATAGAGGTAGTTTGGGGCCCTGGGGAGGTTTGAAAGGATTGAGACTCTATTCATGAGATGTTTCAAAAGACAAATTCAGAGAAGCCAAGGATACACCTGCCTCTCATAGAGATTTTCTGGGAATCAGGTCTTCCTAAAGGCCCCTAATTTACTTACTATGTGGAACTGGAAGATACCAAGAACTACACACCATCACTTCATGAGAAAGGAAGCAGAATCCCATGAAGTGTCAAAGAAATCACAGCTGGGGAAGGAGAACATGTTAGTATGTGCTTGGCCCTGGGCTCAGTGGTTTGAGGTTCACATACCTCATCTAATCCAATGATTACCAGTCATGGCTGTACAACTCAATCATCCATGGAAACGAAAAAATACACAGTTCCCTCCATGTTCCAACCCACCAACCCACTAGGGAATCGGATTCCTTAGGCTTTGGGTTAGCGCTAGGCAAGTGTACTTTCTTAAAGCTATGATTCTGAGTCACTGCAGGGTTGCGAACGACCTGCTTAATTCTCACAACTCTTTGAGGCAGGAATATTACCCTGTGTTCTCCAGAAGGTGAAAGTGAAGTTCAGAGGACTAGAACATGGGTCTATAATTTCTGCTTCCTTGGTTTTTCCATTTAATATTACAGCTCCCCTGGAGGCTTGAAGCCTTGAGTTTTTGAGTAGATAAGCAGAGGACTTTCAACTGTATTCTACTTTATCCTATGAGTGACTGTTCGGAGAAAAAGGAATATATTTGCTAGAGGCAGGGTATACAGAAAAGAGCATGGCAATTCGCATTGCACTGGTTTTGATTCTGGGTAGTTGTGTGACTATGGGCATGCCACCTTGCTAAGTCTCAGTTTCCTCATTTGTGTTGTGGGAATGATAGATACTATGTCAAATTGCATCTGAATATTAAATGAGAATACATATGTTAAAATAGTGCCTGGCACAAAGTAGTGCTCAAAAAGTAGTAGTTCTTTCTGCCATGTTTATGGCTACTGCCAATTTTCTCCTGGCCAGACAATGACATTTGTCCCATTCCTCTCTTCGTTCCCCTTCTCTCTAAACAAAAGAATGTGGTGACTGGGGAAAAGGGACTGGAGGTGGGATAGATTCAAGGATGATACTAAATCATGCAGAATCTCTTATACCCAATGGAAGATACATAATTCCTGTTTAAGGGGCTCAATGTGAGAATCAGGTCAGGGATTTATCTCAAAGCTGCATTCGCCTTTATTTTTCTTTGTGGTGTTTTGGTGGTGGTTGGGGTGGCTGATGGAGACTGGGGAGGGGAGGTGAAAGCCCCTCCCTGAGATGCCTCTTGGTGATGCCACCCCTGAGCATTACCCTTTACCTAGGCCTCACTTGGATAAACAGATTCATCTGGTGTCATTCTATGAGTTGCTAGACTGAGACAAGTACGTTTAGCACTTGAATGGTGAGCTCCAGTGTTAGAGTTGCTCTATTTATACTTCACTCTGCAGACAATCCTGATGCTTTTACATAATTGCTCAGCTCCCCTAGCTTAGCAAACAAGTAAATAAGACGATAAGCAAGACTCTCTTTTCCATGCAGGTTTATGATGAATTCACAAGTCAGCTTCACTTCCCATTATTCTGGCTACTTGCTTGTTTTAAAGTACATCGGATGACAGTTAGTTTTATTGTTTTCCCTCTAGAAGTCAGGCCTTGATATGACAATTACTTTATCAGCACAGTGGAGCCTGCTGGGTGATGGGCAGGACAAGGAATGGCATATTGGGCTGATTCTAGTCTTGCAACAAAATTATTCAAACTTAACCTTGCTGAGTCTATTCAACTCTTCTGTAATGATATTAATGCTCCAAGCTCAAGAGAGGATGGAGGTAGGGAAGCATTGTATACCTTGTCTTTTTCCTGTATGCAAATTTCTGTGATTTTCTTTTTTATCATCACTTCTGTACACGCCCAAACCAGGGTTGGAACCCACAACCTAGGTTTGTGCCCTAACTGGGAATTGAACCTACAACCTTGTGGTGTACAGGACAATGCTCCAACCAACTGAGCCACCCGGTCAAGGCTAAACCTCTGTGATTTTAAGGGTCAGCTTTGCCATCTCTAAGAAATTGAAATGGAGGCTTAGGGAATTAGGCTGCATGCAGGAACCACACAGCTGCTCGGCACAGGGAAGGCCTAGAATGGCAGGGCACTTGAGAATAATCTGGTTTCTGAATAGAGACCTTGCCTCTGGATCTTTCCTCCACAGACAAGTTAGCTATCGACACTTAGGATTCTGGAAAGAGCCTGGATTCTACCATAGCCTCCTCCAGTGGGGGCAGAGGAGGAGCAACAGTGTGGGGATTAGACTGCGTTGCATTTTGTTTCATTCTGAGATGAAGTGGAAGCATCCTTGACTAACATGTCCACACTTGAATGTTCGTAAGAGTAGCAGATGAAGGCATCCAACTGCTAATGAGTGATCCGAATGCTTACTTGGAGGACTTTACTTGGCATAATCCTAAAATTAGTTCATAGAAAAATTGCTAATGTAATAAAACATGGTCAAAACAAACCGAGCACAGTTCTGTATCAAAGTAGCTCTCTTGAAAAACAAAGAGCTAGAAAATGATAAGAGAAAGTTTAACTACAGGGCATTGCTTGGGGCTCACTATTGAGGTTTAAGTAGGGTGGTGGATAGCTATACTTTGAGATCCTCTTTCTCTCCTTTCTCAGTGATCTGATTGGGTGTCCAAGCTCAGAACTCTTAATATTTCCCTTGAACTCTTAATATTTAACAAGGAGCTTGTGCCTTTTAATGCAACATTTAAGTTTACACTTCTTTATGGGATCTGGTTTTATGGGTGTCACCACATACAGTCTCCACAGCCAAACTATTAGCCATAGAAAACAGGGACCCTAAAAATAATAGGATATCTTCCCTAACATTTTCCTTCTCACCAACTGCTGCTAGAGCAGTGGTTCTCAACCTTCTGGCCCTTTAAATACAGTTCCTCATGTTGTGACCCAACCATAAAATTATTTTCGTTGCTACTTCATAACTGTAATGTTGCTACTGTTATGAATCGTAATGTAAATATCTGATATGCAGGATGGTCTTAGGCGACCCCTGTGAAAGGGTCGTTCAACCGCCAAAGGGGTCACGACCCACAGGTTGAGAACCGCCGTGTTAGGGGTTGTGTGAATACCATATTCTGTGATCTCACAAGAGTGTTTGTTTCCTTTCTTACACCCTAATCATACCTTGATAGTAAATAACCATTAACTTATCTCCTTGAGGAGGTTTTTGGAATTAGGGTTTGTGTCTTTTGTCTTTGACTGCCTACCCCAGCACCAGGCTCTCTGCATGATGCCAGAGCGGTGCTGAGTACGGTGACCATGGAGGTAGCTGTGTTCTTCTAGACTCAGTTTGTTCCTGTGTCTTAGGAAACTCAGAGAACAATGAGCTGCTTTCTGCTGTCAAAGGGCTTAGAGTCTAGAAATGGTATCACACACATTTTATATACACAGAGTTCAGATCATGCTGGTGAATGGATACCCCCAAGAGGAAACGTAATGAGCATATTTGTAATGTGTGCTTAAAATTACTTTTCTCTTTCCAAATGTAATCGTTTAATTAAACAATACCGCCACAATCTGCCTTGATCACTGGCCTTACTAAATAAAGCTGTTGACAAAGCCTGGTTCCCTGCCATGAAACACAGAACTTACCTAAGTTAGTCATTCTTCATGTAATCTTAGTGTAACGCTTTGGCAACATATGCATAACGTCATGTTCCTTCCTGCAGTAGATATCGGCTTAAACTACCCCTGTGTACAGACCACATACATACCAAACAAGATCCAAACATGCTTGCCGGAGAATTCACGTGCATAAAGCAGCAAGATGGAGTTCGCTTTAGCTCTGAGGGATGCACGATGATGTGGCAAAGGCTGCAGAAAATTCTGCTGTCTACGTTGGCATGACGCTGCCGCTGCCTGGGAAACAAAGCTGGGGAACTGGACAGCAGCGGCGACCGGCTGCAGCCCTCAACCCTGGGTGTCAGAGGGCCTGCTGTGTGGCCTGGCATAGGCAGTAGTGGGTTGGCATCACTGAACTTCACTTAATGACAAGACCCCTAGGTCTCTATTGTGGGCCAACTTCATTACTGCCATACTCTAGTCTTCCATTAAAGGTTTGGGTGGCAGGGAGCTCTTCACATATGGGACTCTGCTACCATCTCTGTGGAAAGCAGAAATGTGTGGCTAGCACAAAGGTGTTTTGATGCACAGGTGTCAAATGCTCAGACTGTATCACCGAGCCATGGGGGAGGGGTTGAATCAGGTCACACCTATGGTTACAGATCTTATTTGCGAAATAGCTTGATTGTGTGGAAGGTGCTTACTTTTCAGCTCTTCTTGCAAATATTATATCTTGCTAAATTGCTTCCTTTTTATTAACCATAAGGAAGGGGAAGCAACTGTTCTTTTCATGCATTTAAGCCATCATTATTTGAAAGGCTAGTCGGTGCCAGTCATAATTAATTTCATAATGATCACATGCTAAAATGTTCACATGCTAATCCATTGTATTTATTTTATGCATAATCTAATAACCATAACCATAAAGCAGAACTAATTGCTACCTTTCATTTTGACTATGTTCCAACAAGCTGTTTACCTGGCTGCTGTTCACGTATACACTGAATTTGTTCCATGTGCAGTTAACAGGCATAAAACTTGAGAAGGAAAGGTGCCAATTAGAGATAGCTAATGGCCTCTGACCCCAATACGTTGCATGAGTACATTTTTCATAATTATAATTAGAAAGAATAAAAAATAAGAATGCCACTTAAAGAGAAATATATTTTCCCATAAATTAAGTTATTTGTATTTAAGAACACAAATCACATAACTTGGAACTACTTAGACAGAGAAAACACTTAAAAAAATCAATTATCAGAGAAACCCCTAAATTCTTTTCAAAACTGATAGATCTTGCCCGACTTGGTGTGGTTCAGTGGTTGAGTGTTGAACTATGAACCAGGAGGTTGAGGTTTGATCCTGGTCAAGGGCACATGCCCAGGTTGTGGGCTCAATCTCCAGTAGGAGGCATGCAGGAGGCAGCCGATCAATGATTCTATCTCATCATTGATGCTTCTACCTCTCTGTCCCTCTCCCTTCCTCTCTGAAATCAACAAAAATACATTTTTTTAAAAAACCTGATAGATCTTGTCCTTGCATTAATCTCTCTTTTGTGTTTTCTACGAAGCTGCAAAACTTCATCCATTTGGTCAATCAAGAGTTGTTATTTGCAAGATTACTGACAAATGTCTCAAACAGTACTTGTAGCTCTCCCTATTTCCACAGCACTGAACTGCCATGGTTCCTGGGCCTCATCTCCGTATCCTTTCATGGAAGGATTCACTATGGTCCTCTGAGCACAACCCCATGACTACACTTTTCTAAAAATGCTCTGGAAACAGCCTGGTAACACTTGTGTTGTGTGTCACACACATTATCTTTTGCCCCATCGTACCCTGTATTTGGTTCTTTAAGGAGCAGTTACTCATGTGTAAAAGCAAGTATTAGGAAAAAGTATGTAGGTTGAACCTATAAAACATATACATCTAAGAGAGTCTAGTTACTAATGATGATAACATTGGTCCCAAGAGCTAGGTTAGTTTCTGTCTTATTTGATGGACAGGAACTAACCAGTAACAACTTTTGTGTTGTTACTATTGATCTGTGAAAGATCTTAGAGATCAACTAAACCAAAACTCTTAGACCTAGAAGATGAGCTGATTTGTGATTCCTGGAGTCCAGACTCAAAGGCAAACCATTATAATTATGAGAAGGATACTGGCTGATGGTGAGCCCTAGCCAGTCCAGACACACTGTGCATTCTTCTAGCTTTTACTGGATTTGCCTTGTCGCCCCTGTTCTTCTATGTACAAGTCCTCAGCTCCAAACATAGCCAGAAAATATCTGCCTTCTCGCTGTTAGGACTTTGTGCCTTTCCCACTTCTTAGAGAATGCTCTGGCCCTCATTGCCTCATCCTGACTCCATTAATTCTCATTCCAGAGGACGGCTTTCATCCTAGGAGCGCAGGCATTAGATTTCAGGTCAAATGAGAAGCACTATTTAGATCCACACGTAAAACAATATAAAGATTGGCTCTCTTTTACAACCTTGGTTCAACAAGTGAGGCAATTATAACTTTCCATCTCACCTTTCACTTGATTGCTAAAAGGCTGTATATAATAGGTTCAATGAATGGGAAATGTCTACATGTTGTTCCATTTTCCTTTAAAATGCTAATTAATTGAATGCTGCTTACAACGAATGATCCTATATTGATATTTAATGTAAAATTTAATGCAAATTTTTATGTAAGTCAAGTTCAGCTCTTTACCATATTTACTTTATAGCCTACAAGAACAAGAACTAAATATACTTTCATAAGCAAATGAAAAGGATGGCTGTTTGCTCTCCATTTAGAAGACCTCTTTGTCTTTTTGGAAAGCTTACCTCACATGGGAGGGGTTTTTCCACATGCAGGAGTCTGCTGCCATTTATGTGGGAAGTGCAAGTGGTGAGTATGACCAGAAGCCAAAGAAAACAAACACGTACAACAAAAGAAACCATCAACAAAACAACAAGAAAGCCCACTGCATGGGAGAACATATTTGCCAATGTTATCACTGATAAGAGTTTAATCTTCAACATTTACAGGGAACTCATACATCTTAACAAAAGGAAGATAAACCCAATAAAAAAAATGGGCAATGGACCTAAATAGACACTTTTCAAAAGAGGACATAAGGAAGGTCAAGAGACATATGAAAACATGCTCAAAGTCAGTAATCATCTGAGAGATTCAAATCAAAACAACAATGTGGTACCATCTCACACCTGTCAGAATGGCTATCATCAACAAATCAACAAACGACAAGTGCTGGCGAGGATGAGGAGAAAAAGGAACACTCGTGCACTGCTGGTGGGAATGCAAACTGGTGCAGCCATTGTGGAGAACAGTATGGAGTTTCCTCAAAAAGCTAAAAATGGAACTCCCATTTGACCCAGTAATCCCACTCCTGGGAATATACCCCAAGAAACTATAAACACCAATCAGAAAGGATATATACACCCCTATGTTCACAACAGCACAATTTATGATAGCTAAGATTTGAAAATAGCCTAAGTGCCCATTAGCAGATGAGTGGATTAAAAACTGTGGTACGTCTACACAATGGAATACTATGCTGTGGTAAAAAAAAAAAAAAAGGAATTCTTACCATTTGCAACAGCATGGAAAGAACTGGAGAGCATTATATTAAGCAAAATAAGCCAGTCAGAGAAAGATAAATATCACATGATCTCACTCATTTGTGGAATATAATGAACAACATTAACTGATGAACAAAAACAGATCCAAAGAGAAGCATCGATCAGACCGTAAAACCTCATAGGGAAGGTAGGGAGGGTGAGGGTAAGGGGGAGAGATCAACCAAAGGACTTGTATGCATGCATATAAGCCTAACCAATGGACACAGACACCAGGGGGGTGAGGGCATGAGTAAGGGGTTGGGGGGCAATGGGGGGGATAAGAACACATATGTAATACCTTAATCAATAAAGAAAAAAACACATTAAAAAAAGAAAACAAACCTGTTTTGATGTGCAAGCAGTCAAATGCACAGACTATATCACCAAACCAAGAGAGGGATGGTGGAACTCAAGCTAGACCTTGAGTGATCTGCCCCCTCTCTCAAGCCTTGTCTGTTTGAACTGGACCAGATGCTGCTTGCTACAATCCCTCTGACCTGCTTTGTCTTAGGACACATGATAAGGAATATTCCAGGTTTCCAGAAGAGTAGCAAATGCCACTTATGAAACAGCAGTACTGGTTCTTGGCACATTTTTTTTTTCTGAACTGAAAAAGGTGGTGTTAAAAATAGAGAGCACAAATGGAGTTAAATTTTGAAGATTCTAATATATATATATATATATATATATATATATATATATATATATATATATATCTCAACACTAATAAAAGAGAAAAATGGTAATTGGCATACGGCGATACCCTTTTCATTGGCTAATCAGGGCTATATGCAAATTAACTGCCAACTAAGATTGGCAGTTAACTGCCAACTAAGATTGGCAGTTAACTGCCAACTAAGATTGGCAGTTAACTGCCAACTAAGATTGGCAGTTAACTGACAACTAAGATTGGCAGTTAACTGACAACTAAGATTGGCAGTTAACTGACAACTAAGATTGGCAGTTAACTGACAACTAAGATTGGCAGTTAACTGACAACTAAGATTGGCAGTTAACTGACAACAAGATGGCGGTTAATTTGCATATGTAGGCACAATGCAGGGAGGCGAAAGGGAAAGCAGGAAGAAGCCCCCTGCCACTGACAGTGATCAGAAACCCAGCGCAGGGAGCTAAGAGCTGGGGGACAGGGCAAAGGCGGCCCCGGGGCCGCCTTTGCCCTGCCCCCCAGCCATGATTGGAGAATCAGGTGCCTTTTCCGCCCTGGCCAGTGATAGCAGGAAGTAGGGGTGGAGCCAGCGATGGGAGCTGGGCACGGTCGAAGCTGGCAGTCCCGGGAGCTAGGGGTCCCTTGCCTGGGCCTAAAGCGGAGCCCACGATCGCGGGGCCGCTGCAGTCAGAGGCATCCTGCAGGGGCAGGGGCGGAGCCTGCGCAATTGCGGCGCCCCCCCACTGCCACTGCAGGTTCCCGCTGCCCGGGCCGGACGCCTAGGCCAGAGGCGTCAGGCCTGGGCAAGGGGCCAATCCTGCGATTGGAGGGTGATGGGGGTCAACGCCTGAGGGCTCCCAGTATGTGAGAGGGGGCAGGCTGGGCTGAGGGACACTCCCCCCCCCCCACACACACACCCAGTGCACGAATTTCGTGCACCGGGCCCCTAGTATATATATATATGAAATGGAAAATATTCATTATTCTTTTAGCATTAACATCTAATTTGGGGGGTATGCCTGATATGCATCTATAGATCTTTATGGTTGCTCAAGTTTCCAAATCTTCCCATTTTATCTTCAAAGGTGAAACGATGGCCGTCTCTTTTGAAATGGCTGTCTAGTCCTTTATTTTTACCCCATCTTTTTTTCCTTGATTCAAGGTCAAACTACTCATCCTTTTCTTCCAGGACTTACTTCCCATGGGCTTTCCTACCTGTTGTGAATCTGGTGCCCTCACTATTCTCTCTAATTCTTCTGCACAGCTCCTTACACTGATCTCCTCCCCTGAGCTTCAGGCAATTATGTTCTGTCATCTCTTCCACATACATCTCCTTTGGAAGACAAACCCTTCAGGTTCAGCTGCTGTAGGGTGTGTGCATTTCTCTTCGAGAGCCAGCAACACCTACATCAATAGCATCCACCTTCAGCGCCAGCTGTGAGAGCAATTTACTTTGGGGACCTATTTTCTTTGTCCAGCATTTCTGTCTGAATGTGAATCTGGCCCAGCGCAGGGACACTGGAGCCAGGTCTGGCTGTCCTGGACTCTGGCCTGTGGGAGGCGCTGGACTAGATACCGAAGGGGATGAACAGGCACAAAATGAAGTTCCTGAGATAAAGAATCTAACAAAATAAGGTTGTGTCTTAAGACAGAGCAGGCCAGGAGGGTGTTAGCAGGCAATGGGTCAGGGACAAAGACTAAAAAAGGGCTTGAGACGGGTGGTAGATGATTAAAGTCAAGGTAGACAAAGGGTCAGAAACTAGTTATGGGTTTGTGGAAGCAGAAACCCCGAGGAAAGCTCGGACATGACCTGGAAAGCTATTTGCACTCTGCTTTCCTTGAACCCTCAACTCCATTTGGGCGCGTAGGTCCTTGGAATGTATTCATGGAGGGCAGAGGAGCTCAGAAGCATAGAGGCAGGTGTGTCCTCTTTCAGTTGCCACACAGTTGCTCTGATTACAGACAGATGTTATTTGAAGAGAGCGGGTGCATGTGAACATGGTACCAGTTTTTGGTCTCCAACTTTTTTTCAGGGTGATGTGCCATTTAGACTGCATCTATCTATGCAAAGAAATTGGAGATTAAGAGATTAGGACTGAAAAATGGAGAGTTAATCCATATGCTCAAATTGAATGGCCTTTCTTAAAGCAGTCCTAATAACGTTGTTACCATCCAACTTTCTCTTCTATTTCTTACTGGCTTATCCTCCACGTTAGAGCTATGCTGTAAATCTTCTAAATTCTTTAAGTCTGTATATTCTATGAAGTTAAGCATGAGTTTCTAGTCTATAAAAATAACTCAAGTATTGTTCCAAGATTCCCTTTTATGAATAAGTTTTTATAAATTGTTTTTTATTCTGGAGGAAATTAATGTATGTCAATATAGACAGAAGCTGGTCTCTCCCTAAGAGGAACACAGTAGGCACTTAGATGTTATTTGCAATACAATTTACCTTCACAGTGATATGGCAGTAACCTTTTAAGGAACATACACATGTTCCAGAACTTGCACCTGTCATTGTTGCCATGGAAATGGTTCCAAAACATAAGATGCAATTCTATTATTGAGGCGGTATAGTTTCCCAAATGAATTTTAATGACATTGTAGAGGCAGAAATAATATTTATGAAGGCTTCTAAATTATTTAGTGAAGTTTGCAACTAATATTGGACTAAAACCACACAGCAGTAACCTTCGTCTAAAAAGGAAACAACAGTCGAGAAATGTCAAGCACACGAAAAAGAACATACAGAAGGTTTATTTAAAGATAATGAAACACCCAAATGTTTCTAACTTTTTAATGTTTATCTTAAATATAGACCATTTCAATCACTATTCCTGCGGTTGGTTGAAGCATATTTGAGCATCAGCTGTCTGGGTGGTATGTACTGAGATCACTGAGTTTTCCTTGTTTCAGTCATGTTTGGGCTCTGTTGCTATGAGATAGACAGATTTAGAGCTACAATATTTTTGAGCTGAGAGACCCAAAGGACATCTATTCAAACCCATTACTTTATAGATGAGGGAACCAAGGTCTAATGGGTAAGTGATTCGTCCAAGGTACAAAAGTTAATGTGGCTGGACTAGAACTCAGGCCCCTGACTCCCCTCACACAGAATCACTGGGCTGCCTTGTGAATTAGAGCCCTCCTCATGGTGCATTCTTTCATGAAGGGAAGACGTTAAGCTATGAATTTGAGTATCTGGACTTCATTGCCCATTAATGTCTTCAAAGGAGCTAGTCCAATTTGCTAAATGAAACACAGTTTTAGCTTCTTCCTTAAAGGATGTATCTCTCCACTAAATATATTGATTGCCTTGGGATGACTATTTTGTACCTTGAAAACTGAACTAATACCTTAATGTAATGCAAGAAGAGAATGTTTTCTTGATTTGTAACCATTGCTTCACCTCTTCTATACTCTGAAATCCTTTGAATCAAATATCCCAGGCTCATAATAAAGTCAACTGTGAAACCAGTGTTCACCTCCAAGAGCCTGGGAAACACATGGACGGGGCCTAGCGTAAAGCTACCTGATGATGGTTGGGACACTAGTATATTATTTTGAGCACATATTTATGGCATTATACTGGGGGAAAGCCCTGTTGGTCATAAATTATGACTGGGAAGTGGGTACTTCCAGAGACTGAAAGTCTTTATTATGTAACTCTCATTGAGATTGATGGAGCAGCAGGCTCGGTGTCCAGTCCCTGGCAGAGCTGAGGACTCCCAGGCTCTAGGAGGTCCCCGAGACAGTGTGTCATCCAGGGCTGCTGGGTGGAAAATACTCTCACCGATCACGATGTGATTGTTTTGGCTTCCTCTGGGCTAAGCTTTTGGCACTTGAACTGGACCCAATGTAACATTGCAGCTGGGAAAGGCCATTATTTGGGTTGGTTAAGAGGAGTTTTTGAATTGAACTCCTCTGTGGCAGTAAAGGAAAAAATTCCTGCCCTATTCGGCAAGCCTCAGAGGAGCCCTCTCTCTGTCACTCATGTGTTTGCATGGGAATGTGCACTATAAACACTCTTTTGTACAAACATACAGATATATAAGATATGGGAACTTATATAGATCTATATTACTAGGATAATTCATTCCATACACATTTCTTGATCATTTTCTAAGCACCAGGTATATTGTTCCAGTATGTCTATATGTACACACACACACACACACACACACACACACACACACACACACACACACACTGTCATTCAAATATATATATATTTTATTGATTTCAGAGAGGAAGGGAGAGGGAGAGAAAGATAGAAACACCCATGATAAGAGAGAATCATTGATCAGCTGCCTCCTGCACATCCCACACTGGGGATCATGCCCGTAACCCGGACATGTGCCCTAACCGGGAATTGAACCGTGAGCTCCTGGTTCATAGGTCAATGCTCAACCACTGAGCCACACTGGCTGGGCACAAGTGTGTCATTTTTAAAACAGAGATAATGAATTCCTTCCTCACAGGTATTAAAAGACACAGCATGAGTCAAACACATGGGGGATAGCAGGCTATCATATTAGTTCCCTTTATACCTCTTCTCTGCCATCCCCCAGGTTTGAAATATGAATAACTTATCTGTCCTTCTAAATTCTGAAAACTACTCTCCACATGATAGAGAAGGCAGGGTGCGAAGGTGGTCCCTTGTAGGCCCAAGTCAGAGCTGGAGACATGTGTGCCAAACCCTCTACTTTTAAGGAAGGACTCTGCAGACTCTGAGAGTGCCTTGTCACCTTTCATATCCAGGGAGGACTGGGAGCTTTTGCAATATAGACATCTGCAAATCTGTTCAAATCTAGTGAGACTAGACAAATAAGTGTAGTTTTATTTTCCTGATTATAAAATTAATATATTTGTGTTGAATATATGTGATGAAAGATATAAAAATAAAATAGAAAAAAGAGTAATTATATACAATTCTACAATTCAAGCCATGTTCTACTCAACAATTTGATCTATTTCCTGTAGCTTGCTATTGACTTTGAGCAGACTCCCTCAAAATGAATATTTGACTACATATATTGTTATATATAGAAGCAATGCTTTATGACTTCTTTAGGCACTGAAAAGGATGTGGTGTGTGTATGTGTGTGTGTGTGTGTGTGTGTGTCTGTGTGTGTGTGTGTGTGAGAGAGAGAGAGAGAGAGAGAGAGAGAGAGAGAGAGAGAGAGTATATGAGAACCTTTAGAAGAAACGAGTCCAGTAGAATTTCACAAGCCAGAACTGAAAACATCAATGATGTTTAAGTAGGCTTGTCTAGCTCTTTGTAAATATCATTTCGGAAAACAAACTAAAACAGAACAGTAAAAAGTCTACATTGCGCTTCATATTTGCAAATAAAGCTTATTTCATTCATGGTGAAATTGCTTTGTGTAATTTGTAATCTCATTATTGTTCTGGGTCCCCTCCACCCCCTCATGCTGCCTGTGTTTATATAGCTTCTCCCTGTGCCTTGTGCTCTGAGAAAAAAAGGGCATAATTATAAATCTCCATCCACTAACAAAAACAATAGCTGCGCCCAGAAACTCAAGTCTCCTTTTGTGAAGCTCTACTTAGGAAACATAGTGGTGCAGATGCCATTTTGAATGTCAAAGGCCTAAAAACGTTAGGAAAACAGCTGTCCCTGCTTCTTTGCATCAGGCACCTCTCTCAACATTTACTCCCAGTATCACTTATCAGTCCTAGTGGGAGCAAACCAAGGGCCAGAAATGTTATGTTGCTGTGCTTTTAATTACTCAATAATAGCAGGAGACAGAGAGGGATGCAACCAGGACTGTATTTCAAGACTTTTCAGGCTTGCTTAGGGAAAAAAAGACTCAGTTTGTGTCTTTGAGCAAAGTTAGCCAGACTAGAAAGACAAACTTTGTGCCATCTCCCTTTTTATAAAAGCAAAGCTATTGAGGCCTCTGCTTTTTGTTCCACAGTTATTGAGATTATCTTTCCAAATCTGGGATCTTTGAGGAGATCTATAATGTAATTAAGCCCAGCCGGTGTGGCTAAGTGGTTGAGCACCGACCTATCAAACAAGAAATCATGGTTCGATTCCTGGTCAGGGCACATCCCTGGGTCGATGGTGGGTCCCAAGTGTGGGGCATGCAGGAGGCAGCCAATCAATGATTCCCTCTCAGCATTGATGTTTTATTTCTCTCCCCCTCTCCCTTCCTCTCTAAAAATCAATAAAAACATATTTAAAAAACAACAACAACAAATCATTCATTCATTCATTCATTCCTTCAACAAATGTGGATATAAGTGCTGCTGAATGCCAGTAAGAGCAGGGCTAGTGCCACTGAAAACGCATCTCACAGCTCTTAGTTTCCATATAAAGGAGCTATGATGCTCTAGATAAGAAGGACATCCCTCAACGTTCAGACCAAGTTAATGTAGTACGCAGTGGAGTTATTTTCAACTCATGAAAAGAAAGTAGAAAAATTTTACCAGCTCTAAATTCAATATTTAAAGAGGTAGTGACATCATGGCTTTAGGGTTGGCTTTACCTGTTTTAGACCTAAGAAATCCACTCAAATGGAGCTCGATGCCCATAAGCTCACTCTAGGAACAGAACAAAGCAAGGTGATGCTACCTCAGCACTGGAGATTTCTTGGGGTTTTGCATTTCTCCTTTGTGATGCACTGGCCTGGGTACTCAGAAACTCATTCACAGTGAAAGGGACACTGACTCGGCTGCACATTTATAACTAAATCTATGTTTTCCCCTGACAGATAAAATAAATAGTCAAGTGGGAGAAGAATCCATGTGAGTGCCCCAGTGCCTCCCTTTGATGAGTCTAAAGTGCCGGACACACAAACATCATGTCTAAAACCTCAAGGGGACACGAGTCAGGAGCAATGCAAGAGGAAAGCAGGTAGGATGGGGACAGCTTGCAGGCAGATGGCGACAGTTCTGAGCAATTGTGGAGCGCAGAGGGTTCTAGAGGTGGAGGTCCAACTCTCCATCAGCAGCCCCCTTCTCTGATATAAAAAAATGAACATTAGAGCAATTTAACGGAAAGTACTGTGAAAACACAGCTGCACGCATTGCATTCCAATTAGACGGCTCCCTCTAAGCTGTCCTATGTAGAAATGTTGAAGCCTTCCAGACCCTCTCACTAGTGAGCTAGAAAGTGAGCAGAAGCTGTGGGCTCTTGGATTCAGTGATGGGAGGTAGAGACGAAAGAGTCAATGCTAATGAACAGGGCCGCAGGCTAAACATCCGCATTTGTTGGGCACCTACTATGGGAGCAGCCTTGCTCTGAGCACTTCCCATCTATATTATTCTTTACATTTCTCAACACAGTGAAGGTAACGTCAGTCTTTCCTGCCAACCTATGAAGCCCAGGCTGGGAGCTGTCCAATGACTTTTCCTGTATAATCTTACCCTAAGGGAAGACGTTACTCTGATTTTTCCACCTCATGTTTTTCCCTGGCAAATGCTGTGAGAGAATGTTGTTTTTGGAGCGGAAGAGACACAAGTGTGGTACATGATATGAAAAACCAAAAAAAAAAAAAAAAAAAGTAAAAAAATTTCAGACAGAAAGCACTCTTCACTTTCAGCCTGTCTATGAGTGATCAAGGCCTTTTCCCAATGCCGGGTATTTTTAAAAGAACAGATGCTCCCTCAATTTTCAGCTGGGCTTTTGCTCTGTGTGGAGTGCCGCCCCAGCCAGCCTCGTGGAAATCAGTAGAGATCAGTCACACTGCGCAGCGGCCACGGGGGCCACCGCTGAAATCCACAGGCTTCTTCCCACCAAGGAAAGAGGTGCTGGAGCCCAGCATGAGCCTGTGGGTTTAATAAAGGGAGGGAAAGTCTGGTTGGAGGATAGCATTCTCCACGCTCATTCTCTAGAAAAACGTCTGTTGTACATATTTGCCAAGTGATACGGATTCTAGTACATCAAAGACCACTTGACTATTTGCAGTGTTCAAAGGTAGCTTCCTGGATCTTGAAAGTGTAATATAAATGGCTATGTTAAAAATAGGCAACCAATATAACTGAGCAACCTGAAGTGGCCATGATATGCCCCATACGTTAAGATCATAAAAATATCAAAAGAAGAGGAATTCAGTATAACTTGAGAATCATTCCCCCTCTAACCAACATAGTCTTATGGAAGTGGCACATAGACAAGGCCTGGGATTCCACCCTCCGTGCTGTTCTATGGACAGACTTGTCTCCCAATATGGCACCCATCTCTTTAGTCTGGAGGATAATCTATGCCTGATCCCTCTGATACCCCATTTCCAGCTCCCAACACATACTACGTAGTCACATCAAATGTCTGTAGATTAAAAAATATGTTCAAGGCATTTTTTTCTCCTGTGACAAATTCACAGTAAAAGGCCAAGTGTCTACCTGGGAAGAACAATGTGCAGATCTGAAGTGGATTGATGGGCTTTTCTCAGGACAGTGCTTGGGAGGACAATTTAGCAAGCATGAAATGTGACAAGGTACAATTTTCACACACTCTGACTTTATGCTGTACGCACCTGCTTGTTTCAGTCTGGAAAAGACCGGTGACGTACAGGACCCACCTGACTCACCTAATTTAGCAGAAGAAACCAAACCAAACCAAACATGTCCTTGCAGTCATACTTTCATTTGGTTTCATCGTACTTATAAAGTTGACTCTAAAAAATAATTATTCCTTCTCTGCACTATCTGCTGCTCTCCTGTGATACATATTGTGATTAAAAACACAAAGAAAAGGTTTTAAAATCATGCCAAATGTCCCTAATTAGACATCATGTCTGGTTTCTAAGCTCCAATGATATCATATATTATTATATAATATGTAATAAAATGTTATAATTATGTATCGGAGATATGTTGAATGATATATCTATATCTATATCTATATCTATATCTATATCTATATCTATATCTATATCTATATCTATATCTATATCTATATCTATCTATATCTATATCTATATCTATATCTATATGATTTTATTCCAGAAAACCAATTTTATGAATGAGGAAGTTAATGTTTTATGAAAATCAAGCAATTTGTTCAAGGTTACACAGTTAGTTAGTAGCTGAGCCTGGACTCTATAGATCTGTCTCAGCATCTTATGATTTTTAATAATTAGGCTATATGACCTATCTTGGACTGGTTTATAAAATAGCTTTTCAATGAACCTCTCTTCTTTTAAGAGTGCTAGCAGATTTTATGTGCTTCTTTTCCTGCCTAGGCAATAACTTGAGTTTTAAGTTGTACACATAAGTTCAAATGAAGAAAAAACAAAACAAAACAAAAAACTAAAGCAAACACTTCAGATAGAGACTTCATAGCTGCACTTCTTGGTTATGGGTGGTTTTACCCACACTACACGCACATGATCCACATCCATCCAGACTTTGCTTTAGAAACAGGCTCTGAACAGGAGAAATATGCGGACCATGGTCATGACTCCACCCAAGAATGCCTGTTTTTATTGGGGTTACCCTGCCATTGTGCAACTTTTGGCCAGAGTCGAATAGGGCAACATACCAGTAACTCTTCTCCTTGGGTTTTCCTTAGTGTGGGTCATTGTACATGCTCCCAATTAGTCCCCAAGGCAGACTTTCTCCACTGCAGTTCTTCCTTGAGTCTCATTCAGCAGAACCTCAGATAGCAGTGGTGTAGCACCGGCATTGGGCTGGGCAGTCTGTTCAGGAGTCGATTGCCCTGTACATCCTGCCTCTAAGATCTGCCAGTTGAGTGTGTTGTATCTCAACACTGCCCTCCAAAAAGACCTTTCTAAAGAAGATCATGCTATTTCATTTGCTTCAGAAGGTGGATGGTGAATGCATGGTGCTTTGTTATGCTTTCATACTAAGGCTGTTCATGGGAGGTTTGCAGTCTTTTAAACATAACAATTTTAAAAATACTCTCTCTTTGTACACAGCTTCTATGATGCTACCTCAGAGGAAAATTTTAAATTTGTTTTTAACTTTATCACTTTAAAGGAAAATGGTCGGAGGTGATTAGGGTTGTGCAAACACAGTTTAGCTGCCAGTGCCTGGAAAAGCTTGTGCTCTAACAGGTTCTGTTAAAAAAAAAAAAAAAAAGTGAGCATTTTCCATTATTGCCTCAGATCCTTCCGTCTTTCCTCCCACATTCTGAAATGTAGTATCTAAAGGATGGGATACAATCATTTTAGTGTGAAAACACGCTAGAGGGGAAAGGCCATGCATATTTCCTATAAATAAATGTCAGAGCAGAATTTGGCCATCTTCCTGGGCAGAACCGGGGAGTTGGTGCCTTAGAATTGACTCTTAACTATGTTAAGACTTTGAGCCTTGGGGGATTTTATAAGCACAGGGCACTTGCTTTCTACAGCCTGGAATAGAGAGGCCCACAGCCCCAGAGAGCACTACAGGTGCAGGTGCAGGCACTGCTCAGCTTAGGCCCACCATGGGTCTGACCCCAGGGTAGGCCAAATGCAGAGGGGCCTTGTTTTACTTCACTTTCCATGTGATTGGAAATGCTCAGTCTCAGAATATGGAAAGAAGCTTGACCAAAACAATATTAGAACAGAGCAAAGTGGTGTGTGTGTGTATGTGTGTGTGTGTGTGTGTGTGTGTGTGTGTGTGTGTGTGTATAGGGATGGGTGCAAGGCATGGACTTAACTAATGTGATTATTTAAATAACTCTCTCCTATGCTAGAGCACCAGGCGGTGTTACAAAAACGAGGGGGAGAAAAGGCTCAGGGCATATATGTCACATTAGCTATACTGGCCAACACTCAAATGACAAATATTCTAACCACTCCAGCTTATGGCTGTGTTTTAATTTTTTTTGTAATATGCTAACAGAAAATACAAATTTGCACATAGAATTCTAACAAAATGTATAGATGAATTACATTTTACAAGAGAAAAAGAACCTTAGGGATTATCTCCTCCAGCCCTCTTTTTAAAGATGAGGTCAAGAATCCAACCAAAATACAAAGAAGTTGAATGATTTGCAAAGTCTTATAGTTAATCAATGTCAAAACTATGATTAGAATATAGATTCTCTGCTTCCATGTTCAATGCTATTTCCATTATTACCTGTAATAGACTCAGAGGCAAAAATAAATTTATGTGAGCTATGCTGAATTCTCAATAAAATGTTCCAACAATAGTTTGTAAGTGTCTGCTCTCTGACCTCAAACTTGATTGAAGATAGTGATTCTGAGTCCCTTAAAACAAAGAGCTTGAATTTTTAAATAATCTTAGTTCTCTATTACACTGAAAATATTTATACCATTTTAATAAATCACATTCCAAGGGTATAAAGAACATTTTCAAAGTTTTTAATGACTTTAAGGCATATTAAGAGAACTGAATGTTCCAGGCTGTGGATTATAAATAAAGTAGCAACTCTCAGGTGCATTTTTCCAGTCATTTGGAATTGATTTTAAGGTTTCCCCACTTTAAAGGTTTCCCTATTGAAGGAGATAATAAATATCAGAGTCTTTTTTTTTTCTAGGTTTAACAGCCTATATTAAAATCTTTTGCATGATATGTAGTTTAGGCATAAATTAATTATATTTGTAATCAAATTAAGACTAAAGGTAAGACTACTGGCTACTGATAGAGAAAATCTAATTCTAATCTTTTTTTGTATATATATATATATTTGTGTGTGTGTGTGTGTATCAGAGTGGAACGGAGAGGGAGAGATAGAAACATCAATAATGAGAGAGAATCATTGACTGGCTGCCACCTGCACGCCCCCTACTGGGGATCAAGCCCACAACCCAGGCATGTACCCTTGACTGGAATCAAACCTGGGACCCTTCAGTCCACAGTTCGACATTCTATCCACTGAGCCAAACCAGCTAGGGCCTACTTCTAATCTTGGAGATTGTATTATTTGTCTATTCATTGTAAAGTAAACCTTTAGGCCACAAGCAATTTCAGAACAAACAAACAGCAAATCTACGCCCAATGATGTGTTTTACTTTGATTCCACTTATTTCTAGGGACATTCAGTGAGAACAGGATGACTAGCAGAGTTGAAGATGTGATCAGCCTGCCAATAACCACAGGGTCCTCAGTGTCCTGCTGTAATTCTTTCTAGGAAACGAACACACAATGAAAGCCAACTTCCCCAAAACTCTATTGCTCCAGTGATGGAGTTATAGCTCCTTCAGTGTTTCTCATGACATTAGAAGCGGTTGAATTTATTTTCTTTTTACATTAAACAATGTCTGCTGAAGGAGACCAAGCTAAGTTCTGCACTACTACGCTGAAAACTTAAGCAGATCAATCAGTTTGGTGTTGAACCTCTCAGAACTGCTGCTAGTTCATTAGAAATGTCTCTGATATGAGGCCTGTCAAATGGAGAACAGCCTTATTCACCTATCAGTGTCCATCCACATTGAGAGTAGATTCCTTCAAAACCTTTTGAAATAAGTAGGTCACTGGTGGCAAAAATTTTAAGTCTTTACTTGGGATAAATGCTAAAAAACCAGAACAATGTGTTTCCCATTACATCAGTGGTTTTCAAAGTTCAGTCTTGGTTCTGTTCACTTGCATATTTCACCATGTTCCATAATATTTTCATAACTCACAATGCTTCTCAAATGGGTTGACAGGCCTGCCTGGGCCTTACCCGGTTAGTCTCCAAGACGGTGGCGGAATAGAGAAGAGGTGTTTTCTTTCTCCCACTCCCACCCTATTGTGAAGCACTACTCCAGATGATTCCTCCAAAAACTATTCAAGCTTTAAAAAGTTTGGCTTTATAATTTTTTTTTTTTACTTAAAAAAATCAGTGTGAATATTATCATTGTTTTGAATAACTGCAACACATTTTTCATGTTGTAGGTAGTAAAAAATTGCCAAAGAATCATTTAAAGCCTGTGAATATTGACAAACTATAATGTATTATGTGACTCAGAATGCTTCCTGGTCTGATTATCTACCCAGATCTTGTTTAAGACAAGGGTGGCGACTTCACTGGAAGTGACTCATAGATATTCAATCTGCAGATTTTAGTTTAAAAAAGAAAGCATTTTGATAAGTAGCAATGGTTGCTTCAAAGAAAGGTGTTGCAGTTATATTAAGAAGTAAACATGCAAATTTATCGATCTACTTATCTATTCTCAAAATCTTTGTGTGTGTGTGATATTTTTTAAGGAATTCAAGCCACTGTTTTGTACCCTGATTTAACAACCTAGAAACAATTCCTCAACTAAAGTTGTGATGAATATTAAGATATATTATCAGAATAAAAATTTTCTGGAAATACAAACAATTGTTTTTTAAGAATTACATTATTATTTGGGGGGAGAAATTTAATATAGTGTAAGGTGATTAAGAATTTTGGAATTAAGCCAAATTAAAATTTTTGCTTTACCACCATGTAACAATTTACTTAACATCTTTGAGGTCCAGTTTCTTAATCTAGAAAATGAGAATAATTTACTCACTATAAAGAGTTTATAAGTACTAAGTGGAGAAAACAATCTAATACTTTGGCAAATAATAGGTGCTCAACATTACCACTGTCATTTAAATCAGTGAGTATTAACTGTCACGTTACACAAAGATGATCTGGACAAATTTCAATATACACATGCTCTGGTCCCAGGATAGGAGAGTCTAAGTCCAGAGTGGGACTTATGTGTTTGGAAAACTCTCCCCAGATAATTCTGATGCACACCCTGGTTAAGACTGATTGGTCCTATTAATGTTAATCTTTTCACCAGAGGTACCTAGGGAGTATGACTTGGTTGTCACTGTAATGATCTGCTACTGAAGAAACTTTCTTCTAATCAAGAGTACCACTATGGTTCAAGTCTCCCAATGGCCTGTATTTCATTTGTAGCCTGGGGACAAATGGGATGTTTTCCTGGAGTACTTCAGCACAATATAGCTGAAATAACTTAAGTATATTTGCATGCAAAAAAGTGACTATGGCTGTTCAGTAGTTTCACTGATTTGACCCTAGAACTAAGGGAGGTGAGAATTTGATCCCTACTTAGGGTTTTTTAGTTTTGTTTGCTTCATGGTCCTTGGCCTCTCGAGCCATCACATGAAGGCATCACGCAGGATGTGTAGAGATCTATAGAACCTACTGAAATTACCAGGAAGAATGAAATAGCAAATTTTAAGAAAGAAATGTTTTACTCAGTCAGGAGTTTCTTTGTAGTTTAAGAACCTCCCCCCCAACCAAAAAAAAAAAAAAATACTGGCTGTCTCATTAGGGTATTGCTAAAATAACTAGGGCGTGAAATGATTCTATGTTTTTTTAAAAAAATCTCGCTAGAAAAAACTTGGTGTGTGAGGTGGATAAGCTTCAGACAAAGGGAAAACCAAACCTGCTAGTCAGAGATACAAAAAATATCTACTTCTACTTCACGTTGCCAAGGAGACTGTATAAACAGACAAACAAGGAGAAGTGGCTGGCTGGCCATAAGGCTAATGTGGAAAACCTCTCCATTGTTGTGTGGCATGCTTCTTTTCAGAGGAGCAGGAAGAGGTGGCAGGCAGGGAAAGAGAAAAACAAGAATAGAAGAGCTTCTAAAGAGGGCCATCTGAGTCCCTGGGAGATGAACCTAGTCCACCCAGGCTGATGTTTCGGTAAAGCACTTGGAAATACAGTTTGGAAGCCCTATTTGCATTGCCTCATGATTCCTTTAATACTGTACCCCTGTACTCTGATAAGCTGTATGAGGAAGAAGTCTCATAGGAGATCTTATCATTCAAACATTCAACCTATGTTGACTCTGTGCTTCCCACGTGGGGGCACTACCTGGAAGCTGGGGGAGAGAATGAGCAACTGAGCCTGCCTGACTCAGGTCACTGTTTAATAAGTAAATACACACATGAGTAAGTCTCTTAATGACTTACATCTCTTTACTCTCTTAGAAGTATATCCAATCTAACCACATAACCATATAAAATGATTTCCCTTTCATTTGCTTTATTCACTCAACACATATGGGACATTACAGGTACTAAATGCATTGGGTCTTCAAGTAATCACATTTCTCTAGATGTTTATAATGCATGGAATAAAAAATACTCTCATCATAAGTTTAGTGAGAAAAATTTTGTGTTTTTAAGCCACTATATATGCAGTATGATTGGTTTATATAGTGGTATAAAAATACACAATTTTTACAAAAACTCGAACAAACAATGAATAAATAGTGGTCATTCATTATAGCTATAAAACTACAGATTATTGTTATTTTCCTTCTTTTTATGTTCATCTCCAAATTTTCTATACTGTACCTATATGAGAATTTATAGTTGATTGTGAATCTGGTTTCAGATGTTGAGCTTTGCAGAGTTTGAGATGAGTATGTTTAGGTTTGATGAAACCAAGATATAAAACAGCTCTTTCTACATCTGTAAGTTTATTTGCAAGTTTTTGTTTTTTGTTTTTTATAAAGAGGAAAGGCTTGTTTTCATGGGTCTCTTCAAACCTATGATCATAGAAGTTGATTGTTTTGAAGGGGGATAAAATAAGATTGCAAACAGCTTTATCTTTTTTTATTATTATTGGAAAAAATTCACTTAATAAGAAGGCAAATTTAACATTGGTAGTTACACATTAAAAGAAAAAACAAGTTTTTCCTAATTGCTACATCATCAATTGATTTAAAAATAGAAACCAGAGCCTGGATGGCATGGCTCAGTGGTTGAGCATTGACTTATCAACCAGGAGGTCACTGTTCGATTCCCGGTCAGGGCACATGCCCAGGTTGAGGGCTTGATCCACAGTGTGGGGCGTGCAGGAGGCAGCCAATCAATGATTCTCTCTCATCATTGATATTTCTATCTCTCTCTCCCTCTCCCTTCCTCTATAAAATCAATAAAAATATATTAGAAAAACAACAACAACAAAAAAATAGAAACGAGATTGGGGTCTTAAGTCATTTCCCTACATGGTAAGGGTGAAAAAGAATAACACTTTGTAAGAAGGCAGCCAACACTATGTGTTAGAGTTGGCATGCTGAATTGATGACACACCCGTTTCAAACGGCTCCTGATTTCAGTTGTTCAACATCCTTTTTTCTTTGTAGGCTGTTAGAATGCTTCATCAAACAGATAGCCTATTTAGAAAGGTCATTAGAAAACATGCAGCTAAATGCAACAAACAGTACTGTTTGCAACTCTCAAAAATATAATTTTCTTTAAGTGGCTTAAAATTTTACTTTTTTTTTATTTCAAATTTCCATCCAGAAAATAGTTAAGTTTTAACCTATAAGTTACAGTCTGCAAGGTCATTCCACACTGAATGTCATCTAGTCTGTCTGAATAGTAGGTAAATCTATCAGACCCACTAAATTCTCAGGAGACAATGAAATTCTGCTAGCAGATTGGTTTCTGTTCATTTTCACAAGATTGACAGGCTCATTATGGTAATATTGACATCTCCACTAGAGAGCTCATACTGTGCAATAGTAATTTTGCATATGTTAATGAGGAGATAATTATATCCAAGAATGAACATTTGGGCTGATGTGCAAGGCACCATTTAATTATAAGAACAGTATGGACTTGAGTCCTGTTATTTATTCTTCCGTTCCTTCCATCTTGTCTCTTTCCAAATTCTATTTCTCCCTACATTTTCCTCCATTTCTGCTTTCTTCTCCTCTTTCCTTCCTTTTTAATAAGTGACAGGTTTTTTTTGATGCCATCTCTCTATGGCTGAACTTGAAAGAATTCTTTCTTCCTAGCTGTTGGATAACATTTGCAAATGTGACAGAATTTTCACATGACAAACAACAAGGAATTTGAAATGAAATAGTGTGTCTTCTCTCTCCCACCTCCATGGTGGAAATGATGATATCCTCACCATCTGCACCCTCGCAGCCTGTGAGTGGGCAGACAACCGGTTGGAGAGACAGCAGAGGCAGGGCGCCAACGCCTCAGCTTCTGGGAGGTCCTAGAGCTCACGCTGCCTCCCAGCGATTGGACCATCTCTTGTCATGTATATTCAAAGGGAAGATGGAACCATTCTTTTCTGAGCTATTTTGTATAGGGAGGGTGTCTACTAAAAAGGAGGCTAATGTAGAGGAGGGGATAGCATTCTGGACTGGGTGTCAGGGAACCTCAGTCTTTCGGGTCCTCTTTTGGCAACTGTGGGATCTTAGCCTGCCACTTCACCTCTCTGGAGTTTGGTTTTCTCATTTCTAAAGTGAGAGCTCCCAGCTTTCAAAGTCCATGATTCCATTAGGGAAACGATGTGCAGCATTAAGAAAAGAATGAAAATAGTTTGAGGATGCCTCTTTTGCCTTGGTTGGCAAATTATGGTAAGAGTAGAATATCACTGCAATCCAGAACACATCAAAGAGCAAAGACTTATGCCCAAGAGACTTTCCCTAATGGTGGCCATGACTCTATTCGGTGCTTTTAGTGGCACTACCCTTGTGTCCAAGTGTGTATCAGAGCTGAAATGAGGGCCATGGGATAGTCACCCCAGTTTGCAAACGGGAAGAACAGGGTTGACAGGCCCTGGGAGCTGCTCCTGGTGCTATGCTGGAACTCTGAAACCCAACAGAAGCCACAAGATGGCTAACCACAATAGAGTCCTAAGGCCATCAAGGAAAAACACACCATGTGCTTATAAATACTATACAAAAATATTATATAGGTACTATGTATGCATACTACATTCATATACTATATATTTCTTATATACTCTATATTATAGCCATACTACACATGTATAAGTACACATATATATTCATAATTCTCAGCCTGAATCTTCTGGTCTGTTATAAGCTTTTTAGTTGCATTTTAGCTAATGGCATAGTGAACGTCACTTGCAGAATTTAGCTCCTTTTAAAAGAACTCTCATGTACTATGGATGCTTCCTACCCCACCAGCACACCTCCACATATTTCAGAAAACCTCTTTAAACACACTGTAGGGGAATATCTTTTAAACAAATTCTCAACATGAAGCTCCTAAACAGATGATGGCATTTGACTATGTCCTATTTGCTTGCTATCAGGTGGGCCCCAATCAGAGGAAACTTAAGAAATGATAATGAAATTCCTGTAAAAAATCGATGACAATTATGGATGAACTTTTTATCACCCTTTCTGTGACCTTCCCTCCTTCTTTGGACCCTTCTCACAGGCTGCCTAGTTTATGGACCTTGGTGAGGCCCTAGAGAAAGAGAAAGGAAGATGGTTACAGAGATAGCAACTATTTCCAAGAGCATATCAGATATGGCAGAGCACATTATGTCAACACTCCCCCTGCGATGATCTCGTTTTGACTGGAGTTAATTAAAGCAGTTAATTCCCTTCCTTTTCAAAGCAGGGTGATTACATAAATACACAATTTTCCAACCTATACCCATAAGGCCAGTGATTTCTCAGTTTGTCAAAGAACTCCATGGTTCTTTGTCTCCACATGGCCTTTCAGAAATTCTCCAGCAACTCTTTCTGCTTTGTTCTCCTATCTGGTCAGCTGGCAGAACCACATCTCCACGTGGACACAGGAACCCAAGGTTTATCAAGCCTATTCACACAGCAAGGATCGGTGACGCCCGCCCTGTGGCCCAGGATCAGGAGCAGAGAGGAGGGCTGGGGAATGGCACCGGCATGCTCAGTGTGGGTGCTGCTGACAATAATTAGGCAAACAGGATGCCAAACAATTGTAAGAAAAGCTGTCAAACATTTTGTTATTATCCGCTGCATAGGCCTGTGATTTATCGTCACAGAAAAAGCACATTATAAAAAAATCTCTAAACAGTGACATTTTGTTCAAATTACAACCCTAGGCTTCTCTGACTGACATCTCCAGCAGCGGATGTAGTGTTCAACTACTTGTTCTTTTGTTAATCGAGCAGGTCTCCGGGGTAGGTTCCAGCCACTGTTAGGAGAGCTGTTGTGCCAAGAGAGGAACAGAGTCCCTCTCAACACATGGGGAGCCACTTGCTTCAGACGTCAAAATGACATAAAATAACCAATAACTGACATTCATATTTCCTTTTTAGATTCTTAGTCACAATTGGCCCTAAAAATTGAAATAACAGTCTTTGGCATTAAGGCTCCTACCCATTATGTCTTCATTCCTCTCCACCCAAGATCTTGTTTTGAGTTCTGGCCTTGGTTAAAATGTATTTTTAGGGCTTTGATCTTTTCAATACAAAATCAAATTTTCTGACGATGCCTCCGGTGGCTGTAATTGAACCAGAAAGAAAAAGAAATGGAAACAATAATTTCCCAATCCAATTTTTTTAAAGGTTGGCACAGTTCTGTGGATAAGTTCTTATAAATTGAGAGAAGTACTGCAAGGAGACATCCCTCCAGAGATATTGAGCCAATGAGACAGATGTAAGATGTTAATATTACTTTGTACAAAGTCCATAGGCAGTCTCGAATGTAAACATCTGGGTTGCTAAGTGTTAAAGTGGCCCCTAGAAGTCATAGGATCTACTTTTTCAATTTACGAGAGGAATCCTGTCTACGATATTGCTACATGATGTTCTGAGTTGGAATATTTCCAAGGATGGGGATGAGGTAGCCTTTTCATTACACGTGGCTGCTCACAGACCTAACATTTGGATCGTCATTGTCTTGAATGGCGCAGCCCTCACTTCGTTCTCAATATCAAGATCCACTTAACAGTGGGAGACCCTACCCTCGATGTTGCCTTGTTGGAAGAGCTATTTCTTTCTACCACGTGCAGCTTCTTCCCACCCCTTTCTTCACCTTCATCACAATATTTAAACCCACAAGAGAACCATTTCTTCTCATGATCCTCTTTTGTTAGAGTACGGGCAGTCATTGACTATCATCAGTATAATAAATCTTCATTTTATTTAGATTTATTCCCACTTTCAGAAATAGCCAGTAGTCATTTTACCCAAATCATATAGATTAGCACACAGAGTAAATGACATCTAAGTTCCCACTGACCATGTATCTGCTTCTATCAAACCTTTCACAAGGTTTTCAATACCTCCATGCTGACTTCTGGCTGTCCCGGGACTGTCTCACTAGATTAAGCCCAACTAGATGGCACTTAGACCTTTTCCAACCACCTTTCGTACCAAAATGTATGTATCCTATGTCTCACACCTAAGAAAGTTGATAGTGAATTTAATAGACTCATTTAAACTAAGGTGCTAACAGCTTATATCTGAGTACTTTAATGTATTGCAACCCAACTAACATTTACACATCAACAGTGACTCATTTCCTTAGTCCAAGAATATGCACAGCAGTTGATATTCTCTCTCTTCCTCTCTCCTCTTTATATACAAATTTAAATTAGCCCTCACAACCTGTTCATCTAACTCTGGAAGCTGTTTCTCAAGGGCAAACCAGAGGACTAGGTAAGGGATGTATGTACCTCACTGAAAACCCATCTCAGCTTCAGAATGAACAATTCAAAGTTCTCTAGCCTATGAAAGCCAACCTGCAGTGTCATCTCTGAAGATAAAAAACAGCTTCTTGACCAACCTCATCAAATCAATTTTTAAAACCTTTTCATCCCATGGGTTTTCAACCTACTCTGATGAACTTAGGCTGATCTGAAACAAAAGCATTCGTGGTAAAGACTCAAATAAATGAACTTCTTTTTAGAAGTTTTCTCTCTTGCCAAAGCTGAGATTGAATAAACCCAAAGACATGTAAATTTATATCAGTTATACCCACACTCCCTGGAGGAAAGGTAATATGAATAACATGAAATCACTCTTCCAGCAAAGCAGAGGCTGCAATGATAACATTGGGTTCCTTTGGATTGCAATTGTGACATGGGCTACTGAAATACTATCCTTCCTTTCTGAGAGAAGTTTTTTTTTCTTTCTTTTTCTAAATTTATATTTAGATCTCCCAAATGTAACCACAATCCACAATCTCTGAAACAAAGTGGCTCATTTTACATATCTGGACCCTTTCAGACAAGAAAGCTAGACATACAGTTTGTCCTCCCTCATCATCAGACCTAAGAGTATGTGGCAAACATTTCAGAATTCAGTTATTTCAAGAGCTTTTCATCTTGTTTCCACCCACACATTAAAAGGGATGAACTTACTCAATGTAGCCACAACTGAGAATACAGTCTGGCAAAGAGTCAGGAAGGAAGGGAGATGAAAGGGCTCCTATAAATTTTTCTTTACAATCTAAATCTGTTGAGCACATGAAGACAACAACAGAAACAGGTCAAAGTGGCTCCTGCTGTGCTCTGGGAAGTCATGACTATGAGGCTGCTCCAGAGTAGGAAGTTAGAACGTTCTATCACTCTACCTGGAAGGCCAGTCTGGGGCATGCTCACTGGCTGTGTCAAGATCAATTACCTGAGACTCTCTCTTCTATAGGAAACAGGGGAAGCCCAGGCCATCAGTATTCTGCACACACACTAACAGCTTGTGCTGGCAAAAGCAATCATTTCTCAGCTCCTTTCAGATTCTATTTATTTGTCATTTTTCCCCTTGGCTGGAAAGATTTCTCCTTCATATTAGGCAGGGACACCCATCTAACAGAATATATTAGAAACTCTTCTAGTGGTATTTTGCTGGGGTTCTACTAGGGTTGAAATGCTCAAACTGAATGTGATGAAAGTTCTAGGGTTTCTGGGTGATTTCAATCTCAAGGTCTCACTTGGCTAACTTGATTTCTTTAGGCAATGCTAGATTTGAGACAGGTGGTCTCGTAGACCCTGAAAATGAGGCAGTTTTTACGTCAGCCATTCAGGGGAGAAAAATCCCATGCTCGTCTGGATGTCAGGATACTATGCCTTCCTTTGTGTGCAGGTGGGACTGAATTATTTAAAGAGGAAAATGTGTGTGTGAGCACTGCATAGCAATGCAAGTCAGACCTTACACTGGGTTCTTCAGCAAGCACACACATTTCTTCTTGTGTCTTCCTGTCGAAGACAAAGGGAAAATGATTATGAGGCGGATATCAAGTGAGGTTTGGCGGTAGGTCAGGGATTCCTTTATTACTCTCATTAAAGTTTACGATGTTGTCTTCTTTTGTGTTTTTGTGTGTTATGTTTGCTTAATGCTTGTTTCACAAGTAAGTTGTAAGCTCCATGGAGAGAGAACATGCCTGCTGTGTTTAGTACTATATTACTGATCCTTACCACAATCTTTGGCACACTGCAAGAAGGGACAAGTGAATACTTTGTCTCCTTTAAACCAATGGTTCCCATTCTTCTCCAAGTGAGAAGTTAGCATGGATTTTCTTGAAGCTTGATGATGACCAAAGCAAGTGGTGGAACAAAGAAGATTAGCTGCTAACGTGGTCTTGGACTCATTGGTGATTCCAGCAACATCTGACTTGGATATATCAATTGAATAAAATTTTAGTATTTCCTAGTACATTTGGTATCCTGGTTTGTAGACCATTTTTAAGCTGTAAAAAAAGAAACACTATCCCTTAAAAGCCTAAGTGTTATAGCATCCATTTATTCATTCGAGAAATATATTCTGAGCCTCTGCAGCATCGTATCAGAAACTGGCAGATAGAAGCTCATGGAGCTTTCACTCAGTAATGCATATATGACTGGAACTGGTGGACATGGATTAAAGAGCAGTTCTAGGTCAAGTTGCTTTACACAAATGATATGGATACCATGGGAATGGCTCAAATTTTTATCATATTTAGTTCTCCTGCTACCTCTCTCACCAACTAAGTTGGGGAAGGAAGAGGTACATCTGGAAGCACAGAATGAAGTGGACAGTAACACTGTTCATAGCAAATGGTCCTTCTGTAATTCCCAAGAAGGCAAGATATTTAAGCAATGAAGTGAGTCCATGATGGCCATGCCATCTTTAAAGTGGTTCCACAATGTAAATATCCCTTAAGTGAACGATCTAAAGTTTGAATAACCTATAGAGCAGGGCCAAAACATAGACAGGGGAGTCAGTTCATAAGTTTAATGAAAAAATTATTTAACCTTATTGAGCATCAGTTTCATCCCTAGAGTGGTGACAATAATACCTGCTATAGGGTTGTTGTGAATATGAAATAAAATCAAATATGAAATAAAATAAAATAATGAAATATGAATATGAAATAAATGAATATGAAATATGAATGTGAAATAATGAATATGAAATAAAATAATACAGTGTATTGTTAGCATGGTAATTTAAGTGACACATAACAGCTATATATATATATATATATATATATATATATATATATATATATATATTCATACAAGGATATTTTTCCCATTGATTTTTAGAGAGAGTGGAAGAGAGAGGAAAAGACAGAGTCAAATATTGATGTGAGAGAAACACATCGATTGGTTGCCTCCTGCACATGCTCCAACCAGGGCCTGGGCCAGGGAGGAACCTGCAACCAAGGTACATGCCCTTGACTGCAGTTGAACCCAGAACCCTTCAGTCCACAGGCTGACGCCCTATCCACTGACCCAAACCAGCTAGGGCAGTGTTATTATTATATAATAATTGTTGTTCGACAGAGATAGAGCATACATTTCATTAAGGACTATCAATCACAACATTCAGAAGAGAGAAGTATATAGAATTTGCAGGTAAGAAAATTGAAGATTAATGGAGTAGAACATTAATATTTTCCGGGTTTCTGGGTACAGGGGATGATTACACCTCACCTCCGCCTTGAAGTTAGATGTGGCCATGTGACTAGCTTTGGCTAATGAAATATAAGTGAGAGAGGCATGTATTGCTTTTCACTTGATGCCTTTAAAGATATATTCCTTTCCCTGCACCACCACAGACAACATTCAAGAAGGAGGATTGTCCAGTATCCTAGTTCCTGAAGTGAGGACAACATAGAACAGAGCTAATGATGATGGAACACAGTATGAGCAAGAAATAAATCTCTGTTGTTTTTGTTGCTGAGATTTTTGGAGTTGTTTCTTATTGCAGCAAATCTTGGCTCATTCTAACTTGCCCAAGATTGAAACTATTCAGATCTAGGATTCAAACCCAGGACTTATGATATTAAGGCCAATGCTTCCAACAAGGATATCTTACAATGCTTCCTTACAGATATCCTCACTGCTTATTAGAAATAAAACATTCAGTGAATGTAATTTCTACCACAGAAAACTAGCTTTCCTCTTACTCTTGTTCTTGACTTGGAAAAAAATAAATTTATTTCCACAGACATAAAAAGAAAATTCTCAGAGCAAAGGTCAATGGAAGGTAACTAAAGAGTTGGAGAGAGCTGGGCAGAAAATAACCCTGGTTGAAAAGATCCATTAGTTTGCAGAACTCTATTTCCACCAGGTTCATGACCTGAAGATTACAAGGGATGATGGGAGGCCCTTATCAAAAGCTTGCAACTCTAACTACAAAATCAACTTTTAAATGATTTATGTGATGTTCTTCAGGACCAAAGGCAGTAATTCCTTCCCCATGTGGCTCTCAGGCTGCTGTTTAGATGTTGAAAAATGATTAATTTTTATATACAGTGTGTGTCTCCTCATATATTACTGGAAACAAGATTTGAGAGAATGACATTTCTATAACATAAAATTATTTACTGAGGGAAGTTTCAGGCACAAAGAAAAAAAAAACCTACCAAAAGCCAAAGATCTCAACATGCTCTGAAATAACCACTGTGAAAACTTAACACGGCCAAACCTTCCAATCTATTCAGTTCATTCCATTTAACATAAATGGGTCAAATTAATTTCCCAAAAGGATCCATTTTTTAAATATCAAATCATACTCAGCACTAACTTCAACAATGAGAGGAGAAATCACTTAGAATTCCTATGGTTTTTGTTCCCCCAAAAGACTGAATTTTAAAAGTTTCCAGAATTCGGTGCACATAGTTTATTTCTACTTAATTTGAAATCTGTGCATTTTTTAAAAAATTGCTATAAATATCTCTCTTCTGGGCCACCATATGCAGTTCTTTCTTTCAAAACTACAGAAGAACTACGTTCTTATGGTTCCTATTCTTTAGTTTTTCAGCCTGAGCCCAATATGTTCATGATGGTTTGAGGACCAACCCCAACCTAGAAAAAAGTTCACATTTTTCTTATCAATCATATCTCCTGATACTCCTAGAGCCCACAATTATTTTATAAGGGGGAGTTATTTGTATCTCTTTTGTACTTTATAATCTTTAGAGTGGGGGTAAAGACCTTGAATCGCAGGAGGGAGAGTAGGATCAACTCTAAGACCATTGGGAAGAAGTCTGCCCAATGCTTCCAGACACTAGAAAGTTAGAAGACTGTGGAGCGTGGTGCTTGCCGTTTTATCCTCTACCATTTTCTAGGACAACGTTTCCCAAGGGAACAGTTAGGAGAGCCAGCTTGATCAATTACCAACTCCGTACTGGAGACCATTCACAGACTCCTCTACATTTTGTACCACATCCTTCTCCTTGGATCATTGCATTTTCTCCTCACCAGCCTAATGGCTGGTTAAGCTGCAGGTTGATGCTAATAGACCACTACTTCCTGTGTCATTAAGCATGGCCATATCCCTCAAGTTGGCAGTAAATAAAATTAGTACTCTCTTCTATTCTCACTAACTTGAATTGTTTATTTAAAAGGCATGGTTAGCTCCTCAGTAATTGGCTAGAACCGGTATGACTAAGAATGACTATCCTGTCAATACAAGTTATTTGTTAAGCCCTCTAGAAGTAAAAGATGTAAACCCCAAGGGTGGAGGGTGCGGGCTTTTCCTCCTGTCTGTGGTTTGCTTTTTACCCACTTCATAAGGTTTGCTGGGTAAAATGGTGGGCAAAGTCATTTAAATTAGTGTTAGCATGATAAGTTTGTTCTCAGAATTAAATGTGCTAAAATATGTAAAACACCCACCACAATTTAACAATTGTTATTATCCTTCTCCCTCCCATCCCATTACTAGACTTATTATGGTGATCACATGCTGAGTTACTATGCTGTATACCTGAAATTAATATGATACTCTTTGTCAACTATAATTACAAATAAAGTTTAAAAAAATAAATAAAAATTCTGGCAGGAAAAAGAAGACTGTTCTATCACCAACAATACTGAAACATTTTCATTAACTGGAATATAAAACAGAAAAATAAAAAAGCAAGGGTTTTGCTGACCTATTAGCAAGACTTTGGCTCATTCCCTTGGCGGAGAAAGACTCATTTGCTTGAGAGACCCAGAGAGGTCTTATATCTTCAGACAACTTCAGCCATAACCCTTATCATTTATAAGGAATAGATGTAAAGTGATGTAGGCAGGGAGTATATAAAGATTGATAACCTGGAGACTTAACATTTCCTGAGTAAGTGGACTTGTAACACATACAAACCACTAATTTTTGCATTAACATTTTCCTGTTATGCCACTATTCTGTGTACTATGCTTTTCTTCTTCTTGAGTCCTGTGTTATAGTCTAAGAATACCAGTCCTGAGAAAGACACTAAGTACTCAACACATAGTATTCCAATTGCCTACTTGCCCCACTCTCAGTTGTAAGCTCTGTACATGTAAGAAACATGTATGTTGACTATATCCCAGCAGCCACTGCAGCACTTGTTGTGCAAAGGTATTCAGCAACTATGTGTTAGATGAATGAATGAATGAATGAATGAATGAGAAAAAATGATAGAGTCAATCATTTGTTCAGCACCTTGGGGCAGGGGTGCATTTCAGTAATCATATTTTAAATTCTCCTAAGAGTTCTACAAAGTAGATAGCATTATTATTATTATTATTATTATTATTATTATTATTTATTTATTTTTAAATCCTCACCCGAGGATATTTTTCCATTGACTTTTTAGAGAGAGTGGAAGAGAGAGGGAAAGACAGAAAGAAATATTGATGTGAAAGAAACACATTGATTAGTTGCCTCCTGTATGAGCCCCAACCAGGTCCTGGGCCTGGGAGGAACCTGCAATCAAGGTACTCATCCTTGACCAGAATCAAACCTGGGACCCTTTGGTCCACAGGCTGATATTCTACCCACTGAGCCAAACTGGCTAGGGCAATAGATATTATTTTTCTCATATTACTGGAGAAAAAAGAGCTTCAGTGAGTATCCAGGACACAGGGAACTGTTTTACAGTGACTCCTTCCTCTGACAATCAGCACCCTTTCCCAAATATATTCCCAAGTCTCCTGTGTCCAGTCAACAGGATAGCATTAGGGAGATTGGCTAGTGACAGCTTGCTTTCCGTGTTGAGCACTTACCTCTTAGTCAATGGGATGGGAGGGAGAAGGAAAACACAATCATTGCATTGTAGTGGGTATTTCACGTATTTTATTACATTTAATCTTGAAAACAGACTTATCATGCTGACATTAATAGTCTTATGATCAAATGAGTAATCAAAAGTTAGGAGAAATGCAATGACTTTTCCCAAACTTCAAGTCATAGTGAACATGCTATTGGTGCTAAAGTTAAAGCTCCTGGGCCCTGCCCCAGACTCACTAAAATGGACTTCCTGAAAATGGGGCCCAGGAATCTCTATTTTTGGCAACTCAGATGGTTCTAAAGCAAACTGAAGTTTGAGAAGTGTACTATGTCCATCTGCTTCTAAATGCACATTCTTGCGGCAAGAAATTTTTCATGCACTTGCACAATACTAGGGGCCAGATGGTCTACAGATGGAGAAATATTCCTTTAATAAGCATTGGGGTTGCATTTGCAGCTTGGAATATGGGGAATGCCTTGGTACCCCCCATTAATGTTAATGGGAGTCATGTGGCTAATTCTCCATATTCCTTGCTGGAAAACGTTCCCTCTAGAGCCAGGAGAGGCTATATTTAATCAAGCCATCTGGATGCCTACACACATGTATAAGGGCAGAAAACGGGTCACAGTTGGTAAGCGACTGTCTGGAAACTATTTCCATTATGTCAACAAATCCCAAAGTCCTGAAAGGACTCCTGCTCTCCTGCCTCCTTCAGTGAATGACAGTCCCAGAACTAAGAGGTCAGAGAAAGTCCAACATTGAAGGAAAAAAGAGTTTCACTAGCAAGAAAACACATAAAGAAAATCATTCCCAAAAGATAAAGTGTGGAATAAATTCGTTAAAAAGCTATTAACCTCTCCACAACACATTTCTACTCCCAAGTAACCTCACTTGAAGTTTAGAGAGCAGCATGAAATGAAGAAACACAATTTGAAAAGCATAAGAACTCTGCCTAACACAGTAGAGGTACTCACATATTTGTTGAATGAATGAATTCAATGCATATTTGTTGAGCACCAATGATGTGAAATATGGTGTGATAGAGCTATGAAAGATAAACATTCCCCCCACATATCCCACTAACTAACTGGTTTTCTCATACAGAGTCAATTTTGACTGATGACCAAACATTATTTTTTAATTTCCATTTCCTCCCCAAGGATCTTTCCTGTTCTCATTCATGGTTGTATTTATTCACCCAATCGACACATATTTATCAAGCAACTAAGCTAGATCCATAATAGGTCCCTGTTCCTGTAATAAGAACATCATCAGTTTGGGACTTTTCTTTTTCTGGTGGCCACGATGAGAAGCAGATAAGGGGTATGATTCTTTTCCCCTTTAATCCTACATACATCCTCTTTTTTGTATGAATTCATTTGTAGACAAAGATGAAAACATCTTAAAGTAATACAGAAACTCCCTAGGTAATGAAAGGTTTTCAGTCACTTAAGAGTCAAGAAACAGCCGAACTGGTTTGGCTCAGTGGATAGAGCATCGGCCTGCAGACTCAAGGGTCCCAGGTTCGATTCCGGTCAAGGGCATGTACCTTGGTTGTGGGCACATCCCCAGTAGGGGGTGTGTAGGAGGCAGCTGATCAATCTCTCTCATCAATGTTTCTGACTTTCTATCCCTCTCCCTTCTTCTCTGTGAAAAATCAATAAAATATATTTAAAAAAAAAAAAGAGTCAAGAAATATGGTCCTGCCCAGGTGGCATGGCTCCGCGGTTGAGCACCAACTTATGAACCAGGAGGTCACAGTTCGATTCTCGGTCAGGGCACATGCCCTGGTTGTGGGCTCCATCCCCAGTGTGGGGCATTCAGGAGGCAGACGATCAATGATTCTCTCTCATCATTGATGTTTCTATCTCTCTCTCCCTCTCCCTTCCTCTCTGAAATCAATAAAAAAAAACAAAAGGAAATTAAACATGTTCCTGTCATTAGCAATACAGATCCCATGTGGACTGAGTCAGGTCACGGAGCTTCTACATACCCTTCCTTATGAGTCTAGAGTAGTGGTTCCCCAACTTTTTTTGCCATGTCCTACCTAAGAATCTCTAAAATCCTGATGCCCTTCCCCCCTCCCCCGTGACAAATAATTCTCATTATTCAAAAAGTGAATTCCTATTCACATGGAGGAAGCCTAAAAGGCCATTAACTTGGTCTAAACAAGCTTCCAAAGAACATGGCATCCATGAAAGAGAAAAATAAAAGAATGAAAGGACAGCTGAAGTACTGAGGAAGAAATCACTAAGAAATTGTTAAAGAAGTAATGATAATATGAAGTAATATGAAAAAAATAGCAAATAAAGTTTCAAAACATATAATAGAGAACTGAAATGCATAAATATGTCACAATATATATTTATATACTATATATGAGGCTCCTAGAACCATAAGAAATGCAAAAAAAATCACTGTTAATAACTCATTCTCAAATTGCCCCCCTTAACAATCAAACTGCCCCCGGCCGCCCTTGGGGCATGTGCCCCACATTGGGAACCACTGGTCTAGAGGTCACACGAGTTTACTACAGGCCAAGTCAGAATAGGGATACAATCCTCACTCCCAACCCAGCCGAGGGCACAGTGCACCAGGCAATGCCCTTGTAACATTTTCCACTTTTTGTTCACCATTGTGCTTGCAATTCTGTTTTACTTAGAGAACATATGCTAAATAAATGGTTCTAAACTAGTCTGAGCTAATTTCAACCTTCAGCTGACTTGCTGCCTATGGCAAATCAGATAGGGAGCACTGACATACGCCCGTGTGTACTACAAGATGTGATATGCAGAGGCAGCCTGGGCTGTGTGGGAAACGCCCATTCCAAATACTCTTCATTATTAAGAAGAATATGGAGATAACTTGCTATGAGTAGGTGAACCAGGAAGCTACAAAGGCATACTCACTGATTTGTGGGCAAAAAAGCTCGATGTCAGAAACTTTATTTGAAGTAAAAGCAATGTGGAAATCCCCAAAGTACTTTACAGGGTGATCCAAAATTAGATGCTATTTATTAGCTCTAATAAGGGCTAATAAGGGCTAAGCATCACTCTATACTTTGAAAGTGAGGCTCAGTAATTAACTAAATAAGGTTGTTAAATGACAGGGTAGCAATTCTAGGTCAGCCTGAACTTTTCCCCTTTAATGCCTCAGGATGGAGTGAAATTCCTGCTGCTCACTAAGGTACATTTGTATAACAAAGAGGAAGAGGAAGAAATAGCAGGCCATGCTCCTCTCCTCATTTTAGCTCAGTTGAGCTGGAACACAGGTGCGTGATCCCACTTCTCTGGGGGGCTCTGTGGACTGCTGGTTGTTGCACTCAGGCAAGGGCTGTGCATGTGTCCCAGCCTCCAGCCTCTCTGCCGCCTTATTAAAAAGGCACCACACCGCTGCTTTTAGATCATCTAATCCCATTTGCTCATTTCCTTTGCTAAAGAGTCTGGGATCAGAGGACCACAGGAAGATGTGGAGCAGTCCTTCCAGGTGAAACAGACTGGGCACTGATGCCTTCTCAGTTGTCTGTCTCCTGAGAAAACATTCATATATTTGTTTTCAACCAAGGAAACCTGGGGCATGGCGTCATATACAGCAGTGGGAAGAAATCGGCTTACAGCCTTTCATATGGAAGAAAATACACTAATTAATAAGTAATAATACAACTGTGCTCCAAGACTTCCCAACTACAGCCTGGTCAGAAGCCGTGGAACGGTGCTGTTTCCGGACAATGAGGCTTTGTTCAACCCTACGTGGAGAATGTGATCAAGAGATGTGAAACTCTCTTGATCCTTTGACATAAATGCTTATTAAAAGGTATTTTCTAAAAGCTCAGGTAATGATACATGCATTTCAACGGGCTCTTCTTTGTGCTGTAGGAAATCCAGACACAGGAATACTTATTCTTTTCATCTGAAAATTAAGTTCATTGCTGACAATAAATCAAATGCTACATGACCGCCTTGATAAAAATACATGACTAAAGGTTATAACATCCCCATAGGGAAAGAACAATAAACACTAGTAAGAGCTCGGAGTGTTCCTACACATAATCTGGTTGCTATAAACAGAGACTATTTATCAGGAGGTCCGCTCAGTAAATGGATTAGGGTTGAAGCCGTGTTGTGCATCAAACATTTGGTTTTCCCCCTGATGTTAAATTGAGGCCATGTATAGATATTACATTATAATGGCACCAAATGCCTATTTTCCATAAGCAGTGAAAATATAAATCCATTCCTTTCTCTTCTACAAGTGTATCAAAGTTGAAGCATTTTTATTTGATATACAAACATTAATCAGATTCACATCAAAATATTTGACAAGGGGTCAGTTTTTCCAATATTACTTATTTTAAATGAATGGAACAGGAAATACTTACATTTCATAATAAGAGCGCTTTAAAATTGAGTTGAAATTATTGTATTACAATTTTTAAAATCCTAGAGGAAGCACCAGTGAAACAAATAGAAGACAAAGAAACTGGAGATACCATTGGAGTTAAGTCACTAACTCTGACCATGAGGTAGCTACAGGGCATGAAACTTAAATGATTATAATCTGAACAGTGGAGATACTAGTTTTATGTGAAGGATCCACAGTTAGCTGTTGGCTGCAAACGTCACCTAAAGCTCAAATAGGTGTACTAGGTTTTACAAATGAACGACTCTACCTGTGGAGAAAAATCTTACAGTGAATCTCCAAAAGCAACACATTCTATGTTGCTGGGGGTAGAGCCTGCTTTCACCCATGGCGGCAGGTTTTCTGGGAAAAGAAATGGACTGAAAGCCAGAAGGCCTGGATTTGAGGCCTTTCTCTTTGACTTGGCCTTCGTGCAAGCTTGAGTAAGCCGCAGTCCACTGTAGCCTGATTTCTCCCGGCTTTAAAATGAAAATAAGGATTCTAGCCCCATCTTCGCAGAAGGACTGTAGTGAAGATCTCCTGGGATACTTATGTGGAAGGTGCTTTGCAAATGCAGAAATACTCTAAGAAGGCAGAGTACGGGGCAGTCCAGACTTGAATCTGAATCTTCTGCTGGGAGGTCAGTCTCCCAGCTGATGGGTGTTGCGGGGAGAGGACTCACTAACTTCTCTGCATGAGGGTTACCTCATCCAAGGTGAGGGAATGAATCCCCTGGGGTCAGACCCCCATAACCACCACAATACAGTTAGACTCCAAAAGATGCATTGGCCACAGCTCCTGTAAGCCATCATGAGAGCTGACTGAGCACGAAAGATGTTTCTATTCTAACTGCCCAACAGATCCATACAGCTAGTTGTAAAAATCAAACACGTGAAATCCTCTGGTCTATGTTTTTCCAGTTTGATGACTTTGGATTGGCAAGTTTGGCAACTACTGGGCAAGTTTGAGATTGAGAGCTAATGAACAGCTGCTTTCCCTTCACTTCCTGTCCCCCCACCTGTTATAAAGCCAGAGCAAGAAGAGAAAGCAGAGCGCATCGAGACTCACTGCCCAATCTCAGAGAGGCTACGTTCCTTAAACAGATGTCTTCATGAAGGAAGTCAGTCGTTTCAGTATGTGGTTCAGACTGAGGAAACAGCCACTGAGATTATGTTCCCTTCAAAACACTATGGCTTAATGAGAACAATGGGCGGAAATAAAAGCACCTTACCGGATTTGATGCATTTTCCTTACTTTACAGAATGTCTATTCCTTATGCATTATTCTCTAGCCAACAGAAGAAAGATGCCCAGCTTATTCTTTCTTTGTGGACACTATGGTTTTAAAGGGCAGAGTCTCAGCTACCAGAGCAATCTAGTGGTTTTTACTCACATCAAGGGCAGTGGATGGTATGAAATATTTAGGGAGGGGTGTGGTAAAGGACAGAACTTTTCTTTCTCTGTCTTATTCAGTGTGTTAATAGTTCCACGAGACGACTACCTCTTTAATCTTTCAAAATTCATTTTAAAGAGGCCATTGTTTTTATTGGACAGCTTTATTCCAGACGGCAAGAATGTTTTATTTCCCATGGTTAAAATGATTCACATTAGAGGATTTATTCTTGACACTGACAATGCCCAACTTACATCGTGTGTGTGTGTGTGTGTGTGTGTGTGTGTGTGTTTAATGGAGGGAAGCTTACCTTTGGTGCTGATTTAGCTTAGAATGGTTATTTTGAATGAAATGACCTAGAAAGTCTAAGTAAAAAGGCAATGAGATCCTACCCGCCAGCCTACAGCTATTCAACTAAAAATAACATCATGTGAAAATGAAAAATCAACAATGGATTCTGCTGCATGAACATCACAGTATAACGTGCAAGGATAGAGGAATAGGGAGCTAATATAAAGATACCTGGTTAATGTTGATAATAATCATAACACATATTAGCATATTCTGGTTCTACCACTTGCCAGATTTATTACTCTAACAAGTTACTGACCCTCTCTGTGCCTCAGTTTTCTTATCTTTGAAATAAGGATAGTAATAGTGTCTACCTCATAAGGTTGTCATAAAAATTAAATAAAATAATAACTGCAAACACGTTTAACACAGTGTCTAAACACGCAACTAACATTAACTGTAATAAAACCAATAACATTTATCATTTGATTACATGATTAAGTAGAACGCTAGGAACAAGAATATTAACAACAAGATGGTAACAACTATGCATATAGTTGTTTAGGATGTGCTGAGCACTGTCCTCAATACATGTAAGCATTACATCTATTAACATAATTTTAATAGCTACTTCATAAGGAAGATATGTTATTATTCCCATTGTACATACAGGGAAACCAAGGCACAGAAAGGCAAAGTAACTTCCCTATGTCTACAGAATGGAGAGGATTTGGCCAGGCAATCTGCAGTATCTCAGTGTTTCCTGAAGAGATTCAACAAATTTTGGTTTCTTAGAATCTTGTTTAATGACATCATTAGTTTTTGTCTTTTTAAAATATGCAACGGTTATTTTATAGTGGTCATTAATTCTATAATATGTTTCCTTGTATTTCTGAAAATAAAGGCATCACAAAAGGATGATATGGGGAAATTAGAGTTACTTTGTGTGTTATTCACATGTGCCAAGGAAGAGTATCCCATGCCACATGTGGACAGAGCGATATTCTTCCGTGTCAAGAGAGTGAGATCTGGAGAGTCGGGACATTTTGATCTCTCTTTCATTTTTCCTTATAAGGGACACACTGATGGGGAATCTGGATGCAGGGCAAGGTGGCCCTTTATCTCTCTTTTTCTTTCTGCACATCTAGATCCTATTCTGCAACTAATGCCTGTACAAGAAAACAGAACCTCTCACTTGTCATGGGAGCTCTTAAAAATCTTGTACAGTTTAATCAATATTCCTTTTTGATATACCCCCCCCTTATTTTGTAATGATTTCACCTACTTTTTTTTTTTGACTTGTCTTCAAAGCCCAGATGCTTAAATATTGGTTGCTCTGGATCTTAATGGTTACTCCAGAGCCATAGAATTTTAAATATGAACTCAGACTTTTAAGAAGTGACAGCTTGATTATTTCACAAGGCTAAAACCCTGAATCAAGTCTGTAATTTTAAGACTCAGAACTGTTTTCCCAATGATGTAGACATTTTGTAATGTGTGGTCCACAACTATTTACCAGTGATTTACAAGCGGTTTACAGCTGTTGTCTCTTTGTGCTCGAGATCATGGAGAATCCAGGAGCTGATCCTCCTGGGACTGCTGTTAATTTTACTCTAATTTTAGACAGCATTTCCTTCAATTAGCAATTTTCTGGCTTCCTTCTATGGCACTGTTGCCTCACGGCATTCAGGCATTCATAGGAAAGTCGGACAACTTAGCAATGATCTAAAATGTGGGTTTTTGAAATAAGTGACTTATTTAGTGAAACAGAAAATGACTTATATAAAAACAACAACACACACACACACACACACACACACACGCACACACACACACACACACAAAACAACAACAACAACAAAAAAGCAAATGCCAGAAACTGAGAAAAAGTACTTAAGCTAGAATCAGGGGTTGATAACTTCTTTAGCGGAAGAAGAAGTGGATAACATATATAATATCAACTTGGGGCAGCTCAATGGAATAATTTCAAATGTCATTGAGAAACAAAGCAAGCCTCTTTAGGATAAACTAACCAACTGTTGTTGCACGTGGACATGATTTTGGAGGTATTCTGTCTGATTCTATGTGTGATAGGAATGGACACCAGACGCATCTCTTCCCATGTATGCTTTGGAAATCCTATCCATGTCCTTCTTTTAGTGGAGAAGTCATTATCAGCCTTGAAAACGGGACCAACACTGGCACGCAAAGAAAAGGTGTTACCAGGGTGAAAAATTGATACATGCTGTATTTTGGCTCTAACATGTCTCCAATGTGCACACTTTATTAAAAAGCTCTAGCTTTGCCCTATTATTGTTTGCATTTGTTATTTAGCCTTTTATTGTTTATTTCTAATCTTCCTACATTAACATTTTGTTTCTTAGTTTCTTTATCTATAAAATGGTGGTAGCAGTAATATCCTAGGGTTGTTAATTTCACTGTTTGTAAAATTTTAGAATTATGTCAGGCGCAGAGAAAACGCTATAGAAATGTTTGAATGAAGAAAATGTTCCCAGCTTCTTTTCCATTCTGATAAAAAATTTGGATTAATATGCCATTGTACCTGTATGTGGCAGCCCATGCAGACCACGATATTTAAAATCCTAGGACCCATCTTTTAATTATTTTGAAGAAAAAGGCATTTTTGAATTGCAAGCTATGGAGAGCAGTCAATGCCATATTGAGAACTTAGGTGAGAAAGATGCCAAAAATAAAAAATTGAAAATCTCAGTCGCTAGATAGTGGTTGCAACTTTTTAGGATTATCTTTGGCCCATGTAAATTGCAAAAGCAGACATGAACGTTGACAACACAAACCTGGCTAAAATATGACTCTCAAATATGAACGTCTGCTAGTATAAAAGAATTTAATGATAATAAAACCTGAGGAAATAAACATTAGAAAAGAGTAGGTTATTTTCTCTTCCTTAAAAGTCCTGAACTTTAATTTCAGCATTCCTAGTCACAGGATAAAACATCTGTTCTAATGGAAAAATAACAAAAACCCATTTCTGAAAAGCCTCCCTGGGAATGTTTCACATGAGTAGATGGAAATCTGTATTCCATTTTTAGGTAACTACTCTTTCTGGATTTAAAAAAGCCAGTGGTCAAAATACACAAATGTCACACTTGCCTTCAATCATGACACTCTAATAGGCACAAACGCTGCAACACCATCGTGTTTAATTAACTCATTCATTTATCCTTTCTTTCTGAAAACACAGTGACATCCAGGCACTGGGAATGCTTCAATCAAACACTTAATCCCTGCTTTCAGGCGTTCACACTTTAGCCAGGAAGTCAAACACCACACAATTAAGATATGATGCGCTTAGCTCTGTGACAGAGGTAAATACAGGGTGGGATGGAGGAGAGAGGATGAATCCAGACCAGCAGTGTCAGGGAAGGTGACGTCTGAATGGTGTCTCTGAAGGCCCCACTAGAATAGCCAGGCAAAGGTTCTTCAGGCAGGAGAAATAATTTGTGCAAAAGCAGAGATGGGTAAAAAAGCATGTGCAATTGATTAGACAGAATTAATCTATGTCACACACAGAACCTCAGCATGTTGTCTGTATTTCTGTTAGCATGAATATTATATGTACTTTTAATGACCTACATGCATGTCTCCCTCAGCAGACACTAACCTAGAAGCAGGCCAATCCATCCATATACCTCCCTTTTTGTCTTGCACTTATAACTTGCCTGCATAGGTTTGATGGAATGAATGAATGAACACATATGAGTGAGATTTCACAAGAAACACCTGTGAAATATACACTCCCCCAAACACCCATTGAGCTACTCATCAATAAGAGGAGCCCCTTTGATTTTTGCAAACATGGACCCATTCCCAGGGACAGGACATGGAATGAGTCTCTTAATCTTTTCAAAGAATGTCATCCCGCAGACATTTTTGTGGTCATGTGGAAAAAGGGTCTGGGAAATGTGCTCTCACATGGCATGGCTGGAATGAGAAATGGGAACTATTTTGCCTTCTACACAGTTTTTGGAAAAGGCAATAACACACACACACACACACACACACACACACACACACACACCAGCATCAATGTTGGTCAACATTCTCAGTGTCTGAGTTGAAAGGTGCTATAAACAGGGAAAAGTCTCATAGGTCATATTGACCCAGGCCACTTGCCAAAAGGAGCTAACAGATTGGCAAGTCAAATCACGCCAGGGCTTGTGAGCGCTGTCTCATTGCTTGGGAGTCCCAACCAGCATTTGTAAAAATTGTTCTGAAGAGAGAGCCCCCTTCCCCAGCACAGTCCGGGGCCCTAGCCTGGTCCAACAGAGAAAGAGGCTCATGTCAGAGCATGAGCCAGGCTCTGCTTCCTGTAGGCAACTTGCAAAGGAAAGCTTTAAGGATACGGAGCTGGGAGTTTCTGGGAAGGGAAGGCCCATCATGTAAAAGTAATTTTTTTTGAAAAAGTGGAGCGGAGGGCAGTGATGACTTCAACATTAGCTCTCCGGGGAGTTTCTGTGCCCTGGAGTCAGCTAATCGTGGTTATTAGAAGGAAATGTTCCCTGATCCTCGGGAAGCGATCCTTCATCCTGGAGCCGTGGAGGCCTTGCCTTCACTTGAATCTTGGGTGGAATAAAGCACGCCCGGATTCAGCCTAACACTCAGAACTGTTGATTCATGGGCGTGTGTGTTTTCTACGTAAGTGGATTGGCTCCTGGCTTCTAACCCCCAGCCCAGCCCCCCTTGGATAGAAGAGCATCGCTTTATGAGGACAGCTGGGATGTCAGCTTCATTCTTTCCTCCTCCTCTGAACAATGTAATAAAAATCTCACTTTTCTGTGGTTTTTTTCTTATTCTTTCTCCAGGGCTTTTATTTTCCTTCTCTAATTCAGAGGCATGCTGGAAATTTTGCTAAATCTGAAAGGAAAACATTTTTGAAAACTCTTAAGATTAAAGTAGGAGTAGGGAGTAATTTCTGATCTGGGATAAGCTCCACTAACCAGCTTTCTCATCCCAAGTGTAAAACACAATAAAACTAATATCTGGGAGAAAAAGAGAACGGAGTTTACAGTTACCCAGTGAAGTCCCTTTCACACTGACCAGAAGGTAAAGACCATATCTTCCCTATCTCGCCAGCCAGAACATTGAGCATCATACTGTGAGCATGCATAATGCGCATTGAAATTCAGAGACTGCCTAGTTTTGCAGTTTGCATACTTATATTCATTCATGCAATCAGGCACATACAGACTGTTGACATTATTATTATCCAAGATTAAAAGTATAAATGGAAACTAAAAGACGTTGCTCTCAAGAGACCTTCTTTCTACCATCTGCCATGCTAGGTGAGACGCATCTGTTTCATTTTCACACATTTCTTTGCTCGGTTCGATCTAGCACCAAAAGAAAAACATGCATAGATTTGGGGGGAAGGGTGGGGTCCTGTTCTTGCTGGGATTAGTTGTCAGGCATTTTAAAAAGGATTGTCTTCCCAGAAACAGAGGACAGCTATGAAAATTATCCAAACGCTGGCTGTAAGGGGAACTTGACCTCTGACCCAGACTAACCCAGCAGATGCAGACATCCTTCCCATCGGCCCTTCATCTCTGACCCTCTATGAATCTTGAAGAACCTGGAATTGGACTTGTTCCTCAGTCCATGCAATGATGGCCTATGCTTATAAGCAACTGGTCCTGTCTCATTAAAGGTTCTTCCCGCAGGGATCTGATTGGCATTCGTTTTTTTTGTTTGTTTTTTCTCATTCGCTTCTTCTCAAAAATGACTTGATTCTCTATCAAGACACTACTTTCACTTTATTACGCTAACTATTCTACCAGATCTCAAGACAAGCTAGGAGCTATTGAGGTGGCAACTGGCCCACGCAGTGAAAACAAAACAAAATAGGACCCACAAACTTTAAACTCCTTTTCCCTCCTCCCCCCTCCCGCCATGAAAAGAAGATATGAAAGTGAAGATATAGCGAAACTAGTGTCTTTGCTAATTGCATAACTTTTCACCCAGTTGTACTGATGTCATACTAGGAACTGGATGCTATTATCTTTGATTTCTGATAAACCTGAAAAGCAAGTTCAACACATGGTAAAGCATGTGGCCTTTGACAGGCAGTGACTTACAGAAGAGAATAACAAACAGTTATTTGGAGAGCGTCAAGCTACTTGGAGAGTGTTATATGGTTCATCAGGGATCATTTTAAAGGTGACTGTTCAGAGCCTCCCTCTCAAAGACACCTACACAAAGCCATCAGCTGCAGTGACACTGGGGACTTACATCTTCCCAGCATAACGGTTTTTGTGACAGCCCTTTCCAAAAGACAACGCGACAAAAACCAAGGCAAAGCACAAAGAGTGAAAACAGATGCTGCTTCATTTTCTGTTGCACCCAGACCTTGAAAAGTCAAAACAGAGCACTCTACCCAGCTTCAAGTCAGCTGTCCTTTCTGCAACACACAGAACAACTTCACCTGTAGAAGAATCTGAATGCCCCCTGTATCTTTAACAGCCTTCCCAACAATATACAAGGAAGAGTTAAATATTCAGGCTTTGAGAACAAAGAGCTGTGATTAGGTGGAAGGAAAATCATTGGAAAAATGGTTTGGTATATTGATCTACCCTCACCCTGATTTCAAATTTTTTTTTTTTTGAAAAGTAAAGCTGTATGACCGTTCACCCAGGGACTTTGGTGTAATACAGGACAAGCAGACTTGTAACTGCTCCTGTAATTCTAGTGCCTTAAGAGAAGCAGTGACTTGGTCATATTAGAGAGCACCTCTGCAAATATGCCGCCCAGACCCCAGGAGGTTAATTTGGAAAACACATATCGCATCTGTGTAAGTCCTGCCCACGAAACTCATTGTTTTCATGTTTTCTAAAATCTTTCAATTAAAAAACATTTTCCCCACACCTTTGTTGTTATTGTAGCTCAGCCTCATACTGAATGGTTAGGTGTAACTTGCTCCCTCCCTCTTCCTTCCCCTGAAGTTTGGCTGGTAAATGTCAGCCTTGCTAACAACTGTTCCCCAATGAAAGTGCTGCTGTGCACCAGGGAGCCGCTCAGGATGCTGCCTGTACGTCTCCAGGAGGCAAAAGGGGCAGGTCCCTGTACCCCTCGGAAGGAGCAAGTTTCCTGCTCACCAGGATGGTTGTTATGCAGACAGGCTCTGGGCATTCTTCAGTTCTCACTCTTATGCATTTCAATACGCAAGTTTTATAAGCAAAGAATGTCAGAGTTTTCAACACACACAAGCCTTCTAAGCCACACAATATAACTTCTCCCAAAATATTTTTTTTAATTTGTTTTATTGATTAAGTTTTTACATATGTGTCCTTATCCCCACGTTACCCCTATCCCCCCCACTCATGTCCTCACGTCCCTGTTGTCCGTGTCCATTGGTTAGGCCTATATGCTTGCATATATAAGACCTTTGGTTGATCGCTCCCCCTTACCCCCACCCTCCCCTACCTTCCCTCCGAGGCCCGACGGTCCGATCGATGCCTCTCTGACTCTGGATCTGTCCCTGTTCATCAGTCTATGTTGTTCTCTATATTCCATAAATGAGTGAGATCATGTGGTATTTATCTTTCTCTGACTGGCTTATTTCACTTAGCATAATGCTCTCCAGTTCCATCCATGCTGGTGCAAATGGTAAGAACTCCTTCTTTTTTACTGCAGTGTAGTATTCCATTGTGTAGATGTACCACAGAGTTTTAATCCACTCATCTGCTGATGGGCACTTAGGCTGTTTCCAGATCTTAGCTATGGTGAATTGTGCTGCTATGAACATAAGGGTGCATATATCCTTTCTAATTTGTACTTCTAGTTTCTTGGGATATATTCCTAGAAGTGGGATCACAGGGTCAAATGGGAGTTCCATTTATAGTTTTTTGAGAAAACTCCATACTGTTCTCCAAAGTGGCTGCACCAGTCTGCATTCCCACCAACAGTGCACGAGGGTTCCTTTTTCTCCACATCCTCGCCAGCACTTGTCGTTTGTTGATTTGTTGTTGATAGCCATTCTGACAGATGTGAGATGGTACCGCATTGTCATTTTGATTTGAATCTCTTGGATGATTAGTGACTTTGAGCATGTTTTCATATGTCTCTTGGCCTTCCTTCTGTCTTCTTTTGAAAAGTTTCTATTTAGGTCCGTTGCCCATTTTTTGATTGGGTTGTTTGTCTTCCTTTTGTTTAGTTGTATGAGTTCCCTGTAAATGTTGGATTAATCTCCAACATTTAATCTCCAAAATATTTCTTTGCAAAATGGTCAATCAGACTTAGGAACAGGGAGATGGCAGAATTATACCTTTCAAGAGACATCGATTAAGCCCTATCAACAGACCTGTTTCTTCACCTTACAGATGAAGAAATGGAGCTCAAGGTGTCCGCAACGAGTAAGAGACAAAATGAGATCTTGAACCCAAGTCTGATTCCAAAGCCTGTATATTTTACATCTGATAGACACTGTTTTTAACATTTTCACAGCTGTAGGAGCAGGGTTCTATGTGCTAGTAATGATAGATCTATGTTTGCAGTAACAGCATTACGAACTATGAGGCTAAGTTTGGGAAGCTGGTTTCTAGGTGGTTTTGTGTGCGTATATGTGTTTAAGCAGATGCCCTGCTCTTCTATATTATTTCTCTCAAATAAAATATAAATAACATTTGGTCTAAAGATTAAACCTTGTTTGATGTCACCCCACCAATGCTGAATGTGATTTGTCTAAACCTAGGAATGACAACAGGAGAATGGCCCACTGCCACAGACAGAAAGAGGGAGATCCCAGTGTTTACATATGAGATAATGTGGCCTTTCTTCTGGTCCCTGTATTCCAAGTTAAATAATCACTCTTGATTAAACAGAGTACAATATTCTGCTCATACAAGGTAAGGGCACTTGTAGTGCTTTCGATTTTGTCCATTTCTGTTCACTACACACTGATAATGTGGGCCCTACAACAAAATAAATGGTTAATCCAATCAATTGAGATAGAAATGAAAATTGCCCCAGTGGCCAGTGGGAATCAAGAAAAGATGGAATTTTTTACTTTTCATTTGGCTTTTTTTCCATGGTGTTTAATATTTTGCCTGAAATATTTTACATGATCTGATTGGAGATTAAAAGCCAAAATAATGTTTGAGATACAAGTAATATTGCAGAAAACCTCTCAGAGAAAAATGTTAGAACCAGAAGAGCTCCTAAGGGCAAGAGTTGAGGACCCTGAGTTGGTGCCCTGTGCTGTGCATTCTTTAATACCCAGACCAAGAATATTGTCTGTCTCATAGCAGATAGTAGTAGAGAACAGCTACCTGTTCAATGAATAAATGGAATATTTTACTTAATGAATTCAGCAGTTTCTAGAGCTGAGCTTTCATTCCATTCTTTTTTACTCAATTTAATCTTCAAAGAGAAGAGGCTTTATTATAGGGACCATCCCACATCTGCAGGAAAGCACCTTCTGTTGATTTGTTTCTGATCCAAGCTGCAAACGCAGACCAGGACACCACAGATAGGATTGCTATGGCTTGATGAGCATTTATTTTGAGAGGTAACCATGCTGGGAACATGCTTATGTTAAAACTACTATGTGAGCGTCCTTTCAAGTGCAACCATTGATTGTAGAAGAGGGTTCGGTGACTCCTTTGACAGCAAGAGAAAAGATTTGGCTTCCCCTTAATAGTTGGAAATTTAAGTTCTAAGGTACTAGTCTAATGAACTTTGTATCAGGTGTCTTAGTTCTACCTATTCCTGAGCTAAGAGGAACAATTATGTTCACATACAGTCCATTCAGAACCATGCTTAAGGTCACTTTCAATTGAAACCAAATGACTATGGACCAACCATGTGCAACCTGGAACAACCGATGATTCCAGTGCTCTACGGATTGTAGGTCCAACCAAAGTAATGATTAAACCAGCTCTGCACACGTATTCTTCATCACACTCTCAACTTAGACATAGGGAGGTGGATGCGACCATGGGCAGGCTGGAATCATGCCTTCAGGCCATTATGAATGCAATTTGGAGTCAGACTTGAAAAACTGACTTCCTAAGGTCCTTACGTAATGTCTGCCCTCTTTCAAAGGAGTAATAGGTCAGCAAGTCATCATCCCCCCGCCCCCCCGCCTTTCCTAAAAGGTTTGTAAAATAATTCGGAGTTCAATAAGGGATGTTATACTGAGCATCCAAATCTTGTTTGTCTGACAGAGAATACTGAAAAGGTTGTAATACCCACCATGCTAGCAGTCTATCAGTAGGTATTTATTGAACAATAACACCTTGAGACAAAAGTAAAATAAACCTTTACTGTGAAGCTTGCGGTATCTAGTTGAGTAGAAAAGTCAAACACAAATATGGTAAGTATAGAGCGGGACAAGCCAGTCCAGGTGCAGAATTAAGTGCTTGGTTCAGATATGAGTGAGTCGAGTATCTAAAGCAGCTGTTTGGTATGTGGGCAGCACCCTAGTTATGTACTCGGAAAAACAATGAGAGTTAGGCATTTACAAAGGTCCATTATCCATAATGCCCCGAGTCATAGACTTAAGTATATAAACCCATGATGTGTTATTGTTCCAAGAGGAACAATATCTAGGCAGCCAGGGATACACCTGCCCAGAAGCTCCCTGTAGAGCAGGGGTCCTCAAACTTTTTAAACAGGGGGCCAGTTCACTGTCCCTCAGACCGTTGGAGGGCCGGACTATAGTTTAAAAAAAAACTATGAACAAATTCCTACGCACACTGCACATATCTTATTTTGAAGTAAAAAAACAAAACGGGAACAAATACAATATTTGTATTTGCATGTGGCCCGCGGGCCGTAGTTTGAGGACGCTTGCTGTAGAGGGTAATCCTATTCCAGATTCTCTCAGCCAACCAGCAGGGAAAAGGCTGTGTGTGTGTGTGTGTGTGTGTGTGTGTGTGTGTGTGTGTGTGTAGACAAGGACAAGGGGGTCCTTAGCTCCAACTCACGACACCAAGATGGCAGTGTCATGAAGGCTAGAGCAAGGGGCAGGGGAGGATGACAGAGGAAGACTGGAGGAGGGAAAGCTGGAATGGGGGCTCCGCAGGCATGATCATGAACATCCATCCTGGCTACTGGGAGGATGCAAGTTTGTCTCCTCTCCCACCTGCTCTGCGATAACTCACCGGTGACACAAAGCTGGGCACTTCCTTCCTCTGCACAAGGACAGAACAGTGTAATGACAAAGGGGAACTGCTCTTTCCTGCTTAAACTCCTGGCTGGCTGTAGAGGGCAGAGAGGAAGGAGGGAGACGGAAGGCACTGCTCCCTTCGTTTCACTGATCATCACTGATACCACTGCCTGGCCCAGCCACAGGTCTGATCCTAGTTCCTGCAGGGATTCTGGGAAGGGGAGGAGCATACTCGAAGTTGAGAACCTTTAATGGGAGGTGATCTGAAGGAACAAGGACAAGAAAAGGAAGTGGATTTTAGAGTGAAAGTAGCCTGTGGGTCCTCTGGCTTAGAAACCATTTCTGCTCTCCCCTTCCTCTGTCCTCCTGGGTGCTGCAAACCAAGTGTGGTGCTTAGGGTAAGGTGGTCTGTTCTGGAAATTAACCTGCAGGGGACCTGGATTCACAACAGTGTTTTCATGAATTTTTATCCAAAAGAACAAATAAATCCACCCATGGAGAATTATTCCTTGGGCTTCACACACAAAATGAACTACTCATCTGCTTTGCTATTCAACAGAATCACATTTGCGGAAAGCTAATCATTGTCATTAAAAACTCTGACACAGAGAAAAGGGTTTTATGACTAGCTTTGTACATTCTGCTGAAGAAAAGACAAACTATAGACATTCTACCAGGTAAGATCTGGCTTCAGTGTGGCTCACTCGTGTGAGATGAGGTGTTCTTGTTGGCGGTGACTTGGCAGAAATTCTCCCCCAACTCCTACCCCAGCACCGCCTCCACTTCTACCTTTGCTGAAACACCGAAGCTGAGGATAACTTCAAACTGAGCATAACTCATATGTTGTGCGGGAGCCAGCACATCCTGGCTGTTGAGAATGAAACCCACCTATCTCTTCCCAACTCTGAGCTCAGTGAATTCATGTTAGTAGCTGAAGTCATCCCCAGTGGAAGATTTTACATCATGGGAACAGGCAAATGCTACAAATTGGGACTTTCCTTTGAGAGGGCCAGGTTATCAGTACACCCTGGGGAAAAGTGAGCAGTGTTTTTCAGAGGACCTTTTAAGATGTTGCTACTGAGTCACTAGAGAATATTATTATAGGTTCTACAAAAATATACAATAGGTAAGAAGTAATTTTAAGGCTCAAATACAATGGTTCTTTTATCACTCAAATGTGTTATAAAGTCATAAGTGATATTACTCTCCTTTGGGGAAAGAATAGGAATATAAGCTAAAAAAATAATTAAAAAAGCAGATAGATTAAACAAGTCCTGATTTTCAAAGAATAATTTGCTTTGATAGAGTCAAAACAAAGAGATAAAAAATGTTAAATTACTTGCACTAATGCTTCTGGTTTAAAAATATATTAGTATGGTTTATGTTACAATGCAAAGGGCAAAATTTTTTCTTTGAAGTTACAAACATAACTTCACATTTGGGGGATAGTGAAGGAATCCCAAAAGGCCTCTAACAACTTTTTCACGAGCTTGCACTTCAAAACCTTAAATACCTTATTTGCTATATACCGGTGACATTGAGACAATCTCATTAAAATACACATTGGTTCCCTGGAAAGGTAACATATGTTTTGAAAAAAGATTCTCTATATCTTTCTATATCTATATCTATATCTATATCTATATCTATATCTATATCTATATCTATCTATATCTATATCTATCATCTCTCTCTCTCTCTCTCTCTCTCTCTCTCTCTCTCTCTATATATATATATATATATATATATATATATATATATATATATATATATATTCAGATTAGTGAACAGCTTGAGAGTGGGGTGGAGGACAAACATTTTTGTAGGTAGTTAGACCTAGGAGAAATCTTGAACAAGTGTTCTACTGGAGCAGTCAGAGGTCTGGAATAGTGAATTTAGGACAATGAGAGCCCTTGCAAGGGTGTGAAGAGAGGAGTTTTGCCTGTGATTTTTTGGGCCTCAAGTTTGTGAGCTGGACAGTTGGTTCCACTAAACCAAGGACTCTGTATTGTCCTCACTACTGTGCTTTGATAGGCCTTGATCATATTCAAGTTCAATAAATATCTGTTTAATAAATGAGGACTATAGTACGAAAGGCAAAAGTTAACTGTTTTTCAAAAGTCTTTCCGTGTTTTTATATTTGTTTAGAAATAGGTGAAATAACACACTTTTGGACAAATCTTCTATTTGACCCACTTATAGCATCAGTTCTCACAAAAATGTGAAGAAAACATCAGATTTTAAACTTATGTTCTTTCTACATGATTACTTCATCCCCTCCTCTAGATGACAAAGCAAAGATGATGAGTTGTCAAAGAAGTCTGAGGCAGAATCAGGACCAGGTTTACAATAATGACATCCTGGGTAAGTTGCTGCTTTCTCACCACCCAGTTTAACTGTCCCAGCAGTCTTTTTTGAAAGCACAAAAGAAAGAGCATTGCAGCAAAGGGAAACTGGGTCTCTACAAAACAACAGTGCATTTTTTTGAAGCCAGAAAACAGAGAATATTTTAGTCACTGTAGGTAGTTTTATGTTGTCATCAGGAATTGAAGCACCCTTAAAGAGCTCATGACTATGTTTAATAATGAGTAATGAATTTTCCTCATTTTTCATAGGTACTCTGAAGTAGCGCACATCTGTATCTTCCTGTCTTCACCTTTGGTAAACAGCAGTTAAAAACCAAGACCAAAAATGTTTCAATCAACTTGGTTAAACTCTAATTGACACCTGGCAATTGTGGTATTTTCTCTATATTGTGTGTCTGGGATAGAAATGTATAACTACAGGGCATATTTTCTAGACATAAAAATTTGGTAATATAAACAGGCAACGTTTATGCCAGCCGTGGGCAAACTACGGCCCGCGGGCCGGATCCGGCCCGTTTGAAATGAATAAAACTATTGAAAAAAAAAGACCGTACCCTTTTATGTAACGATGTTTACTTTGAATTTATATTAGTTCACACAAACACTCCATCCATGCTTTTGTTCCCGCCCTCCGGTCCAGTTTAAGAAGCCATTGTGGCCCTCGAGTCAAAAAGTTTGCCCTTCCCTGGTTTATGCCAAGGAACCATCTGCATTCTTGATTATTAAGAAGTGTTGTCTCATTGTGAGCCTACAATGAAAAGCCACAGGAGAAACAAATGGAGGGTGTGTCCACAGTGTTAAATCAGTGGTTCTAAGAATTTATGACTCTGTGGCTTGATACCTCAGTTTCATACTATGTTCAATAAAATTTTAAAAATGAAAACAAAGTCTATACATTAGTAATAGAGAGGTAAGTTTCCCTGCTGACATTCTAGAAGTTATCTGAATCCCAAACTGAAAGTCTCTTGATAAAACCTAGGGCTCCATTGTCATGATATAACCCACTCCCATTTTTGGACCAGTCACTGGGACATTTTTTCTTAAAGAGGCAGGAAAGTGGGGGACCTTTCTATAAATGGCCTAGTGAGCATCTGCATTTTGAAATGGTCTCATGGTGACTCAAGAGCAGTACTGCTTCAGTGGCCTCTGGAAGAACCACAGGACCGCAAATATTTAAAGAATAAATCCCCATGTCCCTCCAAAAGCCCTCTGTTATCTTATGTGAATATATTTTATCCGTTGGATTTTTCCATTATTGTAAAGCTTTCATTATATTTTCATCACCCAAGTTAGATGGAGTCACTCAACTTTTACTGTGAGGTTGAAGTCATCCCCAATCATAACAATACTTAGATTGTTGGAAAAGCACCTTTACCTTGTTCACCACCTAGCCGCTCACTTTTAAATTCTTACAAGTTGCAAATCGGAAAAAAACACCTGTACATCAACATGTCCCATTAACGTCTAGCACCGTGTGATTAGCTGTATAATTATCTATTTTTAGTCATTACATGTACATGGTAAGTTAAATATAAACTACATAAGGAGTTTTACAGGAAATATAGTGGAAATAAAGAAAGAAAAGAGAGAGGAAAAGCTAAGCCCTGGGATCAATATACAGAATTTTCTCTTTCTGTGACATATACAGTCTCATCAGGGCAATGTCAAAAGGAAACACATCTTTTTCAGGATTCTTTGACCTCTGAACACATACTAAAAGAGTCTTCAAATGCCACTGCTGACAAGACAGACTATTGATCCGTCCTTTCATTGTATTTTCAGCGCATCATAATGCCATGGCCTTTCGGAAGGTTCAGCAATAAAACTACAAAGCAACCAGGGTATCTCATGTAGGGCTCTGGGCTTTGTCTCCAGCGTCAGAGCTGGATTAGGGGTCATGCTGCTGTGAAATGGCTGCTTCTGGAGACACCCCTAGAGACACCCTTGCCACTTGCCATGAATTATATGGCTATCCATCATGGGGACAAATCTAGCCCGGGAAAGCTCACTTCAGAATGAATGTGGTGTGGCTTGAAGACCTAATACAGAGAAGTGCACCCAGAGGAGTGATTGTGATCTTTCAAATCAATAAAATCTCGGAAGCTTTCTGTAAATTGCCTTCAGAAAAAATGGTTCCCTTCTCAACACATAACTGTACTTTTTCATTCGTCTTTTGTTAAGTCATTCTGACCAAAGGGCTGGACCAGGGATTTTAGACCTGAAATAGTGCCAATGTGTACTAAAAAGAATGTTCTATTATCTTAAGAAACTTGGGCCGAAACCGGTTTGGCTCAGTGGATAGAGCATCGGCCTGTGGACTGAAGGGTCCCAGGTTCGATTCCGGTCAAGGGCATGTACCTGGGTTGCGGGCACATCCCCAGTGGGAGATGTGCAGGAGGCAGCTGATCGATGTTTCTCTCTCATCGATGTTTCTAACTCTCTATCTCTCTCCCTTCCTGTCTGTGAAAAATCAATTAAAAAAAAAAGAAACTTGGTAATAAGAGCATCTATTCCATCCTCAGGAAGGGCAGAGAGAACAGACATTTAGAAATTCATCCTCAGATGACTTGGAGAGACCGTAAAGCATGTTACAGGAGGGCCTGCGAAATTCTCCACCTTAAATCTGAATTACTTTCCCCCTCGTTTTGTTTCAGGGGCCTTCTTTCCCTTCCTTGAGTAGGTCATTTTTTTTCCTGCCACAAAATCCCTGCACAAGCCGTTTCTTCTGTCTGGAATGCTTTTCCTATACTGTTCATTTTTCTAAATCTTACTTGTACTGCAGGTTTGTTTGTTTTTTAAAATCTAAATGCTACTTCCTTTGCAAAGAATTTGCCTGACACCTAATCTAAATCAGCCCCCACTTTCCATCTTTTATTAAACCCTTTAATTTTTAGCATTTTTTTTTTTTTTTGCCATCTGCATTGACACTTTCGGTTTATCTCTTTTCTGATTTGTGTGTCTCCTACTGGCATGAAAGCCTCTCAAAGGCAAAGACCATGGATAGTAACACACGGTGGAAACTATAAATACTTGCAATGTTATAGAATTAAAAAAAAATGATTGAGTGGAGTCTATGAAAAAAAAACACCTGACAGCCATATTGTGGATTTTAAATAAAGTTGTACTGATGTTACTGTGTTCAATTAAGAACATTAAACTTGAAGTTTTGGAGTTTGTACACAAATCAGGAAAAGTTTCAATTATTCATGTTTTAAAATAACATTTTTCTCAATGGAAACATGAGGTGAAATTGCAACACTTCTATGGTCCCTTAATGTAAGGGATTTTATTATCTAGTTTTATGGGGTTTTGTAAGCACAAGAAAAATCACTGTATTGATGCTAAGTGAAGGGTAAAGATTGAAGCAGCTTCGTTAAGCTTTTGATCTAGTTTCTCTCTGGTTTCTTCAAGGCAACTGAAGTCCTTGATTGGGTACCATTTATGGGTGACTATTTCACTGCTGTCCAGTCAGAGGCATATACATGAAGTAGGTTTTATAGACTTATCAAGGGTATATTCACTCACATAATTTTATGTCATCAGAAAGAAAAATAAAGTCAAACTCTGTAAAACAAGGTATCCAGGTGTTACTTTAGAAACAGTACGGACTGGTACAGAGTTAAAGGCGATTTTGATTATTATATTATATGATTTTGATTATGTGGCAGTTTCAGTAAGTTTTGAGTAGAGAACGTGCTGGGATCAACAGAATCTATGACAACCTATTTAGTGCTTTAAATAAAGTGCTGCAATAGTAATAGGGAAACCAACTAGATTTTGCTGCTCATTCCCCCCAACTGCAATGAAATATCTTTATGGTCAAAATTAGCATGGAGATTAGGTACACATACCCTTTAAGCCAGCAATTCTACTGTGAAGAGTTTACCTTACATTTTGTTTCATAGTACATAAAAATCCTTCTTAAAAAAATAATATATATATATATTAAATTTATTGGGATGACATTGATTAATAAGATTATATGTTTCAAGTGTACCTATATATGATATACTTGATGCATTCTATAATGCATCACCTGTATATGGTATTGTGTGTTCACCACCCAAAGTCAAGGCTCCTTTTGACACCATATATTTGACACCCTTAACCTCTTTACTTTCCACAGTCCACACTTAGGATACATTACATATAGAGACACAGCTATCATTAAGGCCTAAAGGCAAAACTCCTGCCTCCCGCTACTTCTCCAATAGCTCACTCTTGTGAGCAGAGATGAGGGAAGAGAGAGGGCAGGGCGTCCCTAAGCAAAGGAGGCTGCTGCTGGTCAAGAGAGAAAGGCTTCCTTAGTGTCCAGGTGCCACATTGAGAATTTGAGAATTGCCCTTACCGCCCATAAAAATCACTATTTCTCTCGGGCTTTGGCTAGATCACCTAATAATTTTCTCAGGTTTGCAAAGAAATAAGGAACAGGTCTCAATCCACTCTCCTTAATCCATTTAGTCAGATCTGATTTGCACTGTACATTAGTACTCCCTCCATGGCAACTGAAGAATATTAAAAGTGATCCTAGAGGGAAAATATGCTAGCAAGTGCTTCAGGTATTCTTCTCTTAACTAAGAGAGCCCAAGGGCAGAATGACTAGATCCCAACATTTCTAGGAATAGCATCTCCTTGTTGAGAACAACCTGAAATATGCACATACTGCTGCCCAACTTTCAAGAAGAATGTCTAGCGATTTAATCAGAGTAAAGATACCAGCCAAGCAATAGCAGTAAACTGATCTCTATTTCATGAAGACGTTATGCCTCATTTAAGAGCTCTATTAAACTTCCAGTTAAAATGAGATTTTGCTACCTTCTATGGCTCCAAGAAACATTTTTCTATTTTTTTTTCTGTTAACTATATGGGTAAGAAAAACTAGTTTGTGGTCTCTTCCAAATCTCTAGTAACTGGGTGACTTTCAGTAAGCAGAAATTTGAAATTGCAACTGAATGCTACATTGCATATTTTCTATATACAAATGCATGCTAACGAATGGGAACACTAGGAATAGATACTCTGTACTTAAAACATCCATCATTTCTTCTGAAATTGTGTTGGGAAAAAATACTGAATAGAAAAGATTCATTATCTAATACACAAAATTCAAACTGTTGCTTTAAGGCAAGCAGAAAAGAGTAAAAATGTGCCTCCCTACAGAATATCTTTAAGCAAAAACCTAAGTCATGCAGAACTGAGCAAAACTGAAGTTACTGAAGCCAAAATTTTCATTTGTTCATTGGTAATTGACCCACCTCTTAACATGCCTTCATAATACAATTTCCTAAATTCTACTTCTGCTTCTTTATGATTTCTCTTTTTTCCAAATAAAAAAAAATTGAAAAAAATCTGCTAAAAATGTTCAATGGAAATAAAACAGCGAAGTCATTTTAATTAATTGTATTTGTTCTAAAGCTAGATAGCTATAGCTTCATGCAGTGTTTTATATTTATTCCTGTAATTCTCCTTACTTTATTTTTTACTTCTTTTCCATCCATGAGAATTGTTTGTTAAGCCTAAAACTGTCTTGTAGTGTCTTTGCTCTATCTCCTTCCTTTATGCCATCATCAAGTTCATTAATTACCAGGTATTTTCACCCAGGTAGTTGACAAAGCATTAGATTGCAAGGACTGCCTGTTGTATGCCACTCCACTATAGACTCCCTCTAGGCCAGGTTGACATCAAACACCACACTTTGGTGTGGTTGTTACTTAATAATTGCATAATCCAGCCCTTCTTGACCTCATATTTCTCTGTTTTGGTCATGTGAGTGTAATGCTAGGTTTTCTTAAATATCTTGCTGAACTGAATATTCATGGTATCTCCTGATCTTATCACTAGGAAGTATGTCAAAGGACATAGAAACAGAAAGTGGATTCCTTGAGGTCAGACACTGTATCATATCCATCCCTGAATTCCCAGTTCCAGACCCAATCACTGAATGACATGTAAATATATGTTCAATAATTGTTTATTGGGAGAATCATAGGGTTTCAAGGAAGTTACTGTGTGGTCCTAGCTATACTGCTTTCTTGCTCATGTCTGAGATTCTGATTTCTAAATGTGAAACAAAAAAGTGCTAGAAAGTTCAAAGATCTCTTTAAGATATAAAATTCTATCTCAATTGACCATTCCATACCTTGTAATAAAATGGGATGATGACCCATATCCCTAACTCTACGTAGATTTCTGAAAGAAATTTTGTGTGTGGCTGTGTGTGTGTCAATACATCCTCAAATAAAAATGGTGTGTCGTCTTCATATTGTGTAAAGCAAATATTTAACCCCATATCTACAAACTCAATATGGTGCCAAAGATCTGTAAGTTTGAAAAAAATAATGCAGATTGGGTTTTATGGTCTACTCTAGCTGTTTAACATATACTAGTATACCTGGTAAATATGAGTTTACATACCCTAAAACATATTACTAAAAGCACAGTGATCTCATCATTAGTAGATTGACAATCCAAGGGCTGAGTGAACTTTTCATGTCTCATCTTTAATCAGTCTGTCCAAGAAGAGGGGCTACTATTTTAATACATTAAGAATGAAGAATTCTATGCTCAATTAAGAAAAAAAATGTATGATTTAAATGTGAGCTTCATACAGTCTGGGAGAACTATGAAATGCATTTTCTAAAAAGACCCAGTGTTTCTGTTTACTGGGCTAGTTAGTATGTGGGTGACAGAAATGGGGCACACACATCAAATACAAATTGGCTTTGTCCAGCAAATTGCTTCCACCTGCCTCCTACTGGGAGTTACACTGACTTCTTGGCTATTTTCTTCTCATAAATGGATTTGGATATAGGATTGGAAAACTGGGTATACAGTACTTTCAGAAGCTTTAGTTTAATGGGGTTTATGAGGAAAATATGCTATTTCCATTAAAAGAGAAATTTACTAAAATAAATTTTTGAGGGGGAAGACTGAGGCATTTGGGAAATAGATGAAGGTATTAATCTCAGGGGGAAAAACATACACAGACAGCATTCACCACCATTTTGCTGTCCCTCAAGCTGATGAATTAGTTTAATCTTTTTCAATAAGTTCCAGATAAGGAACTGGAACTACCATTTACTCTATTTTGAAAGAAATTAAAAGGCTATGGTTTCAACATTATGGTCAACGTTTATTAACATGTAAAATGGTAATAACTTACATACTCTGGAGCACTAATGTAGGATGACAGGAGAGACAGTGCAGGAAAGCATGTTGAAAACTGTAAAAGTTTCTATGGAGATTAAAATTGTAGAGTACTATTATTGATGGTAAAATAAAATAAGTGATCACTTATTTAGAATTTAGAAACGTTTCTCACGAACACTCAGAATACTTGGCTGGTGTGGCTCAGTAGTTGAGTGTCAACCTATGAACCAAGAGGTCACTGGTTCAATTCCCGGTCAGGGCACATGCCATAGTTGCGGGCTGGATCCCCAGCAGGAGGTGTGCAGGAGGCAGCTGAAGGATGATATTTCTCTCTCATCCATGTTTCTCTCTACCCCTCTCCCTTTTTCCTGTCTCTCTAAAAATCAATAAAAACATTTTTTAAAAAGAACACACAGAGTGAATGATGTAGATGTTTACAGCAACTAGTCAGTTAGTCCATACTCTGCCCTGGACCTCATTGCTCCTGCCACCCTCCCTCCGCTCCCTGGCCATATATAGGGAGGAAGGAGAGTGGTAACGAATCTGGATCCACTGGGGAGAGAGGTGTAGGCTACCACTCAAAGAGTAAGAAAAAGCAAAGTTCCAGACCCCTAATTCCCCAGCCAGACAGTCATTTGGGCACCTCACACCAAGTGACTTGGATTCAAGGCTAGTGGGCATTGCCCAACCCACCTCTCTGGGCACCAGAGCCACGTGAGGTTGTTGTGGAGCACCTACCAGTTCATGTGTTTGTGGCTCTGTGTCACAAACAATGTGTTTCAACATCCTGTGCCATCAGGATCCCGGGAAATATGTCTGCACTCATTATCCATGAAAGGAGTTGATTGCCTAAGCAATTTGCCTGCTTTCTACAGAGTGGGGAAAGCTATTAAAGACACTTTTAGCCACAAGATTGCATTGTCAGCAGTCAGGCTCTCCTCCTTTCTTTTTCTTTTTCTCCCTCTTTCTGCAATAGAAATTGGAGATAAACTCATTTTCTGCTTGGATTGTTCATCTTGAATTCAAGAGCCCAGAAACGTGTTAATCCTGTTCTGAAAGTGGATGTGACAAAAGAAGGGGAGAGAGATGCCAGACAGTTACAAATTGCTGGCTCCCTTCTCAGGAAGGGGCGCTGTTGTGGTGGTTTGCACACATTTGGACTTGGGAGGGTGATGGTCCAGGGAGCTTGGAGACTGGCTTTTTGCCTGTGTTCTCCTTCATCTGGATTCCATCACTAGGTTGTACCTGCAAGAGCTTCTCGTCTGCCTTCGCCCAAACATCCTCCAAAGTGGAAATGCAGTTGGGTGGAAGAGAGTTGGACCACAGGAATCCCTGGGCCATATTCTATGCTCATGAGAAAAATAAAGTGAGTGACTCACCCAGGAGTACACCTTTCGTCACTAATCAGTTTAGGACAGTGGTGACAAAGTAGTGGCAAACTCTCTGCAAAAATCTCCCCGAGCCTCCTGAACTCATGCCCCCCACATACACATAGAACCTCCATCACAACCCTGGCCCCTGGGAAAGGAAGGTTTGATGAACCTGGATCCACTGGGGGCAGAGATGTAGGCAATCACCAAATCTTCCACAGGGGAAGGGTAGAACACGTACTTACTCTCTGCTTCGGTGACAAACCTGAAAAACAAGCAGGGTTTTAAGTTCCCTAAGCACCAACTGCTCTCTCAGTAAAATCTAGGGCACGTAGTTCCTCTCGTATATGCCAGGCATGTGTAAGTACTGTCTCACTTTATCCTCAGAGTAATCCGATGAAGTCATTATTGTTATTACACCTTTTGTGCACACAAGAAAAGAAAACAGGCTTAGAGAGGTCACATAACTAACAGAAGACCACGCCACTGGTAAATCACAGAGCCAGCATTTCCACCGAGCTTTCACTGCTTTAGAGAGCTCAGTTATTGAAATCTAGACTATTCTATTCCTTAGAGAAGACATTGTACACTTCCTATTTGTTTCCTCAGCTGGCTCATGATAAAGTATTGTTGTAGTGCCTCAGAATAAGGCTGAAACAAGATGTGCACCGTAGATCATAGCCCTTCTGAGCCACACTGTGCCCCTGTAAACCCAGAATTCTATGTAGTTCAGGCCTCAGGCACAAGCTTTGAGCTGCAGATCCCTGAATTATACCATAACCTGAAACTTGAGCTCAGACTCTGGAGACCAGAGACCAGTCCTCTGAGAGGTACTGGGGTAGAAGAAGATTGAAGGCTCCCTCGAAACCAAGTGGGTTGAGCAGCTGAGTCAAGGACAGGCCGAAGACAAACAGCAGCCTTCTGAGAACTCACTCAAGCCACAGCAGTGGTCATTCTTTACTTGGCCTTACAGAGAACCTTTTTGCTAATGATCTTCAAGTCATATGGGAAAGTATTTAACCAAACATATAAATCAAGGAACTAGGAAAGAGCTACCAACACATGTCTTACATTGGTCGGCTAAGGCAACTCAGTTCGTCTTCAGGAAAAATAGATATCTAATCATCCTCCTTGAGAATAGAATTTTTCAAGGTGGAGAGAAATAGGAAACTATGATTGGGTCCCACAATTTTGTAGGACGGAAGGAGATCAAGGAAGTTCATGTGGCTGGGTGTCAGATGGTCCAGCTTTGCATCCTCTTGCACCAACTAGCTCCATGACTTTGAATAACAACAACAACAACAACAACAAAAAATAGTGAAATAACTTTTGTCCATTGAATTTTATATGTCAAGAATTTGCTAAGTGCTTTATATATAAGTATGTATATGTAGACATGTATTATTTAAGATTCAGAACAACCCTGTAAACTAGGTGCTATAAGTCTCCTCTTAGAAATAGAGAAACTGCCCAGCTGTGGTGACTCAGTGGTTAAGCATTGACCTATGAACTAGAAGGTCACGGTTTGATTCCTAGTTAGGGCACATGCCAGGGTTGTGAGTTCTATCCCTAGTGGCAGGAGCCAGCCAATCAATGATTCTCTCTCATCATTGATGTTTCTATCTCTCTCTCCCTCTCCCTTCCTCTCTGAAATCGATAAAAATATATTTTAAAAAAAAAAGAAACAGAGAAACTATGGCTAGAGGAGTTGATATAACTGTCCCAGGACAACAAAGCTAGTTAGTGGCTAAGCTGGTAGAACAGAAATATGTATCCAAAACACAAACTAATGACCTTTAGGCTACCCTGTCCTTCAAAGTCTCAGTTTCCTTATCCATAAAATTATGAAAAGTGCCTGCCAGCCCAGCTCCAGGAATCCATGGAGATCTAAATATCTGAAAGAGGCAAAGCCAGTGAGGCATTTTCAAACTTTCTCATATACTGTCAGCACTAGAAAAAGCAAATGAATCTGAATACCATGACTACACATTCTGTCAGGACAAGTGTCTCTTTCCAGAAGTACAATTCTCAGCTGACCACAGGATGCTCTGTTCATTTAGTTTAAAATTCAGTCCAGGTGTGAACCAACCCCCATCTTCTCAAGAGCAGGAGAGAATCTTTTCCAAAGAAGAGGACATTTTACTTTAAGGATCATTACTTGCTTAGCTGCAAACATACTCATCACATTCAGCGTCTAATCAGTGGCTGGAGTTCCCACGGGGCCCACAGTGGGTGGGGGGTGGAAGGAGGAGCTATTATTTAGGCACTCCATCATACCTTTGCTATAAAACGAACTGCGTGGACAGAATACACTGCGTTATGGAAAGTTCAGCCCATGTCAAGGACAAAACACTGTGCTAACTCGACTTTGCCTTTCTTGGACCATCTCAAGTTTGGAGGATGTCTAGGTGCCTGGCTGCCCGCATTGCTGTGTACTCCTGAAGGTGTTGGAGGAAGAGAAATGCATGCATGGCAATGAACTGATATGCAAGGCCCAGTCATAATCTGAAAAGAAGTAATGAATACAACCTAGAAATATAATTTGCAATAAAAACACACTCAGAGGAATCAATGGTGAGTTCCCAAAAGATTAAGCAATGTGTCCTCTTTGCAATGTGAGGGATTCTGGGTTTTCCAAACCTCGTGTTGCTCGAGTCTGTGAGAAGTCTGAGACATAGGCAATTGCTGAACCTCATTTGGGACAGGAAAGGAAGACCAGTTACTCTACTAAGGGACATGGGTCTTCATCCAACCACAGTGTGGGCAGCTGTCAACTCTCCTTCATCTTCCGGAGCAATTGAAATGTTTCTGGCCTTGGCTGTGACAGAAGCCCTGAACAAGCTGTCATTCACCAAGAGAGCTCGATTAAGTCAACATTTCCTTCAGAAGGGGCTCCAGTGGCTTTTTAAAATATTTTAAAATAACAGAAGCACAATATCAAAGTCCTCTAATACCTCTCATAAACTTTAATAATGCCACCATGTTCAAACAGAATGGTAGTATTTCAACCACAAGCAAATACAGAAGAGCTGCTGGGAAAAACTTGACAAATGCTACCAGAGCGGCCTCCAGAGACTTCCTTCCTCTAGTTCCCATTTGCCCTTTCACTCAGATTTTTTTAGTCCACTTGATTCTTAGTGAAGGAAAGAAGGAGAATGTTGGAATAGAAATTTTCAATATCCAGATTCCAGACATATCAGCCTGCTACAGACAAGACTCAAATCCAAGGCATTCCTGGAATCCTCATGTTAATTACCACATTATCAAGTCCTGGAAGGGCTGTGAGCTATTGTATAAGGAGTCTGAGTAACTCGATTCCCCTAATGAACTCCAGCCACCCAGACAATGGAATGAACAGCCTGTAGCCAGTCTGGGCTGCTGCTTCTCACCCCCGCAGTCTCAGAGCCTTGGCCTCTCCTGGGTTTGGCTCATGGCCTGTCCTTTTCCACTGTCAGCCTCCTTGGTGCTGGTTGGCACTCTTCCTCTGCTACGCTAACTGCCCAGAGTCTTGTCCCACCCCTTCCCTTGACCCAGCCACTGCCACTTGGGCTGCAGTATCTGCTCATTCATCACCATCACCACCTTCTATTCTGTTGGTACTGCACTGTTTTGCCTGGATTACCAGCTGTGGCCCTGAAGTCTCCAACTCCAGCTGTTTTCTGGGCTATAGCTATGCTCACCTAGAAATTGTGCTCTAGTAACGAATCCAGGTAGAATTTTTTCGCTCATTGCTGCCAGGTAAACTTGGATGTCTCCTTTTGAGTATCTGTAGTCTAACCATCCAATCCATTTAAATTGAAAACCTTTTGGGGCAGTGCTTCTCGATTTTAGTGAGCGTTAAATCAAGTGAAGGTTTTGGTAAAATGCAGATTTTATTTCAGTGGGTCTGGAATGGGGCTTGAGATTCTATATTTCTAACAACTTCCCAGGTCAGAGCAATTCTATTGTCAGGACACATTTGAGTGGCACGGCTCTAGGAAGGGGCTGAGTCCCATTCACCTTTGCACTCCTGGCATTTCAACCTTATTGTCACCATCACCACTTGGGCAGGCCCTACTATGTATGTGGTAGTGGAGATACAAAGACGATTATGACATAGTCTCTGTCCTCAAGGTCACATAGTCTGAGGCAGGGTTTCTCAAACTCAGGATTATTCATATTTAGGGTTGATGATTCACTGTTGTGGGAGGATGCCCGGTAGATTATAAAATGTTCAGCAGCATCCCTGGCCTCTAATCACTAGATATCAGTAGAACCATTAACCACTAGATATCAGTAACACCTTCCCAGTTTGACAATGAAAAAAGTGTCTCCAGGCATTACATATGCCCCGGGGGGAAGGGAAGCATTGAGAACCACTGGTGTAGGGGAGAGGCAGACAGGAGCATTAATCATTGAAATGATGGATCAAGTATAGAGCTGTGTGCACACTGTTCAGGAAAAAGAGTGACTATCATTTCAGAGTGTGTACTGAGCATTTGGCACATAGTAAGTGCTCAGGAAAAGTTTGTTAGATGAACAAATAAACTGCTAATCGCCTCACATTCTCTGGTAACTATAATAATTTACGTTTATGGCCTCATCCAGTGGAAATCATACTTGCAATTTCCAAAGATAATCATCTAGCTATTTCATTGTCATAATTTCCATGGATATATTTATCAGATGTACTACAGTGGCAGAAAGAAAGCCTATCTTTCAGAATAATTCATTCAGAGTATAGATATCTGTAAGAAAATGAGACTTTTAACCGTCATAAAAAACACATGTGTTTTTTTAAAGGAACTTGACACTGCTTTTTTTGGCATTCTTTGCATGCTCACATTAGAAAATAACCAAAAAGGGCGTGTGTACATGTAACACTTAAGTGGATTCAAGCAGAAGGGAACATTCTGTAGCTTGGCTCACCTTAGTGCGTGCTCTTACGCAGCTGTGTCTTTTCCCCCACAGGTTCTGTAGGGTGAATGCATTTCCAAGGCACTGTCTATTCTGACGCTCATGTCCCTACACACATGCATCTGACACCTGACCATGCATAATATGATGACAGGCCAGCAAACAGATAAACTTTGGGGACCTGAGTGGGAGGGGAGCCAGGGAGAGTCCACATTCATAGAATGAAGGAGATGAGCAGAGCTGTAAGCTTGCGGTCTTAGTCAGATGGTAGAGCGAAGGTAAATTACATCAGCATGTGGCCTCATACACTGGGTTCCCCGCTGAAGATGTGTAGGCTGTTTATCTTAATGGGGAGGCAGGAGTAGAGAAGGATATGTTTCAGGCAGAACAAAAAGTCTGTGGCTGGAGAATACAGAGGCACAAGGGCATCTGAGGACAAATAAAAAGAAGAATGGAGAAGGGGGTGCTTAGCACAGAACATGTCAGTTCAAACTTTTAGCCATGTACTTGGTAGATGTTATGATTCCTCAACATTTTGTAAATGAAAGCCAAAAGTAGGCCCATGGGAAAGTTCTTGGAAATACACACTGATTGACTAGAATACCCATAGTTGCCAAAGGAAAGTGTGACACTCGGTCCTGTTGCCAAAGTCAGTAAGCCTTTGCCCAAATAATGGCAAACCTTTCCTTTCAGAATACAGTTTCTTAAGTTGAGACCCAATGTCAGTTTCTGCACAGAAGTGGAAATCAGCAGATCTGGAGTCCAGGCCAGGCTCTGTGATTGGTTGTCTATAGGAAACAACATTTTTGCTCCAATTTTCCTATCCGGAGAACTGGGAAGCTAATACTTTCCACCCATCTAGGTTGAAGGAATATTGTGATGAGTCAGAAGACAAATCTCTGAGTTTTTTGTTTAATGAAAGAGCGTTCCTGCTTTCAATGTACTAAAGGGTGGTTCTGCTTCAGTCCGCAAATTGAAAAAGATCATGACATAAATAATTCACAGAAAACCAAAACCCCCTGAACGACACTCCCTTTTGATTTTAGTATTAAAAACTGGCTAGAGGGGACAGTCTCTGGTTAGACCTCTTAGCATGGGCAGCCTAAGCTCCTGGATACCAGAGATATCCAGCTCAGTGGTTGCCAACCGGTGGTCCAAAAGGTTGGCAACCCCTGGTCTAGTTAGTAACACACTTTGTTCATATAAAGGAAACAGACCTGCAAATGTCAATTTAGGACTATTGTCCTATGTCTGTCTAGTTTGTGCATGTCAGTGACACGAAATAGCAGCAAAGGCTCTGGAACCCTCCGGAGGGGAACATGGATAGTCCTACAGCCTGTGTTAGGGGCCTTTGGCAGCACTGGGTTGTAATAATGTAATTTCCTGATTAACCAACTCTGAAAACAGTTGCCAGGGCTATGTCATTAACTGCATGGAAAAAAACAACAGTAAGAGATTCAGAAAATAGAAATAATAAAGTGAAATGAACTGATACAACCAAAACAACATTATTCAAGAGAGCTTTGTTTTTCAAGCCTAAGAAGCCCATTTCGTCCAATATTCGGACCGCTAGAGAATTGCTGGTCTCTGTTAAACCACGGAGTTACTCCTCCTTTGTGGCATCTGCTTTTGCTGTTTCTGAGTAGAAAGTGCCTCATGATTTACTGCAGTGACATTATCTTAATACTTTTTCCTGTGGTGGAAGGAGCATGAATTTAAGTAGAATGATAGGAATTTAATAGAATGGCACCATGGCATTCACTCAACTAGCACTCAAGATCTGATTCTCAACCCATCACTACTTAACTGGGTCATCCAGGGGAAGTCTGTACCTCATCTGAGTTTCTTCTGCAAGGTGACACGACTGAGCTAGATAGCTTTCAGATGTGCCATGAAGGCATGGAAAGGGTGAAGTAGAAGACACATTCATGCAACGTGGGATGGAAACTAACCAGCTACTCCAGTTTGAGTGAACTTGGGTCCTTTCTGCTGAGCAGCAAATGAGAATAAGAATCTCAGGAAGTGATGCTGTAAGGCTCTGAGCCACCAGGGCTTCTGGGAATCATTGCTAATATCCGAGTGCTGTTTACCTCACTCAGTAAGTGGAAGAAATGTCTCTGTTGGAAAAAAAAAATCAAGCCAAACCTCTAAAGATGTGTGGGGCTCACAATTATTTCTGGTGGCATTCAGTCCTGTGAGGGAGGAGGGAGCCAGGTAGATGCCATGGAGATCAGACACCTGGCTGATTAGCTCCACTGGGAATGGAGCATAGGGCAAAGCTTTGTCAGCCCCTCTCTTTGAAGAAGATTCTTCTCTGGAGGCCTTTAAAAATAGGATGCGCTCTCAGCAGGTAAGATGATGGGTATAAATCTGCCTGGGGAAAGTGGACAAAAAAGATGGCCTTCTAAAATATTTGGGGCAGTGCGTCCTGAGAATGGTTGCGCTGCCAAACTAACTGGAGATACTGAAATTATGTTTACTCAGCTTAAAACCTCTAGACATGGTGAAATATCTAGTTGAATCAATTATTTTGTAGAAAAAAGTCACTAGTGAAATACAACTTGTTGATGTATTATTGTTGTTGTTATATCTATATACATAAAAGCCTAATATGCAAAGTTCCCCTTCGGGAGTTTGACCAGGAGACCGGCAGTTCGATCGCTTGCTATGACATGCACTGACCACCAGGGGCAGCACTGATTGAAGGAAGGCCCCGGCCAGCAGCCAGAAGACCCCAATTGGCCCTGATCACCAGCCAGGCCTAGGGACCCTACCAGTGCACGAATTTCATGCACCAGGCCTCTAGTATGTATTTCTATATATATACTGAGTTTAGCTCTTGAGGGGACAGATATCAAGCTGACAGTGAGTTCCTCAGAAGAAATCTCATTTCTTCCCTATTTACCTTCTTAGTTAAGGTACATTTTTAGAGTTTTGGATAAGAACTACATTTTCAAACCAGGAATAGCGTTTTCAGATATTTGTTGTGGCTCCTGCTCACTCTCTTCAGTGATCAAGAGAAGCTCCTCCATAAGGAAAAGTACTTCGGGTTCTGAAAGGCACACAACTAAAAGCACCTGTTTTGGACAGAACCTAATTATCCCAACCTTCTCCCTAACACTGATTATTGAAATATTCCAAAATGTCTAACCAATTCCTAGTGTATAAGTAAATAATGACCTGAATATTTTATGTAGTCAATAAATATTTTTTATTGAGATGTAATTTACATATCATAAAATCCACCCCATTAAAGTATATAATTCGGTGTTTTTTTTATTATATTCACAAGGTTGTGCAACCATCATCACTCTCTAATTCCAGGACATTTTAGTCACCCAAAAAAGAAACCTTGTACCAATTACCAGTCACTCCTTTTTTCCCCTTCTCCCAGCCCCTGGCAATCACTAACCTACTTTCTGTCTCTGTATATTGGCTGATTCTAGTTATTTCATACAAATGGAATCATACAATATATGGCCTTTAGTGGCTCACCTATTTCACTTGGCATTATGTTTTCAAGTTCATATTATAGCATGTGTCAATACTATACTAATTTATTCTAAGTAATTACTGTGTACAAGACAGTGAGGTAGCATTAAAGATTTTATTTTCTTCCAGATGTAATGGAATTGGAGCAGAGCCAAATAACCCTCATGAGCAATTTAGGATGCCTTGGTCACAGGCAGTATGTTTACAGTGGAAGCCAAGGGTCACCAGGATCAAAAATACTTGGGTTAACCCAATGGAACATGGCAGATTTCACAGAACACAAACAAGAGACAGGACACAACTGGGGAACTAGGAAAGAAAGAACAAGATGAAGAAGGTATGCAAGGGGAAGAGTTAAGATCTCAGTATAAGATGAGAGACCAAATAAGAGAGAAAGAGGAGTGTGTTTGATGAAGTTAGTGGCCAGGGATGTAGGTCAAGCAGCCAAGGTTCTAAATATCTTGGTCTATAGCAACAACCCTGAATCAGGGACGAATCACAGAATATCTGCTCTGGAGGAACCTTAGACCTACCTTCTCCAACTCCATCTTTTGAAAGATGAACAATCTCTGTTCCAGAGAGGCTAAGAGACCTCCCCAAGCTCATGGACCTTAGGGATTACCTCTTCAATCTCCTTCCTCTCAATGATACATTTTCCACAACAGCTCACAGCCACAGTCCCAAGAGTTGGATTTGGTCATATGTTAGTGTCAAAACGCAGCTCAGCAGGCATATACTCACACATACTCGTGCCATGCAAGAGCCAGCTGAAGGTTTTAAAATATTTTTACATTAGCCTCAAAAAAAGTTTGAGCTAATCCTTATTGGTTAATTGTCTAAACATATGGGGTTTCTTTCCATTGTAAATAAATGTAATAAATTAGTATCAATCTATATATAGGTTTAGAAATGAAAAAAATTAATGAGGTTCCTTAAGAGGTCAACCAGTGGAAAAGGCTTACATCTGTACTGTGATTAGAACAATGAAGCCCAGAATATGCACATACATATCATGTAATGAACACTAAAGAATGTTTAGTGTTCAATGGCATTGTAAAATGAACAGTTCAAGAAGCATGACTCCAAAAGCACTTTGCCATTTAAAATTCAGAGCTGTAGCTTTTTAGTCAAATTCTGCTAGGATCATGCTACAGAGGAAATCTTTGTTCCTTAAGAAAAAAGAAAATTAAAAGTAAACAGAGCTTAAAAGCCTTGAGATTAGTTAAAATCATGTTGGTGCATTCATATAATTGGACAATTGGAGGCACTGAAATGGTGATATGGATGTGCATATATTGATATAAAAAGTTTGATAACTTGTTGATAGAAGAAACATTACAGAAGAATATTTAAAGTGTGACATCTTTATATATCATATATATAAAGAACACATCTGGAAGAACATCCATAAAGTATTGAGAGCTCTATCCCCAAGTAATAGAATTATGAGAGGTTTTATTTTGTTATGTTTTGTGTTTGTTCTCTTATTTTTATCTTCTAATTTTTCAATAATGAACATGATCTCTTATGTAATTAAAAATGTTAAAAATAGACTTCATTGTGATTGCAACACGGGTTCACTACTATTTGCTCCTACAAACTATCTTTTAGAACCTATAACAAAAGTAAAAGCAAGGTGCCCTTGCCATCGTCTGAACTCAGAAAACACTCAATTCTTTGGCATCAAATATGAATCAATACAAAGGGAATCTTGTGAAAGGAAATACATGTGTGGGGTCTTGACCCCTCCTCCCTTGCTTTTATGCCCTTGAATCTCAAAGAAGTACAGCTCCTTTTCACTCCTTTTGATCTTAAATTGGCATCATCTCTCTTAGCTAAACCCAGAATTCATGGTGTAGGCTTCATCTTCAAGCTTTAGGCTGTTTGCTTGATATCTGAAACATGCAAGTCACCTCTGTCTTGTTGCAAAGTTTACAGGAGCGTCATTTCAACTGGTACCTTTGCTGAGCTTGTTTTTACTCATCTTTACCTTATAGGAAAGTCCTCTTAATAGGGTACTTTGAATCACCCTATTTGCTTATTCATCAGGTTGAAAGCTACAAGAATGGATCTTGTTTATACTACAAGGGCTCAAGCCACCAGGGTCATTATGATGAACAACTGTGAGAAGCACTGTTCTTCACCATAGATTATGTTAATGGTTTTCTCTAGAGTTGTGCACTACACATCGTCTAACAGTGGTTCAGGAAACTGCATTCTATGACACAAACATTCCCCTATGTCTCCTGAAGATTCCCAAGTATTTTTAAGGAGGGACTTCTAATTCCAAAACCAATAGAACATGTTCACTAAAAAATACAAGATGGGGCTGGATACCAAGCTCATCACATGAAGAGAATCAGAAGCTCTTATTTTAGATTTGTCGTCATGACTTGTCCGATGTAGTGTTACACGTTATCAATTGTAGCAAATGCAGGCTGGTTTTACATTTCTTACTACTTTTAGTAGTTTTGCTTTTGTAGATACCAGCAGATCTTAATTATATAGATCATTACGTTGTTTTTGAATACAGTTTTGCTTTTGCCTTTCCAATAGGGATGTCTTTTTTTTTCACTATCCAGAATCTCCAATATAATGTTGAATACGATCCTTGAGATCAGAAAGCCTTGTCTTGTTCCTGATCTCAGGGGAAAGGCATTCAGTTTTTCATTGTTAAGGGGGATGTTAGTTTTAAGTTTCTCATCTATGCCCTTTATTAGGCTGAAGAACTTCCCTTTTATTCCTAGTTTTTTTGAGAGTTTTTATTAGTAATGGATATTGGATTTAGTCATTTCTTTTTCCACATCTATTGAGATTATCATACATTTTCCCCCTTTTTAGCTTGTTAATATCATCATCATCATATCAGCATAATAATAATGATGATGATTAGCCCAATAATACAGTGAACACTATATTACTTTTGTTGCTAAGTTCCAAAACAAAGCAATTTCTGAAGAATCAAAAGATTAGTCAAGGTAGCTGCCTGCACGCCTAGATAAATATTTTCTTTCCTAAGAACTCTCTTCTAAATTTTAATTGACTAAATCTGTCCCAACTGCCTTTCTCTCTACATTTGCTAGATCCAACTGGGTTAGTTCTGACCTAGCATTAAAAAAAGGGGGAAAAGTGCAAGTGAATTCTAAAATTGATAAGGAACTTAAAATGTGGCCCCTAATCATGATCTCTGCCTAAAGAACTGGTCAAAAGAGATAAAGACAAAAAAAACAAACAAACCCCACACAAAACCAAACACACACACACACACACACACACACACACACAACCAACAACAACAAAAAATAAAAACAAAAAAATTAAAAACAAATAAAACAGGTCACATGTCTTTAATGGTACTCTCTTATCCAAAATAAACCTTCTGGAACAATTATCTAAAATCTTTTCATGATGATAGTGCAGCAATCATCTTAGAAAACAATTTTCCAGTAACGGGGTCCCAGAGATATGAATTTATCTAAGTTTTACCTTATGGTTCAATGTAGCCTTTGGCACATGGTTATAATACATTAAGAAACAAAAGGGGGAAAATACTCAAAAGCTTCTTGCAACGAGAACATCTGTCACTGGGCTATATCAAGAAATGAACCTGGGCATGCAACCAAGATAAGTAATTGCACTGGCCTCAAGCCAATTTAAATTGTGTACTATAGACCTTTTACGTAGAAAAAAAAAGTTCATAGGTTTTGTATTCAAGCGTTAGATGGAAAAAAATCATCATATGAAAGTCTTTTGCTCTCTAAGCAGGACCTGTGTTTCTGCTTGCAAGACATCCTCTAGGAGTATCTAGCTCCTTGACATGGTATGCATGGTGAAAAGAAAAGTGTTGGCTTGTGCTGATCACGGTCAATAAAACATATTTGGTCTATGAGCCCAGATCAATTCAGATCGGCATGATTCTGGAATAAACTGGACACTCTCTTGCAATTCAAGGGCATAAGGAGACTTGCCACTTGGATGTTGGAAACAAGTAATTTAGTAAAAGGAATACCATTCAAATAAGTTCAGATACCTCTGCAAAGCAATGTGTTCACTTCATTGGAAAAAATCTAGAGACATTCAAGGGGCTTAAGGAATTAGAAGGATTTTTTTTCCTATTAATTTGAGTATTAAGTATGAGTACAGAATTTAAATACTAACAAATAAATTTTGCATAAAAAGTCTGTTTAGTGTATTATAAATTTTAAAATTAAGAGCATATTTTCTTTGTTTAAGCAAGCAATAAGTATTAAAGGTAAAAATTTAGCTGAGATCATGAATTTTCAGAAAAAAACATTTTTTATTTCTCAAAGTTTGTTTCTTTTTAAAAATAGCTCTAAGCATGAATTCAAGAATATCCGCTTGTAAAGAAAACATCTCCACCATTTTTAATGACTAAATAGCATGTCTATAATTAATTTGTAACAAAAGCCTGAATTGCTAAATAAGTCATATGAGAATTCCAAATAATATAATTAGTACTGGCCACAATACTCAATATAAACTAAAGCTTTCAGGAATACATATATCCACTTAAATGTTCACTGATATTCAAATATTTAATAAAAATGGAACTTCTATTGATTTCAGATGATACTTTTACAGAATAATAGAGTTAACATTTCACCCAAGTGACCCTTAATTCAGAGAAAGTTTTTTCTTGGTAAAATTACTAGTTGGACTAATATTCCCATAAACTGAGCAATTATTGGTGATATATAGTCTAAGGCTGCCTATGAGAGATGAGAGAACACGTGGATGCCAATGAAATACTGAAATCAATCTGTTAATAAATAATAAAGTCATTACAGGAGTTAAATTAAATAATTCTGAAATCAATATACAACTACAGATTAACAAGAGATGTAGTTCATTAAGTCACCTTATTCCACTCAAATCTTTGGGAGAAAAGTATGCTTTTACTTTAATCTGGCAACGCATTTTCAGAACCTGAATACTTCCATATACCCTATCTCAACCACTTGTGAACTTCAATGACTGAACAAAAACTCAGAGTCAAGGAAAAAGTGGATGCTCCATAAACATGTTTGCATACAAAAATATAAATTTAGAAGACAAAAGACCAGACTACCTTATCAGGATTATTAGAATATATAACCCTGGTTGATTTGGGTAGTATGGTGCTCTGCAGATTCAATTATATTTTTCTCTGAATCTTCTAGTATCTTCCAAATATATTTACGAATGGAAATGTACTTGGTTGGACAGGTTCATCTGTAACCCCAAGAATCATCCTGAGGACCTCAGGGACCTCCATTTAACAGATGAGGTTTAAAAAATTACCAAATTTGGTATTATTGACTTTTGATCTCAACCTGCCCCCTCACCAGCCATTATTTGGGCATTTAAATGAAGCCTTGGGAGGTACTGTAATCATATATGGGTTTGCTTTTTTAGGTTTTCACCCTAATTCAATGAAAAATCTGGATAACTCTATTTAAAGATACTTCAGTGAAAAAGATAACCATTGTGTAAAAAGGTAAATACAATCGGAGTGTGATAGATGATACTTTACACCTGGCAATGACAAATTCTCAGAATACCATTTGTTGGCATTTTGAGAAATCTTTCACGAAGTGCCAACGGTTCCCTTCTGCTGCACACACAAGGCTTGTGAGTCAACTGCCACTGCGATGAATCGCTCGCACCTTAAAATATAACCCTCAGTGATGTGCACCAATGCAAAGACGTGGCAGTAGCAAAGAAGGAAATATGTGCTGGAGCTAGAAAGAAACAAGTAAATAAAACAATCCCTATGCTTCAAGATCTCTCATTTTATTGGTTACAGAGAGAGAGACACATAGTGTGTGAGGTGGGATTCTTAGGAGAGAGTCAGGAGAAGGCTACACCGCGAGGGTGGCATTGAATTTTACCTGGAGAATTGGAAAGGTGTTTTCCAGGTAGATAATTTGAGCATCATTGATATTTAACTTTCAGATATGTTACTGCATTGCCTTTGAATAACAGTGAATCTAAACTAAGAATTTGAACAGTATTACATTAATGTGTGATAGTAGTTAAGCCAGACTGCCTGCTTCTATATACCAGTTCTTCCACTAAAATAGTAATATGCACTTGGACATTAAGTGGAAAACCTAATTATTTTCCTTTCTTTTCATCTCAAACAGGCCAAGTAACTTTGAAGGAACTGGGCTAAGTTTGGAAGGGGAAAAGAAAATCAAAATAATCAGCAAGTGATTTTAACTCTGGAGTGAATCAGAATTTCCTAGAGAAATAATCCCTAGTATGTTTATCCGAGCCTCATCTCAGAGCTATCTAAGCAGAGACTCACAGGAAGAGGCAAGGCATCTGTATTTTTAAAAATCCATTTCAGGTGATTCTGAGACTCAGCAGAATTTGAGAGTTGAAGGCTCAGACTTCACAGTTACTATGCATATAAGACTATTCTAAACCACTCCATGTACTACACCAGCTACTTCAATCATTGCTACAACTCTATGACGTAAGTACCATTATTGTCCCCATTTTACAGAGAAGCTCACCAACACTTGGTAACTTTTCCAAAGTCACATGACAAATAAATGAAGAAGCTAGAACCATCTGGCCTCAAATTTCACACCCTCAAGCACTGTACAAACTGCTCCAACATAATACCCCATATAAATGTATACCATTTCAGTCTAAATAAAATTGAGAGATATTTATGAAAGTCTGTCCAAAAATAATGATACTATTTTTATCTAAAGAGTTTAACTGATGAGGAAAATATATATATATTGAAATTTAGTCTTCAGGACTCTTGAAGTTACATGAGGATGAATCAGACACGAGCCTAACTATTGTCCCAAGTGCCATCTAAGAACAGCACTTGGGAAGGTTATTCTTTGGAAGTGGTTATCTTTTTCTCAATCTTTCAATGAGTTATTTTTTCTCAACCTTTCATTAGAACTGGTGCCTGAGAAAAAGAGTCCCAATGAATGTGATAGTTACTAGAATTTGAACAAAAATTGTACGGATTTGTCTCTACAGTCATGAGCCATATAATGACTTTTCAGCCAATGATGGACAACATATATGATGGCGGCATACCAGATAGCCTAGGTATACAGCAGGCTATACCATGTAGGTTTGTGTAAGTACACTCTATGACACTTGCACAAAGACAAAATCACCTAATGATGAATTTGTCAGACCACGTCCCCCTTGTTAAGCGGTGCAGGACTGTAATATAAAAGCCTGCTGGAAAGCTTTAGCTTCCAGGAAACTGGATTTGGAAAGGAAGACATAACTGCCCAGCTAAGTAACTAATAGAGGTAGACACAATGAGATCGCCTTTAATTCCTGGTATACTCTTGTTTATTGTGGAGTATAAGAATATCTTTATTTCACAGCAGATGAGTGGATTAAAAAACTGTGGTAAGTCTACACAATGGAATACTACACTGCGGTAAAAAAGAAGGAATTCTTACCATTTGCAACAGCATGATGGAACTGGAGAACATTATGCTAAGTGAAATAAACCAGCCAGAGAAAGATAAATATCACATGATCTCACTCATTTGTGGAATATAATGAACAACATAAACTGATGAACAAAAACAGATCCAGAGACAGAGAAGCATTGATCAGACCATCAAACCTCAGAGGGAAGGTAGGGGAGGGCGGGGGTAAGGGGGAGAGATCAACCAAAGGACTTGTATGCATGCATATAAGCCTAACCAATGAACACAGACATGGGGTGAGGGCATGAGTGGGGGGGGTGGAGGGCAATGGGGGGATAAGAACACACATGTAATACCTTGATCTATAAAGAAAAAATAAAAAAATAGAAATCAAAGTGAGACATTATTTTATAAAACACTTGTGATCACAATAAGAATTTCCAGTTTCTTAAGTGGCACAATTAGCAGATACTCATGAAGTCTCTAGCAGATCACCCTTTGGAATAAGACTCAAATTGCTCAACATTCACTCTACCTAATTTTGCTTTACTTCTCTCTGCTCAGAGGAAGCTGGACCAAGGGACCCACTGTGCCTGATTTCATCTCATCAGGTATTTATTCTTCTCTTCGGTTCTCTGTACTATGGACCTTTACAGCTGCTATTCAATTAATTCTTGGAGCTCCCTTTGTTACCTGACTGAGCCATGTTTGGCAGTAATGATCACTCTCTAGGCCATATGTTCTACATAGGAGATATTCAATACATGTTTCCTGAACAATTAAATGAATGAAAGAATGCTTGCCTCAGTAAGCATCCGATGGCATAATTCATTATGTGAGCAGTTCTGCCTGTCATAAAACTCCTCTGCTAGGCAGAAATCTCATTCATTCAACGTTCCTCCATTAGCTATCATTCTACCTTTCTAGAGCTACACACAATTCCTGCTAAGGGCAACTCCTTTAATATTGAAAGACATTATTATGAATTCCTAAGTCCTAATTCTTCTCGCCCATTCTTTTTAATTGTTTTGTTTATAATATGCCTTCTAGACATTTCACAACTTTGATCATCTTTCTCTAGAGTTTGTCTATGTCGCTGTTAAAAAGTGGCACTAAGCACTGAACACCCTCTTCCTGATGTGAGTTGAACATTGCAGTTTCCTTTGTTTGAATCTCCCAACACTCCTGCCCCTTCCAAAAATAGTATGTTTTATCAACATAGCTTTCAAGAGTTTATGAGTTATTTTAGGTAAGCGACAACTTGCAATTAACTAAAATGTCTTATTGTTTTTTCTAAATGCTGCACTTTATAAACATGGGAAGCAAATACTATTTTTTAAGTAAATACCACCAGGTGCCTATTATGAGGTTCACTTAACATACATGATGACAAATGGTGTAACAGAGCAAACAAGTATAGTCTTAGGGTTTAAGAAGAACTTTATTGTTCACCTTCAATACATGATGTTTGTGATGTTTGAGCAAATAGGAAGTATTCAATCATTGTTTTCCTGAATAAATGCCTGATTTCTCCATCTGTTAGGTGGGAATTATGGTACCTCCCTTGTAAAGTTGTTCTGAAGATGAAGGATATAGATACATTTCCAAGTGCGGAACCGTGCATAAAGTTAGGACATAATAGCATTAGTATTTGTTGTAATCACTGTCATCATCATCACCATCACCATCATCTTCATGTTACCTACGTCACAGCCAATATAGTTGTAGGTGTTTTTATTTGTAAGTGCCACGTATTACATTTGTACATATGCATTTAAATATATTCCATTTATTCCAGAAAAAAACACTTTTGAATAATTATTCAATGTAATAAACATCCAATGTCTTCATCAAAATACTGATTAAAATCCTGACCAGATGATGCGGGGTCAACATCACGTGATTCCCGAACCATTATGTCCCACAGCACTTCTGTACTTAGTCGTCTGGTCCACCAGGAATTAATTGATGGCTTTCTGAATGTATAGTCAGCTTTCTTGGCATTTCATGTATGTTTCAAACTATGAATTATCTTAAACAAAGCCACGTCAAACTATAAGCTGATGTTAAAGATGAAAAAGAATGGCATCTGCCCAGTCTAAGAAATGTATTCAATAATAAGGAAATCACTTTCAGCTGAGCAATGTCAGGTCTCTTTAAACTCTCAACATTTCCTCTTTGAATCCCTTTGATGTGTGTCTCATTGTTAAGAAAAGTGAAGGATGGCTTGATCTTACATGGGTCATGTAACATAGGAAGTCATACTTAAAAGGGACATTTTCCTCCAATTTCAAGATTTTTTATACTTGATCTTTTAAGAGTCTCCTCAAAAGAGCATTTGATGAACTAATGAACATGCATTAAAATAAGATGTGTCTGACCTCTTCTCTCCCTGTGCCCACAGAACATTCTATCAGTCACTGCTCAGAACAAAATTAGCCAATTTGGATTTAAGTCCTCAACAGTTTTTATTCCTGCATTCTAATAGCCTGTACCACTGGGCTTCCCATTTTAATGGGAGGGAATGTGAGTGAGAAAGGGCCATGCAAACCAAAGGAGAAAGACTGTAAAATCCCTAGTTTGAGTTAGAAACCCTCCGTTGAGTTTGGCTCCAGATGTTTTTGAAAGTCATACATCTCCTTATGGTTCTACTATCTCAACTTACCCATCTACAAATTAAAGGGGATATGAAACTTGATCTCTTCCAAAATTCCAGTAGAGTATATCTCTTTCTGTCATGCTTATCTGACAGCTAGATTTCTGCCTTTCAAATAATTACTTTAACACTGCATAGTAAACATCTGTTAAGGAATATAATGGATTTTCCTGATATCTTTGTGTAGGTGATGTATGGTTTGCACAAGTCAATTATCTAAGACAACCACTAGGACCATTTTCATCAGTTCTAACTAGGATTCAGAAAAAGAATCAAGCCTCAGGATTGATATGCTCAGGCAGGTGGTAATCTGAAAACAGAGCAGAAGACACTAAGGCATGGAATCTATGCCTTGTTACCTTCCAAGTCATGAGTCACCTGAGATACTGTAACGTATTTCCTGACTAATTTTATCAGTTCACAAGCTTTTATTAAGCTTTCACTGTCTGCTTCAACCAAAGAATCCTGTCAACCATTAGTCACTTTAGGATTTGCTGCTGAATCTCTAAGATAATGGAAAGGACCATCATGTCTGCCACTAGAGTTGATATAATATTTATTCAGAAAATTCACATGTTCTGCAAATCAATTCCTTTGACTTTTCCTATGACTGTTCCACTTCACTGAATGAGCTTAAAAAAGCTTGTATAGTAATGATTTCAGAAAGGCTGCTCTGTGGCTTTGTATAATATAAGAAGAACAAGGTTTTCCATGTATCTCGTGGTTTATCAGCTAAGCTTCTCGAGTCACAGAACAATTTTATTCATGTTTTTAAATTTCAAGGAACTATCCCATTGTTAGTATGAGTAATCTGTAAATTTTTGTTGAAGAAAAGGAAGTCACAATTTTCTCACAACATCACGTCTTATAAGTTGCCATTAAGCCAAGATTGAATGATTTAGTATGAAATAATAACAAATATGATTATATAAATGCCATTTCAAGAGTGTCTTCCATGCATTGGAGGATATACATATAAAATACTATTAAAATACACATAATGTGTACAGACATATATTTACAAACCTATATACTCTGTATGTATAGAAAAATCTCAAATTCTTAGAACAATCTGTGTGGTAGGTTTTATAATCCATATTTTAAGATAAATAAATTAAGATTCTTTTAGTATTGTTCAAGAAGTCGCATTCCATTCCATTGTTCCTAAAATTTTAGTCCAAGAGCTTTTATAATTTAAAACTCAATTGATTAAGTAGTAAAAAATGAATGTTAAATTCAAAGTTTATTGACAGAAGAGAAAAATATTCACAGAAATATTCTTAATCCTTTGTAAAGCAACATCACATAGTCAACTACAATGCTTCTTTTCCCAATAACTTCTAATGTCTTTCTCACAGATAAATTAAAAAGCTGATCTTTTCTTTAAATAGCTATCAAGATTGATATCCATAGCATAGTGTCTTCTTAATAAATAACCATCCTGATTTTTTATCAATATTTCCTTTTCAGGATTTGTAATATAAACAAAAGGACTCAAGACTTTGGCTCCCATAAGAACTACTACCAATAGAAAGCTCAAAGGTCTTGCAAATAGAATGGTCATTTCTGAGTCGCAAATTATTTCTTTACCTGTTTTTTTTCCTGACAATTTGCTTAGCTCAAAATAAATCTGAGTGATTAATCTATTCAATATAATGCAAATCTGGATTTCTGGCTTACTTGCCTGTCAGAATCTTCTTTTCAAAATCCTCAATTTAAAATTTGGTTATTACCCATGCCACAAATATTTGTGTGGCAAAATTCAAGCGCCAGGAAACAGCATAGAGCAAAATTAACTGAGTGGCATTATGAAGGAGCACACGACCCAAACAGCTGCAACTTGAGGAGATGATTACTTGTCCCACTGCCCAGTTTTTAGAGGGCGGCGGCGGGGGGGATACAACAGAAACAAATTCATGTTTAATTAGACTCTAAAAGCTTTGCAGGGTATTAAAAATATTCAAAATTTTTTAAATCGTCATCTGCAATGATGTCAGAAAGTTAGAATTTTTTTTACCCAGGTGATGGTTTCATCTTTGAACAAGTATGAGAAAATTACGAAACAGGAGATTCTAGTTTCTGGAGTTTAATTTCTTAAAAGATTTATTCAAATAAAAAAAGTTGTAAAATATCTTGCTAATTCCCATGTATCCTTGCCTTATACACAGAGTTGCCATATAATTTTTATTCCAACCTGGGACACTTGGAGAGTGAAAAAGGCATTATTAATAATCGCAATACATGTAGACCAAGACTGTCTCCAGAAAGCTGGGACACTTAGTTACTCCCTTCCTCTCTTCCTCCCCCTCCCTCCCTCCCTCCCTCCGTCCCTCCCTCTCTCTTTCTTTTAATGAGAAGCATCAGGGTCTCAAATTGAAGTTTTTTAGGAACATGCTATTATTTATTACTCATAAAGGCAGCATCTTGCCAAGTCCTTGGTTTAACTGGAAATGTCATAGCCCCGTGTCCACAGCATCTTCTGATGGTGCAGCTGTTCTCAGGTGACAGTGTTGATACTGCCTCCCCTCCTGCTAAGTGAGGACACAATGATGGCACAGATGGTGTGGGAAAGATGTGGTCCATGGTTTGTGCCACGATTTTGACTCCCTGCTTATTTCCTCCCTAGAATTACCTCCAGATCCTGACCGTATGCTCAACACACTGTTCTTGCTACGCGTCAACACCCTTTCTTTATTCCCAGGAAATCCCCACCACATCCCTTCCCACTCTTTCCTCAGTAAATAATGACCCAATTATTTATTTAAAGGTCTGCTTTCTCTCTACAAACTCTGCAGAGAAGAATTGCAATTAATTATTTTATAGAGAAAATAGCTTACATTTTCTGTTTTACGACCAGAAAATAAAAGCAGACAGTTTACTTGCTAGGTTCTAGGTCGATGCTTGGTGATTTAAGGAAAACACAACTCTGCCCCCTCTTAGTAAAGGCAATGACCTTTTGAGGTCGGTCAGAAAGGAGGGGTGTGTGTGTGTGTGTGTGTGTGTGTGTGTGTGTGTGTGTGTGTATGTGCTGCCAGGCCTCTGGAGCCAGGGAGGAGTCCTGACTAGTCCATGGAGGCTGCTTTTCCCTTTCAAACCAATAGGGTAGATCAATAATTTGGCGAATGGTATACCTGAGAAAGTCAAATGACTACTTTCTCTGGAAATCCATTCTAAATTTATGAGCAACTCATTAAATAGGATGTTGTACCTATTTAATATTCCATCATTATGTTATATGTTATAATATATACATTATATTATAAAAATGTCATTTAAAAAGTTTTGGCTCACCCTGGCCAGTGTTCTCAGTGGTTAGAGCATTGGCCTGTGCACCGGAGTGTTGTGGGTTCAATTCCCCGGTCAAGGGCGCATGTGGGAGACAGCCAATCAAAGTGTCTCTGTCACATCCATGTTCTCTCTCTCTCTCTCTCTCTCTCTCTCTCTCTCTCTCTCTCTCTCTCTGTCTCTCTCTCTCCCTGCCCCCTTTTCTTTCTCCTTGGGTGAGTATTAAAAAAAAAAAAGCTTCATCTCAAATCCTTTGAGAACCAGTCTTGAAACCTGAATCATTCTAATAGGTGTTGGATTTATTGTCATGAAAAATAAGCATCTTTTCACTTTGCTATCTCTTTGAGCTTCACAGTCCTTTAGAGGTTACCTAGAATGGGTCAAAAGATAAATTGATGTCTGGTCTGTGCTAGGGCACCTACTGGGCCTCTCCTGTGTCAAGAAGCAAGAACTGCCTTTTTCAATAGCTCAACAGGGAAGGCCCTCCACTTTGAGCTTCCGGAACGGATTCACAGCATGCTGCACCTTTCTGTCAGCTGTGCATAACTGGGGTGGTGTTGGTAACCAAGACCATTTGTTCTGGCTTTTCCAGGCAGGCCTAGGTAGCAGGGCGAAAGAGACCATCATTCGCACCAGCCTTTCCAACTCAGCTGGTAAAGGCTACCTGGTGCCTGAAGAGTGCATCCTCGAGTTTCCTGAGGAACCCACCCTCTCATTTCCTGCTTCCCACTCCAGGATTATGTTTACCCCACATGTGACCCTTGTCTTTGCCTGTGGTGCCGAACCTCCCACTTTCTGGTATAGTTCACACCGGGATTCAAGAGAGTAGGTCTCTTTATTGCCAAGACCACCTCAGAATATTGATTAGAGGAAAGATCAAACATAGTCCCAGCTTTTGAAAATACAGTGCTTCTGTTTGAAAGGCTCCACTGAGCAGCAGGGAAGAGATTTTTTAAAAGTGAAATAAGAGAACATCAGAGAGAGGCAGACACAGACACCCCTATATGCTATGTGCCTCTTCCCCCTATTTCTTGGATCTCTATCCTCTTAACTTTCCTCTTTTTTCCCCCTTTCTCTTTACAGCTTAGAACTGCCAATAGTTAAAGGACAAGATGGTCCCCTTGTCCAAAATTATGAGCTGAAACAAGTTAGTGCTATTGATTAATGGTGATGGTTACTACCATGGATCCTGATAGCCTCGTAATGATTTGAATATTTAAAGAGGACACCTTCTATCACTTCCAGAAGGGTCTGGGCTTTAAGTACTGCTTTAATCAAATCTATTGGATCTATCTGGATTAACAATGTAAGCTTAAAGATGACTGTGGGAATGAGAGAAGGGTCCTAACTAGAGTGAAGAGCTACTGATCCCAAGACCATGGCTCATTAATAGAAAGTTTTAATGGTCCAAGTAACCTTTCAAGTTCACTGCACAGTATTTGTCCTTCATAGAAAACAAAAGATTGCTTTAATGTAAGATAACTTATAACAATAATGTATTACTGCAAATGAAAAACAACAACAACAACAACACTGGAAAGTCTATCTTTCTGTCTTAAAGCTTATCATTTTAACCTATTCCCTTCCAATGTTTTCCATATGCACATTTTATACCTTTGAAATCATAGTGCCCAAATAGTTTTGTGCCCTGCTTTTAAAATCATAATCACATTTCTAGGGTGGTAAATAGTCTTCATAATTTTTAAAAGTTGTATGATTCCATTAAGCAAAATTTTATATTTTCACAGAAGCATTCCACTATTTCAGTACTGGACCTCTGAACAGTTTTGATTAGAACTCTGGCAAGTATGCCTGTGCATATGACGTTTTCACATTGCTGATTATTCTTGTAGAATATAGCCCCAGAAGAGAGATTACTGTGTCAAAGAATTTAACTATTTTATGACACCTAATACAGATTACCAAATTCCACATCAGAGCTTTTTTAAAACAAAAAGGTGTTGGAGCATCTTCTTTATGCAAAGCATGATGTTAGACATTGAGGCAGAAATGAATGAGCTTAAAGTACAATATTTGCCCTGAAACGCATACAGTCCACGTGGGGATTTAAGACATTTATATGTGAAGAGAGAACTAACTATATCAACTACAGGAATTCAGAGGAGAACAAGACCATATTCAGCAGGAGTGTGTGAAGAGTTAGACTTTTTTTAAAAAAAAATCCTCACCTGAGGTTATGTTTTATTGCTTTTAGAGAAGAAGGGAGAGGAAGAGAGAAACATTGATGTGAGAGAGAAACATGGATCGGTTGCCTCTTGTATGCTTCCTGATCGGGAATAAAAACCGCAGCCTTTTAAGTGTACAGGACAGTGCTCCAACCAACTGAGCCATCCAGCCAGGGCAAGAGTCAGACTTCTAATTGAATCTTAGGACATTTGCAGGTTTGGATGAGTTGACATGGAAGAATATTCAAGCTAGTAAACAGTGTGATAAGAAAGGAAATTAAGCCACCAAGAAGGTCCCTGTGTACACAAAAGCACAATGTGAGTAACTGTAACTCATTAGCCTGATCAACATAGCATGCACACTCCCCAGGGGCAATTCCATTACTTGTAATGGTCACCCTTGTCCTTGGAACTTTCTATTCCCTTGTTGCATTTGATGTGATACTATGGAGGTTTACCTCCTCTATCTCTAACCAGTCTGCTTTCTTTCAAATCCTTCCTCCAATGACATCTTCAAATAAGGCGTTTCCCCAAGTTCTCTTCCAGACCTTTTCTTTCTTTATATTCTTTCTGTAGGTAACGTCAATTGCTCTCTTGGCTCCTGTTGCTAACTCCCTAATCTCTACTTCCAGCTCTCAATTCTCCTTTTTGGTCTGATACATTTCCTGCCACTGACAGCATTTAAAAGCAAAGTCCTCAACTGAACTCCTTTTGTGTTCTTCAGATCATGTGAACGCCCCACCGTTTAGAAGCACATCAACTTTGATGTCACTTTCATCCTCATAGTTCACATTCAATCAAGTCTCCAGAATCGGTCCCCGCTTCACAGTGAATCCCATTTTCCTCCTATTGTAGGCTATTGAAATCCCTCACGTAGCCCGTGGTCAGCAAACTGCAGCTCGCGAGCCACATGCGGCTTTTTGGCCCCTTGAGTGTGGCTCTTCCACAAAATACCACGTGCGGGCGCACATACAGCGCGATTGAAACCTCGTGGCCCATGAGCAGAAGTCAGTTTTCGGCCTGGGCGAGTCTATTTTGAAGAAATATTGTTGATATTTGGCTCTGTTGACTAATGAGTTTGCCGACCACTGACTGGTCCTAGCCTACTGCAAAGATTCCTATCTGGTCTGCTTGCCTTTAGCCTCATCCCCTTCAATCTATGCTCCATACAATTAGGCACCTTCCTAAAGCATAGAGCAGATTATGTCACTTGTCTACCCAATAGAACTAGTCAGCTGGCAGAGTAAAATCCAGGCACATCAATACGTCTCTTCTAGTCCTGGCCCTCTGCTTTTCACACTATAACAGCCTACACACACACACACACACACACACACACACACACACACACACACACTATGGACTATTTAAAATTCACTAAAAATAGACATAGGTTTTCACCCACCTGAACCTTTTCTCCTGCAGTCTCCTTCTAATAGAATACTGTCACATGCTCTAGCCTACAAATGTTTTGCCCAAACAAATGTTCTCACTCCATAAGCCTTCCCAGACCTCTGTCTCCTCCACCTCAACTCTTATATTCTAACTTCCAGTTTTATACAGCACAGAGTACTTCATTTACATTTCTGTCTGCATAACAAAAACATTTCCCTTTTGAAGGGTCAAGTTAAGAAATTCAATAAATTCCCGTGTGTTTAAATTTTTTAATCTCTCTGGCCAAGGTTGAACTTCCTCCAGCTGCTTGATCAAGGGCCATGGGAAGGTCACCAGCTAAACCGAAAGGCCTCGAAGGAGCTGTGCAGTAGAATCCTCCTGCAACAGGTGCAGAGGAGGCAGGGGAGGAAGGAGAAAAGGCTCTGAGAAGTTACCCATGATTTTTCTCTCCAATCAGCTCTATATCTGCAAAACAGGGCCAAGAATTTGAATTGCTTGTCATAATGGGCTCTTTAGCAAGAATGTGGCATTGCAAGAGTAAGTTATTGTGCTAAGGTCTTCTGGCCCCATTCTGTGCCCTCACTTAGGTTAAAGTGAGAGCTTTAAGTTCAGAAGCGTCCCAGGCTGCAAATGTCCCCTGATCCTATACCATTCATGTGATGCTGACTGGCATCCTATCACACTGCGGGGTGCCCTGGCCTCCAAACTAACTCTGAAGTAGGATAGAGGGGAGAGAGAAGGAGGGAATTTACAGCCAACGCTCCAGCTTTATTTATCACTCACTCTGGGAAATAACTGAGCTAATAAAAAGGGGGTGGGGGAACACGGCAACTTATTTAAAAAGCAGGAGCTAAAAGGTCAGAAACACAAACTAATGTTTCTAAATAAAAAAGGGTGTGGAGCATGAGTCATTTTTTAAAGACTTAAAGAAAACTGGATTTTAAGTGATATTTTTGATGAACCATACTGCCCTGTTTATTGGGACCCAGGGTTATTCCCAAGACCTATTTCTGACTTCCTGGGTTCATGACATTTAAGTAGCCACTGTATTTTTTTCCATTTGCATAGTGGATGCAGGGTAATGACAGCATCTGCTTTTGCCTAAAGTGAGACTGTGAAATTGGTAAAGGAAACATATGAAAATTATGAGGATAAATTGTCATGTCTCAAGACTAGTTCTCCCTGTTATTCTTCAGGCTACAATTCTCGTGAAACTTAGTTTTACTTGTTGAAAAACTGCACATGTTGTTGAATTAAGTGTATGAAAAGAATAAAATAACCAGTGACAAATAGGAGCAATCTCTAAGGCTGACTCCATTTGATAAATTAAAATGAAATAGAAAACTGCAAATAATAAGAGTGGCACCTGATACTTTCCCTAAATTAACAAATCAGTCAGTTATCCCAATCTGGTGTCTACACACCAACAGATTACAATCCCATAGAGAGAAAACTGTCTGTACACAGAATGCCTCATACCCCTCTGTATTGCTTGCTTCTGTTTGCAACAGTCAATGCAGAAATAGTCATCATCTCACAAATTACAAGCTCAGGAAATAAAAAAAAAAACATAAAAATATCTTCCCTCTTTTGCATTGACTGCTACGTAACTGACTGACATGATTCAGTAAAGGAAGACATTCTGGACAAATTGCAGAATTCACAAATTTGGAATCAAATGAGTAAATTTGCTAAATATAGGCCTGTGACTATAGATAAATATCTGATCTATTACTATCAAGTCACCTAAAAATCAGAGACAGATACAAAATAGAATGAATAAAAAAATTATCTTAAGATAATCATAATTTTTTTCCAAGTGAAATAAAGTGCTTGGTAAATAGTTCGGAGCAGTACATATAAGCTAGGAGCACTGGCTTTGAGGTCCACAGACAGGGGTTCTGCCTAGCTCTTACCAGCTCAGTGACCTCAGGAATTTACCTAACCTCTTTATACCTCAGTTTCTGCTTTTGCTCTCCTAAAAAGAGGGTGATAATATCACTGCTGCAGGATTGTTGTAAGAATTAACTGAGGGAATGCCATATATCATGCAAAGCTCGGCATCTGACACATGATACATTCTCAATAAATGTGTTTTTATTAATATTATAATTATTAATGAGGCTTAAAAATTGAACTGTCTAGACAGTGTCTCTAATTTCATTTTCTACAGAATATTCATAGAATAACCTAGTTCAAGCAAACACACACACACACACACACACACATACACACACACACACAATGAAAACACTTTCTCCAGTGTTCAACTGTACTTGCTATTTCTCTGATTCACTGTCAGGCCCACTTTAATGCATAGGAAACCCTATAGCAAAGAGCTCTCAGGAGAACCAGAAAACGTCTCATATGTTAGTGGAATGTCATGTGCTGTTAAGTCCATTGAATGGAATGGACTTTGTATAGAACCTTATCAATTATTTCCCTTTGTGATAGTTTTTCTAAATAGAAATTTACTGAAGGATTTTTGTAGTGACTTGGTTACACTATAAGCATTTTATTTCTAAATTTCTTATGCTCTTCTAAAGGTCACAGGCTGGGTCTATATAATTCTCTTTGCAACACCACTAGCAATTGGCTGCTATAAGTGGCTTTGAACTTTTCCACTGCAAATCCTAACCTGGATTTACTCTTCACTTTACTACAAAATGCAATTCAAACAACACAGTAAATAGCCTCTCTCTTCAATATGTGTGTGTGTGTGTGTGTGTGTGGGAGGGGGCGGAGGTGGCTCCCCTTATGCATTTTTTATGTATCTTTATCAAGCCAGTCCATTTGAATGAAAGGATTCCACTCTCCCCTAAACCTCCTTATTGGGACCCTTCCTTAACATTATGGCTCAGCACGGCCTGGTGATACTAGCGTGGGGGAAAAGGTCAGTGAGTCAAAAATAGGTTAGGAACACAACTCTCTACCATGCTGCAGAAAAGAACAGAGTTGGCTTACATCCAAAGGTCAAATATATATAGACTTTCTTATGGGAAAGGAATGTCCAACCTGTTCAAAAGTCTTCTGAAGTGAGTTTATATTCTCAGACTACCAAAATTAGCCATCGAGCTGAATCATTCTGGTATTTCCAGGAGTAAAGTTAGGTTGATTAGCTTTTCCAGGGTTATCTGTTATCAGTTAAAGAAAGCAACACATTTTTACTTTTGACCAACATGGAATCTGACCTTGTTGGTTAAGTAGAATGGGTCTATGGGAAAAAGTGAAGAAAGAAAGAATGAATGAATAGAGATTGGAAAACACAACTAGTTTATATATGAATCCAGTGCTTGAGAATGAGTAGGGAGAAAGGTGCAGCTCCATAGAGGGTGCTATTGGAACTATAGCTCAAAACAATTGAAATTCACAAGTTGGAGAAAATGGGGCCGTGTATTTCTCTAAAATGCTATGCCATGGTGACAAGCTAAATCTCTGCAAATGGCTGGTGCCTAAGATTCTCCACTCTGCTCCAATTTCAAAGATGACTTTGGCCTCCCTAGGAACAACCACTCTGGTGAAACCTCAAAGACATGTGAGCATCGTTAATATAGCAATGATCACGCTGCACTATAATCATCTGTTTGCATGTCTTCTCCACTTGAAGGCAAGGGACATATTTACATCACACCACCCCAGTGTCTGACATCTTTTATACATTCCAATGACTAGACAAATCATGAATGAATGAGGATTTAACCAAGACAGCAAAAGCCTTGCAGGGGTCACCCTTGCCTGTAGTTAGTAATGGTACTCACTAAGAAAAAAAACTCAGAATGCCCTATATTACAGACAGTTCTGAGTATTCCTGAGAGGTTGAAACTAGTCCACGGGGCCCCACAGAGCCCTGGATAAATCTTGTTTAACCAAACTTCTTGAAAAATAACTCCACATCCCTTAGGGAGGTTATCTAAACCGACCCTTTCCACTGGGACTGCTCCAGCTACTGGTCTAGGCTCCATTTCTGGAGATGCTATCATAGATATGGGTTGTTAGGTTCACCTAACAACTTTGGTTCACCACCACAACAGGCACAAACCTCTGTGTTCTGCCAGCATTTTCCATTTTAGGATCCTTTAGTATTTTTATTTCTACTACTTTTTTAAATGAAAAAAGAATGAAAAAGGAGAAGTCTATGGAATGATCTGGGACTTTGGTATCTGAGGTCTGAGTTTAAATCTTGACTGTCACTGTCTGTTTGACCCTGGGTGAGTTAACTTCCTGAGCCTCAGTTTCATTGCCTAGAAAATGGGGATAACAGCATTTACTTCATAAAGATAGTGAGCATCAGATATAATGCATCTGAGCACAGTGTACCAAATAGATATTCAGAAAATAGTGGCCTTAAATATCCTAAGAACATATGAACATTTTTGTAAAGCATAAAAGCCAACTCATTTTTTCTCAAGATAGCTGGAAACACAGCAAATGTTGCTTCTATTTCAGTGTAAACCTGATAATTGTGGGAGTCACTTATTCAATGTACAGGGCATATTTTCCAGCTGCTCTGTAACTTTAAAAACATGAAATAATTTTTATCTTTACCATAATAATGAGGAAAAAGAAAATAAATTCACTGTCTTACAATGGTTTTGCAGGCAAGAATACATCATCATAAATAAGAATACTGTTTTGTCAGTACCACAATGCTGCTCCAGGCACTTCTACAAAATAGTTTTATTTTCTTGCCTTATGACCCTGAATTCTCTAAGCTTTAAGAAAGTGCCTGACTTTAAAAAGAGCTTATCAAAGTCAAACCACAAACTGCTCACCTCCATCCAGGACATCCTCAATAATGCACCAGTAATTAGCAAACCCCAATAGCGGTCCTCAGTGATATTATTCAGTGTGGATTAACTTCTTACTTTTCTCATTCCCTAGATACTTTTGCATAGTCTCCTAGACTTTTTTCCTTGGTTCCCAATCAATGTATTTTTCCTGTTAGTTATATTCCCACATTCCAATTTATATCGCTGGGAAAATATGAAATTATTAGTTCTATTCATGAAGAAATACAACATTTAGATGACCTAGGAAGTCTCCTTATTGCAGTTGTTGTAAGTTTTCTTACGTACCACATAAATATTAAATTATTTGATTCTTTTATCATTGAACTAGAGGCTTGGTGCACAAATTCGTGCACTGGTGGGATCCCTCAGCCTGGCCTGTGGGGATCAGCCAAAACAGGCTCTCTGACATCCCCTGAGGTGTCCTGGATTGTGAGAGGGCACAGGCCAGGCCGAGGGACCATACTGGTGCACGATTGGGGCCAGGAAGGGACCACGGGAGGGCTCCAGGGCATATCCAGCCTGTCTCACCCAGTCCTGATAGGTTGGACCCCAGCAGCAAGCTAACCTACTGGTCGGAGCATCTGCCCCCTGGTGGTCAGTGCATGTCATAGCAACTGGTCGAACAGTCAAACGGTTGGATACCTAGCACGTTAGGCTTTTATTATATAGGACAATCCATAAGTCATCTAAATTAGGTCTACCTGATATTTGGCTCAAAAATCACATATTTCATTACGTGGTATAACTGTAGAGAAGTCCCTGAGGTACAGGAGGTAAAGTACTTAAACAACATCACTCAGTTCCAATGAACTTAGGAAATATGGGGTCCAGCAGATGAGCTCCGTCTTATCCAATCCCTCTCCTCTCCTCTTCCTCTTCCTCTCCTCTCCTCTCCTCTCCTCTCCTCTCCTCTCCTCTCCTCTCCTCTCCCTCTTCCTCTTCCTCTTCCTCTTCCTCTTCCTCTTCCTCTTCCTCTCCTCTTCCTCTCCTCTCCTCCCCTCTCCTCCCCTTCCCTCCCCTCCCCCGCACCCCCCCCTCCCCCCGCTTCTCTCTGAGGCTCAAATTCAGCCAGTGGATAATCTTAGGATGGCAGCATCTGGTAGCTTTTCCAAAAGACAGAGACATGAGGTTGAAAATAGGAGCATGACCATCCTGCCTGTAAGATAAATCTTGCCATATATAAAAACAACTTCAGTGTCCACTAACCTATGACAACAATTGAAGATTACTCTGGGAAGGAATGCAACACAAGTCAAGGCTTCTGGCCCACAAAGCATGGTCTTTGATTCAATGGCTGTTGTGTAAACATCCTCATATGGCATCAGACCCTTCTGAAAGCGCCCAATCCATACATGTGAATGGTTACTGAGGAGCAAAATAAACAAGACTGTGGGCATGTTTCCATCAGAAAGTCACAATAAAACAAAAATTGCCATGATTCTTATTTTGACATTAGATGGTGAATGTCTTCAGTAATTGGATTTTCTGCGTTTTATAATTTCCTTGTACTATCTACATTACAGGAATTCAGTAAAATGCTAGGTAAACTACACATAAGCAGGACATGAAATATTTGGAAACAATATGCTACACAACAGAAGTATACATAAACATAAAAATAACTGAAATGATAAACAGGAATTACAATTTAAGTTATATATAAACACATGATCTCCTGATAGAACTACCTTTGAGCCAAAGACAATGAACTTTCCTGGAAAGAAAAACGTTGGCCGCAGATAATGGGCTGCTCTTGCACTGCCAAGGCAAAGAAAATAAGACAGCCCACAACATAGATGACACAAACGCAGAGTCTGTCTGATTTTAAGAATCAAGATGATTCATATTAGTTAAAAATGCTCACTATTTGCTTTTAGAATCATGTTTCTTTGATTAAATCTTAGTAAGCATGGAAAGAATAGGTTATTCATTCCCAAGATGCCATGATGCTGTCTTGGAGGCTGTACGTGCTTCATGTCAGATCAGAGTATCCTGTTTAATGATGGCCAGTGATTAGATAAAGGTAATGTGCCTTCTCGTCTTACGTGGCATCTCAATAGTGCCATCAGTGCTGTGAGTCCCTCTCATGAACTTTGGCAATCCAGTTACAGAGAAGTTGAGGGTTCCCCAAACTCAAGCAGAGACAGGAGACACTCCACCACTTTTTATATACTCAGTTTTAGAATTTGTTTTAGAAACATGTATTTTACCATTTTGAATATAATAGAGTGTGAAAAGAAAATAAACGAAGTCAAGGTAAATTTTATGTATTTGTATTAAAACCTGTCCAATATATATTGTAAAAAAAATAATATAGGTTTGGGAATAAAATGCAATCTATAATATCATATTGCCATTTTGTATATAAGAAATAAATGTTTAGCACCATGTATGGGGAAATGTTGAAAAGTACTGTTATTAGCAATGAATTGGGAAGGGGACTTTGAATTGGGTATTGTGAAATACTTTCAGTTTCTAAAACATATCTAAATGGATGGATGAATAGATGGATAGACAGATAGATAGATGTTAATAGGTAATGAGAAAAATCATGAAGATATACTATTATGCAGAAAATAATCAAGATACAATCTACACTATTATATATCTATTCTGTATACCTTCACAAATTTAGTTAAAAATGCTAAGTAAATAAAGTGAAATATATTTAAACACTTTATCACTTTTTAAAACTTTTAATGTGCACTGGGGATATCTACTGAGAATTATCATGTGAAGCAGAATAGAAATGTTCACAGCAGAGAACAAAACCTCCTAGTGCTCATGGAAGCCTGTATAGCTAGTGAGTTTTGGACAATTGGCTTTTTTAAGTCAAGATATATTACGTACTCTTTGGATATTTGAAATGGTGGTTTAATTTTGATCAACATATACCTCTGATAGCCATGACGAACAGGCCCATTTAAAATGGTCTGTCCTATTTCTGTGGATTGTTTGGGCAAGCTGGTCAAGAAAGGACTTGGGAGATTGGGCTTAACAAACACAGTTCACCATCCCCTCCTTGAGAACCCTAGGTTTAGGGTTAGGATTTTTTTGTGTCATCCTCTACCCAACAGGAGAGCACCAGAGTACTTAAGGTTTTCAGCTAACCCATTTCTTGCTAAGTTGCAAGCTCAGTGTGAAGGTAAGGAAATGCAAATGAATCATACAAGTCAGCCATATAGGTCTTTCTGGTAGGAAGAAGTCTGAAGGAGTTATTTCAGAGATAATGAGAGCAACAAAGACTCTTACTGCCAACAAACACTGGAGAGCAATGCTTGAGTTTTTATTCTTTTTGCTTAAGGCTTTGAGAAAGTCAGGGTGTGTACAATGGCAATGTAGTGAGCCATGAATATTGCAGGCCTAAGATCGGAGAGATGGTCAAAGAGAACTTCCAGGCACGCTAACTGACCCTTTTTTCCTGGGACAATTCAAAGAGACAGGCTCTGCTGATTCCACAATCTGTCTCTCTGACATTTTTTTGAAATATTCTTTTAAGGTGTCCAAGACTGAATCTATGTCAATGTAGGTGAGGAAAAATGCACTGGAGAGAAGGATTCAGTGTAAACTTATAAAGAATTTCTACCCAACCATCGCCCTAACCCTCAATGATATGAAAGAAAAGGGACCAAAAAACGTCTAGATCACCCCAGGTGTGCATTGCAAACATATCATAGTGGTTTTGGCTCTGGGAAGTTCAACTTTGAGTAAGACACCCAGACCCACTATTTATTTCAATGTAAACTATTTGAGAGGAAAACATCTGGGGGAAATGCACTCAAAAAACATCTGTAGAGAATAAGCAATCTTATGAGGCAATATTTAAATGTGAGAAAAAAAATCACAAAACTTTAGGTCTCCTAGTGGCCTTGGTCTTGGCCAATCTAGCCCAATGCACACACATTTAATATCTTGAGGTTGGACCTATCGGGAAGCTCTTGTTCCGAATTGGCCTTAGGTCATGTACCTAGCAGGACCTGAATTGACAAGCTGATGTGATGCTGAGAATCTGACCCTAATACTCAACACTAAGCACGGAGCACAGTTATAAGCACGTATGATCCCAGAGCCTGTATACATGCTTCCCCACTCAGTCTCTCTTGCCCTGACACCTGTGCAATGAACCAATCGGCACAGGTCAGGATGAGCAAACTGTTGGGAGCTCTGCGAGTTACCTTCCGTGTTTTGTCTGTTTGTTTTGAACAGGGGGGTGAGATGTTATAAGCCAAGGATTTTCAAATTTTATAACTGATTCAGTTAGTGTAGCCCAAGCTTAGAAGGCAAAGCTTTTCCTATCCTGCCTGCTACTCCAGAGCCAAAACACTATCTTTGTTGTGTGGTGCATGCTCACGACGCACAGCAATGATAGGAAAGAGTACATGTAACACTCAGTCTCCTTTGGTCCCAGTGAATGCATGACAAATAGCCTTATCTTTGGGTCCTACTACTATATCAGATCTCTTACTTTTACTACATACTTGAAAAAGAGCCCAGCTGGCATGGCTCAGTGGTTGAGCTTCGATCTATGAACCAGGAGGTCACAGTTTGATTCCCGCCCGGGCTGCGGGCTTGATCCCCAGTGGGGGGTGTGCAGGAGGCAGCCGATCAATGATTCTCTCTCACCATTGATGTTTCCATCTCTCCCTCTCCCTTCCTCTCTGAAATCAATAAAAAAAATATTTTTTAAAAAGAATCACAATACCCCTACCTTATCAATAACAACATATATATTTAAAAATAAATATGCTTGAGAAATGTTAAAAGGTGTTTAATAAATTCTATTTATTTCATGTATCTGCAACGGGAGTTGGAGTGTCAGGGGGAAGAAAGCATATTTACATTTTAGCTATGTAGGAAAGCAATCAGAAGTTCCTGGGAGCCACATGGCCCAAGGAGACTATCAGAGAGAAAAATTCCATACAGTTAAGAACATGGACGATAATTCCTTTCAACTCTGAGAAGGACAGGCCAGTAATTTATTTCTAGAGTTGTTAGTTAATGAATAAAACAAATAAATGAAGTGATCTGTGTCTGAATATCTCCAACTCAGAGCCAATATTCTTTACAATGACCAGAAAATCTGCATTTTGAAAACCTCCAATTTTCCTGTACTCTTCAGAATTAACAAGAGTTGGCTTAAAGCCTTGAATTGGTTCATTTCTCAGGAAGCCTGGTTATCCATCTCTACATTCAGGGTCCTTTCAAGAGCACTGCTTTGAGAACTGTAAGTAATTGGTGGAGTGAGTGACAAGATGGCTAGGCCTTCTCTTTCCCATGTTGCTCTTTTGCTCAAGTTGAGATGGAAATAGAAATTCTGGGGCTCTACCCCAAAGGAGTGAGACTCCCTGGAGCCGGCCCAGCACTCAGTGTTGTACCAAGCCCTGCGCTGTGGTCCAGCAGCACTCCTCCCGGAGCCCCCACCAGCCAGCAGAGTTACCGTGATCCTCTCTGGGAAAGAGCAAGCTCTGTCCACGTTCTAGTCCCTTCCACCAGAGCTCTTACCATAGTCGCATTTACAAATCTTGCCTTTTGAGGGCAGTCCCCAAAGTGGAATGCAGGACACAGGAAGGCAGAGAGAGGAAAGTCTGAGTGCCAAGCAGAGAAGAATGGCCTGTACGGCTGGACTGTTTTGTCTGCCTCCTGTCTAAAGGCACCAAAATTTACAGAGAATAAACGCAGGGGTGGGGAAAAAAAGTCTTGGAGCTCAATGATCTTTCAAGTTTGGAATAATTTTAAGTTGAGCAACAATCTGAGCATATTTCAGCCGGCATCTGCGCTCCAGTCAGTTTCAGGCTGGCCTTTACTCTCTTGAGGAATCAGCCTACATACAAGCAGGTTAAGAGATGGAGAAACACTTATTTCATTTTCTATTTCCCACGTCTTCTTTTCTATATACATCAAAGTAGAGGTTGTGATAAACACTTCTCTAATGCTAAAGCCTATATATTTTCACCTTAAATTCAACCACGTCACTAATATCAAAGATAAGGAAATGCAAAAAAACAATGGCTTATAGTTGATACATTCTTTTTGTCTAAGAAGGTTCATTCAGTTGAATTATAATTTCTTCAATGTAATCTAAAGTTTTAAAAAAATGCACTCTATTGGCGCTTACACATTTAGTGAAGGGCAGTAGGTTGGGAGTTAGAAAGGGCTGAAATGTTTCCAGGGATGGAAGACAGCGCAGAGATCAGAAATGATGCTTAAGGTGCATGGGTTCTGAGTTCCAACTGCATCCCCATGAGCTGGAATCTGAGGAACAAGTCATTTCATGTCTCTAAAAGGCATATAAACCTCTTCTGTAAAAAAGGAGGGCTCAGCTTCTTGTGTTGGCTCCTCCCAGTTCTACATGTGAGGGTCCTGGTAACTGTCAGGGAGGACCAATCACTGTGATGCATCAAGGAAAATATCAGCTCTCTCATCCATCAAAGAACAAACCTATTTTTCAGATGTTTTAGATATCAAATCAGTGCATCCCATAAAAAAGTTTTTGTCCCAGGTTTAATCAGGACTAACTTAAAAAAACACACAAAAACCTGCTCAAGACACATCACACAGCTAAAGGGTGTCCCAAAATTCACGCAATAAGTAATTTTGATAGAAAACTCAGGTTTATAATTAAAAATTGTAAATTTTTTGATTCATAAAGTATACAGTATAGGGTTATGCATGGAATAGCATATCAGGTGAATGGCCTCCACGGCTTTGCTGGCACACAGGCAACTCTTGCTGAAATTTTCCATGACCAAAATGTGGCTGCTCAGGCAATAACAGTTAATGGTGCTCGCTATTGCGACATGATAATCCAGTTTTTTGTGCCAAAATTGCAAGATATGGATGTGGACAACATGTAGTTTCAACAAGACGGTGCCACATGCCCTACAGTCCGAGAAACAATTCAATTACTGCATGAGTCATTTCCTGGTCCTGTAATTTCCCGTTTTGGTGATCAGAATTGGCCGCCCAGATCATGTGATTTAACGCCGTTGGACTTTTTTCTTTGGGGATTTTTGAAGTCTAAGGTTTATGCCAACAAGCCCACAACCACCCACACCTTGAAGGAGGAAATTGAGCACTGTATCAACGAAATTCAGCCACATTTATGCAAAACGGTCATGGAAAATTTCAACAAAAGAATGTGTATGTGCCAGCAAAGCCGTGGAGGCCATTCACCAGATATGCTATTCCATACATAACCCTATACTGTATACTTTATGAATCAATAAAAAATTTACAATTTTTAATTATAAACCTGTGTTTTCTATCAAAATTACTTATTGTGTGAATTTTGGGACACCCTTTAGAAGGCATTTTGTTAGCTGTGCTCCATCCTCAGGAGACACTTTCAGCAGAGGCATCAGGCTGAGCCAGGGCTGGGATGGTCTTGGAGGCACTGGGAAGGCAGCACTATGGCTCTATCTAAATTGGAAATAAAATTCATCTCCTATAGATACAATGATTTTAAGTATAACACATCTTACTGTATAAAACTGGAAGATTTTATAAATTATAAAGGCACAAAAGCTAATCTTTGGATAATAAGTATAAACCATCATTTTGTAAGGACCTGTAATGAGCCAGACTCACTAGTAAGCACTGCATATAAATGATCTGTAATGCTCATAATATTTCTGTAAAGAAGGTATTATAACTGTTGCCGTATCAGAGTTGATGAAATCGGGGCTTCAAGAGGTAGGTGACCTGTCACACAGCCTGGGGCTCTCATGTGACAGAGCTGAAAAGCAAATGCAGGCCCACCTCCTAGCTGTGTCCTTTTTCTGTTGTCCAGAATGCACAGGATTATTCTTCCACATAATATTTAAAGCACTGAGAACATTCAGAGAATCTCAGGTAAAGCATTATAACTGCATTCTGCCTGAAAATGCCTCGACTGCACTTTGTATCATATTTTATAACATTTGTATGTTAGGTATTTATGCTAGGAGCCACATCTTACCTACTTTGTAAGGCTGAGACTGAGTCTGAATTTTATTGCTGTACAGGGTAGACATCCAAGCTCTCAGGGAGTGAATGGGTACGTGTTACAGATTTGAAATGTGCCCCGGAGATGATATAGAGATGATACATGACCCCTGGCTCTCTCATCTCTCTGGCTCCTCACCCACTTTCCTGTCTCTGGTTAAAAGTCTGCACAGGTGATGGAGAGTATGGAGACAGTGTTTGCAATGAGGAGTTGTAAAAGAGAGAAGAAAACACCTGTCACAGCACTTCTCCTTCCACGGTGATTCCTGGGCAACCCCTGACATACTCAGATATCTTCAGTGCCTACATCTTCGGTTCCAATGTCTGTTCTTAGTGATTGGCCAGGTCTCAGTAGATTGGCCAACTGAATAGAGAGCATTCAGCTACAAGCCAGAGAACTTACATGTCCGTCAGTTCCCACCCAGGACAGACCAAGCCCTCACAAACAACTTTCTGGATACACCATATCTTGCCCCTTTGTCATTAAATTGAAGAAAGACAGGCAGGGTGGGGGTAGCTTTGATGGAGCTGGCGAGGAGCTCCCTGTTTCACAGTTTCTGGGTTCACTTGCCTGGGTGTTTGAGGTTGTGGAAGTTACCCAAATGAAAGATCTAACCAACAAATCCCAGGGGCTGCCCTATGACCCTAAGGTAGCGATGGCGAACCTATGACACGCATGTCAGAGGTGACAAGCGAACTCATTTTTTTGGTTGATTTTTCTTTGTTAAGTGGCATTGTAATATATAAAGTAAATACCAAAAATATAAATCTTTGTTTTACTATGGTTGCAAATAACAAAAAATTTCTATATGTGACACGGCACCAGAGTTAAGTTAGGGTTTTTCAAAATGCTGACACGCTGCGCTCAAAAGGTTAGCCATCACTGCCCTAAGGTGATGTACAGCAAATACAAATCACGGGGTTTTCAGAGCAAATCTCTCCCACATCACACAAAATAGGCATGTGTGTGTCCACAAAGGATTCAGGTCTTATTCCAAAGAAGCAAAAAGCCAATGTAAGGACAATGGGAAAGACTTTAAAGATGGACACTGCGGCCCTTGCTGATTTGGCTCAGTGGATAGAGCATGGGCCTGCAGACTGAAGGGTCCCAGGTTCGATTTCAGTTAAGGGGACATGCCTGGGTTGCGGGTTCGATCCCCAGTGGGGGGCATGCAGAAGGCAGTCAATCAATGATTCCCTCTCATCATTGGTGTTTCTATCTCTCCCTCTCCTTTCCTCTCTGAAATCAATAAAAATATATTTTTAAAAAATGAACATTGCTTATGTCAATCTAACTAATAATTCTACCTAGCCATTTGGATGAGTTATTTTTTTAGAAATATATAGATAAGTATTTGTCTAGTTTACTTCTTTATTTTTTCTTTTTAATTTGTTCAAAAAATTTAATTTATTCACAAAAATTAAGAGAAGAAATCAGCACTTTTATTGGCGTTTGGAGCCAATGCATCCTGTGAAGAATTCAATTTAAGAGCAACCTCAATTAGGGAATTGAAGTAGCAGAAGCTAAATTTAGCCTTGAAAATTAAGATTATTATCTTTGTATAATAGTCTCCAAAGCTAATAATAATCCATTATGTTTATTGGGGAATATTAGATTGCAATGAATGTCTCAAATGGTTACCGTACACTTCCCCATGCTATTCTTTTACCCAGGATGGCCATTTTTATTCCTTATCCAAAGGCTAGTGAATTCTCTTTCTATAATCATAGGGAATTCAGAGATGCTTGTGAGTCATCAGAACTCATTATCAAAAATGAGTGTGGGATTTAACTTCTTGGAGATTACGAAGACTAAAACACACAATTTTGATCTCTAAAAATCTGGATGTAATTTTGGCTTATGGACAAAGAATAGTTTAAGTGACTTTTTAAGGTGACTTTTATGTATACATGAGATTTAAGTCTCCAAGATTTGGGCTACCCAGGCATTTTTCAAAGTATTACTTATGAGATCACATTCTACTCAGGAAAAAAAGTGAATTTTTCATACAATTTGACTGCTTTAAAAAGTAGAGTGTTGCTTTAAATTAATACCAAGATTCCAAGTTTTTAAAAGAATAGGCATTCATGTTTATCTGCTGGATCCAGAGCTAGTCCCAAATTCCAGTCACTTCTACACCAAGTAAGAGCCTTCCAAGTCTTTGTGGCTTATCTGGTGCATCTATGAGAAGCCAGGGAGGGTGAGGGTGTTAAAGCAGACAGGGTGTGAAGCCCATTTACAGAAGGTTCACACCCCACCTATTGTTAAGCCCTTATCTTTGACTTCCTGAAGGGGCGGAGACCTCAAAGCAATGCTTTTGTGTTCAACTTCTGACTTACTTCTGGTTCATCTATAACCTTCTATCATCAATTACAAAAGTATTTGGGAGAAAAAGGGGTACACCTTTTTTAGCATTAGATTAAAATTCTTTTTAGATGAGAATTTTTCCAGGAAACAGTTCTCTGCCTGCCTAAATCCTCCCTTCCTCAAATATGTGCTAGCTGTCATATAGCTGTATCTCTGAGTCTCCTTGGGGACCAACTCTTGACAGCTAAAAAAGAAGATGAAGCAAAGAAAGCAATCTTCCTCCCTGAGCCCTTCCTTGTGTGACCCTATCCTTCTCCTGGCCATTTTACCATGAAAACTTGGCCTCATCTGTGACCCTGACGTGTTCTTCACAGGCTCTCCAAGTCCTGTTGACTCTTCATTAAGGAAAGTGGCCATCACCCATTATTAAACCATTTCCACCCCAACCTCCCTCCTCTCATGTCCCGTCATAACATCCCTAACACACGGAGTCCAACATTTTAATATAATGAGTAAAACATTCTCTGGAGCTGTCAACAATGAGAGGGATCCCTAATTGTAGTAACTTTGGGCAGGTTATAATTCTAGGCCTGAGAACTAAAGAAGTATAACCTACAGACACTAGTACCTTCTCCCTCAATACTGCCCACATATCCTCCTACTTCCTTCCCCAAAGTCCCCTTCTACTTATCCCTTTGGAAACTTTTGTTCCATTTTCGTTTCCCTCATTGGTCCCTGAGGGGGTAATTGACACCATTACAGTTGCCACTCTGCTACTTGTACACCTTTCAATAGAAGTACAGCCCTCATAGGGGAGAGAGGCAACAATCATAATAGGAGCTACTTCCTCACAGCCCCTGGCCCTCTTTCTGACTCCAAAAGGGAAAGGGAAGTAGACATTTAGTAATTACCACTTTCCTGACACAGCACACAGATAGTGAGTGGTTGCACAATGACAAAGGACACCAACATTGGAAAACTTTATATGTAAGTCATTTCATTCCTGTGCGGATGTTTTCCTAGGACTGAGTCCCAGGAATAGGGTTGCTGGGTCAAAGGACAAATGCATCTCTGAGTCTGTTAATTATTTCCAGATCTCCCTCCACAAAGGTTACACCACTTTGCATGACCTCTAAAAATGTAGGAGAGATGACTTGTTTTCTTCCAGCTTTGCCAGAGTGTGAGGTCACACTGCTGGATTTTGCTTGTCTCATGAATGAGAAGGAGTTTTTCAGTGAAGTCTGATGTTACATTACTGTGAGTGAGTTTATCACATATTTAAGGGCCATTTGTATTCTCCCTTAAACTTAATGCAGGAGGCATTCCGGCATCCAAAGATGCTGTTTCTTTACCTTCAAGTCACCACCCAGGGCCAGCCCATTCATCTGCTCCCTAGAAAGCCATGCTGCTTACACATGTTCGAGACCTGAGTGAGGATGGAGGTGACCTCTGTATCAAAAGAGCAAAGGGGCTTAAAGACTCTGCTTCCCACAGTCAGTCTTCAGTTCCTGGTTTGGCAGAAGCTGAATGAAGTGTGTGGCTGTGACTCTCGGGAGCGTAGTAAGGAGGGGCTGCTTATTCCGCACTTTTACATTTTGTGTTATTTGGGGATCTTGCCTGGATGCTGTGACTCCTCCCTTTTCTAAAATGTAGTATTCACACTTCTGTAAGTTGTGTGAATCTTAAGAAAGAGAGCGAGAAACAGAGGAAAGAAGGGAGGGAGAAGAGGGAGGAAGTATTTTTGAAAAACCTTCTTACATCTGACGATCACTGTGGTTTATAGAACTACATTTACAGACACAAATCATTATATAAAAGTGTTGTACTTATTTATTGTTGCTCCTATTTTATTTTTATTGAGATATAATTGACATTAGCACTATATTAGTTTTGTATTGTAGTGTTTTTTTTTTTAATATATTTGTAGTGATTTCAGAGAGGAAGGGAGAAGGAGAGAGACAGAAACATCAATGATGAGAGAGAACCATTGATCAGCTGCCTCCTGGATGCCCCCACCTGGGGATTGAGCCCGCAACTTCCTGGTTCATAGGTCAGTGCTTAACCACTGAGCCACATGGGCAAGGCTAAGAGAGCTTTTTTATTTTATTTATTTATTTATTTATTTATTTATTTATTTATTTATCTGTTTGTTTTATTGTTTAATCCTCACCCAAGGATATTTTTTCCATTAATTTTTAAAGAGAGTAAAAGGGAAAGGGAGAGACAGAAACAACGATGTGAGAGAGACACATTGATTGGCTGCCTCCCGCATACTCCCGACCAGGGCCAGGAGCCTGCAACTGAGGTACGTGCCCTTGACCAGAACTGAACCTGGGACCCTTCAGTCCTCAGGCTGACGCTCTATCCACTGAGCCAAACCGGCTAGGGCTAAGCAAGCTTTTTTACTGCAAGATCTCTCAAAGCCTTGAAAATAGGGATGACTTAAAGTAATCAATGTCTGCCACATAATTTGGTTGCAGAATCCTCTTCCCAGAAAAACAAAAATAAACCAAGGGCCTACTTCTTGTTCATGCCGGACAGTGGTGGTGTAGGAAAACAGCCTCTGGCTGGGTGGTCAGGTGAGTCTGAATTCTGACAACACGTGGTGTGTTCTCAGTCACAGGGCTTCTCAGGGCTCATCTCTAAAGTGGGCTCCTCTGCAAAGTCACTTAGGTTCTCACTTCCTCTGACCTATACGGTGGGGTGGGGGGCACAGAAGACAGCCCCATGGCAGCAAATGGCTCCTTTGGTTCAACCCATTGGAAGGATGAGGAAGTCCACACTTCTATAATGAGAAATATTCTAAGAAAGATCAAGGGTTTTCTCTCACATGATATCATGAAACCTTGACATGAATCACTGTTTTTCTCACCTGTAGGACCTGCCCTCTTCTTAGTGATTGTCATGGGCTTAGCTGTCTGGGTAGCAGTTTACCCTGTAGCCAAGTGGCCAAGTTGGTCAGAATCCAGCCTCCCTTTAACTTGTGGCACACGCCATGCAACACACACCTGCCCCCGACCCACCGGTGAGTTTCTCAGTCAGTACAAACTCACAGGTGGTCCAAATCATTCTCTTCCTTTGGCATTTGCTTTTCCTGGCATTTTTATGCCATATTATTACAGCAGAGATTCTGATCTGTCAGTGTCACTAAATTATTAAATTGTCATCGAGTTCTACAAACCCCCGATTGTGGGATTTGCTGGAAAAGCTTGATGCTTTGCTTGGCCTCTTCACTCCTTCAGTCATAAACATGTGCTAAGCTTCCAAAATGCCAGGCACTCTGTCGAAAGCTAGAGGTACAAAGTCGTTCATGGGTGTGCACATGCTGTTTATTGTGAATGCTCTGCCACACTCCTCACAGGTACAGCGCAGATGCCTCCCCCTCCAGGAAGCCTGACAGAGCTTCACCTCACCTCAGTCTGAACTGTGTCTCCTTCACCGTCCCTACTCCCATGCAGCTCCTTCTGCAGATGTGCCATGACTCTTATAAGGCTGCATGCCGGCCTCCCCTCTGAGTCTCTAGCTCCTCAGCATCCATGGTAGTGGCTGCCACACAGGAAGTGCTCAGATTTATGACTGATTGAGTGAATCAAGGTGCGAAGAAACAATTCTTGTTTGCAAAGTTCACATAAACCCTAGTTCAACTTTTCTAAGTTTCTTAAGAGACCCAAGAATGCATTGTGATGTCTGAAATACAAATTGTAGAATACCTCTTAAATATATAAATATTTTTGAATTACGAAGACATTTTCAAGTTTACCTCCCAAAGTAGTCTGCACAGTGTTACGGTACTTTGATGCTGGTCTCAAGCTCAATCTGTACAGAGAAAGGCCCAAAGGGCAAGGCCCGACTAAGATGCAGCTGGGGACACGCTCCTCTGTGGGAACCTGCCTGCCTTCCCAGGCTGCCAGCTCTCTGCTTCCACCATCACATGTCTCGTCAACATGGGGACAAATCAGTGTGAGAGAACAGCAGTCACATTTCTAGTTTAATTACAGAAACGCAAGCCTTATATCTCCTCAATTTTTAATTATACAAAAGTGACAAAAGGTACCTGCCATGTCTTCTCTGCTTCTTGTCACCCACCACCTTGCCCTATTGTAAACAAGAGCGCTCCACAAGTATTATGGGTATAATTACAACTCACCAGCCAACCTGCCGCTTATACCTGCAGAACACTGCAATGGGAATTTTTATGAATGTACGTATGTTGGGTAAGGTAGAATATAAAAGAGAGAATTCCTACTATATCTAAGAACATGTGTTTTTACATATTTTTATATCCGCACCCCCTCCCCATACCTTGAAATGACATTCTAAAAGATATTTAGGAGTATTTAAAGAAAGGATGTAAATAGCAATATTTCTATGCTCTGTGTAGAAGCAACCTCTTCACATTAATAACCAGCATATAAAATGCCAGCTACATCCCTGAATGCTAATGAACTAGACCCACGCCCCACAGCCTATGTGGCGATCCTCTGGCCCGTATCATTCTTCTTAAGGAAACTCCAGCTGATGGCTCCTCTCTCTGCCTTTCCTTCTCCCCTGACTGTAGGGAGACTTCAGCTACTAGAAAGACAGATGTTTGCTTTTGAGTTGCATGGCTCCTCTCTGCTACCAGTAATTTTATCCTAATGTGTTTGTATAAAAGGGAATAAAAGGAATCCATCACAAAATTATTTTTCCTCAGTGAATGCCAACAAAATATATGAAGCAAAAAAAAAGGGGGGGGGATGTAACTCTTATCTCTGTTATGAATGAGGAAACTAGAGGAAGGCTGGGGAAAGCATTATCACCCATCCATCACCTACCCATTCACTCATTACTCATTCAAGCAAGCTCAGTAACTACTGAGGTTCTGATGTCATTCCTTGAATCTACATACTTAAAAAAATTAAAATTTAGGCAGAGGATTTTTTTAAAAGCCTATCACATGGTGCCTACATTTAAATATATCCTAAAAATTGTGGCTGCAGACTTATCTGCAATCCCATTAACAGCGTATCTTCATAGACATGCGGATAGCTAAAGAATATAGCTAATAGTTTTAGATACTTGGAAACATCAAAGTCCATTCATGTATCAGAAATTTCCCAGATTTTGATTTTCTTTTTCACTGCAACATCAAGGAAAGGATGAGGGACTTGGAGTAGGAAAGTCCTGAGTTTGAGATCTTATCCTATTTATTCTCTTTATTTTATGGAGCTGAACTGAGGATCAAATAAATTAATTCAGGTAATAACCCTTTAGTTCATGCATTTATTCAGACATTCATTTATGCACTCAACAATGACCTGGGGACTATCCTAGATGCTGCTAGGAATATGAGGCTGAGAAAAAACAGATAGGGGTTCTTACATAGCAGACAACACTGCTGCTGCTTTTATTTTATGGGGCTGTTAGTCTATTAGGCAGCCAGATGCTGATAAACTAGCCACATTAATCAATTTTTAGTGACAAATTAAAGAGTGTGGTCTGATAGAGGGGCATGCCTGTCCAAACTTGACGCAGAAACCAACAGAGACAGGAGCATTAGGGCAGGCTTCACTGAGGAAGAGATTTTTGCAATTAAGAAGTGGGCCCAGCCGGTGTGGCTCAGTGGTTGAGCTTTGACCTATGAACCAGGAAGTCACAGTTCAATTCAGTTCCATTTGGTTTGATTCCCAGTCAGGGCACATGCCCAGGTTTTGGGCTCAATTCCCAGGGGGAGCATGCAAGAGGCAGCTAATCAATGATTCTCTCTCATCATTGATATTTCTATCTCTCTCTCTCCCTCTCCCTTCCTCTCTGAAATCAATAAAAATATACACTTTTTAAAAGAGGTGAGAGAGTACTGGGTGACTGGATGGGAATGGATAGGGATGGAACAATATATGTAAAAGCTTTAGAACAGGAGAGAGCACAGCAGTGAGGAGGAACTGAAGGAAGGTCAGTGTGGCTGAAATGTTGGGACCACCCATGAAGAAGTGAACGCGTGGAGCTCACAGTGGGGAGGGAGTGTCCAGCACACGTGTAGCTGGATAGAAATGAAAAAGGCTGTAATTGTCAAGGTCACACTGGATTTTGAAGACAGCATGAAAAAATGCAAAATATCTCAAGGACAAGGTCAAGGACAAATTAAAGAGTGTGGTGTTAAAATCAACTTAATATACGTTAGAACTTTTTAAGATGACTACTAGAAAAGTTAAAGTCACACACACAGCTCACATTATACTGTCGTTGAAGAGTGCTGGTATACCCATGCAGAGCCTTTTAATCCTGGACAAGAGTTTGTATCCCGAGCACAATGGGAAGCACTGGAAGGCTTTAAGGATAAATGATGGGATTACTCCAGCTTCTGGGTAGAGAGGACAGATCAAAAGGCAGCTGGAGAGGATGTAGAAAATGAGCCAGGTACAAACTGCAATAGACCAGGCAAAAAGCTTCATACTAGCTTGGTTTAGGGTCAGAAAGTACTGAGATGAGTAGAGGTTTGAGACATAATTAGGAGGGAAACATCAAGAGGACCTAGTAGTGAATCAGATATTGATAACCTCCACAGGGCAGAAATCCTATACTAGAGGTCTGAATTCAGTGCGACGGGAGGACAAAGTCAAAAACGAGATGTGCTTTACGTAGCAGACAATGCTGGTTGCTTTTGTTTTATAATGGGCGCCATTAAGAGTCAGGTTCTGATAGCATGTCAAGAAATTGCATTCTGGGTAGAACATTAAATATCTTTTAACCAGAGTTGAACTTAAATCAGCAGTTAATGGATATTGACTAAATGCAAGAGACTGTGACAGGATTGTTTTGGGGAGAAAAAAGAGGGAAATAACATTTATTTATGCCTGCTAGCATGTGCCCAAAGCTTTATATGTTTAACTCATTCAATCCTCCTAAAAACCTGATGAAGTCAATTTATTATCCCATTTTAAAGATGAGTGAAATGAGGTTCAAATGATGCTTAAAAAAATGAATGACACTCAATAAAGGCAGAGGCCATTTTGATTTTTTTTTCTGCTGTATCCATAATGCCCAATTATTACTTAGCATATATTAATGCTCAAAAAATTAGGTAGAATGAATGAATAAAAGTTATACAGCTCATAAAAGGTAAAACCACATTTCAACCCTGTTATATATGACTCAAGCAAATGGTATCACAATTGGAATTAAAAAGAAATCAGAGATAGCTTATAGATTGTGGTTAACAGGTATGTAAGAGGTTTCATCCATGGCTGATGCTATCCTACACTACATTGAATAATAAGAATAGTCAACATTTCCAAATACTTACTTGGTGCCAGACACTGTTGTAAATCTTTCACTTGTACTATCTTATTTATGCTTCTCTTTTAGCAACTGTGTGGGCAGGTATTATTATTTTTCTCATTTTAGAGACTGGGAAACAGAGGCACAAAGAGGTTCAGTCACTTGCCCCAAATTACACAGCTATAAAAGCATTTAGCCCAAGAAACCCATCTCGCAAGTCCATATCACACTTATTTTTTTATAAATATTTTTTTATTGATTTTTTTACAGAGAGGAAGGGAGAGGGATAGAGAGCCAGAAACATCGATGAGAGAGAAACATCGATCAGCTGCCTCCTGCACGCCCCCCACTGGGGATGGAGCCCACAACCCGGTCATGTGCCCCAACTGGGGATCAAACTGTGACCTCCTGGTTCATAGGTTGGTACTCAACCACTGAGCCATGCTGGCCAGGGCAATATCAAACCTTTAACCACCAGGGGACCCTGGTTTTTACAAAGATCTCCCCAGGATTAGGGCAAAGTTTGTTTTCCGGTCATTGGTCCAGCACCCACTCCTTCAGTTACATAATGTGATGGCTTGTCAGGGCACCCCCTTGTGAATCTAAGAAATCATTCAAGGCTAAATACAGAGGCAGACATTTGGAGAGTCAGAACAAAATGTGTACAAAAGAGTCTGTGGATCTCGTGTGCATCTCATTCCATGCAAAGAGCACATTTATCAGGAGCCTTGAAACCTGCACTGGCAGGAAGCTGTTATTTATCTCCGATGGCATCAGACAGAGCAGGGAAAGAGGTGAAGCAAGGGGCTTAGTAAGTTGAAGATTTCCCAGCAGCAAAACCATCACAGTAGGGTGTTAACAGTGCATTCAGGAGACCCTTGTTCACTAATGGGGCTTACTTGTTATGGCACTTTCTACACACACTGAGCATTAAGTGCTTGCTAACAGTTCAGATAATGAACTGGGTGGTTATGACCAGGCATTTCCAATGTGCCATTTACTTCAAGTGTCAAATTACAAATTGATTCTGTGCTGTGTAAGAGGGCTCAGCGCTCTGATTTGGAAAATCTGTTGGGCAAACATGGGCCTTAATGTGAACATTTCATTTCTTTCAATACTTGCAGACTGTCATGTAGAATCCCTAAAGGAGTCGTGTTTTGTATTTTTTAATAAAGAAATAGTCTTACCATCACCATAAAAAGTTTAATATTCATTCCCTGGCAATTTGATATAGAGGGATCCCATCTGGTGCCCCATCAAGATGGTCTGAAGTGCAGTCAAGATGTCATTATGAGGTGGTTTGATCTGTAATGTGCCTCACTGCCTAGAGACTGAGAGCAGCATGATGCTTCTCTGATCACTGCTATCGCCTGCAGTCACTGAAATCATGGAAGTAGACCAAATGCCCTCTGGGCTGAGTGGCCATATATCATAAGTAGAGAGGACTGCCCCTGCCCACTCCAGAACCATGAGAAGTAACCTTGTCAAAATTCCCAACACTTACTCTATCAGAGAACTTATCACCCCATTTTATAATTGCTTATCTAATTGTTTGTCTCCTCGGCTAGACTCATATCTCCAGGAGGGCAAATCCTGTATCTCTCTTTCCTATTACTGCATCTCTACCAACTGGTGCAATCCCTGGCATATAGTAGGCACTCAACACATAGTGAACGAATGAATAAAACTACTTGTGTATGCCACCTTAAATGTTGTCATTAAATTAAGAGTTTTAGAACACAATATGAAAATAGTGTTCTAAGACAGCAGCCTTCACAATGCTCTCTGATAACCTTTATAAATGTATTAACGTTCAGACAAAAACTCTTAAGACCAGAAAAAGAAGGCTGGTAATAAGGACTGGGATAAAGGATGGAGCAGTTAGTAAGAAAAAAGTTCAAAGTATTTATTTGAGAACATAAGAAATAAAAAAGGCATTCAACAGTATTTGGTCAAATATATTTCCTTTGGAAAGAAAAGATTAGAAGCTGATACACTGGAAGTGGAGAAATTATTTGTTCATTTGTTTTTAGGGTGTTTTTTGTTTTTGTTTTTGTTTTTGTAACACAAAACAATAAGAGAAGTACTTTTGCTTGAAATTCACCTAAGAAAAGATTCTTCGAAACACATGTTATCTTTTTCTTTGAAAATTGGTTCCTTCTTTTAAACACTTTATCAGGGCTTTATTTGTTAGCAAAAATACCCAACTCGATTTGAATGAATATTTTTTATTCATTTTTAGAGAGAGCAGAAAAGAGAGAGAAGGAAAGAGATAGATCAAGAGAGAGAAACATTGAAGTGAGAAAGAAACATCTTTCGGTTGCCTCCAGTACAAGCCTTGATTCGGAATCAAACATGCAATGTAGGTATGTGCCCTGTACGAGAATCGAACACATACCCTTTTGGTGTATGGGACAACGCTCCAACCAACTGAGCCACTGCCTGGGCACAATTTCATTCTAATTTAATGCAGCAGTAAATTAAAGCAGCTCGTCAAGGATAACTGGTATGGAATAGTTAAACACCTCTATCTGGATGTCCCAAAGGTATCGGAAGCTAATGACTCACACACCAAACTAACCTAAAAGGTCCCACAGACCTCCTTACCATCCTGTGTTCTATCTTAATGAAAGGACATTTCCTCAGGGTGGAGACTTTGGAATCATGTTTACTTCCAGATCTTTCCTGTTTCCTTCTTTTACCTGCCCATCCTGTCAGATACCAGATTATCAATTTTCTTTTCCAAGTATGCTGTAAATTCATGTCTACCTTTCTACTCCCATTACCCCTCTGTAAAACTGAAATAATTTTCTAAATTGGTATCTTTTCTTCCAGTTGACTCCCACCTCCAAAATCCCCTCCACAGTTATAATAATAAAAGCATAATATGCTAATTAGACTGGACAGCTGGACGTCCTTCCGGACATCCTTCTGAATGAAGCCAGGGCTGCAAGGGCCGAGCCCCTTGCATGAATCTCATGCATCGGGCCTCTAGTTGTGTCATAATTATATTTTGTAAAATAAATGCCTGATTGTGTCACATCTCTGCTTAAAAATTTGTGTAGGTCCCTGTTGCTAAGTTGAAGCCACAACTCCATGAACAATATTACTCAAGTTGTTCCAAATCTGTTTCAGGCTCATCTTCTCCCTGAATTGCAATTATCTCCCCAGACACATAATTCTGTAAGTAAAAACAGGTCTATACCAGAGGAACCAACAACATTTCTATGACTCTCTATCTAATATGAAGGAACAGCAACGTCTTCAAATGCCTTATGCTAGTTCTTGGAGATCCCAAAGGGAAATTATTCTTCTCCCCAAATGAACTAGAGTCCAATTTGATAATATTTTCATCACATTCAATACTTGCTACATATTTCCTCAGGAAATTTATTACCTAGAAAAAAAATAATGAATGAACAATACAAAGATTGGTTCTAAATTAGCAGCAGTTCCACAGTTTTCCTTAGAATGGTGGCTATCAACTCTATGAGATCCAATTTCCCTTTATAGTAAACTAGAGGCCCAGTGCATGAAATTCGTGCACTCAGGGAGGGGGCGGTGTCCCTCAGCCCAGATTGCGAGAGGGTGCAGGCCAGGCCAAGGGACCCCTCCGGTGCACAATCGGGGCCCGGGAGGGATGCGGGAGGTTGGCCAGCTGGGGAGGCACCACGGGAGGGCTCCAGGGTGTATCCAGCCCATCTTACTCAGTCCCTATCGGCCGAACCCCAGCAGCAAGCTAACCTACCAGTTGGAGAGTCTGCCCCTTGGTGGTTAGTGCATGTCATAGCGAGTGGTTGAGCAGCCTTAGCATATAATTAGCATATTATGCTTTGATTGGTTGAACTGCCGACCAGTTGACCGGACACTTAACATATTAGGCTTTTATTATACAGGATATTTTATAGCACCTTCATTATCCTGACATGAAATTCCTAAATACGTACATTTACCTGTATCCCTAATTAAAATGTAGAATGCCTGACTTGTAATATAAATAACAATTAAAAATATTAATTCACAACAATATATAGTTACACATGCAATTGTTCAATAATAATTACAATATAGAGTTAGACAGTGATGCCTTATTACAAAGAATAAATTTGGGTGTAAGAGAAAGATTAGAAGCTATTTGAAGGGGCACTGGAAAATGAAAAACAGATATAACTGGGCATAACATCTGACACATGGTAAACGATTAAATAACAAAAGCTATTACCATTAAATCCCAAACCACTCTGAAGCAATAACGCAAAATAGCATGTCTTACTGTCATATCAATTGTTAAGTATTTACTTATTTATACCATGGACAATACATTTCTTTAAAAATGCATGGCCCCTCTCTCTCCCCCTTCCCTCACTTCCACTCTCTCTAAAAAGCCATGGAAGAAATATCCTCAGGTGAGGATTAACAACAACAACAACAACAACAACAACAAAAGCATGGAAATAAACCCATCAGCACAAGAGACTTTCTTTAGACGTGCACCTTTCTGGCAGGTATTAATGCATGGGCTTGGCTTATATTATTTATAACTGGTTGTTATTAGGACTATGTCTAGTGCAGCAAATGCAGCTTTGTGTACGGGCTCTGAGTCATAACATTCATTTCTTTAAGGTAGATTTCTTCTGGACAGTCACATTATTTGCCAGTTCAACAGGGCAAGACATTTTCCAAGGGAGATTTTTTTTGGGGGGGTGGGGGTGGGAGGTGGGGTTTACATGTATGGCTGTGAGTTGGGGGGGGGGAGAAAGTGAGCACAATATAAAAAGTGATTAATTCAAATTACTCTGGATTCTTTTTATTGTTATCTCTGTACCCACAGTACTGAAGTCATTTTTATTTATAAGAGCAGTTTTTATTTCTCTCTCAATAAGAGAGTAAAAGTGTAAAGTGCCTAATAATACAATTTGTTCTTAGTATAGCATAATTTTCAGATTTTTAAAAAGAAATAACAGTAAATAAAATACTTAGAACATATAAGTTGATATGATTTTTCTGAATGACCAATAGATAAATTAAGTGATGGGGACATAAAGAAACCAAATAATTGAAAAATACAAAGCTCTTAATCCTTCAGGTCGTGAACGTTACCAAATTTCAAACTCACTGAAATCATCCAATTATAAAAAGTTTTGGGATTTATTTTATTTTGTTTGGAGGTAAAATGCTTTATTTGTTCATTAAAAGTGTAAGTAAAATAATCAGGAGAAAATAGTAGAACTAAAAATATTACTTCTTTTCCACCTAAAAAGCTCACAATCTAATAAAATTGGTTAACGCCTTTTTTCTCCTCCCTAAACAATTACTTTGCTCCATTCACATGTATGTCCACCAAATAGTTTCAATTTAATTTTCCATTCTCAGCTACACTTAAAATTACTTTTGTTCAGCAGATAAATGTACCAGATGCTCTTACTACTATCCCCACTCATTACAAATACAGAATGGAAAACATTAATTTAAAAATGAGAAAAGATCCAAACCCTAGGCTTTCTTTTACCTCTATTAGAGGCCCCTGCCCACCTCCCTCCCCCTCCAACTCCCAGCTTATTTCTAGGGTTATTTTTATGGGACAATTAGAAAGAAAGAATGAGGAGATGAGGATAAGAAGGGGCAACAGATGCAATTTTTTTTAATCCTTTTTATAATTTGTTTATTGAGAGAAGAAAGAGAGCAGCTTTAGGATGTGTGCTGAAAACAGATGGGAGAAGAGGGATTTTAAGTTTATTGCTGGAGCACATGTCTCTTTAATCAAGATATCAAGTAAGGGACTTGAGTTATTTTATGAGATTATTGTATTGCATGGCCTGTATTGTTTTAGCTCTGACACCACTCGGAGACTGGTCCATACTGGCCATATACTCAATGTTATCTGTGGTCAGGTTTCCTGTTCAGCAAATGACCTGTCCCTACCTTCATTTATAAAGCAAACATGTCACTCCTTTGTATTGAACTTCAGAGTCTACAAAATGCTTTATATATTTCTTAGAAAACAGATGTTGCCCTGGCCAGGTAGCTCAGCGGATTACAGCATCATCCCAATACACCAAGGTTGAGGGTTCAATCCCAGGCAGGGCACATACAAGAACCAACCAATGAGTGCCTAGGTGGGCTGAGCAACAAATTGACATTTCTCTCTCTTTCTCTCTTTTTCTTTCTAAAGATCAATAAATAAAAACAAAATAAAAAAGATTCCGGAACCAGAGAATCAGAGTTCCATTCTTTTCCAATACATGACAAGCTACCTAAACCTGGTAATGAATATGCTGCCTTTATCTCTGCATTCCTCATGGTAAGAAGAAGATAGTAATAAGCGTGCCTCCCCAAAGGGTACTGTTAAATGGACTCACAGACATGCACACTTAGGGCAACTTATAGTAAGCACTCAATCAACGTTGGCTTTTAGTGTTATTACTATAGTTGCCAGTGCTTCTTAAAATAGTTCTGGCAGATAGATAGCAGTCACTAAATAAATACTCCAGTCAGGCATGTTAAATGAGTCCCAGTTTTGCCAATGTGTGACCCGGGAGGAAGTAATTTCATCAGAAAAGTCAGAAGGTAAAGCCAACAATAATGAAAACGGCTTCCCAAGACTGTTCTGAAGATCAAATGGAATAATGTATGTCAAATGCTTTAGACGTTATAAAGTGAAGAATAAATGTTAATTGTAATGTTGATTCTCTAATTTCATCCTATGAATACACTGTGCTGCAGATGTGATTATCTTTATTTTATATATGAGGCAACATGCTTAAAGAGGATTGTGTAACTTGCTCAAGGTCATTTAGATGGCATGTAGAATACTCAGACCAAAAAAAAAAATAATAATAGGTCTTTTTTTGTCCCTTCCAATTCCAGTCTCCTTTCCACTGTTTCACGTCTTCTCCATACAGAGCTATGATCTCTCCATAACATTACTTCCACGTATTGCTATATTTGCTTTGTATAAATGGCATTTTATAATGCTGATGAAAATATAGCTTAGAGAAAGTTTGTCATCACTGAGGAATTTTTAAAATGTGTGGCAGCAATCCAATGACAGTAATGAACAAGTTTAACCAATCTAATGTCCTCTGAAAGGGCTTCATCTACCAGTTTTAGGTTACATGCACTGAACATTTTGAAATTCCATCTGAGGATAACCTTTGGCATCTGATTTTTAAGGGTTTGAAGGTGGAGTTGGCAAAAAAAAGAGAAATGAATTACGGAGGTTCTGGGTGATTTCACAGGGATTTTTCACAAAACCAAACTGGTAGAATCATAAAGTCTCTCTACAAAGCTCAGCTGCCTGTCATTGTGCTGGTCCCCAAAGACCAGTTTTCACATGGCAGAGTCTCAGACCCATTCTTGCTTAATCAAGCAGAGGGCACCACCTGGGATCAACAGTCCCACTCTCTCACCTGGGCTGACCTGTGGGGTGCACTTCTGGACTCCTTGTCCTCCTCGCCCCCCATCCCTGGTTCCATTTATTCACTGGGCATCTAACGTTGAGAATATGCTTTTGTTTATATCTTCCAGTCAAATTGAAATTTCCTGGCACTGGCTCTGGCTTACCTTCTCTGACGCTGCACTATACCTCTTCCAACATCCAACTCTGACCTTTGCTTTGCCTTTTGCATGCACGGTACCCCCTTTCCCTTACTAACTTACCTCCAAGCTATGGCTTCTTGACATGCCAGTCCAGCCCCATTTCTGACCCTGCTCTGCTGATTTCTGATAAATGTTGGTAAACTGTTTCTGCCAATGGAAACACAATTCACCAAACTGGGCCATAAGTCTTTTCTCTACCCTGTTGACACCCACTCTCAAGTAAGGCAAATGTGCGTGAGTTATCAGTCATGCCACTCTGCCCTAATTGTTCACTATCTCATCTACATACCTCTATAGAGTGTCAATGACATCTGAACATGCAAGTCGAAAATGCAATTGAATACTCAAGCTGTGGTCAACCCAGTACATCTAAGGCTGTGGATACACTGCTCCTGTTAAAATGCAGTCTAGGATTACATTAGCTTTGTCCAGACACATTACACAACTGACTCACCTAAAGCTTGAAGGCATCAGAAACGTCCCTATCTTGTTAATATAATAGTAATGAATGTAATTACTATTATATTAATATAATATTGATATTCTGACTTTGAATTTTATCAGGAAAAAGTGGGCTTTGCTTCTCTTTCCCTTTTCTTAAAATTGAGAAACATTTTTCTTTTATTACTGTTCTTTCCACGTAGTCATCATCTAAGATGGGTTGCTTCCATCTGTGAAACCTCCACCATGCCAGGGATCTACCAACTGCATGACAGCCCTCAGCTGAGGACATAAAGCATTAAGTTAGGAACAGAAGCATCAGCACATAATCTTTTAATTGTTACTATGCATCAGCTTCCACTGCTCCACTTTAAGAAAAAAAATGGGTAGTGAGTGCCATGCTAATTTTAGGAATTCTGTCTTATTTTTCTGCCGTCAGTTATCTTGGGATGTTTCACTGTACTCCAGTCAAGTTTCAGTAGTTTAGGTAATGCTTATATGGCCATGGATTAGTCAGTCCCAGAGCCCCTGTCCTTATGCCTGTGGCTGTCAGCCATTCCGATACGTGTTAGCACCAATGCCATGGGGTGAGCAGGAAACAGAATCCTGGCAAGTCCATTGGATGCTCGTTAACAGCCTTTATAAATGTCTTTCCGGTTAAGTTGTTGAGCCATTGGCTGGAGCCAATTAAGGGAATCATCTGTGGGTTAAGCCTGGCAGCCAATGTTGTAAGCTGAACATCATGAGAATAAATTGTACTTCACTACTGCTGAGGAAGAAAAGAAATGAGGCAAAGCACTGGTGAGAAATAGTGAAGTAATAATTCAAAATTCCCCCTTCAGCTTGATATCTTGAAGGATAAAGATTTATGAAATAAGACCACAAAGATGTGAAGAAGTTGAGATAATTGTAAAATCTTGTGTGATGCTCTGAGAAAACAGGGTCTGGAAAGATGTGGCAACCGAATACTAGTAGTTGCACATTTATAAATTCTGGATAGAAATTTTGGGCAACAAAATTCAACAGAAGTATACTACAGATACAAATTAAGAGAAAGGACTTCTTTTCTCTATGCCTGTCACTGAGTCACTGTACAGGCAGGAGTGATAATCATTTCAGAGTTTCCTCTAGACCAGCGGTTCTCAACCTGTGGGTCGCAACCCCTTTGGCGGTCAAACGACCCTTTCACAGGGGTCACCTAAGACCATCCTGCATATCAGATATTTACATTATGATTCATAACAGTAGCAAAATTACAGTTATGAAGTAGCAACAAAAATAATTTTATGATTTGGTCACAACATGAGGAACTGTATTTAAAGGGCCAGAAGGTTGAGAACCACTGCTCTAGGCCCACAGTATAGGTTGATGAGTTCTTAGGCATTCAGGCATTTTTCTAGAAGCTAAAAAGAGAAAAGAACAGGTCCCTGAGAAAACAATTTTCATTCTCAACTTTCCCTCCAGCGAACCCTCTCTCCAACTTCATGTATCAAAAACACTCTCATATATATCTCTTCTCTCTTTTCCTCTTCATTTCACCTCAAACTTGTGTGTTGGCTTCACTGGGATAATATTGTTTTTAAAGTGACTTTGTTTACAGCCTAACCTACTCCAGATTCTCTAACATAGTCTCCTGGTGAAAACTGTGCTGCTTAGATGTCTTATTCTTACCAGATTGACTTGAGCTTCTTGCTAAAAGTGTGTTAAACTCTAATAATAAATGTCAAAATACGTTAAGTTTACAAAATACGTTAAGTCAATAAGTATATTACAATAAAAAAAGAAAGCCTGTGTTATATTCTTTGGTCAGTATCTCAAGAAATTATTACCACCTCTAGTGTCTTACAATTTACAAAGCACCTATGTTCTTACGAATTATGACAACCATATTGTTAACAGTACTAGAGGCCCGGTGCACGAAATTCATACACTCAGGGGGTGGTCCCTCAGCCCGGCCTGCGCCCTCTCACATTCTGGGAGCCCTCGGGGGATGTCTGACTGATGGCTTAGGCCCGCTCCCAGGCTTCTGGCTGAGCAGAGCTCCTCCTGTGGGAGTGCACTGACCACCAGGGGGCAACTCCTGCGCTGAGCATCTGCCCCCTGGTGGTCAGTGTGTGTCATATTGATTGGTCGTTCCACTGTTTGGTTGATTTGCCTTTTATTATATAGGATTATTAAGACCACATTACCATTATCATCTCTAAACTGAAGATCAGAGAAATTAAGTAACTTGGGATATTGAGGAATTCACCCAAAGCTCATGGTTCTCAATTCAGTGGAATTTGTTTAGTTTTTTTACTTAGCATACTAGTAATTATCTGAAACCAAACCTTAGACTTCCACAGCTATAAGGTCCACATAAATTTCATTAAAGAAGTTGAGAAAATTGTAAAAGTTTGTGTGATGTTCTTAGTCTGAGAAAACAGGGCATGGCAAGATGTGGCAGATTAATGACTTGAGAGACTTAAGACTCTTTGCCCCTTCACTTCCCTCCAAGTTCCAGAAAGATTTGTTTTAAGGGGCAATAACCAGAAAAAATATTTTTGTGCAAAATTGTGCCCAGGGTCCAAGGATTTTTAGGTATAATACTAGTGGTCTCTGCCCCACACTGGGAATGACCCCAGTTTACTTCATTTCAGGGTTATCACACAAGAACTTGGATTTCAAGTGTAGAGACTCGCCTGTCCTGCCAGTCTAGTGAACAGCTTTAGATTAAATAGAAGAATTCTCAAATTAAATTTCTTCCTTGTTCTCTTTCATACCAATATCACAGCTTTAGAAATAGTATGGCATTTGCGGAGTAAAATAAGGGAGAAAAAGAGGTTGTTAGACGAAGTCCCAGGGCAGCCCCGTCAACTGTCATGGACCTGACTGTGAAAGTCGCCTGCAGTTTTGGATGATTCTGAACATGGGCTTTGCCATCTACCAGAGTTTTATGTCAACTTTACCAAGCCTCAGTTTCCTGATTTCCTAAAGAAAAGATGAAAACAATATCTTCTGTCTCTTAGGGTTTTTGTGAAGACTGAACGAGATACTGAAAGCAAAGCACAGTGCATAGTAACTTGCACATAATAAATGCTCAATAAATCCTAGCTCTTTCCAGTATAAGATTTTATCTGATTCTGGAGATACAACAAACAAAGACAAATATATTTAAAGGGGAACATGAAAGAATGAAAGGTTAAACTATCTTTCTTTGGGATGGGGTATGCAAAATTGTCTCCATGCAGAGTTGGCCCTGCTCTGTACAAACACTGTCCTGGCAGGCAGATTCTGAGCATGTGACATCACTGGCTCCTCCGTTGCCCTAGCAGCAGCCCTGCAGGCAGACAACACAGTTTTACAACAGAGCGAGGTCCTGAGTCTGTCTCCTGGGCAGACACTGAGAACCAAACGCAGGGCTATATTCGTACATGAAATCAGAATGCAATGTCCTGCCCATTTCTTACTTCGTAAGCATTGCTTCTTCTCCTCAGAACAATGTAAATGCTTTTCCAATGCATGGATGCAAAAGCCAAGTACTTTACAGAGAAGAAAATTGTGATAAGCCCCTCTTCATGCAGGAAGGATTAGACAGCTTGCCACCAGAAATCAAGAAATATTTAGAATAATCACATTCAACTCCAGACTTTCATCTATGAATCTAAACAGAAAACTTTAATCCTATGAACTATACGCTGATGCCATGGCTATATATGGTCACAGAATTCCTAAGGGGAAGAAAAAGGAAAAGAAGGAGGAAGAACTCTGACACCATGGCTCTTACAATTTGTGTGACGTTCTACCATAGGGATCGCTTAACCTTGGCAACAGTTACAAGCAAGATTCATTAACCAGCTTTCCTCAAGTACACGTAACACTTTCCATTTTAAGAAGCCATAAGTCCCTTGCCTTTGGGAAATCTCACTGTTTATCATGCTGAAGTATTTGCTTCCCAGATAAAACTGCTATGATGAACATCAAAGACCTCTGGAGTCCATATGCTGGAGACTTAACTGCTCCAGAGGGGCAAGCAGTAGGAATTCCTGTGGTACTGTCAGAGTGCCCCTGATGCTATTTTTTCCTCCTTTCTCACTATATCTTGTAGGTTATAAATAATATTTCTTGAAAATGTTCAAATATTCTTGGAAATGGCAACATTTCCCCCAATTCTTTCTAGGTTAAAGGCACTTCCAAAATGAGTTTGGGTTCTGAGGAATCTTGTTGAAGATACTTCCTCCCCTGCAGTTAACAAGCCACTGTTTATAGGATGATATTTTGTTGTTTCATTCATTTCCCCAGTGTGACAATGGAAAGTCATTATCTCTGGCTTCAATCTCACTGCCTCACCTGCTAGTGACTGGAAGGGAAATCCCAGGTGGTTTATGGGGACAGGTGTTGAGGGAACTCTAAGGAGGAAGGATGCTAGAGAGGAAAAAAGGAATTCAAACAAAATACCTACAACAGCCTTCCAGTCCCCACTGAAACTTACCCAACCAACTTGGAAAAAAGTTAATCTCAACTGTAAACTGAAAAAGGAATGCCAAAATGCTTATTAGCATCAACATTATTACTTTTTTTGCTTTGAAGGTGGTCTCTTTAAAAAAGCTCTTATTATTCCATTTTGAGATCTTATAATATTAAGACTGTGTTTATAAAGGGATGGATGTCAATTGCAAAATTAAATTTCTCTCAGTATATGTGCCCCTGTCCTTTATTATATACAAAGATGTCTTGAATGATTAAACCCACTTTCCACCCACAGGTACACTGCCCAGGGTCAATCTCAGCAAAAGCATGGCTCTTCCAAAATAATCACAGTTGTGATTAAATCTCCCATGCTCTATAATTCAATGTCAATATAAATAATATCCTAAATAACCATTAATATAGTCAGAGTTACCCCAAGACTAATTTACAGTTTCAGAGAAGACTAAGATCTCTTGAGTAATTTTTTAAGCTAGGTATTTTGCAAGTTGTTTTATACAACTACCCTAATTTAGCTTGCCCAGCAACTTATGGGTTAGGTATTAACATAATTAATTTAAAATAAGGAAACAAACGCTCTGAAGACTTGAGTGATAATCAAAATTGCACAGAAAGATCTGTAGCACAGAACTCTCATTTCTCCTGCCGATATCCAAACAAACCAGCTAAAACAGGATAAGGATCAATGGCAAGTGGTATGGTGGTATTGTATTTCATTGTATGTACCCCTACTCTTTGCTCTCTCTCTCCTAATAGCATCTTTTAAGCAGTAGATGAGGTATTCTCTTTTATCTATTTTAAGATGAGGATGGATCTGAACGAGTAGGAGGCAACTTGATAGATTAAATAAATACATGTTATCTTCTCAAGAAATCCCAGAAAGAGTACTCTTTATAGATATATTCCTTGCCTGACCCAGTATGAAATATAGGGCACAATGAAGAAAAATTCTGGACCACAAGTTTACTGAAGATTCAAAACAACCATCCAGAAATCATGTCAAGTTACAGAAAGTGTTCTTTAAATGCTAAAACTCACACAGGTAAGAGAGGGAGGTCACTTTGGGTTCAGGTAAACATGAAAGCTCAAAAGTAAAACCGGGGTGAATTAATACAATTTAGATTTGGAAAAGGCTGTTCTGGTGTGTGTGTGTGTGAATAATTTTGAATCATAGACTGTAAATTTTACACAAGGGAGACTAGATCACACCAAGGGAGATTAATTTGGCCCTGAATAGGCTTGTAGACGGGAGAATGGGCAAGGAAACCACTGAGGAAGTTATTACCCAAGTCCACCTTCACTGGTCATAGGAGGTACCAAAGTGGGTGTGGAAAGAACGAGGACAATCAAGCATCTTCCTGGGTGGACTTACACACAGGACCCTTGCGGAGACCCATCACCCCACCACTGTGAAAACAAAACAGTTTCAAATGCTTTGTGCATGACTAGGATGACGTAGGCTGAAGGCTGTCTTAGGTTTTTGGAGCTGAGGCACTGGAAACATACACTAGCCACTTTAAAGGAGCACCTTGCATTTTCCTCTTCCTTATTTACCAGATCTAGCTTCATCAGCACAAGGCAGAAGGGTAGTTCCAGAGCAATAAATCTTCCCTGGGAAGTGTTCTACCTCTGGCTGCTTGATAATGAATTTAATCAGTAGAGAGAACAGCCCTGTCATTACAGATTAATCACCAAAGACTCTGTTTTGGTAAGTTAATTGATGCTGTGTTTGCAGCTGATGGTGGTCACAGACACATTTGATATTTTAAAGAAATTTAGAGATCGAAGGAATGCTCAATCAGTTAATTAACAACCATGAAACACAATAAACAAATATAAACAAATAAAAAGGAAAGGGCTAAGGGAGTTATAGAACAGCAAATACTCAGTTATCAATCAACACCTTTGGTTTTGATGAATTCAAGACATAACTGACTAAAAATATTGCTAATATTTCCCTTCTGGTTGCTTTGTTTGGTTTCTTTATCAACCCAACCAGGGAATTTTAAAACAATAAAGTCTGGAGCGGAGGGTATTGTCTACCTAACAAATTTACCCATTTAGCAAAGTGGATAAGAGATTACTTAATTGGATAGTTTTAGAAGAATTTTCTATGTTCTATTTTCAAGCTGGTATCAAATATTGTAACATTTTCATTAAGCATGCTTGTATAACATAAGAATCCAGGATCATTAGCACAGATAGAGTTAAATAAATGTTGTTAAAAGTTTTCTAGTCAAGTATTCCCTTAAAAGGTACCAAAGATTTTAGATAATGTCAGATCCATCCCTCATAAACTGAAGCAAATGAAAAATTCAGCAACCATATAGAGCTGAATGTTTAGGTTTGTAGGTTGATTCCTTCAGTAAGATAGTTAGGGATGAATAAAGAGGTAGGCTTTCTAACTTAAGAGTTTCCCCAGAGCACATTTTTTCCAACATCATCATGATGCTATTTTTAAGTTTCACCAATTGCTACACAATTTGTCATTTAACTGTTAACCTAGCCTTCTTGGCAACTTTAAACTTGTGACAATGTACAATGGAAATACCCTCATGATTCCTTTCTTAAGTAAACTGGGCTAGGCCAATTTGCTTCTCAATAGTTTGGTAAATATTCATGATCACATGAGATTGGAAGTAGACCTTAGCTGTGGTCTCTTTTCCTATCAAGTGGCCTTTTCCATGAAAGCAAATCTTAAACTAAATTATGCACAACTTGAACATTTATTCATAAGCAGGCACAAAAATAGGCATTGTAAACCAATAGCTTCCAAATATCCTTCATGCAGGTACAGTGGGGCCCATAAAGCCTCTCTAGCCAACCAAATATTCTGAATACTTCTCATTTCCAAAATGGAAAGTTATTTCTTATGTCTCATGATAATTATCACACTCTCACTTATGGTATGATAGGCAGAAATACGAGATGACCCATGACCATGCATTCCCCTTCCTTTGAGCATGAGCAGTACATGTAACTTGTTTCTAACCAATATAATATGGAAAAGGTGATAGGATGCAACTCCCAAGACTAGATTACCTTATGGGAAAGGTAAAGAGAGTGTGCAGATGTACGAAAGGTTCCTAATCGTTTGACCTAGAGTTAATCAAAAGACTTTTCTTGTGGGTGGATCTGATCTATTCTCGCTGGACTTGAATACTCAAGCCACCATCAAGTCCATGTGCACGGGGACATTAATTCTGCCAACAACAATGTGAGTTTAGAAGGAGACCTCAAGCTTGTGGTCTGAAGAAGCCCCTCAACTCTGCATGGTCTTCTACCCAAAGGAAACAGTGAGGTAATAAATGCATGTTGTTTTAAGCCACTGTGCTTCTGGTAATTTGTTATGCAGCAATAGAAAGCTAATACATATGATTTATGATAAAGACAACTGAAGTGCTTTAAGCACCACTTCTGGGACTGGTGCTTCAGATGCTCATGGCCCTGAAGCAGAGCTCACAATGAATCGGGACACACATACACTGCACTGTTTAGTCTCAGGTATAGTTAAATAAATTTCTCGACAGATAATAAAATACTTTGCTCCACATGTCTGGTCTTAGAGCTCTAGGCGCTGCATTACCGAGTAAGAACTGGAAGCATCCACAGACACTGTTTAGTCCTCTCTCTGCCTCTTCACTCGGCTTGACTCCTACCACCCTCTTCCTACGACACATAACAAAGTAGAGTCTCAGAAAGGTTCAGTGACTTCCTCAAGGCCATTTGGTTGAAGACTAAGACAGAAGCCTCATGTCTTGAAAGTCTCACAGCCTATTAAAACATTCTTTACTCCCCCAACTCTAACCTTCCTCATGGTCTTAGATCCCCACCCTAACCTCACCTTCAATTCACAGGCTTTGCAGAAAATTATCCTGCACCTCTTGGCAGTCATCCACTTATTCATCAACTATTTATTAAGCACTTACTATGTTAGGCATTAGTCTAGGAGCTGGTGATAAAGTAGTGAGTAGAACAGTAGTGAATAGAATAGAGCCCCATAGTGTCTCATAGAGCTTAAATTCTGGTGAAAGGGAAACAGACAAGTAACAAAACAATCAAAATATGTATTTGATGTTGGTAAGTGCTAAGGGACAAAGTACAGGGATAGTCATTTTTGTTGTTGTTGTTGTTAAGGGATAGACATTTTCTACAGAGTCTTAGGAAAGAACTCTTGGAGAAAATGACATTTGAGTAATGGCCCGAAGGAGAGAAGGAAACAAGTCAACACAATTTTTAGAAGAAAAGTGTTCCAGGCAGAAGGAAGAACAAATGCAAAGGCTCTGTTGGAGCAGAAACCTTGAAGTAGAAGAGGAAGAAAAAGTGGAGCTGGCCTGTGACGATGTGGTGGGGAGAATGGGTCTGAGAGGCCACAGGAGACCCGGTTTGGGAGAGCTTTGACTCTAAATGAGTCAGGAAGCCAGGAGAGGGATCTGACCAGAACATTGTCTGAGAAAATCACAATTAATACTGAGAATTTCAAATTCAAACCAAGGCAGAAGAAGCAGAGTCATTGGCAGAGAAAGAGGAATGGGCTGGGTATGTGGAGACAGGCTTCCTGGCGTCCCACTCATGCTCCTGTTCCTGATGAATTCTTCTTCCAGTCCAGCTCACTCACTGCCCTCTCGAAAATGGCTTTGCCTCTCACCTTACTGAGGCTGTGCCCAAATGTCACCTCCTTGGAGGGGCCTTCTCTGACTACACTTCCTTTCCTTTTGTAATCTTTTTATTAAATTTATTGGGGTGACATTGGTTAATAACATTATATAGGTTTCAGGGATACAATTCTATAATACATCATCTGTATATTGTATTGTGAATTCACTACCCCAAGTCAAGTCTCCTTCCATCACCATTTATCCCCCCAACCCCGTATCCTCTCCTACCTTCCCCCACCACTTGATTACACTTTCTAAAATAACAGTCTTCTGATACTCAACCCCCTTATTCTGTTTTGCCATCATAGTGTTTATCTCCACTTCATATTACACTATTAACTTGTTTGTTTATTGTGCCCCCCCCCCAAGACCAGAATGTACACCCCATACCCCACAAGGGCAGGTTCTGAGTCCACCTTTTTCACTGCTCTACCTCCAGTTTCTAGAATAGCTTCTAGCTCATAATAGATGTTATCTATAATATTTCTTTGAGTAAGTGAATAAATGCAAATGCTTAAATTCCCCATTGTTATTTACTCCAGCATCAGCGGTTCTTCTACCCGGAGGGCTTGTTAAGGCGTGGATGGCTGGACCTTCTCTGAAGATTTTCTGATCATCATCCCAGGTGACACCGATGTGCTGTTCCAAGGGCCACACTTTGGTAACTACTGTTCTATATCTAGTTAGCTTCTGTGATGATCAAGAAGTTTTAGCTAATAGAGATGACTTGATTCTTTTTTAAAAAAATCGATTCATATTTTCAGGCTAAATTTAACGTAAAACACATCCCACCATAAAAGCTTAACAGCTCACTCAAATATTTTGCCAATGTAAAGTAATTAAGAAAGCATTCTAGTAGATTTAATGTTGTTTGAGATGTGAATATTCATAAAACAGTCCAAATCTGGTTTATATAGCTTGATACCACACACTGGCCCTTTGTAGCACTATAACTGCATCATATTGTCCACAATGAGTGTCACACAAAAGTGCATGTTCATACTTTGAAGTTGGCTAGTGTTTTGCAGTTTACAATGCAGTTTTGTTGTTCTGTTTCAATGGCAACACTAAGAGGTAAGCCAGGCAAATGCTCTTGTTCTTGTTTTCCATATAACAAACCTGGGGCTTGGAGAGGTCAAGGGCCCCCAGGCCATGCTGAGAGGCAGTAGGATTTAGAGTCAAGTGTATGTCAAGGATATCAGATCCTTGCTTCCACAACATAGTTACAAAACACCCTTGAAAAAGGATAAATCAATCAGAAGCACTGTGTAAAAAGTCACGAAGGGAGGCGATGGACATGTGTGACTTATTCACATGGTATTCTATAGTCTTCACAAAAAAGTTTCATAAGGAACAGAAAAGTATTTGTATTAGCCCCACTTTTTTTTTTTTTTAACCAAGGGCTATAGGAGGGATGTTTAGATAATTCTGATTTGTCGGTGGAAGTTTGACTGACATCATCACTAATTATTCTGCACCAGTGGGTTCTGACAGCTGCACTTTGAAGCCTGCTTCAGCATCTTAATAAAGGAAAATAAACTAACTCATGGCAAGTGATGAGCACCTTAATTGTTTTACTGCAACACTTAGTAGTCTTAGAATTTCAATGATTATACTTAACAGAATTTCCGGGGTCATGAGGGTCCACACTGGATCTAAGTAGGCTTTTGACAATTTCAGGAAAGCAGAAATTACTTACTAATCTGGCTACAGCCAAATTTGGTCTTTCTATGAAAATAAAGGTTACCAGGTGTCCTACTTCTTTAGGGAATGTGCTACTTTTCAACAAATCACCCTGCAGATATGACCCAAAATAGGGCAGTAAAAATGTCTCTTTTTCTGTGACATGCCAGACTCTTCTCCTCCCTCAGCTTTGCCTCACTGAGTTTCCAGACCTTTCAGTGTCTGAGTCTGAAGTTTTTCCCAGAATAAAGAAACTTAGAATTTGAGAGTCTGTCCCATCACTTCTATATGAGAATGTTTCCTGTAAGAGAATATGACCACAGAAAGAAAATATTCCACTAAGTTTACTAGACACATTTCAAGGTCGTTTATCTATGTCAACAATCTCTGTGGTCGCTCCAGACATCAGAATCAGGAGTGGCTGTACTCAGCAATAGCACCAGCCCTGCCTGAAATGGCTTATTGCATAATGAATGTTCAAATGTCATCTCCTCCAGGAAGCCTTCCCCAATGCATCAAATCCTTCCACACATACATACAGCTGGCTGGAGCTAACCTTTCCATTCTTCTGTCCTTCCATAACTCTCCCTTTATATTTCTCTTCAAGTGAGTATAACAGGCTGCCTGGTATCCTGGGGTCTCCAGTGGAACAAAGTTCATGGCTGCTTCCTCTTCTTACATATCTCCATGAGTTTGTGAGCCTTCAACCCATATTTCTAGGATAGATTACTCCCTCTCCAGTTTGACAAAATTTTATTCATTTCACCAAATTCTGGACAAATGTCCTCTACTGTGCTCTATTCTTCCTGTCTCCATACAGTTAGTCTAACCTTCCTTCACAATGTCAGACCCTTACACATTCTTCTCCTGTAGCACTCAATACTATATTGCAATTACTTCTTTACACATCTGTCTTCCTCACTAGACTGTGAATTCATCAGTGTAGGCGAGGCCCAATGGCCTTCCACAGAGCTCGGCACATTGTAGGTACTCATAGGACTTGACAATAGAAGCTCCTAACCGATCTCTACTTAACGATGGACTGATGATGAACTTGGATGATGAACTTAATGCACATAGTAGACTATTCTCAGGTATACTTGGATGGTGGAAATGCACAGTTACTGAGGGTCAGTTTGTTATTCTCAAACCCATTCATGCCACACTTTTGTTCTGTAATTACATAATTTTGATTAAAATATTACATAAACTAATGAAATATGGCTATTTAAAATATGACTAGTTATTCTTACAAAAATCAAGTAAAATACTTTGTAAATATTCAGTTTTGCTTTAGGTTTTTGTTTTGTTTTTACAAAAAACAACTGTCAAACTTGATGTGGGCAAAATGGCTATAACAGATTTGGAAAAAATATGAATGAATTCTGCAATTAGATTGCCTTGCAACTACCTTTAAAGAAACTGAAACAGAAACTTGTACATTATGGGTGTGGTTTAAGCAAATGAGAAAACACAGAATTGCAACCAGTGCATACTTACTAAAAGAAAAACTTTATTCTATTAAAATATTAGTGAACAAAAGTACATATGTGTTTTAATTAAAATAAAATGTCTACTTTAAATTTATTTAAATTGCTGTTAATTTAACTACTAGGCCTAGGATTAGAGGGATTCAACTATAATTGTTTTATGTCCTTGACAGGGCTTGGCAAATTAGAGGTACCCAATGATTGAATAATTAATAACTTAATGAACCTATTATGCCTTACTTGGATTCTGTTTATAAAAACGTGTCCTTTTTGGACACATCCTCTTGAATAAATGTTGATATTTCACATGAGGTAAAAGTGAGAGGAAACAAGCTTTTCATGAACTGGCTGAAGTGTTCAAAATTCAAATACGATTTTCCACATTTTTGCAAAGCTAACTGAAATTCGATACACACTTTGTAGTCAATCTACTTAAGAGGGATTGATTGTTCCTCCTTGGTTGCTTCTGACTGTCACTGCTATTTACCTGCATAAAGAAGCACCACAGAATTTATAGCTATACTAATTGCCTGGTGCACAACATTCGTGCACTGGGCAGGGGGCAAGGTGGGGTGGTTGCTCAGCCCAGTCTGCACCTTCTCGCAGTCCGGGAGCCCACAAGGGATGTTTAACTGCATGGGGAACAGGCCTAAGCCAGCAGTTGGACATCCCCCCAGGAGCCACCGCCGCTGTGCTCGCCATCCTTGAACCAGTTTCTGGCTGAGCAGCGCTCCCACAGGCACTGACCACCAGGGGGCAGCTCCTGTGTTGAGCATCTGCCCCCTGGTGGTCAGTGCACGTCATAGCGACAGGTTGTTCCACCATTCGGTCAATTTGCATATTAGCCTTTTCTTATATAGGATTTCCAAGTATAACTAGCTGTGCTGATTATGCTGAACTAGACTGTTAGCAGCAGGATAGTAAGATAGGATACTTAAGAATTGGTTAAGACTGATGGGCCTCTAACTAGGGTATTCTCTCACACCAGTTAATAAATTCAGCCAAATTGATATATGTATGTGTATACATGAAAGTACAATTCTGGGATGCATCTCAGACTGACAGCTCTAAATTATAACTGAAAACTACATGTCCTTTTATCAAAGAAAGTCACTGTGGAAAATGTTCCCTCTTAGGCCTCATAAATATATGTTTACATTGTTGATGAGTAGAGCTACATGGAAATCATAACTTGCTTTAGGGATTGCTATTACAGACATTGATTAGAACATTCCATTTAAAAGTATAATTAAATGCATAGAGTCCTTAAACTTGAATTGCAACAAAACATAGAAGCCATCTGAAAACGTTTTATGGGTCACATTAATATGTGTGTGTCCCCAATAAACATAAAATATATATTTGTTGTTGAATGATGTGCTCTGTCTATATCCTTCACAGAAGATGATATTTACTCAGCAGTATCTTAACTCTCACTCCACGGTATTGCAAAAATAATGATCGATAGAGAAAATACTGCAAAACATCTCTTTCAATACTGACTTTAAGTTTCTAGAGCACAAGAAAGGCCTGTTTAAAACTTTTAGGCTCACTTACTGATAAGAGTGAGCAAAACAAAATCACCCTAAGCAACACCATGAATTATCATGAGCAGTTCCTGTCACCTTGGTTAATGTTTCTGGTAAACACATTGCTTTCTGAAAGTTTTTATTCAATATTTTCATTTTCTAAGTTTCTTGTTTTATTCAGAAGGTAGGGTCAAATCAAATGATAACTCAAAGTGACTAATATATATAATACCTATCTATCTATATCTATCATGTAGATGTTCATACATATTTTTACTACATAGATATGTGTGTGTTTGTAAATAATTTTTCTAATGATGGCTTGAAGCTTTATCTAAAATATTCCTGTTTCAAATTTAATCCTGTTGATAGGTTTATTCAACAGAGAGACCATATTGACAATTAGCAGAGATCAATAATTGCCTAGCATAGAGAGGATTTTTCCCCCCTCTATGTTTTAGTTGCCCAAGAGAGTAATCCGAATGCCTAATCCTCACCCCTGGTGAATGCCCTGTGTATTAAGTGGGTGATCTGAACGCCTAATTCCTAAACCCTTTGATGGCAATCTTAATCCATAAATTAACAATATTTTCTATTTATAATATAACCAAAGCTACCAGGGTTTTCTCATCCTGATAGATACAATAAACATTTTTAAATACTTATCATTAAGTATGAGTTTTTAGCAAATGCAACTACTGTAGTATGGTTGGGACTAAACATGATTACAAAAATCTCTTCATCAGTTACCAAAAAATTGCAAGCCTACCACTGAAAGTACTTTATGTCTCATCTACAATAATTATAACTCCACATCATCCAATTGAAGCAGCAACCAAAATTCACCCAGGGTTATTCCTCCTCCTACCCCATGTCGGTTTGTGGGTCTCGCAAGGGGGTATAAGGGAACAAAGAAGAGGAGTTTAAATTATGAGACATTGTTTTCAGATAAATCTTCATCACAGAAACTTTAAATAGCTGGGAGTTTGCTGTAATGTCAAATCTTGGTGCATCGTTGCAGACTGACTAAATCATAACCTCTGGGGATCAGTCGGACTCAGCAACTGGTGTTTTAACAAATGTCCAGGTGACCTAGGTGCCTGCTCACGCATTATCCCAGAGACGCATCCTGCTGTTGAAGACCATTTCCACGTCAGCACACACCACCAATTCTTTCAACGGTCTGATGTGTAACATTCATCCCAGGGACATTTGAATATCACTGGTCTGCAGCTATATTCATCTGAAACTTTGGTGAGATCATTCCAAATAAACTGCTAAGAAAATGAGAAGTAAATTTCTTCCAAGGTTCTCTAACCAATTTGATGGAGGTTTTATCATCTTAGAATTTCTGTTCTCAGGTAGGAAACTGCTTGAAGAGACAGGAGTAAATATGGAAGCTACCAAATGACTCTGTGGATTTATCTTGAGGCAGGTCTGGCTGCAGAGCAACTGCTTCCTGACAGATTGTTGACCAAGATAGACCATCTTGTAGCAGCTGTTTTTATTTTCTCCAGTTTTTGCCTAACTTGAAAAATGTGGCTCTTCAGAGTGCTCCTCTACTAATCCTCCCTGTCAGGAGTTCCACTGGCCTTCACCAGATATGTATGTAGATTATAATATATTTTTTTTAACGATAAGACATAGATGGCATAATATTATGTTTTAATAACTCCATTTTAGAGGAAAGGATGCTTGGAGGAAAACTTGTTTATCTATTATTCAGAATGGGAAGGTATTGCGGGTGCGTCATTAAAGAATTTGAATAAATAGGAATGTGCATCCTTTAGAAAAAGCAGAGAATAGGCCTAGAAACACTTTCTGAAAGCTCTGATCTCCTATTTTAAGGAAATCCAAGTGTCAAGGCTAATGGTAAACCAGGACCTTACAGTCTAATTCCTTCCCATTCAGTGTGGGTAGCCTTTAGAGTCATAAGGAATTTGACACTCACCATATAAAAGCTTTTCCTGTGAGTATCCCAAGATTTATGAGATCAGCATGTCTTTCATTCTCTTACTTTCCCAGAGTCTTGACTTGAAAGTCTCCTGGGACTAGAAGAGCCAGGGCCCGCAACAATCATCCTACCTCCACACAACAGAAATCTTAGTCCCAGACTCCAGAACGACTGGACCTTAGAGGGAATTTAAGGGGCACTGAAATCAATGGTCAGCTGAAAAAAATGAAGTCAGGTAGATAAAAAGGTTATCCACCCCACACAATGGCAAAGAGCCAGGCCTCCACATTGTCAGGCAGAGCCCTCAGTCTCAGGTCACTAGCCTCCTTCACTGCCAGTGTCATCCTAGTGTCTAAATGTCCTCACCACGGGGATGTTTACACAGAGCTAATTCTGGGTATCTACTCTAAACCCTTTCCAATTCCATATAAACTTATATGAAGATGCTCCCAACCAAAACAATTATGAAATAACTTTTTAACTTAAAAAGGTAAATATTTGAAATATGATCCTTGTATTCTTTTATTTGCCAAAATTCACCTAACACAGTTAAATACCAGAGCTAGAAAAATCAGTAATTTTATTTATGTAACTAAAGGTCCGGTGTGGTGCACCTCCTGCTGGCCTTCCCTGATCAGGGCCAATCAGCTGGGGGTTGAGGGGATTAGGGGCAAGGCTGGCCTGGGAGAGGGACCAAGGGCAATTGTCAGGCCAGCCCCACCCCCTGGTGGAACTCTCCAGGTCGAAATCCTGGTGGAGGGGACAATTTGCATATTAGCCTTTCATTTAATTGGATAGGTTGTCACCAGAAAAATAACTAATGTACTAGTACACCAAGTGGGCTAGATTCACCAACTGTCATCACCTTAATTAACCTATCAACCAAAAAGTTGGAAAGTTCAGTGCTCATACTTATGCATATTACCCTTGGTGGGCAGTGGATTAGTTCAGGCACCACAAGCTCTGGGAACACAAGGAGGTGATTTTAAACCAGTGGCCATTCACCCTCTAGGTGACATGGGTCAATGTCTACAGACACTTTTAGTTGCCATAAATTGGGGGATGTTATTGACATCTAGTTGAGTAAGGCCCAGGGGGATAGTAATTTGTTCCCGTTTAGGTGTTTGCCTTAGTTAATGTGGATTTATCAAGGCAGCGAAATTGAAATAATGCATTTAAAATAGGGTGTGTACCCTGTGTTTTTTGTGGCTTTCGGCAATAGAGATAATTGTAATAAAACAAATGGCATTTAATTTCACCATCCAGTTTCTACTATACTCTGTGATAAGATTATACAGAGGACCATGGATGTCTAATACATATTTATGGTTTGTGGGGGAAAAAAAAGTTCATGAAATGATTTATGCTCTCTTCCTTTCTAGAGAACTGTGATAGCATTTCCCTCTTTTTCTAATATGTACAGAGTACCTGTTGCCGGGGCAATCACTGATTTAGTACAACATGTTTTTCTCTCCTTAATAAAATTAGTTTCCATTCCTGCCAAGAAGGAACGTATTAATTTACCCATTATGCTGGCATAGGGGAGTTGAAGGCCACAGACCTAGTCATTTACACAAAGATTCCCAGAAAGACAACTGTTAGTATCTTTTAGGCGAAGAACTCTACCCCAGTCCCAGAGAGGAAGTGGGATGCTGAAGTAAAGGATTCTGGAACTAAGGAGGTAAGGTCTCTCATCCTTCCCACAAAGTTTCCCAGAAGAGTGTGAAACCTCAGACTCCCTTAGACTATCCTATCTGCCTCAACAAACTAATTCTCCTAATGAAGACAGCTTTACAAGGCCACAGATGTCCAGAACACAGGGACTCACTTAGCCAATGCTTTTTAGAACGATGATTAATCTACTTACCTCTGAGGGTAAGGCAACCACAATGACAACAAAAACAAACAAAAGAATCCTTTGAGGTGATTAATATAAGAGGTAGGAACACCTTGTTGAAGAAACTGAAATCAACAGTTCTATTCTTGATAAAACAAAGAGTCTTGGTTGAATCTCCTGGCTGGTTGAACACTTTCCGGTGTTACATAAATCAGATCTTAAATCTGATCTAGCCTCACTATTCAGACGGCAGCATGCCTATCAGCACACTGATTTAGAACCATGTCCGGGCCTGTCTGATGGCAATGGTCTGTGCTAACCTGGATTTTTATAACTGACACTCCAAGCTGTAGAGGCCATGTTCTTCCCAATATCTCAAGTCAAACCCACTGGCTGTCCTGCCCATGGTGTTCCATAAGTCTGCCCTAACCCTAACGGGAAATGCCACCTACCTGGGCTAGAGCATTTGAGTCAGGGGAAGAGAAAATAGAGAGTGACTTAGGCTCCCTACCTTTTCTGATTGTTTACTGCCCTAAGAGAAGAGAGGTAGTGAAGGGAATAGAAACAAAAGCGGAACTGAAACTTTTTTCAATTTTCAGAAATGTCTGCTTATTATTAGAGTGATGAGAACTCAAAATTAAGATGTGGGGAAGATTAGAGATGTGGAGTGAAAGGCCTTATCCAAAGGCTTTGTAAAATTGGATCCTAGCTTACCTAGGAGTCTCAATGAAAGAAAGGCTTGTTTGAAATGAGTGCAGATGAGGGAGAAGACTCTTCATTTTTACTAATCGTATGCATGGAGAATGAACACACACTGCAATTTAAATTGACCCCTACAGCCATCCATATTGTTCTATAAATTCAGCATATTTTCTACCATTTTTCACTAGAAGCAAAGACCTGGCTATGCATTTCCTTTGAACATCATGGAAATGGACAAGGGTTTAAACAGAAGAAAGATACTACTTGCTGAAATCTTAGATGTTTTGCTGAAAATACTCTTAAAGGAATACATCTCTGTTAGAAAAACAAAAACCTGTGATAATGTTTTTAAAGTAATTGGTTTCTAAGGGAGAATGTGAGAAATATGTAATTGGGAGCAAATATGCATTCCATTGGGCTAAGTCCCTTCTTCTGCTTTAGATCCTCAGTTCACAGACAGAAAGTATTTGTTAATTAGGCAGCAACTGGAGAGGCATCACCTTCCCTGTAGATGTCAGTTGTTTACTCAATCATGAATCCCTAAGGTTACATAAAGCTATGGATGGTCTGCAAACCACTTAGAGTCCAGACTTCAATTCTGTTGCCAATAATAATAATAAATAATAATAATAATAATAATAATAATAATAACAATGTTATTATTATTTATAATTAGAGGCCCCATGCACGAATTCATGCACCAGTGGGATCCCTCAGCCTGGCCTGAGGGGTCAGGCCAAAACTGGCTCTCCGACATCCCCCGAGGGGTCTCAGATTGTGAGAGGGTGCATGCCAGGCTGAGGGACCCATCAGTGCACCACTGGGGCCACGGAGAAATGCGGGAGGTTGGCCAGCTGGGGAGGGGCATGGGAGGGCTCCAGGGTGTGTCTGGCCCATCTTACTCAGTCCCAATCAGAACCCGAGCAGCAAGCTAATCTGTCGGTTGGAGTGTCTGCTCCCTGGTGGTCAGTGCACATCATACCAAGCAGTTGAGCAGCCTTAGCATATCATTAGCATATTACGCTTTGATTGGTTGAACAGCCGACCAGTCAACAGGACACTTAAGCATTTTAGGCTTTTATTATATAGGATACCATTAATTCTATCCAAGTAGCCTATTGCAAATTTAAGAACATCAGAAAACAATGAGCAAAATTTGAAAGCAATGGCTTACAAAACAAGACTGCATCAAAGGATAATAGGCAATGCAACACACTTTTCAATTGCCTACACAGCCTGGAAAAAACAGTTGACAATGAAAAAGTGTGATGAGAAATACCTGATTAATTCATTAACTTTGGAACCTGATGGTTCACTAAAAGGAGAAAAAAGTTATTTGTATAAATAAGATGTTTTCTCCGTTAAGCACTATCCTTTTAGCCACCATCATCTCTAAAAACCAAGTAGAACATGAGAAGAGGAATAAAGGAAATGAGCCAGGAAAACTAGAGGTTGCTATGTTGATGACAAGTAATCCAGTGGCGATGACTTGACTTCTTAGGTCAGCCCTCCAGCTGGTCTGTAGGGACCTCCCTCTCGGGGTGGTGCTGGGAAGGTGTGCTGTCTCACTCAGTCTGTAGAAGATTTGACAGGTTCTAAGCAGGAAGACCAGGGTTTAAAGGCGCAATTCCTATGGTCCTGGGAAGGTAATGTCCTCATGTTACTTCCTTAACTGAAAAAATGGCAATGAGTGTACTCCATGTAGTAACTGGATAAATGAGTTTTACTAAACAGAAGAAACTAAACTGTTGTTTTATAGATTAAGTAAAAATAAATGCACAGTGCTGAAAGCAATTCCTGGTACACGGTGGGTATCCAGTCATGTGTCTGACTCCATCCTTTCCCTTTCTGTCTGAGATGCACTTCAGTGCTCAGTATTAGTGGTGTCAACAAGTGTTGAGATATTGTGCCCATTTGATGGTTTAGCTTTTCTCAGTTGATAAGTGGATAAAGCGTTGGCCTGTGGACTGAAGGGTCCCAGTTTCGATTCCGGCCAGGGGCATGTACCTTGGTTGCAGGCACATCCCCAATAGGGGGTGTGCAGGAGGAAGCTGATCGATGTTTCTCTCTCATCGATGTTTCTAACTCTCTGTCCCTCTCCCTTCTTCTCTGTAAAAAATCAATAAAAATATATATTTTTTAAAAAATGAGTATCTATAATAATAAAAGCATAATATGCTAATTAGACCGGCTGACCTTCCGGACAAAGCCTGGGCTGCGAGGGCCGAGCCCCTTGCACCAATTTCGTGCACTGGGTCTCTAGTTATATATAATAGAGTTTAGGATAAGTACCCACAAGGATTAATTGGCTTATCTTATTCATAGTCAAAGGCCATCTCAACCAAGTTTTTATTTGCTTACAATGAGGACAGGGAAGAGAACTAACAACAGATCTGCTCTCACTGCTCATTGTTTTCTAATGCAAGAAGCATGGCTGCTGATCATGGGCATGAGCACCATCTGCATACTTGAAAGTGTTTATTTTGTATTATTATGTTTCTGCATACATTTGATAAGCCTGGCTATTCCCTATGAGACTTCTCAACACCGGTTGCACATTAAAATCACTTGTGTAGCTTCATAAACATGTCAATGCTCAGGCCCCACACTGAAAAAGTGGAACAAAGCTTCTGAAATGGACACGATTCTCACCAGGATGACCACCCTGTGAATCAATAGAAATAGAGCTCATGGGTCAAAGAAAACCTTTCTCTTTCTCCCCAGGGACCACCAGCATTTGCACGGATCTCTAAGGCTAGCTACATGACCCAGAGCACTTTCTTAAAGTGGGACACAGCGTGCTCTGAATCCAGACCTGACACTGAATTTACTACGGTCGGGTAGCTGCTGCCTTATGGAGAATGGCCCCCGGGACACTGCACTTACACATTAAACAGCTGAGCCAACGGATGCTTTCACTGCCAAGGAAATGACAGAATGGGGAGACCCTCTGTTCATCTGACATGGGTGCCAGCTTGGCAAAGGCGTATGTTTTCCCTGCAGTCATTGAAAGAAAATAATCTAGTAACTCCTTTGGCCTCCTAGCTCTCAAATACGGAGCCACATTTTCTTTTCTAGCTTATCCGCAACACAAACTGAACTCCAGGTTAAGAGAAGCAAAGGGGTGCCTCGGTGTCTTTTTCTAGTCTTGACATGCTTTTCCCGTTCTTTGGACTGGCCTGGCCTCTAAGCTGGCTGGCGTTCCAGAGAAGGCCAGCACTGTCGTCAGCACTGTCACAGCCTTCTGAGCTACGTCGCTCACAAACACATCATGTCTACTGGTCCTAGTACATCCTTTCCCCACCATATGTCATTTGACTGTCCTGTTCCCAGTTACTGGTGGCATATTTTCTTTTTTCTACTATATGTTGTGAAGTTTTAAATAATTTATAAAATTACAGTGACAATACAAGATCATAATAAAAGGATAACTATAAAATTATAATATTATATAATTATAAAATGGATACCACAGGTTAACCATTGTCAACACAATTTCCAAACACTTGCGTGTGTACATCTTCTTTTTGGTTTTTACAAAAATCCAATCACAGAATAGTCAATATGGTGCAATCTTCGTTTTTCATGAAATAAAATATATAAATATCTCTTCATCAAAACTATTCATTTAGAATATTATCTTTAAAGGTATTTCGAGCTCTCCTTGTAATTTACATTAAATTTCCATATTGATAAATATTCAGCTGTTTTGAATATTCTGCTGTGTTAAACCATGCTAAGAGGATGCTTGTAGCTCTTCAGCTGCTATTACACTGTCATGACTGACCAACGATGACAATCTTCCTAGGCGTTTGGCAACATATTTTGATGTTTCCACAGCCAGTTGCTGTGGCTTATTACCAAGAAACAAACCAATCTGCACTACTGTCACATGTGAATGCTTCGAAAGAAAGAAGCACTGCTGTAACTCTGTGCTTGCTATTGGTAATGAAGAGGAAAGGGGCCAGAAAAAGCCCAGTCTTGGGTTCTGCCCTTTCGCCATTTAAAACTGCCATTAAATTTTTCAAATCACTGATGGTACCTAATCACTTGTTATTCATCTCTTCTATTTCCTTTTAAAAATATTTTTGTCACACATATTCATCCTGTGACTAGGTCTGGGTGGAATGGAAATGTGTCCAAGTGGGTCCTGTGTTTGCTGGGGTGACATATGAATAGGCCTGGAGCATGCAGGCACTTTTTACCGAGGTGTTGGAGCAGGACAGTAATAAAGTCCATTATAAGTGAAAAAAAAAATACTGAAGTGAGGAATGGGGAGGTGTGAACATCCCAGAGGCCCAAATGAGATAGCATCTCAAAAAGGTATCTGTAAGGCCTAGTTCAGTGGTTGAGCATCGGCCTATGAACCAGGAGGTCACCGTTCAATTCCTGGTCAGGTCACATGCCCTGGTTGCAGGCTCAATGCCTAGTATGGGGCCTGCCGGAGGCAGCCAATTAATGACTCTCTCTCATCACTGATGTTTCTATCTCTCTCTGCTCTCCCTTCCTCTCTGAAATCAATAAAAATATATTTCAAAGAAAAACAAACAAACAAAAGAAAGGCATCTGTCAAGAGTGGTAGTTAGAAAGTCCACTTATTTGCTAACAGTTCCATGGCTACTGGGGACAGAATAGTTAGGCAGAGAGGTATCACTTCATTCCTTTTGCTTGGGTCAGAGCAGGCCATTCTTCTTTTCAGAGGAAGTGATCAAAGATTCCCTAACAGTTTCTTCCCAACAGACAACCTGGAAGGCAAGGGGCAGCTAACAAATCCCGGTGGGGAGACTGAAGCTGAGACTGGCTCAGGACTGTGAGAGGCCTCCCTGGCCTCCTCTTGCTCCCCTCCCCCACCCTGGATCAAGACTCTTTGGGAACCACTGTTCCCCAGCAAGAGCACACACAGGCAGGCTGTGGTCACTGGCGCTTCGCTCTAGGTCAGGCCCCTGGAACGTGATTTCTGCAGAAGCCTCGCAGGGGAAGTCAGCTGAAGGAATTTCACTCAGGTCCGGAATGACCCAGTCTCCAGAGGGCTGGATCCAAAAAATAAAGAGGCTGCAATTTTTTATCTGACTCTCCCAGAATGAAAAGCCATCTACATACTCCCTTGGGGCCTTATTCGTATGTTTCCCAAAATGCTACACTGTGGGAAACACTAATATTAAATAAATAGCCCCTCTCTCTTTTACCAAGGACATCTAAAAAAAATCACTGATGACAAACTGGGATGCTGTTTTCAATTGCTAGAACGAACAAAACGAAAACCATCATTTTCCTAAATTCCATAGCCAATTAAGAACCAATATCACTAGTCACTATATTCAAGTCCATTTAACAAATAGGTGTCAGTTTAAAGAGAACAGAGTCAGAGGCTGAAGGCAGATCTTAGAACTGAAAGATGAAAGTGTCGTGGAGGAGAGACTCATCCAGCAGAGAAAGAGAAAAGGAATCAGATGGGATCTGAGAATTCACCAAGGAGACCAGAAATGGTGCCAGTCAAAATATTCCTGGCAAGGGAGCAAATCCATTTAAAAAGCAAACCCTGCTTTCACGGGATTCTTCTTTTCTACTCTCTTACTTTCTCTGGGCCTGTGAGTACACGTCATTTATAAAACTTGAGATGGTCAGATGGAGAGAAAAGGGGAGAAGGGGAGGTAGGCAGGCAGGAGGAAATGAGAGGTTGTACCCACTGACAATCTCAGCGGTGACTGGACTGCCTGCTCCAGAGGGAGAAGGGTGGGGGGGGGGAGGTGGTGGAGTGCCAAGGCAGAGAAAGGTGCCAGCTCCCTTGCACAAAGGGGGCAGGGGAAGGCTCCTCTCAGAAAACCGAGAGACAGATTTTGGTGGTGATGTCAGAAATGGAGCATCTGCCTTCTAAGGACTTTGCCAAGTGGCACAGGGGGCCGGAGCCAGAGTGCCAGTTCTCTCTGTAATAGGAGAAGCAGGAAATGGGCAGGGAGCTTGAAACTCAGTGGGAAGAGCCACATTTGAAGGACACAAGCAAGAGAAGAAACAGGGAGGAACATGTAAGCTTGGTATCCTGGGTGAGGAAGACATCGTATTTTACGTTTGCATGGTGTTCTATGGTTTACCAAACACAGACCCCAGCACACGGAAACCTCACAGGGATTGGGGAGGCCAGCACATTATCATGACTGTCCAGGTGAAGAAACTGTCACCCAGAAATAGGTGATATGTTTGATCACAAGAATCCTTACATGGGTCTAAGGTTCTCATGTTCTTCCTACTGCATCTGAGCAGCTTCTCTGGGGCAGGTCTGCACTACATGGGTAGGGTGCGACGGGCTTTGTCAATGGTAATGCATTCTTAAATTGCTAGTTATTACTATCACTAAATTGCTAGCCTTGTTATTACGCCATTTCTCACCTGAAAACAGCCATTCTTCCCACGAGTAGAAGGAAAGAAAACAAACTCTGAGTTTAGGAGGGAAAAAAGAAGTTATCTCTCAAACATGACATCAAAGTCATAATTCACCCACTGGCCGTCAGGAGAGCCTCACTTTGACTTCTAAGCCAGTGTCGCCCAAGGAAGACAGATGTTGGCCTCTCCTAGCTTCTAAATCATCTTGCTCTGCTGCCTTCCCAACTGCGGCTTCCTCGTATTACCAGCCCTCTTTATGAACACTACAGATAAGTGACAATTCTTCATCAACAAGAAATAAATGAGGATACGGTATCAAATCTGAGGTTTCTGATGACTCCCAATACAGCATTGATTTTAGTATCTGTTTCATAAAGAAACATTTCATTGGGTTTGGTTCCTCACTTAATTTCATACTGCCCCAGATCGCATTGGGTTTGCCATTGAATCAGCCCTTGATGGACCTTCTGGGTGGCTACTTTGCAGAGAGTGAAAGCAATATGACATTCCTGAGAGGCTGCTGGACACGAAGGACAGAGACCCAGATCTCAAGTCTGACTCAGACTCCGCCTCCCAGTAACTGGCTATAAAATCCTAACAGTGACTTTCTGTTATGGGCCACACGCTTTATATACAGTATCTTTAACCCTCACAGTAACATGCAAGGTAGATCTAAAACCTCACTCTACAGGTAAGAAACTAACAAGGAAGTTAAAGAGCTTGACCAAGGTCGCTCAATCAGCACACGGGAAAGTCACCCTTCCTTGCATTTAGAACTGCAAAACTTTCAACTTTTTCCACTCACCAAAAAATCATTCCCCCCTCATCTACAAATTTCTAAGACGATGAATGGTGTCTTTCAAAGGTTGCCTTTAAAATAAGTTTGTATTTATAGAGTTCTACACATGGTCCCACCTGCGAATCTGCTTTTCCCCTTCATGATGAGTGTGTGGCTGACTCTTAAGGTCAAGTTCACGTGTAGCTCAGTAGCCTGGGAGGAGAGTCCGTGTTTCCAGCCACCGAAGAGCCACATTTTGATGACAACAGGTGCCTCATCACTCCAAAAACTGAAATGATTGCCTAAAACTATCCTACTATAAGCTACACAAAACTGATGACTAATAATTATAGTTACCCCTAATCTACATTTCTTCATAAAATTTATCAATAAAAAATTCCTGTTCTTAATTGTATTCAACACATGTAGTTGTACTTAAAGCAGCATTTCAGGTTGAAATTCTCAAAAATTTGAGTGTAATCACAAACTAAGATGTTTAATTTTGGTATTTTCTGTTATGACATGTATACTTCAAATAGTGGGATCAACCACCTTCTTGGCCCCTGGCTTTGAACTGGCTTGCCCTCCACTCCAGCATTCTTCCCCTTAGTCTATTCGACTGCATGCACAGACATCCTTCAAGGGCTGCTTCATATCTAATATCTTAAAACATAAATTTCCCTCTTCTAACCTCAGTCTCCTTTCTGGCCATTCCTTATTTATCTTTTTGATTGACTTCAATCAGTTTCCAAGCTCTACAGGTTCTTAGCTCACAGAGTCTCTTGGGTATATCCCTTCCTTTCATTCTGCCTCCCTTGGATGTTCAAGTTCACATCCAGTTCTTAGTCAAGTCAACTAACACACCTATACAAAAGTTCCATCAGATGAACTCTCATAGAACATGAACGTAATATTAACTCCTGCTCAACGAGATCAGCCACTTGCCCTCTGATAATTAAAAGGTCTACTTAACTTGGCATTCAAGGCCTTTGAAAAGTTGAACCCAACTAACTAGCTTTTTCAATGTTATCATCCGAACAGCACTTATTTTCAGGAACCTATACCTTACTAGCCCATTCATGAGCACTAACTGTGTTAGTTATATTCCTTAAACAAGCTGAAAGTTTCTCTGCCTCTGTACTTGCTCAAGCTATTTCTGCCTCTTGAACTCCTTTGCCCAAGCTAGATGGTTAGAATGCTACCCGCATCTTTCAAGGTCTAAATCCTCACTTTGTTTTTCTCCTATGGTATTTTCATCATGATTCCTTTTTTATAGATATTTATATACATTTCTTCTCTCTTACTAAATGTAATGTTGTATTCATTTTAATGCCTAGTAAAGTGCTTGCACAGTGTAAAAACTTTTGAATGAATGGGCTAGTTAAAAAAAAAAACACTTTTGAATTCTTAATATGCATTTCTTTGTATGTTAAATAAATATTCCCCAAAGCCAAAGCTTATGGATAAGTATTTGTATCTATTTCTACATACTGATACAACATTTTTGTATGTGTGGCTGTGCAATTCATTAAAATAAGTAAAAATTTGTAATCTTTTTTGTTGAGTATCTGAGTCTAAATACAGAAGTAAGTGCTCATTGAAACACTGTATGCAGTCAGGTACTAAAAAGACACGCAAAGATTGTCCCACATCTGAAATTCTAAGTGTACAATTCTAGGCTTTTATTGATGAAAACATAGGTGCTAAACAACACCTCCAATTTCATGTTGACTTTTGTCATGACCCAGATTAATACTCACTTTCCCCTCACTTATGGCCGCCATATGGCCAGTGCTGAAGAAAACTGTCTCCACTTTGGCACACCACAGGGCTTCCCTCCCATCTTTTCCACCACAGGGAAGTGAAAAGAAGCTCACCTTGACTACACCATCATTACCTGCTCCTCTAACTTTGTGCTCGAGTAAATTACCTCTCTCAGATGAAAGCCTTGGCTATTAGCGGCTGACATAACTGCAATCATTTTATTTTTATTTGTGACTTGCTGAGGCACAGTTAACAAAATTAAAGCCATGAATTTCTCCCCTAATTAGGCATTTGCACCTTTCATAAATGATACTCAAATGTACACGATAAAGGTTCCATGCACGATACACATCAATAGCATCACATGAAGGCATTTTGGAACTTACGTTTAGATTTAAATTGGTATTTAAAGTTAATCCTCACTGAAAAGGAGGCAAGCTTGGAAAGCACCAAGCAATTTGGCATTATTTGGTGCAGCATGCCAATTAGCTTTATTTAAAAGCAAACATTTTGCAAAGCAAAAAATTCTCCCTATAACCCAAGCATTAAGAACGTAGACTCTTAATTACTCAAGAAGGAGGTGCATTTGCTCCATGGTTAGCAGTGTGTACAGCCCAAGGAGCTTTCTCAATGGCCCCCTTCCGAAGAGCCCCAGCCTGGATCCACTCCCTCATTCCCCCCAAGTTGCAGGAGCCAACACCTGTGCCCATTTGATTAGCTGCAGATTTTAAGGAAGACAGTGTTGTCCACCAATGGAATGCTTAGTTCTTTGCCCTCACTTTCCCTACAGGAGTAATAAATTCAGTTGAATCCTTTACTTCATCTGAAATAATCAAGTCATTGACCATCTAACCCCTAGGTACTCTAGGCGACCTTATCAGTAACCTGGAAAACCTCTCGGTTATAATTTCCTCTCTCTCATTCCTCTGTTCATATGCAGTTAGCTTGAAATTCAACATTAGCTTCGGAATAGTCAGGGAACTTTTATTGCAAGAGATTCAAAAGGTACAGAACTGATTCATAGAAAGCACTCTGGCATCGCAAACAGAAGTATAACTAATGATGAGTAATAATTGCATTGTCTCTGAAGGCAAGGGCATGAAAATACAGCTATGAAGTAAAAAAATAAAGATAAAAGAATAAACTCCTGAATGGGGCCATATGTGTCCTAAACAACATAAGTAGAAAGTTTTTATTGCTTTTGAACATTGAGTGTCACTATTTCATTTGATTATTTTACAATGTAACTTTTTATAAACTTAAGATGATCATAGATTTGCAGACCCACTGGTATCTAATAGGACATATTCACCTGATACTATCAACATAAAGCAGTTCCATGAATGAAATATACAGGAATGTGCAAAAGTAGGTTTACATTTGTGAGTAGGTGGAGTACAGAGATTATTCTTGTTGAGTTACTAGAGCTATTGTAATAATCATAACCTGCTTGACAACTGTAAATCTACTTTTACCCAACCCTGTATTTCTCTACAGCTTTCTCACTTGTCTATCATCAGTGGAAGAAATGCTACTCTTGATATATACTTTATAACAAATCTTTTTTTCTCCATTGTTCGTATATGTATATGCCCATGATCACCAAACCTTATATATTTTTAGTCATTTGAATTAACTGAGATCACTTCTACACTCCATCTGTAATGCATGGCTTTTGCCAGCGCCTTCAGGAATACATTTTTTTTTTTGCAGTAGATCTGGTGATTTGGAAGGGCCACATTAAAATATATAATTTTATGCAACAGCTATTAAACTTGTTCAATTCAATATCCCCAAAGTTTGTGCATGTTGGGGAATCAAATTTAAGAAATTTTAAGTAAATTTAATGAATTATAATTTCTTTATTGGCCATCAATCTCCTAGATTCTTTGAAAGATAAAATATGGGCCCTGAGGATGGTTGGTCTTATTTAGGATGACATTTCTTGCACTTCTATGATTGGAAAGTAGAACTAAAGCATTTCAGAGGATTCAAGTGGGCACGAGTACACTACTTCCTAGCTTGAAATGCATAATTAACCAGAAAACTAGCTGTCACACTGCTAAATAGACTGTGCAAAAATGACCCCATTGCTCTTCAAATGAAGGCTGAAAAGTAGGGTGCCATGGTGATTTTTGGTTTTATAGACAAACTATATCCAATCAATTGACAAAGACTGATTTTTTCCTCTGAAATCTTTATAATTGGTTTGGGCATGTTTTTCAAAGCCAATAAAAGCTTATGGATAACATCAATTATCTGTTTGTGAATTTATAATCCCATGAAAATGCTGTAATTTACTGAACCACTGAGCAAGTCCATGCTGCTCCCCAGCCCCAGCCCCATAGGATGTAACTCATTTCAAGAAAGACTTGGAGTCAATGATGTAAATAAGGTAGTCCTCATAGGCAGAAGGGGGATAATGCTAGGAAAACATGCTTCCCAGTTTTTGTGAAAAACAGTGTAATCATTACACAGAACAGCCATATCTCAGAGCATAAAGTCATCTCATTTTTGTTGCTGAATGAAGATGTCAGGGCAGGATTTGTAGTTTAGATTTAGGATGGGCTAGCTGTATATCTACATTTGTTAAAGCAATTACTGCAAGAAAAAAAAGTCTGGAAAACACTGTGGATAAAAGCCAAGGAATGTCTTAAATATAGATTGCTTAAGGAAAATACATGGATGTTTCCATATCTTGTAAATGATAGTTTTTAAGAGGTTATCTTTAAAATAAAGTGGATGAATCATGGTATAACAGTTGGCCCCTTTTCCAGTACTTCCTGCAAACTAGAATTAAGGTTCAAACCTCAATTCATCTTCCAATTTCCAACACAGAGAAGGTACTTCACCTTTTCACCTTTGTATTTTAGTGCGTGCAGGATGCTTTATGGTTGGTTTGGGCATGTTTCTTTTTTAGAAATCTTAGAATGAGAAGGATAAGATAATTCTTCAACCGTCTCAATCTTTAACAATTTTAATGAAATACAATGTTTGTACTTGAACTAACAGGTGTTTTGTTTTTTTCCTTGCTCACTCTACTTTTCTACCTACTTGGGTCAATCCATGTAACACACTAGCTGTAAAATATTCTCATTATATTAACAAGCTATGACCTGAAATCTGATTTAAACTTCCATAAATTTGCTTTAGTCCTTGATTAACATAAGTTTCACTAGCAAACAGGTGAGGGTAGGAAAGGATGCCGGCAGGTGAGGGCTGAGTGTGGAGGGTATGCCAATAAACGGGAGGGGTGGAGTGTCTTCCTGGACCAACCGATGAAATCAGCGTGCGAAGCTCTGGGGAAGCCAAGGGCCTCTGCCACCCAATGCCGCTAGGTGTGTGGTGCTGGCCACGAAGACAGAGCCTGTGTGGCTCTGCATTTCCCCCATGCCTACGATCTAACCATTGTCAGCTCATCCTCTGTTGGTTCCAAGCTAAACCATCTTGGGGATCACTTTTCAGCAGCCGAGAGACATCCACAGAAGGACCTCATGTCTCACATTTACCACTTGGGGTTTACATTAAGGTAGGTGAGCATCTGCTATGTACTCCCCATATCCACGTCACATGCTGTCCATATCTACATACAACGGGAACAAGGCAATCCCTGTCTGTGTGGTGTTTCCCCATTTCTTTCCCATAATGGTCCTACTTCATGATGGCAAAGCCAAAAAGTGGACAGATTAGGCTGAGTGGGTTCCAGGATCAGTTCTGTCCCTTACTAACCATCTGATCTGAGTAAGTCGCTCACTAGATTTCTCTTCGACTATTTCGTTACCTGTGAAAGATGTTTAACAAGATACAATCTAAGGTTCCTTCACTTCTACCAGTAAACGTCAATGGTTTATCCTTTCTTTGTAGCATGCTCCCTCCCTGCCTTTCACTGATGTCTATTTCTCCATTTCTATTTTTTGAAGTTGTACTCCTTCACCTCAGTGGAGCCTTTTCCTCCCATCCCACAGGCCGCCTGCCTGGGAAAATCTCATTCCTTTGTAACTGTGGCTCCCACAGCTCCCAGCCTGTTGCTTTCTGATGGATCTGCCTGCGTCAGCTGTCAGCTCCTCTCAACAAAGACCCCCCCCCCTATTTTATTTACTCCACTTTCCCAACTTGGTGACATTCAATAAATATCTTTTAAATAACTGACCTTCCTAACCTTCTTCTGGAGTGTCTCTTTAAGCAAAGGGGACTGTCAAGAGAAGTTACACTTCCCTAGAAGCTTTCTAGTGACGAGTAAAAGAAGCCTATATATTCCACCAACAGTTTAATGTGTATGAAAAATAAAGCTTTGCAGATATCTATTTGCAGAAATAGCAGGGGAAAAGTAGAACTATAAATGAGATTTTCCTACTATGTAAATATAGTCATCATCATCATTCTGACATGCCATTTTAATACATGTATTAGCACTCTTTGAACTCACCTATAAATTATCTTTGATATTTGCTAATAACATTATTATTAAATACCGTTTTTTTATTAATAAAGCATTTTCACATACTCTATCTCAAAATATTCATCAAAGTACTTTGATTAAGAACTATTTTTACCATTTTTCAGAAAAGGAAAGCGAGTCTTCAACATATAACTAAATTCGCTATTCTATAAGACCAGCAAATGAGATATTTCAACCCAAGAACAGTACCCATTCTATAATATTGCAATACAAGCTTGATAAATGGTTTTGAAAATACATTTTTATTGGATTTAATTTGGGGAACCAGCCTAAAGTGTTTGGCACTAAGACTGTTGAATAAAGTGCATGACCAGGCAAGATAATGTCATAGAAAATTTTTTAAAATAGGTAATATCTATGGCTATGGACATAATTTCAAAAGAGGAATTTAGAAGGGTTTTGAACAATAATGATATATTGGAATCCAGGCACACTTCAAGGTCATTAATGTAAAGTACGTTAATGGCTGGTACAATATTTGACACAATGAATGCTAGCAGAAAAATTTCAAAGGAAGCAGTTCCATGTGTAAGTACAATAAGGTTTTTCTAAAAAACAATCAGTCCCATTAGAAAATTATGTATAGATATTAAAAATATAAATTGGTACAGATTTTCTTAAAATAACTTGAAAGTTATTAAGAGCCTTAACATATCTATATATTTTGGTCTATTTATTCCAATTTAAGTAATTAGCCAAAAGAAATAATCTAATATGTCAACTAAAAAATTTTTAAATGTCCACTATGGCATTCATTATTTACGTGTAAACATTTATAAAAAGAAAACAAAACCAAATAATATTTTAAAAAAATAATAGGGCCTCACTAGGTAAATTGTATTTATATAATAGGATATTATTCAGCTATCAAGATTTTATTTTAAATAATTTAAGAAATATTTTAGCCCTTGCTGGTTTGGCTCAGTGGATAGAGCATTGGCCTGCGGATTGAAGGGTCCCGGTTTCGATTCTGGTCAAGGGCACATGCCTGGGTTGCAGGCTCAGTCCACAGTGGAAGGCGTGCAAGAGGCAGCCAGTCAATGATTCGCTCTCATCACTGATGTTTCTATCTCTTTCTCTCTCTCTCTCTCCTTTCCTCTCTGAAATCAATAAAAAAAAAAAGAAAAAAGAAATACTTTAAACACAGATCTACACAGCAAAAGCAGGAACAAAACAAAGATTATATACACTAAAATGTAAAAATTATTTATAATTTTCTCCTTATATGAAAATATATTAGGTACATTATTTTTATACAGACACCTAAGTTATTTTGAGTCAGTATCTTAGCAATAACTAACATGGATTGAGTTTTTGCCATGTGTCAGGGATGATTCTTACCATTTTACACATTATTTCATTGACTTCTTATTAAAAATCATGATGTACAGCTTTTTGCCCTGTTTCATAGACGAGGAAACTGGGGCAGAGGGACGTTAAATAACTAGTTCAACATCACCTTCCAAGTGAATAGTTGAGCGAGGGCTTGAACCAGGTCATCTGACTCGGGCCCTCATGTCCTTCAGGCTCTGTTACACTGCTCACGTTACACAGGCTGCTTAGTGATGGGTCACCACACATTCATGTGGAGAAAGTGATCTCGCAACTCTGACCCTTGTCTATGAAATCGTATAGCCCTGTTGGTGAGACGGCTTGTAATTCTAATGGTGTACTAAATGTAATTAATTTACCCTAGAGATAACAGTGGTCATGAATGTGTCGCTTCTTAATCCTGAGAATCCAAGAGCTGCTTATAGATGGATATTATGCCCATTTATATCCATCTGCACCCATTTACAGTGTACCAGGCACTGGCCTAAAGCCTGGGAATAATGAGCAAGTTCTAGTGCCCTTTGCCGTAAAGTTTACAGTTCTTTGGCGGGAGCCTGCACTCTTTACTGAAGCTATTTCCTAACCAGGGTGGGGAGCACCACTTGCAGAGCAGGGAGACTCAGGTTGTTTCCTCACTGAAATATGCTCTTAAGGCAGCACTGCCTGCACAGATCAGACAACACAGGTCATTTTATTGGTTTCAGAAATTCCTGTTAAATGCCCTGGCAAGTGTAATGTCTATAAAAACCACAGCTGCTAAAACGGCAAAGGTGTAAATCAGCCACAATAATAAACATATAGAGTTTTATCATTGGAGTATCAACTACAAAAACTCAAACATAAATTTACTATGGATGAAAACTGCGGATGGGCACTTTTGTTATGATTTCATGTAAGTGCCTCTGAAAAGTTAGAGACTAATTTAGAGTGGTTTTTTTTTTTTTCCTGGTTATCATTGCTGATTTTTGAAATTATTTTAAGAATCTTTATAATCATCCCTTTTAAAATTTATTTTATTAGGGTGACATTGTTTAATAAAAGTATGTAGGTCTCAGGTATACAATGCTATAATACATCATCTGTCTATTGTATTGTGTGTTCACCACCCCAGGTCAAGTGTCTTTCCATCGCCATTTGTCCCCTTTAAACCCTCTTCAACTTCCTCCAGATCCCTTTTTTTCTTAAGAAAGTTAGAAAGAATTCAGATGTTACTTACACTTCATATTTGACTTACTTTTCACCTTTTCAACAAATACCACGTGAGGCTCATATCAAATACAAGAGAAAACGCTTATGTGCTATAGCTTGTCTGAGGCTTTATGATGTATAATATCCTTGTACAGCATAATATAAATCAACATCCTTTAAGGAGGAACTCAAAGGTGTACAAAGGTGTAATGTGTCAAATTTCATTCCAACTTTCCTTGTTTATAAGGCAGATTTATATTTACTAATCCCTGGGTGAACAGGTGGGAATATAACAGATGTAAATAGAAGATGTGTTATGTTCGCATGAAGTATGATATGATCCACTGCAGGCACATGATAGGGTGTTTCACTAGGCATTGCATTCACTAATACAGATTGATTTACCAGCTAACAGCTGCAAAGAAAGTCCATTTTTGAGTACTATATTTTATATCAATTGAAAAAGAAAATTCATGAAAATTATGCAAGAGAAATAGCCTAATGTTTAAATGGCCCCTTGAGTGTATGAACAATTTGGAAACAGGAAGTGAATACGATTTCTCAAATGTAAAAGTATTGTTCATGCCCTTCAAGTATCTTATAAACACAAATCAAAGTGATTATAGAACTGCTAATGAGTGAAATTGCATTCTTTTCTGCCTTCTATTTTGGGTATTGATTTTGCTGGGAAACAATATACTAGATTGAAACCAAAACTCTAGGAACTGTTGAGATTCTAGCCACTGAGACAGTGAGATTTGGGGGAAGCAAATATCTATAAACATCAACAGAATAGATAAGGGCCCACATGAGATGTAGCACCAAGGTGTGTTTTCATGCAACAGTGTAACTGATGTGTGCCTAGTGCACCGGACATTACATAGTGTTACCTTTACTTACTACTGAGTAACTCAAGACTTATGGTCAATTAAAACTCTCAAATTTTTCTTTCCTTTTTTTTTTTTTTTTTTACTTAAGATACTTCCAGGTCTAATGGTTCTGATTCTGTACTTGCCTGATTGATTTTTCCATGTGTTAAATTCTATATTGTTGTCACTTGACTGACCTATTAATACCTGGCATTTCATTAAAATATTTAACTCTTCAATTATTTTTCTGTTCCATCCACAGAAAACTAATGTTTAAGTAGGGACTTGCTTTAGTCTCTTGGAGGTTTATTCACTGTTCATGTATATTTGCAATAACTCCCCGCCTTTTTTTTAAAAAAAAAATATATATATATATATATTATTGATTTTTTTACAGAGAGGAAGGGAGAGGAATAGAGAGTTAGAAACATTGATGAGAGAGAAACATCAATCAGCTGCCTCCTGCACACTCCCTAATGGGTATGTGCCTGCAACCAAGGTACATGCCCTTGACTGGAACCGAATCTGGGACCCTTTTGTCCACAGGCCGACACTCTATCCAGTGAGCCAAACCGGTTAGGGAACTCCCCGCCTTTTTAAAAATTAATAAATAAGCTCAGTTTGTTATATATTCATGATGAGACAATGTATGTATTACAGAAAACATACAGATAACTTGATTGGAAATGAATTGGCTTATGCCTAGAGATCAATATTTTATTCTTTTGTTTCCTACACTGCCATCCTGAAAAATACTACTGGTTACATTTATGTACGTATATTTACATGATGTATATTTATAATAGGACAATAGGCTTCAACTCAAGAAAACCCTTTGGAGATGGCAATATTAGAGAAGAAGGAGCATAGATTTGTGTCATCTGGATACCAAAGAGCATGGATTACCTGGCTCAGAAAGTTGCTGCAGAAGGGAATGGAAGTGTATCTAAGGACAGGGCCCTGCGGAGTGTCCACGGAATGCTTGGAGAAAGCTGGTGGGGACAGGCTACGGCAGCACACAGCGGCTGGAGGGACACCCAGCATTTCTTTAGGCTTGGACAACCAAGGCCCAGAGCAAGATAATGAAACAAGGTCACAGAGTCTCAGGAGGGCATCACACTGCTGAATAATTGCATTTTAGAGCTGGAAGGAACTTAATGGCCTTTGTGGATTCTTTCTTTTTTCAAACACAAAAATTGTAATTTTTTGAGTTCTGCAGAAACAACACTATACGTACAGGGCTACATATCTGCTTCAGCTGCACTTACAATTTCCCCGAAGAAAAAGGAACAATTTATATATATATTATATATATCATATATATAATATACTGTATATGATATATATAATATGTATATGTGGTTAGAATAGCAAATCATTGGAGTTGTGATTTAGGCATAATGGATCCCTCTTCCATTGCCTCTAATTAATTCCTTATATCTATTTCCATTCCAAGTTGTTCCAGCAGCTACTCTTCTGGTTTCCACTGACCAGGGCACCAGGTGGTGACAGGAGGCATTGGGGTGGGGATGGGGCCCCAGAAGGAGCTGGGTAGTTTTCTTCTGAAGAAGAGCAGGCACAGAGTGGGTGGCTGCTGCCAGGGGTGGCTGGTGGTGACACTGACAGCCAGCTCATCACCAGACCTTTTCCGCCTGAGCAGCAGTGGTAAGAGCCCCGTTAGGAAACACTGAGGGAAGGATGACCAGGAAGGCACAGAGAGGCTTCCGGGGCTGGCGACACATCCATGCCAGTGAATGACCAAGGACCTGTCCGCCTACCTCCTCACCTACAGCATCAGGTTGTCCATGGCAGGGTCCGCATCTCGGTCACCACAGCTCGCCCAGCATCTCGCAAAGGCACTGGGCCAGGATTGGTGCTCATCGAACATTTGTGAAAGCAGGAATCAGTGACTAGGTACCAGGCCCACCCATTCAGCACAACCCGGGAAGAGTCCACAGGCTTCCTCCGGCTCCTCAGGCATACTTAGGCAATTGTTAGGTACATTTGATTTCAAAGACGAAATTGCTGTCTATTTTTACTAAAGAAGCAGCTTGAGTGAATCCCATGTTTATTTTCTTCCTCTCGTATTGTTTTCTGGACTAATTCCAGGCTGCAGTTCACTTTAGTAATAGCTGAAATCTAATCAGGCCTGGATATTCTTAGTCTGTCTTCATCCCTCTGCCTGCCTCCCTGCTCCCCTCCTCCCTCTTTCTTTGCCTACCCTCCCCTTTTCCTCTCCCTTCCTCTTCCCCACCCTCTAGTTCCTGCCTCCTTTCTTCCTCTATATAGAGAGATAGATAGATAGATGGATGGATAGAGGTATTGGTGTAGATATAGGTATATATAAACCCCTGCTTCTCCCTTCCTTTCCCCCGTCCTCTGTACCCTCCTCCCACTCCTCTCTCTGCTTCCTCTCTGTCCCTTTCTCTCCCTCCCCACTTCTCTGCCTCCAGTCCCTTGTTGCCCCTCTCCTGATCCCAAATCTGTCCCCTGTGACCCCTTCCTTTCCCCCTTCTTTGCCTCCTCTCTCTCCTTCCCCCTCTTCTCCTCTGAGCTGATACACACCTCCCCCCCACACACACACACAGATACACACACTGAACTGAATAGCTCATTTTAAAACGGTTAAGATTGTTAACATTTATTGTGTGAGAATGTAAGTTGTCCTTTGGGAATTGTTTTCTACTGTACCCTAAAATTAAAATGAAACTCTATGTACATAGGACTTAATTTTTTATTTCCCCACCTTTACCTTTGGAGAGAGAGTTAGTTTAATTCTCTGTTGAAAGAGAATGGCTGGAGGCTTCACTTAAAGGTTATAACTAATTATATTTATAAACATATCAACAGTGAGTTACTCCAAGCAGACTAATAATTCAGCTGCAAAAGTTTTAAAAAAATAAAACTATTTAAAAAGCAAATTAAGTTGAATACTGATTTTGCTTCTGAAACGTAGTTCAGAAGCAACAGTAACTTGGAACTAGATTTTTAAAAAGTATCTAAAAATTCCTTTTGCTCTGGGTAGATTTGTATCATATACACACTTACCCTAAAAAAAGCCTCCTAGCCAAGAATTCTAATGATTAGTGGCCTCCAGGAGCAGAGAAGACGACTTTTTAAACTTCTTGGTAGCGCTGACACAAGGTAACAAGCATTCTCCAGCACAGAATCTCTGTTGTCATGAATTTACATTGTCTTGTATTATATCTAAAAAAGATAGGTCAAGAAACTACTATTTTAAGTATGGGGAAAAGCTACATTCATTGTTCAGCCATAAAAGGAAGTTAAAACGTTGCAGGGTCAATGCAGGCAATGAGAGAAAGCTAATAATAAAAAGTTTCCTTTTTATTTAGGAACAAAGAGAAATAAATACCGAGAGAGGACAGAGTAGACAAGGATTGAACAGGTCAGGTACATGGAGGGATTATAGCAGTTAGCATTTTTCTTGCTTCTCAAACTCAGTTAATCGTGGCTCTCCTCGCGCGAGGGTGGGGTACAATGTGGTAAATACATGTTCCAGATTCCAGAACAGATGAATGACTGCGCTAATTTCTCATTTCCTAGCGGCATGAGCCATGCTGCAGGCAGGGCCACTGCGTCACACGCCTCCTACATGCCCATCCTGGCCTCTGCAAGCCGTTCCCGGGGAGAACAGCCCTGATGAGATGATACAGATTTCACCGTAGGGCAGTTCTACAGCTAAATTCTAGGTCCCCCCTTATTAGCTGTGTGACCCCAAAGAGAGTTAGTTTCTCTCTAAGCCTCAACTGTTTCATCTGTAAAATTAGTATAATTGCCTCCACCTAATAAAGTTGTTGCAATGATGAAATCAAATGAATATTGTAAGAAAAAAGCAGGAACCCTGGCTCTCAATACATCTTAGAACCACTACCACCTTCACCACCATCATCACTTCCAACACCACCACCACATCTAAGACCACCACCTCCAACACCAACACTTATAATACCAATACTTCCACTGACGGGAGCCGGTCCATCCTTGCTGTTTCAAGGGACCTGGCATATATGGAATACTGTTCTTAATATGTTTGCTCACCTTCTTGGCACTGTGTTTTAACCAAGGTCACCTCTCCGAGAAAGGTTGAATCCCCAGGTAGGGATTTTCCCCTGAAGTTAGGGAGAGAATAAAACCCCTTAACTAAGTGCCAGGCGGGTAATTAATCATTTTAACTACGAACAATCATGCTTAAGCTACATAATCTTTTCTCCCTGGAATGGAGATAAGAAACGCCCTAACCTTTGTAATAGAGATTGATAGGATTGAATCAACTGGTATAAATACAGTTGTAACAAGACAGAAACAGACAGAACTCAGAACACAGAACTAAGGACACAGGGCTTGGAAGACAGGACCAAGAGAGACAGAGCCTAGGCACAGAACCTACACAGAACGTCCTCTAGAGACAGAAGAACTTCGCTGGAGATCCAGAGCAGAACCTCTCTGGAGATCCAGACCAGAACTTGGCTGGAGATCCTGGCTAGAGATCCTGGCTAGGCTGCTGATCAACTGAACACTGTCTCCGTGTCATTCCTTCTTCGCCGACTCCGTCCACACCTTTGGGGACCCCTGGACCCGCTGGGGTTGGACCCCGGCACTTCCACCACCACCACCAGCATATACAAAACCACCACCTCTAATACCACTGCCACCATATGCAAAATCACCAGTTCCAACACCATCACCACAACCACCATCACCACCACCCTCATTACCACCACAACCTCCACTACTTCACTTTGCAGATAAGATGATCTTAATTAACTTGCTGAAAGTCACAATGCTAGTAGGGGACAAGGGTAGACCTGGAATGGAATCCAAACTGAGGGCTATTTCTAAATCTGTCTTTATCTCAGGAAGTCTAGCATGGAAAAGTGGGGTGATCTTGGTTTTGAGGGTCACCACAGGGCTTCACGGGTACCCAGAACGCCATATCTCTCGTATCTAATCCTAAGAAAAACTGTATCTGGAAATAAAATACCCCAGGCTATGTCATTAATATCTGAATTACCGGGTCAAGTGAAATTGTTGCCCTCTTTTCATGAACACCAGCCTAGAAGGCAAGCTCTGCTTTGGACTCTGTTTTTGCCCCCTTTGCCTCCATATCTTCAACTGTCCCCCAAGCACACAATGCCTACTGGCCTGTCTGACCCTGTGGAGACCATTGTAAGAAGGAAAGAACATGTCATCTGGAGCACCGATCCTCGGGAGAAAGGCAGGAAATGAACAGGCATTGTTTATTTCGCCTGGCTCTACAATGAGACAGCTGTATGGGCCTGTGAAAAGAATGAGTCCTGGCCGGCTCAACCTTTGGCAAATAGATGGGTATTACGTAGGTGGTATGTCGAGCCAGGAGAGGAAGCGAAGGAGGAGATTTCCTTTCATTCTGCCCATATTGTCAACTTTCCCTCCCAGGACCTTCTGGACTCCCCACTACCAGGTCAGAAAGTGCCAGGCCTTGCGGGAAGCCAGCAGCCAACGTCCACTGGCTGCTGCAGCATTTGCCTGCTCAATGAGCACCTTCCCCAGGCCCTCCTCCATGACTCCCCCGGGGCTGCGATAAAGATCATCTCTGGTACCATTAACCCACCCGGGGCTGCGATAAAGACCATCTCTCGTACCATTAACCCACCTTCCATTTTGGCCATTCTCTCTTCCTTTCCTGTCCCCTGGCTTAGAGCCACTTCTATTCCACTGTTGCAAAGAGAACACTTGATTGCATGGCATTTACAGTCGTAGGGGCTTAACAGCTTTCCCAGCCCAAAGAAAGAATCTCCGACGAGCAGATGTCATTAGCCATGATGGAACATGATGGAGATACAGGGTGGGGCAAAAGTAGCTTTACAGTTTTCCATGTGGAAAATAATACATAATTAATAAATAGCAATGTAAAAGTAAATCTGTGTTTCGAGTACTCACTACTGTCAACCTACTTTTGCCCTACCCTGTATTTTACAGGAAAACCTCTACGGTTCTCAAGATAATTGCAACCCGTAGAAAATTTTCTACACCTCAGCCACCAGGACAGAGCAGCACCGCAGCAAATAATCCTGTTTGAGGTGTTACAGCCTCAAGGTTGCTCCATTCACAAGAATTAATCATGCTTAAATCTCTTTCCCTGGGTTACCAGTGTCCTCAGGAAAGAAAACCAAAGAAGATTTCTTCCCACTTTACAATTTAGTGTAAAATCTGCTCAGGTTTTACCAAGATGATGGCAACACACTGGGTAACTCGGAGACAAATGCAGTGGCAGTGGGAGGCAGAATGGGCTAAGGGCTGCTCAAGCGGCCACAGGACTGAAGTCAGTCAAAACCATGCCTTGGGACTAAGGAACAATTCACAAAGTGCAAAACAAAGTACTGATATTTTACTAGAGACCTAGAATATTTTCTTTAGAAATGGCGAGAGGCAATGTGGTATAGAAGGGCAAGCACCCAAGCTTACTTTTTTCAAGTAGGTCAGTTACATGATTTATTTTTAAATTTTTTATATTATTGTAGTAAAAACACTTAAGATGAGATCTGCCCTCTTAACAGATGTTTAAGTGTACAATACAATATTGCTAACTACAAGGACAATGCCAGACAGCAGATCCTTGGACCTTGCTTGTTTTGCATTACTGAAACGTTATATCTGTCAATCAGTAACTCCCTTTTCCCCTCCTTTGGCTCCTGGCAACCACACTTCTCCCTGCTTCTATGAATGACTGCTTTAGATACTTCATATACGAATCATGCAGTATTTGTCCTTCCCAGACTGCTTTAAGGGATATATACTCAGATTAATTTAAATGCCCTCATAATGATTTAAAGTCCCATTAAAGAAAACAAATGTTCACTGAATCTTTCATTATGTTCAGTAACAATACTGTCTGTTTAGTGAAATTGTCCATACTCTCAGGTTTACCATGATAAGGCTCCACCTTGAGATGCACATTACATTTTCTCTCCAAGTACACCTTCTATCCTTCAAAAGTAAATGCAGATATTTTTGTCCAAAATTAGAACTTCTCCTACAGCTTAACATCATGTCTTCATAATGATGTTTGTACTTACCAAAATATGAGCGTCCTCATCTCCCACTTTATAGTGTAAGACGTATATTTTTCTGTTTCCTGCATAATGATTTGTCCAGCGTTGGGCACAAATCAGAGCTTATTAAGTATGTGCAGGTCTACTGACATATAAATTCTTCTCCAGCCTTGAGCCAGGGAAGTGTTTAGCCCCCTATATAATGGCTTTGAATGATGACTCAGGAAAGAGTCCATAATTTAAACAGTTCAGTGTGTCTAAACTATGAAGCCTCCTCATTTGCTAAGATGAAATTTCTTTACATAACTCTATTATAAGCCCACACTCTAATTAGCAGTGGGAAATGAGATTACAAGAGCAAGCATGGCAATCCGGTTGCCATGGTAAACAACCCTTATGCACATAATCACTTAAGGCTTCTGGCAGTAGTGAATCCAAAGTCATAAATGTGTATGTGTGTTTTTTACTTTCACCCTGTCATTCATGAAAGCACATCCATCTATAAAAACATTTCTTGTAGTTATAATTTAGATTTGCAGATAATACTACATGTGGTTTGGTTCTAAGAAGCCATATTTCAGTCTGAAAAGATAATCCAAAAATCCATTAAAATCCTAGAATTATTCCATGTAAATTGCTTAATTAGCATATTACCCAGTAAAGTTTTATGTCAATGTAAAATATTTATTTTTTAGTTTAGTTAAGTAGGTTAAGTTTTCCTAGGCTAAATGTAGTTGATTAAATTCTTCTTCCATAAAGTAAATATTCACTATGTTAGACTCAAGATAAAATGTGCTAACAGCCTTTCTTGTCTAATGTTATTTTCTCTAGTAATTTTCATCATCTCTGATTCCCCAAACACACATAATTATTCTTCTGATCACTTCAAATTTTCTTAATATTTTTATTTCTTTTATTTTTTTGTTTACAGCTGGCTGCCTTTTTGTACTACATATTTGGCTACTCTCAGAATTGAATTACTCTCTCCTCTAGTGAGGCATTTATTCCTTCAAATTCTATAAAGCAAAAGGATACTGGTAACATAAACAGCAAAAGCAAAATATTTATTTTCCCTGGAATATAATAATAATAATTTCATAAAATCTATATAATAATAAAATTTTACTTCATTCTATCTTCCCCTCCCCATGTAAATGTTTAGTGTCAAGTAGCTATATTTGTTGTCCTGTGTATTTTATTTCCTAGTTAATGAAGTTATAATCATACTTGAAAATGTAATAGCTGTTAAAACAAACTTAATTTGGGACAGAGCCACTGCACAATGAATATGCTGTGTCTAAAATGCCCAGTAAACTGATTTGCTAAACAATATATTATATAAATTTTCCAACCTACATACTTTGTTTTTTAACTCTACATTTAAAATATATAATATTAAATGCTGATGATCTTTTTGAGTTGTCTTCCAAATATGATATTAATGCTGAGCTATAGCTAAGTACTGTAATTAAATTTGACTTGTCTCTATATTAATTAATTAACCTTAACATTTTCTGCAATAGTGAAGCTAAGTTAGATATTGGAAGACCGAGCAACATTTTATAATTATTATTACCACTAAAATAGCATCATTAAAAAACAACCATAGTAGCATGCCAACTTTGTGGATATCACCTACCAAACCACAAAATCAAATTAGCATATTCTTCATTTATTTTTTTATTAGCTGTTAACATTAGACAGAATTCCCTGTTGAAAGTCAAGATTAGCTGGCATGGGTTTAGCATTTGTCATTGCTTGAGTTTATACAACTGCATGTGCTGCTAATTATATTTAATGGGTTTTTCCATTATAATTTGAAAATGTTTTGCCAAGAATACATTTTATTAGAGACCACAGGCACCACTTATCACTTATCAGTATTTTTCTCAAATATAAACTTTGATCTTAAAAAGATCAGACTGAAATAATTCAACTCATTTATATAAAAATACAAATTAATAGGCATAGACATACTTATAAATTTAAATGATTTCTGTACTAAAAATAAGATCAAAGATTAGGAATCTATTTTGTTCCCAAAACTCAAGATTCAATAAAGCTGACTGCCTCTTTATCTCCATCCCTGATTAGACTGGATCCTATTTCTGTCTTGGTTAATGGCTTCTTAAAATTAGATAGCCTTTAAATCCAGGCATTTCCAGGAATTATGCTATGGTACTCTGGAAAGAATCTTAAGTTCTGGCTTTGTGCATAGCATTAAACAAACAAACAAAAAATTTTTTTGAAGTATTTAATGAAACTGAGTGGTGTCAACAGTCCCATTTATGCATTGTAGGTTTTTAAGAAAGTAATCTTTTGAGATTAACTGTGTAATTAATTGGAGGAGATAAGAATTCATTCTTAAAGATAAATTGGGATTCTTTATAGTTCAATGTCACTGTATGAGGACAAAACTCTCTCATTTGGATCTGACTGTGTGGACCTGACATTGAAAGCAACTACCAGAAATAAAAGATCCATAAAAAGTATACAATGAGGGACCATTGATAATATTACGTTTTTCTAGAAACATTCTGTTTGAATCCTTGGTGCCTATTTTAAGGCTAAGTCTTGGTCATCCAAACAAATTGATTTAAACAACAGACCTACTAAGCACCTACCAAGTTATTCATCAATCATAAAACTCTATAAGGTAAAAATAAAAACTCTAGAAAAAGAAAAATATATAGGGATGTAATTTTATTCCACTTATAAATAAAAATGTTTTGCCATTTCTAAAACTTCATATTTCCACTTAGCAAATAGAATTCAGCAAGAGGTTTTAAAACTAGGAACTGGCGATTGGTCTAGAATAGTGCTAAGAACATGTATACAGAGATGCCATACTGATAATTCCAATTCTTACTACTTTTCACAAGATATGTAAATTTCTAAAGCTGGAGTTTGGCAATACTCCCTCCTTCGCAAGAATTCAATCAATCTAATGGCATAGGGTGAGTGTTTTACATGGAGCTGGCAGAGTAGAAAACTATTCCATCAATCACTCAGTCTCTCCCCGCCCCCACCCACTTCTGATTCTACACTGTGCACAAAAGAAGGTTATTTATTTATGGTTTGGTAAAAGTCCTGGATAGCAGAGTAGATAGGAAAAGCCTCTCAAATAAACAAGTACAGAGCCATTATTAAGAGAAAGCAAGACCAATTTTTCATGAGAAAACATCCTAAGTAAAATGAGTAAACAAAATACCAATTTGGACATATTTAAGGGCTACCCTTGTGAGTTCATGTAGTAACATGCAATACTCCTTTAATAACAAGCAATGCACTTTTACGTGGCCTACAAGTGCTATCTATTACAAGAGGATTCAATAACTGAAATGATTAGAAAATATAATGAGAAAGAATTCCTAGCAAAGGAATAGAGCTTGTATGCTAACCTGGGCAGGATCACTTTCAACACGAGGCCTTTGGGAAAATCCTTCCTGGGTATGCAGCCTATTCATTTGGTACCACCCTACATATTATCTTTTAATGAAACACCTGTCCTAACAAAATACATCTTACTAAGTGAAACATTAACATTATAAGAACCAACATAAAACAGATAGTCATCAAAAGCTATCCCCTCACACACATCCAAAGATAGATATTATAATCTCTGTCTTGCTTGATTTCATTGAGATATCAGTAATTGTTCATGTCTATAATACAGTGTCAAAGGCATTGGAAGACTCCAACATATCTGCTCCTTCTGCCCACCTCTCTCCCCCCGCCACCCACTTCTATGTTTGTTTTCTCTACACTTTCAGCAGGAGAAGTTTCAACTTGGAAAGAACGTACTTGCCATTTGACATATATACGCCCTTTACACAAGAGTTAACCATTTATAGCAAGCATGTCAAACTCAAAGGCTAACATGGGCCAAATAAACGAGGTTTAAGTTTATGTGGGCCACAAAAAAACAAAAGCTTCAATTTTCATAGAAACGTAGGTTTATTTCAAAAAGTATAGTATTAAAAAAAGTACAAGAGCAGTGATAAAATTAATGTTTTCTTCCTGACACTTGGCATCTCTTCTCTGCTACTCTCTTTCCTACTTCGGGGGAAATCTTGTTCACAGTGATTACTTTCAAAACTGACCCAAGGTGAATGTCAGTAATTCTGGATCGGACCGGAGACTTATTTCCTTTCATAATTGTAAATAACTGCTCACACTGTTATATTGTCTGGGCCGCAGCCAATTCATTGTGGGCCACATGTGGCCCGTGGGCCGCGAGTTTGACATGCCTGATTTATAGAACAAACGATTTTATTATTTTTTTCCTGAAATTTCTAAGTTGGCAATGACTCAACCAACATAATAATTCCTATTATTGTCCTTTGTTGCATCGAATCTATTTTACACAGTTTCCTTTCTTCCTTCTTTCCAGTTTGGACGTTGCTGGTTGAGTCAGACTTCCTGGTTTGCTTTTGATGAGTGTGATGCCCCCTCCGAGGCAAGGAAGGAGGGAAAGAGGGACAGCTCTCTAAATAGCAACTGTCAATGGAAAATTCAGGACACAGCCACAGCCAGGCATGACATGTTACAATGTTGGCAAGTGTCACTGTAACGTGGCAAAAGGAAGAATAAATTGTCCGCTTCTCTGACCTGCGCCCTGTCAATTAGGATGCTAGGAGAGAAACTTATTTCTTTCCCCATCACTACATCAGCAGGGTAAAGGGCTTGTTGCATCATGCAAAATAAAATGAGACTGGAATGAAATAAGAGCTATATGACTTTTTCCACGTTGGCATAAAACTGAAAAAGCAGGACTGGTCATTAAGTTATAATTAAGTCTTAACATTTAAGCAAAACATCATCTTACATTGTCACAAAACCACCCTGTCAGGTAAAAGCAGCACAAATTGTTCCAGACAGCCCTGGTAGCCAGGAAATTCTTTTCAGAGGTATCTGTTCTTTGGATTTTCCCGATTAGTACTCAGCAATGAAGTTAGGGCCCTGATGTGATGATTTAAATATTCCCTTATGGTGTGTATATTATGTGATTCAAAACAGAACACAAATTTTCAACCCATCATAAGTGCTTTGATAAACTGTGTCACAAGACTTACTTTATCATGATCTATGTTGTACTTAAAATATCTAAAAGTGCCAAAGTAAAAATCAAATCAAATTAAGATCTCGGTGCACAGAGTATATTGATGGTATGCGAGGCAGGGTTGAGATTTGAAAGTGGTCTGGTATAGTAACCATTCCATTCCTTGTATGCCATTTAATTTAAAAGGACATGCACGCATTCTCACATCCACAAACACACTCAACACACATGTATATATATAAAAAGGGACTTACACAATTTCATCGTTCTGGAATTCGAGCTCTCCACAGGTGTCCTCAAAGTCTTCTCCTCCACCTCTGGCGGTCCCTTCGATGGTTTTATAGGGGACGATAACATTTCCTCGAGCTCCAGATGTTCTCAACACTTTCACCTCCATGATGCCAATGCTCTCACTCACATGAGTCACGGGCTCCTCAAAAGTAAAGATGCCCGCGTGGTCATCATCAAAGATAGTCACGGTGGCCGTAGAGGGAGAGCCAAGGCACGCGAGTGTAGAAACGTGATTGGCTTCCAGTATGCCATCTTCTGAAGCTTCTGAAGACACTTTGACATTGCTGAGATGCACGAGGAAGTTCTCATCCTCCTCAAAGATGTCATCATCGATGATGCCAACTCTGATCTCCTTCTGGGTCTCGCCCGGCTTAAAGACCACGGTCCCTTCAGTAAATTCATAATCAGACCCCGCGTTGGCTGTGCCATCCTCGGTTCTGAAGTCAACAAACACAGTGTTGGTCAGATCGCCACCTCTGCGGATAATGGTCAGGGCCACAGTGCCGCAGTTCTCCAGACACTGGTATGTCCCTTGCTCGAAGAAGATCTTACTGACAGGGTCCGTTTCAGCCACTTCTGTGTTGACCTCGTGCATGCTGACAGCCTTCCTTGCTTGGTCCGCTGCGTGCCTCTTTAAAATGTTGCCCGCCCCAGTCATCAGGCGAGTAGCCTGAATACGGTAAAAGGCTCGGCTTTTTTGCTGCTGACTTAGGACTTGGTAGTTAGCTAATTCTATCAATTGCTCGATTTCTTTATCTGGATGTTTCTGCTTGAGCTCCTTCAGAATCCTCGCCATTTCTCGCCTAGCCTCTTCGTCGTCCTGGTCCCTCTCATCAACCTCCAGAACCAGAGCCCCGTCTAAGAAGTTGTCAACATGGGAATTGACCACTTTCCCATCCATTTCAATTTCAGTCTTGGAGGATGGCCTGTCTCCTTCGTGTTCAATAATCATTCCCCTCTGCTTGCCAGCCCGATACCGCTTGTAGACATACTTGTAGAACAGAAGCCTCCTATCTGCTACCCAAGCAAACACCACGCAGATGGGAAAGAAGAAGAAGGTCAGCAAACCTTCCCAGACCTCCACCACCCCAGGAGAGATGACGGACAGAATAATGTAAAGCCAGGTATAGGCAAAGATGCTCCAGGCTGCCGTCACGAAGAACACACGCAGGTGCTTAATCTTCCTCGTCTCCCCATCTGGGACCACGTAAACACAGAGTGCGATGATGATGAACATATTGAATGCAGCACTTCCCACGATGGTGCTGGGACCCAGGTCTCCCGCGGTGAAGTTATGGCCGCACACTTCAATGACTGAAAGGAGAATCTCTGGGGCAGAAGACCCCAGGGCCATCAAGGTCAGGTTGGAAACTGTCTCATTCCAGATCCTCACCGTTGTCTTGGTGGTCTCTCCATTTGGCTTTTTGATGGTTATTTCCTTTTCTTGAGACGTGATGACTTCTATAGAGGACATGAACCGGTCGGCAATGATAGAGACTCCGAGAAACATGTAGACCATGGCCACAAAATACACAGTCGCTCTAGCAATTTTGTCCCCAAAGGAAGGGTCTTGGGGCTCCCAAATGGGTAAAATCACCCCTTTCTTACAGTAATATGAGCCAGTACACTCGTTAGTTTTATTGCCTTCTCCTTCCATTTCTGTCTCGGCACTTATACGGTCCACATGGGAAAATAAGACAGCCACGATGACTAACAGATGAAATCCCAGCGAAAAGGTGGGTGAGAGACTTACTCGCAGCATGTTGTACAACGGCCGACTTCCAGCTGTCCCAACCTACTGGTAGAAATAAGATGGGGGGTGGGTAGGAAAACGAATCACATCGTTAGAGCCAGACCCAAAGTATGACTAATTACTTATTTTTATTAATCTTACCAATGATTTGCTCATACCTTACCATCCCACCACCTATGGTGAATCATTATTCTAAGAACCCATCGGGGATTAAGTAAAGTCTACAACTCACTGTCTCTGCTTTTGGATTTTCTACATGCAGTCCTCATTCACTGAACAATGTACACAGTTGTCTTAATGGAAAAGAACAGTTCAATTATAGCCTTGCATTGCTGTATGCATATTTATGCATGCTAACAGCCAATTAGAAAAAAACACCAAAAACTTTTTAAGCATTAACTAATTTTCTCCTTGTTGCTAAAGCACATGTTCTTTTAAATTTTGGTTAGTACAATCACTTTCCAGAAAATGTCTCATTGCCAAAATCACCTTATTAAGATTGATGCTTTAGTGGAGGTCCTGAGGTGTCATGGATGAGGAGATTAGGGTCAGGAATGTTACCTCTTAAGTCATCTCTCCTTCCATTAATATTATTTGATGTTTTTCCAATACTTTGTAAAGTGGGGGTAGAAACTGCTTTAAAAGATTTTGCTAATTTTATAAACCTAAATAACTCTAAGAAAAAGCCAAAAAAAAAATGATGGTTTGCAGTTCGGACTTTAAAAATCCAACCAAACAGAGCCTGGTGATCATCTTAAACTCTGGAGTACACCTCGCACTTGGAAACACAGAGACATCTCCACGCTTGCCTGCAATCAAAGCTCGGTGTTATTCGTACTTGAGAGGGAAAATTCGGCTGTAATGCAATATTTCCACACACTGAGTACAGTTTTTAAAAGCATGTTTGATGAGAGCACATTTCCTCCTAATTTTCAGCAAGCCCAGGTCTCCTGATGCATTAGCAGCTGGCCAGCGGGTTCTACAAGCACAGCTCCTCACATCTGCATATGGATCTGGCTAGCTCCTCCGCAGGCTGTCCGCAACAGGAAAGGGAGACAAGCAGGCCCAAGATTGGTGGTGTGTGTAAGACTCTAGCCTGGCAGGCTGTGAAATCAGCGTTACCAGCCATAAAGTGTTCCTCCTCGGCGTTGATGTCATACTTTCCACGGTCCTTCTAAAACACATCTTAGTTCTATAGAGGGTTCAAGTGACCAAAAAGTACAGGAGTGATAATTCCATCTAAATGAGCTCATGTGGCAGGATGACAGTGACCACAAAGTGACATATGATGAAGGGCTGCAGGCAATTAGGGTTATGGCAACAGAGTCACTGAGCAGCACAGAACTTGGAAAGCAAAGCAAAGTGGTGGACTGAGCCACCATGGCTCTACATTCACCCAGCAGTTCAGGCACAACACAGCTCGGACCTTACATCACCTCTGCCTCCAGGGCTCAATGGAGTAGAGGAGGGTCTGCTCCAAGTCAGGGTAACTTTGGTCTAGAAGGTCAGTTATGACAGCAGGCAAAGTGGTGACAGGAAGGGGTCCTGAGTCAGAACACAGCCTTGTAGCCTAATAAAGAGTTCCAAGTGGAGCCGGATTAGAGCCTTCCATAGCCTCAGGCTGTCCGAGTTCTGCACATTCCCCCTCCCCCCCCACACACACACACATTCACCTGTCTTTTCTGGCCCATGCTAGTTAGCTGCTGATAGCTTACACTTGAAACTGCACCAGGGTCCAGCACATCCTTGCAGACCTTCAGAGAGCCCACCTGCCATCACTTAAAGGCCCCATAGCTCATCACTGTAGGGGGAGAAACTCTGACATTTTTCCACACTAAAGAAGACACCACAGAGGGTTGTGGTGGTAGAATTCCATTCTAAGTAAAAGGCAGAAAAATAGAAGCATATGTTCAAAATATGCAAAAGTTCATGGTCACTGTGACTGCTTGTTCAGACATGATAGGGCTTGAGTGGGTTGTAGGATCTCTTAAAACAAGGTGACATTGAACCAGCTCCAACAGTAGTACAAGGTCTAGTTCTAACTCCCTTACACAGCCATTTTATTCCACAAATATTTATCTGTGCCACCTAATAGGTATTTCAGAATGACCTGCTAGACTTTCTTCTAGGTCCCAAGAATTGGTCAATGAATTTAAAAAAAAAGTATCTGTCTTCACAGACCTTACAGTCCAGTGGAAGGAAACAAACAAATGCAAATGTCAGGTGGGGAAAAATGCTGTAGTGGAGTGAGGAGAATATAAGGGGAGAGGAGTCTGTGTGTGTATGAGTGTGTGTGTATGAGTGTGTGTGTATGAGTGTGTGTGTACACACATATGGCATGGATGACTTATACTGGATGGTGAAGAAAGTCTTTCTGATAAGGGGACATTTCAGTAAATTCCTGAAGGAAGCAAGGGACCAAGCCTTGTGGATGCACATCTGCAAGAAGAGAATTCCAGGTAAGTGCCAAGACCCTGATGAATGGAACTGTGCTTCACACAGTGTAAGGGACCACAGAGAAACCAGTGTGACGAGAGGGCGATGAGCCAAGGGCTCAGGGCTCAGGGATGGGAGCTCAGTGGGGATGGACCATTAGGGGCACTGAGGCCACTGTAAGGGGCTGACTTTGACTGTGAGGAAGATGGGAATCGCAGGGAGGTTCTGATCACAAGTATAATATGAGCTGACTTTCCTTTTAAAAAGGTTCTCTCTGCTGTTCATGGAGAAAGACTATAGAGACAAAGGTGGGAACAAAAAGACCAGCTTCTGACCATTATAAAAAAATCTGTTTCATAAATGATCCCAATGCCTGGCAGGTATAAAAATGATACAGTAGAGATCTCAAGTTTAAAAAGGAGAAAGGCAGTCTGGCAGTGACCCTTTTGGAAGATTTGTAAGCAACGTGCACTGGGAGCCTGTAAGGATCAGGAAGGGTGAGCGGCTGCTCAGAGAGGGATACAGAAGAGAGGGAACGAACACCGAACAGAGATTCACACCTGGGCCTGCCTCTGAGACGATGGTTAACCACTGCCTCCAAACTGCTGCCAGATCTCATCATCGCATTCTTCCCATTTCAGCCCAGATGAACTTCCTAACGTGCAGGTCTGACTCTCTCGCTGCCCTTAAAGCTCTTCATTGCTTGCCTATTGCCCTGAAGACAAACCCAAACCCCTAAATGGGCTGTTCAGATCGTTTAGGATGTAGCCTCCGAGCTCTAGAATATGGAAAGTCTCATTTGCTGACCATGAAAACACGTTCAGGTCTTTGAATGTTGTGTTTTCTGTGCCCCGTACTATTTTCCTTCTTAGAAGCAAGTTTCAAAATAGCACAACAGCAACTGATAGCCGAGTGCCTGAGAGAATAACACCAGGTCCCATTCTTAAACACTATCCCAGACGCCACGCTGAATTTTTTTAAAAATATATTTTATTGATTTTTTTACAGAGAGGAAGGGAGAGGGATAGAGAGTTAGAAACATCGATGAGAGAGAAACATTGATCAGCTGCCTCCTGCACATCTCCTACTGGGGATGTGCCCGCAACCAAGGTACAGGCCCTTGACCGGAATCAAACCTGGGACCCTTGAGTCCGCAGACTGATGCTCTATCCCCTGAGCCAAACCGGTTAGGGCCACGCTGAATTCTTTACATGTATCATGCCTAACACAAGAACCAGCATTGCTGTGTTACACAACTCCTACTGATGCCACTTCCGTTATAGCACCCCCTGTGGTTGCACAGTGCACAGCTCCCAAACAATAACCTATGCGGTAGATATCATTGGCCCATTTTGGAGGCGGGAGAACTGAGGCTCAGACAGGTTGAGTACTTGTTAAATGTCATACAGATGTGGTGGGCAGGTAGACAGACATGAGCAAAGCAAGGAAGATAGGCCAGGAACAGAAGGTCACCAAGAAGGAAAGTCCTGTGTGCCTGGCATCAAGCAAAACTGGGAAAACAAGGACCTCGATCCCAAGGTAACTTTTCCTCCCCTAGCTGATCAGGCGGTGTAGACCCCTTGACCTTTCACAGCCCTGGTCAGATGGTTCGGGCCCTCCCCTGACCTTTCCTCCCATGGCATGTTGCTAGTCATGTGGGTTAGCTACCCCTAGAGGGGGAAAGATGATGGGGGTGGGGAACAGCCATTAAGCATGAAGCCCCCAGGACAATGAGGTTCTGACCCACATCATATACATCTAGGCCTTGGTTGGGTTTCAGCTCCAGGCCCAGAAAAGTAGCAAAACCAGGGAAGTGATGCCAGGACGGACCACAGGGCCAGCTGCATTGACTAACTACCCCCTGCCGGGTGCCATCCAATCATGGAGAGCAGGACTCTGAAAAGATCCACCTGGAAAGCTGATGAATATTCTATTGAGATCCTTCCCTGGGACCTCCCCTGACATTCCACCCTTAAAAGCCCTGAGGACAGAGGACCCAGTGAGCTGTTCCTCTTGGAGGAGCCAGTCTTTCCTACCACCTCCCCTTCTCTCCCCCCTCCCAACCCCCCACCAGGTGCTTTAGCCTTTTCTTTGTTTCCCAAGCTTCAAGAGCCCTTCTTTTGTCTCTGTAACTTGTTTCCTGAGCCCATTTCTTCTACAGCTCACTTTTTCTACCTTTGTGACTTTCTTATTAAGTTTTTGCTTAAATTTTGAGTCTTGGCTCGGAATTCTTTCTTAGCCAGAACTCGGGTACTGAGGTTGCTGAACCCAGGTCTGGTCTGACCCCATGGGTCTAACACTTGCTGCCATTCTGGCCTCCAACGCAGAAAGTAAACTCTTGAACTGAGATTCAAACCCTGGTCTGTCTCTGAGATGACGTAATTAACTGCTCCATTATATCATTCCTGATAGTGTGTGAAGTAATCTTTGAGAACTATTAAACCTGGGCTTGGACGAGCCCATTGGAAAAACCTCTTGGTTTTCCTGCAGGGTAGGAGGGCCTCGGTGGCAAAAGTCCCATGGAAGGTTTCCAACCGCCTGGCTTTTATCTCATGGATTAGAGACTCAAACAGGCACGCATCAAGAGCTGTGATGTGACCTGTGGGCTGGCATGTTCCTAGAGACAGCTGCCCTTCACTCTCCACTCCCTGGCCTTTCAGCAATTACCTGGCAACCTCTTCCTGCTTGCACTCTCGGGCAACCTCTTAAGTTAGCCAAGAAAAAGCCCTGCCCCAGCTCACATCTCATGGTATGGTCTTAGCCAAAAAGATACCAGATGTGCAAGGGTGGAGGAAGCAGTGAAAATCCATCACCACCAACAGAGAAAAAGGAAGAGGGCTTCTAAGGTTAACTCAAAAACACTGCAATTATATTAGAAAACTGTTCGTATTTGTGAAATCAGTGCACACAAATCACTGATATCACTTATTGGCAATGGACTTTCTGGACTTTAGCTTTATTCTTTATTAAATTAATGCCAACTCCAAATGCTTGCAGAAGTGGAATAGGTGTTATTTAAATGATTGTTCCTTCTTTCTTCCTATGTCTCCCATCTTTCAGGGTCTTTCCTCTGACATCATATTCAAGCAGTTCTACTTGACCCTCCTGACTTTCCCCTCAAATCTCCATTCACAAGAAAATTAAGCAGGAAATAGAAGCAGTGGATGAGTTGGTCAGTTCTCTAGCCCTGATCTAATCCACTGAACCCTATAACAAGGGGTTGGCTGGTTTTACTGGAAGTTTCAGATGAATTATTGCATTCGTGGCCAGTTCTGGCTTAGGAATACCCATTACATCATCCACATGAGTCTGCAGTGCAGGATCAGGAATACCCACGTTATCTTCTGCTCACTATTTACTTTAAAGCAAATCAAACACCCTGCAGATTCCAGAAATGGAACTGGCAAAGGACGGTGAAGAGATACCCATCTGAGTAAACTCACTAACCTCCGCTGAAGGGAGAGGTCGCAGGCATGGAAGCACGCACCTGCCTGCGTCAGACCGCCTGCGTGAACGAAGCCTGAGGAGGGGAATCCACCGCACAGGCCCGAGGATTAGTGCTGCAGCAGCGCACGGGGTTCCCTGGGAAGAGCTGTCCCCCTTTTGCTTACCCAGGAGAACCTGACTCAGAGACAAGGATACCTTCAGCAGGCCCACTAGTCCAGTGTGCCAGGCGGCCTAATCTCATTCTGTTGATTGGCAGCTGGGGTCATGCCAAGGAACTCCTTATCTCTCATTCCTTGGGGCCTGGAACTCCTTTCTAGGTAATGCCTGCTGATGGAGAGCCTCAATGCTAAGTAATTAATCTGTTCTCAGCATTGAAGCAACCACAATTTCTATGCACTACTGAGGAAAGTGCTTCCAAACGCTTCTACACAACGAGATGATGCCAGAGCGTGACTTTCCTTATCTGGCTATTCATCGAGGCTGCAAATTACTCTCCCGGCCCCCAACCTCAGGCATTCAGGCTTGACCACACTCAGGAAGGCGCTCGGTTTCCACAGTCTCTCTCCATTACCTTTTCTTTCCCAATGAGAGTTTCCTCTTTGCTGCCTGATAAACTGGAACAAGTACTTTCAGGGGACAGGCAGTGAGAGGTCATGTAAGGGACTCAAGTCCTTCGGCCTGAACTGACAAGACTAGAGTCCAGATCCTGTCCCTTGTCAGAACACACCCACCACATCCATCAAGGGAAGCGACTGGGGTAAACGGTCAGGCACCGTGGCCCAAAAAGGAAAGATGGGCTTAGGATTTAGGATAATGAAGAGGTTATTAGAAAGTCGTCAGATGTACCCCTGGGCCCTTTCCCCTACTTTGTTTTTCCCTACAGAACATTATTTTTTTATGCTGTACCATTTGCCTAATGGTTCTGTTTATTGCCTCTCCCTCTCTAATAGGGCAGGGATCTGTCTCTTTTGCTCACTGATGGAGCTCTGGTTCCTAGAACAGAGGTTGGCAGACGGAAGATGCATAGGACCGGCGCCCTGAGTGAATACAATCAAATAGGGTCGTGTGCTGATTCACAGACTCTCTGATAGCAAATCAGATCTGGGAGGTGGACCTCGGCAACCGCATTTAAGAATGTTCCCTAGAATGAGCCAATGAGTATACTACTGAAATGAATATCATACTGAAAAGCCAATGCAGTGATAGGTGGAGAAGAGGAACGTGATTGAGCTCCTAGGTAGAAAACCTCTGATGGGGAGAGCTGGTCTCCAGCACGAAGAGAGGGGCTGGGGCCCGGACATTTCCCAGCACCGGGCTGTGGGTCTTCCCTGACTTGCTGAATTTTTCTGGAATGCCAAGACCATCCGCTCTGTTGAGAAGGTCCTAATATTTTGGCCATTCTCAACAAAGCATATCTTCTTTTCCTTTCAGTACAATGAAAAGACATCCAGCTAAACATCAACCCCAAATCACCTCAATGACAAAGGGCCCATAAAAGGCAAAGAGTGTCCAGAATTTAACTTTAAATATATTAACCCTGCATACTGACATGGAAATATGGGCAGGAGGAAGAAAGCTGGAGCATGAAGAGCGTCTTCCAAAAATAAATAAATGACAAGGAATTCAGAGGGAATTCAGAGAGCTCTAGGGGAAGCCAGCCGGGATGGCCCCTGATTCATTATGCCAGTCCCAAGGGCACTGTAAGGGCCCGAGCGGGAGCATCTGTGACAATAAAGACTAAAACCATTGACTGAGCCCTTGCTTTGTCCCAGATGTCATACCGACCGCTCTGCACCCACTCTCCCTGACCTTTCTGACAATACGGCAAGGAGGCACTACATTGCCATTTTACAAGTGAGAAAAATAAACCTTTCATAAAAGTAAACTGGCTGAGGTCAGGCAAACAGACGTGACGGGCCCTTTGGATTATGGCATAATGATTTTTCCCAGGTGGCGGCACCTTTTCCTTTGCTCGTTTGTTTGTTTTCACCATGTAGGCTAGACTGCTGCTCCGTGGCAACAGAGAGCTCCTTAGGTGCAGAACAGCCTTCCTCCCACCTGAAGACATGTGCTAGTTTGCACTATCTCGTCAGAGCCTTTCACGTTCGCCTGCCGGTCTCCTGCCTGCCCAGGCCCCAAGGAAGGGTTCTGCACGCACTCCTATGCTCCCCATAGCAAGGAAGAGATGATCCATTTAGAGCAGTGGTTCTCAACCTTCCTAATGCCGCGACCCTTTAAGACAGTTCCTCATGTTGTGGTGACCCCCAATTTCATTGTTACAAATTGAACATAATGAAAGCATAGTGATTCATCACAAAAACAATATGTAATTATATATGTGTTTTCCGATGGTCTGAGGCAACCCCTGTGAAAGGGTCGTTCGACTGCCAAAGGGGTCTCGACCCACAGGTTGAGAACCGCTGATTTAGAGGATCACCAGCTAAAATCTGAGGTCTAAAATCACTCCAAAGTCATGTCATAATCTCAAGGTTTTTCCACTTGGTCGGGAAACAAGCAAAGAGAGAAGGAACTCTTAGCAGCGAGCAAGCAAAACTAAACTAAAAGAGGGCGATGAGTAGAGCTGGGAGAGTATCAAATTTTAGCATAAAACATTAATACTTTGCTCAAATAATAATAAATCAATATTTGTTGAAGAATTTCAATGCAGCTCACAGATGTCTTAGGGTTATGACATTAAACAGTTTTTTTAAACTGGTAAGTTATCCAAAGAAATGGGAAAACAACACATTCATTCACGGTCTGGTCTGCCAAGCATTTCTTAGACACGTGTGAGCGCCAGATACTGTGTTGCAAAGATGGGTAAGACAATATCCCCATTGAGGCTCACATTCTAGTGGGGGGTTACAAGAGTCAAGGAGTGGGTCCCCTTTATGGAAGACAGAACTCTTCCGTTCCTCAAGAATCACAGCGTAGGGGAGGCTTCCCAGGCCTTCAGACAGTGCGCCCATAGGTGCACCTCACTGCACTCAAAGTGGACCACATAGTTCCCAGGTCAATGTACCTGGGGTCTTGGTTAGTACAACCGGGGTCCTAGAAACATCAGACCGCTCAGCCTACAGTTCTGCAATGGAGCGATTCCAAGCGTAGTGAGCGCTGGAGGCAGGGCCTCGGAGCATCTCTTGTGTATTCTGTGGATCTTTCAGGGTCTCATGGTGGATAATAATAATCATTTCAGATCATAATTTGTTCACCATCCACTCTGTATAGAGAGAACAACCTTTCTTTGATGTCCGACCTTATACACCAAAAAAAAAAAAAAAAGAGGTCGCATACCTGCATTTATATCTGAGTCACCAAAAAAGATTTCCTACCTACAAACATTTTCCACACTAACTTGATGACATTTTCACTTAAGAAATTTGCTTGTTTTGAGTGAAGTATAGCCCTGTCTATATGTTTAGTTCTAGAGAGTGAACCATTCATGTATTCATCAAGCATTTAATGAGTGGCCTCTATGTGCAAAGCACCAGACCAAACACAGGATTATAAAGATGATTAACACATAGTGTTTGCATTGCATGAATTTACAATCATCAAGCGATAGCTCCTCCAGTGACCATGAATACTAGGAAGAATATGGAAAATCCCATAAAAAGGGGGACTGGAAGGGTGACAAAGCTTGAGAGAGTGAAAGGACATTTGGGAAGGAAGAAATGATGGAAAGCAATGCTTCCTTCAACTTCAGTTCATGGAAGAACCACCTGGGAAGCTCATCAAAACACAAATAAGTGGGCCTGATCATCAGATATACAGTAGCTATAAAGAAGAACCCCAACATTTGAATTTTAACAAGTTCCCCAGTTGATTCTGATATAGGCAGTCTTGGCACCTTGCCCTGAGAGAAACTGGCATAAAGGGTTGAAAGGGCAGAACTGGGTAGACGTGTCACAAAGGGCAGGGGGCATGTTTAGCAAGCACAGGCTGGAGAGCAAAATAACTTAAATAAGGTACCTGACAGAAGGTAATGCCTAAACAATAGAGGATAGTGGTTGCTGTTATATCAGGAAGACGTTGATGTGAAATAAGGTATCAGATCACTTTTCCTTCTCACAAAATGGGACTCCAGGCAGCATTGAAACATGAAGCCCTTGGTGTGTGCGGCGGGGGGGGGGGGGGGGGGGGGGCCAGGGGGGGGAAGGAGGCAAATAAGAATGAAACCATGCAGGAGATCATAGTCACCTTCCCCCAAAAAAAGCAGACTGAAGAACAGGGAATAACTTACACCTACTTCATAATTTTGCCAACAGTTAGTTCTGCCTTCTCTAAGTAAAAACAGGTAAGGATTGCTAGGGCAATTCATGGACATGTGACCAAGACCCAGCATGCATGGAGTTTCAGAGACCTGCTTCCTAGGTTCCATACACAAGTCGTGAGCAGAGGTAGGAAACATGCAGAAACATGAGCCCCAAGCTCTCCTTGGGCTCCGAGGAGAGCTGTGCTCTTTAAATGACAGGCTCCTTGTGGGCTGTCATCTACTCCCCCATTCAGTTCCATTCAACAGTAAATCTTTGTGGTCACTCATTTTGTTTTCTAGCCTGCCCCTTGGGACTGGGGAAGTTTTAATACAAAATCCAATTTCAAGCCATGTGATAGGAACCTTTAGAATGCCTTTTCAAAAAAAATTCCTTTTAAACAAGGAAAATGCTGGTTATGTGAGTAGAGGCTGGTGAATTTCATCAGCTTTTTTCCCTGAGTCATTAAGCTTCATCTTCAAGTAGATTGCTTTTCAGGAGATGGAATCCTATCAAACTTGAGGTTTCTAAGTCTTTTCAATTTTCCTGCAAATCACAGTCCTTGAAAGAATAAGATGCTCTTGAGGAGAGCAAAAGTAGGAAGTAAAAATAAATATTTCAGGAAGAACCTCAAGCTGATAGATGCTCAGGTAATGGTGACCCTTCATCAATATTCTATGTTACAATTTTCTAAAGTTCCTGACAACATACTCAGCGACATGGCTCTAAAGCCAAAGTGTATATGCACATAGAACAAATTAATTTTTAAAATTGAAGCAGCTTAGAAAGGAGCTAGCCACATTCTATTATTTAGAGGAATAAATTGAGTGGCTTATGGGAAACCATGAAACGTTTACATAAATCTCTGAGCATAGCTTATGAAACATAAAGTTTCTCTATAAAATAAGGCATCTAGTGTGTATGCCTTTTAAGCTAACCCTATACACTTGTAGTTAAGGAATTGTTTTAGTATTGGCTTAAGTGTTATGACTTCATGTTAATAACTATGCCAAGACTATGATGTTATTGTCTTTTTGTGATCAGAATAGCCATAAGAAATGACCAATTAAAAAATGTAGAGGAAAAAAAGTCAATGAAGAAAGAAATGTTAACCATTTAATCAACAAGTGAAGACCATAACTTCTGCCTATTAGTTTAAGTAAGGGCTGTTTTAATCCACTTCTATGACTAACAAGAGAACATTCAATCATTCCACAAATGTATATTATGTGTCTTGGCAATGTATAAAACATTGGGACCTGACCTATGAACTACATAGACCCAATCTCTCTCCTCTTGGAATTTATTATGTAGCTGGGAAGACAGGTAGCAGATGTTAATTTGATTGTTACAAAACAGAAACATAATTATTAACTCTGATAAATGCTGTGAAGGAAAAACACCATCCTACCAGGGTAAGTAACGGAAGACCTGACCTACTAGGGTAATAGGAAAGGCTTTGCTGAAGAAATAACATATGAGCTGAAATTTAAGACTCGCAGCAGGAAGCCAGGCAAAAGGTTGCTGGAGTGCAAAGCCTTGGGTTGGTAGTTTTGCAATGACTCTTCTCTGGAATGGGATTCCTCACAGACCTACCTTGTTAGATACACTGGGGTATGAGGTCATGTTTTTAGAAACGATTGAAAGCAGCTTCTGTCGTTTACGTGAGACTTTTCCCCTCTGAGGTCATGTCATGCAGCTGTAGTTAATTGCATTCTACCACACTGCTGGGGGGCAATGTGGTGGCTGGAAGGGTCACTGGTCTGGGGGCCAAAAGAAATGAGTGCTGGACCGGGCTCTCACGGACCGGTCATGTGGTGTGGACAAGTCACGTTCCCTTTTCCAGCCTGATTTGTAAAATTGGGAAACTTTGCTAACAACCGGAAGCTGTGATATTCTAATCCCTCACTTTGGCATCCGAGGTCATCATCCATACCACAGCACCTGTTTACCTTCCCAGGTCAAGTGAGCTACCAAATGAAAAGTACCCAAACCTGTGCCACATTTTCCTTCCTCGTGCTTTTCTCCCTGTCCTCCACGATCCCTCTCAAAGGTCCAATTTCCCTTCATAAAAATTATTTTATTACTAGGAAGTCCATTCCCTAAAAGTCATCCAACTTTGTCCATTCCCCCTTTTCCTGACATGACCACTCAGGCCATGATAACCTAAAAGACTTTTCCAAAGACACACATCTCTGAAATGACAGAGCTAGGCTCTCACACAAGGTCTCCAAGTTTCTAGGTCATCCCTCTTCATACAACACCCAACCAATTGGGAAGATTCCTCACGCCCACTAATGCTGCCTTTGGATCTCTCACAATCTACCTGTGTGTCAGGAGTTGGCAAACTATGGCTAACAGGTCAAATTTGTCAAATTTAGCCTGCTACCTGTTCTTATAAAGCCCAGGAAATTAATTTTTACATTTTAAATACTTGAAAAAAAATGAATAAACAATAATTCATGATGTGAAATGTTAGGATGTTCACATTTCAGGGTCAATAATGTTTTCTGGAACACAGCATGCCAATTCATTTAAGTCTTGCTTATAGTTGCTTTCTCACTACCAAAGTGTTGAGTAATTGTGACAGACCCCATAGTCCACAAAGCCAAAAGTGTTAGGTGGCCCTTTAAAAGACATGGTACATGGCACTGTGTATGTTCTTGTCTTCCATAACCTGTGGTGGCAACCCCCACCATTAGCATATTCATGTGGAGGCACACAGGTGGGAACAGGGGCTCTCGCACTGCCTACCTATCATGTAATAAGAAACCATCCTTACTGAGCACTCGTGTGCCAGAAACTTTTCCAAGTTTTACAAGTGTTAATGTATTATTCCTTACAAAAACCCCATAAGGCTCTTTACTATTATTATTATTTCCACTTAATAGGTGAAGAAAATGGGGCACAGGTGTTACATATACCATTTGCTGAATTCAAACAATGCTAGTCGGAGTACTCTAGGGTCCTTCATTTTATTCATCAATATCCTCGATCTAGAAGCAAAGTCATAGTTCTCTTTGCACCGTGGGAAATCGCTGTTACTCATCCGGAGAGTCCTAGGGCCAGAAGCCTTCTACATTATCTAGGAGTGGAGGGAAAGGGAGATGTGACTTTGGTGAAATGACTTCAGAGGCATCAATCTGAATTCAATGACCTCCAATTTCACTCTTATAAAGTAATTTCATTTCCTATGCCCTTCATAAGCTTATTTGTTTTAAAAAAATACACACAGAGATGCTATCGGTTGTCTTCTCCAGAGCAGCTAGCTGTGGCTCTAAGCAGGAAAAGGACTGATAAGGAGGAGCTCTTAAAGCAGGCCACCGAGGGCTAGCTGAACATCGGGCAGAAGAAAGACAGTGAGGAGTCAGGGGAACAAAGAGCCTTCAGCTTTGCCCAGCACCAACTCACAAAGCTCAGCTCTAAGGGGCTTCCGTCCCCCAACAATTGAAAGGTAAATTGAAAGGTTTTGAGAGACACGTGCTATATGACTGAGCACCTGTCCAAACGCTACCCTTTTGCCCCAGCTGATGTGACTCTGGGGCGCTACCACAGTCCATGGGGGAAGTTTAGGTTTGCATGTAGAGTGAGCAATCAGATTGATTCTCTAAACCTGCTGCTGGATCGGATCCTACCCATTGAGCAGAGCAGACAAAGAGAGTCCTAGGTCCTGTGCTATAAGGGGAAGCAGCAGTGAAGAGCCGAAGATGCTCAAGACACTCAAGGGAGAAAGCACCAGAGCCAGTCAGTGCTAAACACAGAATAAACGGCTGTAATGGCACAGAAAACATAACCATCAAACCTAAGAGAGGAGCAGGTGGGCAGGTGCCACTTGCCTGACCTCAGTCTGTTACAGCTTCTCTCCTTCAAGGCTGTGCTGGAAATTAATCATACCTTTTGGGTTCGCGTGCAGAATACATCTGTGGGATGGCTTATGGTACCATTTGTTCCAGATCCACAGCTCCCAGGGCACGGTCCTGATTTGAAAAGTCTGGAAATGGCCCTAACGTTGCCCCAGGGTTGTCCTTGTCATAAATTAGCTGGGGCTGTTTACTTAAAAATAGCTAGACTTTATTTAGTGTTAAAGTCCCTTTCGCTCTCTGAGCACAAACTAAAATGCCTCCTCCTCCATGAAGCCTTTCCCAATGTTCCCTTCTTCCTTCCAACTCTACAGCACTTTGCTCATTAGTTGCAGCAATCTATCTCACTCGGCTAGGTATTTACTCGTTCTAGACCAAGCATGTCAAACTCAATGGCTAACACAGGTCAAATAAACGAGGCATGTGGCCAGTGGGCCTCGAGTTGGACATGCTTGTTCTAGACCTGTGGTCAGCAAACTGCAGATCGCGAGCCACATGCGGCTCTTTGGCCCCTTGAGTGTGGCTCTTCCTAAGCCTTAGGAGTACCCTTATTAAGTTAATAACAATGTACCTACCTATATAGTTTAAGTTTAAAAAATTTGGCTCTCAAAAGAAATTTCAATCGTTGTCCTGTTGACATTTGGCTCTGGTGACTAACGCGTTTGCCGACCACTGCTCTGGACCATGACATCCCTAAGAACAGAGGATGTGGCACAAAGCACATGGCTCTGAACACCCTCAAACACTGGTACCACCACCTATTATGTCTTGGATAAGTTATCTAGTGGAGTCATTGTCTTCACCTTTAAATTGGAAAAATCATGCTTCCCTTGTAGTGCACTTAAAAGCATTAAGTGAGAAAGTGTGTACCTATTGCTTAGATTGGTCCCTGGAACATAGTGGTTGCTCCACAAATGCCAAATAGTCCCCCCTCCCCATCATCTGTATTCTCTGGAAAGCCTGGCATACGCTGAGTGCTCAATAAATAATACCACAGTTGGTTGAAATAAATTGCTGAATCGCCCTCTTGTCTGTTTGACTTCATCTCACATTGGATTCAGCCAGGCAATTATTAATTAGGCAGACTTCACATACAATGACATCTACAAAGTGATTACTTTTTCTGTTTTTTTAAAAAAATAAAGATGGATTCCACTATTTACATGTATTTTTCTATGTCTATTACTTACACAAGAAATCACTGGTCGGCACTGGTATGGTACTAGATTTCTAGGTTACTGGTATGGATATTCCAAAAGGAAACAGTAGAAGGCAGTCAAGATTTTACGGATATCGTCCCCACTCTGGAAAACCATTTTGCCCATTTCTCAGAAGACTTTAAAAAGATTAAAATTGCACAAAAGGATCACATTTTTGTTCCCAGTGCTGCTCCAGATGTCAAGCGTCAGTGCTGGAGTTTATCTTTGCCTCTGGCTACTCTAAGCAGCCCTGCTCCAAAGTCCCTCACACTTCCCCACCAGAAGGGCCCTCTGAGGGCACTAACTAGATGGCAACCTAGTTTCAAAATTCTTACACTTCCTCTGCATCTTCCTGTGTTCCAGGCCCTCAGGACCTTTCTATCTGCCAGCTGATCTTATTAACCAGTTGAAGTTGTACAAAAATGAATAAGATTCTAAAGGTTTGTGAGAATGGTGCTCCTTCTTACGTCATATTGCCTTTTATTATAGCTCAACTGGGTAGAATTACTTATTCAAAGAAATGTCTCTGATAGTGAGAATTTCAAATCCTATGTGGGCGGATGGATAAATGCCTTGTACGTAGGGATGCTCTGCCCTCCTCATATCACTTTAGACTGCTACCTGTAATGTACTTGTCCTTGACCACAAACACGTTTCCTTCACCTCAGGACTTTTCTTCTTCTTCTTCTCCTGAAACCAGCTAGGAAGTTTCAGGCAAAGAGAAAATATGATTCTCATGAACCTTTGTCGATCTTGTTACTTACTTATTACACTCTCGTGGCTGGGTAGATCAAAGGACAATCACAGACACAGATATACTAGTAAAACACTGAGGGTTCAATACAGAACTATCAGCAAAGAGAGCCTACCAAAAACACGTGAGGCAGTGAGGGCTGTGAGAATCTACCTCCCAAGTTAACCCAACACCTTGGGAAAGACACTAGCCTCCTCATTTGTATTCTGAACTGCTCTTGATAAAAACATACTGGGAAGAGTAACTTACCCTAAGAGTCCCCAGTTCAGAAAATGGGCTGTTTGCTTTACAAACCCTACTGAGCACTCATCATTGATTAGTTTGAGTCTTCAAAATATGTGTTATGTAAAACATATTGTGTGTGCACAAATGAGAGGCTGAAGAGGGAGAGGGAGTCAGGAAGAGAGATAGAGGTGTGTGCACGTGCACACACACACATACACAGAGGTATCCTTTGGAAGAGAAAGAAAACTGGAAAGAATCCCATTGAACTTGATGAGGTCCCACCAGAGTAGCCCTGAGTCCAAGTCAAAATTGCAGGCAGACTCCAAAAGCTCACATTCCTAGAATCATTCCCTTCCAATGGGTCTAAATCGAAAATGTGTCTCCAGGCCCTAGACACCCCTTTGTTCAGACAGAAAATTGGAAACCACTTGCTCAGCAACCCTTTGGCTTGGTGAGCTAGAATTACTACTGAGAATTCGAATCCAAGTGATAGATAGGCAGCTACGGGAGTTCTAAAGGATGCTTGGATGGGATTCTGGTACCTAGGGAAAGTCAGGGAGAATATCTGCCACAAGGGGGAGCAGGAGAATTTGGTCAGATGGGAGACAATTTGGTAGAGCTTCTAATGAGGGGTCTCACTATGAGGTCTGGATGAACTGGGAAGATGTTTTGGCAACAGACATTTATCCCTTAGGAGACAAAATAACATTTAAGAAGGATGAAAGGATCAGGAAGAAAAGAGAGATCATTGTGTGTTGATTCCTAAGTTTTTAGCACATGCAAAGCAACAATTTTCAGTTAAAAGCAACATACACACACTCTGCAGAAATACAAGCGATGAAAGATATGTGCTCAACCACCCTGTTTTAATTGTGTATTTCTTCATCCTCATTTAATTCCATTTTGTGTTGATCTTATCCAGTTCCATGCTGATGAGGCAGATTGCCTGCATTTTATCTACACGCTTTTCTCCCTCTATCTGAAGGCATCATGAAGAAAGGGCTTCTCTCACTGAACTGCAACATGAAAATCAGGTAGTAAGGTCCTAAAATTCACTTTCTTTGGAAGAAGTGCATCCGCGAGTTAAAGAAATGCTTTAACTGGCTTTAAAGGAAGAATGCAACTTCACTGGATCTGCAGAGCTCTCCTCATCAGTTATTTTGTCAAAGAAACACATTAAGTACTTAGAGGGAAGGAATCATGCGTTTACTTTGCAAGATAAATAAAAGTCTATTTTTGTCTGATAAAAAACATGTTAAATATAGCTTGCTAACAAAATGCTGAAGCTTTCTTGGAATATTTTTTTTTTCTCAAAACAGTAAGCTTAAAAGAGCAATTAGCATAATTCTTGCAAATAGTCCTGTAGGTGTTACTGACTACATTTCACCTTCCTTCTATGATTGTATTTGGAGGTAAAACACTGCACTGCTATGCATTTTATTCCCCTTCATGGTCAGCAAAAGGGTTATCTAGTTCTCAATCTTAATCCAAAAAGATACAGTGGAAACAAATAGTAACAGTGAAAAGTAAACAGAAAGATAGAGAGTGTGATAGGTAGATATGTAGATAAATAGATGATAAAGTATTGCCTTCATATTCTTTTCATTCCTTGCTCTCCTCTTCCAACCCGGCTAAGCTTGCAAGACAGAGTAAATGAAGTCTGATTGTCATGGACACTTACATCCTTTGCAGCGTCTGCACAGCTCAACAGTGAATAGTAGTTTACCTTTGTCTAGTTTTTTTTTTTCCCCCTTAGGAATTAAGCATTCCATATTCAATAAATGACAACAGCCATTTTAGGGGGAAAAGCATGAATCCTCTTATAGTGGCTGGGATAAATCTTAGCTAAAGAGCCCTTAGATCCAAATGGAATCCTTCAAGCAGGCAGAATTTATAAAATGAAAACCATTTGAGAAAACACATCTTGCGTCTTGACAAAATAAATGAATCTCCCCCCAACCTTTTCACTCACGAAGGCCCCCCCCCCGCCCCCCCGCAAATGAAGCTAGCTCTCCCTTCCTTCCTCCTTTCACACCAGCCTTGCCTCCCAATTAAGCAAGTTTGGCAAAAACCACAAGGCTAAATCCAAGTAGCACAGGATTTGAAAGAGGAACCTAAAGACAGTCATTCCCATGTTGGCTTTGTTTTCTATCTGAAATGAATGAAACCCTTAGATACATCTTCCTCTCTCCTTTCTCCACTTGCTGTAGGAATGGGTTTGGAAGAGAAAGAGAAAGCAGTTTGTGAGGGGGGAGGAGTGAGTGTGTGAGTGTGAGTGTGAGTGTGAGTGTGAGTGTGTGTGTGTGTGTGTGTGTGTGTGTGTGTGTGGTGGACATGGGTGGGACCTACACTTTGTGAATCCCCTCCTGGTTGCTCCCAAGGTTTCCCTGAGGAAATCTTCACAGGGAAGCTGGAGTGTGGATGTCCTCTTGCTCATATTTGGAGAGACTCAAGCTCTGCCTTCAACCAGATCATATCAGAATCTCTCCCTACTCTGCCAGCTCCTCCATGATCGAGATGCCTGCACTGTCTTTGCCACAGCTGTCATTGTTTAAAGAGCTTCTTCCACCACACCTCCTACTGATATCCTTTCTTCTCTCTTTAGTCTTTACACCTCCAGCAGGACAAAGTTTGTATTGTTATATTCACAACCACCAGTGGCTGACTAGCAGCAGTGAGAGAGCCACCAGCAGGGAGCCAGGCTAAGGGGGGTTAAAATAGATACCTAGTGCAGAGCATGACTCTCTTTCCAGGGACTGCAGGCACCGTGCACATCGCTCTCTTTAAAACAATTCTTTGTTAAACGGGATCACTCTGCCCTTAACCCAACCACTGCCACCTTGGCTGGAGAGGGAAATATGAATTGCCAGCCCAAACCATTCATCAGTCAACAGAATCCAAAGGGGGTGGGGGGACTTAAAAATCAAGGATGCACACATACTGTGTTTTTAAAGCGCATCGCGCATCGCCTGGGAGGATTTGGGTTCTTTAGCCCACTGTCCACCCACAAGACCTCCCTCTTCCTCCTTAAGGTGGAGCCAAGAAGGGTATCCTCACATTTCAGAACACAGACCATTTCCCTAAAGCCCCAGAGGCAGATAATGGAGCTGCAAAGTTCCCTTCCCATCCCTTGGGGGGGAAGTGCCTGTGCGAGCAGAATGCACAACGCACACCCAGCATCGCGCTCAGAAAGGGGGACCCTTCAGCCCGCTCCCCGCTGCATCCCCCCCTGTCGGCCCGGACCGGGCCACACCTCCCTCTGCTCCGCAGTCCGTGGCGAAGAGGCACCCAGCGCCGCCTGAAAAGAGGGCGCTCGCAAGCGTGGCCTTGGGGAAGCCCCCGGGGAGTGCGAGGAGTGGGGTGGCCTCGGAGCCCCGTTAGCGGGGATGCCTGGACCCGGCGGCGCCGCAATCCGGGTGGATTTAGATCTTCGCGCCCTGGATCCTAAGAGCCCAGGGCGGCGCAGGGTGCAGCATCTCTCCGGGCAGCCCTTTCTTCCCCGGCAGCCGGCACTGGCGGGGAGGCACGCTCACACCCAGACACAGAGCCCGAGCAATCTCCCTCCCCGAGAGCCCCGGACACCCGGACACCCGGACACCCAGAATGTGTGTGTATGTGTGTGCACGCGCAAACACACACACACACACACACACACACACACATTTAGGAGCCGGCCCTTTGTCAGGGCGGCGGGAAGTGTAGCCCCAAGAACAACAAATGGAAAACAGTTGGCGGTCTCGGGCCAAATCCCTCCGGCTTGCCCATCAGCAGATCCTACCTGGTTTGGGGGCGCGTGGACGGACCTTCCCCCGTTCCTCCACGCGAGCAGGCAATGCCGCGCACGCCCTCCTTTTAAATCGCTCTCGACCAGGAAGAGGTGGCTCCCATCTTCGGGGGAAAGCGCGGAGCGGAGCGGGCGGCGGCGGGCGGCTCCCGCGCAGGGCAGGCTCCCGTGCAGCGCCGGCGCCAACAGGAGCGGCGGCGGCCGGCAGCCGGTGCGCGCGGGCGGGAGGCAGGCGCGGAGGCCGGGAGGCTGGGAAGGCCGGGGCCCGGGCGGCGCGCGCGCTCTCCTCCCCCCGCGCACCCCCGCCCGCCCGCCGCCCGCCCGCAGCCTCGCGCCGGCTCACACGCGCGCTCGGCCCCGCCCGGTCCCCGCGCCCCGGCCCCCTGCGCGCTCCCCGGCGCCCTGGGCTACCACCTGGCCGGGGGCCGGCGCGTCTCGGGAGCGCCGAGCGCGTGGGGAGCCCTTCCAAGCTGCCGGCCTCTGCCGCTGAGATTTTCCGCTTTCCTGCCGGCCCCCGGCCCCGCAGTGCGTTCCGGGCGCGCGCTAGCGCTCTCTCCGCACCCAGCCCGTGGGTCTCCTGCACCGACCCGCGCTGCAACTTTTCTTTTCCACCTTTCTCGCCTCGCCCACAGACGGAGCCCCAACCCCAACTCGCCTACCCCTTTCTCACCTCTGCAACTGTGGATCAGATATACCTTTCTTCGTTCACTTTCTATCCCTCTGCTAAAGGAAGCTTTCTTTTAGCAAAGGGAGCTGGGGATACAGTATCTCATTGATTTGTCTCTTAAATCCTCACTCCGTGTTTTCCCGCATATCAGACTGGCAGAGTAACACGCTGGGTAGTAGCTGCTGACGCAAGCAGATAAGGCTGTGGGGGGTTGGGAGAGAGGTATTCCCCAGCCAAGAACTCGGAAAGATCCTCCGTGCTGGTATTTCCCTCAAAGATTGCAGCTCACCTGGGAATAATGATCAAGAGGCTGTTTAATGTGAAAGCCACGCAGCTTTTCAACTAGGGAGAGGAGTAACAGCTGAGCATTAAGGTTGAGTTGGGAAAGGTCTGTTGCAGAAATCGACGAACCATTCACTGCCCTTTCCAAGAGAAGCATTATCATTGCCAATACATCACTTCCCCATAATTAATAAAGGAGCGCTGCACCAGGCCCTGGCTCTCCTGACAGCTCATTCATCCTTACAAATCCTTAATGACTTGGCAGGATGGAAGGCTAGACCTACTGTGGAGTTCACAAACCTGGCTGCACGTCAGACACCTGGGAAGCTGGTTCAAAATGCAGATTAGAGCGTCCCATCTCGAGAGTCTGAGGCTGTAGCTCTCAAGCAGGACTCCAAGTTTGTATTTTTAAAGCGCCAGTAGGTATTCGCTGCTGGTGTGATCTGTCAAGGTGTGTGTATGGAAGTGAGAGGGTTGGGGCAGGTGAGAGAAGGAGAGAGCTGCAGAGCACTAGGCAGAAAGTTCAGTTCCTTAGCAGAATTCTCCCCCATACTTACAGTGCAGATCTGGGGCAGCCAGCCCATAGGAAAAAGAGATTCTGGCCAGGAACCCCACTGTGACTATGAGGCAAAGAGGGCCTAAGGGAAGTAGCCCTCCTCTGCCTCTATCCCAGTGGCTCTCAATCCTGGGGAGCTTTTAAACATCCCAGTGCTTAAGCCACACCCCAGACCCATTACCCTGGAATCTCTGGGGGTGGGACCCAGGCATCAGTACCTAATTTTTGTTTTTATGTTCCCTGGTTGATTCCTATGTTTGTTTTTGTTTTTATATTTTTATTGATTTCAGAGAGGAAGGAAGAGGGAGAAATAGAAACATCAATGATGAGAGACAATCATTGATCAGCTGCCTCCTGCATGCCCCTCACTGGGGATCCAGGCTGCAACCCGGGCATGTGCCCTTGACTGGAATCAAACCTGGACCCTTCAGTCCGCAGGCCGAGGCTCTATCCATTGAGCCAAACCGGCTAGGGCCCTGGTTGATTCCTGTGTAACCTAGGTTGAAAGTCACTGTTCTAGGCCAATATTCTTCAAACAGGAATGTGTGTGTGAATAACACGGGGAGTGTCATTTCTTCTGCAGCAGATCTGGAGCAGGCCTGGGATCTGCACTTTTGCATCACTTACTAGTGATGGTGATGCTGCCTGAATGAGGCCCTCACTTTCATTAGCAGCAAGGGCCTCCTGAATTCCAGTGGTTCTGGACACTGGGCTTGGTGGAGGAAACCGGAGGCCTCTTCTTGTCTTGTATATATTCCCAGGAGTCATTCCTCTCTAAGAACAATTCCTTTCCTCACTGTGAGTGACATTTTCTTGGAAGCCACTCTGCACACAAACTTTCTGTTAGACGGCACTGACCGGTGGGTGTGAAGAGAGCCACACGTGTGGAGGCACAGGTCACAGCCAAAAATTAGAGCATCAGCCCAAAATTACTTAGGGTCCTGACTTGAAGGGAACGTGAAAAGGCAGACATTTGGCTCACACTCAACAAAGGGGCTTGGAGCGTCAAGTGGCTGCTTTCTAAATGACAGAGAGAAAGCACGTAACTAATGACTCCACCCAGAGGAAATGGGACCAAGCTAACTGAAGGAGCTGAGTGGAAGAGCTAAATGAAAATGTGAGTGGAGTAGATCTCACTGGAATAGATTCTGTGCACAGGGTGTGGTCTATGATTGCTATTATGAGCCACTTAGTGAAAGCTCAGGTTTTCTTGAAACTATAAGCACGCTTGTGATGTGGGATGAAGAGAACCCTGTTCTTAACGTCTTTATTCCAGTGGTCCAAGGACTTTATTCCAAAGTCCATCTTGTCAGTAGCCAAGAAAGCATGAAGGCTACATCTTGAGTCTTATCATTCCTCCTCTTTTCCAGCCAAGACTGATAGTAGGTCAACTTGGATTATTGGGGGGAAAAAACTTTCATTAAATGGTCCTCTCTTTAACTAGAACCTTTAAAGGCCACCCAGTGCCTAGTGATTTGGCACCCATTTTGATCTGGCTCAATATTTGAGCCCCTAATTTTTATTTTGCCTTTCATTTCTCATTAAAGGCATCTCTCTAAGGGTTCCAGGGCCCTAAGGCAAATCAAACCTTTTGCTCCCTCCTAAATGTCAAGCATGACTGGATTTTTATTGCAAGAATTATCAAAGGCTTCATCACTGGCACGAGGCTCTAGCGAAGGAAATTGTGAGGCTACTGCCGGCTGGGACTTTGGAAAGAAGAAATGTTGTATGTAGAAAGGTGGTGATTAACATTCCACTGGCAATAGTATTTCTTAATTGTGTCCTTGAATATGAATTGCCATTCTTTCCTTTGGACTTGAGATGCAGAGTATAGGTTTCCACAGTTATGTCTCCCAGCAGTATGCCAGGACCATTTGGGGACTCTACTAAGACTTGATGTATTCTAAAGATGGTACAGGTTTTCAGAACCATTTTTCCTGAAAATCTTCAGGAGATTTAATTAACTCATTTTTAGACCAAAGTATAAAACTTGTGAATTAGGCCTAACTTTTTATCCAGTCTATGGAAAAATTAGACATATGATCAGGCGTACCAAATTTTTTAAAAAGTTTAATATTTTGCTAAAACACTAATTTTTCATCACAGGGAAAATTTATTTTGTTATCATGAAATTCCTTTTAATTTAGTTTGAATTACTTAGGTCAGAGGTACCATCACTGTTTTTTGTTTTTGTTTTTTAATGCCTGGTGTTTTTTAAGTGTGTTAATATAGAACTAGTCCTTCCTGACCTCATTGACTATTTTGCCAGTTGTCACCACTCAGATCTCTGCACATTCATGGTCTGAGTCTGATACTGATTTGTACATAAGAGAAAAGAATTATAATGTCCTCCGCCTGGCCAGCTAGTAGAGCGTGGCATTAACCATTTCCCCACACCTAGGGGCCTCAGGTAGGGCCTGGCCCCATTTGTCCTTCGGGTTTGTTTTTTTGTTTGTTTTTTATTTTGTTTTGTTTTGCTACTGGTGGGACCCAGGGGTTTTTGCTTCAGGGGTGACAAGATTATTGGTTTACTTCTAAGTGCTACTGTTCCTTCTCTGGGGTCTTATTCCTGCAATTCAACTTTTTCTTCTCTGTTTTGTTTTGAACAGCTGAGCACCACAGTAGAACCCCATCCAGGAAGCAGGCCCTGCTATTGGGTGGGAACAGTCTTACTCGTAGACGAACAGTTATCACCCATTCTCCCCTGTGCTCCAAGGCTGGGAGGTCACCCGCTTCCTATGAATTTGTCACAGTCTTTGAATAGCAGGTGCCTGCACTCCTGCATCCGAGCAATTATAGTCAAGGGTTGGGCTTGTACAAAACCCTAACACTTGCATTTCTCATTTTTACCCCTTTTTATATTAAGGAAACATCTGGCCTGTATCCCACAACTGTACCCAATGGTAAAATTGCCAATGAGTAACTCAATAGCAGAATCATTATCTAGAGCAGCTAGGGGGTCAGAAAATAACAGAGACTAGTTAAGAGTTAAGGCTTTGGAGTCAGAATATCTGGAGTCAGAATATCATTTTTAGCTGTGTGACCTTGGGGAAGTTTCTTAACCTCTCTCAGTCACAATTTCTGTTAGGAAAACCTACATGGTAAAATTTTCCTTCAGGGAGCTAAAGGGGGGGGGGGTGTTAAAATGTATTGACATATTGACATAGCTCCTGGTTATAGTAATTATTTAATAAATTATGTTGTTTATGTAACTATTAATAAAGTTCCATAAAATGTTATAAAGTCTTTTTAAAAGTTTCTACATAATTAGGTTCCACATATTCAGACCATCTCATTACTGATAATAATTATGCTATCATTTTTGTTATACAGAATTCTGTACAACAAATAATCTAGGGAAATTGATGCCCCTATAGCATGAAAGTATTTCCTGTCTTCAATAAAAGAAGCTACTTGTACAAGTTCTGATTTTGTTAAGTACAGAGTATGGTTATATGACTGATAAAGGGGGCACAACATTCTGGATGCATCACAATATTTATTTTCCTTTATGTCTGCTTATCATCTAGGTCCCAACTCTATTATAATCTGAGGGTGTAAGTTCCAATAGAGCAGCGGTTCTCAACTTGTGGGTCGCGACCCCTTTGGGGGTCAAACAACCCTTGCACAGGGGTCACCTAATACTATCCTGCGTATCAGATATTTACATTATGATTCATAACCGTAGCAACATTACAGTTATGAAGTAGCAACGAAAATTGTTGGTTCACAACATGAGGAACTGTATTTAAAGGGCCAGAAGATTGAGAACCACTGCAACAGAGCCATTTTAAACAAAGTTCACTGCGATGAAGATTTTGGTTGTCACATTAATGTTACTTACCGGGGATCTTATTAGAACATAAACGTCTTCACTGCGTCTGCACAGACTTCCCTCAATATTGATTATATGACTCTCCATCAATAGGGACTCAAGATGAAGCCCTGGGGTGCTCTGTACCAGGCAGTTGTTCCTTGCAGTCCAGTTCTGAAGCAATGTCCCCGAGAGATGGCACTTCAGCTTTTTCAATAAATCTCTTTTATAAGGCATCGTCTATGATGTGTAGCTTCCTCTACATCTCCCCTTGCTGGGCACTGATTAGAATCTTCTGAGAGCTGCCAATGTTCTAGTGGTTACCGCAGTGCCCAGACAGTAGCCCTTGAAAATAGTCATAACAAAAATACCCAAGGGGGAAATAGACTGAACTGAAGGTTTTAATGATGTTGATTCTGCTACCTCTGGAAATGTCTGGAAATAACAATACTACCTGCTCTTGTCTCTTTAAAAATTCAGAGTCTTATCTAGTGTGACCTAAAGAGTCCTTAGCGATCATGAGCAGAGAAGCTCAGAAACGACATTTTTTTCCCTTTCCTTTTAACATACTGTCCTGTCACACCCACAAAAGCTTAGCCATCTTTGGATAAGCTTTACAACTTTTGAGGGTAGGCCAGAATAAACACATTGTTTATGTAGATATTAAAACTATTAGCCACTTGCAGCCTAAGTCATATATAAGAAATCCCTATGAACTAGTTGGGTGAGCTGTGATTACTCTCATTTTAAAGACTAAGAAAGAAAGTACAGAGATTTGCCCAGTCCTGGCTATCTAGAAGTATCAGGTGTGTTGTTTTAAAATAATCCTGAAGCCCAGGCCAACTCTTTGAGATTCTGTTCCCATAGACCTGGAGTGGAGTAAGGGCACTGGTATTTTTTTTTAAGCTCCCTAGGTGGTACTAAGGTTCAGCCAGAGCTGAGAACCACTGGCCTAAGAGCAATTTGCTAATTAGTAGTAAAGACAAGTGAAAAAACAAAACAAAACTCTTTATATCTGCCTCAACGCTGTTTCTATTCTGTTACTCCTTTGAACACTAATATCTAACTAAATATAAAAATGGGAACTTTTCTTGGAAATTTAAGAGAGCTTAAAAATGTTTGAGGGTCTTTTTGAGTCTCCATGAGGCACAAGTGGGTATTGTAACTGACCTGACAAAGATATATAAGCAGCATGGAAGATGGGATCAGGAAAGTGAAGTTCAGGACTGCAAGGCCTGTCTGTCTTGTTGAACACTCAATCCTCAGCACCTCGAGCGATTTTTGGTGCATGGTAGCTGAATTCATCAAGCACATAATATTCCCTGTGTGGGGACTGGCCTGTATGGGGAGACTCTTTGGCCCTTGTCCAGTGCAAATTGCAACTTAATAGCAATCATCTCCTTATAGCACAGTGACGGCCCTGGTTAGCAACTGGCATTGTCACCGTGTCCACATCCAAAGTTCTGCCTGGCCACCTGCTCTGCAATGACAGATTGTCTGTGACATTGCAGGAGGCCAGACCACATGGAGATGGCAATCTGACCGAGCCTCAGGCTTGTGCCTGTAAGCTGACCCTTTGTTGGTTATCTCAGGAATTACTTATAAGCTCCTGTTTGGCTCAGTTTGTAAGCATGTCAGAGAATCTCTTATTTCCTGTTAAGAAGGGTCCTTTAGGTATATATTTTATGGGTATTATACTTGTAATTTTCACTTATTATTTTTCAAGAAACTTGTGAACTTCCTGCTATGTTCAAAGTCAGTGGTCAAGCAACTCTTATTCTAGACAAGAAGCTGGGTAGGGCAGATATAAAAACTCAGTTGAGAATAGTCATATTACTCATTTGTTTCATTCCTTCATGTATCCAGTCAACAAATATTTCTGAGGACTTACTCTGGGCCAGGCACTGTATGAGACCCTGGAGATACAACAATGAAAACATCAGTAAAAATTCATACCCTCCTAGGACTTGCATGCCACTAGAAAAACAAGAGGCGGTGAACAAAATAAACACATTAGCACAAGATAGGATGTCAGATGCAGATACTGCTATGGAAGACATGAAGCAAGGAAAAATGATAGAGACTTCAGGCGCAGGGACTAGTTTACATGGTCAGTTTGCAGGGACCTGAATGAAGGCAGGATTTCTCAGTGACAATCCCTCTTTTGAGAGTCTCAAATAGATGAAATGATAGAGCACAGTGTTGTCTGGTCATTTGTTTCCGCCCTGAGATGAGGTTCCTTTAGGAATTCGCACCTCAAAGCCATTGGCCTCCATCAGGGTCAGCTGCAGAGACCTGGCCACAGGGCTTCCACCCCCGCATTCAGAAGCATTTCATATGACATAAATCCCCAAGAGTTGCTCCAAAAAGGCAGACAGCTCCAGAGGTTGCACATAAAACGGTTGTATTTATTCTCAGGCAGAGCTGCTGTGAGAATTCTGAGTGCCCCCTTTGGTTTTGCTGAAAGAACAGCATCTTATTAAAGCAACTAGATGGGGGAAACTACATCAGTGATCTCTCATGGATGAAGCTTGTGCCAAAAAGTCAACAGCCCTGGTACCCAGGGAGGGAAATCACAGATGTGTAACTTAATGATAGTTCCAGTCCTTTATTCCATGAGTTTGTCACACTTACTTTTTCCTTCTTCTTACATTCTTCTCTGAGATTACATACTACACATAGTATGCACACACACGCATGCACACACACACACACTCATATACACAAACTCTTATGCAAGCTCACACATTCATCTACACATACAATTCTTAACTGTTGCTAAATATTTAATTATGGGAAAATCACCATTTGCAAATTTGCAAATAATGTATGGAAATAATAGCTGACCTCTTTCCCCCCCTAATTGTATTTAACACTAGAGGCACAGTACACAAATTTGTGCACAGGTGGGGTCCCTAGGCCTGGCCGGTGATCAAGGCCGATCAGGGCCAGGCCAATCAGCGACTGCTGGCCGGGGGGAGGGACAGGGCGTGGGAGGTTGGCTGCCGGCCCTGAGGAGGGAGCTGGCCCTCAGCCTCCCTGGGAATGGGGCTGTGTCTGCCGCCACCCACCCCCGGTTCCCCATCCCAGCCCAGGGCCTGAAGACCCCAGCGGGGTCTGGAGAGGAGGCGATGGTTGCTGGGCCAGGAGTGGAAGGAACAGATGCTGAACACCAATGCCACTGGCCGGCCGCAAGAGGTTGGCTGTGGGAGTGCACTGACCACCAGGGGGAAGCTCCTGCATTGACCGTCTGCCACCTGGTGGTCAGTGTGCACCATAGCGACTGGTTGACTGGTCGTTCTGGTTGTTCCAGTTGTTCCGTCGGAAGGGTCGCTTAGGCCTCTATATATATAGATTAATCGTTTTTATTTGGCAGATCTTAAATATTTGGTTTCAATTCTACTTAGAGGTTCCTAGGCTAAAATAGATTATGACCCATTCACTTGTCTGTTGAAATGAACACTGATAAATGTGAAGCCTAAAAGATACAAAATCCTAAATTTTGTATCTTAGGGATCTTAAGATAAATTTTTGTTCTTTTTGTTTTTTTGGCCAAAACAGACAAACAAACAAACAAAAAAACTTGGAATGTAGAAATTGCTCAAGGAAAGGCAAATTTGTATGGAAAATTATTCAGAACATCAAAGTGCCTACCTAATTCATAATAGGTGATCAATAAATATGTTGAATAAATGATGCAAATTAATGGAACATGCTTCATTATAGGGCAATCATTCAAAGGAAATTTTGAAGCAGGTTTATTGGCTGAATTTTAAAATCGGGCAGTAAATAATGAGTGACTACTCTGCTCAAAGCCATGAGCTAAGTTCTCTTGTGATTAAAAAATGAATTAGACACTATTTATGACCTCTTAGAATTAAGACTCATAGCTAGAATTAGATTGAAGATTTTTGAGCACATGAATGCTACAGCCAGATATCTGCTTTATGAGGAAGGTGCAATTTGAAAAGAGTATAAAATATGTTAAAGTGCGCATGGTCAGGGATGAAGAAGAGACCATAGAGAAGATGATTACAATGATCTCACAGAAGACCCAAATAAGAGTACTCTAAGCAATGACCAGTGAAGAAAGGGAAGAATATAGTTATTTTTTCTCTTTCGCTCATTCTTGGCTGAATGACATTAACCCCCCTCCCCCCCCAACCCCCTTAGGCCAGTATTTTAAAACACACTGAGTTTTCATTTTCAGGGGAATCATTCTGGGTGGTTTCAATTGGAACACATATGCTTTCTATAAGGATCTTAGTATTCCAGGGTAAAATCTTTCCTTTAAGAGTGGCAGACTGAAGTGGGCGGGGGTAGTCTGCTCCAGCAGGCAGGGAGAAAACTTCATCGGTTAGATGGCACATGGTGACAACAAGGAGTAGATGACCCTTGGTTGGTTTTATTGTTGTGTTTAAATTCTCTACAGACAGAACACCCACTTATTCTTTGCCCTTTGATAGACTTCTCCCATTGCCTGTCCCCTGGATGTGCAGCTGTCTATTGTTAATTCTCACATGAAGATACTTTTGCCATTGATTTTCAAAATTTTTGTTTTTTATATATTTTATTGATTTTTCTACAGAGAGGAAGGGAGAGGGATAGAGAGTTAGAAACATCGATGAGAGAGAAACATCGACCAGCTGCCTCCTGCACACCCCCCCCCCCACCACTGGGGATGTGCCCGCAACCAACATACATGCCCTTGACTGGAATCGAACCCAGGACCCCTCAATCCCCAGGCCGACGCTCCATCCACTGAGCCAAACCAGTCAGGGCTGCCATTGATTTTTAGAAAGAGTGGAAGGGAGGCAGGAACAGAGGGAAGGAGATAGATAGATGATAGATAGATAGATAGATAGATAGATAGATAGATAGATAGACAGAGAAATATTTATGTGAGAGAGAGACATCCATTGGTTGCCTCCCCCCAGGGGCAAGACAAAACCTGCAACCCAGGTACAAGCCCGTGACAGGAAATGCAACCTGGGACCATTTAGCTACACCAGCTAGGACCGCAGCTGCCTTTGAAATAGGTTATAGGGAGCTGAGAATTTCTGATTTTTTTTTTTGACAACATAGAGCTCCCTTGACCCTCAAAGAGCATAGATAGGGACATTTTTACTTAGCCTCTAAATTTCTAATAGATGATGCTTAATTTCTTTATTCCATGTATGATATACCTGAAAACACTGTTTATGATTACTTGACATCATTAAGTCATTTATAAGTGGCCCAAGAGCATTAAATATAATAGGGTCTAGATATTGAGGGTAGTTAATCATATATCTTATAGGAACTGGTGATCTAAAAACAAAATATGCAGAGAAAGAAAGAAGCTGGATATGTGCTTTAAAAGGTGAATTAATTTGAGAGTGATGTCCCACATGGTGCACACCAGGGGAGCAGTTAATTAAATCCTTTGAAAGGAGTGGACTGGATCCCCAGAGCTGGTGGAGCTGGTTGGAACACAGTGTTTATCATGACCTGTAGGGTATCTGACCCCCAGGAGGGTGTTCAGTTTCAATTGCTGAGCTGTCCAAAGACTCCACTGTTAACCACAAGCTGCCCCTTTGGGAAATGTCTCTTTGTGCACAGAGCTGATAGGGTGATAGCAGATTGATGCAAACCCAATCTCTAATAAAGAAACAACCCAGGTTGATGCTACAGAGCATCGCCCTATAGATCACACAGTAGCTTGCCCTCCGAATCACAGGCCAGCAGTGTGATGCCCAGGGTTGCTTCTGAAGTGGGTGTTCCAGGTATGGATGGAAGGAGGCCAAAAGTCCACACTGTGTCACTCACTTGTCTGAATTACCTTCCTCCCCTCAATTAAGAACATTTGTAGCTGCTGACTTTGTCTTCTTTTGCTTCCCCCCCCCCCCCCCCCATAGAATAATGATGTGTTACCTCTTGCTCCTTTTAGAGACAATTTCTTCCTTAAAGGTCATATAATGTCTCTTTGTATTTGACAGTCACATAAATAATTTCAGTCCTTGTTATTCCCTTCAGAATGCTGTTCACATTAATTAAATCCTGATTAATTTCCATCTTTTCCCAAAGAAAAACCCATGGTGTTTTTTTTTGTTTGTTTTGTTTTTTGTGACACTTGAATTCACGAGTATGTTCACAATCTTTACCTATTACATTCATGATATTAAATGTTATGGCTATCACCTTTGTAATCTTCCCAAGTAATTTGTATAACAGGATGGGATTAAAGACTTTTCCACATGTGACCAGAGACTGTGCAACATAAATATAATTACTATTCTATGGCTATAACTTTAAGCAAATTACTTTGGCCTCCTAGATCTCAGATTGATTATCAGCTTCCTAGATCTCAGGTTGATGTTTCTTATCTGTGAAATTGCTGATTTTATCCTAAACCAGGCTCCTGGAATCTTTCCACTGAAGGTTTAGTTTCTCAAACAGAAACCTTTGCCATTGCTAATGTTCTGTGGTTCTTGGAGACGATACATATGCTATTTGATCTTCAAAACCACCCTCTGATAGAAGTACTGATAACCTTATTTTACAAGTGGGAGAAAAGCCCATGTTCACACAACTACTAAGCCCATAAGCTGGGCCTGGGTTGGGTCCAGCATTTTTTACTCTAAAACCCATTCTTTGCCTGCATTTCCAGATCAGTCTCATTCAGTTCTTGTTTCTACCTTGAAATCTTATCTGATAAGTCTTAACCACACAGAGACCATCTCACTGAGTGCTCTGCCACCACATTTCTGTTGGAATAGATTACCTTACCTGTCAATGTCATGGCACCAGCACAGTTTCAGCTCCTGTGAAACAGGGACCTACTACTTCCCCCATCACCCTATGTACTGAGATGGTTGTACGTTATGAGCTAACCACACCAAATTGCTATTACTGCCTAAAAATAATGTTTCTTCATCAGTCATATAGAGGAAATACACCCTTCATTAAAATAAGAAGTTACTGACCTCAGGCATCTGTCTGGAAATACCCTATTCATACCCCCCAAGGCAATAAAGTTGACAGGAAATCTGAAATGATTACTGCCATTGCAAGAAGTTAAAACAGTTTTTTTTTTAATTATAAATAGTGAAAATCTCAGATAACTTTGGCAAGACCAGGCAAATATACATGTTTCTATTACATGCTGACAGATCTTAAAAAAGAAAGAAAGAAAGAAATTGTAAGATATTTATCCAGAAACTAGAGGCCATGTGCACAAATTTGTGCACAGGTGGGGTCCCTCAGCCTGGCCAGCCATCAGGGGCGACTGGAGCAGATTAGGGCCAGCAGGCAGGGGGAGGGACCGTGGGAGGTTGGCTGGCCATGGAAGGTTGGCTGTGGGAGTGCACTGACCACCAGAGGGCAACTCCTACATTGAGTGTCTGCCCCTTGGTGGTCAGTGAGCAACATAGCGAATAGTTGTTCGGTCGCTTAGGCATATATATATGGATAACACATCATCAAATAGGTGAAAAGAGCAGTGAATCAAGTATGTAGGAGAGAAAGAATTGGACTGAGATAGACTGTGCACAAACTTGACCTATATCTAAACCAGGGAGATTATAAACATAAGGCTGTGAAAACAGAGGAAGCTAGGTGCTATGGAAAGCCAAGTGCTGTCAATGGTGACATTCTGACTTGCATATGATAAAGACATGTTCATTTTTACATGATAATCCTGCAGTAAGCTTATACTTGTGAGTTGTGTAAAAAACCTGAAGACCTTGAATTGGGAAGATCTGGATGCAAGCCTGACAATATCTATCCAAATAACTCTTAATCTCTATGAGCCTCATAAATTGCTCCCTTTATAAAATGGAAATGAATCATTCCATCCCAACTACCCCGCGGAGTTAGGGAGGTTGCAGAAGAACATATATGAGAACATACTTGGTAAATCGTGAAGCACTATATTACTATAAGGCTGAATTTTTAGAATTATTTGTCAATTCACAAATAACTGTAATTATCTGTTACCCTATTAGCTGTTTCAAAGATGTGTAGTTCTCCAACAGATGTTTTTTGAGGGCCTACTATGTACCAGTCCTATTCTAGGTGTCACAGGTATAGCGGTAAACACAGTAAAACGTCCTGCTTCCTGCGTACCTACTATGTGTCAAGCACAATGATGGAATAGAATATACACACTGTTGTTGTGAAGCTTATGGCTTAGATGGCAGCCTGGAGCCTGCCAAGTCTAAGGTGAATTATAATACAGCTAAGATAATGCTTAGAGGAGACACATAGTTCAGATTTGGGAGTCAGAAAGGCATCCTGAAGAAAGTACCACTTAAGCCAGAAAACAGAACACAGAATCGGGGGCAGGGTGGGTAATTTTCCCATTCTACTCTGCATTTTAGAGTATAGTGGTCCTGTCTGAGGGAGAGATGTAAAACATAAGGGATCTAAAAATCATAGCACATGGTAAATAAAGAAAGAACTGAAGATATTTAGCCTGGATTACTAAAGACAAACATAATTACCTAATTACAGATAAATTTATTTGATGTGATTTCAGGTAGCAAATTTCTATCAATAGACAAATATAAATCTTCCTAAAATCCTTACTCCCACCTCTTCTATTTCCTCTGGGAATGTACTTCCCTCAGTATTTAACTAGCACCTCCTAACCTCCATTCCAACATTCTTTATCTCTCTTCCCTGCTTTATTTTTCTCCACAGCACATAACACCTTCTGATACATATATATTTACTTACCTATTATTTATTAATCTGCCAAGTCTCAAAATCATATGTCATGTGAAAGCGGGGATTTTATATTTTGTTCATTGGTATATTTCAAGTTCCTAGAAGAATGTTTAGACCATAAATACTTATTGAATAAATGAATGAGAGTTGCCCAGAATATAAAATAGGTTGCCTCATAGAGCAGTTTATTTCTTACAGAAGGGCAATGGATAAAGAATAGAACTGGGTGGACCTATAACCTTTTTTTCTGATAAAAGGATACACACATCTAATTACCTCATTACCTCAAATAAGATGTGTAGACAACTCCGATCTTTTGTGTTTTCTTCTTACATTGGACCTAATATGCAACTCTGAAAACTCTACTTAGTGATTCTAATTCTAATATGAATTGATATTTCTTATAGGCATAGACATAAACCCGTTTAGGATCAAAAACATGCCAAAAATAGAACTTTTACAAGTTATAATCAGAGTGTTAACATGAAAGTAATTTACATTATCTAGGACATTTCACTTAAAAGGTTATTCCCTCTGCTGTCTTTTCTGTCCTGCACATGATGAGACTGCCTTCCTGCAAGCCTGGTTTTCATTGGCTTCCCTTATCCTTTGACAACTGTCCTCCAGTCACCTGATTTTAAATATGGTGCCTTGGACTGGGGGAAATGTTATCAGGAAATGACACACTGAGGACAAACAGATTTTCTTTTCCTTAGTTACTTATCTTCACAACATGCAGTCTCTCTTTTCTTCTTTGGGGCATGTATATATGTAGTATGCACAAAGTTGCCTTATCAAATAGTTACTGAATAGAGTATCAGAGGGGGAATTTACTTTTTAACAAAACATATTTGATTTCTCAGAAAAGGATACCGTCTCAGTGACAAGATTAAATTTATCTTGCAATTTCTAATTACATTGAAATACCAATACTTACAGTTTCATTGTTAGCTTCCCTTTTTCTCACCACAGTTCATGCTAAGAGTTTGGTATAGTCTCGGTAATGATTGTAATGGTAGCAAACATTCTATATCAACTATCATAGGAGCTAACATTTATGAAGATGCCTAGCACTGTTCTTGATATTTTATAAGCATGAAGTTATTTAACCTTTTACAGCCCTTTGATTTAGGTACTAATATTGCCAATAATTCAGAGTCAAGGAAGCTGAAGGATAGAAGGGTTGAGTAAGTTTAGGCAGTTTGGTTTGGGAAGCCTGTGCTCATGGCCACAATGCTAGATCTTAAAACTTTCTATGGGTTTCCATTTGGATATGTGTTTGCAAAGCTTTGGATAACTATATATGCAAATAAGCTAAAATAATTGCCTCAGTCTATACTAAAAACCTTTATGGACAGAGGAAGACATGGTGGATGCCAGAAAGAAAATTATTATTTTCTTGGAGTCCTAAGAAATGTATTTAACTAAAGTGGTCAAGGTTAAAAATATATGTTACTGTTTTTATTGTCTTAAATTTAAGTTATAAGCATTTATTTAGGAGCTATTTTTTGATATTTAGTGTCTTCGAGCAGCAGTTCTCAAACTATGTGGACCCCATTATGCTTTTTTTAAAAATTTCTTTATTGGTTAAGGTATTACAAATGTGTCCTCATCCCCCCATTAACCCCCAACCCCTCCCCCACTTATGTTCTCATCCCCCCCATTATGCTTTTTTAAAATCAGTGAGGATTCAAAAGAGCTTTTGCTTGTATGGGTTATATTTATAGACATTTATTGCATTAGAAATGAAAACTATGAATTTATTAAGTATTTAGTTATTAATTCAACAAAAATAACAATAATATACTCATTAGATGTTAACATAATATATTTTCATAAAAATAGCTACATTTTCCAAAACAAATATTTAGTGGGAAAAATTATCTTGTTTTCCATACTTGCAAATATTTCAAATATTTGGCTTAAGAGAAGACCATTGGATTTTCATATATGTTTTCCCATTTAATCTATGGTAATATCACATACCTTGCAGTCTCTGGAAAACTCCAGTGTACACTTGTGAGAAAATGAGAATGAAAAAATCAAATAACACATTCATATTTTGTGAAAAGAGCACTAACCTTATAGACCTCCTGAAAGAGTCGTTGAGATGATCAGGTGTCCCCAGGTCAGGTCACACTTTGAGAACCACTGTCTTAGACTGACGAACTGGAAGAAAAACAAAATAAACCTTAGTGTTTCTTTAAGATAATTACATATGCCGTAGGTTCTCCTATTTCAGTTCCATTTCCCCCCAGAACATTACAGTCTGTGATGCTTCAGTATTTGTAAAGAGTTTGGGAGAATTTCTCTCCTTTAAGAACTTTTCTTCTATTTAAAATATAGTCGACAACCTTAACATATTCCCAGACTTGTTTTTAACTCTAATAACTTTTTTTTCAAAGCATGGAAATAAGTAAGTAATGAGAAATTAAAAGTATTATTCATAAGTTAATTACAACATTTTGAGCTTATTTGTGGAATATTTTGATTTTTTATGCAAGTGTAAGCTTCTCTTTCAAGAACTATAACTTTTCTTATTCACCTATTCCTCATATCACCCACTTTGCAACAACCCATTTTCACTTGTCTTCATCAAAGGGAACCCTAAAAACTCTGGGCTTGATCTGTAAAGCATACTATTATCTCAGTTCCCCAGGGCCACCAGGCACTGATGTCCAGACCTCATTGCCTGACTGCATTGGTAAAGAGGCTGAGTTCTGGATACCTTCTAGAGCCAATTTATTCATTTAGGGAAAGAGAAATAAAGTCTTGGCCTTATGAAACTGGCTTTCAGCTGGGGAAGACTGAAAATAAACAAAGATATACTCTAATGTTAGGTAGTAATGATCTCTAGGAAAAAGTTAACCAAGTTGTGGGATAGAGAATGACAAAGAAGGGGTTTCGGAAAGGTGGTGAGAGAAGGCCTCCCTTAGCAGGCAACATTTGCCCAGAGCTCTGAAAAAGTGAGAGAAGCCTATATCTGGGGCAAGAGCAGTCCTAGCAGAGGCCATAGAGAATGCTAATTCCCGAAGGTAAGAAGAAACTTGGCTTATTTGCAGTTGAGGAAACAGCAGGAGCCAGTGTGGCTAGAGCCAAATGAACAAGTGGTAGAGATATAAGAACTGAGAGGTTGTTACAATTTATTCTAGGAGTGCCAGGAGCTACTTGAAAGTTTTGAGTAGAAGAGTGTCATGTTTAAAGAGGATCACTCCCAGTACACATCCATCAGCCTAGGGGCGTGATGAAAGCAGAGAGACCAGTAGGTAGAGAGCGGCAAGTGGCTTTCACTGGGATCATTTTGGATGGTAGAGACCACAGCATTAGCTAATGGGTCAAAAATGGGATATATGAAAGAGAAAGTCACCAAGGAGTGGATTTTTCTACTGAGCAATTGGGTGGGCGTACTTGCCATTTACTAAGACAGGGAATCCAGGGGACAGAAATAAAATGTTTTGTTTTGAATGTATGAAGTTTGAGATGCCTAGTAGATATCCAAGTAGGGATATGGACTTCTCAGTTAAGCATATGAGTTTGGAACTCAGAGTTGTAGCTTGAGATAAAAATGTGAGCCTTACTGGCACAGAGATATTCATTAAAAGCTTATCTCCTCAAAAAATTAAAAATGGAACTTCTGTTTGACCCAGCAATCCCACTTCTGGAAATATATCCTAAAACAAAACAAAACACCAACACAAAGAATATATGCACCTCTATGTTCATAACAGCGTTATTTACAATAGCTAAGATTTGGAAACAGCCCAAGTGCCCATCAGTAGATGAACGGACAAAAAAGCTGTGGGACGTTTACAATATGAAATACTATGTAGCTGTAAAAAAGAGGGATCTCTTACCCTTTACAGCATAGATGGACTTGGAAAATATTATACTAAGTGAAATAAGCCAATCTGAGAAAGACAAATATCACATGATCCCACTTATTTGTGGAACCTAATGAGCAAAATGAATTGACCAACAAAATAAGACCCAAAGCATGGAAATAAGTAAGCATAGAGGCATGGAACAGACTGACATACCTCGATGTGGGTTTAGGGGGACAAGAAGAGATAAACCAAAGAACTTATATGATTATATGTATAGTCCATGGACACTGGCAATAGGTTAGTGAAGACCTGGGAGTGTGTGTGTGTAGGGGCTGAGAGGAGGGGGGTGAAAATGGGGGGAACAGGAGATATCGGTAATATTATCAACAATAAAAATATATTAAAAACCAAAACCCATGGTACTAGGTAAAATAAAATAAGGAGTGAAAGTGGAAATAAGAGGATATGGGTCTGAGGAGTGAGCCTAGGGCACTCCTATATTTAAGACTGAGAATAGAGGAGGGCCCAGAGAAGGAAGCCATAATAAGTGGCCATTGACTTAGAAGGAGAGTATAATGTCCTGGGAGCATCTAAACACAAAAGTTTAGAAAAGTAGGTAGTAGGCACACTAGTTGACAGGCCCCTTGCTCCTGACTTTAAAATACTACCTGAGTACTTGGAGCCTCATCCCATCTACATTCCTTTCTGCATAACAGGTTCTATACCCAAGGGTTCACCTTAGATGTTCTGCTCTTTATTTTGTTCTTATTCACTTCCTACTGTCCTTATCCTGGGCTATAGCATGCTTTTGATGTCAAAGACCAGGATCCTTGCCCCATATCCATTCAAAGTCCATCCTTGCTCTAGCATAACATTTCACAAATGAATTTACTAATAAACAAGCACCATATTTATCAACTAGAAGCAAATCAGTTTGCTGTATTCAACTAAAACAAAAGATACAACACAATACATGAAGACAAGATAATTGTTCAGTAGTTACTTTCTGGAACATTAAATTAACTGGAACTTTTTCATATTTGTAAGAAAATAGTTAATAGTTAATGCTCATAATAATATCCTAAATTAATACATGGGCCCCAAAGCCTTCTTAGTCATTAAAGAAAAACTAATTACAGTGAGTATCCTTTAGGGTTAAGCATAATGCTACCTCATGTTCCAGTTCTTTCAGAATCAGAAATTAATGTGTGGCCATATAGCTAAACACTACTAACTAGAATAATTGATTGAGCATAAAATAATATTTTCTAAACACAGCCAATAGGAGAATTTATTGGGCTTGAATCAGCAGAAAGGAGAGATAGGAGACATTTCTGTCCTGGGTTGTATATTGCTGTAGACTGTCAATGTCAACAAAAGAACATAGGTGAGGGTTCAGATCACAGTCTTTGCAGAGTAGTGGAATCGGCCTGGCTGAGCAAGGCATGTTTTAAGGCAGAAGTTGTCAGGAGAGTCGATAGGCAGTAGAAGAAAAAAAAGAAGTTAGGAGGAGGTGAGATATCATAATGTGGGGAGTACACTGTGGTCAGACTCAGTTCACATGGGTCAGCCCGAGGCCTCATATCCTGGTGGGAAATTAATGACATAAAAGAAATGACAGCATAAGGAATGGTTCTGAGGTTCCACTAGCAGACTCAGAAAGTGTAATTGTCACGCTTGTGAATGCTTTAAATGCTGCCCTGCAGTTGTCCTCTACGGGCAGGCAACTATCTCTGGGAAAACCAGGGAAAATGGAGAGGTCCCTAAGCAACTAGAATTTTCCTGGAATACTGCAGATCTAGTGACTACCCTGGCTCTAGACATAAAGGGGAAGAAATTGAGAAAAAGTGGATTCTCAACTTCCATGGGAATGCTGCTTTTCATTCATTTTAAAATTCATCTTTACTACAGTTCTACTAGGTTGGTCTGTAGAGAGAGACAGAGGTGAATAGGTCAAAATCTTTTCCTTCTGGGAATCTCTGGGAAAAGAGAAAGATAAATGGGCAAGCCAGCAAATACAGTACAGAGACACGGTCTGGGTGTTGTTATGTAGGGAGGAGATGGCTGGCTCTGCACAGAGAGGAAGAAAAAGATGAGGATCAAGTAGGGATTTCGAGAGAAGTGGATGGCTAGACTGATTCTTAAAGGACCACTAGAAGTTTTCTTGGAAGGTGATACAGGAGGAAGCAGTAACAAAAAACAACAGTGGCACAAGAGATCAAGTTGCATCCTGGGGTGTGAAGGAACTTTGATGTGTTTAGAATGCTTACTGCATATGGAAACATGGTGTGAAATAAGGCCTGAGAAATAAAGACTACATCAGTACAAATTTGGGGTTTTAATTGAGGAGTCAAAAAAAAAAACCCCAAAAACAAAAAAACACATCAAAAGGATTTAGGTTGTCACTAATTTTATGTGGTCATTGACGTAGCTGGGGCTTTGGTTCTTCAATCCCTCCAAAGATTTATGAGGTTTGAACAGAAGACCTTAATTCGCAGAGTGATTTTCCTCAACACACAATTTAGCTAGTAATGGCCACTCCAGGAGCTAACTTTCAGCGTTCAGACAGGGAATGAAACCTCTTTATCATCCCTAGACTAGATGGTCCAATCATTCCTCTAATGAGTTTTATTGATTACTTCCTATGAATAAAGGACTTTAATGTCTTTTCTAAACCCATGAATGAAAACCTCTCAAAAGTGGGGCACACTTAGAGGCTGGAACCTCCAATATTAATTCTGTCCTAATGTATCAAGAAGAACAGAGTTTCTTATGGGATATGTACACTTCTCTCCAGGGAAGCCAACTGGGATAGAGGACATACAATGTTCCCTTGATCTCTGAACATCTAGGAATAGTCCTCACCCATTTTGGATTTTCTAATATAATTAACTTTCCATTTATCTATCGTGTTCACTCCATTTCCTATAGCACCAAAGCTAATGCCTACTGCATATTAAGTACACATTAAATATCAGAAGAGGTGAGTGAACCAGTAAATCAATGAATAAAAATTATCAGACTATTTTCTCTGATATTGGGTGCATTTTATCTATAGCAAACAATATTAGCAATGACAGTATCAGGCATTATGTGTAACATTCGAAGTTTTAAAACATAATAATACTATTTTCTCTGAAAACAGAGAGAGCTCATTAAATAAGTACATGAATTTCTTACACAACATGATCTTTTTAGACAGTTTTTAATAGTCTGGAATACCAGAGAGTGTAAAGAAAATGTGAAGTTTCTGTTATCTTAAAAGATACAGACCTTGTGACATAGTCCTAGATTGAGAGCTAAGTTTTGTAGCTCTCTGGTCTTAGAACCTCTGACTACATGGGAATAGGTCAACTCAATCTTCTCTGTCTAGAGTTGTTTATCTGTAACATGATCCATCTGTTTCTCTCCTCCAGCCCACTGCCTATTTCTTTGTCCCACATTATTGAAAAGACGACAATTTCTTGCCACTTAAACAATATTTCATCAACAATACTTCCACTTTTCAGGCACTACCCAAATGCAAAAGGCTCTTGACCTTTTGCTGGAGGACGAAAAGGGGTGGGTTGGCATGAAAAGATTTCCTTCCTCTGGCTGAAGATGAACTTAACTGCATTTTTCTCTGTTCTGTACACTTAGCCACATGAGTAATTTGCCCTTGAGTTGAACTGCTGAATTTCAATAAAGATGTGTGTGTGTGTGTGTGTGTGTGTGTGTGTGAAGCCTGTGTATGTGTGTGTATAGGGAACGATTTGGTCAACATGGGAACTGAATGCAAAGACATTGGTTAATAAAGTTTCAAAAGACCCAAAAATGCTCAGTAAATGTCTATTTCTGAGTTACTAGTAGAGTAGCTTGATATGGCATAGTAAGTTTCCAGAATAGTCGTGACACTACTTTTGAGGAGCTATTTGAATTGCAGCTCAGGAAAGGCCAGAGATGATCACAATGTATTAAAAACTTCTCCGAAAAAAAAAAATGCTATGTTAACGTATGACATGACCTTGTTAGTATTCCAGACTGCCTCTTTTGGCCACATGTTTTGGCATCAAATTGTCAAAATCCTGTGATACAGTTTCTGGAGTGTTACTCGCTCTTTTCCCGCTGTTGATTAATTTTCTTTGAGCAACTATTTCTTTGTTCTGCATTTTCTATGCAGTCATACCTTGGTTGGGGATGATAGTCACTCCCCCACCCAGGTTTTATAATCACTACACACATGCTTGCTCGCTCGCTCTCTTACTTGCACACAAAAACCATTACCATTTTTCTGAAAAACAAAACCAGCCACCTGCTTGCGGCAGTTCTATTTGTCATCGTGAAGACAACTGTTATTTGAGCCATAATCAGCAGAGTACTGGGCTGAACCAAGTGTCTTCCCTGTTTACATATTGCTGAGGCCAACTCAACTCAATATGACCTTGACAGAGCCAAACCCTTCCAACAAATTGCAAGAGGCAGTCATCTTTGTCTCTCTACATCCAAGCATTAATTAAAGAACTACTTAAAGCTACCAAGTCAAATGGACTATCCATTTAAATCCTGTAATTTAAGTGGGGGAAAAGCCGAAGTAGTTCTTTTCGTTGAAAAAGTCTTATAAAAATAGAGTGCACTTCTTTCTCCATTTCAAAAGATCACTCTCTGTTTCATTCCAAAGGATCTCAGAGAGGTAAGATTTCAATGATTTTTATATTTCAATAAACTTTCTGAAGAAAATTTAGATCCATTTCACTGAGTGTGGCATTTCATTATTCACCAACTAATTTTAAACTTCAGGGAAACTTGCATGCTTCATCAATTCAGACCTCTAATTCAGAATGTGCAAACATTTACACGTGTGGTTACTGCTGAATAAACATTTAAAATATATTTGACTGAATTTAGGGGGTCCTTTTTGGTGGGAATTCAATTCTAAATTAATATTTTTAAAAATAAATATTCAAAAGATGTCAGAATTTGTGGGCTTTTTTGTATTTTATTTAACTTATAAATTTAAAATTACATTTTTGACTATTTTATGTTTAAGCATATAGTCACAATAAATTTATTTTTACAGTAGAACCTGAATCCTAAATTTATACTATTTATCTTCTGATCATAAATGTTCTCAGGCTGAGGGAAATCAATGTTCTTTAAACTCATAAAAATCTCTCTGTCACCAGGCTGAGTACCACTTTTTTTTTTTCCCTTCAAGGTATTCTGATACAGAGATAATAGTGATATATGCATCATACATTCTACAGATGAGCAAACAAATATTTTTCTCATCTTGCTAAAAAATAGAAAATAATTCAGGGTCAATAAGTAGGAGTTTCTTGTTCTTATCTCTTAAAACACTGGCTTTAGTTCTAATTGAGAAAATCACTAAAATGTTAATAGTAAATGCGTGTTTCCCTCTCAGCTTTGATTAGAAGTTGTTTTGGCATCCTAACACTTCTGGATATGTAGAAAACATTTTAAAAATCATTACTTGAAACATGCATCAGTCTAAGAACTTATATGCATATATGCATATTGTCTGGACACAGACAATAGTGTGGTGAGGGCCTGGGGAGGAGCGTGAGCAAGGTGGAGTGAGTCAATGGGAATATCTGTAATACTTTCAACAATAAAGATAAATTTTCAAAAATCATCACTATTGGCAGAAACACACAAGCCCATTGGACACCCCTTGCCTCCTTTATCTCGTCCTAGTGGTCCATTTAGTAGCGGCGTCACTTCGTATCCTCAGTCCCCACCCACACAGCGGTAATTAACATCTTGGGCACTTTCTTCCTGATGCCACAACCTGTTGGTGTAGCTATGAACATCGACTGAGAGCCCGTGATAAGGTTTCCACAGTGACTTGATTTTACTGAAGAATGGGAGAAAACAGGACAAGGAAAGACCGTAAGGTAAAAGCTGCATATTTTATTGTTGATTTTTTTCTGATTAGATTCTGACTTTCTTTGGGCTAAAACAGCATTTATTCTTAGGACTAAAACAACAACAATAAAAAACACACACCCTGTGAAACATTGAAAGAGAAGCCAAGTGTTATTCTCCTCCCCAAATGAACTTCTTTTGCCATCAAAGGTTAGGCTGCCCTAACCTGGCTTTGAAGCAAGAGCTTGAGTGGATCAGTTGAATCCTAACCAACAAGTCTTGTTGGGTGATGGGCTCAGAGACATAATTTTTCAAGTTGTAGTGGGTGTATTGACCACTCTAAAATCCACCTGTTTTCAAGTCCACATCTTGTCATGAATGTATGAGCTCAGTGACATGCTAAAAGATGGAGGCCAGTACACACCATCTAATCTTACATTTTGAAGAGATTTGTGAGTGTCTATAACTGCATTGATGTTTAGACACAAGTGCTTAAAAATATGAGATGACAACCAAAACCTTTTGATTATAGCGATATGCTTTTTGGTGGGAGGGGGAGAGAGGGGTGCATTTTTGGCCCTTTGATACAACTGTGTCAGAAAAACCGGGCATCATTCAGAGTTATTTTCTAAAAGGAAGCAAATGTTCTTGCATGTGTGTGTGTGTGTGTGTGTCTGTGTCTGCGTGTGTGCGTATGTGTTTACACATGCTCATAGGCACTTTAGTATCATAAAGAACATGAGTTGTCATGGGGAGGAATGGATATGACAAAGGGCAATTAATTGGTTCTGAAATATACCATATCTTTTCAAGGTTTTCAGCTTTGAATGTCACCCCTTACACCAATGAATGCCATATTTATTTGTAAGCACCATAGTGGTTGGGGAAAGAAGGCAAAATAGGCCATGAATTCAGTCATACCAGGGCTTAAATCCCTGCCATATGTTAGCTGGTGTGATTTTTTTCAAAATTATTTAATCTGCTTGACATTTACTTTCTTGATTCATAAAAATGAATAAGGAATGCCACCTTTCTTCAGGATTGTTGTACATTTCAAAAAGATAACATTTGTAGAGCATCTAGCAGTGTGTTTGGAAAGAATAGCAGTCAGGATCTCTTAGCTTTTTCTCTTTCTCCACCGAAAACCATAGCTTGATTTGAGCTACTAGAATCGCACATTGCAGAGAATTACCATAATCTTTACCACTGGGCTCACAGGTAGGAGGAGAAAGTAAAATAATATTTTTATTACTAAAAATATACCCGTGGAAAATGAATGGTTCATAAGTCTTAACCCCTGCAGACAAGTTGTTTTTACCTGCTGTGCAGTGGAATCCCATCTCTACTCCTTCACATCTCTACTCCTTTACAGCTCTACTCCTTTTTGTCTCTCTCAAAAGTCAGAGAATCCCTTGCCTGAAAGAGGAAATCAGGTTTCTGATTCTCCCACAGCCTTTAGGTTAGCAATTTCTGAACCAGGACTATAGTTTTATATTAGAATTTCATGGTTGGAAGCGATATTACAACAGAGTGTTTCAAATTTTATGACACATTGGAATCACTTGAGAAGCTTAATAAAGATAGGGAGTCAGGACCCATTCCCAAAGATTCTCATTCTGGAATCATTCTCTCATTCTCAAGCTCCTGCAATTTTTAAAAACAAATATCCCAAGTATCTCTGACTCAGTTAACTGCACCCACTTGAGCGCAGCTGCCTTCTAGGCTCTTTAAGTCAAGGCTCCACTGGTGCAGGGTCATTCATGGCTTCTGATTCAGTGCACAGCTCCCAGGGAGGGTTCCAGCTTCATAGGGCCTAAAGCTTATACAATTTGGGGGCCTGCTTTAACAAAACAAACAAACAGGCGATATCTTAGTTTTGTAAATTTTGCCAAAGCACATGATCATGGGAACACATCGCAGGACTTCTCCCAGGGCCTGGGGGATGGAGGAAGCTGAATAGCAGGGTCCTGGACCTGAGCTCCCTTCGCTTCTCAGTACGTCCACTTCTGGGTGACAATTCATTCTTGTAATTGCCTCTGTTTCATACAATGAAGGAATCGAAGCACAGAGGCTTTGGGCGACTCGCTGTGGTCACACAGCTAGTGAGCTAGTAAGAGGCAGACCTGGGATTTAAATCCAGGCAGTCTGGCCTTAGCTGGTTTGGCTCAGTGGATAGAGTGTCGGCCTATGGATTGAAGGGTCCCGGGTTTAATTCTGGTCAAGGGCACGTGCTCAGGTCGTGGGCTCGATCCCCAGTAGGGGGCGTGCAGGAGGCAGCCAATCAATGATTCTCTCTCATCATTGATATTTCTATCTCTCTCTCCCTTTCCCTTTCTCTCTGAAATCAATAAAAATATATTTAAAAATAAATAAATCCAGGCAATCTGTCTCCAGAGCCTTCCTTCTGTTTACCATGGCAACACAATGTCTCTTATAGATACTTCCTGCTTTCAGAAAATCATAGAGAGACCATGCTTCTCCTTATTTCTATCACAGGAGCCACAGTTACACTCTTGCTGAATGAGATAAAGTGCGGATGACAATAAATAAAAAGATACAATGATTAGTTGAACATTTTTACATTATTAGCTACTATTAAGTGACTCTATTTAGTTAGATATTTTTATATTTTAAAATCTAAATTGAAAATACAAAATCCATCACTCAAGACTCTGGGTGATTAAAAGTAAAAGACAATACATCTCTTCCCCCTGGAAGCTTATAATCTAATAAACCAAGGGTGTGTATAGATGGGGAGGATGGGTGAAATAGCCATGAAATTATGATCAGCATGAGGAAAAATATGAACTTTCAGAAAGGAGAGAAAGCCTAGTCCTAACCACAAGAGAATAGGTGCATTAAACAAAAATAAAACCAATGAAAAACATTGCAGACTGCTAATCATCTAGCATAATATTCCGTTAGTAACAGATCCCTCAGATTTAACTGCTTGAAATAAGCAGGGAAGTGTGGCCACATGACTAAGTTCTGTCTGACGAGATGGAAACAGAAGTGTTGCATGACAACTTCCAGAAAACCTTTTTAAAAGACAGCTGCCAGGCCCCCTTTCTCCCTTTCTCTTCCCCCTTCTCCTTTCGCTGGCCCGAATGCAGGCTGATGACTGGAATCTGAGCAGCCTTCATGATCCAAGCAACGCAGTACACTGAGGCTGACATAGCATCAAGATAGAGAGAAAGGGTCCTACTGATCATAAAGCCACCCCGTCAACCCTGGGCCCCTCATCTCCAGAGAGAGAGAGAGAGAGAGAGAGAGAGAGAGAGAGAGAGAGAGAGAGAGCTTACTTAAGAAATATTTATTTTGGGTTTTGTCATTTGAAGCTGACATTAATCCTAACTGATAAAAACCTTTCTTGAGAATGTTGTCACTTGAGTTAGCAGGGCAGAGAGAGAGGAGGCTGAGGCCTGCATTTGGGACTTAAGTGAACAACCAGAGGCAGTATTCAAAGGATTCGATGTGGGCCATGAACACAAGAGAGCTGGTGTGTAGTCATTTTAGATTCTATCCATTGGGGCCACCTGGCATATGATGGGACCTCAGCAGAGAGATGCTGAAGATGGGAGGTGGAGTCAGAGAAAAATGCGCTGTCACTTGCACCTTGGGAATGACCATTTAATGTATTCACCGCTGGGATCTCTTAAGAACCCAAGACAGTTCCAATGAGAATAAGTTAGCCACCTGTTCGCCTATGAAAAGTGATCATACTAAACAATGAGTGAGAACTTTCTGGCACTTTCCTATTTCCACTCCTTCTCCCCGCGCCCCCCCCCCCCCCCCAACTCAGCTTTAATTGGATTAGCAAAAATCCAAGGGGAGGGGGAGTGGAAGCAGGCAGGCAAGGAGAGAACAGACTCCCTTCTTGCCACCATCCCCCCTCCAGCCCTCACTCTGCAAGTCATCACCCTGCAGCCACCCTCTGCAAGTCCAGGGAAAAAGGCTCAAGGTTATATCAAATGAAACTGCTCATTATATGGGACTAGGCATTCTGCTTTCTGAATTGGGCTTAATATCTTAAAATGATCGCAGAGTTTCTGCTACCAATTACCTTTTATCACTTACTGTCCAGGTTTGTATTGAGGTTGAAAGGAACAGTGGGAGGAAAAACAATGTTGCTTTGATGACCATTCCCTTTAACTCCCACTAGTTCAAAATACAGTTACTTTTAAATATGAGGGAATAGTAAGCAAATGATGAGGCAAGCGATATATTTGTCTCATTTTAGTCATCGCCCCTATTTATTTCAGGAATCACTGTTGTCTTTTTGCTCTGATTTCTCCCATCAAAGGAACACATATAATGAACAGTTCTTTTTTTTTTAAAATTGAATACTCATAACTACACTGTTAGTGGCTAAAACTGTTGCTCTCTCTCTAGAATAATTATCACATAAAAGAGATGCCCAGGAAAATAATCTCGATAAAAAATAATTCCACCAATGCTAGAATTTCTAGCAAAAGGGAGAAGGCATTTTATATAGAGAACCTTTCTGGCAATGCTCAAAAAATACTATGTAGATGATCTTGTATATGATCTGAGCATATCGGGCATTCAGTATTTGCTGAACAGATGAATTGATAAATAAATTGCTCTTATACAAATGACGTAGTTAGTGGTTGTAAAGCAAATGCAAACATCTGGGACATGGAGGAAGTTGGTGGAGGGTGGGAAGCAAATGACATAATAGGAAAAGAGGAAGCAGTATAGAAGGTAGGAGAAGATGTTTGATCACAGGTGCAAAATCAAGCCATTCATGCTTGGAGAGCCAATACTAGTTATGAAAAATCAGCCACACTGTAAAACAATTATTTGGGAAGGATTAATATTAAATAAACTATCAGAGCACTCTCTCTCAGAAAGAGAAAAATCTGTTTCTCCTAAATGAATAAATTAATTCAAATATTAGAGAAAGAATCAACTGCCCAATAATTACTTATGAAGTCCTGTTAAGTAATCAATACAGTGGAAAATGACATAGACTCTAAATATGCCTTGGTCCAATATCCAATACTTGACATTTTAATGTTAATAATTAGCAGTCAAACATTTTACGTATTTCTCCTCATCAATTGCATTTTGGGTTATTTCATAAACTTCATAGTTTTATAGGTAGAATGAATATTTCAGAATTTTTCACTAATGTTCATTTCCAAATTTGCTCAGTGTAATTCTTTACCTGCTGGACAAGTATTCTTACTATAAGTGCTTTGCTTGATAATTTCTTTACTACATGATGATGACATAGTATAAATAACATATGACTCTTGTAGGCAATATATACATATTTAATATGTGTTTACAAGGTATTACATTCTTTTCTGTTGTCTATATTTATGCATTTTCACTTTGTTTGTATAGAACTGCTATCTTCATTTTACAAGTTCTTTAAAATTTAGTGGCTATTTTCTCATAACTCAGCTCAATATCATTTCTTTAAGAAAATGTTTCCTGATCACCCAGACCAGCTCAGGTCCCTTGCTTTATATCCTGTATTTCTAGAAATGCACTTAGTATAACTGAAGTGAAAATTGTAATGAGTGTAAATCCTATTTAATAACTAGTTCTGTACTGTGGTGTAAGCTCATGGAGGGCAGAGAATGTTCACTCTGGTGTTCCCAGAATCAACTATAGTACCTTGTGCAAAGTAGGTACACCTAAAACATTACCTGTGCCACATGAGGTGCTCAAGAAGTGACTACATGAATGAGTGAACTTGAAAAATAATAACTGAAAACTTACTTTTTTCTTCTCGTAACTGTACAAATTATACAATAACCATCCTTTGATTTGGAGCCATTTTTCTTGGCCAACAGCCAGTATTCCTCATCTGAAATTGTGAATTTCATACTCCAGGCCCCTTAAGGGTGAATTCTCCTTTATTCATTAAACTAGAGGCCCGGTGCATGAAATTCATGCACATGGGTTGTGTGTGTATGTGTGTGTGTGTGTGTGTGTGTGTGTGTGTGTGTGTCCCTCAGCCCAGCATGCACACTCTCCAATCTGGGATCCCTCTCACAATCCAGGTCTGCTGGCTCCCAACCACTTCTGCCTGCCAGCCTGATCACCCCCTAACTGCTCCCCTGACAGCCTGATCGATACTTAACTGCTCCCTTGCCAGCTTGGTCGCCCCCAACTGCCCTCCCCTGCTGGCCCGATTGCCCCTAACTGCCCTCCCCTGCCAGATTGGTCCCCAACAACTGCCCTTCCCTGCCGGCCATCTTGTGGTGGCCAACTTTGACCACATGTGGGTGACCATCTTGTGTGTTGGAATGATGGTCAATTTGCATATTACCTCTTTATTAGATAGGATAAGTATTTGTTTCACTGGCTATGTGTCTGAATTTATCTTTGGAATTTTACATTCCTTTGATTACTTGCTACATTCCAGATAATCAGATAAATCTAAACATTTGAGTTGGAAGTGCCCTTAACTCTTTTGTAATAAAACAATCTTTCAGTAACTCATCTGAAAATTAGTTGTCTGACACTCTTTGAACACTTTTAATCAACGTAAAGAAACTCGCTTCTTTCCAAGGAAGCCCAACCTGGTGCTGCATCTCTCAAATTATTGCAAAGTTCTTATGTTCTGAACTCTTCCATCCCACTCCAACAAAACCCTCAACTTTCATATGGTGGACTTTTCTGTATTGGAAGGAGGCTCTTATGCCTTCTCAAAGAAATTTAAACATTCATGTCTCCTTTGCCTTTTGTCATGGAAGTTCTTCACAGATGTCTTGCCTTACTGGTCATTTCTATTTTATTAACTCTTTTAAAATGTGGTGTCTAACATGAGTACAGTGTTCCCCAATGATCAATTTAATGCTATGAACAAGTTTTGTATTATATGAGCTTCATAAGGATCCCAGGATTCAATATTAACTCACTGGCAGTTTCTGCTGACATCACAGGGCAGGATAAAAGCACAATTTTCATTAGTTAGACTTTGCCCGGTGCCACAGGAAAAAAAAATGAATACCCCAATAATTGGTGGAGGCACAGTTATATTTTATTAATTCATTTCCTTTCACAAATGTCAATGATAATGAACCAATCAACCATTACTCTGAATTGCTCTAAATGTCTGCTCCATTGACTCCACCTTAACAGGCTGGTGATATGAAACAATAGAATTGTTTATGCTACAAATTTTTAAACAACTATCAGCAAATATATTCAAAGAATGTCTGCCAAGAAAATATGCTATGAAACAAGGGAAATAATATAGACTGTGAGAGAGAGTACTGATGTCTTCCAATTCAGCCTGAATATCACATATGGCAGAATTTATTTCAGCATATTCAGATCTGGATGCTTAATAAGGGTATGTATTCTGAACATAATTTTGCCATAGATAATAAGATATATCCTTGTTTATAAAAAATAATTCTTATACTTCATAATGTGTTTTATATATGGGCCAGCCTATGTTTGATTTCTAAAATTTGTACATTTTTTACAAAACACAGATAAAGTACCAATGAGTAAAAGTTAGAAAGAGTATGTAGAAAATGGGAAAATATGCATAAGAACACTATATTCATGAGGTCTTCTATTAAATCATCCTAATCTATTGTATGTAATATAAACTTCAATGGAATTGAACAAATCATTTTTGAGAAGAAGGTGGTACACATAACCCACTATTTTTGAAATATTGATTTTTTTCAATTGATCAATCAATAGCATATACTGTATGTATGAAATACGCCAGGCTGTGAAGTTGCCAGTAGTGAGAAACACAGGCTTCCTTGAGGAGGTGGCATGAGAAATGAAACATGTAGTTGTGGAAACCCATACTGTTAAATACTGATTTACCACTACTCACATTTTCTCTTTAATAACTGACAATTTTCAACACTTTAAATCTATAGCATATATTCCCCCTATAAATTAGTTATAGAAGATAGCTGAATGAGAGAAATATTTCACATTTCTCTATTTTTAAAACTCTCCAATAAGAAAGAGTCTGGTTTGAATTTCCTTTATAAAACAATTGACTCAGAGCCCTTAATCATCTTTCATTTTCTTAAATAAAGCACAACATAAATCTTTACTATTCCTGAAGTTTTGGAGAAGATAGCTGGATAAATGGACATAGTAGAGAAGAGGAAAAAAATGTTAATTCCTACTCTTTGCTCAAAACAGAGAACCAGAAGTTCAGTTGAGATACTTCCTTAAAAATAAGCAAAACTGCCAACTCTCACTACTTAAGTGTTTACTCTGCCTCCAAGGAGAGAGGAACAGGAGTAAAAGAAGCCCATGGTGGTGCCTGCTGACTCAGACTGGTTTTCCCATCGCTGATGAAAAGGCAGAGCTGGGTTGCATAACCAAGAAAGCTAAATGGCCAGTCATGGCATTGAAACAGACACTGTGCTTAAGTACTTTTTCATGCTCCAGTAAGTAAGTTGTTAATGGACAGATAACACCATCTTAATCTCTGATACTATTTCATGGAAAAGCAATACAACCAGTCCCAGGGAAGGAGGATTTCAAAATAATAACAAGTGAGGTTAAAAAGTTTAAAGCCAGCTGACTGCATATATGGCTTTGAGTTTAGCATTAACTTTCAGATTGGAATGAGTGTTTGAATAAAAGTTTAACCTTTTAGAAGCAATAGCTATTAAAGAATGAATAGACAGAAAACCAAAGTTCTTTGTACATGTGTCAAATACCACAAGATTAGATGAAATGCCAGGCCAGCCTTTGCTGTTACCACAAGAGGGACACCTTCTGTGGATAGAAATAGACTGAAAGAAAGTGAAGTCTCTTTTATCCATAACCCTCCTCTCCCCTCCCCCCAAATTCCCAGAAAATGCTAGTGAAAGACTAAATGCCAAGGAATTGTCATGAGATAGAACTTAAGAGATCAGAGTCCACTAAAATGCTCTTAGGATTGACTCTTGCCATCTCATTTCATAGGATATGAATATGCAGGCGAATTCTGTTGAAACACAGTTCTTAAGTTTTGGGGGTTGCTGTTTTTCTGTGAGAGCCCGTTCAGCACATGGAAGGAATGAGCATGTTCCCTTTTAACTGTCAAAAGGGAAGTCTCACATGACAATGTGCTTTTGAACAAAACCAACTGTGTGGCTTGTTTGCTTTTTTGTTAAGTGACCAAAGATTGGGGGGTGGGGGGATGGGGGGTGGAAAAGAAAAAGAAAACCAAACATTTTTGCGCTAAACCATTAATCTCCTCATCCCCATTTTGTTTTCCTCCCACCCATCTCGTCTTCACTTTTAAAGGTTAGTTCACAGGCGTTCTTGCCTTCTGTCACTTGGTATTATCTACAGGAGTTTGATTTCTTCACCTGACTGAGACTTTTCAGGACTGTGCTCATGTCTTTGGATTCTTGATATCTTCATAGAGGAACCACTCACTGTAACATTTCAGAGAAGGTGGAGAGAGGATTCACAGGGCTCTAGGACTGAGCCGTCCATCTGCCAGGAGGTAGTTGCAATGCTGTGTGAGACTATGGTTCTGTGACAGAGAAAGAAGGTTGGGTTTGGAAGGATAAGACTGCTAGAGTCCCACAAGATAGTCATAATTATAGAAACAGTAATACCCCAATGATAATAAGTGGCATTGACTGGGCACTTACTCTGTGGCAGGCATAACATTAAGTGCTTTGCAAATATCTCATGGAACTGTTGCATCAACCTCCTGGGTTGTTAGAATCCTGTTTTACAGAAAGGACATGGAGCTTAGAGAACGAAACAAACCCGTTTAAGGAACACATTGCTAGTACTTTACAATAGAAACAGAATTAGAAATCAGGTCTGTGTGCTCAGTTTTCCCATCTGTAAAACAAGGATATCATTTTCCTCAAATTTTGCTGGACTTAAATAGTACTACATGAGCCTTGTTAAGTAGAATATATATACTACTTTTTGCGCTAAACCATTAATCTCCTCATTCCCATTTTGCTTTACTCTGTGGCAAAATATATATATGTGTGTGTTTGTACTACGGTCAACATGATATGTAGGTGGCCAGGGGCAGATTGGGAAATGCCCTCCTAATATGTAGCAGACAGAGGAGAGTAGGAGGAACTTTTCTTCCCAAGGTCATGGTTCTGCGCCTTTTCACCAACCTGGAATCTCTCCTGACTTTTCTGACATTCAGCATGACTCCTTTAAGATGCCAGAACAGCCTTTCTAGTCTGCTGGTAAGAGGACTGCAGCACAGTTCTGGAAGGGGAAGTGGGGTGAAGATTCAGTTTCACTTTGGGGTTAGGACACTGCCTAGTGAAAGGCAGAGGACAGAAGACAGCTTGAGGGCCGAGAACAGACAGACCCAGTCCTCTCTCTTGAGACAGAGGCGGAACTTAACTCTCAGGCCTCAGCTCCAACAAGAGCCATTAAATGGCTTCCTGGCAACCTTCAGTGGGGTTAGTCTTTGAACAGGGAAAGAATCAGAGGATGTGTTGGCAGAATTCTCCCATAGGAACAATCCCAAAACTGAAGCCAATAAAACACTTCTCTAAATCTCCAAGGAGCCAGGACAGTAGCACCTTATTAAAAAGCCAGTTTTCAGATTGTGTAGCCCAATGTGAAGCGAGGAAACTCAATCACCTTCACCTGATAATACACTTCTTTTTTAAAAATCTATTTATTATTTATTGTGGTAAAATACACATGACATGAAACTTACTATCTTAACCATTTCAAGTGTACAGTTCAGTGGTATCAAGGATATTCATATTCTTGTGCAACCATCACCATTATCTGTTTCCAGACCTAATTTGCAGTAACATGGATGAAACTGAAGGATGTTATGCTAAGTGAAATAAGCCAGACACAGAAAAAAATTGTATAATCTCACTTATATGTGGAATCTCAAAAAAAAATTCCAAATTAAAAAAAACAAACTCAAAGAAGAGATCAGACTTGTGGTTACCAGTGACAAAGGGTAGGGGAAGGAGGAACTAGAGGAAGGTAGTTAAAAGATTAAACTTCCAGTTATATGATAAGTAACTACCAGGATGTAAAGTACATGGTGACCATAGCTAACATGGCTGTATGACATATAGGAAAGTTGTTAAGAAAGGAAATCCTAAGAGCTCTCATCACAAGGAGAAACAATTGTTTTCCTTTTTCTTTCGTTTTTATTGCATATTTATGAAATGATGGATGTTAGCTGAATCTATTGTGGTAATCACTTCACAATATATGTAAGTCAAACCATTATGCTGTATAACTTAAACTTATACCGTGATGTATGTTAATTATTTCTTAATCAAACTGGGAGAAATAAACCCCACTGAATTCACTGTAACACAGAGTAGAATGGTGGTCACCAAAGATGGGAAAAGGGGAGATAAAAAAAGAGAAAAAAGTAGAAAGAAATAGAAAGTGGTTGCTAAGGGCTAAGGGAAGAGGGACATTTCTAACATTTTACATTGTGCCATTATCTGTGTGCTAAAAACAAACAGAAAATTGTTTTTCTTTTTGCCTATCAAGGCATATTCATGAAAACTTTGATAACATTAAATTTGTATAAGCTTTTCTTCCACCAAGAAACTGCCAAAATTGTATGGACATTTTACTTATATGCAAGGAAAATATGCATTATTTCAACATCATCCATCACTTAGAATGTGCAATCACATATTTATAAGGGCTGATGCGATGTGTTTGACTTTAAAACATATGGCTCATTGGAAAGCTGGAGGTTTCTTGTTATTGTGTTAACCTTTGACTATAGATACAGATTCTGAACAAAGACTTTAGTATTTCAGAATGTAATAACTACAGAATAATTTTATTGTGAACTTTTAGAATCTTCATTTATTCCTTTCATATTCCTGATTGTTTTTCCTAAATCTGTCACTCATATTTGGAATGTATAAACTATGCTTCTTTTTATAAACACAAATATATTAGCTTATTCCAGACTGATTAGAATCTGCTAGATACCTAGCATTCCAATAGTGTTGAGGAAACAAAGATGAGTATCTTTTTGGTACTTAATTATTCTTCAGTAAATAAAAATTTCTGTGTGAACGCTGAAGGTGCAAAGGTGAATATAAAATGATAATATTTTCAGATGATTTGTTGAGCATGGGAAGGAGTCATGGATTCACAACTACCTGTTCAGATAACTAGGGATGTCTAAGAATAAAATCAAAATGGGAGACATCTAATGTCAGTTTGATAAAGACATTGAGCAAAAATTATTAATAACATCATAGAAAAGAAGCAAAAATTACAAAGCACAGTAAAACTTTATGATGACTAACATCTGGTTGGAACATATGGGCAAAAGTACTAATCATATTATAGTGTAACATATGCATTAAACTAGATACAGGGCGAGAATATCTACAAATAAGAAACAATAAGGAATTGGTAAGGGATTTTTTTCTCACATCTGGACTTGAAAAGCCTGCCATTCAGTATACTTCCTACCAAATTTATATTTCACCAAGTATAAGAATGTGAAAATAATAACCCCGATGTTAAACTACAGGGCAGGGCAAGAGTTGTTTGTACAGAAAATAATGCAATAATTAATAAATAATAGTACAAGAATAAATCTTGTGTTTCACATACTCACAAATGTAAACCTACTTTTGCTGCACCCTGTATAGAATTTCTCTTTCAAAGTTGTAAGGCTCAAAGACAAACCAACATAATATAGGGTTAAGATTTTATAAGATTATCTGTGCTTCTCCTGTGCATAAAATTTAACAGTTGTGAGGAATCTTTGTTGATCATTCAATTCCAGCTCTTATTTTATGGTTGAGGAAGCTTAGATCCAGAAAATGAAAATAAATTTACTAAGAGCACAAAACTGAGAGTTGGAGAACCAAGACTAGGCTCCAGTTCTCCCTCCATCAAAACACAACGATCTTTCCCATATTATTGTTGTCAATGGACAACCAAACAGTAGCTCTGTTCTGTCTCTGTATGGGGTTTTCTCATTTTTCATTCTCCTTCTCTCAACTTTTTTTTTTTAAAACACTTGATAGTTTTCCTCTTTTTACAGCTTTGAGAAACTTAAGGTCAGACCCGATCTATCAAAATGTGAGTTCCTTCTCCCCTCTGCAGGCCTTTAAAATCACTACAATAAAATATTTGAGTCACTTGGCCCAAATTCTAATAACAAAAGGATCTGACATGTCTAGCTATCCCACTGCCTTTTGGTGACTCATCCATTTAGCTTGTAATTTATTTTAGAGACCTGGACATTTTTGTCCTCAATCCAATAGTTCTTTGGAAAAACGTTTTAAAATAAGCTTTCCTTTTCAAAGAGGAAACACAAGCATAAGAAATTGCTTTTGAGGTTAAATAAATCATAAATATAATATGTAAAGCCAAGTAGGACCTTGAGATTACTTAGTTTTATCTTCTCTTTGGCTGGTGTTCAGAAAAATTCATGTCATTCATTCATGAATGTAATTTGTGTCAGACATTGGCAGAGCTGCTTCGCCTTGGTGATCTCAGCTGTGTGTGTGTGTGTGTGTGTGTGTGTGTGTGTGTGTGTGTGTTTAAAAGGAAAATATAGAGGTAAAAAATGGGGGGAATAAAGGGGACCTCTTTGTCATGTATCCTGTTTTTATGCTCTATCATCAATTATTCCATTTGGCCCCTCCTCCCCCAAACCAGTGAAGTCTATATTATTATCATTCAATTACAAATGAAGAACTGAATCTAAAACTGAAGTGAAACATCATACTGCTGGGAGTATGACTGCAAGTCTGTTATTAGATTTGTGAATTTTGTATTCTGTTTAGATTTATGAATTTTGTATAAAGTTGAAAAGTTATATATCAGTTGATAGACAACTTTATGATTTTTCATAGACATGCTTTTTGTTAGCATTCATGATAATAAAAGCTGCCAATTTGTGTGATGAGTATCCAAGTCACAACATATCGTGGACAGAGCATAGATTTTAGTGTCAGGTGGACATACATTCAAATTCTGGCATGTCTGCTTACAATGTAGTAGCTCAACAAATGATAGACCTATTAATAATAGGTATTATTCTCTCTATGCCTGAAAGTAAAGCATCATTGGAGGTCAACATATTTTATATTCATTGTGTAGGAGATCAGAAAAGGGCCCAAGTTCAAGACAATCTCTTAAAGTGCATTTTTATTTCTTTTTTGATTATGCCTCCTTATTTCTGCATCAGATGACAATGACTAGGACAACTTATGTAAAATGATAAGCAATATCAAGAACAAAGAGTGGGTGTAGAAACAAATCACAGATGTATCAGTTAGTGAATGAAAAGCCAACATGTACAATGAAAACCTCCTTACAAGTCTGTTACTTCATTGTCTCAGGCAACTTTCGACCATGAACTTTATAGCAAGAAGGCTTTCCAGGGTTATGAAATACAACTTCCTCAGAGGAAAACAGAGGTCTGGAGAAGATTAGTGACTTGCTAACTATTTGCTTTGTGATGGAATTGGAACTTGGAGCCAAGACTTAGGATTTTGAATGTAATTGTTTACCTTTTTGTTTCTACACATTGAAACTGGTGCTTATTTAAAGACATACCTCCTTTGTTAACAGGGTTAGTCTTTGCCACAAAGGACTTTCTGATTGATTATTCAGTTGTTAGTTGCCAGAAATTATTCGTTTCTCAAATAGTATGATTTATCTTTTTTAAAAAAAATAAAAGCAGACTCATTCAGGGACTGCGTTTGAATAGCTTTGGAGAAAATTCTTTCCACAATTGTGAGGCACCCAGCCCTTACTCATGATCATTTTATTCTCACTGATAGGAAATACTTTGATTCTAATAAATGGACTAACACAAAGCCTAAATCAAGTTTTAGAATCCATTAAAATTTTTAGATGTTATCTAAGTGGCATTCCATATTGCTCTAAATAAACAGATTACTTGACTAGGTATACTTGGCATATTCGCTTGTATACACTGGTAAACTGAGACAAGCTTACAGATCTGAAGAGAGGCATGACACCAGTGGTGTGTAGTACTGTGTGAATAAGATAAAATTTCTAAAAGTAATATCCAAAAGGATTACAGAACTATGTGAGCAGAGAAAATACTGCTTTATGGCAAGTATTTTGAACAGTTGAATCAAGATCTGGATAATGTTGCTAAAAATGCTAATAGAAGCTTCTTGCTATCACCACGTGCTGTTTTCCCCTTTATTACCAGATAAACCAGTGTTTGATTTTTAAAAAGTTATTCTCAGAATATTTGTGAATATTGAAAGGTAAAATAATTAAAAAGAGAGTATTTCACTAAATGTGAAAGATTCCAACTATCCTCTCTTCTGTGCAAGGCCTCTCACTCTGAGGCTGGTGAGGTTGACAGCATTTGGGATCAGAGAGTCTGGATAACCTTACAATAAATAGACTGTGTATTATGGAGTTAATCAGCCCCCAGAGCCCACACGTCCTTCAACATGGGAGTGAGTAGTGTTACAAAAATCTGTTTATAAGTTAGTCAGGTAGACCTTAGAATGTAAAGGACAAATAGGATTCTTAAAATTGTCTTAACAGTTTGAAACTAAAAGAGGAAGGGATAGACCTACCAACCCCTGCTTGGGGCATGTAAGAGACAAAAAGAAAACATAACTCCTTAGAGTACGTTTTCTTCTAGTTCTTCATACAATGAGAATCATTTTGACTTATTCATTTTGCTAGTCAATAAACATTTATGGACTATACCCACTGTATGTCAGACACTATGCCAAACCATTCATATGTCAGGATGAGTAAGATAAGTTCATGACCCCCAAGTTGCTTAGCATCTATAGAGGAGGCAGAAAAATACATGTTGACAGTACTAGGTAGTATCATGAAGATGTGTACAGGGTGCAGTAGGAGCATAAAGGAGACTACAAATCAGAATTGGATTATGGGCAGGAGAGAGTCACAGAGAGAATGGTTCTTACATTGAGTCTTACAATAGCAGTAGCATTTGCCAAGTGAAAAGAGAACAGAAACAAGAAAGAAGGTAATGAAAAAGGAGATCTGAGTCACTCTTGACTACTATAGTGAATCATAAATAGTTTGGTAAAGTTGGGAAAAAGAATGTATATTGGGAAATAGAGAGGGACAAGCTTAGGGACATAGGCAGGGTTACAACTTCAAGGGTCTCTGGTAATAAGCTAATGATTTAGGATTTTATCCTGAAAGTTATAGGGATTTATTAAAAGATTTTACAGATGAGTATGCCTGATCAAAATTGTGTATTAGCAAGATCACTTTGGCAAAAAAAGTGAAGAACAGTTGGTGGAAGGCCATGTTTTAGCATGCTATTGCAATCACTCATGTAATAAATTATAAAAGGCAGTGGTAACAAATATGAGAGACTTTCAGGAGGTATGACTATAGGATTTCAGGACTTATTTGTTGTGGGGAAACAACAAGTCAAGGAAAAAAGTCTAAACTGCCTTTTTGCATTAGGTTAAACAAAGAGTTAGGTAAACCAAAACAGTTGGTCAGGTGGATAGTAAAATGATGAGTTTAAATGTGAACATAGTAAGTATGAGTCAGGGGATCTGCAAAAATGGATTGAACAGAGAGTTGGATGTAAAGATTAGTAATGGGAAACTAAAGTCAAAAATAAAAGTGATAGTAAAACAGTATTCAGCTTCTCTAAATTTGTTCAGGTTGCTTTGCATAAATAAATTACATTCTAATGAATGAAAACATCTTTAAAAAGAGTACTGAACAAACCAGTGGTTTTTGAGGAAGCCTGGAGATTGGGAGGGAGAGGTAAGATTGTAAATAAGCAAACATACTGTCCGTGTTCAAAGTCAAATCAGCCTCACCTCATACCATTAAGGAATCTTAAACTAGCCCAACAGAGAAATGCTGTTGGCACATGAGTTCTGACCATCATCAGGATATTTTGCATAACTACACAGAGGTGCTTTGTACCAAATGAAGAAATATGAACTGACTGCAATTAAATAGAATCCTTACTAAACAACTGTGCTCAAAGATTGCTGACTTGGACGGATAAAATGTGAGAGGTGTTCTGCCTGGTACTGTCTTTGGCTTTGGCCGAATACTTTGTCAGAGGATTGGAAGAAGATATAAAAGCCATTCTCACTACATTTGCAATAGATATCAAAGTTGAATAATGAAAACAGGCTGGGTGACATTTGGGACCCACAAAGATCTTAAAAGATGACATTTAATAGTGTTGGGTCTCCAGGTCCTGCACCTGGTGCCCTCAAAATTACTTGCAAAGTACTTCTTGGCTGACTTTTGGCTCTCAATCCCCCTCAATACATCAACTGATTAAATAATAAAATACACAAACCAGTGCACATTCAAAGATGAATTTTTAGGCATTAAAGTAAGCAGGAATTCGCATGCATGTCATAAGAGAAACCACTAAAGGAACTGGAGTCACAGAGAAAGTTTAAGAAAAATATAGTAATTGCTGGTCTTCAGAGACTTCAAGGGGTGACAGTTGGAATAATATATGGTGACAGAAGATGATTTGTGGTGGGCACACCATGCACTATACAGATCAAGTATCATAGAAAGGTACATTTGAAACCTATATGATCTTATTAACCAATGTTGACCCAATACATGTAATAAAAAAGAATTATGTTCTATATGATCATAAAGACTAGAACTATCATAACTGGATCAGAGAAGTTACCTTTCTCAGTTAATGTCAGTGATGTAGTTGCCCATGGTAGAGTGGGTCATAATGGACTTGGGAGCCAGATTTGTCCAGCTCTCCTATTTAAGAGCTGTGTGACCTCGGGCAGATTTACGTAGCTCCTCTCAGCCTCATTTTTGTCATCTGAAGATCTAGCTAATAAGGCTATTGCCAAGATTTAATGAGTTAACATATGTAAAAGCATAGAAAGAAGTGACTGGCACATGGATATTGCTTTATGTGTTAGCTATCATTATTATTAGTAGTTTGGGGGCATAGAAGGTAATCCACTATCCCACCAAGAAAATATTAGGTAAGAGACTAAATTTAAAGTGGTATTCTTTAAGCAGCTTTAAAATTTTTACGGATCATTTGTAAGCCAATGTCTAGAAGTTGGTGAAAGTTCCCAAGTGTTCTGGTTGCTGGCTTGCCCACACTACTCCCATCAGAGTGTATGGGAAGTCAGCTGCCAGCAATAGCCTCCACCCTACGACCCAGGACAAGTTCCTGACAAGGTTAGTTATTGCTTCCATTTCTGAGCTCATCTTCTTGCCTTCATGTGTCACATACTTTAGTTTGCCTTCTCCATACATGTCCCTGGCTTCTGCATCAATGGCAATTCAGAATCTGTTTTTTGTTTTGTTTTCTGACCTACTGTCCTTGACTCTCATCCCGACCCTTTACTGGAGGAGAAGGAGAGGGCACCAAGAAACTACTTTTTAAAATTCCTAGCATCAACTGAAGCCCATAGAACCACAAAAACAAAGTCAATATTAGATTTTCATGGAAAAACAGGCTTCTTTGTCTCTCCAGGAGATCAGAATAACCTTGGCATTTAGGAAGCAGCTAAATCAGGGTGACACTGTTTCTAAATTGTGGCTTGAAATTCCCCACACCACTGAGTTATCACCCAGAAATCTAACTATAATTTCTTAAAAACATCCTGGAATCACATTCATCACCTGCTCCACCCTATCCCTGAACCATGCTTTTCATTACTCCCCATATTGAGTTCATTGGAAGGCTGGAGTCATCAGACATTATCTCCTTGAAAAACTAAAATCTATGAAACACTGCATATCATAAACAGTGCTTAGATATTCTTAAGGCAGATAAGCTTATTAAAAACTCCAAGAATGCCTTCAGTAAAGAATCAACTTACCTGGATTTAATATAGTAATCCCTAGTTTATTCTTTCATAGAATTATTTTAGTCTATAGCCCATTAAATATGTTATAAATCTAGTATTGGGTGAGTTTGTTAGCTATTAATTTTAGCTGCTTTTCTTTGAACACCTACAAAGTACTCATTTATTCTTGAAAACAGCCCTTTAAGTAGGGCAAGTATATGTCCCAGTTTGCCTGGGACAATTGCTATTGATCCAGAGTAATTATTATGCTCAAAAATGTTCCAGTTACCAATAATATAGACGCTTGACCTGTAAGATATATGCTATTATCACCTCTGGGATAATAATACCCCCCAATAGCATGGGATATATTGAAAAAAGTAACTGCCTTTGCCTGGACCCTATCAGCATATTTAGTCCATTGGAGTTTGTTGTGGACATCACTCACCCTAAATGATGCTAATGTGAAGTTAGAGTTGAGAACGTGGCTCATCTCAGGAGGAGACCTCAATAAGACAAGAACTTCCTTTATCTCCTCAGCAGCACTAAGTGTCATAGAAATTTGTCCCCTTTTAGATACCTTAAAACTACTTTAAAATTTTTTCTGCAATGAAAGTTTCTTCTAATATCTTGCCATGAAATGAAAATACCATGTAACCTTAACATTGAGAACTTGGAAGCGGTGCAGCTTGGGAGATCAGTTCTGATCAGAAAACCACTTGATCTGGATTGTTGGGCAGCTTTACCTTCCAATGACCGACCTTAGAGACAATAGTAGCCTCTCTGGCTTTCAAACTCCTCCCCTGTACAATGTCCTAGTCTCATGCCTTCTGTTATTTTTAAAGTTCTTAAAAATCTTCAGTGGGTTGTCTGAGTGTTCCACAGTTTATAAACACCTGAGTAAGATTCATTTTACATAAAATTCCCAAAGGTATTTTCAAAAAAGAGTAACCAAAGCTATCATTGAAACTTAATGACCTTTCCTGTGGGCTAAAATTTTCCATCCCACTGGACGAGTAAATCTCTACTCTTACTTTTCATACAAATTTCTCCCCCAATATTCAGGGATATTGTTTCACATCAAAGTCCCTAAAAATACTTGCTCCTCCTGCTTATTGACCAGGCCCAGGACAAAAGCCTTCAATTTGTACTCTATGGCTTAGGATAAATTTTAAGCTTCTCTATCATTCTTGACCACCATGAATTTGCTTCATTCTCAGCTAACTGTAGCACAGATAGTACAATCAAGTCATTTTTTTTTTTCATGTAAGACTGTCACTACTTACAATTCTCTTATCAAAATGTGATATCTTCTAGATTTTCTACATGTATAGTCATAACTGAATGCTTAAGAAGTCCTGAGTTGAAAGGTCAACTAGCTTGATTGTCACTTTTTTTTTCTATAGATGTTGACAATATATATCTAGAAAAATAGCAGTAAGTCACTATGTCTTTTATTATGCTTATTAAACATTTTTGCTAAAGAAAAACAGCAACAGGCATTTCTCATGAGTACACACTTGAAATGCACTTGGCAGCAAGCAAATGAGAAAATGCTCTATGATGTCATATGCGCATTGCACCTGATCACAAATACTAGTGACATAATTTAAAAAATAATATTTTATGTGTTGAAAAGTGCCAAAATCATGCTGTGCTGTTCCTTTGGGAAAGCTGGTTGGTATATAGTGTTTAATGAAGTATTTTCAAACCATTCTTTTGTTAGGCTTGTTCCACTTTTGCTAAAGTTATGATAGCTTGTCTCTGTTAGTTTTTTTTTTATTTTAAGAAGGTATCACTTATTCTCTCTCTCTCTATCTATCTATCTATCTATCTCTCAGATACGGAATTAGTATTTTTAAATAAAGTAAAATAGCCTATTTTAGAGATGTGAAAAGGTTAAGTGCAAATGTGTTATTAATGTAATGTGTTGTTGGCATAAATAGACTAGAAAGGAAAAGGAATATTTTGACAAAAACATCCATATTTTATCATTTTAGTAATAATGTATTATGATGAAAATAGAACCATGTTTTTTTTTTCCCCTGCCACTTTTTTGGTATAATGGCCCTTTGCAACTTGAAGGAAACTACCACATAACTAAAGTCATTTCATGTAGATCCCTTAAGTGAATTGCCTTTCCCACCTATCTAATTTACCCAATAAAAATTCTGTTGGTCAGTATTACAAACATTTTATTATTTTCTTACAGTCGTTTATTCATCATTTTCCATGTCACGTTTTGTCATCATGGAAGGAAAAATCACATTCAATTTTTCTTTCTTTTTCCCCACTCATGCTCTAGCATAAAATTGAAAACTTTTAGTTAAATGAATAGTTGGTTCAAATACTACTTGAAATATAGACACGGTATTCTCAACAAGAGAAATCTTGAATTTAAATTCCATTATCTTGTGTAAAATATATTTTAATTAAATCTCGGAAACACACACATTTCATAGGTATGACTTGTGATATTTTCCCCTTGGTTTTTGTATTTGCAGGCATTCTCAGATCTTGCTTACAATTTTAAAAGATCTGCTTTAATTATCTAATTATTACAATACGGTGATGAACTGGAGTAGCATTTCAAGTGTAATTGCCATGATTTGGCTAGCGTAACCAGTATTGCAGAAAACAGAGCAGAGGCAGGTAGGTGCTAGTATTGTTCTTGCCTTCCTAGTCATACTGCTCCTTCAGATCCCTGAGCCATGCGGCTTGTTATTCTGCCACAATCTGCTATTGCCAGAACATCCCTGACAACAGAACTATGATAACTGCTGCAAAATTTTCTCCTCAACTTCCCAAGTGTTCAGTCATGAACAAAACAAGAAAGCCAGAAAATGTGAAAGGTACTGAGAGTCCAGTGCCTACAGCTGGTTTCAGCAATTGCAGCTTGCGTAAGACCCCGTGTTTGTGAAAGAAACCCAGGAATCTTTGAACAGGATGTAATCAACCTCCGATCTGCTGAGAAACACTGCAAAAATGACTTCAGCTGCCAAAAATAATAATGTCGTTTACAAGCAGCTTCTCCTATGTCTAAGGAAGAACTAGCCACCCAGGAGTGCGTGCTGGCTTTGGAGGAGCGAGGGAAGAAGGGCAAATTCTACCTCCCCCCACTTTCAAATACACCCTATCAGAACCCACTGGAAGCTGTGGCCCATTCCAGAGGTGCTGGCAACATCGAGGGACATTCATATCCACAAAAATTCTGAACGGTAAGTGACCCTGGACAACGGGTTTATATTTGGCAACAATTCTGTGCTGTCACTTTCCCTTTGTAACCAAGCTGCCCTGTCTCATGTTAAATTCCTTAGTCACGAATCCCAACCCAAATCTCTCCTCCTTTCTTTTTCTGCACCCGGCCCTCCCCCACCCCCCCAAATATATATATATTATCTGGCAGCTTCCCTTAAGGGACATCAAGAGCTTAGGAGGGAATATTCACGAATGCTCCTCCAGATAACTTTGATCACAAAGCCCTCCACCTACCTCTCCAGCAAGCCTGGCTGCGGGTCCGCATGGGCTGGATGTGAAAACAGACCCGGTGTGATGGCTTCTCCAAATTTACCAGAAAGAAGGGACCTGGGATGCTTGTCCTTTAAGTGTCTCTAAACATGGTTTGCATAGCTGGATCTCTGCTTATCTGTGCCTTTCGGCTTTCGCTTCCATACATGGATCTGCTCCCAACAGTAACGCCAAGCTGTCGAAAAGAAGCTATCTGGCAGCTACCCCCTTCATCCAACACATGGATGATAAAAATACACAGATAGAGATCCTTCCAGCCAGGCCCGCTTCTCGCCCCACCATCCTGCCGCTGTGCCTTTTTGCAAATACCCTTTTCAGATCGACATTTCTCCTCTCCACACATTTAGAGAACTACCGGTTTCTATCTGATTCCCACAAAAGGATTTCAGGATAGGGGTTTGCTTAGCTTTATGAAAACAGAATATGATTACGGTCCCAGAATCTCCATCCTTAAAGATTTTAGCAGTACGTTATGCACGGGACCCAAGAAATGTTTAGTGAATGAATGAACATATAAATGAATGGCTGAGCAAATGGATGACATTGTACGTGAATAAATAAAGACATAATGTATTCACTTAATTAGGAATAGTTGTTGACACTCTGGATTATTTGTCTTAAAGGATAAGGTAGCAGCAGAAGGTCAAAGTAATCAAAATATCTAAAAGAAAAGGAGAGGCCGGGTTCTTATTTCAACAACTTCTCATTTAGGATATTGTGGCAGTACTTACTAAGTAAGCTATCATAGAGCATATGGTTTGAGATTTAGAAAACGTTTTTGTTTTTTTAATATAAAGAATGTAAACCCGGATAGAATATTAATTGCTACACTTGTTAAGTGTCAGTGATACTTTACATGACACATGACTATGATCTACTCTACATTTTAAGATGGGGGAGGAGAAGAGGTGATGAGTCCTGCTCTGTATAGTAGGTGAGAGGTACTCCCTCAGGGCTTGCCCAAACTCTGCTTAGCTTTCCAGGTCCTTTGTAATTTTGCTTCTCAGTTTTTAACTTTACCTTTATCTCTCTTTTTAAATTTGTTGTTACTCAGTGCAACAAGAGGTCAAAATATGGAGAGAGAGAAAGAAGGGTAATTTCAAATAACATATTTCCAGTGGTAAATTTTTCTGAAAATCATGTTTAAACTTTTGTAGAGTTTCTCATCTTGAAGAAAAAAAGAAATTTGCGGCATATGGGCACAATTCATTTTAGTGTACTGAAATAAAATTAGTTTACTTAAAAAATTTCAGAGGGAAAAAAGGAGGGATAGACAAAACAAGACTTGCGAAATAGTAAGTGTTACCAGGAAACAATAGGGGTTCATTATAGTATCCTTTCTACTTGGTGTATATTTTAACATTTCTATAAAATAAATAAAAGAAAAAAGAGAGAATAGTACAGAATGGATATATAAATGGAAAGTTTGAAGAATCCTGGATTTTAGTAATCTTGGTGCAAAATCACTAGGCCAGAACAAGAAGGGGCAAGCTTGTGTCTTTTCATTCAAAATATTCTGACATTCTAACTTCTTCCCTCTAAATCCAATCATATATATTCATATTCTATATAATAATATACTTCATGTTATATAATATCTATATAATATGTTATATATAATAATGCATATTATATATAACATATATATTAATAACATTATATACAATAATATATATTCTATATAATAGTGCATATCTAATGAAAATTAATATATGATATTTATTATTATTTTTTAAATATATTTTTATTGATTTCAGAGATGAAGGGAGGAGAGAGAGAAACACAATGATGAGAGAGAATCATTGATGGGCTGCCTCCTGCACGCCCCTACCCCCTGGGGATCGAGCCCGCAACCCGGGCATGTGCCCTTGACCAGAATCAAACCCAGAACCTTTGAGTCCACAGGCCAATGCTCTATCCACTGAGCCAATCCAGCTAGGACAATATATGATATTTAAAAAGCAGCCCAGATATAGTTCAGTGATGGACAGAATAGATGACTACCTTACCCAGAAGCATTCGATATCCTCTCTTCACTTGACTTCTTTTCTACTTTAGAAATTCAGAAGCAAAGATCTGTTTCCTCAGGGCCCTTGGCAGCTGGGAACGTCCATGTAACTCAGTTTGGTCAGGCGGGTGCAACAGCAGCCCCCTGGGTGGGACTTTCTTCCTGCTAAAACCTGGCAGGCTCAGCTTGTCCTTTCACCCCTTCCACTTATTTCCTTCTGAGACAGAAACCTCGAAGCCTGAAATTGCTGCAGCTCTTTGTTGACCAGGAGGGTACACGCGGACAACGAAGGCTACGGGGCATGGCACTGGCTCTGCCACAGAGTTCTGTTTTTTTCTCTGTTAATCAAGAGAACACTTGACCTTCTAAACTTAGAATTATCCTATGAGTTAATGCACATGGTATATCTTCATAAATCATAAGGGATTATATGAACGTAAGGTACTGTTTATTTAATACACAGGGTGGTTGATACACAGGACCCACAGTGACTCCACAGTTACATATAACAGAGACTAGGAGTCTGCTTTCTGTTCAAAGAAGAATCTGCAGACACTTTGGCTGGCTTAATTTAAACCTGTTTGTGAATTCTACTCTGAAGTTAGGAGCAGCCAAGGTCTGAAAAGCTTGTATATTCCAAAATCCATTTGCCTGTTGTGGGTTGGCCAAATGGAGATGTCAGGCTCTTGGTGAGGTTTGCTGGGGAAGTGAGCCAGTTTCCTGCCTTACCTTGGATAATCAGCATTCTGGGCTTGGGTGATCTTACCCAATTCTGGAAGATGCTGTGGGGTGTGTGGATAGGAAAATATCTGATAAAGAGCTTCAAGGCCTCTCATGTTCCCAAGAAAGAGGTTACATTGGCCTCCTATGAACCCTGTGGATGCAGAAGTCAGGATTACTGTATGAACATCCGTTTGCCCCACTCCATGAAAAGGATATAGTACAATGCTTCTATATCCAATATACATACACTCCACCTTTGCCTGAAGAACATATTCCATCTTTTAACATTCAGCTGAGTGTCTCTTCCTTTCTGAAGTTTTTCCTGACCTCACAACCAGGAATTCTAAAGCACATATAGCATTTTCCTTTAGTCTGTTCGTACCTGTCTGCCCTTGGCCATTAGACTGTGAGCTCCTGGAAGGCAGGGGCATCGTGTGATTTGCCAACTCTGTATCGCCAGCATAGTGTCCATCCTATAGTAAGCAAACCACAAGTTTGTTGAAGAATTAAATGCATTGATAAATGAGTGTAAAATGAGTAAACAATAGTTAACTCTCAACTACTGGCTATTAGTTTAGCAACCCTCCTGCTGTGTCAGGTATAAGAATCTCAAATATCCCATGGCTTATCTGTGTAGGGGTTGTCAACTCTAAGGAGACAGAAAACAGTGTTCAGAAATATTGACATCATCCTGATTTAGCCAGGAAGATTATCTAACAATTCCAGTTACCCAATTCAATGGGCCACGACATTAGCACAGGCCATTTAGAGTGGACAGCTGACACCAATTATTACTGTTAAAGAGGGGTGAGGATTGTACTTTTCAAAAAGATTGTAGATATTAAATTGGTTGTGATTTAAAATGTTTCTTTCTTTGTCTAATGATGTGAGGGTAATCTTTTATGAAAGACTTGTTGAGGCACACCGCAAGTTTTCAAAGGATTTGAAGACAAATGAATAGCAAAATTTCCATTCCATCTTGCAAGACTAGAAATGAGAAAAAGGAGATTAAACATGGCTTCTACCCTTGGAGATCAGCTCAAACATCACCTTTTTAAGTAGGTTTTTTTGACCTGTTTCCAGTACCACCATTAACATATTAATTAGTCTCAGTTGGGTTCCCTTAGCACAATGTTCATGTTTTCTTTTTAACAACTATTTTGAGATATAAACCACATACCATACAATTTACTGAGTTAAAGTTTATAATTCAATGGTTTTTAGTATATTCACAGATATGTGCAAAGATCACCAACTATCAACTGTAAAACATTTCTACCATTTCTACCTCCCCTACCCAAAGTAACCACTAATCAAGTTTCTGTATCTATACATTACCCTATTGTGGACTTTCATACAACTGGAATAATATAATATGTGGTCTTTTGTGACTGGCTTCTTTCACTTTTTAAAGCTCATCCATTTGTACCAGGAATCAGTATTTTCATTCCTTTTTAAGGACCAATAATACTCCATTGTGTAGATCTACCATATATTGTTTATCCATTCATCCACTGATGAACATTTGGTTCCCATCTTTTTCCACCTTTCGCCTATTATAGATAATGTTGCTATAAACATTTGTGTTTTAATTTCTCTGGGGTGTGTACCCAGGAATAGAATTGCCAATAATTGTATGTTTAAGCATTTTAGAATCTGCTAGATTGTTTTCTAAAGCAGTGTCACCAATTTACATTCTCATCAGCAGTGTATGAGGATTTAATTTCTCCACATATTTGTTATTTGACTTTTTCACTCTAGTGTTTGAAGTGGTATCTTGTTGTGGTTTTGATTTATATTTCCTGATGACAATTTTTCAAGTGCTTATTGTTTATTTGCATATCATCCTTGGAGAAATATCTATTCATATTCTTTGGCCATTTTTTAAAATGGGTTATTTGTCTTTTTTATTGAGTTGTAATTGTCTTTTAACACTCTAGAACAGTGGTCGGCAAACTGTGGCTCGCGAGCCACATGCGGCTCTTTGGCCCCTTGAGTGTGGCTCTTCCACAAAATACCATATGCGGGTGCGCACGTACAGTGCAATTGAAACTTCATGGCCCATGCGCAGAAGTCGGTTTTCGGCCTGGGCGAGTCTATTTTGAAGAAGTGGCATTAGAAGAAGTGGGGGTATGTTCGCTGAGGTCGACCCCTCAGATTGAGGACAATTTTAGCAAAGGCCAGCTTAGGAGTACCCTAATTAAGTTAATAACAATGTACCTACCTATATAGTTTAAGTTTAAAAAATTTGGCTCTCAAAAGAAATTTCGGTCGTTCTACTGTTGATATTTGGCTCTGTTGACTAATGAGTTTGCCGACCACTGCTCTAGAACAAGTACCTTAGATATGATTTGCAAATATTTTCTAGCATTCTGTGGATTGTTTTTTTCATTTTCTTGATGGTATTCTTTGAAGCACAAAAGTTTAAATGTTGATGATGTTCTATTGATCTGTTGTTTTCTATTGTTGCTCCTACTTTGGGTATCATATGCCCAATCTCAGGTCATGAAAATTTGTCCCTATGCTTTCTTTTAAGAATTTTATAGTTTCAGCTCTTATATTTAGGTCTTTCATCCATTTAGAGTTAACTTTTCTGTATAAAATGAAATCATCCTTTTGTATCTGGATATCCACTTGTCCCAGCAACATCTGTTGTAAAGATTATTTTTTCTCATTGAATAGTCTTGGTACCCTTGTTGAATAACAGTTGACCTTAAATGTATAGGTTTATTTCTGGAATCTCAGTTTATTCCTTTTGACCTACATGTCTCTCCTTGTGCCAGTAACACAGTGTCTTCATTATTTTGTAGTAGTTTTAAAATCAGGATGTGTGAGTCCTCCTACTTGGTTCTTTTTTAGTTTTTTGTTTGTTTGTTTTTTTTTTTTTTTTTGGTTATTCTGGTTCCCTTTTAAGTCATGAATTTTAGAATCAGGTTGTCAACTGCTATTAATAAAGTCAACTGAGATTCTGATAGGAATTATATTGAATTCATAAATCAGATTAGGATACACTGCTGTCTTAACAATATTGTTTTCTGGTCCATGACAGAGGATGCTTGCCATTTACTTAATTTCAACAATATTTTATAGTTTTCAGAGTATAAGTTTTTCACTTCTTTTGTTATTCCTAAGTATGATATTCTTTTTATGCTATTGTGAATGGAATTGTTTTCTTAATTTTATTTCAGATTGCAAATGAAGCCATCTAGGTCCTTATTTTAAGGGTGGGTTTTTTTTTACATACTACTTAAATCTTTTTTCTTGATATAGATTTATTCAGATTGTTTCTTCTTGAATCAATTTAAGTGGTTTGTGTCTTTCTAGGAATTTGTCATTTCATCTAAGTTATCAATTTGTTGGCATATAATTGTTCATAGTATTTCTTTTAATCTTTTTTCCTGTAGGGTCAGTAATAATGGCTACTCTTTCCTTTCTAAATCTTGGAATTTGAGTCTTCTATTTTTCATGGTCAATCTAGATAAGCATTTGTCAATTTAATTTTTATAATTGTTATAGCTTTTTAACAATTGGCTCTTTTTATTATGAAATGTCCCTCTTTATCTCTGGTAACATTTTTTATTTTAAAGCCTATTTTGCCTAAATTAGTATAGCCACTTCAGCTTTCTTGTGATTGCTAAATTCATGATCTGTCCTTTTCTCTAGAAAACATCATTATATTATTTTCATTTTATTGTTTTCAATCCAGTCTGAAAATCTTTATCTTTTGATCTAATTGCTTAACTTTCTCACATTTAATTTTATTATTGATGTAGTTGAATTTCCATGTTTCATTTTACTTTTTGCCTTATATATGTCTCATGTCTTTTTTGTTCATCTATTCTTTCTTACTACTTTCTTTAGCATTAAGTGAATATTTTCTAATGTAGTATGTTAATTACATTAGTGATTTTTTTCACTATATTATTGAATTATTATTTATTGGTTGCTCAAGGGTTACTATACATCTTAACTTATCAGAATCAGCCTCAGATTTAAACTAGCTTAATTCCAGTGATATACAGAAATATTCCACTTATATAGCTCTACTCCTGTCCCCCTTTTTGTGGCATTATTGTTATATGTATTGCATCTATTAATGTTACCAAATCAATAATACACAGTAACAATTATTACTTTACCACCTGTAGTCACTTTCTTAGCCCAATACAGCTTTGCTTCCACTTTTTCTTTTGTGCTTTGTATTATTGGTAAATATATTATACATATATAACATTTTTATTTGTGACAGGCCCAACAGTATATTATATACATAATTTAATGTAATTATTTTTAAATCTGTAATGAGAAAGGAGAAAATATGTATTATAGTGTTTTTTATAATCAATTAATTACCTTTACAGTGCTCTTTGTTTATGTTGCTTCACATTGCTATCTAGGCTTGCTTGTTTCAGCCTGACGAACTTCTAGTATTTCTTATAGGACAAGTCTGCTAGCAGCCAAATTCTTTCAGCTTTTGTTTATCTGGAAAAGTATTTATTTTTGCTTTATTTAAAAAATAGCTTTGCTGATTGTAGGATTCTTGGCTGAGAGTTTTTTCTCTTTGTACATTTTGAATATGTTATCCTACTGCCTCTGGCCTTTATTGTTTCTGCTGAGAAGTCAGGAAATCATCTTACTGAAGTTCTATCGTAAAGTGTCACATTGTTTTTCTTTTACTGCTTTCAAAGTTTATCCTTGTCTTTGATTTTCAGCATTTTTATCATCCTGTATCTATTTGTGGTATTTAGCTGGAGTAAGCAGTTATTTTCTAAATGTTTTCTGTCTTTCTAGGACAGCCTTTTCTTGGTCCTTTGGCTGAAGAGAGCAGGCTTTCGTTAGGACTTTTCTTTTTTTATACCAGCTCCATGTTTAAGATATCTGAGGCAAAAGAAAACCCAGGGAATTCATTATTATGTTGTTGACGGGTCCCAATATCCCTCACTGATCTGTCTTCTGTCAGAGTTTTATGCTTGTTTTATTATAATGCCTAGTGTTAATTCCTTTATAGAACGTCCATTCCTTAATGTAATTTCATATTTCTCCCCCTTAGTTGTACTTAGTGGGAGAAATAGGAAAAGGTATGTCTACTCCATCTTTCTTGGAGCAGAAATCTGAACCTTTTATCTCTTACAAAGTAATTACTCATTTTCCTTCTACCAGGTACAATGATGGCTACAATCAGTTTTATTTGCCCCCAAATGCCTCATTCCTTCAGTTAGCATTCAGTTTGCTAAATACTGCCAGGAAAGAAACAAACAAAAAATACAAATGAACAAAACAAGCAAATGAAAAAGTCAATCAAACAAAATAGTCAGTTTGCAACTTTAGAGAGAAAAATATATAAAATTGAGCATAAAAGATACTCTTTAGAAAGTTAAGTTAAAATCATTTACAAGTGTCTTAGATGTCTTTATTAAGTTTTGTTTTGATTTTTAATCTTGGGTTTAAAAAATAATAAACTTTTCTTGACTTAGCTGTTGTGGAAGTTAGCCATACATGATATGTAAATTAGAAGAGGTTGTGGAAGCATCAATATTATAACTCTATGATACCAACTTAAAATTTGAAGACCTTGGAGCTTAATAATCACTTCCACTAGAATACATTTTATTAATTATTTTAAACCAAATAAAGTTTCAATGGAAGTGTTTCTTTTAATCCTCCATCTTTAAATATTAACATCCAAGTCTGAATTTAACATTGAATAAGAATTACAAATTTACTTAATTATATCTTTGAAGTTTTTGTTAAATGTGGCCAAATCTCTCTCATTATTTAAAAATATAATTATTTTATTTATTTTTTTCCAAATATTTTATTGAATTTTTTACAGAGAGGAAGGGAGAGGAATAGAGAGTTAGAAACATCGATGGGAGAGAAACATCGATCAGCTGCCTCCTGCACATCTCTTACTGGGGATGTGTCTGCAACCCAGGTACATGCCCTCAACCGGAATCGAACCTGGGACCCTTCAGTCCGCAGGCCGACGCTCTATCCACTGAGCCAAACCGGTTTCGGCAATTATTTTACAACATTACAGATCCCACCAAACTTTTTTCCTAAAAACTATAGACATTTGCTTTCAATTTTAGGATCTTATTTGAAGTATTTGAAGGACAATTAGGTCCCAGGAACAAAACCCAGGCATCTATTCTATCTTCTATTTCTTTCTCAAATCTTTCTGAATTATTTCAACAATTTCCATGATCAAAACTACCACATAAATTTATAATTTCCAAATATCTAACTCTCTTCATGACATTTTTCCTTATGCACTTTCTTTATAATTCCAATTTGTATTTGACCTTTCTGCTTGGATATACTGCAATGACCTCAAATAAAAAATGTCTGAAACTCAACAACTTAGCATTCTCCCACACAAACTAGTCTTCCTCATATTGATTTATCTTTTATAAATAGGAGTACAACCTATTCAGTTTCTCAAGCTGGAAAGTTCAGTGACATGTGTTCCTTTATACCCACCCTGCATTTAAATCAACACAAACTCCATAAGATAACGTAAAATATCTCTTAAATTCAGTCTTTCCTTACAACATGATTCTCATAATTTTTATTATTTCTTCCCTGGAAAGAACTTCTTAGCTAACCTTTCTAATACCAATATTTTCTGACATAGGTTCCTTTTCCATTTGAGTTATATTCCTCAAATAGAAATCTATAATGAAACCATTATCATCAACAACAAATCTCCATATTTGTTGTTCTGTTCAAACTCTGCCTAGCTTCCCAGTAATCACAAGGTACACAAATCAATCTTCATCTATATGCTGTCCAGTTACATTTCCTACTACTCTCTCCTGTGTAGCTGATTTGCCAATGTTAATGAACTCTTTACTAAATCACACACATCACAATCTCTATAACTAAGCTATTGCACATGCTTTTCGTTTGACCTAGAATTCCTTCTCTTTTCAAAGTATTGCTCATCCTATAAGATCAAACTACAAGTCTACTTTCATTGTGAAGCTTTCCTTGAAATCTTCATCCACATTCCACCTGAACTTTGCTGATGCCTTTTTTTATACAATTTTAGTGCTACATTGACCCTTTGATTATACCATGAATTCCTTAAGTGCTGGAACTAAGTCTTAGTTAATATTGTATGTAGCACATAAACAATGTTGAACACTTAATGTTTTGTACAACATTATGAAGGGCAGTAGTACATGAACAGTTAAGGGAATTAGAATTTACTAGGGCCATTGGGGGCAAGAGGGCCTTTTAAAGATGGCAAATGAACAATCTGGGGGCAGGAGGAGGCTTGTTGTTTTTATTTATACAGATTTATAGCTTACTAAATGTTTTGGTTACTTTACTATTGACTATAATTATCTCCCTTTTACCTAATGCAGAAATCAATCACTAACCTTGTAAGGCTGTAGTGTTCATTAATGTATTATAAATGTTTGACTTAATGAAAAGAGATAGCTCTACTGGCAAAGCTGTATGAGTTTAATATAATTCCATGGCTAGTAATTTTCTGACGTGGCTCAGACTCTTAAAAAATCCACACATAGAGTTGAGAGCTGGCACCCCCGCCCCTGGTGTCCCTGGTGAATATTAGCATTCATGAAGATAAAATACCAAACTTCCTGTTTGATGCTTCTTCTGTTTTTAATTTTTCCTTCTTGTTGAACACTGTGTTTTCTGTCTATTTCTTCTTCTTTAGACTGACTGCATGACTTTAAACCATATTTTTCTCTTTGCTGTTGTGTTTCTACAAAAATTGATGTCTGCATGACCACTACCTTGTTTTGCAGGGCTGCACAAGTTGCCTTATCTATTGCTCTTAGAGACAGCCAAGGTCAGGAATGCCTGCAAATTATCATTAAAAACATGAGGATTGGAGCCAGGAACAGGGCAAAATTTGGCAAATGAAGTATTGGATCATGAGGTGAATATTAATATGAGGAGTCTACAATGTAGCCTCTTACATAATATGTGAAATGGTGATCCGGTCTTCCAAAACTGTCTGCCCCGATTCTAATAAAACATCCCATTTTCAACGCACTTGCATTGATTTTTCATAAAAAAATATTGTCTTCTGTCTCAGAAGCATACTAGCTAGTGGAACTCTGAAGTAACTTTTTTCTACTGTATGATCAAGTACCGAAGTGTCTGAAATAAAATAGAACTCTTAAATTTTGGTGGCATTCTCAGATGGAAGCATCATTAATTCAAGACACTGAGCCACTCAGTCTGCCCACTGATGCTGCTTGCATCTCTGGTCTTCAGTAGGAACCAGCTGGCAGGTATTCTGCCTGGCCTTTCTTAAAACTGCAGCCCCACTTTGATCTTTATATATTTTAATCAAACTGAAATCACCAACTGATGACAAATGCCTACCAAACATTGGGCATCATTTTCATCTGTACCTCATCCTTTCTGCCGTACCTCATCCTTTTATTAAGATTGGGCGTCTTGGTTACCGTTATAGAGATAAATTCAGATTGGGATCTTGCTCTGTTCCTTAAGACTTGTCCAATTTAGGCTGCATCAACAGAAACCATAGACTGGGTGGCTTAAACAACAAACATTTATGGAAGTTCAGGAGTCCTGGAGGTTGGAAATCCGAGATCATAGTTGGGTTCTTGGTGAAGGCCCTCTTCCTGGTTTTCAGATAGTCACCTTCTTGCTCTATACTCATGTGACAGAGAGTGAGTGCTTGGTCTCTTTAGCCTCCTATAATGGAACCAATCTCATGATGGGGACTCCATCCTCATGATCTCGCCTAAACTTAATTACCCCCCATAAGGCCCCACCATACCCAAATACCATCATATTAGCGATTAAGGCTACAACATATGGATATGGGGCAGATACAAACATTCTGTCCATAGCAGGACTTGATTGGTGTTACATGTCATTCCTCACTTCTCTATTATGGAGGGACTGCCACTTGTGCCTTTTATTATTGTTTTATTTTAATGGTGTATCTAGGCCCTGTTCTGTAAATATCTTCTCTCACTCCTTGGGTTGCCTTTTCAATGTATTAGCGATGTCGTTCTGGTTTTCCTCTAGTTTTTTGAATAGCTAGCTTCTATCAATCTGGTGGGTTTCACCTCAGATGTAAAGTCCTCAGAAGGATCTTCATTAATCATCTTTTTTTAGGATCCTGTCAATGAAACATTTTAAGGAGAAGGACAGTATGATCAGATGTACAGTTTTAGAAGATCATTCATGCTATTGTGTGTAAATGATAGATAAGAGACCAGTTAACATATTCATAAAATATTCTTGAAGACATCTTGGTTGATCCTGGTTTAAGATAGTTGCAGCAGAGGGAAAAGAAGTAGAGATGGAGCCCAGATATATTTAACAGTGAAATCTGAGACTTGATGGATTAAATGTGAGAGATTGCAAGAGAGGGTGATAACATGACTGCCTTGTAAATTTCTGCGTCAAGTATTTGGGTGCCATTCAAAACCAAACTCCAATTTTGCCATTCCCTGTTCAGCATTTTCAATACTTTCCAAAACCATTTAGGGTGAAATATAAAAATCTTAACTTAGTTCTCAGAAATGTTTCAAGATCTACTTCCTGGTGACATCTTAATCTCACCTCTTGTCACTCACCCGCCAAATGGCTTCATAGAAGCCACTACAAATGACTCGCACTGCATGTGCAATCTGACCACATAGAAAACCTTGGTTTTCCTCATACTCATGCTATTTCCCCTACGTCTTTTTATCCTGCCTAGAACATCCTTCATTTTCTTCTTCTTTAGTTAGATAATTACCCTTAAATTTTTAGGCTTACATCAGTTCTCTCCTCCAGGAAGATGATCACTCTTCCGGTATGATTTAGGTTTTTGAAGCACAATTTGCACAATCCTGCCATTCCATTCTATAATTGTAGGGAAATTACTATTTTATTGTTTCGGTTTTCAATTAGATTTCAAGTTCCATAAAGTCAGGGAACAGATTTCATGTGTACTTGAATTGTTAAGACTTAGCATGTTTGCCCTGGCTAGTGTTGTTCAGTGGTTATATCATTGGCCTGTGCACCAAAGGGACTCAGGTTCAATTCTGGGTCAAGGTCACATACCTTGGTTGCAGGTTCAATCCCTGACTCCTGATTGGGATGCACTGGGGAAGCAACCAATTGACGTTTCTCTCTTTTTCTCTCCCTCCCCTCCCATCTCTCCCTTCTATTCTCTCTAAAACACAGTCCTCAAGTGAGAATTAACCAACAACAACAACAAAAAAGACTTAGCATACATTAGGCGTTCAATATACTATTTCATTGAATAAATGACTTAATGGATAGATTATTAAGCTCTTGATCAGAAAGATAAAACAAGATTTCATGGAATAACCATATGGTTTTGAATTAGATTTCTCACTCTTGAAGCTGCTATAGAATTGAGACAGGCACAGATATTGGCACAGATCAAGCAACAAGTATATATGTCCTGAGTTCCTGCGTGAGTAAATGGTAAATGAGAAGGCAGTAATTCCAGATGGAAAGAAGAGTTTGAATAACAGCAGAGAAGCAGTATGGTACAGAATCTGTTTGGCTAATTTGAGGAGTCCACTTTGGTTGAAGGTTAGGGTAATTGATGGAGATAATGGAAACCCAAAGGACCTCAGGTGGCAGGCTCAGCATTTTAATTTTGGGTTTGTTTATTTGTGTTCTATATCCTTGCATAACAGATTACATGATCGGGTGCTTTGAAGTCATCATTGGAAATTTGGCTCTAACTGAACTGGTGGTATCCAAGGAGATGATCTTGGGTAAATCCATTTCATTTTTGCTCTCTTTACAAAGTTTGATTTTGTTTTTCTGTATCCTTGCAAATGACAGGTTCCCTTGCTTCCATTTCTATCCAAACTCATGTCCTTTGAGAAATATATATTTAAATTTGCAAGAAGATCATTCAAGTTTCTACATATGAGCCCTTGAACAACAGAATAGAAAGCCCAAAGTACTAGTCTCAAATTCCTCCTGGGATCCAAGGTCTCTAGCCCATCATAGGTGCCCACTGTGGATACTCATATGGCATGAAAGGTCCTTCCTCTAAGTGTAAGCAAGAAAGGTGGGGGTAGTACTGAGTTATTGTTCAATAATTTAGTTATATATGTCATTTACAAAGCAAAGCAAAACAAAACAGTATTCAATTATTTTTGCTTTCTATTAAGACTGATGATTCTTCTTTTAAAGTAGATTAGAATATTCCTAACTTCAGGAACCAAGCCTAATTTGCACTTTGTAATCTGTTTATAGTGCCTAATGATGTGTTACATTCCTAAATAAATACATTTCTAAAGAGATTTTTGTGAACTGGTATTTCCCTTAATTTACTCACATGTTGCAGTTATGAAGACTGTCACCAAACACTGACTATAAAAAATAAACCCATGTTTAAAAGGCTTTACTCATTATAATAGTGTATCATTTAAAGTTTATTCTAGCTTCCTATGTACACAGCCTAGTTAAGCATGATCATATCCAAGGGCTTATCTCTATAGAACAGGCAGAAACATTAATGCTAAAATAAAGTACAACAAAGAATATTTTTTGTTTTGGTTATACTAGGCAGAGTTTGAAGAAAAGAGCTGAAATAGGAGTAAGCAATTTCAAGGCATTTTTATTACAATTGTTGGACAACAGAATAGAGAGAAAAACTTGGAATACTGTACCCTCTCTCTCCATATCCTAGCTGGAACCCAGGGGACATTTGGGATTGGGGATTGAAATGCCCTGATGGATGAAGAGGCATCCTGTCATGCTAGTTGGAACCAGACTGAATAAGGTCATTAAGGTTGACACTAAGGGGAGAATTGAGTGATGATGGAGAAGCTGAAAAAGCAAGGGAGCATTTACCACACACAGCTGGTCATTGGTTCCAAAGAAAAGGCAAGAGACTCAGCAAAAATTACTTGTTACTAAACATTTCTTAGGAACTAATCATTCTAGAGATTCATTAAAACTATCTATGCCCATAAATTGTTACATATGTCATCTAAGCCATTCATTAACACAGAAATAAGGCAGAGCGGTTGTTTAGAAAAATGCACAGACATTACATGAAGATCTATATTTTAACAAACAAGAGCTTGTCTTATTTAAGATAGTTTAGAACTATCTACAAGCTATTTAATGAGATTTCTTTTTGCAGGAAACAATACAGTAAATCACTGCTTTCCTTCAATTTTTTCACGCCGCATGTAAAATTTTAACCATCATGGAAGGAGAAAATCTCTGGTCCTAAAATCTCGACAAATGTCTTGTCCACAAATATAGGTAAATGGAAACTACAACCTTTCAATAACAACATTAGTCATGATTTGTTTTCTATTTGTTACAGACTCAACACTGGTAAGTGTAAGATGCTGCAGAGTATTTCTGTGCTTGTCATTTGCTTCGAGGACTAAGAGAGACAAGTTTGAAAGCAATATGTTCTCATCACGAAACAGCTGGAAGTGGCAGCAACCTGATACAGAGCAATCAAGAACTGAAGGTTTATTTTGAATGGGCGGCATTGTCCAACTGCGAGACAGTGAAGCTGAGAATAAGTGCAGACACAATCAATAGAGACTTCAGGGGTGAAGTTACTGAGAACTTGTCTTGTTGCATGTCTTTCTGCTGCCACATTTGCACTGTACCCATAGATTGCAATACTGTCTGTGGAGAAGGAAACAATTCTTCAATTTATTTTTATTCTCTTTTTTATTGCTTAAAGTATTACAAAGGGTATTACATATGTGTCCTTTTCCCCCCCCCCCCGCCCTTGACAGTCCCCTGGCCTCCCCTACCCCCCAGTGTCTTATGTCCATTGGTTATGCTTATATGCATGCATACAAGTCCTTCGGTTGGTCTCTTACCCCCCTCCCTCCTGCCCCCCAACCCTTCCCGGCCTTAATGACAGCTTCTGAGCTGTCACTTGAAAATGCAATGATAAAACGGCCCTTTCAGAAGTAAAAAGTATATTTCAAAGCTCCACTGTATATTGGACAGGGAAGAATGCCTCATCAGTAAATGGTCTTTAATATACATTGCCTCTACAGTAAGCCATCTATTTTATTTACTTATTTATTTTTATTATTTTTTTATTATTGAGAGTAATGCAGATGTGCCTCCTTTCTCCCCACCGCCCCCCCACCACCACCACCACTGGCCACCCACCACCCGGTTCCTACCCCTCATTAGGCCTTCGGGAATTCTATGAAGTTGTAAAAAAGAAAGATCTATTACCTTTGAGACAGCATGGATGGACCTGAAGAGTATTATGCTAAGTGAAATAAGCCAGTCAGAGAAAGACAAGTATCACATGATCTCACTTATATGTGGAATCTAATGAACACAATAAACTGATGAATAAAATAGAACCGGAGGCATGGAAACATGGAACAGACTGTCAAATGTCAGAGGGAAGGGGAGACAGGGAGAAGAAATTAACCAAAGAATGTATATGCATATATGCATTGCCTCTATTGCCTCTGTCATCTATTTTTATATCAGTTGTTCTCCCTTTTCTGTAGTTGTATAGCTGTGGGATAAGTCATTACTTTTATCCTGATCCCTACAATGTAATTATTATTATTTATTTATTTTAATCCTTATCCAAGGATATGTTTATTGATTTTCAGAGAGAGAGAGAGATTGAGAGAAAGAGAAAGATCAATTGGTTGCTTCCCGTATGTACCATGGCCAGGGATTGAACCCAAAACCTAGGTATATGTGCTGACCTGGAATTGAACCTGTAACCTTTTGGTGTGTGGGATTACACTCCAATCAACTGAGTCACCCAGCCCTTTGTTAGTGTTATTATTTGATTGACGTAGATCATAGAAGCTGCTCATTAAATACTGTGGAACAATCTATAATTGCAGCATTTTATATTTGGATATCACTTTAGGTGTTTGCAAAGCACTTTAACATAACTTATTTAATTAAACCTCACTGGAAAACAAATATATTATATGTGTTTTAGGCCTCCTTATTTTATAGCTATATTTCGTGTATCACACACACCTGCCACAGATACATGAAGGCAGACACATGACTACGTCAGCAATGTTTCCCAAACTCATGCTTTGTGCTTTGCTTAGAGTTTCCTTCTGACTATAACTTAAAAAATAAAAACAAAAACCTCCCTCCTCTTTATATTACAAGAAAGACCATTTGATGATTCGGAAATCTGTCCATTGTCGTTTTCTTTTTTGACTCCTATAACTCCAAGGCACTGATGGAGTCAGTTGCCACACGGAATACCAACAGGAATAAGATGAAGTTTTTCACTTAGGTGAGATAAAAATTCATTTGCTTTCTTCAGCTAATCCTTCCCAACTAGCACTCTCACTAGACGATTTCAGTGAAGGGGGGAGGCGGGGGCTGGGAGGGAAGAAGCCACTCATTTTAGAACCTTGGGAGGCAAGCTAAAGCCTGGGCAGGCTCAACCGTTTTTGGAACTGTTCTCATCTGCTTAGATGTGCAACACTCTTTGTCATCTGGTTGCCTTTATATTGCAAAGGGCAGAGGCAAATTATTCAGATCAACATCAGCGGGTCCAGAGTATTGAAATACTCCTCTTAGTGACAATGCCCAGTTACTTTATTTGTTCATGAAGCACTTAAAAATGAGAAAGAACAGCAGGCTTTCAAGAGAGAACAGAGAAAGAGTTGGTCCACAATGCTTTCATTACCAAAAGAGGGTGTTAAAATGCATAGAAATGTTAAATGTCTTTAAAAAAATCAATGAATAGCACTGCCAGTTACAGCTCATACAAGGGATTATACAAGGGAATGGTGCTAAAGTATATAAAGTATTTCAATTATTCCTGCTGAGTGTTAATGCCTTTGAAACTTTGGAAAAGAAACCGGCAAAGGAAGTAGAATATCAGTACTACCACCTACACTCTCCAACAAAAATTATAATGTAGTTGTATGGAAGGAAGTACCTTCTGTGGAACATGGGTTTTATAAAAAAAAGTATGTGCAATCCTGTAGGTTTAACAACTGTCAGATCTGACCAGGAGGCAAAAGAATAATACAATGTGCTGTTACCCATACAGCATTTTTTCTTCTATGAACTCCAGAGCAATGTATGGGTATAACTCAATCTTTTCATGCTGTCATTTAGACTCTTAGCCAGTGTGCTATACCATATCTAGCAACCCAGAAAGTGACCAAGTCTCACTGTAGAAACTTTTAGGGATTTCATTTCTTGTTGTGAGCCTGGGAAACAAGAGGACAGTGGTCCCCAAACTTAGGCAACCCATACACATGGGCAGCGGTCTACATAGAGTGTTGTTACATGTCCCAGCCCCAACACTGTTGCACCCCCACTTACTGCTCTGTCAGGTAACAGAAAGCAGGACTTTAACTCAGTCACTTCTTTGGAAGGCCTAGTGTCTTTACTCAGAAAAGGCAGAGGGTCTATTCCCAAATGAAAATCTGGTGAAGAGGCTATATAAGACTTTCTAGCTTTATACCGATATTTTATTAAAAATGGTTCTATTTAAATTATTTATAGCTCACATCAAGATTGTTACTTAAGGGTTGAGATACTATACTAAAGAACCATTGGGTTCTTATGATATTAGGATTTGTGCAAGATAAAGCTCATTGTTGCCATGGGGACCAGTAAATAGTCTTGATCTGAGGCACTAGTTTCTACTGCCAAGATATGGGTGGGAGACATGGTTCCCACAGACACTGTTTTCTCTAGACTAAAAATACAGTATGATTTCTATTAAAGGGCAAATAAAAAAATCCTGGTGATGTAGCCTAAAGGGGACATACCCTATCATTTTCAGAACAATTAAGCAGTGAGCTCACTATCCGATACTTGGAGATACTTGTATGCAATATTAATTATGTTCATACTCTTTCATGTCAAAGGTGGTGTCACAACCGCAGCTTAATTTTTAATGCTGTTTCACACAGTCTTAAAAAAGAAATCATTTATGGATTAGGACACATTACAGACTTATATTACTTCCTTTAAGGGTTATAATATAAACTTAGCACACTGGCATTAACTCTTTACAAAAGTTGTTTTGGTTTTCGAAATACTGCTCCAAATGGTTGTGATGAATGTAAATTCTATGAATACTCCCTTTAAGACCTCTGGTCAAGAAATCTAAAGCTTTCACAACATTTCCATGAAATCTATTGTTGAATAGCATGTCAACATAAATATAATCAATCCTTCAATTAATTTATAGGGTGCTGTAGAGTTGGCAAAATGATTTCACCACCAATCTTTTTGCTTGATGTACTTCACAATCTTGTGAGGTAGACAGTACTGAAGATACATTACTAGTCCCCTTTCATATGATGGGATTGAGAATTAAAAAGGGTCAAATGCTGCCAAAATTACATCAATAACAATTGTGAGATTGAACACCAGGCTCCCAAATTAAAACTACTCTCTCTAGTTTATTGTGGTGCTAGGGAAAGGACATACTTTATCTCGTGTAATTACTCTTTTAAACTCTATCATTACATCATCAAGACACATGGATTCGGTTCTGAAACAATTAAAGCTAAAATAGCATCTGAATTATTGTCTGAAAATCTGTTAAACTAAAAAGCAGTTCAATAAAATTTTCCAATGGCTGTGGCTGGGTATCCTCATGGTGCTATAAAGGGTATTTATTTTAAGAACATTTGACACATATTGAAAGGAACTAATTTTCAGTTCATTATAAATCCTGCCTAGATCAAGTTTTACTGATTTTTCCACTTAAAGGGTAGATTTCCTTCCTATTCTCATTGCCCTTCCCTCCCATGACCTCTTTTGGCTTGTCAGCCTTATTAAATTTATCATTGCACAATTTAACCCATATTTTTTTCATTACTTTGATGGATGTCAAGGTAGAATAGTCAGGTTTAAAAAAATATGATCCCTCATACTGTCATTCTTTAAGGTATGTTCTTTAGGTAGAATATTTGCGGGGCTGTTTCCAGTTTCACGTTGGTGTAATTCATCAAGGGATCAACATTAAATAAGGCATGTGCATATTGATTGGGAGCTCTGAAGCACATGTTTGCCTCTTAGACATCACTCTTTTTCATGCGGGCTCATTCCTCCCTGGTCACCATTTATAAAAGCTGTCACTTGACTTGATAAGGAACTCATTTTATTCAACTGCCTGCTGGTTCCTACTCCCCCGGTCCCCAGAGTTAAGTGTGTCCTGTCTCTATCAGCTTCCTTATCATCTTACCTTTCCTGCCTATGAGCCGCCCCCAGGACCTTCCACAATTTTTCTCCATAAGCTATAGAGTTGGCTTCTTATGTTTGCAACCAGAGAATCCTGCCTGCTACAGAAGAGTAAAAAAAAAAAAAAAAGTGTTGTAATTAGTGCTGTTTCCTCATTTGAGCAATAACCAAATAATTTTGTCATGAAGCATTCTTTATTATGGCAATATTATACTTTCCTTAAATTACTAACATTCATTCACTGAGAGGGTATACATTTTGCTTGAATCTCACAATATTTTTCACAGGCTGTGTTTACCCCCTTGTAGCGAATGGGAGGCAAGTGAAATTTGTCTGTTTACAAAAGCTCCCTACGATCTTTATCTTTGGAGTAGTAGTTCCCAAACCATAGCAGACACACTCATTTAGATGGCACAGCATTGACCAGGCTCATTTAGGAGACAGAGAAACTTCAAGTACTGGTTGTCTAGGTAATTTCTCTAGGTCAAGCACAGAAGTCATTTGGCCTTTCTCCAAAGTAGGAGTCTGTCTGCTCTGCTAATTAAACCACCCTAATCAGATCAATAACGGCTCTTATCTGCAGTGAGGCAGGTAAGAAATCTATTCCAAAGTGGTGGATGAGTTGCTTTTCCCTCCTACCTGCTGTCTACTAATGTGAATCCTAGCATAACAGACACAACTTGGCAAAAGGTAAGTGTACCAAAGCAAAAACCATACTCTTGGGGAGTTCATTTATTTCTGACAGACGCTAGGATTTCCTTCCCTCAAAGATCATCACTGTGAAGTGCCTTCCTCACTTTGAAATCTTGAGGAGCAGAAACTGTGACAAAGGGGTGAGAATGGGTGGCTTTTACCACCATTGCCCCTAGAGGTTAAAGGTTAATTTATCTCTCCTGCTTCTGTGAATTTCTGGTAAGCACAGTTCCCTGGAAGTCCATGTTCAGTCTAAAACAGATAGTGAACACAAGCATAATCATATCCACTCTTTATCAATTGCATATATCTTCCCTTCTCCTTCTTAACATGTTAAAGGAGAGATGATGAGAACTTATGGGAAAATAAACATTCTTATTTTCTCTAATCCAGTCTGCCTGTCCTTCTGTGTTCTCTGTTCAGTAATTATTAACTCAGTTTGGGGGACAAGTTTTCCAACTAGTCTCTATATGCCTACTGCCTGGAGTTCTTCCTATTTCTTCTCCGCATGGCCTCCAATATGATCTTTACCAAGCTTGAATCTGATTGTATCAGTCCCTTGACTGATCTTTCAGTGGCTCCCTAGAGCTTTGTGGTTACTCTCAAATTCCCTAGGTTGGTACAAGCTCCTTCATGATTTGCCACCTGCCTACTTCTTCTGGCTCATCTTCATCCCTGTCCCACAGGGATGCTCTGGTCATATAAAAAAACATTGCCTCTGTCCTCAAGGATTTCACAGCTGTCGTTCTCTCTACTTAAAACCTTAGATTTTTCTTTCTACTTGTTTGATTCTCATTCTTCAAGACCAAGTTCTTAAAAAGAAGCCCTCTCACCTCTTAATGATGAAGATGTTTTTTCCTCTAGAGCACCCTTAGTGGCTCTTTCAACACCTGTCATGTAAGATCACCCTTATTGGTTATGGCTCTGTGTCTCCCAGTAGATGTAAAGCTGTGAGGGGAAAGAGTGTGCCCCTTGGTCTTTACTTGCCCCGGTACCTAGATGTGTTCATGAAGGTAGAGAGCAACCAAACTTGCCTTCGGAATTAAAGAAGTGAAAGGAGTCATTCAAGCAAGTAGATGGATGATGTAAAAAAAAATATATCTAAAGTTGGCCAGAAAGGCAGACTAGCAAAGCATACTTCCCCTCAAACAGCTCTTTCTAGCTCTTTGTCTCCTTTTGCAAGTTCATCTCCAATCTTTCCATCCTGATGACACACTTTTCAAGCCCAGGCTGCTGATCATAAACTCTCTCCAGCGCTCTAGGAGAGACTCATTTCCCTTTGTAATAAGCATCTATTGGGCATCATGTACTCTTGCTTAACCAAGCTATATTACTTCCCTGAACCAATTAACTCAGAATTTCCTTCCCTTCTGATATGTTTTTCCGAATGAATTAGAAAAGAGAGCAAATTCCTACTAGTGCCCTTGTATCTAAATATGCAACTCAGCAACCAGTCCTTTGACTCCAACTTTGGGCAGCTCCATCACTTCACTCGGCCATGGCATACAGAGGAAAGAATGGGAGGTCCAGGATGAGAGACCTGAGTGGGAACCCAGTCTCCCCACTTTCTACCAGTCATGTACGGTGTGTTACCTTCCTTTATAAGGCTTAGGATTTTTTTCCAGAAAGTTGTGGATTGTAATATTCTCCATATACAGTTTAATATTAACCTTTGCCGGATTGATAGCAAATTCTCTGTAGATCAATAGTAATTATGTATGATCATAATTTATGTTTCAATGGATATTGGATATGTTGAATTTCATTTAGCTTTATATTCCTAGGTCATAGAGTTTTCAATATGTAAATCAAATGAAATAGAGTATGTGAGTGGTAGATAGTAAAAAGGTATTTTATTGCTGTTACAATAATGTTAATGTATATATTGATGTCAATATTGAGATTATTTGATATCTTGATTGGGAAGGTTCTATTATTGCCCTTAAAATATAATTGTGGACATAAATATGAAAAACAGCAAAGGATTTAGGCCTGGGCATTTGCCTATATTGTCCTCCCCTTTGTCCATTTGCTGCATCCTTTGCCATTATTTACAGAGGATTCTGTAGCCCCCTGTTGGAGTTCTCTGTGTTTTTATTTTTGCTCCTGTCTGGCCCACATCATCATTTAGAAAACTTAATTAGACTGACTTCTCTGGTTTACTAAGTTCAATCCCCATGGTTTATTAATTGTGTAAACCTTTCTTTTTTATTCTGATTATTCTCCATTTGCCTCCCTAGATCCATTGTTCCCTGTTTTATATCTTGCTCAGTGGCTTGGGAAATTGACCTCAAGAACACAACCACCTGGATTTACTTGCCCTCTGGCTCAGTCAATGGGAGGCACTGGGAAGACATTGAAGGCTGGGAGAAGAGGTAAATTAGATTAGTTCCTCCTGCCACCAGCTCATTACCTTCCTGGCCATAGTTCTGGCAGAGGCTGCTCTCATGTCCACACCTTCTGTTGGACAGACCCACACACATAGCTCTATTGTTCATTAGGTTCATTAACACTATTCCTTACCTTTATCTTTTTATGTTTAGGGTGGTAGAAGCTTCCTGATATCAAAGTTCCTGAGTGCCCCATATATTGTTTTTGGTCCTTAGAGCCTGCCACAACATCTATAAAAAGTTCCTTCACAAAATTATTTCAGTTAAATCTTTCCCGTTGGGATCTGCTTAATTCATTTCAGTATATCCGTAGCACCAGGAAAAAGATTTGCTTATTGGGATTTGGCTCAAGGACTTACAATGGGTGAGGGGAAGAGATTACTCACTAAGTGATGAAATGGAGTTCTACAGTGGCAATTTCATAAATGCCCAATTATAACTGGCTGGTCAATTCATGGTTGAATCATCGAAATGTTTATTGAAACATAGAATTAGTCAGGCCATGGAGATAAGAGATAAAACATAGCCAATGTCCTTAGTAATTTTCATTTCAGTATAGAATAAAGATGCATAACTCAATATTTAAAATGTATCAATAGTAAATGCCCATTGCTAAGAGAACCCAGAGGAGGAAAACCCAATTTAATCTAACTCTTGTAGATGAAACCAAAAGATGAGGTGGAGGAAAGGTGATTATTTGAGTTGAGCACAAAGCATGCCTTGATTTATCTTCCCTCACCATCTCTCCTGTTGCAGCCTTGGTGATCAGAGCCTAGTCCTAGAACCACCTGTTTTCTCCTGGACTGCTGCAAAGGGCCTGCTATAAAGTAGCAGATGATCTTTGCTTTCAATTCCCCAATCCATTTTCTACATTGAGCTCAGAATATTCAAATGCAAATCTGAAATAACTATCTGTTTAAAAATATCTAATAACTTCCAACTTAGATTTTCTAATTTCCAGTCTATAAGGTCTTTAGGAAAAAGAAAAACTATGCCTAATAAGTCTTTACTTGGACTGGTTTCTGATCTTATCACCAACTTTATCTATGGCTACTCACGCATTCTTTCTCTTTAAAAAAATATAATTTTATTTATTTCAGAGAGGAAAGAAGAGGGAGAAAGAAACAGAAACATCAATGATGAGAATCACTGGTTGGCTGCCTCCTGTATGCCTCCCATTGGGGACCAAGACACAACCTGGGCATGTGCCCTGACTGGGAATTGAGCTGTGACCTCCTGGTTCATAGGATGATGCTCAACCACTGAGCCACACCAGCCAGGCACCCTTTCTCTCTTTTAGTTTTAACCTATATATCCTTCTTTTCGTTCCTTGAAACATGTTATTATCTTCCCACTGCAAGACCTTTGCACATGCCGTTCCAACATTAAGGTTCCTCTGAACCTCCTGCCATTTATCTTAGTAACTTTTATTCAAACTTTAAGCATTAGCTCAAAAATCACTTCCTTGAGGAAGCTACCTCTGAACATTGCCAGGCCAGGCAAGGCTTCCCAATATATGCTTCATAAAACCATATAGTTACTCATTATAGTATTTATCCCAATTCACGCCTTGAGCACTGGTATGATTGCCACCATCCTGTATCGTGTGTTAGTGGTTCTCAACCTGTGGGTCGCGACCCCTTTGGCAGTCGGACGACCCTTTCACAGGGTCGCCTAAGACCATCCTGCATATCAGATATTTACATTACGATGCATAACAGTAGCAACATTACAGTTATGAAGTAGCAATGAAAATAATTTTATGGTTGGGTCACAACATGAGGAACTGTATTTATTTATTTATTTATTTTTTTTTATTGCTTAAAGTATTACAAAGGGTATTACATATGTGTCCATTTTCCCCCCCCGCCCTAGACAGTCCCCTAGCCTCCCCTATCCTCCAGTGTCTTATGTCCATTGGTTATGCTTATATGCATGCATACAAGTCCTTTGGTTGATCTCTTACTCCCCTACCTCCTGCCCCCCAACCCTCCCCGGCCTTCCCGCTGCAGTTTGACAATCTGTTTGAGGCAGCTCTGCCTCTGTATCTATTATTGTTCAAAAGTTTATAATGGTCTCTATTATCCATGAATGAGTGATATCATGTGGTATTTTTCCTCCATTGACTGGCTTATTTCACTTAGCATAATGCTCTCCAGTTCCATCCATGCCGTTGCAAATGGTAAGAGTTCCTTCCTTTTTAGAGCAGCATAGTATTCCATCGTGTAGATGTACCACAGTTTTCTAATCCATTCATCTACTGATGGGCACTTAGGCTGTTTCCAGATCTTAGCTATGGTGAATTGTGCTGCTATGAACATAGGGGTGCATATATCCTTTCTGATTGGTGTTCCTGGTTTCTTGGGATATATTCCTAGAAGTGGGATCACAGGGTCAAATGGGAGTTCCATTTTCAGTTTTTTGAGGAAACTCCATACTGTCTTCCATAGTGGCTGCACCAGTCTGCATTCCCACCAGCAATGCACAAGTGTTCTTTTTTCTCCACATCCTCTCCAGCACTTGTCGTTTGCTGATTTGTTGATGATAGCCAGTCTGACAGGTGTGAGATGGTACCTCATTGTTGTTTTGATTTGCATCTCTCAGATGATTAGTGACTTTGAGCATGTTTTCATATGTCTCTTGGCTTTCTGAATGTCCTCTTTTGAAAGGTGTCTATTTAGGTCCTTTGCCCAGTTTTTGATTGGATTGTTTATCTTCCTTTTGTTAAGTTGTATGAGTTCCCTATAAATTTTGGAGATTAGGCCCTTATCAGATATGACATTGGCAAATATGTTTTCCCACACAGTGGGTTTTCTCGTTGTTTTGTTGATGGTTTCTTTTGCTGTGCAGAAGCTTTTTATTTTGATGTAGTCCCATTTGTTCATTTTTTCTTTAGTTTCAAGTGCCCTAGGAGCTGTATCAGTGAAGAAATTGCTTCGGCATATGTCTGAGATTTTGTTGCCTTTGGATTCTTCTAGAATTTTTATGGTTTCCTGTCGTACATTTAAGTCCTTTATCCATTTTGAGTTTATTTTTGTGTATGGTGTAAGTTGGTGGTCTAGTTTCATTTTCTTGCATATATCTGTCCAATTTTCCCAACACCATTTATTGAAGAGACTATCTTGGCTCCATTGTATGTTCTTGCCTCCTTTGTCAAATATTAATTGAGCATATTGGTTCGGGCCGATTTCTGGGCTCTCTATTCTATTCCATTGATCTATATGCCTATTCTTGTGCCAGTACCAGGCAGTTTTGAGAACAGTGGCTTTGTAATACATCTTGATATCTGGTATTGAGATCCCACCTACTTTGTTCTTTTTCAGGATTGCTGCAGCTATTCGGGGTCTTTTTTTATTCCAGATCAATTTTTGGAGAGTTCGTTCTAGATCTATGAAGTATGCCGTTGGTATTTTAATGGGAAATGCGTTAAATTTATAGATTGCTTTGGGTAGTATGGACATTTTAATGATGTTGATTCTACCAATCCATGAACACGGTATGTTCTTCCATCTGTTTATGTCTTCCTCTATATCTTTTTTCAACGTCCTGTAGTTTTCTGAGTAGAGGTCTTTTACCTCTTTAGTTAAGTTTATTCCTAGGTAGCTTAATTTTTTTGGTGCAATGGTAAACGGGGTTGTTTTTATAATCTCTCTTTCTGAAAGTTCACTATTGGTGTATAGAAATGCCTCAGATTTCTTGGGGTTAATTTTGTATCCTGCTACATTGCCAAATTCATGTATTAAGTCTAGTAGCTTTTTGATGGAGTCTCTAGGGTTTTGTATGTATAATATCATGTCGTCTGCAAATAAGGACAGTTTTACTTCCTCTTTTCCAATTTGGATGCCTTTTATTTCTTCTTCTTGCCGAATTGCAATGGCTAACACTTCCAGTACTATGTTGAACAGGAGTGGTGAGAGGGGGCATCCCTGTCTTGTTCCTGTTCTTAGGGGAAATGGTGTTAGTTTTTGCCCATTGAGTATGATGCTGGCTGTGGGCCTGTCATAAATGGCTTTTATTATGTTGAGGTATGATCCTTCTACTCCCGCCTTACTGAGAGTTTTTATCAAAAATGGGTGTTGAATTTTGTCAAATGCTTTTTCTGCATCAATTGATATGACCATGTGGTTTTTTTCTTTCAATTTGTTTATGTGATGTATCACGTTTATTGATTTGCGGATATTGTACCATCCTTGCATCCCTGGGATAAATCCTAGTTGGTCATGGTGGAGGAACTGTTTTTAAAGGGCCAGAAGGTTGAGAACCACTGCTTAGATCCAGTGCTGTGCAAATGGTAAGAACTCAATAAATAATTTTTGAATAAATTTGTGGAAGAATATGAAAAAGATCCAGTCTGAGGAAGCTTTGGGCAGGAGGGGAATGTGCACATCATTTGGAGTGATGAAAACTGAGACTGGGAGAGGACTACAAAAGCCAAATCCTGAAAGATCTTAGATGCACAATAAATTTGGACTTACTCTTGAGTGTGATAAGCAACCATTATTTTTTCTGTTTTATGCATGGACTTTTTCAGGTTGAAAGAATAAACTGGTGCAGCAAGAAGCGGAAGTCAATCAGATGGCTTTAGAAGTAAATGCAATTACCTGGCAGAGAGATATTAAGAGCATACACTAAAGTAATGTTTCTCAACTGCTGCATATCATAATCACCTACATCAAATAAAGCTCACAGAGGGCCAGGCTCCCTGGAGTAGGACAGGACGTAAACTTCCACCTTTATATATTACCAAGTTCCCCAGGAGATTCTGATACCCATACACTTTAGAACCACTGAAGTAAAGTTAAGGCAGTGAGATGTAAACTTGATGATAAAGTCGAATGATTAGATATGGGGGAGGGGCACAAGTGAGGAATCCACATTAACTTTCAGGTTATTGGGTACAAGGACCAGTTCTCCCATTGCCAAAGATGGGGAGAGGTTATTAGCTCTGCATCTTCATTATTGGGCTGAAAGTCAACTGCATTCTCCTCATTTCATTGGTGTCTGTTTTGTAGAAAATGTATCCCAGTAGGTCAGTGCAAAGTTGGAGCCAGGTTTCCCGCCTGACCTGACAGAAGAGATTATAACAGAACCCAGATTTTCTAATTTCCAGTTTATAAGTTATTAAAAATCACAAGTGATAAATTAAATGCATCTTAGAGCATATATTTTTCCCTCTACGTATTAAGATTTTTTTAAAAATTTTGTTAGTGTATTTGCCCATTTGTTGCCAAATCACTTGTGATTCATAGAAGTTTAGTATTGACACCCAAACTCTGGATATTAAATATTGAGAAAGATCAACTGAGAAAGTGTTTGTTCATCATCTAAATTTGAAGAACTGCCACCACAGACTTGCATGGTGCTAATATTTGCTGATTTTTAATGTAACATTAAAAACATTTTTTAAAAAAGTGTTTTGCAGATTTAATATTAATTTGACATCATTTTAATGCCCAGAGAATGGTGGCTTTCCTGGAATTGGACTTTAATATTAAATATAAGATTGGGCAACAGCCAGGAGCAGGAATCAGGTAAGACCCAAAAGACGCAATGGTCTGTCTTGTTAATATTCCCGTGTCTAATTTTACTACACAGGATAATTTACCCTAACTATATTTTTAAGTAAATTATTAAAATATTCCTTCATTTGTCACAGATGAGAGACAACCTGGAATCGTAGAAAAGGCTTGGGTTCTAGTCTAGACCCTCATAGCCAACTCTAGGACCTTGGGCTAATCACATAACCTTCTTTGCAAGTCAGTTCCCTCATTTTTAATATAATGGGAATGACTAGGCTCTCAAATCCCTTTTGTTTCAACCACTCTGTGATTCCAGGTTCTATCAAATGAGCATCTCTATAGTTTTTAATAGAAATGTGATTTAATTTGTGAACATCTGTTACAGTCTATAACATATTTTGCCAAGTACTTGACCTTAATTTTGCTATAGACATCAGATGTTCCTTCACAGAGTATGCTCTGTATTTTACTGAGGGAACATCAATTATGCTTGTGTCTTGAGTAGTGTCAATCTGACTCAAAAAGATGCCAATTTGTTAACATTGTTATTAAATGACTTCTTAATTAAGGTCGTCAATACCACCAATGATAGTTTACTGCTATTTTAGCATTAGAAATTACATAAGCATCTCATTTACATATTTATTTTTATACTCTTGCAAAATAAAAGTCTTTTTGTTAAAGGCAGCAAACTTTTTTTCCAAATTAACATGGATTCAAAAATAATTCTGTTGCATGCATATTAACACACTAATGAAATATACTGCTGTTTCATTTCTATTAATAAATAATTTTTCCATTACTAGTTGTTACTATATCTATTATTAATCTACAAACTTGCTTTTTTCCATGGGAAATTTTTATTTTTATGGATTCCTAACTATAAGAAGAGTTTACTTGGGCAATGCATTTTCCTCAATTTCTGCATCCTTGAAATTAAGGAAATATAAATATTTTTTTCAATATTTGCCTTCACAATTTGCAAAGAATATAGATCATGAAAAGAAAAAAAAATGCCCCCTTCTGTGGTTAGTTATTAAGCCAAGGCAAATCTTTGATTCCAAGAGGAAAAAAGATAACAAACAAAAAAGCAAGCAAAAACCCATCAGACTCTGCACTTCTGTGCTTCGTCTCTGTGAGTCTCCATTTTCCAATCTGTGGATGAAGGTGGGGAAGGGAGGGAATAGTAATCATCTTGTGAAATGTACTGAAAATTGTGCGAGATGACAACAGTATTGATAGTTACTGTTAGTAATATGATTAATTTAACATGCAGAATAAAGGTACATGTAAGAGGGTTCCCTAGGCCCAGGCTATGTTATGATTGCATATTAGAAACATATTTGTTTTATCTCCTGCTCTTTCCTTTATAGTGAGTCAGACAAGTGTCAGTAGGCAAAGTGGGCTTTCTCTCAGCTGTCTTACTTCTGTTTCCAGGTCTGTATTGTTGGTCATACTTGGTCATATATTTTCAGCTTCTGGGAATCAACAGTTGATTTTCTCTCCCAATATAATTAAACTTTTTTAAATGAGTTTTTTGTTGTGGCTTTTTTTTATATATAATGTCCCGATTTCTTAGAATCCTTTGATTATTCCATAAAGAAAACTTAAAAGTGCCATCAAATATGTATGCTTACAAGAAATAAATACTTTTAATATTTTGCAAAGTAAAGTCTAGAAAGCATATGAAGGTATGTATTACCTTTCTCTTGTTCTTTTCCCTACTGTACCACTGTCTGCTCTAGTCCCTAGCTCAGGGCAATCTCTGACCTTAGCCTGCCTGCACTGGCTGCCACTTGGGGTCTTCCCTTCCATGGAGCTGTTTCTGTGATGTTAGTGCTTAGCGAGTCCAGGTACCTCATGGAGAGGAGTAGAGACAAGCGAGAGAGAAGGAGAACAAAAATATCCGTTTGCATTGTACTTTTCAAAAGCACAAAATGTCTTAAAGATGACCTCTTAAAGGCTCATTATATCACTCTGTGGTCTGGCTGGGGCAGAAACTGCTATCTCCATGGTAAAGACATTGAAAGGTTAAGGGTGAAATGGGCTGTTCAAGGTCATGCAGCTTGGAAGCATCCCAAGTCAGTGTTAGTCTGTATCTGTGAAGGCAGCTCTAGGATTCTTTCCACTTGTTCATTCCAACATCTCTATTCTGGGACTATTATCAGGAGTCCCTGCCCTCGCCTCTGGGAAATCCCGCATTCACTCAAGGGCTTCCTGGGGGGCTCTGATTACAAAAAAAGGAGAAACCCGAAAGCTTTGCTCTGATGATAACTGAGAATGTAACAGCCTATTAAAATAAGATGTAAGAATTTAGGAGGATGTGTATCTTCTCAAAAGCAGAGTAATTAATACTGCCAGAAGCTTCCCCCACAGCAGGCATGAGAAGAATAATAGCAGTAGGCAAGTCATTCGGTTTCTATAGCGGTGAATCCAGAGGGAAAGGATGGGGTTGGTACATTATCAATATTCACTGATTTTCATGCCATAAAAATAACATAGTACTAATTGTGGAGGACAAGATACTAAAACCCTTTTGAGAATTGCAGTGACAGAGGTATGAGTTTGGACTTTGGACCAGAGACTTTAATGGCTCTGGATTCAGACTGACTAGAGCTCCTTATAAGACTATAGCTAAAATAAAATGAAATAAGATACAAAAATTTTTACACAGTATCATGTATATGTGTTAAAAACAATTGGATGAATGAGATCAAAGCAATGAGAAAATGCCCTTGGATTTCAAGGAAATAAAAATTAATAGTTCAGAACAGTAAAAATTAATTATTTTATCAGTAAATAAGCCAGCCTCATATTTTAGAATTTTTCATTTTATAAAGGTGGTCCTAAGTCTCAGATTATATTATAATCCTTTGTTAATTAAATAAGAAATATAAAGGCCTATTTCAGGCCAATGAAGTCTGAATCTCTAAGGGTGGGTTCTGGGTGGTTGGTTTTGAAAGCCCTCATGGGGACCCAAACATGGCCACAGTTGATAAACACTCATCCGTACCATCAAGTGTCTTGGGTAACAACCATGGTAAGCTTCCTGTGGGTATCTATTCAGGGCCAATGATAATGGCCCATTGGTTCGTGCCCTCCTTTCCTTTACGTGATGGCTCTATTCACAATCCTTCAGTTTTCTGAAGAGGAGCTGAGGCAGACACAGCAGCCTGCCGTGTCCCTTGCAATGGTAAGTGAGGAGTAAGAAGTAATGTGAGGACTGACTGGTCCAGAGCCTGTGTCTTGCAGCTGGAGGGAGGAAACCAATGTAGAGGCTTCTTACTGTTTGATTACAAGTTGCGGTGACTGTTTCTTGATTTTTTCCTTATTACTCCAGCCTTTCCTGTCTTTTTTCTTTCACTTTCTCTTCTCAGGAAAAAAAAAATGTACTTGCTTGAGGATAAGGAAGTTAAGCTGACATAAGAAAGTTAAGCTGACATGGATTTTATGTCAGCTAGTTTTACCAGCTCCATTTTGATTTTTGGATTCATAACCATTTTGAAGTGGCTATAGTCTCCAATGATCATTCTACAACTGTCTATTTCTCCCTCCAATTTTGGCCATTTTTACTTCATATATTTTGATGATCTGTCATTACATGTTTAATTGTTATATCTTTTTGCTGTGTGGAAACTTTTAATATATATAGTGTCCTTCTTTATCTCTTGTAGTTTTTTATGATTTAAAGTCTATGTTGATGAAATCAATATAGCCATCCCTACTCTCTCTGGTTACTGTTTGCATGGAATATCTTTTCCCTTCCTTTTGCTATCAATTTGTTTCTTTGGATCTAAAGTGAGTGTCTTATACACCACATATAGTTGGACCATTTTTTTATGTCCGTTCTGCTAATCTTTATATTGGATAGTTTAATTCATTTACATTTAAAGTAATTATTGATGAGGAAAAATCTACTTCTGTCAATTTGCCATTTGTTTTCTCTATACCTTAAAGCTTTTCTGTCTCTCATTTTCTGCATTACTGTTTTCTTTGGTGTTTAGTTGACTTTTTCATATTGAAGTGTTTAAATTCCTTTCTCATTTTCTTTTGTTTATATTCTGTAGCTATTTTCCTCATGGTTACCATGGGGATTGCATTTAATGTTCTAAAGTTATAACACACTATTTTGAATTCATACCAGCTTAACTTCAATATCATACAAAATGTCTGTTACTCTATAGCTTCATCCCTACTCCTTTTGGTTGTTGGTGGCATGAAATTACGTTTTTATGCATTGCATGTCCAAAAACATAACCTCATAATTATTTTAAATCCATCAGTCTCATAAATTATGTAGAAATCAAAATTTGGCGTTACACATCAAGATTAGAATATTACTAGATTTTAGACTAATAATTGTCTTTTTAAAATGCATTAGTATCATAAATCATGTAGAAAACAAAAAGTCAACTTATAAACTGCACAATTGTTGCTGCAGTAATACTTAGGAGAAGGTTAACTATGAAGTACTTGAGGGCGCTAGAGGCTACTAACAGGTCACTGTACATTCAAGCTTGGGGTTTGAGAGGGAGCCAAAGTAATGGAGACACACCAGATAAAGCAGAGTGTGGTTAGAATGGCAAGATAAGGTAGTCAAGGGCAAGATTCCAGTGGAGGAGTATTCATGCCAGACTTTAGTGAGGTCTTATCTTTAATGAATATCCTACGTTCAGAGTTTAGTAGGATTTCTACAGGTTTGACTGAATGAATTATCTTCTGACTCACCCTACATTAATCATATTCTACATATGTTTGAATCTCTGAGAAAACAATGGTTTTAATTGGTAATATATTATACTTTCTATTTTTAAAAAATATTAAAGTACTTGGGCAGCAGTGATATGATTCTCAATAATAATAATAATTTTAAATGTGTACTAGAAATAAAATGGTAGGGGCTATATTTAAAATCCTATAAAATAAGAACAGTTCATATCCTTATTTTACAGATAAAGAGCATGACACTTAGTTTAATAACTTGGGTTCAAATTCAGGTTCCATAGCTCCAGATCCCAGTCTCTCACGCAGTGATTTAAAATAATAATACTAAGTTTTTAAAAACAACATGACTGATGCCTGGATCCAACCCCAGAGATTTGGTTTTAATTGCCTCAAATGACGCTCAGGCATGGATCCTGAAAGTTCTCTGGCAACTCTCACTGCAGCAGGAGATGCAAACCATTGCTGTAAACCTTGCTGCTTCTATTCGGGAGAGGACATCCCATCCTACAATCTCAATGGCTCCCCCTGGAGTTCAACACAGATAGTGCCCATAGAATTTTGCAGTGTGGCAGCTTTGCTTCAACACGAATTCATTCTCTGAAAAAGCCTTCAAATCCAAAACGTTTAATATGTATAATTAATTAGAATCCTTTGCTTGTATTAAAGCCATCAGAGTCTGGAATGTGTTTTAACTCTTTTAGGATTATATGATCATTTAAAAAAATTCTTTATTGTTTAAAGTATTACATATGTCTCCTTTTTTACCCATTGACCTCTCCCTGGCCACTCCCACCCCCCAGCCTTTGCCCTCTCCCCCTAGTGTCTGTGTCCATAGGTTATGCTTATATGCAAGCATACAAGTCCTTTGGTTGATCTCTTATCCCTCCCTCCACCTTCTCCTTATATGATCAATTTTAGCAATATGTTTATGAAGAATAACCACAATCAACATATTTATTTGATTGAATATAAATATAATCAATGAATAAAATCACGGATCCAGAATCCTTTAATTTTTGAAATGGAGGGCAATGCCACAGTATTATTATCCACTGTGTTGCTGTTGGGGGAAGGTAGGAATAATGCAGCCATCTAAGGAAGGGAGTTAAATTAAGAATAATGTCAATTTCAATCCTTGCCATCTCTCACTGCTTTGGAAAACCTCTAGATTCACTTATTCATGTGAGAACTTCCAGAAGTTGACCAACCAGAAAGGACCAGGGTCCTCTTGAAAAACAACAATAAAATCAAGAGACAGAGCTAGGCTGAAAGTCTGGACAGAGTGGTCTGTGTTGTGATCCTGGGAAGGCCTTGTGTCACCCTGAGATGCCATCTTGCAGATTCTCAAATGAGGCGGAGGGAAGGAAACCAGAGCAATGCAAACGGCAGCTTTTGTGGAAAGAGACTGGGCCCCAGTGACAGACTGTTCAGACTCTAGCCCGATACTTGACTAGCCATGTGACCTTGGCTAAAATAATGAACCTCTCTGAATACACTTGCTCTTCTAAGAGAAAAGTGGTCATATTTCTGACACAGAGTTTACGTGTACTCCTACATGTGAAAGTGCCTAGCTCTGAGCCTCTTTACTGATTTCTCCTCCACGTTGGCCTTGAACGAAAGACCATGGTAGTGAAAGCAGCGTGTCCAGGAATGGCAGCCACGGTGGCGGCAAGTCAAAGAGAGGGTGAAAATAAGGTGAAGTGGACACAGAGCACGGGTGCACTTGAAGGCTCCATTATAGTCACAGTCACACAATCCGTTCTACCTGTTTGCACCACTGCAGTGCTGCAGCCTCTGTCTTACCCGCCTGGGAATAATTCGGCGTGCCCTGCTTTCAGCGGGATCAGCGGGATACTCTGTATGGCCTCCTCAGGAAGAGCATGAGCTACAGTCATTTCATTTTCGAATGCTGCTGCCAGAGTTTTCATTTAATTAAGAAAGCTGACCTTTAGAAAGAGAGTTTATTCCCACCCCCTTCCTTTAGCTAAGCTTGCTATGATCCTTATGGAAGCTGAAAATCTGGTGGAAAAGAGGGCCAAGTTTTCACTGATAAGGCTAACACATTGTTCCTCTCCTTTCAAAGAAATTAAACAGGCATAATTATAGATGCATATGCCAAAATCCCTTTCAGGGAAATCTGACCTCAAGTGGATGAGGAGGTGAGAACAGTAGGAAACAAAAGATAAGCCCTGGAGGAATGTATATCAAAAAGAATATCTCATATACCGAAGAATGGACGCCCCGAGAGCACATGTCCTTGTAATTAGCCTTTATCCAAAGCAAATTAAAGTCAGATTCTTCCTCAATCCTTTAAACCTCTGGATCTGGAGAAATCGCTACTTCAAGCCTCTGTTGTGTACAGCATTTGCGGTGTTCCTATGACAGAATGGCCACGTGAGCCAGTGAGAAGGGCTGAGGTGGCGGGTTAGGACCACAGCACTGCATGCTTTGCGTTTGCTGATGGTTGATGATGTTGGCTCCACAAGATTAGCAAGCAGATGGGGACGCTCAGGCAGTGGTGGAGCCTGGACAATAATCTGGCATTTGCTCTGCCCCAGATTTATCTATAAATGCCCATGAGTCAGTCTCTGCTCAGGAGAATTCAGGAGCATCTGCCCTAAGTATAAGCCACCGCTGCTGTGTTTGGGTTCTTTTTGCTTGGTGCCTTTTCCTCTTTCTCTTAGGGAACATGTTTTGTCTGGTCTTTATGGAGACTGTTCACCTGGATGGGATGAAATGTTGTTACTAAAATAAAGCTGACTCTCAATCAAGTCCTAACTGATGTCTCAATAAATGCACGGTTGTCATTAAGTGCATAATGCCACACGGATGACAGCTCACTGGGGTGATGATGGATTCATGCCACTGGAGTAAGTAGCAAGGAATCTCTTCTAAGTTTCAGCCAATTGGAAAGCAAGTTTTCTCTACTCAGCTATCATTGGCTTATTGACCGATTGCATAAAACCATCTGATGTCCACTGTCCAGAGTTTCCTAAGAAACTCTGATGTTTGTGTCTCTGACTGTGAGCCTTTATTCCTGTCCTCCAACAGCAACAAGTGAGTATTAGGGGAAGAAGAGGGGCGTTTCCCTTATTTTAAATGGTTGGTTGTAAAATATTATTAAATACAAGATGGTGCAAAGAGGCAAACAAAATATGAATGGGATCTCTGAATACATGCTCCTACGTAAGTCCTAAATCACATGATTATAGGCCCTGGATTTCTCTGTCAGTGTTATATAGACAGTAAATTCGCACTACTTTCCCAGGTATATTTCCACTGAGTGAAAAGAGAGAATATGTCTCCTGTTATTAACCTAATAGCCTTGCTCCAGGTGTTGGTATCATTTTAAATGAAGAAAAGGTCGAAGAACCAAGATGGCGGCGATATAGGCAGACGCGTCCCAGGTCGTGTCCCGGAGCAAATGGAATGAACAGCTGAAACTAGTAACACCCACACCGAATTGGCGAAATTGCTCAGCTGGTGAGAGGGTTTGCAGCCGGGAAGAGCAGAACTCCCCTGGAAAGGTAAAAAAAAACCAGGGATTTGGGCAGGAAAGTTTGCCAGACCTCTGAGCCCAGAGGGTCGGAGGGAGACCGAGTGGCAGACAGCCGCGTCCCCTGGGACAGGCACAGCCCCTGACGGGGGAAAGGAGAACCGCGGGATTCCTGGCACCGCCAGGGAAATTGAGAGCTGGGTTCTGTGACCGTGGAGGACTGAGCCTAAAGGGGGCAGCCTGAAGAGCTGACCTGACCATACAGTCCCGGTAAGAGAAGAAGCTTACAGAAACCAAGCCTTCCCCGTTTCTGCGGCCGGCGTTTGTTTGTCTGTTTTCACTGAATCCTGTTCATGGGACATTTCGGATACAGACACTCACCTGTGCTGAAGAGAGGGAGAGTGTGCGGAGGAGTGGAATCTGGGGAGAGACTGGGGAGAGAGGGGGAGCCGGGAGAGGTGGCAGCGAATTGAGTGCTGAGACACCCCTGAGCCCAAGACTGGGGCAGCAATTCTCTCCAGAGAGTGAGGCTCCTCCCCCCGGCCCCCAGGCAAGGAGCACAGCCACACCCAGATTCCACCCTGTACGAGATCAAGGATTAGAATAACCTTATCAGTCCCTGGGAGTTAACAGGGTCTGGCCTATAGAGGGATTTTCAATCCCAGCAACAACATAGCGCCGGTAACTAACTATTACGCAGTCAGCTCTGGGCAGTGAACTTCCACTGGAAAGAGAGGCCCTATAGCCCCAGAGGCCAACCCCAGAACACTGCCACCCAGAGGCTGACCCACAAACTGACTCTTTGCTAAACACAAAATAAGGCAGTCTGGGAAATAAATGCGACCTGCTTTAAAATAAGGACTGTGGTTCACAACACAGAGGAACAGTATATGGCAGGGAAACTCAACACTCTCCTGAATACCTGGAAGGTCTAAGGCGAGCCACACTGAAGAATAGAAGAACCGAAGGACCTTCACTACTGCATTTTTTTTTCTTTTTTCACTTTTTAACTAAGAAATCAATTTATTTTTATTTTTTTTTCTGTTCTTCTTTTTCTTTTCTTTTTTTTTTTTCTTTTTCCATCACCTGATTTTACCCTTTTAATTACTACCTTCTTATTTTTTAACCAGTATTATTACTGCTACCATTTTACCATTTTTTAAAGTGCCATTTTATTTTCTCTTTATTTTATTTTGGGATTAGTGTTCTCCATTCTATTTTCATTGTTATATTATTGGTTGTTTCTAGTTTGCATTCATATCCAGGGAGCTGTTGCTGGAATTTGTTGGGATTAATGGCTGTTCTATAGGAGTATTCTCCTCATATAAAAAGTCTCTTCCCCTCTTCCACTTCATTCTCTCTTTTTGCTCTTTTTTTTTCTTCTTTTCTTTTCTCGCTTTTATTTTCTCCCCTCCTTTTTCCCGATTTCATTTTTGCACTCCTTTTTTTGGTCCCTACTTTTCTTTTCTTTTTTTTCTTTTATCTTTTTCTCTTCCTTCTTCCTTATCCCCTAATTCTCTTAATTCAGGTGGTCACCTTTATTTGGAGTTATTAATATCGTGAATATATTTGTGTATAGTGCCTGGTACGTGGTGCCTTGTTGTGTTGTATTTTGTGCCTTTAAATCAATGCAGCAGATCCAAGCAACAGCAACCTCCTGAGCACCACATCCTCTGCTGAGGAACAGCAGCTGTACGTGAAACCTCGCCCCACCAGCCAGAAGAGCCACCACAGCTGTGAACAGCACCCACCAGAAGAGCTGCTGCCAACTGAAGAGCAGCAGCTACCGCAACCGCCCGAAGAGCAACCACAGACCAAGGAGTCACTGCCACCCAGGGAGCAACCACTGAACGACTCAACATCTAGATATGTCAGTGAGATCAAACATGGGTAGACAAAGAAACCCCCAAAGGAAAGAGAAGGAGGACTCTCCAGAAAAGCAGCTAAGTAATACAGAGGCATGCAACATGACAGATAAAGAATTCAGAATAAGGGTCCTAGAGTGCATAAACCGGATGGAGGAAAAAATCAACAACCTCTTCAAGAAGCAAGAAGAAACAGATGAAAAAATCGATAACATATGGAAGAAGCTAGAAGAAACAGATGAAAAAATTGATAACATATGGAAGAAGCTAGAAGAAACAGATGAAAAAATCAACAACTTAAGTAAGACCCAAGAAGAAATGAAGAGTGATATAGCTGCAATGAAAAACTCCATTGAAAGTATCAACAGTAGACTAGGAGAAGCGGAGGACCGAATTAGTGAATTAGAAGACAAGGAAGCAAAACACACCCAAAATGTACTGCAATTGGAGAAAAAAATTAAAAGACAGGAGGAGAGCTTAAGGGAGCTTTGGGACAACATGAAACGAAACAACATACGAATAATAGGAGTACCAGAACAACAGAAGGATGAACAAGGATTAGAAAACCTACTTGAAGAAATAATATCAGAAAACTTTCCTGAGGTGGGGAAGAAAAAAGTCACACAAGCCCAGAGAGTCCCAAACAAGGTGAACCCGAAAAGACCCACACCAAGACACATCATAATCACCATGGCAAATGTTCAGGACAAAGAGAGAATCTTACAGGCTGCAAGAGAGAGACGGAAAGTTACATACAAGGGATCTCCCATTAGACTGTCAAATGATTTCTCAACAGAATCACATCAGGCCAGAAAAGAATGGACTGAAATTTACAAAGTGATGCAAAGCAAAGGACTGAATCCAAGAATACTCTATCCAGCAAGGCTATCATTCAAACTTGAAGGGGAAATAAGAAGCTTCGCAGACAAAAAAAGGCTAAGGGAGTTTGTCACCACCAAGCCAGCAATGCAAGGAATGCTAAAGGGACTGGTATAAAAAGAAGAAATAAAAAGCTCAGAAAGAAAACAGCCACACACACACACAAAAAGAAATGGCTACAAACAAGTACCTTTCAATAATAACTTTAAACGTAAACGGACTAAATGCTCCAACCAAAAGACATCGAGTGGCTGAATGGATAAAAAAACATGACCCATACATCTGCTGTCTACAAGAAACCCACCTCACTAGAAGGGACTCACACAGACTGAAAGTGAAAGGATGGAAAAATATCTTTCAGGCAAATGGAAAGGAAAAGAAAGCTGGGGTAGCAATACTTATATCGGACAAAATAGACCTCAAAGTGAAGGCCTTAACAAGAGATAAGGAAGGCCACTTCATAATACTAAAGGGATCAATACAACAAGAAGATATAACCCTGGTAAACATGTATGCACCCAATGTAGGAGCACCCAAATTCATAAAAAAAACTCCTGGAAGATATCAAAGGAGAGATCGACAACAATACAATCATAGTAGGGGACTTTAATACACCATTGACAGCACTGGATAAGTCCTATAGACAAACAATCAGCAAAGATACAGCAATCCTAAATGACTCACTAGATCAGATGGACTTAATAGACATCTTCAGAACACTTCACCCCAAAGCCAGGGAATATACGTTCTTCTCAGGTGCTCATGGTACATCTTCAAAAATAGACCACATATTGGGTCACAAGCAAAGTATCCCCAAATTCAAGAAGGTTGAAATCATAAAAAGCATCTTCGCAGACCACGATGGCATAATACTAGAAATAAACTACAATAAAAACAACCCAAAATACTCAAACACCTGGAAGCTGAATAGCATGTTATTAAATATTGATTGGGTTACCAATGAGATCAAAGAAGAAATTAAAAACATCCTGGAAACGAATGACAATGAAAACACAACAATCCAAAACCTATGGGACACAATGAAAGCAGTCCTGAGAGGGAAGTTTATAGCTCTACAGGCCTATCTCAAAAAACAAGAAAAAATGGTAGTAAATCATCTAACTCTACAACTCAAAGAATTAGAAAGAGAGCAACAAGAAAACCCCAGAGTGAGCAGAAGGAAGGAGATAATAAAGATTAGAGCAGAAATAAATGACATAGAGACCAAAAAAACAATACAGAAAATCAATGAAACCAAGAGCTGGTTCTTTGAAAGGATAAACAAGATTGACAAACCTCTAGCCAGACTCACCAAGAAGCAGAGAGAGAGGACCCAAATAAATAAAATCAGAAACGATAGAGGCGAAATAACAACAGACCCCACAGAAATATAAATGATTGTTAAAAAATACTATGGACAGGTCTACTCCAACAAACTAGACAACATGGAGGAAATGGACAAATTCCTAGAAAAATACAACATTCCAAAACTCAATCAGGAAGAATCTAAAAATCTCAACAGGCCAATAACTATGGAAGAAATTGAAGCAGTCATCAAAAAGCTTCCATCAAACAAAAGCCCAGGACCAGACGGCTTCACAGGGGAGTTTTACCAAACATTCAAGGAAGAACTAAAACCTATCCTCCTCAGACTACTACAAAAAATTCAAGAGGAAGGAACACTTCCAAGCTCATTCTATGAAGCCAGCATCACCCTAATACCAAAACCAGGTAAAGACAACACAATGAAAGAGAATTACAGGCCAATATCCCTCATGAACATAGATGCCAAAATCCTCAACAAAATCTTAGCAAATCGGATCCAGCAGTACATCAGAAAGATCATACACCATGACCAAGTAGGATTTATCCCAGGGATGCAAGGATGGTACAATATCCGCAAATCAACAAACGTGATACATCACATAAACAAATTGAAAGAAAAAAACCACATGGTCATATCAATTGATGCAGAAAAAGCATTTGACAAAATTCAACACCCATTTTTGATAAAAACTCTCAGCAAGGTGGGAGTGAAGGATCATACCTCAACATAATAAAAGCCATATATGACAGGCCCACAGCCAACATCATACTCAATGGACAAAAACTAACACCATTTCCCCTAAGAACAGGAACAAGACAGGGATGCCCCCTCTCACCACTCCTGTTCAACATAGTACTGGAAGTGTTAGCCATTGCAATTCGGCAAGAAGAAGAAATAAAAGGCATCCAAATTGGAAAAGAGGAAGTAAAACTGTCCTTATTTGCAGACGCCATGATATTATACATACAAAACCCTAGAGATTCCATCAAAAAGCTACTAGACTTAATACATGAATTTGGCAATGTAGCAGGATACAAAATTAACCCCAAGAAATCTGAGGCATTTCTATACACCAATAGTGAACTTTCAGACAGAGAGATTATAAAAACAATCCCGTTTACCATTGCACCAAAAAAATTAAGCTACCTAGGAATAAACTTAACTAAAGAGGTAAAAGACCTCTACTCAGGAAACTACAGGACGTTGAAAAAAGATATAGAGGAAGACATAAACAGATGGAAGAACATACCATGTTCATGGATTGGTAGAATCAACATCATTAAAATGTCCATACTACCCAAAGCAATCTATAAATTAAACGCACTTCCCATTAAGATACCAACGGCATACTTCAGAGATCTAGAACGAAGTCTCCAAAAATTCATCTGGAATAAAAAAAGACCCCGAATAGCTGCAGCAATCCTGAAAAAGAACAAAGTAGGTGGGATCTCAATACCAGATATCAAGTTGTATTACAAAGCCACTGTTCTCAAAACTGCCTGGTACTGGCACAAGAATAGGCATATAGATCAATGGAATAGAATAGAGACCCCAGAAATTGGCCCGAACCAATATGCTCAATTAATATTTGACAAAGGAGGCAAGAACATACAATGGAACCAAGATAGTCTCTTCAATAAATGGTGCTGGGAAAATTGGACAGATATATGCAAGAAAATGAAACTAGACCACCAACTTACACCATACACAAAAATAAACTCAAAATGGATAAAGGACTTAAATGTACGACGGGAAACCATAAAAATTCTAGAAGAATCCAAAGGCAACAAAATCTCAGACATATGCCGAAGCAATTTCTTCACTGATACAGCTCCTAGGGCACTTGAAACTAAAGAAAAAATGAACAAATGGGACTACATCAAAATAAAAAGCTTCTGCACAACAAAAGAAACCATCAACAAAACAATGAGAAAACCCACTGTGTGGGAAAACATATTTGCCAATGACATATCTGATAAGGGCCTAATCTCCAAAATTTATAGGGAACTCATACAACTTAACAAAAGAAAGATAAACAATCCAATCAAAAACTGGGCAAAGGACCTAAATAGACACCTTTCAAAAGAGGACATCCAGAAAGCCAAGAGACATATGAAAACATGCTCAAAGTCACTAATCATCCGAGAGATGCAAATCAAAACAGCAATGAGGTACCATCTCACACCTGTCAGACTGGCTATCATCAACAAATCAACAAACGACAAGTGCTGGAGAGGATGTGGAGAAAAAGGAACACTTGTGCACTGCTGGTGGGAATGCAGACTGGTGCAGCCACTATGGAAGACAGTATGGAGTTTCCTTAAAAAACTGAAAATGGAACTCCCATTTGACCCTGTGATCCCACTTCTAGGAATATATCCCAAGAAACCAGAAACACCAATCAGAAAGGATATATGCACCCCTATGTTCATAGCAGCATAATTCACCATAGCTAAGATCTGGAAACAGCCTAAGTGCCCATCAGTAGATGAATGGATTAGAAAACTGTGGTACATCTACACGATGGAATACTATGCTGCTGTAAAAAGGAAGGAACTCTTACCATTTGCAACGTCATGGATGGAACTGGAGAGCATTATGCTAAGTGAAATAAGCCAGTCAATGAAGGAAAAATACCACATGATCTCACTCATTCATGGACAATAGAGACCATTATAAACTTTTGAACAATAATAGATACAGAGGCAGAGCTGCCTCAAACAGATTGTCAAACTGCAGCGGGAAGGCCGGGGAGGGTTGGGGGGCAGGAGGTAGGGGGGTAAGAGATCAACTAAAGGACTTGTATGCATGCATATAAGCATAACCAATGGACATAAGACACTGGGTGATAGGGGAGGCTAGGGAACTGTCTAGGGCGGGGGATAAAATGGATACATATGTAATACCCTTTGTAATACTTTAAGCAATTAAAAAAAAAAAAAGAAAAGGTCAAAGAACTATGAAACAATAAACAATGCTGCACATACAGCATCTCTTTCTACCTTTCTGCTCTTGGATATTTTCAATTCATTATGAATGAATTAACTGGAAGTCACAAAATTTTCCATTCACATAAATTAACTCAAGAAAAGAAGTACTATAAACAAAATTGTTTTTGTGTACCTATTAATATCTACTGCTACATGCAAACACACACACACACACACACACACACACACACACACACACACACGCCATATGCTCTAATTCTACCTCAAAAATAAAAGTAACTTTTTGAACTATAAACTCTAGTATATGAAATATCCCATAATAACTCAGCTCATTATACACTGTAAGTGACATTTGAAGTTAAACAGTAATCCTTATAGCATTCTAGTCCTTCCTTATAATAGCAGTGGTATGAGAGTCCAACTATTTTTATTTGAGTTGGCATTCCATTTAAATGTGTTTTCACACATGACAATAACAGTGATTGCATACATCACAGTATGAATAAAATCCATCCACAAAGGGGGTACACGGTGGGGGGGTGTATGTTCTTTATAAAGGGATGTGGGGAGAAATCCTATAAAGGCGTTAACTTCTGTTTTTTAGCATGACAGATAGTCTCTGATAGAAGGATTTTTCTTCTTTATTTTTTTACCTATCACTTTTTCAGATATTAACAACATCTGCAATAATTTCTCCAGTTGATATTATGATCCATAAGGCAGATTGAACACAATACCTTTGGGTTGCCTAAATCCTCCTGGGGAAAAGCAGTTTTGCATACACCTCCTTATACATCATCTTAGGTCTTATTTCTTTTTCCAGATAACAGATCTGGGGAGCTAAATGAAGCTGGGAGCTATCACTGCTGTCCTGAACTAGTGACACTGGACTCCTCCCCAGGGAACCAGCTGCATCTATTTAAAATACACTTTTAGGTGAATGTGTGGGACATCTTCGACAAATTGAAGGGTTCTTACTAGGACGCAGTGGCGCCTTAACAACAGAATATTGGCCTTGAATGTGCAGGACAAAATCGAGGTTTTTGCAGCATTGTAAACGGGGGTTGGGAAGATCTAAGATGGAGATACAGTGACATCTTTTCTCCAGCACCCTACTGTTGTCTAACTAATGCTATCCAGGGGAGAGGCAGGTGCTAGAGGACCTATGCTTTCCTTTCTTGGTAATGGCTGGGTGTGACTTTGAGTATGTTATATATGTGGAAGCACAGCTGTAAATCCAATTCTAAAATAAACTCCCCTTTATTAATTTGTGAAATAGGAATCCGAATTATTCATTTATAAATATCCCACTTTCAATCTTCCTTCTTTTCCCTCTTCTTTTTACTTAAAAAAGGAAACTGTGGCATCATCTATCTTAATCTCATACCTGTTTTTCCTCTTGGCAGAGAAAGATAGAGAGATAGTGAGAAAGTGAGATAGGGAGAGTGAGAGCGAGAGCCAGAGAAAGAGAGAGAGAGAGAGAGAGAGAGAGAGAGAGAGAGAGAGAGAGAGAGAGATCAGTGGCAGAATGTCAGGTGTGGAATATGATACTGAGGCCTCTTTAGTGACAAGGAGAGAGGAAGAAAGGGCTGTGGTGAAAGGGAGATGTAACTAAGGAGAATAATAGGATAGAATGAGCAGAAAAGACGGCACATATTTTCTGTGTGTGTGCATGTGTATTATTTTCCCCCAGCAAGTTTCAATCAAATGGTTGGCAGGTGCTATCTTTAGTGTTGTGCTATAATACACATTCATTTTCCTGAAAGAAAAAAAGAACTGTAAAATGCACTCATGGACATTGCAAAAGCAAGAAGCACTTGTTGCCACATCTTGCTGAGATTTCTGTCACAGCACTTCAGTAGTAGTGTGCTCTATGTGTGGTTGCCTATTTTCTTCTTAGGCCACTGGAGTGAGGGACCTATGGCTTACTAATCTCTAGTTTTCCAGACTCAGTGCAGAGCCTGGTACAAAATAATCACCTAAAAATGTTTATTGAATTGTCTGTTTGAAAATTGGGTCAAAATAAGTTGTTCCTCTAGAACTCCGTAGATAAAAGCATTGATCAAGACCCCAGGATTCAGATAGTTGGGGCTACCCCCTAACAGGGGTCTTGCATTTGATGAAAATGTTTTCTGTATGGTTGGGCGGGGGTGGGGAGGTGAGAAGAAATGTACTTGTTATTCAGGGTAAGGAAATAGAAGCAAAACATTAAAAAGAAAATGCAAGAATTTGTGCAGAAAGAGAGGAAATCTGGGAGAGTGGAAAAGCATACTTCCTGTGCAGAGATTTGGGAAAAGATGGGCGCAGGAAGGGAGACAATGATAGGAAGGAAGATCTTGGGAAACTTACCTATGACTCCTAAGGGAGAGGATAAGTTGGGGTGCACAAATCCTCCTCTCACTTAGGAGGCCAAAAACATGTGTCTACATATTCATGGCCACGTATGTTGTAGAAATTGCTTAAAAACTCATCTCTGAAACTGACAGGTTGGCGGTAGATGCCTATCACTTATATAATCTATGTTTAATTGTGAATGGGAGGAGGGTGGCGAGCGGTACACACAAAGAGGGTATTGGGTGAGGGGAGATAAAGTTGAATTCATCTATGTTATAATACAAGGTCATATCTTTAACTACTTCCAATCTTGCTAGTGTCTAAATATTTGCTTCTATGTATATTTAGTTACGGTCTTAAAGCCACCTTGTTATTTTATGTTATTTTTACAATTTGGAAAAGAAAAAGAAAAACTTCTCTCCCCCCCTTCCTAAAATACAGATTTGAACTAACATGAAACTATGAAAATCTTTGTCTGGATTTTTCTAATATAAATATTTTTATTTGCTAATATTTAGTTTTATTTCCTTTCTATTTAGAAGTTCTATCTTCTTCATTTTATAGTACTAACATCTTTTCGTTACCTTTTTAAATAATAAAATAAAAAAACTTTCACTTTGGTTCAGAAAATCACATCTCTACTAAAAAACAGTTTGAATCATATTATCTCTTTATTACTAATTTACCTTTTTAGCAATATAGACCAGTGGGAGAGCTAATGTAAAAAAAAAATTCTTCCTTTCCTCAAGAGAAGGTAGTATCCTGCGTTGCTACAATGCCATCAGGCATTTGTGCTATTTTCAGGTTATTGTCAGGTTCCTAGTAGTTTGGGAGCAGACATCTCACATGAGAAAAATTAATATCTTAAGTGAGAAAGCTACCAAAGCTTTCCTGCATTTAACCCATATGCCCCAGGCAACTCAACCTTTCACTCCAATGGCATGGAGAGAAGAGTAGTTCAACTTATTACGTGGCATGATGGCTTCAAGTACTAGCACAATGGCCAATAAACTATCATTATTTAGACACTAAGGATAGTGCCTTTGCCCACAGAGATGGAAGGATTAGACCCATTGTTGGGGAAGAAGTGATGACTCCTCCATGAAGGATGCTTAAACTCCACCCTGGAAGCCAATATAAATTTCTAGATACATGCTACAGATAGTCAAAGATTTGGGGTTTAAGTGTTTTGGCTTCAAAAAATGAGAAAAAGCAGTATTATTATTATTATTATTAAAACTTTGCTTTACTAAATCTTGTAGCTTACTGATTATGAGCTAGAAAGATCATATATCCTATTTTACATGCAATAGTTCTAATTAATTTTCCCCCCAGCATTCTGCTTAGTTTTGCATTCCTCAGTTTTTTTCAAAAGGTCAGTTATTATTAGTAGCTGCATTAAAATAAGCCCAAATGAATTTATTATTCTTTGACTTTAAACTTCTAGGCTTCTGTCATGGTCTCATCTAATAGTGTCGATATGTACATGTAGTAAATCTTACTTTAACACAGTGGTTCTCAACCTTCCTAATGCCCTTAATACAGTTCCTCATGTTGTGGTGACCCCCAATTTCATTGTTACAAATTGGACATAATTAAAGTATAGTGATTAATCACAAAAACAATATGTAATTATATATGTGTTTTCTGATGGTCTTAGGCAGGGGTCCTCAAACTTTTTAAACAGGGGGCCAGTTCACTGTCCCTCAGACCGTTGGAGGGCTGGACTATAGTTTTAAAAAAAACTATGAACAAATTCCTATGCACACTGCACATATCTTATTTTGAAGTAAAAAAACAAAACGGGAACAAATACAATATTTGTATTTGCATGTGGCCCACGGGCCGTAGTTTGAGGACCACTGGTCTTAGGCGACCCCTGTGAAAGGGTCGTTGGACCCCCAAAGGGGTCGCGACCCACAGGTTGAGAACTGCTGCTTTAACAGGTCATTAAATCTTAAAGAAGATCAGTGACAATACATCCCTGCTACCCTAAACTTTTCTAGAATTAATCAAATATTTCTCTTTAAGTATTAGCTAGCAAGTACTTGATAATAAAACAAAGTGGAATACTAAGGATTGTATTTAAAGCTCTCACATATATTTGATGCATTAAAAAAAAAAATCTGTGAAAGAAAAGAGAAAACTTTTCTCCAAACATGTCCTCCAAAAAGTTTAAGTATTTACATAGCTCTTGGCTGGAACTGGGTTGTTATTCTTGTGGGTTTCCCTCCTGCTGATGATATAAGTGCACTTAGCAGGTTGGCAGGTTTCCCCTGGTTTTTAAGGGGAGGACCCAGCATCCAATAATAGACTGATTTTATACTTAACTACTGAAGTAGCACATCTGGGAATATGGTAGACACTTCAGAGACTCTTAAGTTTCTTTATATTCCATTATTTTATTCGCTAAGAATATTATAGAAACTCTTACCCTTTAGTAAGAAGCTAATTAACAATGAATGAGTATAATCAATTGAGTTATTGTTATGTAAGCAAATAGAACAATGCAAGGCTACATTATTATAGAACAAATGTATCAATTAAAATTTCATGTGATATAGTGCATGCAGATTTTCTGGGATAAACAGCAATATTTTAGAAACTAAAGGCTTTATATATTGTGCTAGTAAACCCTGACACAGCAAATCAGTAGAATATTCAAGTCAAGCAAGAAAGTTTCAGAGGACAAAGTATTGACCTTAAATGTGAATGCATTTGCACTTATAAATTTAGCTTAAATCAATTTGTGTCTATTCCCCTTGTGATTATATTCTGGTATTTAAAAATTATAAATACATTTTATAACCCTTTTATTGACACTTAATGATCCAAATTTAATTCAACAGGTCCTTTATTATATCTGCAGTGAGAGCATATCAAATATGAACTTGACTACTTGTTCAAAGTATAGGCACAGGTATCAGTGATGAAAAGTGTTTATAAAATATTGACTTCCCTGGATCCAAATTTTTATGCTTGGTTTTCTAAAAGCATCCCTTCAATTCTTTTTTCCTTGAGATATAATTCCCACACCATAACATTTATACCTTTTTACTGATTTTTAGTATATCTACATGTGTGGCACACAATTACTGCTGGATTAAATGTTAATTTCTTTTTTGTTGCTTAAAATAGGTTATCACATTATAAAATGGCAATGGACTACACTTCAACTGTGCCAGGGAGATGGATGACTAAATCTGAGAAAGCTATAGATAACTGGAGAAATAGTGCCTCTCATGGGTTATTAGTACAGTCACGTAGCCTTCTGTTTTCCAGATGAGTATCATGGCATTAAGCAGTCAAGTATACTCATCACCAGCCACAATCATCTCATCTTACTCTGTCCTGGAAGCCAAGATGTTTCAGTGCCAGATGGACAGACTTCACTCTTGTGATCTGATCAGCACAGTCCTTTACTTAAAACTGAAGAGTCACCAAAGAGACATTGATAGAAGACAAGAGTATTACCACTAATCTAAGAAGTGGACTGTTGGCTCGGTTCTCTGTGCTAAATCACATTTTTCTCCTTCATTTACTCACATCAATATCTCTAACTTATGGGTCACATAGCTTGATGTGTACCCATAGCTTTCTTTTGAAATGAGGATATTGGGCACAATAGGGTTTAGAGAGCACAGATACCCACATAGTTGCTAAATTCCCTTTCATGAAATATGAAGTCAGTTCTAATATCTCGCATGCATCTCTGCTGCACACACAGACACACACATGCACATCAATACTTTCTTCCCGATGCATGATATAATGGCAGACATTTCATTTCTTGACAACTTTGGGGATTAAAAGAAGATGGCATAGCATTAATGTAATAAATACCAATTATCTTAAAAACAGCAGCCACTACCACCACCAGAAAACAGATCTCCCCCTGCTTCACAGGAAAATAAAATGATGCCTCACTGGTAGAGACCAGAGACAAAGCAAATCATTTTATTAATAACACTGGAAATGATCATTTCTACTTTTCTCTGCTGTCACCAGTCACTTTTTTGCCTAAGGGAATTAATTCTGAAATGAGAACTGCCCATTTTGTAGCAATTTGTATTTCTTTGATTAAAAACAAAGGCAATTTCAAACTTTTGAATAGAAAATAATTATTGATTATTTATTTATTTATTTATTTATTTATTTATTTATTTATTTAACCAATTTTGGTCCTGCATGAGCTAGGACTTTTAGTCCAATGCCACCAACTTTTCAGTAAAATAATTGCATTGTCAAAATGGCTATAAAAGAAATGCTTTTCCTATTTTGTGGGCATTTGCTAAACATCTCAAAAAGCTCTGTCAATATTTGCCAGTTTCAAAATATGTTCTGATAGAAATTCAGCCAATGGTGTTTTAAGCAAATTCTACTCAGAGGCCATTTAAATGCCAGTGATCAAAATATAGGGAAGGAAAGTTGGGTTTAAGTGATGATATGGCGCATTTACGAACACCTTTTCCTGAGATCAAAACAGAAAACACCAAGTAAAGTGCCTGTTTCACAGTGAGACTCAGAGTTGGGCACATGGACTTTGACCTTCCTAGGTGGAATGAAGGAGGAGAGCTGTATTTACCTTCCACATCTGACAGTACAAGGAACAGGCTGGTTTTATTTGGTGCGGAAAGGGTGTAAATAGCCAGGGGTGAAATGACATGAAAGAATAGGTAGCCTCAGTGCAAGCACTATTTCCCTCTGAAATAGTTGCTGTTGACATCTTCTGTCCCTAGTTGTCAATCTATAATCTTTTCTTGTTCCCTCAAGAAAAGGAAGCTATAACTTGTGCTTCATGTAAGTTAGCAAAAAAGTTTCTGCCAAAGGCAGAGTTTCTGAATTATGACAGTAATGACACCTAAATTGAACCCAAACCTTTCTGTGCATGCTCCAACCAACCGAGCCACCTGGCCAGGGTTATAGTGGCTATTTTACACTATTTGAATAAAAGTAATATTTTTCTTGAATCTTTTTTAAATCAAAAATTCAGTGGCTGTGAACTGTCACGTAATAACATTCATAATGAAAAACTTTTTATTTAAAAATGTACAAATAAAAGTATATGTACAAATTTCAACATAATTGTATATGTGATTCCTTGGCTTGAGTTAACATGAAGCCTCTCAGTGAAGTTGAGTTTAACTTAAAATTTGGAAGTGAAGTGAGAGGAGGCACTATCATTAAATCCATCTGACCTAGTGTGTGATTTAAGGCCATTGTTTCCTTGTTGATTTCTGTCTGGAAGATCGATCCATTGGTGTCAAGGGGGTGTTAAAATCCCCTACATGACTGCATTACTGTGGCTCTCTGCCTTTATATTCACCAGGATCTGCTTTATATATTTAGGTGCTCCTATGTTGGGTGCACAAATGTTTACAAGGTTTCTATCCTCTTGTTGGATTGCTCCATTTATCATTATGTACTGTCCTTTTTATCTCTTGCTTTAGCCTTTGTTTTGAGTCTATTTAGTCTGATATAAGCATCGCTACCCAGTTTTTTTCATTTCCACTTGCATGGAATATTTTTTCCATCCCTTCACTTTTAGTCTGTGTGCAACTTTTGTTCAGATGTGGGTCTCTTGTAGACAGCATATATATGGGTTATGTTTTCTTATACATTCAGCTAGCCTATGTCTTTTGATTGGAGCATTTAATACATTTACATTTAAAGTTATTATTGATAGTTACTTATTTATTGCCATTTTATTTTTATACCTATGTTTCTCTCTCTCTCTCTCTCTCTCTCTCTCTCTCTCTCTCTCTCTTTCTCTCACTCTCTCTCTCTCTCTATATATATATATATAATCTATATATAATCTCCCATTACCACTTTTTGCAATACTAGTTTGGTGGTAATGTATTCCTTTAGTTTTTGTTTGTTTTGTTTTGTTTTTGTCTGGGAAGCTCTTTATTTCACCTTCAATCTATCTTTTGATCCAGTGATCCCACTTTTGGGAATATATCCAAAGAAACCCAAAACACTAATTTGAAAAAATACATGCACCCTTATGTTCATTGCAGCATTATTTACAATAGCCAGAATCTGGAAACAGCCCAAGTGCCCATCAGTAGATGAGTGGATAAAAAGCTGTGGTATATTTACACAATGGAATATACTCGGCCATAAAAAAGAAAATTTTAACTTTTGCAACAATATGGATGGACCTGGAAATTATTATGCTAAGTGAAGTAAGCCAGCCAGAGAAAGACAAACTTAATATGATCTCACTTATATGTGGAATCTAATAAACAAAATAATTTAACAAACAAAATAGAAACAGAAGCATAGACATAGAGAACAGACTGGTAACTGTCAGAGTGGAGGGGGGTTGGGGAACTAGATGGAAAAAGGTAAAGAGATTAAACAATATATATATGACATATAGATGGGGATAGCAGTGTGGTCATAGCCATAGGAAAAGGGGGGGTGGGGGGAGGTGGAAGTGGGCAAAGGGGGGATAAATGGGGGATAAATGGGTGGTGAGCACATGATGCAGATCATGTTTATTAAGTTGTACACTTTAGACCTGTACAGTTTATTAACCAATGTCACCCCAATAAATTCAATAAAATACAAATAAATTTAAAAGGAGACACTAGACATTCTGCATTCTTATTTGTTGCTTGCTTAGTAGCTGCTGCTCATTGGTGCATGAGGTGGGTAGTGTGGATTGACTAGACTTATTCTTCCATGTGAATTTTTTAGAAAACCATCACTGTGACTTAGACATCTTTGTAGTCATAACCATCAGTTTTTATTTGCCTTTGTAAAAGCTTGTTTATAGCCTTTACATACATTTTTTCTCTTGCTTTTTACTCTATCTTTTCTGTTAAATTAATTTTTCTCTTAAGGATTTGATAAGTCAGCCCTTTAGAGAAAGAAATGAAATAGAAAATAGAAGTATCTTGAGTTCACTAAGGGGATAGATTACATTTATAAGAATTATTTTCCTTCCATATTTGGAAGTGAGAATAATGATTTCTAAAGCTACAACTTCTAAAGCTACACAAATAATGAAGTACAAATAATACAATAGCATGTGAAATATCAAAGAATTAACTCTACATTCTCACACTTCAGAGATAATCTTTACATATGATAACCTCATATGATAAAGTGTGTATGTATGCAAATGTTATATAAAATACATCTCAATATATTTAATTTAAAATATCAACAGCATACATACATGCAGCATATATACTCTTCTCTAAAACACTTTTTATTAAACATTTCATGGTGTTTTTTATGTCAAAGTATATTGAGCATCCTTATTCTTCTTAAAAATTAGATTGGACCCTATACACCACAGCTTCTTTAATTTTCTATTGATGATCATTTAGATTATTTGTTAATTATGGCTTTTTGTCTATGATAAACAATCTTGCAATCACTATACTGGTAAATTGTCTTTGCTGTGATTAGATTTTCAAAGCAGGCATATTAAATATAATTGGAAGGTAGTTATTGATTTGAGCTTGTGCTATACAAACATGAGCAATATATCAAATGACAGTGGAGACAGGCCAATATAAAGTACTCTATCTATAGACTTGCCCTTACAGGGTTGTATCATAAGAGAATAGTCCAATCAGAAAACTAAGAAATATCTCTGTGATCATCAATCAAGAGAATAATGGTAGTGATTATGATGATAAGTTTTATTAAAAGCTTATGATATGCCAGCCAGTGAGTTAATCCATCTTACATAACTCCTACAAAGCTGTATTGGGAAGATGAATTTATTTTGCTCATTTGGCAAATGAAGACATTAAGGTTAATTTACTTGTCCCAGGTCACATAGAATCCATTTTCAGAGCAAAAAATCAGTTTCATTATTTACAATCCCACTAACACGCATACCAATACAAGCAGGAAAAGCATGAGACAGAAATATGTGCACCCAGGTCCTTGTTGACATCGGCCTCTGGCTACTGAATGACTGTCAGGGCAACTCTTTACCTCAGTAAACACATAATTAGAGATATCACTTTGCTGTTTAAACAAGTTTAAGCATATTCAAATGCTTTGTAGTCTGTTAAGTGGAGAAGTGGGGGAAATGATAAGAGGTTGAGATGATTATGTATGTTAGTTATTATGATTTTCATTTATTTTGGTTAGAAAATCATGAATTTCCAAGAAGATAAAGACTAGTTTAATTAAGCTAACTAAATCTGTCAAGGTATGCTATGATAAAGTTCTTTACTCATCTCTGAATACATAAAGGCTGAAATAGAGGGAAATGGGAGTAAATCTATTGGTAACCGAATCACTATTCAATCTTTCTTTAATTTTGCATATACAAATAATATATAATGATGGCTTCTTTAGACTAGGCCAAATATTATTTTGGCCACCTTTCTAATGGATCAATAGTGACTGAAGTTATTTTTTAAAAAGCAAAATGCTTATATTATAAACTTCCACAACAACCACTTACATATTAAGTCAAAGTATTTAATTCATTGTGGATTGCCTTCTTCTCTCTTCCCTCTCATAGCTGTGCCATCAAATCTGTATGAAGTTCACAAGTTTTATATTCTCAGTACTTGTCATCCATTACTATCTCTCTATATAAAATCCTAAGGGACCATTATGACTGAATGACGAGAAGACCAGAATGACTGGGCGACTAGTCACTATGAGGCACACTGGCTAGCAGCGGGCAGATGCTCAATGCAGGAGCTGCCCCCTGGTGGTCAGTGCACTCCTACAGGGGGAGTGCCACTTGGCCAGAAGCTGGGCTCATGGCTGGCAAACCCAGCAGGAGCCTTTCCTGACTCCATGGCAGTGCTACGGAATGACAACAGCAGGCACAGTGGGCCAGGATGTGCGTGAGTGGCAGGGTGCCCAGTCCTGGCTTGGGCTCCTCCCTGGCTGCCTGCTGCTTGGCAGACGACTACATCCTCTGAGGGGTCCTGGATTGAGAGAGGGTGCAGACAAGGCTGAGGGATGCCCCTCCCCCCGCACAAATGCATGCACCGGGCCTCTAGTTAATATTCTATTCATATGGACTCCATAAGTACAACCCATGGACACAGTCAATAATGCAGTGAAGGCCTGGGTAGGGGACAGAAGTGGGGAGGAGGGGTCAATTAGGGGAAGAAAGGGAATATCTGTAATACTTTCAACAAAAAAGATAAATTTAAAAAAATACATCTGGTTCATGGAATCAGAAGAGGTTAGAAGAGAATTTGTCCCAGAATAAATATAAATTTCTCTCTCTCTCTCTCTCTCTCTCTCTCTCTCTCTCTCTCTCTCTCTCTCTCTTCTCTCTCTCTCCCTCTCTCTTTCTCCACATATATTTAAAAATAGTTCTATGTACGTATGTATCTGTCTGTCTGCCAGGTTATTGTTTGTTAGGTGTTTTTTTCTACTATAGTGATAAATATGTTGCGCTTTCAGCTTCAACTATTTTTGGAGCTAAGGAATAAGGGCCAACATCAAAAGGACAGATAAGAGGAAAGTTAAGTGATCACTCTACTCTTTGGCTCATTTCCCTAGTCTAAGCACCACAAGCAAGCCCTTTAAAGGATGAGCAGTAAAAACATTATGGCTTGAGGAAATTTTCCATGGACTCTCTTATTATCAGACACATTTTATCTCTTGCCTATTTATATTTCTACCCACTGCAGCCTCAGGAAGCTACAGGTTGGGAAAATAAATGCTTTAGAAATGCACCTGGGGCTCACTCAAACTTTATTTTACACACAGAAATGTAGATAAATGTATCAACTAAGGGCAAATTAATACTGCTACCAAAATAATAAAAACAACCACCTCCAACAACTGATGAAAGATAATTTCCATTTTTGTAAAAAAACAGTATTATCTGTGAACTAGAGGCCTGATGCATGAAATTCATGCAAGGATAGGCCTTCGCAGCCCTGGCTGCCTTGCAGCCCCATTGTAGCAGCCGCCGCCTCCCCGCTCCCGCACCCGCACCCGCCTTGGCCTGGCACTGCCTGCGTTCGCTGCCACCCCCGCAGTTCCCTGGTTCCATGGAGCTCCCCCCCACCCCCCCGTTAATTGATCGCTTGGCAGAGGGTGGTTGGTTAATCCTCACCAGAAAATATTTTGCCATTGATTTTTTTTTAGAGAGAGTGGAGGGAGAGAGAGAAACATCAATATTAGACATTATTGATTGGTTGCCTCCTACATGTAACCCGACCAACGTCAGGGATTGAGCCTGCAACTGAGGTATGTGCCCTTGACCAGAATGGAACACTTTAGTCCACAGGCCGATGATCTATCCACTGAGCCAAACCGGCTGGGGCTAAAGTTATACTCTGAAACTTGAATACTTGATACTTTGCCTATTTACTTTTTTATTCCCTTCCTTGCCCAGAAGGGTGCTCAATTCCATTTTCTTTTGTTCTCCTCCCACTGCCATGAGAACTTGACTAGAGTTTTAGCAGGGGCATTCTCAAGGTTAGAAGGTGATTACACATTTCCAGCAGCACCTCTGGGGCATACCAGGTAATCTGTCACAAGATAATGCCTTATTCATCTAGGAATATAGGGACTTGATAAGACTATCACTAAGAGTGTGGTACAAAGTATAGAGCATTCCAATTCCATAAGAGAAGTGATATGATTTCTGATGAGGCAATAAAATAAGTACCTGGTCATCTAAAGATCGTATAACTTCACTATAACATCTATTAGATGTCTGTTACTAGACCAAATGAGAATAGAACAACTCTAATTCTATGTCATCATTGGAAGTTGTCTTGTATATTTACTGTGAAGACATATCTCAAAGAAGAAAAGCTGTGACCAGCCCTGCTCATAGACCTTAATTGTGGACACTCTTGTATTTGTGGTCCCTAAAGAAAAGTGATATTTCCAATTTGGATCATACAATTAAAATAATTAAAAATAAGGAGAACAAAAGAAAGTAAGGAGGAAAATAAACTCATGGACAATGAACTAAGAAACATGAAAGGTTATTTTCTGATAATTGCTTAATTTTATATTGAGTAGAAATAAAGAGGTTTTACTGAAAGTTATTTTTGACTCATATCTTATTTTTATAGTTCTGAGAATTTCACTTTCATTGACTTAGAAAGAGACCCACTGGTTACTATCTATTTTAATTATTTCTGTATTCTCTTTCTTATTCTCTGCAATATAAACACCAGATTTTAAAAGCATAAAAAGGGAAAATGGCTTAAAAGATTTTTATCTCTTTTCCATACAAACATCTAAAAACGTTGCTTGGAAGCAAGATATTAAGAAACATTGTATCTGTCTCATGTGTAAGAGGTATAATTTCTCAAAAATTGTATATTGGCATGCCAAAGCTCCATCTGGGTATGAACAAGTAAAATAGAATCACCTAATAAACTCCAATAGCCATCAACAATATATTTGGATAGACTTCTTGTTTAGATGCTTTAGATAGGAATTTGTATCTCCTATTTTTCCATTATCTCAGAACCCAGCTTTTCAACTGATCTTTTCTGTCAGTTTTATATCCTTATTCTTTTTAAAAAATGTAATAGGTTATTTAAGACTGCAGAACAAACACCCTGAAACAGAACCATTCACAAAAAATTACATTGCAGTGTATTTTTAAAATGTGATTGCGGGAAGATGAAATGAACTTCTGCAAAATAAACAGAACACAGCATGTGAAATGACTGGAAAAAGCAGGCAGCCTTAGAGATATCATATAAAAGCAAACTTGTTCTCTGAGTGATACAGCGTGACTTAGCTTCGCCTAACAGTCACAGATTCTATGGCTTTTGACAGGGAAAGTCCCAAACTCTCAGGAGGGTACTTCTATAAGGTGGATAGAGCATCAACAGGAGGTTGGATTCAGATCAAGGGATTCTTCCAGGCCCGGGCCCTGGTCAGGGCTTGTGCAAGAGGCAACCAATCGATTTGTTTCTCTCACATCAATATTTCTCTCTGTCTTTCTCTCTTTCTTCCACTCTCCCTAAAAATCAATGGAAAAATATCCTCATGTGAGGATTGAAAAACAAAACCAAAAAAAACCATGAAAGTGCTATAATTTGAAATCAAACTTTGTTCCTCAAATTTTAACATATTTGGAGGTAAATGAATGAACTAAACAGACATCACAACTTTGGAAAGTATGCGGTGGGCACTTGTCAGTAATTCATGCAGAGAGGGCAGCATGCACAGTGTCGATAGCTGGCAGAAGGCATACTATGATAAAAGCCATGCATTGATTCAATGGCCACATCCTGATTATCATCCTGTGATTAAGGCAGGGACCACAACACACGGCCATTGGCAGAGAATTTTCTGACTGATTTTGGGGGCTTTATCAACTTAATAGTTTATTTATTAAACCACTGATGCCACAAACATTATGGGATCTGCTAGAGGTAGAAATGCTTATTTATTACTAAGTATGTTAAAGATTATTATAGAGATGAGTGAGAAAAGGAAAAACTTCCATAGTTTGAGAGTGCTGATGTTTGCACCAGCACTCAAATACCAGCAGGTTTTCCCTGAGGAGAGAACTTCACTTTTATTTAGGAAATCACCTTTTTTATTAAGGAAAGGTCATGCCTTAGGGCATTGTGCAGAGAGGTTTTAAAAAAAAGAATTATTCAAAAAAAGAAACACCTTGCTCTGCAAAAGCAAGACATACTAGTTTGCAGGTTTTGGCTAGTAGGCCAAAGGACTGGAGGACTCAGGAACTGGAAAGAGGAGGATTGTATGAGGGTCTAAAAGAGAAATTTTCAATCTGGTCGTAACAAGTTTGAAATAAGGCAAACTTAAAAAGTACTCATTTCTTGGCTCCACTCCCCAAAGATTCTCATTTACTTGGTCTGGGTGGGGCTTAGACAACAAAATTTTTAAATATATATAGGGTATCCCAAAATTCACGCAAGAAGTAATTTTGATAGAAAACACAGGTTTATAATTAAAAATTGTAAATTTTTTATTGATTCATAAAGTATATAGTATAGGGTTATGTATGAAATAGCACATTGGGTAAATGGCCTCCACAGCTTTTCTGGCACAAATGCAAAGCCGTGGTCTTCATTGTTCCTGCTCCTGGGCCATAATTGGTACTTGGTAATGCTTATCAAATTGAAGGGATTGAAATCAAAGGGCAACAGATATTAGAATCTGATTCAATAAACCAAGTACAATTAGGCTTTTATTTTTTTTTGTTGTTGTTGTTAATGCTCATGCAAAATTCAAATCTTGCGTGAATTTTGGGACACCCTATATATACTAGAGGTCCGGTGCACGAATTCTTGCACTAGTGGAGTCCCTCGGCCTCGCCTGTGGGATCGGGCCAAAACTGGCTCTTCGACATCCCAAGGGGTCCCGGATTGCAAGAGGGCACAGGCCCAGCCGAGGGACCCCACCAGTGCACAACTGGGGCTGGGGAAGGGCAAGGGAGGTTGGCCAACCTGGGATGGACTGCGGGAGGGCTTCAGGGTGTGTCTGGCCCATCTCACTCAGTCCCTACAGCAGCAAGATAACCTACCCATCAGAGTGTTTGCCCCCTTAGTGGTCAGTGCACATCATAGCAAGCAGTTGAGCAGCCTTAGCATATCATTAGCATATTAAACTTTGATTGGTTGAAAGACTGACCAGCCAACTGGACACTTAGCATATTAGGCTTTTATTATATAGGATATTTTAATTGATTTCAGAGAGGAAGGGAAAGAGACAGAAACATCAAGGATGAGAGAGAATCATTGATCGGCTGCCTCCTGTACGTCCCATAGTGGGGATTGAGCCTGAAACCTAGGCATATACCCTGACTGGGAATAGAACCATGACCTCCTGTTTGTAGGTCGATGCTCAACCACTGAACTATGCCAGCGGGGCTGGGCAACAACATTTTTATAAAGCTTCTTCAGCAATCCTAATTTTTAGCCAGGGGAGAGAATCACTAGGAAGAAATTGACCACATCTTAGGATGGAGCTAATGGGGGTCGATGGGTGGTAAGAAATCCAAAAAAACTGGCAAGAGCAAAGGAGTTTTAGAATAAGAACTGGGTAATCTTTAATCTTAAAACTATTTGTTTTTCTATGTCTATCTTTCCCCTATCTTAATGCTCTATCTTTAGTTAACTGGGTTACATGCAATAACCTTGTATTGATGGGATTTGGGAGAAAGGGAGTGAGGGTCCACTTCTGATTAAAATTTATACCAGAAAAGAGTAGCAACTGTAAGATCTGAAACAAGAATTCTGTAGAGTTCAACCATGGAACACAAGATAATCAGAAGACTATAGGGTGCTTGATACGCCTCTGAAATGTGGGTAGGATTGTTGCTTCCCCTTGTATAAGGCATGGGTCTTGAGAATCATTATTTGGAAATAATGATCTCAAAGGCCATGAGGACTTGGAATTAACTTCTTGATAGTATCAAGATTCAATTTGAGCTTAATACATTTTTCATGCACCTGCTAGATGAGATCAGCAACCACCTTGACTAATCCTCACTTGAATTCAGATTTTTAATAGCCCTGTGATCTTGAGCAGGTTAATTCTCTTCATTTCTTTCATGTGTAACATGGGGATAAATAATTCATTTTTGAAGGCTAGGCATGATGTCTGTAGGAAAATTTGGGCCAGCAGTTTTCCTTTTAGAAATTTATCTTGAGGAAATAAGCATACAGATATGTAAAGATATGGTGTAATAAAGTATTGATGCATTTTTAGAGCAATAAATTAGAAGCATTTTAAATATTCAACAGTAAAATGCTATGATAGGTAAATTGTAGATCAATCATGTGAGGAAATGCTCTGTATTTATATAAATGACTATGCAGGTCTGTATTTATGGTCAAAATTTCCATATTACATAAAGAAAAACTTTATTAAATGCCCAATCCTGTGTATGTGTGTGTGCGTGCACACATGTGCATATACATAGAAACATATCTGGAAGGAAGTGTGTTTTTTGAAACGAGATTGTGGAAGATGTGGGTACCTGTGGGTAGTGAAATTTTGGGCTTATTTTCTTCCTTTTTCCCTATCATGTCTATTTTTTAAAACAATTAACATTACCATCTATAATAATAAAAGTGTAATATGCTAATTATACTGGACAGCCAAATGTCCTTCCCGAGGAAGCGGCCATGGTGGGGGCCAAAGCAGAGGCAATTAGAGGCAATCAGGCAGGCAGGCAAGTGGTTAGGGATGATTAGGCAGGCTGGCGAGCAGTTAGGGGCGATCAGGCAGGCAGGCCAATGGTTAGGGGCAATCAGGCAGGCAGGCAAAGTGGTTAGGCCATCAGTCAGGCAGGCAAGTGGTTAGGGGCAATCAGGCAAGCAGACAGGCCAGTGTTTAGGAGCCAGCAGTCCCGGACTGTGAGAGGGATGTCCGACTGCCAGTTTAGGATCGGGCCTAAACGAGCAGTCAGACATCCCCCAAGGGGTCCTGGATTGTGAGAGAGTGCAGGCCAGGCTGAGGGACCCCCTCTCATGCATGAATTTCATGCACCAGGCTTCTAGGGTATATTATAATAAGAAAAAAGAGACATTTGTTCTTATTTTGAATAAAATAATAAATTCAGTACTGGGCAAGTCACTACACACTATTTGTTGTTTTAATTATCATAGGTAACTAGTCAAGGTGAGGTGATTTGCTATCCTATCAGTAAATAGAAGTATAAATATTGACTTAGCTCATGGAGTTTAAAGTTGTGCTAGCAAACTTGCATTATCCCTATAAAATTTAAATAAATAGATACTATGTGAATAGTAGAAATATGTATTTGCATTTCTTTTTGTCCAGAAAAATTACATAAAAACTTTATTTTCACTGCACTGAAAACTGTATAGTTGATATTTTCCAAAACACCCTTAACATCTTCCCATAAATAATGTATTTTCAGAATGAATCATAATGATGTAATTTTTCCAAAGGCATCGTAAGGGCTGGTGTCCTGGTCACAATGCTCTTGGTCATTCAATTATTCACGATTGCAGATGCTGCAAACCCTGTCTGTAGGGCCTGCGAACTCTTTGTCGGTTTCAGCTTCACATGTACTCACTGAAGAAGCAGCCTAAGAATAGCAAACGGAGCCTCTCCATGCTTATCATGGTTGCCACATATTTTGGAAAATGCATGAGAGATAGAGAGAGTTGCCAGGCTTTCTGTCTCTTCTAACTGTGTATAAAAGCTAAGATGGAAGAGGCATAAATCTCAGGGAAGAAGCTGGCTGCTCCCTCATCTAAAAAGGTCTCTTCTGGGACGACTGGACTCCAAGTGGAAGCTCTGCAATCATAGTTCATTTTTCTCAAAATGGGCTCTGTGGGCAGGAGGTCCACTCGCTGTTAATCTTGCATTCATCAAAACAGTAGGGAATCGGAAAAACACTAAATGTGGAATCCATGTCTGGGCCCACATGCTGTTTGGGGATTCAGAGAGCAGGTACACTTGGGCCTCTGTGTGGGAACATTTATTCTGAAGCGGATGATGCATTGATTTTGCATTTAAGAAGTTCGGGTACTTTGAAATAAACCAATTGAAAGCTGGCTGGGGTAATTTAAAGGATATCAATTAAGGATCTTCAAATCTGAGTGCAAATAATGACCATATGGGAATCTTTAAAAAAAGACAGACTTTAAAACTGCTGATGTTCATGGCCAGTTAAGTTTTCCTGAGAGGAGGCCCAGGACTCATTATTCTTAATAAAATATTCTGATTCCGATGTCCAGTCAGGTTTGGAAACCATTTCTTAATCTGTCTTAGATAAATATAAATGAAAAATCAGTAGAAGAATAACAAAGTGCAGCAAGGTAGAAGAAACTGAGAAAGAGAGGGTGTGAGGAGGTGACTAGGAAAAATCATCGCTAGAAAATACTAATGGGAAAAGAGGGAGACAGAAGGAAACATTAAGCACCGCAGCAAGCAGCTGCCAACTGCGATTTGTACTGACCCGGAAGAAAGGAACCAGGAGAACAATGTTTCCTAATCCGCGGGGGCTGCAATTACTCTTGTGTTTGTCATTTGTACACTAGGAGTAAATTAATTGTAATAAGACATTGTCACTGAACAAATGTCTCCTGCTTGGAAAACCATTGCTTCCGCCTTGTGCCTCTTTTTATGCTCTCGCAGGAGAACTGAACGCTATCTTGGGACAATATTCTATTCTATTGATATTATCATTTAATTATATCTCCCTCACCCCCAACCTTCTAAGCATTTAATGAAATACTTCCTAAAATATATGCCTTTCATAGGAACACATAAAATAGAAAACTAGAAATGTTTCAAATCCTTAGGATTCGAAACACCATCTCTGTCATGGGTCCCCACTCCCAGGTGGTGGTAAAAGTCATTGTTATGACTCCTACTCAACAACATCGAGTAACAATTCAGTCTGAAAATAGTGGGGAATGGAAATGCTCTCAGGTGACATGTCAAAATGAGAAAAAAAATAAAGTAAGTTAGAACTACTTTTCTAAATATAACTAGATACCTCACATATAAGAAATATAATGGGTCTACTTTGCCTTTCAGAAGTTCTTGTCTGCTGTGGAAAGTTTTGTTTCCTCTTACATCCAAACTCTACCTTGAGCACTAATGCTGTCAATGCAAAGAAACCTGTGTTTGTTTCTCCCTGGAAGCAAGACCTTTCACCTTCTAGGCCTCAAGGTCTTTAGAACAAGACAGTAGTATAGACTTGCCTCATTAGTAAAATGAGCAAAATCAAAGTATCTACCCTGTGAGAACTGAATGAGTTCACACATGGACTGATATCTGGCCCATTGTAAATGCTACACAAATGTCTGCTGTGACTATTATAAAGATTCTCCTATGACTTTTAAGTTCTGTAAACAATTTTATTCATATTTTTATTTCTTCCTGTAACATTGATTGCCTTGTAGTGACACATGTTAAGTGACATAATACCCTATATAGCAGTTGTCTCTTATTCTTAATATCCCCTGGTGCATTTGTGCTAAAAAATACCAAGTAGCAATTCAGTTACAGTCTTCGGTGTTAAAGAAGATCCAAGATAACAATGGAAAGGGAAGGGGGAAATGAGCTGAGAGGGACATAAAGAAAACGTGTCCCTACTGAATGAATGGCTCTCTGATGGGGTTGAGACGTCATAGAGCAGAGAGAGAGGGAGGGGCTTCTCATATGACATCAGCCAATCAACTCCGTTGCCCAGAAAGTGACAGATACAGCCTCCAAACCACGCTCTTCTCAGAAGTTGTAGAATGTCTTTAGATTTTCATTCCTCATCTATGTCTTTTGTCTTCTTGATTGTTCTCTACAGACTTCCCTCAACACCACCCACTTTGGCAATATTACTTTACTATCTTTAGAACCCTTCTCTGTTCTCACACTGTTGCTGTATCATTGAGGCTCTGCCTATCCCCTTTTCCTGCTTCACTCCCTCACCCCGCCACATGATTAATTGAACTTGTTGCTTTATGGCACAAGAAACATAGGATTCGGTCGGTTTGCGTTAAATTAGGGTCAGAATATCAATGATTATGTATCCTGATATAATACCATGTTTCCTGATGACACCAATTGTTTCCAAATAATGTATGCCTCTCCTCTTTTTGTTTTATCTTTTTTTAATGATGAACATCTTATTATAATTACTTTCTGCCTCCTCTGCCATGCCTTCCCTCTCCTACTGACTTATAGAATTTGTTAGTTTTATCTTTATCATTTTATTATTTTTAAAAATATGTTTTTATGGATTTTAGAGAGATAGATAGAACATTAGTGAGAGAGAAACATCATTCTGCTTCCTCCTGCACAACCCCTACTGGGGATCGAGCCCACAACTTGGGCATGTGCCCTGACCAGGAGTCAAAGCAGTGATCTCTTGGTTCATGTGTCAATGCTCAACCACTGAGTCACACTTGCTGGACTATTTATCATTTTAAATGTCAGTTATCTTCTCAAAACAGCATCTTCTTTATTTAATGGCATCAATTAAAAAATAAATTTTAGTAATGCATACACATCAGAGACAAAGACAAACTAAAGGGTAGATAACATATAATTTTAAAGGCATAAGTGCAACTGAAGTGAAAGCTTACAATATTTTTTGAAGAGAATAGTGCCTTCATTTCCATTAAGAAAAAAGATAGTACCAATCTATAAGACTTTTATTTCAGCAACAATATTTTTTCTCAAGAAAACACAGTCATCACTGTAATTCTAAGACAGACAAATTCTTTCCAGATATTTTCTAGGGGGAAAAATAGAGAAGTTAGATAACCTTGAGTATGACAATGATGTTTTTAGGTACAACACCAAAGGCATACTGCATTAAACCAATAATTGATCACATGGACTTCATTAAAATTAAAAACATCTGCTCTGCAAGAGACAATGTCAAGAGAATTGGAAGAAAAGCCACAGATTGGGAGTTAATGTTTACAAAAGATACATTTGATAAAGGCCTGTTAATCCAAAATATGCAAAGAACTCTTAAAATTCAATGATCAGAAAAAAAACACCTGATTAAAAAATAGACCCAAGACCTTAGCTAACATGTCACTAAAGAAAGTATACAGACATTAAACAACATAAGATACTCCACATGATATGTCATCAAAGAAATGCAAATTAAATCAACAATGAAATACCACTACGCACCTATTAGAATGGCCAAAATCTGGAACACTGACAAAACCATATGCTGGTGAAAATGTGGTACATCAGAAATGCTTATTCATTGCTGGTGAGTATGCAGAATGGTGCAACAACTATGGAAGACAGTTTGGCAGTTTCTTATGAAACCAAATATATTCTTACCATATGATCCTTGGTATTTACACAAACAAGTAAAAAACCATGTTCACATAAAAACCTTCACACGAACATTTATAGCACTTTTACTCAGAATTAGAAGCAAGTAGGTGAATGGATAAATAAACTGTTACATTCAGATACTAGAATATTATTCAGTGTTAAAAAGAAATGAGCTATCTAGCCATGAAAACACACAAAGGAAGCTTAAATTAATATTACTAAGTGGAATAAGTCAATGTGGAGAGGCTACTGTATGATTACAACCATATGGCATTCTGGAAAAGGCAGAACAATTCGGGACATTAAAAGGATCAGTGGTTGTCAGGGGTTGGGAAGGGAGAAAGGGATAAATAGGTAGAGCACAGCGGATTTTAAGGGCAGTGAAAATTCTCTATATGATACTATAATGATGAGTTTTCATTAGTCCCAATCCACAGAATGTACAACACAACAGCAAGAGTGAACAGTAATGTAAACTATGGATTTTGGGTGATTAAGATGTGCCAATGCAGACTGACCATTTGAAACAAAGGTACCACTTTAGAGAGGGATATGACTATAGAAGAGGCTATACATGTGTGTGGGCAGTGGATATATGGGAAATCTCTGTATCTTTCACTCAATTTTGCTTTGAACCCAATACAACTCTAGAAAAATAAAGTCTTAAAAATATTTTTAAAAGTAAAATAAACAAATTTCTCCTCAAGGAACCAAATGAAAGAAGACTTGATACAATATGGAGGAGAATCAACCAAAGCCTTCCCATTCTTCTTTACTCTGGCATCAACACAGATGCCATTTACAATGTATTGTTTGGTAGTAGTGTCTTGATTCTCCAGTTTAGCTACTGTGTCCTATCCTATTCAGAGCTATTTAAATATAATTTTCCTCCTACTGTGAATTATTTATTACTTCTAACAGATAAAATATTTTTATCTCATAAATTCAATCAGGATTGACAATCCTTCTCCTGTTCTGTCAGTGAAAATAACAGGGAACTAATATGGAATAGAGGCGAAATGATTCCCAATGGAAATAATAATGGACCAAAAATCGGGAGTTAAAATTCAATTTTGACTATGCAAAAATCCATTTGTGTACATTGTTCACAGCCCATTAAAATGGGTTGTGTAGTCAACCACCTGATTATCTGGTCTACACAACTTTAATCTTAATATTTAGGCCGTCCTATTTGTGGCATTTCATAAATCCATGCTTTTCTGATTATATATTTAAGGTGGATTTATGTGTGAAATGGTTTTTGAGTCTCATATTTTATCTACAGTTTACTATAAAAAGACCGCATAATTAGTTGTTTAAACCATTTATCCCATCAAACAGCTAATATTTGAGAGCCTAGATAGTGGGGACTAGCTAGCAAGAGAGGCAGACTCCTTTGCCTAATCAATCTTACATTCTAGTAGGAAAGAGAGTCAACAAACAGAACAAATATATTAAAGTAGTAAAAATGTTTGTCTCACTTGATGCCCTATCAAACTTCCTTTGTTTTCACATAATGAAAAGTACATGGCTTATTATATTCCAGTTTTTGCTTTGACAAATTAGAAAGCCGGAATTAACCTGAAGACTTTCTAGAGGAAGTTGGACAGGACAGGTCTCCTACTTAGACCTCTAACGTGATGGAAGTAGAAGCGCGTCTCAGCTAGCAAAGCATTCTGCACTCCTGGCTTTGCATTCTGACGTAGTTCGGAACGGAAATGGCAGCACGGCAGCATTCAGTTTGCAGAGCCCCAGTTCTCTCAGCACCAGTCCCACATGGTAACTGGAGAACAGCTTCTATTGATTCTTTCAGTCAGCTCGTTCCGTCCTATACTTGCAAACCCCTGAGCCTCAGTAACGCAGATGGACGTTGTATTAATGAACAGAAAATTGGCACACTGACGACCGTTCTTCATTAAGCCCAAATGTATCGCCCTTATCTCACTGATTCAAGTAAAAGATCCCCCAGTGTCAGCATGTCTTGCTGGCATCCTCTGCCCATGAATCCCATGACATTTGTTACCAGACTCTCTCTTGTAGAATGTGTCCTCAGGTCATTTTAAGCCCAGATGCTCCACTGGTTTGCCCAGCTACATTGCCCTCTGCTAATGCATCTGCATAGTTTCTGGTCTAGTGTTTCCTCTTAACCATGTCTATCTCAGCCAACCGGGACCCACAGAACTTTCTCTGAGTACCTAATGTATTTTCAGTGGAAAACTTTAATATCTCTATATGATCTGGCCAAGGAGTTAGAGTTAGTGAAAAGAGCCCTGGGCTTGGAAACATAACACCTGCCTTTCAGACCAGACCTTGCCTTTTGTTACTATGTGACCTTGGGCAAAACAGCCTCTTTGAACTTGTTTCCTCAACTGTGGAAACAGGGTGATTATGTTGATACTGCAGCATGCTTATGAGAACTCAGTAAAATAATGCATATGAAAGCATTGTGTAGCCCTAGCTGGTTTTACTCAGTGGATAGAGTGTCGGCCTGTAGACCAAAGGGTCCCAGGTTCGATTCTAGTCAAGGGTATGTAACCTCGGTTGCAAGGTCCTCCTGGGCCCGGGCCCTGGTCAAGGCTCGTGGAGGAGGCAACCAGTTGATGTGTGTCTCTCACATCAATATTTCTCTCTGTCTTTCCCTCTCTCTTCCACTCTCTCTAAAAATCAATGGAAACATATATTCAAGTGAGGAAATAAGTAAATAAATAAAAGCATTGTGTAGACTACATGTTGTGATATATGTCAGTTGTCAGCGTAATCATCAGCACAGTTCTTCCACCATCCCAAGCCAGTCATTGAGTATCCTTCCGAAACTTATTCCATCTATTTACAATTCAGCCACCTCTTTTAAAAATGTTTTTATTGATTTTTTTAGAAAGAAAGGAAAAGAGAAGGCTAGAGAAACACAGATGAGAGAAAATATCATCAATTGGCTGCTTCCTGCATGCCCTCTACTGGGGATCGAGCCTGCAATCCTGGCATGTGCCCTGACTGGAATTGAACTGGTAGCTTCTTGGTTCCTGGGGTGATGCTCAACTGCTGAGCTACACTAGCTGGGTTCAGCCATCTCTTTACACAGAGTATTTACCTACTCCTCACAGAGTAGCAAACTTGCTCTTCAGAGATTCTTACAGCACTCATATGTACCAACTATTTACAGATTGAAATTTCACTTGACCTCTAGGGTTTTGGTTACTTAATATAAATAAGATCAGGACCTAGCAGGATAGCTCAGTGGTTAGTTAGAACATTGTCCTGATATGCCAAAATTGCGGGTCTGACCCCTGGTCAAGGCACATACAAGAATCAATCAATGAATGCATAAATAAGTGAAACAACAATTGATGTTCCTCTCTATGTTGTGGACCCAATTGCATCTGAAAATATAAATACTATTTTTAGAAAACAAAAGAAAATGTTATTCCCCTTCTCCCTGCTGGGATGCTTTCCCCACCGGACTGCTTATGGGTACACCTGGTCTTTTTATTTTTCCTTATGCTATCATGCTTTCTACTACAGATCTTTGTGGACAGTCTTTACTAGATTGCACTTTAATTTATTAGCAGCTTATTATCCCATTAGTTTTCTTTATTAAGATAGAATGTGCAACTTTATCTTGATATCCCCAGTCTTTACTACAATGCCTGGAAAAGAGTGAATGCTGAATAAAGCTAAGTAAAGGTGCTTAATAAAGACTGGCTGGTGGTTTAATAGCAATTAATAATTAGCTTCATATTATGCATATATTTGATTCTCAGTGAGTAATTAAAATTAAGGGGGTAGGGAACCAAGCCTTCAAATTAATTTATTTTTTAAGATATTATATGTGTCTATTAGATCATATTTGCTAAACATATAGTTCAAATATTATGTATTCTTTCTGATTTTTCTGTTTGCTTTGTCTGTAATTGATAGAAGTATAATAAAATCTCATCATGCCACTACATTTTCAAATTTATGTTTGCAATGCAATATTTTGCTCCTTTATAGTTTTAAAATTATTTCTAATGTGATTCTTATAAACTTTATATATATATTTGGAAAAATTTAGTTTGCCAATTTTTATTTCTATTGAAGAGTTTACCATATTAATTTGTTAGGATAATGATATTGGATTATTTTTTATCTTTTTTTCCTTTTATTCTACTTATTATTATTATTACTATTTGACTCCTTTCTCATTACTCTCCTGGATTCTTTTGATTAGTTGTGCTTTTCTCATTTAACTCAAATGTTTCCCTCTACTGCTTTTGAAATTCAACACTTAATTTTTATTTTTTCAGTGTATATACTGGAAATTTTACATGCATACATAATAAAATTTAAATTCAAAGTAGGATTTGTGCACTACTTGACCCTTGATAAATGAAATTATTTGCTACCTAGTAATTATACATGTCTTCAGCGTGGCTCAAACATGTCATTTATCTTTTCAGCCTTGTTATTATATTATTTTAACAAAGACTGAAAACAGATGAAATCTAGCTTGTTCTGCAAGTTGGTTGTAAAGGCATGCTTCTTAGCTGAAGATATAATTGAAAGCCTCAGCCATATTTGGTGTCTTTAAAAAAACAAAACTTAGATGAGAGGCAGTATTGAACTCAGGGCAAATTAATGATGAGCTGATGTTCAAAGTATTTTTCTAAATAAATACTTATTTAGGATTTCAGTATAAAATAAATAAAAGTATAGCGCTCTGTTTGAAGTAGCCCCCAGGAGCTCCAGAAAAAAAGTATTTGAAAAGTCACCATGCAGAGCTGCTACCATGAATGTAGCAAAAATGTGAGCATTCTGATTTTCTCCTAATTTACCCAGCATCTGACTGGTTTGTAGTTGGTAGGGGATTGAAAGGAATGTTTCAAAATTGTCACCTAAAGTCTGGATGTTTAAGCCTTGGGATTTCTTACTAGAAAATGAAAACCTTGAGAAAACAAATTATGGGATTTCACAAAATACAACTGCACCCTTCTCATGACTTCAGGAAACATATAGCCACTGAAATGTTAAAATTATTTGTAATTGCCTATCAGAACACTGTGTTCTTGCTTAGAGATAGGCTAATTGTGGGAATGGGGCTCTCTCCGGTGTCTGAAACTTCAAACACAGGCGAGAACTCCCTACTATACCACTTCCCATCAGAGCAGGGGCTTCTGAATCCCATTTGCTGGATGTTGTCTGGGACAGATGCTGGACTACCAGCAATTGAATGTCAAATGTCCATTAGGGTGTCGTAAGACGAGGTGATGACATTCTGCTGCAGGCCCCACTGGTGGCACCCCATCTCTGGAAAACACATTAAATACATAGTGTAGCGACTTCAGCGCTAATTGTGTGACTTTGGGCAAGTTTGCTTAATCTTTCTGTGCCTCAGTAACCCCTTTTCTCACAATGTTTTAACGGGCATAAAATGAGATGATATATGTAAATAGCTTCTCACAGGCCTGGGTTAAAACTCAACAAATTATACATATACATATTTTAATTTACATATAAATTATATGCATAATTCATATTTATATATTTAATTCATATATTCCCATATATAGTATTTATAAAAAGTCAAACATTTTCATAAAGTTTGTTGCTCAGGGACAAAATTACCTGAGAACACATAAACATATGGCCCAAGCCAATTTTTCAACAGACTACCACAGTTATTGCCATAATCTTACAAATATGTGCTCCTTAAGGTAGTGTTACAAAGGCTGCACCAATCATGTGGTTCATAACCATACAAGGAAGAGGTGACACAAAGCCACAGAGTGTGATGTCTGGGGATCTGGGTGGCCACTGGTCACAAGGCAGGTGGATGTCTTTAATATTTAGGACAGATTGCTGTGTGGTACAGAAATGTAAAAAGGTGTTCCTTAGGGAACCCTGGACTGTGTGATGGGAATGAGGTGGTCTCTTTCTACTGGAAAATGAAATTTCTATATCACATTAATTTTTTACAAAACCCTTATGTGTTCTGTAGTCACAGAACCCAAATTCATAAATTCTAACACAATAACAGAAGACCAAATTCTAAGGGTACCCCTACAGTTTGGTGCCTGCTATATGTCCACATATTATATTAATTCTGCATTATAAGTTTTCAAAGTAATTTATAAGTATATAATTAATAACCATTCAGTTCAGAGTAAATAGTTATCTAGTATTCAGGTAGCATACTTTTGAGATTTTCACTTTTGTTTTCAAAACATTAATGAGAAGAAAGAGAATCCATATCATGTGGTGAAGGTGCTGGTCACATTCTAAATTCTGGACCTACCCCTGCATAGTTGGGCAGAAATGAGGAAAAGGGGCCTGTGTTGACAGATAGGTAAGTTAAAAAGAACTCGCTAGAGGTCACAAATGAATTAGGTGTAGTGATGCTATGTCATCCGTCACCTTAGGGAAGGTGCCCAACAAGGGAGTCATGTTTGATGTTAGGTGATTTGGATGAAGATAAGAGAAAGCAAACTGAATTTAGAAAGTCTGAAGATTCAAGGTCTGTTGGCCACGTAGATGCAGAGCCAGGGAATTGGGAGGGAGTACACAAATGAGAACCATAACTGGGAAATAGAGTCTTTTCCTTCATGTCTCATACAATCCATTTAGAACCCAGTAAATATGTAGTAAAGACAGCTATAGCTTGTATTACTGGTTCAAAAAGAATCTCTCTCTCTCTTTACTCTTCGGCATTGTTTGAAGAAGAAAAAATTGTATTGAAACCCTCACTCTATTTTCATACCCAACAATGAAACCTACATCCCTCTTTTTTCCCCTCTAATTGATTTGCTTGTATTTTTTACTATTTCAACATTTCCCAGTTTCTGAGTCACAATTTACATTTTTATATTGTTACTTTCACAGATTATTCCTAAGAATGGACTAAGGTGGAGTGTTGGTCTTGCCCTGAGGGCTTTGTGAGTAATTCCATTTTACTCTCTTTGTTTGGAATCCCTCAACTCAGCTACTTCAGCTCTAGCTCTTTTTTTTTTTTTTAATCATATCCTCCAGCCAATTTGCTGTCACAGTCCGAGTTGTAAAACAATTCTTCAGATGTTGATAAGAATTTAGATATTTGCTCTTCTCACACATTGCAGTATTCATAATAGTATCTAAACAGCAGTAGGAATTTTGATCTTAATCTATTTTCAAACCATGTATTATAATTTCACTACCTACCTCCGGTCTGTATTTGAGATGTTTTGTTCTTAATTTTGTTGGAGTTTTTATATTTTGCTTTCAAGAATTTCTGGGAGTCCATGTTATCCTGCTTCATTTCACTCTCAGTCCACATAATAGGTTGTCATCAGTTGCAGAGGGAGTTATAATTATATTAAGTATGTACTTAGTATTCATTATACTCTCTGGCTCTATGGTTATGGACTCATCTTTACCATCTGTTCCACATGTGGGACTATCAGACCACTTAAGGCTCAGGGATTTACTCCATTAGTCATCCTAATAATTCTTTCTCAGCTATCCTTTTTTATAGGTGTCTGAATAATTCTCTTTTTAGCAATGGTTTACATGGACTTAAAGTTGTGGCTTACCATATCATATTGAATCTCTATTTTTTCCAGACTATGAGGTCATCAGACATTGGTAAAGGCATAAAACATCAATTATCTCTGCTGATTTTCTCCCCAAACCACTTTCTGACCAGAAACGCTGCCCCAAAATTGAAAGGACAAGAAAAAGAAGGGACATTGTTTTCTAACTTCTTCCCACCTTCCCCTCCAGTTACTGTGAGTATATAGGTTTTATATAAACCTTGGGGTTGCCATATTATATCAATAAGTGCCTGTCCTATGAATACCTTAGAGAATTTGGAAGACATCAAGGGAGAGAAGTCAATTTTGGTATTAGTTACCCCAGGAAAATAAGGAAACCAAATGAGAACTGTAAGCATAGAGTCCTATTACTTTGATGCCCAAAACTTGAGCACAGTATAGTTCATGCGCCTCTGCTTATGAAATTGGGTGCTTAGGAAGAGGAAACCACATGATTAAACAATAGACTGGAAATCAGCAAAATACACATTGAAAAGCCAATGTTCTAGATTTATGACAACTTATATGTATCTTTTTCCTTGGCTTCCATTAGCTTTCAGCAAATTCTTTAAATGATCCATTTATCCCAAAATTGTTTTTTTTTTTAACTTTTAAACATCATATATGCCCAAGCTTAGACTAACATGTTTATTAATACTCATTTAAGGATATTTTTTCCATTGCTTTTTTTTTTTTTTTTTAAAGAGAGAGTGTAGGGAGGGGGAGAGAGAGAAACAACGTGAGAAACACACATCGATTGGTTGCCTCCCGCACAAACCCCAACTTGGGCCTGGGATAGAACCTGAAACCCAGGTCCGCATGCCCTTGACCTGGAATTGAACCCCGCAACTCTTCAGTACACAGGCCAATGCTCTAACCACTTAGCTCACTGGCAAATTAATTCATACTGATAGAACAGATTAGTGGTTACTGAGTGAGAATGGAGGGCACATTAAAGGGAGTGATGAAGGGATAACAAATGGGCACAAGAAAAACTATTGTGTGTGATAAATATACACATCTTTGACTTGTGATTATTTTTATGGGTGTGTACATATGTCAAACTTATTAAATTGACTCTTTAAATATGAGCAACTTATTGTAAATCAATCATACCTCAATAAATCTGTTTAAAAATCCTTAAAGTAGACATAATTTTCTTAGAGAAGAACAATAACAGTAGGCTTGCTCTACCCATACTTCTCTAAATAAGATAGTATTATATATATTTATGTAAAGATAGAAAAAAATAGAGCAGTGGAATAAAACAGAGAGTCTAGAAAAATATCAAAGCATATGTGGAGTCTCAGTTCATAAAATGAGTGTTACTCCAAAGGAAAACATTTTTCAATAAATCATGCCAGGGCATTTCATATCCATAAAAATACAAATGAAATTTGGCCCTTCATGTCATACACAAAAACTATTTTTTATGTAGAAGTTAAATAAGAGTATAATGGACAAAACAATAAAGAATCTGGAGGACAATAAAGGAGAATATCTTCATGATTTCAGATAAGTACATTTCAAACAAAAGAAAAAGTCTAGTCAGGAGATTAAGATGAATAAACTTGAATCCATTAAGATTGTGAAAAGGCAAGCTACAGTCTTCATGAAGAAATTTTCAACACATAAAAAACTGATATAATTAAAATATCTAAGATCTTCTGAAATTGGTAAGAAAAAATAGACAAGTTAGCAGAATATGAACACATGACTTGAAGAGCTGCAAGAAATTTGAAATGGCCATAAGTCCATGGAAAGGTGGTCAAGTTCATTGTTGATCAGGAAAATAGAAAATACGACCACAATAGCATACCCTTTAGAATGACTAAAATTGAATTACTAAAATTTTAACACATTGAGAATTCTCATATATTGCTGATAGGGATGTAAATTGATACTGTTACTTTGGAAATCTATTTGGCATTATCAACTCAATATGAACATGTACATACTCTATAAGCTAACAGTTTCATATATATAAATATGGAATGGTACACTCAAATCAGCTAGTGCTAGCTCAGAGAGCCAGCTGTTAAATTTCCAAAAACTTTGTGATCTGACTTTAGACCAGTGTTAATGGTAGCTAGCAGTTGGTCATAGTGGTAGTACTTACATTAGAACCTTGTTGAATACCATAAGTTGGGGTTCTTTCTCCTCACCCTAGAGAACCAGTATATATAAGTTGTGGTATATCTATACATTAGGATATTTTATGACAATAAAAATAAATTAACTAACTACAGCTGAATGCAGCCATAATAATAACTTTTAAAAAGTTAATAAGATCAGTTACTTAATATGTGTTAGGCCATCCCTCTCCTTTTCTTTCACTTTCTCTCTTAAAAATATATCTGTGTTTGTATCCATAAAAAATGTGAATACTTATTGAAGTGTTATCTTTGTGTTTTTCCATTATAGGCTATTCTTTCCTTTTTTCATTATATTTTATTTCTTTTATACTGATAAAATACTGCTTTATAATATGAAAAAAACAATAAAATCACCTGGGTTCTAAAAAAACAGAATGGTAGTTATGGTAGTGTAGTGGGGATATAATTTTTTAAATTGATCAGATAGCATTGACATAGATCTTGAAGTCAGATGGATTGAATTAGATTCTGGTGTATGTCCTACCAGATGTGTGACTCAAACTTATTTAACCTTACTGAGATGTTTCCTTCAACTGTAAAATTGGAATAGTAATATAACATACCTCATAGAATATTTATGAAGATAAAATACTTGTGCTTTGAATAGTGACCAGCTTAGAGCAGGAGTTCATATTTATTTGTAATGTATTCATATATGTTTACTTCCAGGTCTTTTAAGTAGTTTTTGATCTACTAGAAGATCCTCTAAAATCATTTATTTGAACTGTGGTAAAGATGGTACACCTTCATAATTAATAAGATACCACTGTTACTTAGTTTGTGGGCACAAGTAGGGAAATTTCAACAGCAGGATTTGGAAGTAAACAAAAGAGGAGGGTTTGATTGAATAGTTAACCTGTACCTGAGGTTATTCAGAAAAATTTTACCAATTTATGTATGTGTGTTTGATTTATTTACCTGCTTCAAGTACTTGAAATGTGAGGACGTTATGCTCACTAACACTTACATACAACTCTTGGAGGACTGATGAGTTTCTTTATAAACTCTGTTGTAGTTGTTAATTCTCTTTTTCTTTCTCTACTCTGTACAGCTTTCCATTTTAAAAAGGCACAGCCTGGTGAGTTAATCTACTGTAAAGGGATAGTTACTCATCACTGATGTGTAATTTAGGTTCTGTAAGTGTAAGCACTGGCTCATTAAATGCAGCATCCATGCTTTAACTGAAAGAGTGCATTTAACTTTGATTCAGTCAATAAGCTGTTAATTAAACCTTCTTGATTTTTGTTATAGAAACATCCCACCAGAGTGCATACATACTTTACATTTCTTTTCATATGATGTATAGCACTCTGCTAAACACATTAAAAGAGAAAAAAAGTATTATAATATATATTTACCTACCTATGTGTGCCTATCCTCAGAATGAGAATTCTAAATTACTGGGGTAGCAGCAGATTTAGGGGGATTAGTACAGAAACGTGGCTAGGGTTTTTGTTTTATTTTTATTTGTTTTCTGATTGTTTTTACCTTTAAAAGCAATTGGGATTTCAACCAGTGTATTTTAAAGAGTGTAAAATTTCAGGGGATACCATAATTAAAAAAAAAATAGGTTGGCAAAAATGTGGAGAAATTGGAACATTCACATGTTGCTAGTGGAATATAAAACTATTCAGCCATTGAGGAAAACAGTTTGTTGGTTCCTTTAAAGTTAAACACAATTGCTATGTAACCCCTCATTCCCACTTCTAGATATTCACCCAAAATAATCAAAAACAGTTGCTCAAAGAAGTTCACCTGTGCACATGTCCATAGTAACACTATTCTAAATAACCAAAAGGTGGGAATAGTGTAAGTGTTCATCAACCCAAGGATCAATCCAATGGATAAACAAAGTGTGGGATATATGTACAAGAGAATATTATTCAGCTATAAAAAATGAAGTCTTGATACATATTACAAAATAGATGAACTTCAGAAACTGTATAGTAAGTGAAAGAAGCCAGACACAAACAGTCACATATTGTATGGATCCATTCATATGAAATTGAGACAGAAAAAGTTAGGTAGACAGGGGCGGGACCATGGGAGGAGGAGGTGAAACCAGGAACCCAACTAGGCGGAGCTACTAAGACACCCCAACTGGGTGGGGAAGGAAGGATGCATGGGAGAGGCATGAACTTTAAAATATATGGATATTGCTAAGATAGACAGCTTGCAATAACCAATTAGGAACTAATAAGACTAGTTTCCAACCCCTAATTTAAAAGGCATGCACTTCGCCGAAACCGGTTTGGCTCAGTGGATAGAGCGTTGGCTTGTGGACTGAGGGGTCCCAGGTTCGATTCCGGTCAAGGGCATGTACCTGGGTTGCGGGCACATCCCCAGAAGGAGATGTGCAGGAGGCAGCTGATCGATGTTTCTCTCTCATCGATGTTTCTAACTCTCTATCTCTCTCCCTTCCTCTCTGTAAAAAATCAATAAAATATATTTAAAAATAAATAAATAAAATAAAAGGCATGCACTTCCTCTCGCCCTTCCTTTCTCCCCTGGCGCAGAGCACAATGAATACCTGACATTTTTGTTGCAGGGGAGCACACCCCCTGAGCCCACATGGTTTATGGCCATGTGGGCCTCCACATGTGAACTATTACACTTTAATTAGCTTGGATACTAAACTACTCCCGACTGTAACATGGAAAGGAAGCTCTGGACACTGGCCTGCTCTGGAACCCTAGCTGCACCTTGTCCAGGACTGGCTTCTCCCAGTAAACTTTGAATCTATTAATTGTTTTTGTCCATGATTTTATTCTTCGATTTTCAAAGACAAGAACTTGGACTCAAAACATCCACATTTTTTGTGTCAAAATATCCAGAATATGCAAATCTATAGCGACAGCATGCAGATTGGTAGTGATCCGAGGCTGAGGGAAGAGAGAAAATGGGTGAAACTGCTTAATGTGTATGGGGTTTTACCCTAGAGTGAGGGAAATATTTTGAAATTAGAGAGAGGGGGTGGTTCCACATTGTGTATGTACTAAATGCCACTGAATTGTTCATTTAAAGTGGTTAATTTGATGTTATATGATTTTCGCCTCAACAAATTATTTTTAAGATTTTAGAGCCTATAAAATATGTTAACCTATAAAATTGTTATATTTCTATTGAAAAATTTATTAAGCAACTGTGTGTTTATGTGGTATAGTAAGATGATTACCTGATTAGATGTAGATCAGATGGAAGACTTTCATATTCAAACTCTTTACCCTTGCATGGTTCCTAACGCAGGGCAGAGCCTGGACTTTAGCCATTGTTGCCTATTTTTATTCTCACAAGTTTGCTACATCTCTTATAGTCATTGTTTTGAAATATAATGTCCATTAGCCTAGTGATTGAATTTATTTCAGTATATATTTTCCTATAATTTTCAGTATTTACCCTAAGTCCCTAGAGAAGGTCAATGAGAGACTTCAATAGTCTCTTACATAGACTTTCAAGAGTCTAATTGGTTCTACTGAAGAGATGTCTAGTGCTCTCTATCAAACCAATTTTACATTTCACAGACAAGATTTTTTGCTTACTGCACTGTAATATATTATTTCAAGACTATCTAAGTATTATAATTTCTGTTTTATTAACCAATTTGCTTAAATTATTATTTGAGGAGTCTTGCTTTCTACATCTTGCTTTTTACATTCAATGATATATTTAAGGAATTACTACAGTTTAGTAGTTGTCAGGCCACCCTCAGGTTCTGGACCATCTGTTCAAATCCAAATTTTACATCTCCTAAGCAAAGTGAATTTAATTAAGTTACTTCACATCTTCGAGTCTGTTTTCTCATATGTGAAATAAAATAATATTTGTGTCTATTGTACAGGGTTGTTGTGAGGATTTAATACACATAAAGCAGGTAGGGCAAACCAAAGAGCATATATAATATATAAAGATAAAAAAATCATAAACTAGTTCTTAGCAGCTAATAATTTATAAATAGTAGAATATTATTAATTTTGACATTCTATATTTTGACACTGTCTCCCTCCCACTCAAGCATAACCATAACAACTTCTGTGTCTTTTTTCTTTTCATTTTAGTGTTGCTGTATATTATGGACCTTTATTGTTGAGTTTGTGTACTTTTGAAATTTATATTAATGGAATAATGCTTGAATACTCTGTATCTTGCTTTTTACATTCAATTATACATTTCTGTTATTTATTTATGTGGCGTTTGAGGAGGCCATTCATTTTCACTTTTATATAGTACTAGAGGCCCAGTGCACGAAATTCATGCACTTGGGCTGGGTCCCTCAGCCCAGCCTGTGCCCTCTTGCAGTCTGGGACCCCTTGGGGGATATCCGCCTGCTGGCTTAGGCCCGATCCCCTGTAACAGCAGTCAGACATCCCTCTCATAGTCTGGGACGCCTCACTCCTTACCACCCACTGCAGCAGAGGTGGGAGAGGCCACCGCCACTGCTGCTGCACTCGCCAGCAGTGAGCCTGGCTTCTGACTGAGCAGCACTCCCCCTGTGCGAGCGCACTGACCACCAGAGGGCAGCTCCTGCTTTGAACGTCTGCCCCCTGGTGGTCAGTGCACATCATAGCGACCAGTCACTCAGCTGTTGAGTCAATTTGCATATTAGGATTTTATTATATAGAATTGCACTGTGTGACAAAACATTTATTTATTCTTATGTCTATGGTCATTTTGAGTTTTTGTAATTTGTGGTCCAGCAATGCCACACACATTTTCTACAGGTCACTTGGTAGGCATGCTCAGCAGTTTTCTAGGTAACTACCTAGAAATAGTTTCTGAGTCCTGAATTTGCATATACACAATTTCACAAGATGATGCTAAAATGTTTTGCAAGACACTGTATTATTTTACTTTCCCACCAGCTAACATGTGGTACTATCAGACCTTCCATTAAAAAAAACAAAACAAAAAACTTGTCTGTGCATTGAACCAAAGCAGTTGAAACATGTGTTTTTCAAGGGTCAACTTTGTAGTCATAAATTATAATTTCTCTTACATTAATTGAAACAATTTCTGCTCAGTACATTTTACTTCTAGGTTGACAATGACAATTGTGTTTGGGTATTGAAGAAAACAAGGGTTAAATTGCTAGTTATAGCACTAAAAATATTTAAGATATTTGATTAATGAATTTTTATGTTCTTGTCTTAGTTTCCATAAATGTTCTATGACAATACTCTTAGTCATCCCATAACTTTTTTGAGATGTTTGGATGACACACGCATATTTCCTAAGCATCTTGAAGTTAGGTAGAAGATGTGCAATTTAATTTCACTTGGTAAGAAGAGTAAGACAGTGTAAAAGCTGCAACAAATTACAGGTGGCTTTTAAATTTGCTCTCACTTCTCAGAAAATTTAAAATTGGTGACAAAGAATTTCTTGGCAATTTATAAAAGGAAAATTGATATTAATGTTTTTGCTTCTTGAAGGAATATTCAATAATGAAAAACAGCTGATATCCAAACTTTTCCACCATGATCTAACTGCCAGAACATAGCTTAAGTGGTATTTTGCTCTGCTATGGCTCCTAGAGGTGAATTTGCTTACAGGCCTGTGGAAACCTTTTTGGATACAGCCTCTTGCTGGAAGCTCAAAATTATTTAGTGCTGACTGTAATTGCATCTTGGAGGAGGTAACTGACAGCATGTTGACTCGTAGTACCAAAAATAAAGCTTTTAGGTTTCCTGCAAACACATTTTAAAATACTGGCTTTTGCTTGAAGATTATCTAGCTTGCCCAAGAATACCAAATAAGAATATATATATATATATATATATATATATATATATATATATATATATATATATATATATATGTGTGTGTGTGTGTGTGTGTGTGTGTGTGTGTGTGTGTGTGTGTGTGTGGTGGAATCTTCTTAAAAAGAATATAAGAATTTGAAAGCTGAAAAATTAGGAGAAAAACAGTTGAAGATAATTAAAAATAGTTTTGTTAGGAATGACATGTTAATTTCCCATTGGCATCATTCATAACAACTTCTACAAACAAAAATTACAAAGTCATCAGAATGTTCAGATCTATGGAAATATAAAAATTATGGCAATTTCTTATTTTTAGCATATTATGTTCAATGTTATTTCCTTTACAACCGTAAAAATTATAATCATTATTTTATGACTAGTCTGTTTTTGTCTCAGAAAACTTATTGTTTTATGTTAACTATCCTTATTATGATTTGCACAAGATAGGGAAAAATCAGCATAATCCATTAGAATATACTGCAATGAGATTATTGTATTTTATTTTTATTAACAAGACCAATTATGCCCTAAAACTGGTAGGAAAATGAATCATTTGTCATCATCACTTTCATGAAAATGAGTGTTTTTCATCTTGAATCCATTTATTCAATCTAGCTATGCATCATTCCTGATTTTTTTTTGGTGGGTAAGACATTGCAGAGATAGGCTAAGCTTAAAAGCATAATTTACTTCTTATTTTTAATAAAACCACGTTTGGAACTGGAAGCTAATACTTAGAGAGTTATACTACATTTCTATTCTTTACATTTATATCAGACTGTGAAATTTGTTGTATTTTACTGTGTTTGCTTTCTTTGTTATCTCGGTATTACATATGACTTATGTATAAAACCACTCCATAAATAGTAGAAAACTTTGACATTATGATTTTCTAAATTTCTAAAAAATATTTTGTGTAGTCATGAATAAATTATGAATGGTTATTCATTAACTAAATTAACCCTAATTGTCTTGCATTTGTGTGTGCATAACTATCATTCTTCTCTACTATCAACTTCAAACTGTCCATTTATGTATACTTAGAAAATATAGTACATAAGTAGAGACACAAATATTGAGAAGAGCAATTGTAAAATAGTAGAAATATTATCCTAAAGAAAGGGAAAATCTGCTGTCTGTTATTGGCCCTCATTTAAATAATATATTGATAATTATTAATTTTGATATTAATGTAAAAATACCACATATATGCTCAGAGGAAAACATTTTTTTAAAATCCTCACGTGAGGATATTTTTTCCCATTGATTTTTAGAGAGAGAGAAAGATAGAAACACATCAATTGATTGCCTCCTGTTCATGGCCCTACCAGGGTCCAGGACAGGGAGGAGCCTGCTACTGAGGTACATGCCTTTGACCTGAATTGAACCCGGGACCCTTTGGTCTGCAGGCCTACACTCTATCCACTGAGCCAAACTAGGGCAACATTATTTTTGTATTAAAAAAGATCTTTATCTAAACTGAAGTTTGGAGATTATTATTACAGCAATAAAGACTCCAAACAAAAGTATGCAAAAGAACACCTTGATTTTTCACTTTTAATTGGAATCGCTTGGCATCACATTGACACCGTTACATTTTGAGCTTGAGAAACCACAATGACCTAATCAACCTCATATTATACCTCTGCTGTATAACACCGTCCCCAACTAGATCAGAAAGATAATGAAGTGAAAAAGGTCATTTCCATGAATGCAACCAGTGCTTTACAAAGGAGTTGTATGATGTATAATAAGCTGGCATTATGCTCACTCATTCCTGCTTCCCACACTGTCCTTCCTTCTGCTAAGAAAACGTAGCTTAGTAACTTTAGTTTAGATTCAAAATTAGAGTCTTCTTATACAGGTGAGAGACTCAAGTTAAAAGTATTATTAACTCAACTCATATTTATCATCCATTTGGTTCTAACACTCTCCTAAGTCTAGTTATTTATTTTTAAGGGCATTAATTAAAATTAAATAAATTAATTACAATGTTTACAAAAGCACTAACAAGGCTGAAGATATTAAAATGAAACACTCAGAATCATCTTTAGAGATTCAAAATAGATAAATCATTACATATCATCTTAATTTTTTTCTAGTGTAATTGTGTTATTTGTAGCCAACCATCATGTTCTTTTCAGTATGTCCTAACCATGTGCTGTTAGAGGAACTGCTCTTCCTAACTTTAATCCTAATAAAATTTATAAGATTCTTAATGCAAAAATTCCACAAAAATTTTCAATTTTTTTGTTCCAAACCATGATCTTGAAAAAAACAACCCTATACGCAAATACCAAACTATATATTTTGTAGAAGTATTGATGAAAATAATCCACTTTCACTAAAAGCAAAGCAAGGCTTTATACAAGTTTGTAAATGTTTAATTGTCCTAAAAAATCATAAGCAAAATGTCAACATACATAATAAAACTTGCAAAATAATTAGCAATTTAAAAACACATTAAGGAGAAGTACAAATTGGTGTTACAAAATAGTCACGGGGATGTAAAGTACAGCATAGGGAATATAGCCAGTAATCCTATCTAATAAAAGAGAAACATGGTAATTGGCATATGACGGCTACCCTTCCCATTGGCTAATCAGCGAGATATGCAAATTAACTGTCAGCCAAGATGGCGGCCGGCAGCCAGGTAGCTTGAAACTAACATGGGGCTTGCTTACTTCAGTGATGGAGGAAACCAATGTTCCCCGCCTGCCTTGCCGGCCTCTGAGCCTGCAGTTTGAAACATTTTAACAAATATAGAAGCTAAACAAAACCCCAGAAACCTGCTTTCAGCTAGCCAGGATCTCAGAGCTGGAGTTATACATTGTTTCGATTATAGAATGCAAACAAACCAGATATGAGGCCTAAGAGCTGGAGCCTCAGAGCTAAAGCTGGCCCAGAATAAAAAAAAAAAAAGAAAAAAAGGAGCAGTTGGGAGCTTCCGTCACCCGCCAGCCTGCAAACAGCCATCATCCCCTCACCCAGGCTGGCCAGGCACCCAGTGGGGACCCCCACTCTGATCCAGGACACCCTTCAGGGCAAACCAGCCAGCCCCACCCATGCACCAGGCCTCTATCCTATATAGTAAAAGGGTAATATGCCTCCCAGCACCGGGATCAGCGTGACAGGGGGCAGCACCCAAACCCCATGATCGCCCTGCGGCTCTGTGTGTGACAGGGGGCGGGGCCACAACCTCCCTATCCGCCCTGCTCTGTTCATGACAGGGGAAGGCGCCCCAACCCCCTGATCGCCCTGCGGCTCTGTGTGTGACAGGCTGCAGTGCCCCAACCCCCTGATTGGCCCTGCTCTGTGTGTTAAAGGGTGCTGCGCCCCAACCCCCCCCCCCTCCACAGGCCCTGCTCTGTGTGTGACAGGGTAGAACCATAACCTCCCCATTGGCCCTGCCCTGAGTGTGAGAGTGGTGGCGCCCCAACCCCCTGATCGGCCCTGCTCTGTGCCTGATAGGGGGGAGCTCCCCAAACTCCTGATCACCCTGCGGCTCTGTGTGTGACAGGGTGCGGCATCCCAACCCCCTCACCCCACGGGCCCTGCTCTGTGTGTGACGGGTTAGAGCCATAACCTCCCCATCGGCCCTGCCCTGAGTGTGAGAGTGGCGGCACCCCAACCCCCTGATTGGCCCTGCTCTGTGGGTGATAGAGGACAGTGCCCCAAGCCCCGATCCGCCCTGCTCTGTGTGTGACAGGGGGCGGTGCCCCAACTCCCCTATCGGCCCTACTCTGTGAGTGACAGGGGGGAGCTCCCCAACCCCCTGATGGGCCCTGCTCTGTGCGTGACGGGGGGAGGGGGAGCTCCCCAACCCCCTGATGGGCCCTGCTCTGTGCGTGACGGGGGGAGGGGGGCTCCCCAACCCCCAGATCAACCCTGCTCTGTGTGTGACAGGGTAAGGAGCCCCAACCACCCTGATGGGCCCTGCTCTGTGGGTGATAGAGGGCGGCGCCCCAACCCCCCCACACACACACACACACACACACACGGGCCCTGCTCTGTGTGTGACAGGGTAGAACCATAACCTCCTCATCAGCCCTGCCCTGAGTGTGACAGTGGCGGTGCCCCAACCCCTGATCGGCCCTGCTCTGTGGGTGATAGAGGGCAGTGCCCCAAGCCCCGATCCGCCCTGCTCTGTGTGTGACAGGGGGCGGTGCCCCAACTCCCCTATCGGCCCTACTCTGTGAGTGACAGGGGGGAGTTCCCCAACCCCCTGATCGACCCTGCTCTGTGCGTGACAGGGTGTGGCGCCGCAACCTCCCCATCAACCCTGCCTTGAGTGTGACAGGGGGCGGTGCCCCAACCCCCCAATCGGCCCTGCTCTGAGCCGGACCAGGGGCTGCACCTAGGGATTGGGCCTGCCCTCTGCCACCCGGGAGCAGGCCTAAGCCAGCAGGGCGTTATCTCCCGAGGGGTCCCAGACTGCGGAGGGCACAGGCCGGGCTGAGGGACACCCCCTTCACCCCCGAGTGCACAAATTTTTGTGCACCAGGCCTCTAGTATTGTAATAACTATGTATGGTGCCAGGTCGGTACTAGAAATACCAGGGGGAAGACTTTGTAGAGTATTATTGTCTAACTTCTATGTTGTACACCTGAAACCAATACCAAATAATATTAAATGTAAATATTAATTAGACAATAAACTTTTAAAAGCCGTTTTAAGGAGAGATCTGGACTATCCTACCGGCTATTAGGTTACCTTTCTAGAGGCATTGTAGAATGGCAATGTGTGTAGTTCTAAGTCTGAGGTTTTATGTGCTCTAGCAAAAGTGACAAGGTTAACCACACTAGTTGTTCTTAGCTTTTTCTCCTATACAAACATTTGGAACGTCCCATTTCCTGATTACGTTTAGTGTTGCATTTATTATATTTTGTGAAAAGTATTTAAATCACATAATTATTTTTAAATTCCTAAATATTAATAAGGCTTAATTCCTCTTATTGTTCTATAGTGAAGAGGATTTCCCTGACTGTATCAATAGTTCTCTACCTACTTCACCATCCTTCAGAGGACATGATCTTATTCATAAGATGCTTTATTTCTTCTTTTTTTTGTAGATTTTTTTTATTTTTTAATACTGGGGATAATTACCTTTGGGCAATTAGGATGAATGGGTCTCCTTCCTCTAGCTTGCTTCCCAGTCTGAAAACACCAAAGAGCAAGCATGGCAATTCTCTGACTCTGGTAAACTGCTAAATCCAGAACTGCTTCTGCACTAAAGGAAGTATCTGCATACTTTCGCTGGGCTTTCTCCAGACCTTGCCATTCACCTGGTCTCCAAATTGGGGAATTGTTCATGAGATTTAAAAATATATGTGCACCTATCTTCACCTCTACCAGGAAGCCTTTCTGTGAGAAGAAATATGGAAAAGAGTAGCAAACCCCGGAATCTTCTGTCATTTTCCCCCTGATATGTTATTTTTCAAAGATGATGGTATAAATATATTTTCTTTCTTTGGCTAACCGCTAGTACACAGGAATTATAATTTTATTTCATTTGTTTTAATTTTGAGGGGGTGTCTACGACTTAGTTTTACCTGATTATGTGGAATTATCGATGTGTTGAATAAACTTTCAAAAATATGCTTTTGTGGAGTTCAGTATAAACATCTGATAATATCTGGTCCTCAAAATTCCAGAAGGTGTCGTAGTCAGACTTCTGTGAACGACCTTCAATTGTCCTTGCTCTTGTATAATTCCCTCCTCTGTGATATAATGTGACGTTTCTCCCATTACTATATATGTTACATAGCAAAGGGATTTTTGCAGAAAATCAGTTGATCCAGTTTCCTTAAGATACAAAGGTTATGTGGGTAAGCCAGGTGAAAGGAGGTGAGCCCTTTAAAAGCAGAAGTTTTCTGTGGCTGGTGGCAGGAAAAGAGAGATTTAAGTTATGAAAAGGGCTTGATGGGCCATTGCTGCTGGGAAGATGGAGGGAGCCTTTGAGAAAGAATGCAGGTGGCCCTAGCTGGTTTGGCTCAGTGGATAGAGCGTCAGCCTGTGGACTGAAGGATCCGGGTTTGATTCCCATCAAGGGCACAGGCTCGGGTTGCGGGCTCGATCCCCAGTAGGGGGCGTGCAGAAGGCAGCCGATCAATGATACTCTCTCATCATTGATGTTTCTATCTCTCTCTCCCTCTCCCTTCCTCTCTGTAATCAATAAAAATATATTTTAAAAAAAGAATGCAAGTGGCATTCAGGAGCTAGGATTTGCTGACAGCCAATAAGCAGAAATATGGCTTCAGACATACACCCCCAAGGCATTAGATTCTAGTAACCATCTGAATGAGCCTTCAAATCAACTAGTCCCCAGAGCCTCCAGATAAAAGCCTGCTCTGGCTGAAACTTTGATTTCAATCATTTGAGACCCTAACCAGGGAACCCACACGAGACCATCAAGACTTCTGACCTACAAAATTTTGAGCTAATAAACACGTTTTAAGTGGCTATGTTTGTGATAATATGTAATGCAACAATGGAAAACAAACACAAGGCACATTCAAGACACTCTGGACATGCCTATCCCTGTAGAAATACTGATTTCTAAAAGTTGCCATGCACCAGATTTAGGAACCAGCTTCCTTTTGCATGTGACCACATTTACTTCTACTGTTTTCTAACTTCCAACCCCCTTACTGATGCTCTTAAGAACTCCTCTCCTGCTTAGCTCCTACTGTCTCCTGCCCTCATCCACCAACCTCAATATCCATCAACTCTCTGGGCAGATTTGTAGTTCGCTGGGAATTGTCTCTATCCTGTCCCCTCCCTTTTTTGGTCCTATATGTTCCTCTTTCTTGCTTGTTTTTATCCTGCCCCGTAGCTCTGTTGAATAAGGAGAGTGCAAAGTTTATTTTGTCACTTTTCCAAAAGTTTCGTTTCTATTAGAAATAATTAATCTTGTACTCTGACAACACATACAAAACAACTGTAGCTATTTAAAGTGCAGTGAAGCCCAGCATGCATTACTTTGTCAAACAAGGCAGGACTTTTCATCATTTTAAAATAAATATCTTTAGTTATAGATATGTACAGTTAATTTTATTCAATAAGAAAATAATTTAAGTCCTTCAAATTGTTCAAATGGGTATTTAGGATGCTCCAGGAGACACAGCCTCACTAATTTCTATGTTTGTGTGTTTAGTTTCATAGGTTTTGTTTAATTGACCCAAGCATCATACTCTGTGAAAATGTACCCAAGTGGGCAAAAAATTGTATTTAAAATAAAGCAACAGAAACAGTAATTTATCATATCGTTGACCCTTTTCATTATCTTTCCTCCAATACAATCCAGAACATTGTTTAAGAAGGGGAGGTACAAATGTATAAAGAGCTCAAAGACATATGAGAAAGAAAGAATGACATTACAAGCAGGAAATATTTTTCTTTACTACCCAAAATTTGTCTTACTGAGTATGAAAGATTTGTTATTAAAGAAAAAAATAAAATGTCTAATAAATAAGCAGGCATATAGAAAAAGTGTGGTTTCTGATAGCTGACTCATGCTTGAAATAAATTTGTATCAACGGCTATTTCATATGCCTTTAATAATTTAAAATTAATTCTATCTTATTCACAATCAGATAAGTATGGAAATAAGATGAATTTCATGTAGCATAATCATATGTTACAAAAATTATATCCATGTATTCTCTGTTTTCCATGAGTATAATACTGTTGGAGTCACAGAATATCACAGATAATGTGAGGCACTATTGGAAATACATTATTTTATGGAATGCATATTCACATTGTGTTTTCTCCCCAGTAAGTCCTATACTATTCCAACACAATCCTGTGAGTAAAATTCACAAGGACAGACTGTGTCGACAGAATGGTACTTGGGAAGGAAATTTAGACATATGAAGTACAATTTGTTTGGAACAAAAACTTGCACAAAATAATTGTCGTTGGTATAAAAATAAGACTAATTAGCAAACTTACATAAATGACTTCTATCTTAGAACCATTAATGATTGAAGTTGGAGACCTTAAAAATGATTAAGATGCCACCCCCTATATGTAGGGCCATGTAAATTACATGAAACAGACCTCCCACCAGTTAAGTCCTCAAATACAAAGTAATGTCTCATTTCACACCTGACTTCCTCATAGCCTTTAAAGGTCTTTTTCAAAATTGTTCAAAATCTAGGCTATCTTTCCTCAGGTAGGGTACCTTGGAAGGAAAAATCAGTGTGGCTACACCTGGATCAAAATGGGGCAGAAGCCATTTAGGAATCTACAAAAACAAATTATGTATTAACGCCTTCATTTACTCAGCACTCCATCAGGCATCCAGATTTCAAGAGTTGTTCTGTTGTCATGAATTTATAAATCCAGTATAATTTAAATGTGTATGTTTTATTTTCCTCTTAGATTATAAAGTCATGAGAACAAAGGTTAATTGATTCAGGTTTGTCTGGATACAAAATTCAAGAGTGTGTTTGTGTCATTGTGATACTGTAGTATTTCTTTAATTAATTGCTTTTAAGTTGTTATTCAACATCAATTATGCACATCTAAAGGGCAGAGCTGATTTATCTGTAATTCTCTTAATATAGCATCAGATAAATCAAAAGCTCATTAAGCAATTTTTGTTGTTGGTTTTATGTTATTCTTTTTTTTGTGTGTGTGTTTTTGTGTGTTTTTTTTTTTTGTAGAATATAATCTCAGATGTTTTAATAGATCTTATTCACTGTTTACAGGATTCTCTGATGAAAGTGGACTAGTCACTAGCCAGATGACCCAAATGACACCAAAAACCCAGGGCAGCTCAGAGGCCACTAAAAGTTGACAGTCTTGGCTGGCTTTACCTCATCCATTTCAGAAGGCAGCCAGGGTTAAGTGCGATGACGCCGCAGCACCTCGATGGCCTTCAGTTCCAGGGGTGTGGCCTGAATACCAAGGTCTTCCAAGCCAGGCAAGTGAGGCAATGCCATGTCGGTGATGTGAACCCGCTCCACTTTATCCCTCATTGTCCAGGGCTCAAATGGACTGATTTCAAAGAGTCGTGCTATCCATTGATAGGCAAAACGTGGCAAAGGGTATGGGAGGAAGGGTCTGTGACTCATAGCAAAGACATACTGCACCAGGTCAAACAGGAGGTATCAATTGGGCCCAACAAAGGCTAGTTAAGAGCTTTACCCAGGATTAAAGGAGAGAGAGAGAGAGAGAGAGAGAGAAAGAGAAATAGAGAGAGGAACCATCTTACAATTATAAGACACACAACCTGTGAAATGTAGAGTGTTATGTAAAAGTTGGCTTGAATTAGTTGTAAACATATAAAGCAAACTTTAGTTCAATAACTTAAAGAAGTTTGAAAAGAAGTATAACTGATATAAGAAGGGAGAAAAAAATGTTATATAAAATACTCAATCAAAAACCACAAAAGGAAGAACAATGAGTGGAAAACAATGGGAAACAAAGAATAAGTTCAACAAATAAAGATAACAAATATGGTAGCTATTAATCCAACTATATTAGTAACTATTTGAACATCAATGGTATAAATGCATCAATTAAAAGACAGAGATTATCAAAGTGGGTCAAAAATCAAGACCCAACTATAGGTTGTCTATATAAAATTGATTTATAGATGTTTGAAAATTTCACATCCGATATCCTTTCAGTTAAAGAGTTATCAAAAATATTTCTTAATTTCCAAGGATTATTCTTTTCTTTAAATTATTGAATCATAAGACAATACATTCTATACAATATATACTCCTTAAATTCTATTAAGATTCAATCTCCTTCTAAAACTCATTTTCTGAGTGTCTGTCATACTTGCAGGAGCCCCTGCCCATCGCCTGAACCCCTTCAGAAATGTAGGCTGAGCTCATCTCTGTGGCTTGTGTAGGAACAAAATCCTGCCTTGTTGCTGTGACTGGCAGTCCCTGTTCCTGAAAAATCACTCTACTGGTTTCCTGCTAAAACTCAGTTCAAATCCAGCATTCTTTTAGAGTCTACTAACATCAAAACGCTCCCTATTGCTTGATTTTTGCACATTCCTACATCTTTTGACAAGTCACTTTATCATTCTATGGCTGACCAATCACTGGGTTTAATACTCTTCAGCAGACCTACTTCATTCTGGTTAGGTCAACCCTGTGATAAGACCCAAGCGTGTGTCCAGCATCTATAACTAGGAGGATGCCATCTAAGAGAGAGAGAGAGAGAGAGAGAGAGAGAGAGAAAGAGAGAGAGAGAGAACCCAAACCAATGTATTTTTTCATAAATTTTCTGTGGGTTGATAATGAAGTAAGCCACAATTAACTTGAAATTTTCATTTTGCTCTAAAACTATTCTCCCCCTGAACTCAATTTTCCCGAGGCAGATGTTAATTTTACTATCTCTGCACTTCATAAGTCTGTGATTTTGACAAGTGAGGGGGGAAACCCACAAACAAAATAGATTACTTAATTATATCAGATTTCACTAGAAAGACAAAAAAATACAGAAAACCTTAAGGATATTTTTGGTCTTAAGATTTTAAACATGGACATTGTTAACTTGAGAATAAGTGATTTTGATGGAAATCTATTTTCCCCTACATCTATGCTTTTCAAATCCTGTGGATTTAGTAATTACTTTTTGAAGAGAGAAGGTAGTTTCAAATGTTATTTTAAGCTATGTTTGCTCTTTCTATTTTGTATATAATGCTTCAAATTTTAAAAGGTCTTCAAAATATAAAAACGCTGGCCCAGATCATGCAGTTTCTGACTCAGAAAAACTTGCCCTGCCACAATAATACGCTGCATTGATAAAAGAACTTGCAGCAAGCTTAAAAAACACTGCCACAGGGTTAACCTGACCTGGTTTCATTTGATCTGAAGATTCCCAAAGTAATATAATACATATTTTGCTATGATTCAGAGAGAATCAAGGCTTATTACTGATCTGGGTCCAGGTCATGCAGGAGACTTAAAGTAGGGGAAGGTAGGGGAGGTGAGCTGCCTGAGGAAAGCCCCTAATAAAATTTTTCAAAGTCTTTGGATGCTTGTGTTATAATTTTACACCCTTTTTATTTGTCTAATATGCTGTAGTTTTAAAAGCATCTGCTTTGGGTTGTAATTATGCAGCCCCCTTTCCCACTCCTCCAATTGTCCATTAGTAAATGTCTTTATAAATACAATCTATACCTGTAAATGACCTATGTAACTGATATATTTATATAATAAAATATGCTATAAATATTTAAAATGATTATTATATCTGTGCCTAAGGAGTATAGATAGTTTTAATTTTCTTTATTGTAAATTTTTAATTTCCCAAATTATCAACAGTTAGCAGGTATTATTTTTGGGATCAGAAAGACATAATGTTTTGAAACATATGAGAGATATAGGCCTTGTTTCTAAATATTCATATTTTCAAATGTCATTCAAGGGAACATATGAGAAAGTAATATGCAATTTATACATTAAATTAAAAGAATTTTACTTGGCTTTGAAGGTATTATGGAGCCAGATTTTTAAAATATTAGGTATACATTTATACAAATTATTTCTTTCTTAAGCTACAGTGATAATCATCATTATTTTACAGAGAGAATTAAAGAAATATGTCTTCTTAAGAATTATTGTCCAAAATTATTATAATGCGGAAACACGTTTATAATAGAATCAACCCTGTCTGCACTTGTTAAAAAGCATATGTCCTTCTTGATTAGAAAATAACATTCAAACACTTTTTTTGGCCATTTTTCACCTGAATCTAAATCATGTTTCCCCAGCACACCATCTCAAATGGTCTCCTAGCATTGCCATTCACAAGTCCCAACTCCAGAATAACAATCAAATGAATGAGATATTAATGATTCACAGATACCATTTTTTACCTTCTCATCTTTCTTTAAAATGCTACCGCCTCCTTCTCTTCTCCCCTCATTCTTATGGGATCACTTCTGTTGTTTCATTGAGCAAATAGAAGTTATCAGTAAAGAATCCCCTATCTTCCCATGACCAAATCCTCTCACAGCTTGCACTGGAAGTCTCTATTTCCCTCCTCTAATAATGGGTAAGCTCTTGGTCTTTTCTACTTTTCACCTTTTGACTGGATCCCATCTTTTTTAGGATACACAAACATTTCTTCTGCACATATCCACTCCCTTTACATCATGAGTCGTTCCCTCTTTACAGTAAGGGTTAATTAGAAATAAACAGGAATGGCTTTCATCTTTATACTAGTGACCCAGTGCACGAATTCATGCACATTGAAAGGATATTATTAAGAAGAAATATTTTAATATCGCTATTCACTCTTTCTCTATAATAGAAGTGTCAACCAAATTCATGATCGACAATGACAGATAAAACACATACGTGCAATTGGCACCAAGAGCATTATATGTATTGCGCATGTGTGAGTAAACAGCCTTTTATGTATAGAGAGTAAATTTGCTTAATTAGACCTGCTTTCTGATGTAGCTAATCTTTTTCCAGCTCAGTGAAGCACTCCAACTTCTCTTTTAGGTAATTGTCAGCAACACAGCAGTAAATATCAACACAAAGCAGATTATTATTGTAGACCACGCAGGGAGAACAAAGGGTATAATATTTAACTGCAGCAGTGTTTGACTATATTTTGTGCAGTGAGAAAACCTGAAGTCAGTTTCAAGGTCCATCATTTCTTACTTATTTTCAGTTGGGTCAAGTTTCTAAACTTTCTAAATCTCCATGTTCCAGCTAATGAAAAGAAAATAGGATTCCACTGAGTCTCCTATCTACCTACTCCTGGACTTCTGTGAGAATCAAATGAGATGAGGCATGGGAAAATGCTTCACAGACATTTGGTTCAAGTGTGAAATGTTTGCACCTGGCTATAAAGCAAGTCATATTCATGGGCTGAAGATACTGCAAGGAGGCTAGTCATCAATAGGGAGAGGCAGCCAGGATTTGCTACGTGACATCATTCTCCTGCATCCACAGCCACCTTTTCAGGGCTGGGCTGGGCTGTGGGCCATATTTTGCGCCATGGGATCCTGGCAGAATTGGCTGTGATTTGGTGGGCTGTTGCTCTGGGGTGGTGGTAGAGCTTGTGTCCTACTTGGGGAAAGCCCAGTGTGGTTTTGTGGCCACCAAGCCTGCAGTGCCGTTTCTCTGTGTGCATCTCAGCAGCTCCTCCATTGAGCATCTGCACCCTGGTGGTCAGGGCGTGTCATAGCGACTGGTTAGATGGTGGGAAGGACACTTAGCATATTAGCCTTTTATATATGTAGACTAGGGGCCCGGTGCACGAAATTCGTGCACTGGGTGTGTGTGTGGGGGGGGGGGGGAGTGTCCCTCAGCCCAGCCTGCCCCCTCTCACATACTGGGAGCCCTCAGGCATTGACGCCCATCACCCTCCAATCACAGGATCGGCCCCTTGCCCAGGCCTGACGCCTCTGGCCGAGGCATTAGGCCTGGGCAGGGGACCCCCAGCTCCCCGTGGTTGCAGGCTCCGCCCCTGCCCAGGCCTAATGCCTCTGGCCTAGGCGTCCGGCCTGGGCAGCGGGGACCCACAGTGGCAGCGGGGGGTGCTGCGATCACGCAGGCTCCGCCCCTGCCCCTGCAGGACGCCTCTGGCTGAGGCGTCTGGCTCCGGCAGTGGGGACCTACAGCTGCAGCCACCCCACGATCGTGGGCTCCGCTTTAGGCCCAGGCAAGGGACCCCTAGCTCCCGGGACTGCCAGCTCCGACCGTGCCCAGCTCCCATCACTGGCTCCACCCCTACTTCCTGCTATCACTGGCCAGGGCAGCAAGGGCGCCTGATTCTCCGATCATGGCTGGGGGGCAGGGCAAAGGTGGCCCCAGGGCCGCCTTTGCCCTGCCCCCCACCTCTTAGCTCCCTCCTGGGTTTCCGATCACTGTCAGTGGCAGGGGGCTTCTTCCTGCTTTCCCTTTCGCCTCCCTGCATTGTGTCAACATATGCAAATTAGCCGCCATCTTTGTTGGCAGTTAACTGCCATCTTAGTTGGCAGTTAATTTGCATATAGCCCTGATTGGCCAATGAAAAGGGTAGCACCGTACGCCAATTACCATTTTTCTCTTTTATTAGTGTACATGCCTCCCTGGAGGGCAAATCTCTCTCCAGCTACTGCCCCCTTTCTCTTGCCAAAGGGAAAAGAAATAGTTTAGGTAACTCAAATAGAATTTAAAGACTTTATTCGCCTGATGCACATCAGAGAACATCTGAAGAACAGGGAACTTCCTGAATCAAAGCAGGATTTTATAGGGGATGATAGGAGAGAGGACATGTGGTATGTCTTCTGTACATTTTTGTTAAATAAATGACTGGATTAATCTTTAGTTATTCCTGCAGCACACACCTGCTATCTACTCATAATAATTTCATCATGGAACATACTATCTCTTACCCTTGGGATAGTAGTTTGTAACTCCTTCCCTCTGAGAAATCTACTTCTTCCTCAAGGGTTGAAATTATTGATTATTTCCTTGCCAGTCCACAGCACTTGATATGTATGCACAATACCATTATTATGTTGGTCAACTTTATAGTAGTGACTGGTGTATGTATATTGGTATATCCCATTAGGATGTGAATTATTTGCAGACTAGAATCATGTTTTATGCATCTTATTGTTCCCACCACCCGATGCCATGCTTGGCTTATAATAGATGCAATGACATTTTTGTTAACATTATAAATACCAGTTTCTTCATTTTGCATAATCAGATATCAAATTTGTTTCAAAACCACTTAAAGCTTTTTATTTTCCTGGTTTATCAGTGCATTGATCTAACTATTGGTCCAAATTTCACAACCAATTCCTTTTTTATTTTAAAATACAAGATGTTCATTCCATCATCCTATTTGCCATTAGAGTCCTATTATAGCCACTTATATCTCCTAGTAAGAGAAGAATAATTACTCTGTCTTGGGTTCAATCCTGATTTAAAGGCTTTTCAGGTAGAAATGACCACAGAAATCAAACCACAGGCCAATGTGAGTTTGGAGATCTTAGACTTTTTGTAAATGCAAATTCATTTCTTTTTAGATTCAGTGGTATAGTGTTCCATTGTAGGTGCTATCTCCCTTTTGGAACCAGAGGGAAAGATAAATATAAACTACAATATACCTTGAATGAAAGATGGTTTGAAATTTTGGTCAAATGGGACATAATGTATTATATAATTTAAAAATATTTTTGCCGAAACTGGTTTGGCTCAGTGGATAGAGCATCGGCCTGCGGACTGAAAGGTCCCAGGTTCAATTCCGGTCAAGGGCATGTATCTGGGTTGCGGGCACATCCCCAGTAGGAGATGTGCAGGAGGCAGCTGATTGATGTTTCTCTCTCATCGATGTTTCTAACTCTCTATCTCTCTCCCTTCCTCTCTATAAAAAAATCAATAAAATATATTTTAAAAATAAATAAATAAATAAATAAATAAAAATATTTTTAAAAATGCATAAGTCATGGGAAAATGTTCATGACCAGAAGCTAAGGAAAAGAATAAATATATAAAATTATCTTTCCAGCATCTAGTCAATGTTATTTACTTGTTTGCATATACATACAATCATAAATATATTCACACATAATTATTAGAAGAAAGTGAGAGAAAATTGGAAAAAAAAACTGTAGCAAAATAGTAGTTGTTCTCTCTGGGAGGTGATTTATTATATTTATTTTTCTGTATTTTCAATATTTTCCCAATTATCTTATGTTTGTCTTAAACATATATTAAGCTAAAACAAAAAAGGAACTACAGAGTTCCTAAATCTTTAAAACAACTAATATAATTTGTTGTTTTAATACTAAAATTTGCTTTTTTTTTTTTAGAATTTTCCCTCCTGCTTCTCAAAAGTAATAAAATTAAAACAAAGTAACAGTGGAAGAAGTAATGAACAGAAAATTCTCTGACTCAGAAAACCCTGACTTTGTCTCCTGTCCTGCCATAAACTAAGTGACATTTAGAAGGGACTTCACCTTTCTGGGCTCCAGTCTCTGAACTGATTGGTCTGGGGCAGGTGACCTCTAAAAGTCCAGTTCTTGAGGGGTTAAGAGTTCATTATGTAAATGCTGCTCAACTATTTAGCATCTTGCTTAACTCACATGCAAAGGATACTAATTTCATGTATTTCTGGGTGCTGTTTGAAATAATGATAATAAAGCATCTAAAACTTAGAAAATACCCAGTTCTACAACAGCAGTGCGGTGAATGTGAACAAGTTCAACATCAACTTGAATATTTGGGGGCAAATTTCTCATTTTAGAGTTTCTTGTGGGAACCAATCCTTATTGGTATACTTTTCCTATACCCACATATGCCTCAATGATGATTCTGAGAACCCTAGGTGCAAGCTACAATTAAAATGTATGTCAGAGGACATTACAATTTGGACATCATAAATGTAATTTCAAGCACTTTTAAAAAATATATAGAAAGAAAAGAATCCTGAAACAGTTTCTATAAAATAGGCTGCTGTGGATATGTAGAGGATGCAGAGGTGCCCAGATGTGAGTGACTAAATCACATAGCCCAAGGCAGTTGACTAAGAGGCAGCTGGAGGAATCCTAAGATGCTGTGGAAAATCTAAAATCCTTGCCAGCTGACACCTTTGGGTTCCTGCAGTGTGTGGGAGAGACATACAGTAATGAATGTGTGCATCAAGCAAACTCTGTAAGAAAACATTTCATCATGGGCTTACTCCAGCTATTTTTACTGAAATTGCTACTTTGATTTGTTCTTCTGAGAGCTCCTGCCTGATTGTCCCCCTCTCTGGGGACTGACCTTCTGTGTGAATCAGGAGGGTGAGCTCCTTGAGAAAGCTATGTAACTAGACACAGAGGAGCTGAAATACAGCAGATACAGCGCCGGAGGAAAGCAGAGGATGCACAGTGGTGAAGGCCGAGCAGTAAAGTGGGTTGCTGCCCACCCACTGCCTCCACAAACACATCAGCTAAAACCAGGGCTCAGTTTTAATAATAGCTTCAATGATAATAGTTTTATAAAACACCTCTCCACAGAACTCAAAGCACTTCCCACTCACAATCTCACTGCGCCTTGGTAGGCCCAGCTACTGGACCCCAGTAGGCAGGAAGCATAACAAAGAGAGTCTGCGTTTCCAGGTTCTGAGGACCCCTGTTCCTCTACTGCTATAATGTCTAGATCCCAGGGGAGCAGGACACATAGGACTTCAATACCTGACTCCTCACGATGACCTTATTTCCTGGCAGCTATCTATTTTTCTTCCCCTCACGTACAAAAACAAACATAAAAGCAAACAACACATAACTTCTCTAAGAATTTGTACCAGTTTGCAACGTTGAAAGGAAAAATTTGTAGTTTCTCACCCTATTTCTCCCCTTCCCAATGTAACCTCTCTTTTCCTGGGTATAATTTTACATTGCCTTTTTAATGGCCTCAGGCCCACAAGCTCTGTATTTTTTAAGAAACCACTCAGATTTTAAATTAAAGTTTATTTAAAAACTTGAATTTTCATGCATACTACATCATATCAACCTTTTTTCAAACATGAGAGACTGATAGAATCAAAGAAAAGACTAATCTTAAAAATATTTCATAATGATCACAGTAGTATCAATAAGGTAGTTATAAACGTGACCTATGGATTCTTTTTCACAATTCTTATTCACAAAATCTTCAAAAACAAGAGTCATATATAATTTTTAGATATTCATCCTCTAATAGTCATTAATGCACCATTATAAAATTTTTGAAACTCAATGTATTCTGCTTATTTTGTCCTACTAAAGTCTTTTACTCTCCCATCTGCCCACCTTCACAAGACTACCAAAGATAGGAAATCAGCTCAGTACCTCATTTACCAAATTTTCAAAATATGCAGCAAGGCATGAATACATTCAAATGAAGAATGTTGACTAATAGATAATGAGTGCAAGATGACATTTTAAAAATTTAGCATGATCCCACTTCTAGGAATATATCCTACGAAATCTGAAACACCAATCAGAATGAATATATGCACCCCTATGTTCATAGCAGCACAATTTACAATAGTCAAGATCTGGAAACAGCCTGAATGTCCATCAGCAGATGAGTGAATAAAAAAGCTGTGGTACATTTACACCATCGAATACTATGCAGCTGTAAAAAGAAGGATCTCTTACACTTTGAGACAGCATGGAGGGACCTGGGGAGTATTATGCTAAGTGAAATAAGCCAATCAGAGAAAGACAAGTATCAGATGGTCTCCGTCATATGTGGAATCTAATGAATAAAATAAACTGATGAAGTAGAGAGAGATTAACCAAATAACTTATATGCATATATACATAATCCATGGACACAGACAATAATGTGAAGAAGGCCTGGGACGGGGGGACAGGTGTGGGGTGGAAGAGGTCAAGGGGAAAAGGGAGGGACATCTGTAATACTTTCAACAATAAAGATAAATTCAAAAAAAATTAGCATGTGTACACAACTTAACGGAAGAAGTCATACTCTCAATGGGTGGTTTGGAAAATAAATCACAACTACAGAACATGGGACACTTCCTCATGGTTTCATTTGTTCTGAAGTTGGAGGTGAAATATTGGGAAACATGTAGAATAAATGAGATTTGAAAATCTGCCCACTCACAAATAGCTTTCTGTTACCTATTTTCAAATTATGAATACTGTCTATATATGATTAAAGTTTATATTAAAATTAAAATATTGTTTATCTAAAAAAGGAAACTCGGATATGTCATTTTGGATCCAGAAGAGGTTTTGAGGAGGTCATAGAGTGACCCAATTTTATGGAAGTTTAAGTGTCTTGCTCAAAAATTACTCTTGTGATAGAAATAATAATCATATCACATACCAGGGTTCTCTACTGCCACAATGTACTATCATTCAGGCAACCACAGGAATATTGGTGTGTAAATATATAGTTATAGAATCTAGGATGTTCTGAGCCATCTTGGGGAATTTTATAAAACACCATTTTTATTTCTGAACATTTTCCTGGATGTTTTTCAGAAGTCACTGCTGGAGCCAACGGTTGTCCTTGTCCTCAGACAGACCTTGCTTGGTATTCAATAAATGTGAGCAGGATTTTTACAAATTTTAATAATATCTATTTCCCTGAATCAATCTAGATGGAAAAGGAAAGTGAACAAAATTGTTCCAATATGTTATAAACATTCCCATCTTCATGTGCAAATTTCTTATTTTAAAAACCCTGGAGCCATATTTTGGCAAAAAAGGGGAGGGAAGACATATGAAAATCCTCTTCTCTTGATTATGATATTAGAAAATATAAGTAGTATATTTTTAAAGCATAGTTTCAACTCATATTTCTCTAATTGGAATTAGCAAAATATATTTTCAGAGTTTAAAAAGAAAAAAAGTAATTGTTTTTCCTCTTGAAAATATTATACAGTATTAAATGTGATTTTCCAAACAATATCATAATAATTTCTTGGCTTTCATTGCATCAATATCTCTGTGTCAATAGTAACAGCAAGTTTCCAAGCATTGTTTTCATATAATGTAGTAAATTAAGAGAATACCTATATTACTCCTTCTTTCTTATCTACCTTTCAGCCCTTTTCTTGGCTCTGTAACACATAGCAAGACAGGCTTTTCACTAATATCTCTTTTTTATTTCTTTCTCTGTCTCTCTCTGTTTCTCTCTCTCTCTCTCTCTCTCTCTCTCTCTCTCTCTCTCTCTCTATATATATATATATATATATATATATATATATATATATATATATATATATATATATCCTGGTGCATGAATTCGTGCACAGGTGGGATCCCTCAGCCTAGCCAGCAATTGGGGCCAATCCAGGCTGTCTAGTCTAGCCCAGTCCCAATCAGGGCCGATTGGGGCCAGCCAGATGGGGGGTGGGACCGCAAGAGTTGGGCAGCTGCAGGAGGTTGGCTGTGGGAATGCATTGACCACAGGGGGCAGCTTCTGTATTGTCTTCCTCCTGGTGGTCAGTGCGCATCATAGTGACCAGTAAACCAGTGGTTCTGTCAACCAGTCGTAATGGTCGCTTAGACATATATATATATATATATATATATATATATATATATATATATATCCATCCCTCCTATATTACCACATATTTATATAGGTATGGTAATATATATAATCTACATATATTACCATGTATTATGTCATTTAATTACTTAATAGTAATTAAAATAAATTTTAACTGTCTTGTCCAAAATAATCTTTTTAGAATTAAGTTGCCATGGCAGGTTTGAAAGAGATTGATTTATTTTATTAAAAAACATATTTCTTATGCTTTCACAGTTGGTGGTTTTCAGGCTAACCATGTAAAATTTCAAAATTGAATTATGCATCTTGTATAGAAGACAGCTTTTAGTTAAGCCCTAGCAACGTCCTGAAAATCAATGGCACCATCTATGAAGTTTGTTGATTTAAATGTGTATTACGCTGAGTGCTATTTCTGAGCTGAAATCATAACCTCAAATATTTATTGGTGAACATAATCTCAGGAAGCACTTTAGAAGAAATCTAAGCAAACTCTAGAATTACAGAACCGAATCATTCATAGACATCCCAGATTGGACCCAATCAACTATATAACTGTGAACAACATGTACTGGCTGTTGCTTCAGTTAACTACTAACTTTTGTTGAATTTTTACTGTTACAATTGTGAAAGTAATTTTGATGGTACAAATAATTATCTTAAAAATATAAAAAAGCATGTATCCTTTTTATTAATACTCTTAATAAACATTGAATACTATTTGAAATGGAAAATTATCAATTTAATCTTATTTTTCAAACATTTTTTCTCTGATAGTTACTCTTTATCAATAGTACACAGTATTATTAAATTACTTTATTATTGGTATAAAGTAAAATTAAATAAAATTGTAGGAGATAGCAACCAATTCCTTGACAGTTGAATATATACCCTTCTTTCAACTTTTACACTTAGGACTGAATTTTAACAACTACAGAAATTAAGCAAGAAAAATAAATACAGAAATAGTGAAAGAGCTAACTTGACTTAATTCTGAGGAAAATTTCACAATCTGCATTGAATAGCAAATGCAATGAGGCTATTGCAAATATATATTTTATAGTAAATCTGAATTTTATAAATAATATTCATTTTTGATAGAATATTCTCACAAATTTTATAACCCTGACTAAGATGGCAGGTTGAACACAAACATGTATTCTATCTAGAAACCTCACTCAAATGTCAGACGGGGGAAAGAGTTTTACAAAACGAAGAAATAATCAAAGGCAAAAGAATGGGAGAGGACATAAGAGTCACACAATTTCAGTAGCTATAAGACAGGTGGCCAAAATGGTATTGACTCAACAGGTTAAAGAACTCTAATCTTAAAGCCAGTAGAGTAGACAGCCAAGAAACAATCAATTAAATATCATATAATAACCAGAGAATACAAAAGCTGGTAGCACTCATAACCTTGGAAGTGGCGATAAAACTGGGATTAATAAAAATAGAATTGATCAAAAGATTGCTTAAAAAGAAATTAAAATAATATTAAGAAGAAACGTCCAGATCCTTTTCCACATTGAGCAGAAAACTGAAGAGTTACTTTTAGGAGAATGCGAAGAGACTATCAACTCCAAGTACAGCAAACAGAGCTGAGAGTAGAGACACATTCTGAAAACTGGGGAATGAATGGAATGCTGAGACTCATGCCTTCTGCCCCAGTTATTATGGACTGAATTGTGTCTCTCTCCCACTTCCCTGCAAAATGTTGAAGTCCTCAGAATGTGACTGTATTTGGACTTAGGTCCTTTACAGAGATTAAGTGAAAATGAAGCTATCAAGGTGAGACCTAATCTAATATGCATGGTGTCCTTATAAGAAGGGAAAATTGGGACACAGAGATACCAGAGATGTATGCACAGAGAGGAATGACCATGTGAGAGGCAGTCATCTGCCAGCTAAAAAAGAGATCTAAGGGGAAACCAAACCCACCAACACCTTGATCCTGGCCTTCTGGCCTCTAGAACTGTAAGCAATAAATTTATGTTGCTTAAGATCCCCAGTTTGTGAGATTTTGTTAGGGCAGTCCTGGCAAACTAGTATACCAGATAACTTCAAAAATTACTGGCAACTTCTGGGCAAAAATTTTGGGACAATGTTTATTGCTACAACCTCTTAATTCCAATAAAAATTTATAGAATAAGTCATACATTTACCATAGTTTGGATAATATCTTCCAGTATTTTTAAAGATAGTAAGTCTATGATAAATGTATTAGATTCAAATTAAGAAATTATAATTTTAATAAAATTGCTTATGACTCAATCACTGTTTTTCTTATTACTTTCTAAATGTTTTTTGTGTTGCATGTAAAATTTCTTGTGAATTTGTATACTATACTAATTTAAACATTTTATTTATTTTGATGTGTGTTTTAAAAATTATATTTTGAAATATGCTAGAACTCCATATGCTTTTGATAATCTGTCAATATAGGTTGTATAAGTAGAAGTATAAAGAGAATTATTTATAAAGTGCATTTTAAATCAGACTTTGTCAGTCATCTAAACCAAAATGCAACTAATGGATGATCTAGTCTAGCTTTCTCAATTAAAGATAATAAAAACTAAGATCAAGAGAGGTATACAGGAAGAAACAAGATCTAAAATTCCGGTCTTTGAAATACTAATAAACAGCATTGGAAAATGAAGTACTCTCTGTATTACCAAAATATCTCTTAGCCTTTCTTCTTTTTTTAGAGAATTTATGGCTTTATCAGGAAATGTTAAAGATGTTAAAAATAAATACATACAAAAAATGTGAATGTTGAATAGTAAGTCTCTGTTCCTGAACACACAACTTTCCACCACTTTCATCTTCTTATGTTATTTTTCCAGAACTAATATATGTATCTCCACATATTCTGCATGTTGCTCTATTATTATTTTACTTGGTGGCATCCTCAGTTAAAATTCATTATAGGCCCTAACCGGTTTGGCTCAATGGATAGAGCATCAGCCTGTGGACTCAAGGGTCCCAGGTTCGATTCTGGTCAAGGGCATGTACCTTGGTTGTGGGCACATCCCCAGTAGGGAGTGTATAGGAGGCAGCTGAAAGATGTTTCTCTCTCATCAATGTTTCTAACTCTCTATCCCTCTCCACTTTTCTCTGTAAAAAAATCAATAAAATATATTTAAAAATGCAATGATAGTATATATACCTTATTATATACACTATAGTGAACACAATTAGAATAGGTATATAGTCTTATTAGTAATTGCTCTCCCAACAGCTTCACAAAGTATTCACATAATAGATTAAAAAGTGGAGAGATGAGATTATTTGAAGACAACTTAGAGAGCAGTTGAATGAAATCAAAATTCAAGGCAATTGGGTGGGGTAGTTGTAACTGTTAAATCAAGGCAGGAGGATTCAATACATCTTCAAGCAGCCAAATGAATGTCAATTGTCATTGCCTGAGATGAGTGAACACATGAGAGATACATCATGGACAGGACCATGGAGAGCTCTATGGTCTGCAGTCATTTGCTCCAGTCTGCAGTTAGGTTGACTTTACCCTTCTGGTGTTAGACTCAAGCATAAAGGTATTCCAGCCAATTAATGGGATTATTCAGCCTATTGAAATAGGTAACAAACCCAGGAATCTTTTCTTTAATTTAGGGGTTGCTCCAGAAGACCTATTTTTTGAGAACTTGAGAGCAAAATTAGTTTAGGAAGATGGGGAAAAATAAAATGGAAGTAAACTCATTTAAATCCTGTGTGTGTGTGTGTGTGTGTGTGTGTGTGTGTGTGTGTGTGGTTTCAATTTAAATATAACCATAAAATAGCACATAACACACTGAATAGCAATTTATACATCTAAAGGTTAAAAAAATAAGAATGTTTGAAGTACCTAAAAATCATATGAAGGCAAACTATATTGGACAGAATTTGTAAAACCTCCTCTTTTTAAGTCATATCTCTTCCCTGTGAAAATGTTTACATAAAATCTTTTAATCAGTCCCATTTTGCTACTGCAAGCTTTTGTTATCCCATAATAACCATAGAAAAGCAGAAAAATCCCTATAAATTAAGTTAATTGAAATTTACTTATAGCAAGAACATGTTAGTATTACATTAAATATGTTTTTTATTGATTTTTAGAGAGAGAGGAAGGGAAAGGGATAAAGAGATAGAAATGTAGATGAGAGAGAAACATCATGATCAGATGCCTGTAGCATGCACTCTACTAGGGATCAAGCCCACAACTCAGGCATGTACCTTGACCTGAAATTGAATCAGTGACTTCTTGGTTCATGGGTCACCACTTAACCACTGAGCAACACTGACATGGCTGTTAATATTACATTAAAATAGAAGCAGAGAGCAAAATTTATATTTTTATCACATTGATTAGATGGGTTCATCATTACACTTTTAATACCAACTCACTGAATACTGTTATTAACATTCCTATTTGGCTAACACATAGACAGTCAATTCAACTTTTAAAATTGTTCATTAGTAGCTTCTACTTATTGGCACATTGTTAAATTATCTGAGTTTTGAATTAAGAATTGGCTATTGGTTATTAACACAGCCAGGGAAGGGAACTGTCTTCATTTTCTATATTTCAGAAGTAAAGGGGCTACAAAATGTATAAAACTGGGAAAATATTTTGAAGAATATAACAATTTTCATTAAGCTACTTTATGGTAAATTTTAATCAGAAGAAGCATTTCTGCATTCGCTGTTAATATATAATTTAATTATCTGAACTTCTTTGGAATATTTTAATAGGAAGGAGAGAAGACTACTGGAAGAGAAATTACTTAAATACACTTGCATTGTGTAAGTTCAAACCACATTATTTTCTTATATAAAGTAGCTGAAACATGAAACAAACAGCACAGATTGCTCATTTTTGAGAGATTAAAACACATTGAAGAGATAAGATGAAAAATACTAGGGAATATATGTGCTTAACCAGTGGGCCCAATATTAGCAGTATAATGTTACAATTTTAATCCTCAGGGAGAAAAATAAAACCCACTGTTTCATTAAAGTATATCTCTTTCGACCTTGACTTTTTCTAGATCCTAGAGAAACCATTACTTCTTGAACTACATTAAAGACAGTTTCCTGAAATCCATAGATATAAATTTTTATGTGTATTTTTGAAAGGGCACCATTGAGATCTACAACTCAGAGCAGTGTCAGTTGCATCTTGGTGCTGACAGATCTCGGTAATTACAGATGTTGGTCTCAAAGGACTGTGAGCTCGCATAGTCGAGAGCTGCTATTCACCTCTGATAGAAGGCTCTCAATGGCATGCATTTTAAAATATAGGTCTTATTCTCTTATGTTTTTATTGCCTTTGTTAGTCATTTTCACTTTGTAGCTATTAAGCCAAAAAATTAATATTTAAACATATAATCTTCGAAACTTATTTGAAAAGCCTGTGCTGATGCGTTATGTTCCACATCATCTCTGGTGGCGCCAGAGGTAATGTGAAGCCAAACAATGGCCTTTAGCATATTTTCAAACCATCGCAGCACAGTATCTATGCAAAAAGTGATCCTTTCAGAGCACAAAAGAATTGAGAAATAACAGAGTGGGGTCCATATAGCGATTTGGTGCCTTGCTTACATACTATCATCACCCTCAATGTTTGAAAGTTTAACTTCTTGGTTAACTTACTGTTTTTAAAACTTGCAAACCTATTTTCTATTCAGCCGTCCCTATTTCATCTTCATATGAAAATATGCCTTTGGCATGGGCAATTGGATCAACAGAAAGGGACAATTGACATAAATAGGCTCAATGGCATCAAAATCAAATCATCCCAATCCTTTGGTGTCAATCCACCATAGAACGCCCTTGGATTAACATGAGTGTAATGCACTCCTCCAGCTGCCAATGGGTCTGAAAATGAAACAAGCCCCACTGAATTAAGGACAGAACCATTTCTCATACTCTGATTACCTGACTTAAATGTTTAAACTTCAGAGCTCACTTCTTTATTGGAAGAACTGGATTTCAGTGAAGTTTCTGTAAACTACATACTTTTCAATCCTTCTTCTTTTGTTTTATTTGATTGTATTTAAAAACAATTTTTTTTATCTCTGCATGTAATAAAATTAAACAGACAAGATGCAAAAGAGGATATTTACTTAATAAAATATTATAACTTTGATAAAATATTGACTATACTTCTCAGTTAAATGCCCATTTTTATAATATTAGTAGTGATAAATACTTTTTTCAAAGTATAACAAAATAAAAATCCTGAAAGTGAAACATTGGAGAAGATAGGGAGCTCCACCTGTTATATCTTTTGTTTTCACCTTAGCAATAGTAATCTTTAAAGTTTTAGGGACTGGGGGTATTTCTTACCAATTGCATGGAATCTTAACACTTCAAATTTTGCATCTATCTCACCAGTGTAGCATAATGGTAAGAGCAAGGGTTTGTGAATCAACAAGGCAATTTCAAACCCTATATTGGCCTATAATCTTAGAGTATTAACTTCCCTGAGCTTCAGTTTTCCTACCTTTAAACTAGAGAGAATAGTACTTGTGGGGTTACTGTCAAGTTTGAAAATTATACTGTATATAAGGCACTCTGAACAGAAGAGATAGCTTTAAAAATGTTAACTAAATTTACTATTTTATCTATGTGTATATGGATGTGTGTTGGACATCAGCAATTTATCCTGTAGGCAACATAAAAGCTTTCGGTACTTCTTTTACTCTTTCAAATATCAATATTTTCCTTCTTGTAAGGGAACAATATGCATTTTGAAAAATAAATTTATTTCCATCTCCCTTTTATTGGTAAACTTTATCAGTGCCTAACAAGAGTTAAGATACTGTGTTAGGCACTAAGATAGCCACAGACATAAATCAGTTTCAGAATCTACCTTGTCAGAACCTAGGTAAGGGAGAGCCATAGATGTGTTCAAATATAACTACCATGCCAAAAGGAAGGTGCTCGGCTTAAATAGCTACCGGGAGAAAGAGTGCCATGGATACCGAAAACAAAGAGATGGTACTTGTCATGTGGAGCAGGCCTGAGAGGCTTCTGAGTGTTTGGATGAAGGCATCTGAGGCCGAACTTGAAGTAAAGCTAAGGTTTTCAGCCTGAATCATGGGAAGAAGGGGAATCCCGGACAGTGAGAGCAGCATGATTAAAACAAAATAATACACCCTTACAGGGACTATGAAGTAGCCTTGATTTGTCTGGATATTAAACTGCAAGGAAAAGATTGTAAAAGAAGGCTGGGGCCCAATAGTAGGAAAACCTTGATTATCAGATAAGGCGTCCTGACATTTTCCTTTGACTAAATATGGTGCTTCTTTGTTGTTGTTGTTGACTCCTCTCTCCATACTCAAAACACTTGGGCTCTCACTGCAGGACTGCTGGGATGTAGCTTCTCTTTGAATAGCCTTTGTGTTGTCGCTCCTCATCCCGCTCTGAGTTCCGCTCACAGGCTTATTGGGTCGGTACAGAGGCAAAGTCAGAGATCAGTATCTACTAGTTCTATGGCAGCAGAGTGAGTTTCTCTCCTCTGCTGGCCCTCTTCAGGGCCAGTTTCTCTCCTTCTCTCTGGACACCTCATAAATGCCATGTCCATGGGACCCAGCGGCACACTGTAAGGTGAAAGGATTCTGAAAGGTGTCCCGGAACGTGCTGTTCTCAGCACAGAGGCAGGTGGGGGGTGTATGTGTGGAGAAGTCAAAACAAATGCTTTTGGTATAGATCACCTCCATGCTTCTGTTTTAGCTCCCAAAGGGAATGACACGAAATTCTGCCATTTCCAAAATGCCTCTAGGCAGACTGACTTCTGGTTATTTTTTACTAGAAACAGTACTGTCATGTGAAAAACACTCAGCTATCTATACCACATGTGCATAAAAAGCTTAATTAACTTCACTCTCTACACATGAAAATTCACAAGGTCGCAGAGGACAGAGAACACTGACGGGACATAATACCCTCATCGGCGGCAGAGGAGCCCAACCCAACTGCTCACTGAAACCGCCTGGGAGGCGTTCAGACCCACTGATGCTGGGCCTCACCCCCAGCTTGGTTTAGTAAAGATTAACCCACACATCATGGTAAAGTCCACTGAGAGCCATTTAAACATTCCAAAGCCTCTTGTGTTTCTGTTCAGAAACCTCAGAGTTAGAGGCAGCTACCATCTCCAGAGGCAGCTTCTCAGCCTGGCACTGTCATGAAGAACAGCCACTATCACGAGAGGAGGCCACTATCACAACAGGCAGCCATTATCACAGAGCAGACACTATTGTGACAGGCGGCCAGTACAGGACAGGTAGCCACCATCACGTGAGGCAACCACTATCTCAGCGGGCAGCTTCTATTCTGAAAGGCAGCTCCTAACTCAAGAGACAGCTGCAAGGGCCTATGTCACAACAGGCATTTACACAGCCATTTTCATGATAGGTAGTAATAATAAAGGAGAAACTGCATTATGGACTCAAAAGGAAAAAATAAAACCCTGTTATCGCCCTGAAGATTTGTATGTGTCTCTTCCAAAAACATGCCACCCCTCTTGCAGAGGTCATTATGATCCCTGATTGGGCATGTAAGAATTTCTCTTTCTTTGTAATTTTACCACTTATGTGCGTCCCAGTATGTTCTAGTTTCATCTGTTTTTGAACTTTATTTAAATGGAATAATTCTACTTCTACTATTTTTATTTCTTGTTTTTTCACTCAACTTTATAGTTATAAAATGTGACCAGGCTGTTGTGCAGTAGTAGTTTGTTCATTTTTGGTACTTTCGTAGTATGACTTCGTATGGATATGCCCTCAATTTTTTTCCTAAAGCCAGTAAACATCATTTTACATATAAGTGTATTTATTTCCATAGGATGTATACCCAAAAGTAGAATTTCTCAAAAGTATGATATATATATTCTAAATTTTACTAGATATTGACAAATATTATCTAAAGTAAATATTTTAATCTACACTCTCACCAGCAGTGTATAAAAGTTTTATTTTTCAACATCCTTCCAACATATGTACTATCAGATTTAAAAATGTTGCCCAATATGATGAGTGTTATTTAATTTGTATGTCCCTGGTGATTACTGAAGTCGATCATAGATTCCTATGCTTATCAGCTGTTTGAATTTTCTTTTTTGTAATAGGCCTTATTTTTTCTTCTATGTGATAGCATTTTAAGGTGAGGGCAATTTTAATGTTTCTGCTTATTCTTCTGTTCTGTAATGTTCATTAAATTACATAGCTTCTTGGATTACTTCTTTATATGTACTTTATATTAGCCCTTTCTTTATTATATTACAAAACTGAGAATGGAACTCAACATTCTTTATGTGATCTGAACAATGCAGGATAAATCATAGCTCTAATCCCCTTTATCTGAAGACTATACTTAGATTTGCAGTAGCAATTTTAGCTGCTGTGTTAGTAAGTTACAATTTACCCCACAGCATTGAAAGCCAGTGTTCTGTTGAACTTGGTGGTGTTCTTACCGAGTGATCTAAACAGGTGGGTTAACTTTTTCTATTCAGCAAGTTCTTTGAACTTTTGCATTGGGAGCTCTTGTTTGGGAAAGAGTTTTGTGCAGCCTGGTTAGCCTGGTTTAAAGGAATATACATTTAATTTTTCCAGAAGACTGAGGGGTACCACTAGCCTAGACCTAGCTTTTAAATGTTTTTATGTGAATTTTTTATAACTTCGAGGCTCCCAATGGATCCGGACTGACTGTGGATAGTAGTTTGTTAATTTCTGGTGCTTTTGTAGTATGACTTCCTATGAATATACCCTCAAGGCGGGCAGTTGATTGTGAATTCCTAAGAGCATTTCTTCCATCCTGGCCATCCCTCCTGCACTGGTTAATTTTGTTTTAGTCCATCCTTTCACTGAAAGTACAGCCAGTCTCCATGTTTTGAGAACCAAACGCCACATCTTCAGCTCCTACTTTGCAGAAAAACCCACTTGCATCATTTATTGGACAGGCACCTTCCCATCTCCACCCCAGACCTTCTCTGCTTCAACTTGAGGGCTTAATACAAGCTTTGTATTCACTCTTTGGTTTCAACCTATGATCATTCTTTACTTTTATGCAAGAATAATTAGAATTTTTAAATGACAACACTTTTATTATAGTTTTTATTTGTAATCATTTGTAGCGGGGAAGATATTAGCTATGACATATGTTTGACTTAAATGCATAACAAAGATCTAAATGTTGTGCATTCCACAAACAAAAATTAATTCACTAAATAGGTTCGCAACAGAGACCCATCATAAAATTGAAATTTCCTGATGGTGATTATGTCACCTTTGGGGGAAATTGCTGAAGGGTTTATGAGATTTTTCTATATTAATTTGTGCAACTCTATATGAAACTGTAATTATCTCAAAATAAAAAATAAAATTGGTTATGTTATATATGAGTTTATTTTTATTTCACATAAAGAGAAAAGCTAAGTCCAGATGGAGGAGTTTAAGATTTTATTTTATATTATCTGGGATTTAAGTGTTTTCAGCTTCCTTCTCTGTAATTTCTATATCATAGCCCGTGGCCTCCAGTCCCAAATTGTACTTTGGTTAACATATTCATATTACCAGAGCAGACTTGAAGGAAGGAAAAAGGACACACTTTTTCTTTCAAGGATACATTCCCAAAATTGGATCTCTCACCTTATATGTTATAGGTTAGTTATATAATCACACTCTTCAGAAGTTGCCTAAGAATCATAGTTTTTATTCTTGGTGACCAGTTACCAATAATAAATTGAGGGTTCTAGTTTGATGTGAAAAGGCAGTTACCCAGAAGTCTCTACTATGAAATAATGTTTAGGTTCTGTTATCCATATATTCTCTAGTACAAAAATCTCATTAGTATCTTTTTCGAAAATAGTAGATAACAGAGAAGGAACACTATCAGGCCATGTATATGCGTTTGTTGCAAAACAAAAACTAGAGCTCTATCACATAATTAAAAACTGTGAAAAAAATACCTATAAAATAAAATTATACTTTGGTCAGGTTGTTAGGCATCAAACTAGCATCTGCAAAATTTCTAAATCATATTTATAATTAATTATTATATTTAGAAGGAGCGTAGGGGATGGGCAAACACTGGCACAGTTGTATAGTTAGGAATAATACCTCTGCAATGTATTTTGTAATAAATATTAAATCAGCCAAGGAGTTTTGAAAAATCATTATTAAAAGAGCTTTGCATGCATGCTCCAGGAAATCATAATGATCAAAATCCTGAGTGATTCAAAGCACCATTTTGTGTATAGAACATTGTTCTTTGGAGGCAAGGCTTCTTTTCAAAAGAAAGAAACTTTTCTCTAAGAACCTTAACAATCCATGCTATCATTCACTATGGCAACTGAAAAGGGAACAATAGGCCACAGAGAAATTCGGCATCCTGGAGGCAGTAAAGAGGTGTGTGTATGCATTTCCTTTCTCTGCTGGAATGGATTTCTCCCCAGAGCTAAGTCAGTTATTGTTCCAGTTCAGATGAATTTGTTAGGTGTGTTTTAAAAAAAATTCGAGTGTGATGGCCTAACATTTAGCAGTTTCTTAAGACAAACTCACTAGTCTCTGGAGACACTGCTTTGGTAGCCCTGCCTTAGATGTGACTTCCAAACAAACATTATCCCATCATCTCAAACATGGCTGCCTGTTTTCTCTCTGGTGGGAGGAAAGTAGTAGCATACACAAATCTCTCTCTTCATTAGTTAATTTTTCACATTCTCTGAAGACTTATCCAGAAATGAGTATGCTGTGCAATTGACAATATTCTGTTTAAAAGGATACTGTATTAAATATACTCTACACATTTGATGCATTAAAGTGACTAAATATGTATAAAGACATGTTGTCAATAGAGCAGAAAGAACTCAGCAATGCAGAAGTGAGCATCTTTTATTTTAATCGATCTTTTATACAATATGACTAAATACTACTTTATTTTATCAAGTTAACCTTAATTGACTTGCTTTGATGCATGAAATACATTCCCTATTGAGTCATCTGAATTACTTTCTCTTTTGATTACTGGTAATTGTACATCTAATTCTAACACTTATAAAAATAAGAATTGGGACTCAATAGATTTTCATGTAGATATATTCTAGGTATGATATTTCCAAATCTACAAAAATGAAGTTCCACAGTATCCTTTGAAATGTAGCTGTTTTATAAAATACTTTTGGGCTAGTTTCTTAAGAAAAACAATTTACACTTTGAGAAGTTCTTTAAATTTCAAGTGTTATTTATAGTAGTTAAAATAACATTAAAAATCTGTAGATTTTAATGAAATTCTAGTAAGGTCTGTACCTTAGGAAATATACAATTAAGTATAAATAGGTAAGTGGAAATCATGAATGTAAGTAACATTCTCAAACGATGCATAAAATACTTATATCTATTATATTTATTTAAATCAAATAGATTCACATAAATATGTAAAGGAGATTGACAAAACCATTTTGGCAAAATGTTAAAAAATGGTGATCTGAGTAAAGGGATATGGAAGAATATTTCTGTTTTTACTATTTTGCATCATTTCTGTAAGTCTGAAATTGCTTTAATATAAAAGAAACAAAAAAGAACTAAAGATAAATAAGATATATATGCTTATGCCATCCATTACAGATGAGCAAACTGTGAAGAGGTCAGGAAAGTCAGGTATATAAGGATATAGGGAGCTTCAGTGACAGAGCTAGGAATAGAATATAGGTAATCTGATTTGTGGTGAAATTATCTAAGACTAACTGACAAATCTGCTTTCTATGAAAAGATAGGCTTTTTAGAAAATAGATACAGCTCTCCCCAAATCCAACTATTGCTTCCGAATTTAGAGTAATGAAAATTGGGAGACATTGACACATATTTTTGCCCTATAAAATGTTTTAAAAGATTGGAACAAGATGGTCGTATTACTAAGGAGTGAATATAGACTTATACGAGTAAAAATCCCCAAATTAAAGTAGCTGAAACAAACTAAAATTTTTTAAAAAATAAAAAAGTCCAGAAGTAAGAAGCCAAGAGTGTGGTATGAAGATCTCATGGTGTCAACAAAAATCATGTTCAATTATGTCTGCTCTGCTATTTTAACTGAGTGCTGGATCACCTCATGGCCCACAGTAGCTACTGGAGCCCAGGCACCCTAACTGTAGTGTGGACTGATTAAAGGAAGAAACAGAAAAGGACAAGGGGTCCCTACTATATGGGCTGAATCTTTATCATCTGTTATCCTGAAAGTATATACAACATTTTTTCATATATTCCCTTGTCAAGAACTCACATTCTTGGCGACACCTACTTTCAAGAAAGGCTAGTAAATGACATTGTATACTCATGTGCTATTTTATTCTGCTAAAATTTTGGTTTTGTTACTAAGAAGGCAAGTTTCTTTTTTAAAAAAATTTTGTTTTATTGCTTAAAGTATTACAAAGGGTATTACATATGTCTCCTTTCCGCCCCCGCACCCCTTGACATTCCCCGAGAAGGCAAGTTTCTTAATTTATTTTTTGAGACAGCTCTTAACACTGGTTTGCCTAATATCTATCCCAGTTGTCTTTTGGCAAACTTTTATTGCTAGCAGAAACTAGAAAAATAAAACTCAAAGCAGAAAGACTCCAAAAACCGTGGTCTGACATGATTAGGTTTACTAGTCACATTCATTGCCACACAAGGACTGGGACAGGATTGAGGTCTCTATCTTGCTGGGCAAAACTAATCTGAGATGCTATGTTCTGTACCAAGCACTGGACTCTAGAGCTTTCTGGACGTGGAGCTGAAGCAGCTTCACTGGCAGCCCATTTCAGACATTATTTCTGGAAGCTTATTCTAGAGTCAGTTTCTGTATCCCTTTAAATAATTTTTTTTTACGCCTGAAATCTATTTATTTTTTAAAGTATTTATTTAACATTGTTCTCATATTTTTATACTATATCCACAAATAACATGATCTGGAAGTATGCCATTTTTTAAGAAATCTTTATTGTTGAAAATATTACATATGTCCTCCTTTTTCCCCCATTGCCCTTCCCCCTTACCCCCAAGCTTTCACCACCCACTGTCTGTGTCCTAGGGTTATACATATAGGCATATGAGTTCATTGGTGGATCTCTTCCTCTGCTCCACCCTCCCCTGCCTTCCCCCTGAGGTTTGACAGTCCGTTTGGTGTTTCTATATCTTTGGGTCTATTTTTGTTCATCGGTTTATGTTGGTCATTAGATTCCACATATGAGTGAGATCATGTGATAAGTTATCTTTCTCTGACTGGCTTATTTCACTTAGCATAATGCTCTCTAGGTCCATCCATGCCGTTGCAAATGTTAGAGTTCTTTCTTTTTTATAGCTGCATAGTATTCCATTGTGTAGATGTACCACAGTTTTTTAATCCACTCATCTGCTGATGGGCACTCAGGCTGTTTCCAAATCTTAGCTACTGTAATTTGTGCTGCTATGAACATAGGGGTGCATATAGTCTTCCCGATGGGTGTTTCTGAGTCCTTGGGATATATTTCTAGAAGTGGGATCACTGGGTCAAATGGGAGTTCCATTTTTAATTTTTTGAGGAAAATCAAAACTTTTTTTCACAGTGGCTGCACCAGTCTGCATTCCCATCAGCAGTGCACGAGAGTTCCTTTTTCTACACACCCTTGCCAATACTTGTCGTTTGTTGATTTGTTGATGATAGCCATTCTGACAGGTGTGAGATGGTACCTCATTGGCATTTTGATTTGCATCTCTTGGATGACCTGTGCCTTTATGCACTTTTTCATATGCCTTTTGGCCTTCTATATGTCCATTTTGGAGAAATGTCTATTGAGGTTCTTTAAATAAATATTTGCCTCAGCACAAACATCTAAAAAATTCTACTGTGGTTAAAATAGCTTAAGTAGATTATGTTGTCTGTTATTAAAAACTCTAATCAAGAAACACAAGATATAATAAAAGCATATGTTATTTAATGGGATAAATTAATAAATTCACCATGTTACTCCCAAATCTGAGACATTTCTTAAAGATACAAGTCATAAAGTTTCAAGTTTTATATTAGTTTGACATTTTAATAAAAAATATTTAAATAATACAGTTTAATGTTACATTGATGCTTTAAAAATAGAAAACAATATTTCAAAAATGTTGATGTATCCAAAAAGGGCAAAACAATTATTTCCTAAAAGAAATAAATTGTCCTAGATAATAAAATTGTTAATGAAGCAGAAAAATCCTCCAACGATATTAGAATTTATAGTACATGTTAATATTTATGTTCTATGAGTAGAAAGCATATGCTCTCGACACACACACATACACAAAAAAAATCCTAGTGCATTCTCTTTATAAGAGACATAGTTAAGGGAAAACAAGTAAAAAGACATGAGAAATGATATATAAAATATCTTAGGCATATAGATTAGCTGAAATGAGCATCATTCCCATCCTAACAATAAGAAAAAGAGCCAGAAAAACTACCAAATCATAACTGTCTTGAACCCATGAGATAACTGAAGTAGCAAGCAACTGCCAAGATAAAATCTAAGGAAAGACAGGCCCCTTCTAGGATACAAGCAGTCACTGGACTGTTGCAGAGCACAGGAAAAAAGGCCCTGGGCACCAGGTGAAGGGGTAAGAAGAATTCTGATATAACTTTTGAAGAAACTGTTAATTTTTTTTTAATATATTTTTATTGATCTCAGAGAGGACGGGAGAGGTAGAGATAGAAACATCAATGATGAGAATCACTGATCGGTTGCCTACTACATGCCCCATCCTGGAGTTCGAGCCCACAACACGGGATGTGCCCTGACCAGGGTCAACCTATGATCTCCTAGTTCATAGGTTGACTCTCAATCACAGAGCCATTGGCCGAGGCAAATTGTTAAAGTAAGAATACTTGGGAGCAGCTGAAAAAAGGGAAATTCATAGCAAACCAAGGAGAAAAAAAGAAAATAATTAAGAAAGATTAAAATAAAAAGCAATACACAGAAATATTGAAATCAAAAGCTGATTCCTTGAGAAAAAATTAAAAGAATTAAGAAACTTCTAGCCTGGTGAACATGAAAAAGGAAGAAAAGAAAGAAATTACAAAAATTATAAATGAAATACATGATAATTCCATAGTCATTGAAGACATTACAAGAAAATAAGGAAATACTACAAATAACTTTCTGCCAATAGATTTGACAACTAAGATGAAATGATCACATTCTTTGAAAGATACCAACCACCAAAAGTCACTCAAGAAGGAATAGATAACCTGAATAGTTTATTCTTATTAAAGAAATTAAATTCATAATTTAAAATATTGCAACAACAACAACAAAACACTATGGATCCATATAGCTCCTCTGGGGAACTCTACCAAATATTTAAAGAAGAAACGATACCAACTTTCCACAATCACTTCTGAAATATAGAAGCGGAGTGAAGACATCTCAACTATTTTTAGGGATAAAGACTACCTGATACTGAAATCACAATAGATATTTCTAGAAAAGAGAAACAGACCAGTATCACTCATAAGCATACATGCAGAAATCCTTCAAGTTATATGTATAAGTAAATGAGGTGCAGCCCAGAAATGCAAAGGCAATGTAACAAATTAATTAGCATAATAAATGCATCTGTTCATGACACAAAGTTTTAGAAAAATAAGAATAAAAGGATACTTGCTTAACAAGATAAATGGTATCAGTAAAAAGCCTACAGCTAACAACATACTTAATGATGACGGATTGAAAGTGTTCCTTTTAAGAAAGAAAGCAAGACAAAGATATCCACTCTCCTACCACTCCTGTTTGATATCATACTGGAGGACCTGCCCAGGGATTCTTCATTCTGCTTTGCTTCATAAGCACGTTGCACCTCCTAACACACGATGTAATTTAATTATTTATTGTACACATGATCGCGTTCTTTGACTACAATTAAATCTCCAATAGAGCAGGAAAATTTGGCATTTATCCTTTTTTCCCCCCATGCCTGCCCCTGGCACATGGTAGGTACTCAGTAAATTATCAGATGAATGAAAAGAGGGAATGAATGGAGAGTCTGGTCAATATTAAACACTATCGATCAAGAATGAAGAAAATACATTTGCGCTTTAAGAAAAGAAGGCACGTATCTTCATTCAAATAGACTTCCTCATGTCCTTGGAAAAGAATAGTACTTTATATGTCTTTTGTAGGATAACAGCTTCCAGATACATCATTGGACTAGAGAACTCCATTTCTTTCCCCATTTCTCTTTTCAAATGGTTAGTTTAATGTACACAGGGTATAGAAAGAAATACAATGACTATTCTTCAAAGCTGACTGAACATAAAGCAGCAAAGCTGCTAGAAGGAAAGAAAGGTATAATTGGAATTGACACTAATTAAATGGAATGACCCCTCTCAGTTTAGAAAAGGGCATTTTGGATCAGATGATCGATGGACATTTTCCTTGGCATTCCAATGTCACTGTTTCTAGAAATGCACACATTACACTGAAGTACTATGAGTTAGGCTGATTTGAGTCATCCCAATCAGTAGTTCAACACTCAAAATAGAGACAGCAACTTTCATCACCTCCTAAAAGACATTACTTAAATGTCTGTAAACCCATCACCTAATTTCATTGCATTTACTGCCATTCCAGCCCACCATTTTGCTTGCAAAGTGGAGTCTAATTAAAAGCACGCAAGAGCAAAGGGCTAGGATAATATTTTTGGATTATATCAATGAATATAACAGACAAAATCTGTCATGGAGATAGAATCTGCAAGATACCTGCTGTTACCCTTCCCCTTCTCTTCCCAGGAGAAATCTAGGAGTTGTTTTGAGAACCTGACAAAATGTTTACCACAAGACTTTTGAAAGAAGAAAACTTCTGAATTAAGATAATTAAAGATTTAGACTGATGGGAAGAATGAGAGCTGCCAAATCTATTCAATCACTCTTTTTATTACCTTTTCTACCCTCCATGAGCTCCTGGGAATAAATAAACATGAGGATGTTTGCAAATGTATATTAAATAACTGATATTTAATGCTGGGATGTATTTCATACCAGTAATGCTCTACTGATGACTAAATATCTTATTTTGTAATTATTACACAAAAAGAATAATTTATAATTCAACATTTTGGTCCACTAGATGAACATTTTAAATGTGTTTTAAAAAAATATTAAAAATTTTAAAGTAGGTTGATGGATAAATATCAATCAGGCTACATTTGTAGTTTCGAATTCATAGTAGATTTCTTAGGAAAGAGTGCCTGCTTTTATCAGATACCCAGAATTAAAACTCTATGTTTATAATTTTCACATTTATGAAGGTTTTAAAAAATTATGGCTGCTAATTAAGGTGAATCTGCTGAAAAACATTTCAATCCAAATGTATCATTAACAGAGAGTACATAGGTTTTCTACTCTGAACATATGACTTTTTCCTCTATTTACATAAAATGCAATTTTTTTTACTAATGCAAAGATGCAAATGAATGAATATTTTTGCTGTTTGGTTGATTCTATTATGATTTGCTTCCAAGAAATAATTGAACTTTTTTGTTTGTTTAAAAAATCAGCATCACATCAGGTTTAAATATACACATATAGCCATTTATTTATTCACTTAGTCAAATAATAAACCATGTCAACGAAGTCAGAATTGCAATGCACACATTTTTAAAAAGATCTTCATAGCCCTAACCGGTTTGGCTCAGTGGATAGAGTGTTGGCCTGCGCACTGAAGGGTCCCAGGTTCGATTCTGGTCAAGGGCATGTACCTTGGTTGTGGGCACATCCCCAGTGGGGCGTGTGCAGGAGGGAGCTGATCAATGTTTCTCTCTCATCTATGATTCTAACTCTCTATCCTTTCTCCCTTCCTCTCTGTAAAAAGTCAATAAAATATAGATTTAAAAAAAAAAAGATCTTCATAGATCTATTTGCCAGTCTGCTCAGTGATTTTGACCATTATAATTAGTCAACATCACCAGTTCAATTGCCACACTTTATATAATTTGCCATATATGTTTCCAAGAAAATTAAAAGGAAGTATGGACTCTGAATAACAATGTTTTATATTAATTATTTGATAATTTAAAAAGTGATTTAAATTTTCAGACCAATGGGAAAAATAAGAGTTGCCAAATCCATTTGATCACTATATTGCCTTTTATTTATTTATTTATTTATTTATTTATTTATTTATTTATTTATTTTTACCTTTCTTCTGTGTTCCTGGAGATAAACCAACCTATGTATTTGTAAATGTGCATTGAACTACTGAAAGTCTTTAATATTCGGTTTGGCTACCTCCAGTGAAAAGGTTAGTAAGCCTAACCTTTTACACTGTCCAAACTAAGACTAAAATTATTTATAGCCATGTCTTCACATGTAATCCTCAAGAAGAAGTATTCATTTTAAGTGAACCCCAAAAAGGAATTTACTGAGATGGATTCCCCGTGGTCAACCAAGAGCCCACATTTTATAAATAACAAGTGCCAAGTGGCCAATTGCTGACAGGGGTTCTCACATACTCTGTATACTGGGAAGAACCTCAGCTTGCCATACTATGCCCTGCTTATTTATGCCATCACAGTCAGCATTCATCTTTCTGCCAAAGCACTGAGACCTGCCCTGTCCAATCAGAACTGCACAATGTGTATACCTCATTTAAATAAAATGAACCTAATTGAGAACTTGCATGGGAACTTTCATTATCCGAGATGGTTTTATCTCAGCGGAACACAATTCAGGCTGCTAGCTGAATCTCTGTCTCCCAGACTGCAGTTCCTTTTTGCTCAAATAAACGTTTTTTATTCTTTATTAACATCTAAAATTAAATTTGATTTACAACATCCATGAAGATTTTTCCCAAATATTTATTTTTATGCCAGTTCTTTGTTGAAAGTGAAGAGTTTCATTATATCTATTTATAAAGGCTAGCAAAAAATATATACATGGAAATTGATATATTAAGGTGCTTGTTTAAATATTCTAGTTTTTTTTTTACTCTCTTTATTTGGTTAACATAGACCTACCTCATAAGATTTTTCCTAGGATGTAGACCTGTGTTATAGAAGTCAGAAGCACACTGACTTCCCTTCCATAGCTTGCCACATATTAAGGAGATGTGGTAGTTCTTCAGGCTAAGATATTGTACTTCTGCAGGCACGAGCACTCTGATAAATTATGTCTCATAAATGCAAGTTAAGCTAATCAAGTACTGTCTGCTGAGCCTATAAACACACATTGCTTCTTTGTGCCTTTGCCAGAATGAAAAACACACCACAAAACAATATCTACCATCTTATCCCCTCCAGGGCGTTGCAGGAGTTATTACACAGAACTTTCAAAGAAAGATATGGTGCTTTGAGTTCTGTGAAGAAAATACTTGCATATAAGTGCAATATATCATTCTTGTAAGATCTCCTAGCAGTTAGTGAAATGAACCTAATGCCTCTATGAACACATTTCTTATTTGGGCTCTATCCACCTCACCACACATAATTAGCACATGAAATTTTTGTTATAAGCATAAACTGAAACAGCCGGAACTCTGTCCAGTTAGCTATGGAAAGTACTACAAGTTCTTCATTATAAGATAACTAGAGGCCCAATACACAAAAGTCATGCAAAAGCAGGCTGTCCTTCCCCCGGATGCCAACACTGGCTTTCCTCTGGCACCCGGGACCCGGGCTTCCCTCGCAGCCCTGGCTTTGTCCTGAAGGTCGTCTGGAATGATGTCTGGTCTAATTAGAATATTACGCTTCTATTATTATAAATTATATAGGGATAGTTACCAGATAATTCAGTGGGCCAGATTTCCCAGACATGAGTGGGAGTGGGGTTCTTGGGTTAGCAGTGAAATAAGCATTTTCAGAAGCCCCCACGGGAGAATAAGATGTGGTAAAAGGCTTTATTTGCATGGAGTTACATTCCTGGGGTTGTCAAGCCCCATGTCCTGTAAACCCAAAAGAGGTAGAGCTGGGGATCCAGCAGGGCCAAAAGGAGGGCCAGTGTCCAGAGCTTTTGTTCCATGTTGCAGCTGAGTCCAGTTCAGCATCAGTTAAAGTCCATTAGTCCATCGTGTAGATCTCACATGGCTGTGAGCCGCATGGGCACCGCGGAGCTCGCCCCTGCCACAGGAGTCCCAAAAGGGCCAGAAGTTTAAATATTCAGTTTTCTCACTCTTGCAAGGCCCACTGACTGGCTCTCAGGTGTGACCGACAGACAGGTAGGCACCTTCCCATGTCACTCAGACCTTCACTGGGCATTTGTCCACACTGCCTTTCTCCAGTCTCTTCCCCCATTGATTAGTGGGAAACAGACTTGGAGAGTGTTAAATTAGTAAGCTGTATACATGGCATGCCTATATTACGTAGTATTCCCTTTACTCCTTTCTTGTTAAATAATGACCAGATCATTACAATGGTATCAGGGATGATTTCAGCACAAGGTTCAAATGTGTTATACAAAAGGGGAGTTGAATTTGCAACTCAAAAATATGACCTTTGGGCATAGAATTATTTAAGGCTATTTTAAAGAAGCAGCAGATATAGGAATAGCTGGGAAACTGAGCAGAAGTTACCCTTTTGTAGGAGAGATTTAAATTTATAAGGGAATTATCCATTTGTTAATGATTCTTTGAACCAGGAAGAGAAGGCTGAGTAAATCTCTAGAAACTTATCAATGGAGAAGATAATAACTTCTATCTGCATAACAACCTTACTCTCCTGGGCTTTTTCTGGTAAGCTCCCATCACTGGTTCCTCCACCCACCAACATCTTCTTTTGTCTTTAGCTGAAGATGGTATTTAAGGTGGTGGTTTAAGTCATTTGGAGGAGTTATTCAGTTTTCCTGAGTATCTCCCATTTATACAAGAGGTACACATATTAAGCTTGGTTTTTCTCCTGTTAATCTTATGGGGGGGGGGGGGGGGCCAGGAAAGTCTCAGCCAAGAACCTAGAAGGGTGATGGAAAAATTATTTTTCCTCCCCATCACTCCAAACACAAAGAGGTTTGTTTGTGTTTTGATTTTGGTTTTAACTACTGTTTTTTCTAAAACAAGGTCAAATTGAATTTTTTGAAGCTTTTAACACACATCTTACCAGTGACAACCCAGTTTCATACATCTTCTCTTTTCCTTCTAAAATTGTTACCTCCTCTAGAATCTTATTTCTCTCCTTTTAAATTTCAATCTTGTGACAGAGTAATCTTTACCTGTCACTTTCATTTCCTCTTCTCCAACTTTCAGTTCAAAAATAAATACCCTTGTTTTTGCCTCTCCAATTTACTGATTCAATTTTCTGGAAGGTTACCAATAATTTTATGGATAAATCCAGAATTTTTTTAAACTTATTTGTTTGTTTTACTCTCCTTCTTATGTCTTGAATGTATTTTGTAGTAATAATTCAAGTATACTTCTTGATAACTTTTTCCTTCTTTATCTTTCATTATACTTTCTTATTTCCCATTACTTATATTTCCCTGTACCCTTCCTATTTTTGTTAAATATCATTTTGAGCATACCTTTCAGAAGGCCTAAAATTCTACCCTGTTTTTAAATTAGGACTAAAATTACTAGTATATATGAACCATGTCTTGACATCCATGAGGATCTACCTTAAATATTCTCTTTTAATTGTGGCAATGCCCTTCCTTAGACTTCACTATATCTTTCTATTTATAAAGTCTAGCTGAGTACATGGTGTGTAGTAGGCATTCAGTAAATGTTGTGTTGTTTTTTTAATAGGTCAACATGGATCTGCTTTTCAAGCCTTTATTATTTCTACATTTCTGTGTTGCTTGTTGTTTAGTATCTCAAACTCTACACCAGTAACATGATCCACCTGGGGACCTGGCTCAGGTGTGAGAGAACAGGCAGCTTCTTTGGCATCAACTGCTGCTTCAAATGTGTCAATGCTCTCGAGCCACCTCTGCATCTGCTCCTGGCTCTCTGCTGTTCCCTAGTGGCTCTATGTTATATCCCCCTATATGGAGTATTACAAGTGAGAAAATAGTCTAGATCAGTGGTTCTCAACCTGTGGGTCGCGACCCCTTTGGGGGTCGAATGACCCTTTCACAGGGGTCGCCTAAGACCATCGGAAAACACATATATAATTACATACTGTTTTTGTGATTAATCACTATGCTTTAATTATGTTCAATTTGTAACAATGAAAATACATCCTGCATATCAGATATTTACATTATGATTCATAACAGTAGCAAAATTACAGTTATGAAGTAGCAATGAAAATAATTTTATGGTTGGGGGTCACCACAACATGAGGAACTGTATTAAAGGGTCCCGGCATTAGGAAGGTTGAGAACCACTGGTCTAGATGATCTAGAGAATCCTCTGTCCCCACATACTGAATTGCCATTGGCTGAACTGAGTAGTAAGAAAAACTGATGTGGCCTATCACAGGAAGACAAAAATCCATATCATTATGATCTTGGAAGCCTATTAGTGTTCCTTTCATTGCTGTTCAGGTCAAGTTGCCTACAGACAATACTACCCCTTGGTCTTTCATCAGATATGAGCCTCTGTGTGTTTCAAGATTCAATCAGCCTTATCCAAAATATGGCTTGTGAACGATTTCTCTTTTCAATGGCTTAGCACATATTTATCCCTCACAAAAAAAAATAAAAAAGTGGGTGCTAAACCTGCAGGGTCCAGGATGGTGTGAGTAGGAAGGAAATTTCATGGAGTTGGTACTAATGTGGGACTGAGCAGAACTGATTCAAAAATCCCCCAAGTTAAAGTACTCATATAATTCTTATCTGTTATGGGATATAGTCTCAACTAAGAGTGATCAAATTTTAAGCTATATGTCAAGGAAAGATTAACCTTTCTAGCCCCATACATCCCCTTTTGCTCCAGCGCACATATATGTCATGTAATGGGAGTATGTTAATTCTGCCGTTTCATTTCTAAATTAAAGAATGGAGACAATAGTCTTGATCCTCTATAACTCGGTTAATATGAAACTAACCTTAATTAACTTTATTTGGTTTGTAAACTGTGTCATTTTATGCAAACAGGTAGGATTAATGAGATGATCATCTATTACAACACATTTACTTATAAGCATTTGGGCAATTACACATCTCCTTGGGGGCAAAGTATCCTGGTCATTAAGGGCTGCTGAGCAGGCGACTTTAGGTTCCAAATTTGGGTCATGGTTCAGGAAGATACAGAGGTCTGCTTTAGTAGGAATGAATCAGCAGCAAGCGAGAGCTATAGAGTTGTGACTAGGTCAGGAGGACAGAGCTATTAATAATGTACATTAGTAAGATGCTTATTGACAGGAACAGACTAACCCCACCTCAGGGATACTGGCCTCCACATAGCCAGTGGAGTGCAGCCCTAGCACCAGCATGAAACAAGGATAACCACCAACCCCAATCTCATGGTGAACCCTATGCCATGGACACATAAGCCATTTTTTATTCCAATATGCCAGCTTAAGAAGCAAGAGGAGTGGTACAAACATCCTTAATAGGACTTGTAATCTAAAACTGTCTATATATTTTCAAAATAGGGATTGTTTAAACCCAATAAGACTTCAAAATGAAAGGTTGAGGTATTATTATTAGAATATCTACAATTTCATTTACTCCTATTTCCAGTAAGTTATAGACGTACTTATACACTGAGTGGCCAGATTATTATGACCATCTGACGGTTGTAGGCAAATTAGCTATAATTTCACGCTGAAGTTGCTAGAGGGCCAGACCATTATAAATAGGGAAGCAGGTTGTTGACCACAACAGTAGAAGTGATTTTTTCCTAAATATATGGGTAAAAAATGTGATTTAACAGCCTTTGACTTATACTGTTTAGTCTCTCCACACTTAAGTAGGAACTTAAATTCTTAACCCTCCTTTACAGCTAGTAAGTGTCAGAATAGAGATTGAAATTAGGTCTGTTCAGTCATCTATGTACTGAAATTATTTTTATAGGGTTGATTGACCCTAAGTTATAATTGAATGTCAGTAAATTGTTACTTGATCTGATACACCACAGATCAAATCTTAGCAGCAAAAGCATACCAACTGTATATGTTAAAAGCCTGCTACAACACAGGAAATGTATATATCCATTTGTATATATGTATATGGATGGAGTTTTAGGCCTAACAAACTGCTTGATGGTTGAGGGATGCTTTTGTTTAGTAACGAGGCCACATCAAGTGGAGTACAGAAAATTAAATCAGGGAGAGGACTGTCATACATTACCGGTAAGAGCTATACAAAACTTGACATCTCCTGGAGCAAGTCAATTTCTGGCTAAAATTTAATCTCTCTTTTCTTTCAATGTGTCCCAAATAAGTCCCACAGATCTCCTCTCTGAGGAAATATCACTATAGGGAGCCACATTAAGAAGTATCTGTGTTGTTTCTGATTTACCAAGATGTTCTGGGAAACCACATAATTTCTCACTGCAAATTCTTTACAAGAAAACACAGACCCCCCCCTCTTATAGGTGGTTGGAAATAAAGGGTAGAAATAATCTCATAACTGTTTTTGTAAAAGCAATAGGAGTTTTAAGCAATATTTGGAATGCAAATAAAGAAATAGTGTGGTGTGTGTGTGTGTGTGTGTGTGTGTGTGTGTGTGTGTGTGTGTGTTTAAACAAAATCTATATTGGACATCAGCACACTTCAGTGGGAAAATTGATTTTGGAACATAAAAGTCTCTTAATCATTACAGGGAGAAAATTCTAAATCTATATCATACGGAACGTGTGGCAAAAGTACTCTGGGAATTCTGTTCAGAAGGAAATAGTAATCCCGGGTATCTTTAGTAATAGTTCTTAGCCAACTTTGGCTCTTTTCAGATTGATGAGAAGGTGCATGATCTGCATGGTTAAATTTGATTAACTGTGGCAGAAACCTGCTACTTGAGAAACAGTCTGAATCATGACATGTGAGCTAATGTATAAGAATAGTCTCAACATGCAAACGTTGGCAGGAAGATAAAAATTTCAGGCCATGTGATGGAGGGGTGTGACAACAATCTTGGGAACAAAATATTTTTTCTCTAAATTGGCATGTCAAGGAAAAAAGATGCTAGTAAACTAGGATTTCATATATAAATAATAATTATCAGTTATTTTTGCCAACCTATCTCTTCACTGAAATATAAGCATCTACTTCAACATCTATAATAATCCTATATAATAAAAGGGTAATATGCAAATTAACCTAACAGCAGAGCAACTGGGAATCACTGGTCACTATGACACACACTGACCACCAGGGGGCAGATGCTCAATGCAGGAGCTTCCCCCTGGTGGTCAGTGGGCTCCCACAGGGGGAGCTCTGCTCAGCCACAAGTCAGGCTGATGGCTGCCAGTACAGCGGTGGTAGTGGGAGCCTCTCCTGTCTCCTCAGCAACACTAAGGATGTGTTACTGCAGCTTAGGCTTGCTCCCCGCTGGCAAGTGGACATCCCCCAAGGGCTCTTGGGCTTCCAGAGGGATGTCTGACTGCCAGCTTAGGCCCAAATCCCCGTGGAGTGGGCCTAAACCAGCAGGTGGTCATTCCCCGAGGGATCCCAGACTGCAAGAGGGCACAAGCCGGGCTGAGAGACCCTCCCGAGTGCACAAATTTTTGTGCACTGGGCCTCTAGTAAAAGCATAATATACTAATTAGACTGGATGTCCTGCCAGACAATCTTCCAGATGAAGCTGGGGCTGCAAGGGAAGCGCGGGTCCCAGGTGGCAGAGGGAAGCCGGTGCCAGCAGCCAGGGGAAGGAAGGCCTACTCTTTTTTTTAAATATATTTTATTGATTTTTTACAGAGAGGAAGGGAGAGAGATAGAGTCAGAAACATCGATGAGAGAGAAACATCGATCAGCTCCCTCCTGCACATGTCCTACTGGGGATGTGCCCGCAACCCAGGTACATGTCCTTGACCGGAATTGAACCTGGGACTTTTCAGTCCGCAAGCCAACGCTCTACCCACTGAGCCAAACCGGTTTCGGCAGGAAGGCCTACTCTTGCATGAATCTCATGCATCAGGCCTCTAGTGTTAACATAATCTAGTGCAGTGGTTCTCAACCTGTGGGTCGCGACCCCTTTGACAGCTGAACAACCCTTTCACAGGGGTCTCCTAAGACCATCCTACATATCAGATATTTACATTATGATTCATAACAGTAGAAACATTACAGTTATGAAGTAGCAACGAAAATAATTTTATGGTTGGGTCACAACATGAGGAACTGTATTTAAATGGCCAGAAGGTTGAGAACCACTGATCTAGTGGAATCCAACAAGGAATCATCTACTTTAAAAGGGAGAGGGGCATCAAGCCAGTTATTGCCACAATATAGAAGAATCAACCAAGTGATTGCTGTAGTAAAATATAGAAATGTTTAAAATGCTTAAAGAATGTTAGAAAAGTTTTAAAATGTTTGAATTAACTTTCCTTAAAACTTAAAGTATAATATTAAAGACACATTCCCCACTGCCTTGAAGCGTGTGTACCCCAGAGATAAGGATTTGAACTGAGGCAAAGTGACTTGTCAAAATAAACACTTGCATGAGTGACATACTCTCCTTAGCCCCCTCGCCTTGTTTGAAATTTACATATGTGCATTGATGTAAATCATTGATAGCCACCTAAGCTGCTACAGGTAGGAACAAACTTTTAATATGGACCATGGCCAGCTAATGATACTCGCCTGTCAAGACAGCTACAAAGGCCTGTCCCTGTGTCGGTCTGACAAGCGACACCGCTCCATGCTACTTTCTTTGCTAAACGACAGAAGGACGGTCAGTAACACCGGATTGAGACGCTACCAAGCTCTCCGGTGAGGAACTCCAGCCCCCTGCATCCAGACCAGACCAGCCTAGCTGACGGACCCCTGAGGACAGCACCACTGGGATCCCTAACTAAGCCTGTACCCGCAGCTCAGGAATTTGGATGAGTAATAAAAAAGCTGTATAATTTGCAACTGCATATGTTTCATGTGGTGTAATTCTTCCTCCTCTGGCAGTTAATTGAATTATTTTGCGTACGCTTAAAATTTAAATTAAAGCCTTTGGTCTTTGTTGGTCCTAAAGCCTGCTACTCTGGTCCTGCTTGCTTAAAGCAAACTCTTCGCTATCAACTACTTAAATGTCCCACACCTGCACGATTAAAGTTTATCTCAAGGGACGCCTTAGATAAACACCCCAGATCCTTCCCCAGGATCTACTTGGAACAGTGATTATTTTTTCACTTAAAAAATATCCAGTTATTTACTTTTTCACCTTGTATATAAACATATTTATCAAACATGGTTTAAATCTACATTTCTTTCTTGATAGATTTTATAGTCTTTGTTATCCTGTTTTCAAAAGAGATTTTAAATATCATTTCTGTCTTTCTCACATCAGTTTTCCATCAAAGTATTTCTCTGTTCTTACCCACATTTTGATTGAATTTTAGTATGCAATATAAAACAAGTTTTAAAATGATAAAGCTTTTAAAAAATTTAAATTAATAGTGGAAGAGAAGTAGAATATGTAAGAAACTCAGATTGAGGCTGGATTTTCAAGGAGCTTGAGGGCCTTAAGGTGTGGGAGTGACATTTTTAAAGTGATTAAATGCTGTGGATGTCCTTGTAGGTTTCATATACTAAGTAATATAATTGTATAAATGAACATTCTCTAGCAGGAATGTTCTTTGGGTTTGCTGACATTTTGAAGAAGTAGGAACAGTGTTCTGTGTCATTGAGCTTACAAGATGTATGTACAGTTCCTTTCTTCCTTGAATTATAAAAGTTATTAAGTCAAAAGAGATCCTTAACTTTTCAATTTTAAGTTTACAAGACCGTTTTGTTTCAGTGAAATAATCTGAATATGTCTAATATCACATATGCAGTGTATAGTTTGCCCTTATTTATATATTCAAGGATATACGACCTTTTTATTTGTCCAGTATTTCAAGTACAGAACTTGAGTTTTATACTTCCAAATTGGAGTTAATTTTAATGAACTCCACATGTCACATGTGAGTGTAATAAATGCAGTCCAATAGACACTGAACTTCATTTAAAACACAGGCTGAATAGGAAGTTGGAGGGTTACTATTGTTATGATTCAATGCTGCTTAAATACTGCAAAATGAAGTGATATTGCAATTAAGTAAAAAGTGGAAAGGCAGCCAAGTATTCCTTTAATTCTTAAGCCTCTCACTGAATATTTAAGAGTTAATATCAATTTGAGCATTGTGCATACTTAGGTGTAGAGTAGATTCTAGTGGATGAAAAAAAAAATAGGCAGTTTTCATTTCAGAGTAAGTTGAAAGGATGAAAAGTCTTACTCAACCAATATTCTAGCTGTATTTTTTCCTCAACATTTCTTTTTTCCCCCTCTTTTTGATCTTATTAATAATTGAACTTCATTGATTTTGCTAATACTATTATCTATTATCAGTTGCTTGTATATACGTGGGTGCTAGTCTCTGCAACTCAAGCGAAAGTCAGAGAAAGGAAGAGAGAAGATGTTAATTGGCAGCATTATGGGAGAGAATGGAGACTCAAAGGTGTCTCCTAGAATGCAATTAGATCAACTGAATGGTACACACTGTAAACTCTTAACTTATATAATGATCTAAAAGATTTCCCCACACTTTGTGTTTGGAATTAGCTATGAAAGTTAAAATAAAATGCCTTTCACACAGAATTAACAAAGATTTTCATAACACTTTCTTAAAAACAGGATAGCTTTTGGAGAAAAAGAGGGTTTCAGTAGTAAATTAAAAGATGTGTTAAAAAGATCTGACTTCAAGAAACCCCACAGTCATTTCCCCCAGCCCCCTCCCTGGCAGAGGAAGAATTACAATCCAGAGAGGAGATGTGACCTGGCAAAAACAGGACTCAGTCTTCTAACTCACAGACCAGCGTCCTTTCACGAGCCCCATGCTACCTAACAATCTACCTAAGGATACTCTAGGGCAGCAATTTCATGCTGCAAGAATTTTTAAAACATGCAAATACCTGACTATTTAGTCAGGGGCACTGACCTCTTTTCCTTTAAATTGTCAAATTAAAAAATTGATAACTGCCAAAACAATAGCCTTCCTGTATGAATGAATCAAAACGATGCCTATTTTTCTTTGTCAGATCAGCCACAGGATTTTAGTAATTAGTTTATGTGCACCCTGCAATGACAAAGGTTGGAAATGGCTGCTCTAGATGCCTGTCCTCTAGAGTTGAGAACAGTCAGCGGACAGATGTGAGACAGGGCACTGCAGTGCAAAGAACTCCTGCCTCCTCACATACAAAATGCAATAATAGGATTTGAAGTGAGCTAAGAATACACTATCTCCTTATCAGAGAGTTAAAAGTTAATTTAAATTAAATAGGAACTAGAGAGAAGGCAAAAGGCATCCTAAATTAGCATTTTCTTAGCTTGAATAGACAATGCTTAAAGTCAAGTAATTTAGTTAATTCAGCTATTTTTAAATATCAATAAGTCAGATAAAAGCTTTCCTAGCTGTTAGCAGATAAAAGCTACCAAGGCTTGAACTAAGAGAGAAAATAAAGAAAAAAATTAAAAACAATATAGAAATGTTACAATCAGCCAGATAACAATAGAAAATAGAGCTAAGTTAGATAGGAACGTGTTAAAATGCACACACTAATTTTAATTAAATTCTCATCTATAATCGGTATTCCATTTCATATATGTAGAGTATGAGTTTATTGATAATTATGCTGCTGTTCACATAGTTTCCTTTAAAAAAATCTTTATTACTAAGAAAACACTTTTTTGTTTAATCCAGGGTTTCCTAAGTGCAGCTGAGTATGATGAAAATATTAAGAATATTTGGAACCTAGATGGACATCTGGGCAAGGCCTCATAAGAACTCAGGATTAAATGTAGATTTAATTCTTAAAAATTTAGGGGAAAAAAAAAACCCATCTTCTTAAGCCTCAGTTTTGTCATTTGTAAAATGGGAATCAAATCAGTCTCTTGCTTACCTGGCCACGATAGCTCAGTGGTTATGTGTCGACCTAAGAAGCAGGAGGTCAGGTTCGATTCCCGGTCCAGGCATGGTTCAAACCTCAGTGTGGGGTGTGCAGGAGGAAGCCAACCAATGATTCTCTCTCATCACTGATGTTTCTCTCTCTCTCCCTCTCCCTTCCTCTCTGAAATCAATAAAAATATATTAAAAAAGAAAAAAATAGTCCCTTGCTTGAAGGCTCCTAGAGTTACAAAGAAACTAGGTCACTGGGAATCTTATGTCAGAAGCAGCCTATTACAAAAAATTTCACAGACTGGATTTCAGCTGTTTTAATTCCAGCAATAGGTTATTTTTAATATTTCTAACCCTCCCCCAACACACATGACAAAAAGCAAAATTGCCTCTCTTTTTCCAGAAACATTAACAAGTCCTGACACCTTCTCAGCCTCAGGGTAGGAAGAGTTCATTTGACTGGGTTATTACTATTGAGTAGAGAATGGAAAATCCACCACCAGACTGTGGAATAGTGCTCAGGTCTGAACTGCAATTGAATATAATTTCTTTGAGGATATAGTGCCCCAAAATCAAAAGCCCCAACTTTATTTTTAAATCCCTGACCTCTCTTCTCAGAAGGCATCAACATTATTCTCCTCCACATTCATTTCTGCTGTTGACATTTCTAGTTTAAATTCTAAGCCTACCAGGTCACCTTGAGAAACTGTTCACCAGCAGAGATTTTTTTCCCCCAAAAGAAATTTATTTTGTGGTGACAGCAAAAGGCCTCTATCCTCAAAGCCAAATTCTTTACACAAAACAAAACAAAGCAATCTTTGCAATTCCTTCTCTTGCTGTGAGTCTGATGGGCCTGGTCTCCAGACACCAAACTGCTTCTCCTCTTCTTTTCATCGTCTATTTACTACACTGCACATGTCACTAAATTTACTGCCATGAATGATGGACAAAAGTCATGCTTTTCCCAAGTGAATTTTCAAGCTGCCACAGAAACTTCAGGCAAAAGAATATTTATTTCATTCATCACCTGGTTCTGAATCATAAATCAAATGTGTGCAGTGAGCAATATACCCTACAACCAAAACAAGTAGAAAATAATGTGCTATGGATGACTTGGAGAAGGGAAAGCAGTGCTTTATTTATGGTCTCGACTCGGAAATGGATAATACGTACATACTCCGGAACGTTCCCATTCATTCATTTTCTTTCTGCTTTTGTTTTCTTCCGCTTATACTCTCCACCACACAGAGAGTAGGTGGGAAGAGTTTTGAAGTGAGTGATGTACATAAATGTGAGGCACCCTAATCCTTTGTCTTCTCTCTCTTCTGCATTCTGTCTTCTTTATGTCTAGCTCCAGTCCAAACCTCTGCTGAGCCAAATCATATCCACAGGACTGCTTTACTCCTGTATGTTTCAAACTGTGTATAGCGTGTGTGTTGGAGAGAGGGCGGAGACTCTAACATGTTACACCTTGATTCAATAATTTTACTTTAAGATTTGAGGAGAAATAAGCAATTGCTTTTATGTAATGAGCAAATATAATTTATAACAAAGTATCAAAATTCTGGTGGCTTTTCAAGCTAAAACTTCTTGACATTTAATGCTTACAGAGGTCTAGCAAGAGACAATACTAAGTACTGTTAAAAATTCAGACTCTGGCCAAAACCGGTTTGGCTCAGTGGATAGAGCGTCGACCTGCGGACTGAAAGGTCCCAGGTTCGATTCAGGTCAAGGGCATGTACCTGGGTTGCGGGCACATACCCAGTGGGGAGTGCGCGGGAGGCAGCTGATTGATGTTTCTCTCTCATCGATGTTTCTGACTCTCTATCTCTCTCCCTTCCTCTCTGTAAAAAATCAATAAAAAATATTAAAAAAAAAATTCAGACTCTGATGTCAGATCAATCTTGTTCTACAACGTAAGTGATTTTATCATGGGCAAGTCATAGAGTCTCTCCAAGCTTCATTTCCCCCTACATGTAAGATGCAAATAAAAGAGTACCCACTTCCTAAAAGTTTTGTCAGGATTCAATGAGATGAACCTCTGCCTCGAGTAAGCACACACTCGAGTTGAATTAATATGATGACTTTCAGATTCCTGCCCTTAGGTGATTACACGCCTCAAACCTTTAGATTGCTTTTGTTTAAGTAGATCAGTTAAGGAAACTCTTTTATTGGCTGACATTTTGAAAAAAAGTGGAACTTAGGTGTAAGGTTAAAAAAGCCAACGAGAATGTTAACCTTGTCTATAAAACCTAATCACCATATAGTGCTGAGTACTGAATATAAAACATAAAGAGAATATGAAGAAAACAGAGAAAACAACAAAAGAAAACAGAGCACTATGATTAGTAGCCCTAACTTATAAATGTGTTGTTAGATACACCTTAAATTTATTAATACCACTCTTTGTATAACTTGGGTTCTTATAAATTGTATTCAAAGCAAGTATTCATTGATTACCTTTTTATTTTAAACTAGAAGACTGGTGGGTGCTCCCCCTGCATTAGCGCACTGACCACCAGGGGATAGCTCCTGCATTGAGCGTCTGCCCCCTGGTAGTCATTGCATGTCATAGTGACCGGTCATTCTGCCGTTCAGTCTATTTGCATATCAGCCTTTTATTATATAAGATTTCCAGCTCTGGTGCAAAGGAACCATTCCCATGGTGAAACAAAAACATGAACATAAAGCCTAGGGCTTGGAGTCAGAGATGCTTCAGTGAAGTAACGCCCTCTTTGTGGCACTTGTTATGTAATGGTGAGCAATTTATTTGCATTCTTTCCTCTGGTTCTTTGTATATCAAATGGCCATCACTCCATTGGCCTCACAGAATTATTTTTTGAATTCAAAATAATGTTATGGGGAAAATATCTGTATAGATTTATTCAGCAACTATTTGCTGAGCACATAAACTGTATAGTGCATTGCATAAGGCACTGAGGATTTGATATATATGCCCAGCCCTGAGAACTTACTTCTAGTTGGGGAAGGCCTATGAATTGAAAAAAAGAAAGAACTTTTATCCTTTGCAACAGCATGGATGGACCTGGAGAGTATTATGCTAAGTGAAATAAGCCAGTCAGAGAAAGATAAGTATCACATGATCTCACTCATATGTGGAATCTAATGAATAAAATAAACTGATGAACAAAATAGATCCTGAGACATATAAGCATGGAACAAACTATTGAATCTCAGAGGGAAGGTGGGGATGGGGTGGCTGGAAAGGGATTAACTGGGGAACTTATATGCATACATGGACACAGACAATAGAGTGGCAAAGACCTGGGAACGGTGGGTGTGCAGTGGAGGGTGTCAATGGGGACAAACAACAACAAACAAACAAAGGGGACATCTTTAATACTTTCATCAATAAAGAAAAAAATATTTTTCCAATGAAATATGAAAAAAAGAAAAGAAAACATGCCATGGAGGAGATGCACAGGAATCTGTAAAATCTTTCATCAGAGGTTCTGAACATAGACTAGAACCTCAGAAATCTGCCCTGAGAGATAGGGATTCTAGTTTCGAGCAAGGCAGGAAGTATATAAATTTGTTTCATCATTCTCAGTAAGTGTGTTTTCTAAATGTCAAAGGGGAAAGAATTAGTAAATAAGTTAACAAATGAGTGTATAGGTGTTAACTGGGAAAAGAAGGGCAGTGAGGGAAAGTGGACGCCCCGGCCAGTAGTAAAGCACGTGGAAAGGGGCTAGGAGCACATATGTGCTCAACAAATGGAAGTTATGATTATGAAGAAGTATTTTCACAGAAATAACATTTTGCCCCAACTCTAATATAAATCCCACCAGAAGTGTTAACATCCATCAGGAATAGATGCTAAGACATAATGACAGCCTTTTGGGTCACTTATTAGGACCGAGACTCTCGGGCCTGAATGGGTACAGATTTCCTGCTGTGCTAAATTACATACAAGAGTCCCGCAGGTCAGTTCTTTTTCTGGTTTGCAACTGTTCTGCCAGCCCTTAGCAGAAGAGATCCCAATGGTTAGCAAATAGATCCTTCTAGGCAAATAATTTTATTTTATTATGCTTTGTAGAATGTGTAATGCCTAACCTGTTAAGTTGGCTTGTAATGAAGATTTTCACAAAAGTTTTGTATATTTGATAGTGCATTTTATATATAGCACTATTTTATCTTATCACTAGAGTCCTGGTGCATGAGTTCATGCACAGGTGGGATCCTTTAGCCTGGCCGGCGATCGGGGCCGTCTCATCCAGTCTGGGGGAAGGGACCATGGAAGGTTGGCCAGCCATGGGGAGGGATCGCGGGAGGTTGGTTGGCCGTGGGAGGTTGGCTGGCCATGGGACATTGGCTATAGGAGTGTACTGACCACCAGGGGGCAGCTCATGCATTGAGCATCTGCCCCCTGGTGATCAGTGCGCATCATAGCGACCGGTCGACTGGTCATAATGTTCGCTTAGGCTTTTGCGTGTGTGTGTGTGTGTGTGTGTGTGTGTGTGTGTGTGTATGATATTTAATATTTAACTAAACTCATTGCAATTTCTAATAACTTTTGTGCATTCCTTTTTTGGATGAGGCAGCTGAGGGCCTTGAACCCTCCACTTCCTGACTTTTAAAATCCAATAAAAACAGAACACTTTTTAAGAACTAATGGGAAGGGGCCTTTCATCCTCTCACCCACCCCCTGCTCAGGTGTGTGTGGAGAATGGATGAAATGCACTGCTAAACTAGGCTATTATCAACACCATTACAAATGGGAACAACTTATATTGGTAATTAGTTTTCAAATTACTTTCCATTGCTTTATCATGTCTGATGTGCCCAGTAATGTTAAATGTCTTATGTCTCATCGAGAGTCAAACAACTGAAGAGCAGCTGTTCCAGGTCTGGAATAAAAATCAACAAATATCTTTGGAAGAAACCATGGGAAATACTAAGTTTATTATTTTCTAAAACAACAACAAAAAAACAATAACAGTATTTCCAATGTTCCAGGAGGAAATAATGCTGTCCCCACAGTGGGCTATGACTTACGTGTGTATATGTAATGGTGGACAAGACTGACCGTGGGCTGGGCCACGGGGGGTTGAAGTAAAACAAGAGAGTAATCTCAAAGGTGCTTTATACCACTCAGAAATTTGAATTGTGGCTAGTTTAATACTGTTACATTTTAGGTTGTTTCAAAATCTAAACTACATACAATCTCCTGTATCTTGTTAATATTTCTTATCTGTTTATGGGCTTATTGGAAAATGACTGGAACTGTGTTGATGCCTGACAAATTCTTGAACTGAGGGAACCATGAAGTCAAGGTGTATTAAAATACTGTAAAGAAACCCTTGTGCCTAAGAAATTTGCATTCCAATGTGCTGATCACATTCCTTTTCTTAATGAAGGAACATTTCCACTCAAGGGTTCCCACAAGAACAGCGCTGTAAATTAATTTTTTTTTTCTGGTGGGCACGAACTCCAAGTGTTACCTCTTGGAAGCTGGTAGAATGTAAAATATATCAATTGATATCTGCATATAATAGAGCCCATTCTTTATTTTCCTTTTTAATAGAGGATAGAAGAGACAATACCAAACAGAATATATTAAAAGCATACACAGCATATTTCCTGTTAAAATAGCTTTGAATGAGTGTACCAGATTCAGGAGACCTGAATCAAACCTAGACAAATCTCTATAAAAGTCTGGTTCATTAGCATATATCTCTTTATCCTGTTTTTGTTTATTCGTCTGTTTTCTTAAACTTAGGGATGAAACAATTTACTGTTTTATACCACTGTAAAAAAAAAAAGGAAATGAATGAATGAATGAGCCCTAAGCCTCTCTTCTCCCATTTTTCTTTTTATGCACTTGTTCACATTTTCCTTAGGGCTAAAAGATGATTTTTCTTACCTAAGATGGGTTTCTATCAATACTTACTGGAACAAATAAAGATTTTTTTTTTATGTCAGGGCATTAATCTTCTACTTACTACTTTTAAGAAAACCTTTAATTCTGTGCTAATTTACAATTGTAAAACATTTTAGCATGCATGATCTCAGATAATCATCCAAGCAATATGAGACTAGGATGGGCAAGTCTTGCTTTGTTGTTGTTGAGGTAGTTGTTTTCACTTGAAATATTGAGACTCTTATATGGGAAAAGGGACATTGCAGATATGACTAGGTTAAGGATCCTCCAGTGGGGACATTATGGATTGTCCAGGTGAACACAATGAAATCACAAGTCCTTGTAAGAGGGAAAAAAAAAGGGTCAAATTTGGAAAAAGGAGGTGACAATGGGATCAGGGATTGGAAGAATGTGCCTTGAAGACAGAGGAAGGGACCACTAGCCCAGTAATGCAAATGGTCCCAAGAAACTCGGAAAAGCATGGAAGCAGACTAGCCCTTGAAGTCTCCAAAGGTCACAACCATTATAATATCCAACACAGTTTTAGAATCTTGAACTCTAGAACTGTAAAAGAACTGTATTGTTTTAAGCCATAATGTTTGAGGAAACTTTTCAGAGAAGCAATAGCAAACTAATACACTCATAATGAAGATATTCTCTTTATGATAAAGTCAAGTTAAAACTTAAATTATTTACCATGGTTTTTCTCTGTAATATTGAGTTCTTACTGTGCTGTTGACTGACATTGAGACCCTGATATGTGAACATCTGGATAATAAACTCCGACTTAATATTTCAGTCTCTCCTTAACTGTACAAAAACAGAGAGGTCTCAAAAAATATGTAAAGATATCAAGATTAAATTCAGCATCACTGAATAATGCACATAACTAAACAGTAATTTGTATTTACTTAATCTGTATTTATCTTATCAGCTTAGTGAAACATAAGGTAACTCTCTTTGTTACTGATTAATTGTACAGTGATTAGGTGCTCAAGGACTTAGGGGCAATTATGTTTGGTATTTCCCATTGGTTTCTTTCCCCATAGCCATTATTATTATATGAGTTCTGTTAGAGCTGATAAGAAAATGCCTAATTAATGACCGGCCTTTCATTTTCCTTAAGTAATTTCATGGTTATCAAGTTTGTTTAGGGAATTGACATGGTGATCAAAACTCAAACAAAACAAACTGAACACAGTCAGTTTTGCAGGCTCCATTGAAAAGTTTACCCTTATAATGTAAGCAAGCTCTCCTCTCTTCCCAAAGAAAACATATGCTAATCTATGTTATCTTCTCTGTTTAAAAAAATTAGTCCGTTTACATTCAGGTTAAAGAAATTTGATACATTTAAACAATGAGATATTATTTAGCCATGTAGAAATAAAATTTAGATGTGAATATATTGATAAGACATGGATAAATGTTCTAGATAGATGGTAAAGTAATGAAAAGAACACTGCACATCAATCAATACAGTGGCAGCTCCTAATATTTAGTTTTAAGACTCATTTACATGGATGACGCTAAAGGTATTTAGTTTATGTGGATTTTATTCATGGTTATTAGGAATTAAAACTGAGACATATTTAATATATTTATTAAGTCATTTAAGACAACCATAAAGGAGTCCTTGCATATTTACATAAAAAACAGATTTTGTAAAAATAATTATATCTTCCAAAACAAAAAATAATTCAGTGAGGATAGTGACATTGTTTTGCATTTTGCACATCTCTTTAATGTCTTATTTAATAGAGGGTAGCTAGACTTTCATATCTGCTTCTGCCTTCTGGCCTTAGAAATATCACTTTATATTTGTGAGAGAATAAAATTAAAAAAGGCAAATAGTGTCTTAGTGTCTCATGATGAAAATAGTTTTGATGTCATGAACCTCATGAGAGAAACTGGGAGACCTCCAGCGGTCCCTGGACCATACTTTGGGAACTGTATGCTCTATGTGTCTGTCTGTCTGTCTGTCTATCTATCTATCTATCTATCTATCTATCTATCATCTATCTATCTATTTTTCCTCTATTTCTTAGGAGAAGTTGTGGGAAATTTTTGTTCACAATAAATACTATTACTACTATAGCTAGCACTATTGTTATCATAGTAGAGTTACAGTGCTATTCAAAATTAATATTTGAGTGTTAAATATGTTCTAGTCATTACAATAAACGTTAAATTGTTATTATACTAGAAGCCCGATGCACGAAATTTGTGCAAGGGCCTTGGCCCCCGCTGCCACCATGGCTGCCTCTGCCTTGGCCCCCACCCACCATGACTTTGTCCAGGAGGAAGGATGTCCGGAAGGCTGTCTGGTCTAATTAGCATATTACGCTTTTATTATTCTAGACTAGAGGCCCGGTGCATGAAATCCGTGCACGGGAGATGTGGGGGGTTGGGGGGTCCTTCAGCCCGGCCTGCACCCTCTCCAATCTGAGATCCCTCTTACAATCCAGAACCACTGGCTCCTAAACACTCACCTGCCTGCCTGCCTGATTCGCCCCTAACAGTTTCCCTGCTGGCCTGATCACCCTTAACTGCTCTTCCCTGCTGGCTTGATACCCCTAACTGCTCTCCCCTGCTGACCTGATCCCCCTAAATGCCTAACTGCTCTCCCCTGTCAGCCTGATCCCCCTAACTGCCTAACTGCCACCTTCTCTCTTCTCCCTTTTCCTGCGGTGCTGGCCTTCTCCCTTCTCCCACAGCACCAGCCTTCTCCCTTTTGCCTTCTCCTGTGGTGTTTTCTCCCATGGCCTCTGCAAAAGGGACCTCAGTGCTGGACTGGCCCTCATAGTTGTGGCTGCCGGCCCTCAGCCATTGCAGCCTCTGTGGCTTTGTCTGGAAGGACGTCCAGAAGGACATCTGGAAGATGTCTGGTCTAATTAGCATATTACCCTTTTATTAATATAGATTGTGCAGTCCTCACAAAAGCCCCATGAGCCATATCAACTCATTGCAGGAGAGACACCCATTTTACAGGTGAGGAAACAGATGAGGTTTGTTGCCATTTAGTGATAGACCCAGGTTTTTACTCCAGCATGTCTCACTCTGGAACCCATATAATATGTTATAATTATAAAATCTAAGGGAAAAATTAGTAAACAGAGAAGTGTGTGTGTCTTGTGTGTGTGTGTGTGTGTGTGTGTGTGTGTGTGTGTGTATCCCTGCATAGTTAAGAGTTTTTGTCTATTTGCAAATATGAACTCACTGAGGGCAGGGAAATATCCAATAATTGATGATAATTCAAATTTAAGCAAGTCCATATTAGCAGTTTTGCCAATTCTTTTTGCTTTCATTGTATGGAAACATTTTTCCCATTTACAATATGAATGGAAAAGATTTCTATTTTAATAACATGAAAATATAAGTCAATTTTTAGAAGAGTTTTAAAGTCTTAGAACATCAAAAATGATTCATGATAAAACAAGTTATTTGTGTCTATCTTTCCAATAAGAGTTCTGGCTTGGAAATGTATGTTATATATATTTTTTTAATTTTTAAAGATTGTTTTCAGAAAATTGATCAAATCAATAACCAACTCTTCAATCATTTAGAACAATTTGCTTTAGTTTTGTAATCCATCTATGTAAACTACCAAATAAGGATGGTGGTGATTACATTTTACAATTAACATTAAAAACAACTTTGACTTTGAATCAGTTCTAAATCTACTATAAATAAGTCACTCATGTACCCCCAATAAATGATCAACAAATGGTATATATGCTATATGTATGTGTGAATTTTTCTGGTAATAGATATATTTTACCAGGTTTATCAGTGGCTCAGAAAGATTAAAAATTACTCCCTTGATAAAAATTCAATGTGTCATGTAAAGAAATGCATCTCAATTACTTTAAATAGTATACTTTTATTTACTTTATACCCTTGTCAACTAAAATATTTGCTTGAATTAAAAAATACTTCTCAGAAATAATTACATATATTTATAATAGTTGATCATATATATATATATATATACAGAATCATCTATTACAGCAGATTTTTCTATCAAGCATTTTTTAAATGCAGGAAAAATAAACAGCTAAAAATATAAGAACCTCTGAGATGAATTTCTATTTTAATTTAAAATAAATTATATATCCCTCATGTAATGAAATTCTGAATTGTTACACCCAGAGAATCAATATTTTACAATGCTTTGCTTTGAGTAAAACCTATCATGAATACAATTATTTTTAAAGGCTGTTATAAATCCTCTTACTTTGTTGCTGGAAGGAATTATTAGTTTTATGTTGATAAATGATCTATTATAATCAAAAGAAAATGACCTTTCAAGGTATTTATAAAAACACTTTGTCCTTTATAAAGTTCTTTATTCAAATGTGCAAGGTGAGTTGGAGATAAAAACAACCCTTTTATAATCCCATTTAATCTTTGGGATAAGGAGTATAACATCTGTCTATTGTTTAAAGAACTGCTTAAGAAAAGTTCATGGAAAATTTAAAAATGTACAATTCTAGTCTCATTTCAATGAATATTTATCATATTACTTTCACCTCCATTTTACAGATAGCAAAGATAGCCAATAATAATTGTCCTTTATATTTCCTGCATTCCTCCTCTGCCATTACTCTGATGGCAGTATCAGTACTCAGCCTCACTCTAAATTGAGAGAGAAAGGGATGAGGAACAGGAGAATATGGCTTGATAAATTATAAATATATTTTCTGCTCCAAAATAACCTCAAGTTAGAGAAAATCCATATGTTTGCACCCAGCTAACTTTCTTGTACCAAGTGACCATCTAAATGCACCATCAATCATACAATTTCAGGAATTATGTCCCAATCACTGCAAATTGCCTCAACAGATAATCCAAAAAACTGGGTTACAAACTGTATACTCTTATTTCCTTGTTTTCAATGAAATTTCTCTTATAAAATCTACACTAATAAAAGACAAACCTGCAAATTGACCATACCTTTACTATGCCTTAAGCCACGCCCACCAGCCAATCAGAGTGACTATATGCAAACTAACCCAACCAAGATGGTGGCCGGCAGCCATGGAGCTGGAGCGAGCAGGTGGCTTGCTAGCTCCAGTGATGGAGGAAGCCAAGCCTCCTCGCCTGCCACAGCCAGCTCTGAGCTCCACTGAAAGCAACAAAGTTTCAATTATAGAAGGTAAACAAACCCCAGATACCTGCTTTCAGCCAGCCGTGGCCAGGGAGCTGGAGCGAGCAGGAGTGGGTTGCCCCTGGCGATGGAGGAAGCCAAGCTTTCACAGACCTCTGCTAAAGGCAACAAAGTTTCAATTATAGAAGATAAATAAATCCCAGAATAAAAAAAAAGAAAAGAAAAAAAGGAGAGACTGGGAGCTTACCAGTTGCCAGGGTGCTTGGCCAGCCTGAAAATGGCCTTTAGCCTCTCACCCAGACTGGCCAGGCACCCCAGTGGGGACCCCCACCCTGAAGGGGGTGTGACCAGCTGCAAACAGCCATCATCCCATCATCCAGGCTGGCCAGGTACCCAAGCGGAACCCCTACCCTGATCCGGGACACCCTTCAGGTTAAACCAGCTGGCCCCCACCCATGCAACAGGCCTCTATCCTATATAGTAAAAGGGTAATATGCAAACTGACCCTAACAGCAGAAGGATTGGGAATGACTGATCACTATGACACACACTGACCACCAAGGGGCAGATGCTCACTGCAGAAGCTGCCCTCCAGTGGTCAGGACGCTCTCACATGGGAGGAGCTCTGCTCAGCCACAAGCCAGGCTGATGGCTGCCAATACAGCGGTGGTGGTGGGAGCCTCTCCTGCCTCCTCAGCAGTGCTAAGGATGTCCGACTGCAGTTTAGGCCTGCTCGCCACTGGCAAGTGGACATCCCCCGAGGGCTGCCAGAGGGATGTCTGATTGCCATCTTAGGCCCAATCCCCCAGGGAGCGGGCCTAAGCCAGCAGGTGGTCATCCCCTGAGGGGTCACAGACTGCGAGAGGGCACAGGCCAGGCTGAGGGACCCCCCTCCCCCCCGAGTGCACAAATTTTTGTGCACCGGGCCTCTAGTTAACAATAACAAAGATGACATTGTAGAAATGATACACCATCAATAATTTTTCCTTTAAAATTACATTTTTAAAAAGAATAATGCACTATACATCTGTAGATAACAGCCTTTTTAATCTGAAAGACAGTTATGTTAGGGCTTCGGTATACCATCAATAGAACCTGAACTTGTACAGAGGGCGGGGAATTATTCACATTACTCTCAAGTCCAGGGATTGGCACCCATGACTTCAGGGCCTTGAATGATGCCACTGGAAATCTTTCCCTTTCAGACTCTTGTTTTCCTGTTGTGTGTTGACTATTTTCTCTCCTAATGCCAGGAAGAGAAACGAAGTGGGGATATACCTGCTGATAGCTCCAGGCTTATAAAATCCAATGTTTTTCATCTCAAAAGGAAGAGAGAATATCTCTCACCTGATTGCATATAAAAAAATCATAGCAGGCATTCAGTAGTCTCAGGCCATTGCTAGAAACTCATTGTAGCCAAAAGGATAACGTTATGAGTGGCAGCCCACCAAATAAATCCACCCAGGTTGGAGGAAGCCTGGGTGGTCAGGCAGAAACAACAGATTCTACTATGAGCACCCTGTTTTGAAACTGTGCCTTGCTCCTAAACCAGCTCTATCTGGTTCGGGCTTTCTTGTAGCTTCTTAGACATTAGCAATGTATTCTTTGCCACCCACTCTTTTTCTTTGATTTGTATACAGCCAATTGTGCTACATTGAAAAGCCTTTTCAAACTGGCTCTCCACACAGTCTCTACTTGCATTATAAACTTCTTTCTCCTCCTTTAAGTGCTTTTTCTTCATACGTTCAGAAACAAACAAAAACCCACTTCTTTTTCTAAGTGTGTAGCAGTTCTTAATGCTTCTGTAGGGATTACTCCAAGGAATGTTTAAAAAGTTAAAAGTGGTGGCTTCTTCAAAATATTACCTAAGTGGTAAGTGAGGGTCAGGGCAAAATTCTGAAAACCATGTCCTCAGTTGTGTAAAAACCTTTCTGAGGAGGGTCAGCTAGCATTCTCCATGCGGTATAAGAAAGAGTTTAATAATTTTAGGTCCATGTCTAGGGTTTTCAGAATAGAGTCCATTATAATAAAAGTACAAACATACAGGGATATAAAATATACAGAATGCACCTGTTCTGACACCTTTGCCTATAGGAAACCATTCTGTCTCTACATATTCTGTCCTGACAGTGGCTTCCTGTCCACAATGCAGGCTGCAGATCAGGACAATTAAATGCTGAGGCACGTCCATTTCTTTCAGAGCAACCCATAGCTTGTCATGGTCCATGCAGTTAAAGGCTTTACTGTACCTATAAAACATAGACTAACCTTCTTCTAAAATTCTTTGGAGCACTCCAGTGCCCAGTGAATATTTGCAATTAGATCTCAAGTGCCTCTTTCTTTTCTGAATCTGGCTTGGACATCTGGCATTTCTTGCTTCATATAAGGCAGCAGCCTTTGTTGCAGCATCTTGAGCAGCACTTTACTTGCTTGGGAAATTGGAACAATGGCTAAGATCCTCTACACGCTCATATTCCCAATTACTATGCATAGATGTGGATATTGAACAGTGAAGAAGGTGATAGGAAACACACTGAAATGTGGTTTTGAAGGAGAGCTCTACAAAGATCTTGACCTCTTGAAAAACAAACAGTGGGTCCTAAAGTAAATTAAGCCTGAAACATCACGGGGGGCAGCAATGACAAGACGGGAGCGATCTTACTTCGGGATACAATGAGAAAGCAGAGTTCCATGGGAAAGATGATAGTGCTGGGAAAAACAGAAGGCAGCAGGAAAAGAGCAACACCAACTATGAGATGAGTTGACTTCATAAAAGAAATCATGAGCCTGAGCCTACAGGAGCTGAGCAGGGCTATTGAGGACAGGACATTGTAGACATCACTCATTCATAGAGTTACCAGGAGTCAGAGCCCTCTCAACGACATATAACACACAGACAGACATATACATATGTGGACTCATTTCCCTTGTTTTCCTACCATTAATTAGTAAGCACACACATCAAGCATCTTGAGTCTGCAGGCAGGAAAAGGTTGATGTTCTAGTTTTAAGGCTAGCAAGTCAAAAGAATTCTCTTTTCCTTAGGGAAGGGCCACCATTTTTGTTCTATTCAGGCCTTCAAGTGATGGGATGAGGCCCACCAACATTATGGAGGACAATCTGCTTTACTCAATCTACCAACTTAAATGTTCATCTCCTAAAAAAAAAAATGCTTTCACAGAAACACCCAGAATAATAGTTGACAAAATATCTGGCACCTAGCAGGCCAATCAAGTTGACACAGGAAATTCATCATCACAATATACAAGCCCTTCCTTCCAGTGAAGCACAGATGATTTCTCACTTTCAACCTTCTGAATTTTCCAAACACAGTTTTCAAGAAAATTTGGGAAAGTAATACTAAAAAATATTAAATATCTCAGGAAATCAACAACCTGGAACATCCCAAAGGCTCACCTGCTGCAAACTTCCTACATCCATAAATTCAGAAAGCTATGCCTACTTACATGGAAAATAGTTGTCCTTGGCCTGGTCAGGGCACATGCGACTCACTTAACACAAAGACTTTAGTCTTCCTAACATGACTTTACCGTCTTGTAGCTTTGACATCCCTATCTTTGTCAGACATTTTTTATTTGTTTGAATTTTTAGAAGGAGAGAGAGGGAAAGAGAGAAAACATCAATACAAGGGTGACACATCAATCAGCAGGCCCCCTACTGGGGATGGATCTAGAAACCCAGGCATGTGCCCTGACCAGGAATCGAATCATCAACCTTTTGGTTCATGGGAAGACACCCAACTAATGGAGCCATACCAGCCAGGGTTCTTTGTCAGATTTATATCTTTGGTTGAGCTGGGTCCCCTGTTCCTCACAAACACTATCTTCTTTCTTCTTTATTGATAAATGTATAAAATTTAGATTCACAAGAGAAACAGAAGACCATGCAAAGACTCTCAGAGTGTTGCTCTTCTAAACAAAGGTCTGGTTTCCATAAGTCAACTGGCTGCTTCTCATCGGTGGCAAAATCTCTCTCAAAACAGTGTGTGTGCGTCTGTGTGTATGTGTCTGTGTGTGTTATAATCCATGAACACCTTGAGAGCAGTCAAAGCAAAACAATTGTCACCTTGGAGTCCAGAGACCTGTGGCTCTGCCTGTCAAGCTGCTTAGAAAATTAGGCATAGGATATGACTACTATGCTTTTTAAAAAGCAAATGCTTTCTTGTATCAATTTATCTCTGAAGTGAGTTTTAATAAGAATAAATAAATGGGTTTTTTTTTTATTGTTTCACTGAAGACAAAGATAAATCAGAATAATTTCTTTACTGCTGCCAATGGACCTATCATGATTTTGTATTTCTCTTAAATAATGTATTCAACCTAATGCTTTGTTACAATGTGCTACAATGTAATTTATATCGATATTCACAAGTTTCGAGTCAAAGGTAATGTGTGACTTTAATTAGATAGTGTCACTTTACTATATTGTTCTAGATGTAGTATAGGATTTTCCAGAGCCATGTTTTAATTGCTAAATAAAACATGCTTTGTTTAATTAATGGTTCTGCTCTATAAGATCATTAGAACACTTTGGAAGAGATCCAAGTTCTCTTTTTGCTTATCTCCAACAATAATATATCTTTTGTAGCATTTTATACTTGTAAAATGCTCTACCTACACAAATTCTCACAAATCATGAGTAATAAAAGATGAAGAATTCAAAAGATGTGACTTGTAGAAGACAAAAACAAACAACAACAACAAAAAAAACAGGGCAGAGATATCAGCCATATCCTGGCTTATTCAGAGCTGCCTACCCTAAAGATCTGTGAGCAGACATGAGCTCCCTCCCTCCAAAATTAGAATAAATGCTATTGCATTATATTCTACTAGTGACCTGGTGCACAAAATTTGTGCACATTAACAGGGAATTAATTAGAGTAAATATTTTAATATTGCAGGTGTCTGGCTCCCTCCTCCCTCCTGTCAGAGTCTGTGCCGGTGCCTGTGGGGACACAGCGTCAAGTCCCACTGACACTGCGAGACCCAGAGTCAAGTCTGTGCTCACCTGTGCGCACCTCGCCGTGCACACAGCCCCACCCACCTGCATGTGCCTACCTGCGCACGCAGCCCTGCCCATCTGCGCACACCTCAAAATCATGCAAGACCCAGACCCAGCGGAACCCACAGGGATGCAACGTCAAGCCCCCACCTACCCATGTGAGCCTGCAGCACACGCAGACTCCTTGTGATCAGTTGTTATGGTGTAAGGGCGTCATGACCACAGGCTTTTTATATAGAGAGATATCTATATCTTTAATCTAATAATCTAGTGAATAATTTGCCTCAGATTTTGTTGTTTTGCGTTGAATATACATTATCCTTCAAACAGTATTTCCCAGAACAAATCACTGAATAAAAGGTCAGCCTACCATGAGTTATGTGAGCTGCTAATCGGTTTGCCACCTCATAGTAATCATGTAATGAAAATGTACTAACTTTTCAGAAACAAGTTCCCGGGAGAGTGTCACAAGAAGGGAAGGTTGTACATCTGTCACAGGATAAAGATTCAAAATGACCCAGACAAGCTTTATCTTTTAGTGGAAATTGAGAAGAGGGCCTTGGTTACCCAGGAACTCAGGGAAAGCCCCAGTGTTAGCTGCATTTGCAGCACATTTCCTGTTGCTATGAGTTAAGAAACTAATGTGGCCCTCTGATTAGAGCAGTCACAAGGGGTGATCAGTCAGGGTGGGGCTCCTTAGGATAGACAAGTCCTTTAAAGACATGCAGGCCTCTGGTCAATTTGCTCTCCTACATTATCACCGAAGACAGAGGCCTTGTCTCATGCCCTTGAGCCTAGGACATAGCATTGGATTTTGTCTGCTGACAGTCAGCCTTGGTGTAGTTACACTGCTGGTTCCTAGGTCCCCTCTGATGTGTACTACATTGGATGATGCAAAATGGGCCAGGTGGTGAGGCAAGAATCATCTACATTTTGCTCTAGGTCAGTGGTTCTCAACCTTCTGGCCCTTTAAATACAGTTCTTCATGTTGTGACCCAACCATAACATTATTTTTGTTGCTACTTCATCACTGTAATGTTGCTACTGTTATGAATTGTAATGTAAATATCTTATATGCAGGATGGTCTTAGGCGACCCCTGTGAAAGGGTCGTTGGACTGCCAAAGGGGTCATGACCCACAGGTTGAGAACCGCTGCTCTAGGTTGAACCCAGCCAAGTCTCATTAATGAGTCAAGTCACCTTTTTACTGTAGAGAAAGCTTGACTAAGGTGCTTTGGAACGTAGCTGGCTATGCATTGGCCATGATCTTGAATCTGCTGTGTCTGAATCCTCCTTGTCTCTGCTGGTACGAGCAGTTAGGACAGAGATCTGGCTTTTTAAACCCAGGCTATTTACACATGATCAGGTTCCCATCTCAGTCCATTCGAACCATAGATTATTTTCAGAAAGGCCTTTTTTTCCCAGGAAAGTAAGGTTTTCTTCCCTCTCTGCTCTCAGAATGGTCAGCTTTAATGCAAACATTTATTCTAGCAGCACTTCAGTAAGGCTATGAGTAGCCAACCCAGTCTAGCATATTGCAAATTTCCTGCCAAATATCTTAATGTGATAGCCTTGTAGCATGTGATCTGCTAATCAAGGAATAATAAACCATTGTTTGAGAAAAGAGAATTAACTAATAGCAAAGATTGTCAGTTTTAAACACAGTATGCTCACTCTACTGTTTCCTCCTAATTTGCTACCCATTCCACATTTTGGACCTGTGGCATTCTATACTCCTCTTTCTTGAATTAAATTGTGTTATGACCTAGAACATTTTCATTTCTAATTAAAAGAGGCCTCAACTCTGCTCTTTAAAATAATGACAGAAATGATTTTTTTCATTAACTTAAAAGCACATGTGTCAAAGTACTAATTTAATCACAGTTCTGACCTCTATTTTTTGTTGATCGTCTAATTCTCTGCGCTCCTCTGTCTTTTACAGGTTAACATTGCAGACGGATCATGAGAATTTGCGCTTCATGTTACACAGTGTTTTACAAAGTATCATATTTTAAAGAGATATTAGCTTATAAGAACGTGTAATAAATAACTTCAAAATGCGATGGGTATTTAATGTTAAAGCGTGCCTTTAACATTTATGTAAAACATTTCTTCTCCTTGTTCAATAGAAACTTATCTGGCCACTAGGTAAAGCGAGCAATGAAACTCCTGGTCCGCGATGTGTTAACAAAATGGCTGCAGCGTAGCTAAGACCACATGTTCCTTCTCTTCAGCCTCCCTGGAATGGCATGGACCTAATTCACCTCATTCATGGCTATCCAGCTTCTGTGTTTCTGAATGTGGGCTTCAGGCAAACTAATATGTCAGATGTATACAACAACTTTATTTTATATTGGTATAATTTTATTTTACATTTGTGTGGTTTATTTTAATTTTTTACTCATGAAACCAAATGTATGAAAACTCACTATAGAAATTCTAAGAATATTAAACTATATTAAATGAGCAAAGCCTTCTTTTACCTTCCCAACATAATTATTGTCCTTAGAGGTTTAATTTATATACTTATTGTGGTGATTATTTTATTTTGTACTACTTTATATTATAAAATATTCAAACATATGGGAAATTTAATCTAATAAAAGAGAAACATACAAATTGACCATACCTCTACTACACCCATCAAGCCACACCCACCAGCCAGGTCCACCAGCCAATCAGGAGTGAATATGCAAATTAACCCAACTAAGATGGCGGCCATGGAGCTGGAGCTTGCAGGAGGCTTGGGTTGCCCCCAGCGATGGAGGAAGCCAAGCTTCCCGCCTGCCCTGCTGGCCTTGAGCTCTGCTCAAGGATACAAAATTTCAATTATAGAAGATAAATAAACCCCAGATACCTGCTTCCAGCCCACGGCCACAGCCAGCCTAAAAACAGCCCTCAGCTCCTCACCCAGGCTGACCACACCCACATGGGGTGAGGGTCTCCACTGGGGGCTTGACCAGCCTGCAATCAGCCATCAGCCCCTCACCCAGGTTGGCCAGGCACCCAAGCGGGACCCCCACCCTGATCTGAGACACCCTTCAGGGCAAACCAGCCGGCCCCCACCCGTACACCAAGCCTCTATCCTATATAATAAAAGGGTAATATGCAAATTGACCCTAACAGCAGAACAACTGGGAATGACTGGTCACTATGACACACACTGACCACCAGGGGGAAGATGCTCAATGCAGGAGCTGTCCCCTGGTGGTCAGTGTGCTCCCACAGAGGGAGCTCTGCTTTGCCACAAGCCAGGCTGATGGCTGCCAGCACAGTGGTGATGGCGGGAGCCTCTCTCGCCTCCTCAGCAGCATTCATGATGTCCAACTGCAGCCTAGGCCTGCTCCCTGCTGGCAAGTGGACATCCCTCGAGGGCTCCTGGGCTGCCAGAGTGATTCTGATTGCCAGCTTAGACCCGACCCCCCGGGGAGTGGGCCTAAGCCAGCAGGTGGACATCCCCCGAGGGGTCCCAGACTGCAAGAGGGCACAGGCAGGGCTGAGGGACCCCCCCGAGTGCACAAATTTTTGTGCACCGGGTCTCTAGTATGATAATAATTGATTAAAAATTATACAAATTTTAAACCAATTATAGAAATTATCACCCAGCCAAAATAAGTTTTATCAATTTATAGCATTTTCTTCAGGTATATTTTTAAAGACAAGAAATAAATTCAGATACATATGAATAACTCTTTGGAAAGCTCTTCTGACATGAATCACTTGCTTCTCTCCTAAAATAATCCCATCTCGATATTGATATGTATCCTCCTCCCAATGATGTATTAATTTTCTCCCAGTTACATGTGCATTTTAAGATTTAAATACATATTTTATTCAACATTAATTTTCAGATTTACTGACATTGACACAAGTACTAGGTGTACCAGTTAATAATGCAGATTTTTTTCAATAGATGGAGTTACACATATGTTGATATATATGTGATTTGATATGTATGCTATTTTGTTGTATTGACAATAAGCTTCAAAACTTCATATGTCAAATTTGCTGAAGATGTCAATGGCAGGAAAGAAAGTCTTTTTTGCATTGAATTGTGACTGGCGATTAAAAGTGGACTTATTTAGAGAATCCCAAATGCACAAAATCATAGGTTGAGTCAGGTCAATCATAAACATCGATTTGCAAGGCCAAATCGCTTCGGAAAGAAAACAATGTTGTATGTTTGGTGGGATCAGGAGGTGTGGTGTATTATGAACTTCTAAAACCAGGTGAGACTGTTAATACTGTTCGCTACCGACAACAAATAATCAATTTGAACCACGCTTTGATCATGCAATGACCAGAAAGCTCCAGAAGACACGGCAAAGTAATTTTGCTTCATGATAACGCACTATCACACACTTCAAACCAGTTAAAGACACGTTAAAAGATCTTGCCTGGGAAGTATTAACCCATCCTCTGTATACACCAGATCTTGTTTCTTCAGATGACCACTTGTTCCAACTGATGGCACACGCACTTTCTGAGCAGCACTTCAAAACGTACGAAGAAGTGGAAAATTGGGTCTCTGAATGGTTTGCCTCAAAACAAGAAAAGTTCTATTGGGATGGTATCCACAAATTACCTGAAAGATGGGGGAAATGTATAGCTAATGATGGACATTACTTTAAATAAAATACTTTTGATGTTTCTCTTGAATTTATCGTGTTTTCTTTGATTACAAAATCTGCCATTATTAACCGGTACACCTAGTAAACTTAGTCCATGTTTTTGAAATACTGTAGCATATACAGCTGTGTAATTACATCAAAAATATATTCTCCCTCATTGTCAATACATGTTTAGATTGTTTATAATTTTCACTTATTCAAACAACCTTGATATTGTGAAATTGCTCTCAAAGTTGGCGCATTCATTTAAGTTCATATCAGCAATTAATGAGAGTTACTGTTTACTCACTTATATGAATACTAGAGTCCCGGTGCACAAAAATTTGTGCACTCAGGGCGGGGGGGCGGGGGGGTGGTCCCTCAGCCCGGCCTGTGCCCTCTCGCAGTCTGGGACCCCTTGGGAGATAACGGCCTGCTGGCTTAGGCCTGCTCCCGCATGGCAGAGGGCAGGCCAAATCCCTAGGTGCAGCCCCTGGTCGGGCTCAGAGCAGGGCTGATTGGGGAGTTGGGGCACCGCCCCCTGTCATGCACAGAGCAGGGCGGATCGGGAGGTTGTGATTCCACCCTCAGTCACGCTCAGGGTAGGGCCGATTGGGGGGTTGGGGCACCACCCCCTGTCACACTCAAGGAAGGGTTGATGGGGAGGTTGCGGTGCCACCCCCTGTCAGGCACAGAGCAGGGCCAATCAGGGGGTTGGGGCGCTGCCCCCTGTCATGCACAGAGCAGGGCTCATCAGGGGGTTGGGAGCTCCCCCCTGTCATGCACAGAGCAGGGCCGATAGGGGAGTTGGGGCACTGCCCCCTGTCACACACAGAACAGGGCGGATCAGGTGGTTGGGGTGCTGCCCTCTATCACCCACAGAGCAGGGCCAATCAGGGGGTTGGGGAGCCGCCACTCTCACACTCAGGGCAGGGCCGATGGGAAGGTTATGGCTCTACCCCATCACACACAAAGCAGTGCCCGTGGGGTGGGGGTTGGGGCACCGCCTGGATCAGGGTGGGGGTCCCCACTGGGGTGCCTGGCCAGCCGGGGTGAGAGGATGATGGCTGTTTGCAGCTGGTCACACACCCTTCAGGGTGGGGGTCCCCACTGGGGTGCCTGGCCAGTCTGGGTGAGGGGCTGAGGGCTGTTTTCAGGCTGGCGGGTGACTGAAGCTCCCAACCGCTCCTTTTTTTCTTTTTTTTTTATTCTGGGCCAGCTTTAGCTTTGAGGCTTGACTCCAGCTCTTAGGCCTCAGCTGCTGAAAGCAGGTTTCTGGCCTTTGTTTACCTTCTGTATTTGAAACAATGTTGCAATCCTGCTGGCTGAAGCCTGATGGACTAAAGCAGGTTTCTGGGGTTTTGTTTAGCTTCTATATTTGTAACACAGTTGCTTAGAGTTGCAGCTCAGAGGCCTGCAGCGGCAGGCAGGGAACGTTGGAGTCCTCCGTCACTGAAGCAAGCAAGCCTCATGTTAGTTTCAAGCTGCCTGGCTGCCGGCCGCCATCTTGGCTGGCAGTTAATTTGCATATTGCCCTGATTAGCCAATGGGAAGGGTAGCGGTCGTATGCTAATTACCATGTTTCTCTTTTATTAGATAGGATATTTGTTCTAAATCTTATAGATATCATTTTAAGTAATTACATTTTATGGTAATTTTCCCAAATGAAGTTTAGTATCTTTTCTTGGCCATATGAATTTCCTCCTCATGAATTCAAAACCTTTGCTTGTTTTTTTCATATTTGTTGTTTTATTTTTTTTATTTTTTTTGTTAATTAAATCTTTATTGTTCAGATTATTACATTTGTTCCTCTTTTTTTCCCCCCCATAACTCCCCTCCTCCCAGTTCCCGCCCCACCCTCCGCCCTCACTCCCCACCCACTGTCCTCATCCATAGGTGCACGATTTTTGTCCAGTCTCTTCCCACATCTCCCACACCCCTTTCCCCTCCAAGAATAGTCAGTCCATTCCCTTTCTATGTCCCTGATTATATTATAATCAACAGTTCATTCTGTTCATCAGATTATTTATTCACTTGATTCTTAGATTCACTTGTTGATAGATGCATATTTGTTGTTCATAATTTGTATCTTTACCTTTTTCTTCCTCTTCCTCTTCTTAAAGGATACCTTTCAGCATTTCATATAATCCTGGTTTGGTGGTGATGAACTCCTTTAGCTTTTCCTTATCTGTGAAGCTCTTTATCTGACCTTCAATTCTGAATGATAGCTTTGCTGGATAAAGTAATCTTGGTTGTAGGTTCTTGGTGTTCATCACTTTGATTATTTCTTGCCACTCCCTTCTGGCCTGCAAAGTTCCTGTTGAGAAATCAGCTGACAGTCGTATGGGTATTCCCTTGTAGGTAACTGAGTTTCTTTCTCTTGCTGTTTTTAAGATTCTCTCTTTATCTTTTGCTCTTGGCATTTTAATTATGATGTGTCTTGGTGTGGTCCTCTTTGGATTCCTTTTGTTTGGGGTTCTCCGCGCTTCTTGGACCTGTAAGTCCATTTCTTTCACCAGGTGGGGGAAGTTTTCTGTCATTATTTCTTCAAATAGGTTTTCAATATCTTGCTCTCTCTCATCTTCTGGCACCCCTATAATTCTGATGTTGGTACGCTTGAAGCTGTCCCAAAGGCTCCTTACACTATCCTCGCATTTTTGGATTCTTTTTTCATTTTGCTTTTCCGGTTGGATGTTTTTTGCTTCCTCGCATTTCAAATCATTGACTTGATTCTTGCGCTCCTCTGGTCTGCTGTTGGGCGTCTGTATTATATTCGTTGTTTCAGTCCGTGTATGCTTAATTTCTAGTTGGTTCCCCAATATAAGATCGAGGGTCTTATTAGTTTTCGTGTAGATCTCATTAAGTTTATCGGTAGCTTCTAAACAGTTCTTGAGAGACCTTAAAAGTGTGGTTCTGAACTCTATATCTTCCATTGACAATTTTGTCCTGTTTCTTTGTCTCCGCATTTTGTTATGCTTCCTTGGTGCACCCCCTAGTGGTCTTTGTTCGCAGTCTTATAGTTAAATCTTGATTGTTGTAGCTAATCCCAGGGAGGGTTTGACCTCCAGGCCAAGTGGCTATGAGAATCAGCTGTGTCAGCAGTGAGAGAACTTCTGTCCTCTAGGGAGGTGCTAATCTAGCCTTTGCCTGAGGCTATCCAGCAAATGCCTCTGTGCAGGGCTTGGGTGGGGCGGGTCACACAGGATCAACAGGGTGGGCCGGAGAGAGCAGTTATGGCGGCTCTCAGTCCTGTCCCCAGGGGCTCTGCCTCTCTGAGTCCCAGCACCCGCTGCAAAGCTCTGAGAGAAAGCTGCACTCGCTCTGACCGAAGCCAGACAGTCCCGCTTCTCCCGTTTGAGTCTGGGTCCCTAAAGACTCGCCCGGATCTGGAGCTCAGAGTCTGCGACTCCGCGCCCTCCACTGCCAGCCCGCTCCGCGCACTCTGCACCTCAGAACTTGACCTCAGCACCGCGCCTCCTCTGAGTGTCCGTATGCGTTTCTCTTTCCTCCTAGTTGTAGGACTTCCACTCAGCCAGAGTTCCTGTGGTTCTGGGTGATGTCCCTTCCGTTTTTTGGTTTCACTTTTGAAGTAGTTGTTCAAAGCAGCAAACTCCGGCGTTAACCTATGCTGCCATCTTGGTTCTCTCCATATTTGTTGTTTTAAATTATTCTTACTGAGTTATATAAGCTATATGTATTTGCTGGCTGTTAAGTCCTAGTTTCCCTGGTTAAAAATAGTTTTATCCAAATTGTGGCTTTTCCTTTATATTTCCCTATGAAATTTTTTCTTTTAATGATGTTCTTCATGCTATTGAAGTCCCATCTACCAATCTTTTCCTTGATGGTATGTTTCTTGCTCCTGTGTGATACAATCCAGCCAGTAGAGTTTGTCTTTTTTTTCCTTGTTTACATTACTGCTTTCAATGCTTTTGCCCTTTTCTCCATTCTTATGATGACACCCATGGTTATAATTTCATACAAATGCATTTCTTTTTTGTCTTATTACTTTGTCAGTTGCCTCACTCATAAATGGGAGTAACTATAGCATTTAGCAACATTAAAACTTCACTAGAGTAATGATAGCATTTAGCAACATGTCTATAGGCAGAAAACAGGCTCACCAATTACCTGACCAATATTAATGGCTTCCCTGATATGTCTTGATTGGCATAAAAGAGACTGAAGTTATTAATTTTGCTTCCTACAGCTGCATGAAGTCTGGGGTAGTGAATAACTCAGGATTTGCCTTACATCCTTGGCAATTCATTGAGGTGAAGACATGAGCCCCAAGCTCTACTGAAAGAAGACTCCTCAAACAGCAAGAAGGCTTGGACAGGAAGAAATGCTCAAGGAACCCGAGGATATTTTAGCCTTGGAAAAATAGAAGCTTGGAGTCATTGGGCACAATAGTTATCATAAAGTAATTGAAGTGCTGTCAAGTGGAAGAGAGATAATAAGACTTCTGCTGTGTATCCTTAGAGACTTAGAGAATGGATCAATGGGTAGAATTGGTATTGCATTGCAGTGTAAGAAAAAGCACCAATGGGATAAAACCTGAATGAATATGGGTGACTGAAAAACACCACTTGAAATGTTTTATCAGGGACAACATAAGCTTTTCTTTTGGAGAATTATAGACTTTGGATGGAGGACTGTCCTGCCTTTTTCCACTTTAGAATTAGACAAATAAACAAGTTATAGTGCTCAACAACTAAATGGATCACCTGAAGAAGAAAAGGACTCCCTATATCTCAAGTATGATAAACAAGACTGAGAGGTGCAATAGAGGATGTTCCCTTAGCTTGTAGAATATTTTGATAAATATAAAATGTTTTTCTTTCAAACTCTACTTATATGATACCCACTAAACCACTAAAGGAAATTTTTATTCAGAAATGGATAGCATGAAATCTAGGAAAATGTATGTGTATTATTATAATCTATTATGAAACATTGATGCTTGTACTAGGTTGGGCTCTGATTATATTTTATATTAAATGCAATATTATTTTTAAGGAATGAGTAAGAGATGGGTGAGCTACAGATATATTCTTACCATATCGGATTGACTTCTTAAAGTCCTCTAGATTCCCTCCAGAATAGCTTTTAAAAGTACTCTAAATTTACATTGCTTATATTTTAGTAGTGTTAGATTAAACTAGCTAAATTGACATAATGCTTTCTGACACTTTAAACACTCCAGTTCAGAGTAGCTATACTGTTGATTCCCACCAAAGAACTACATCTTTCATATTCCACTTTTATATTAATTAAATTTAGGTATAACCCAAAAGCATAACTTATACCAAAACCAAAAATCTAATTTATTCTAACATTTCAAGGTGCAGCCCTGTAAAAACTAGACCAATGATACAGTAGAACTTCTTATTGTGATGAAAGCCTTATCTATCTGTGCTGTACAATTTGGTAGTCTTTCTTTATTTAATAAGCCCTTGAAATGCAGACGCTTGGCTAGAGTGGCTCAGTTGATTGGGCATCATCTCATGTAACAAAAAGTTGCCAGTTTGATTCCTGGTCAGGGCAAATGCCCAGGTTGTGGGTTTGTTCCCTGGTAGGGGGTGTGCAGGAGGCAGCCTATTGATGTTTTGCTCTCATATAGATGTTTTCCTCTCTCTTTCCCACTCACTTCCTCTTTCTCTAAAAAAAAAATCAATAAAAAAGGGGGGAAAAAGGAAAATGTTAATCACATGTCATATATTTGGCTGATTTTTATTAAAAAGACTGAAATAGGCACTATTCTAGATGATTAAGGACATTTCTATGTGCTCAGGAAAGAAACCATGTGGCAAAATGGTCAGAGACAGTGTCTATAATAATAAAAGCATAATATGCAAATCAACCGAATGACCAAAAGGCAGAACCAGCCAGATGACCTTCTGGATGACCATGCTATGACACGTACTGGCACCAGGCCAGCCAAGGCGGATGCGATGCGATTGGTCTGGGGCCCCTGCCATCACCCCATGATCACCCCACAGAAGAAGGCCCAGGCCACCAGCCAGCGACACTGCGGTGGGTGTGTGGGGCTGGCCAGCAATCGCCCCACAGAGGCAGAGGGAGGCCCAGGCCAGCCAAGTGATCACACCCCACGCCTATCGCCCAGAGAGGGAGGCGACCGGTAGGGGGAAGAGGGGGGCAGTGTTGTACAGATGGCAAACATTGGCAGCGGCAGGGGCGGGCAAGCTGCCGGCAGCCAGGGGAAGGAAAGACCCTGTAGGCCATGATCACCGGCCAGGCCTGGGGACCCTATCCGAGTGGTCCTGGATTATGAGAGGGCACAGGCCAGGCTGAGGAACATCTGCCTCCCCTGTGCACAAATTTCATGCACCAGGCCTCTAGTTATGACATAGAACAGATATTTTAAAAATATGTAGAATTGATGAGGCTGTGAAGGCAGAATAATTCCTTCTATAGTATCAGTAAAACTCCAAAATATGACTTAGGATTATGCTGGCTACAGTGTAGTATTAATGATGTCCCATGATATTGAAGCCATCTATAAGGGGAAATCTCAATGCTCATTTCAAATATATGTGTTTTGAAAAGAGAAAATAATTTGAATGCATTTAATAATGATAAAATATTTGAATAAGTAGAAACATAAAAGAATATAACTTAATTTTAAGCAAGAATAGCAAATAAGGATTGCCCCCTTTACATTATTTATCTTGACAGGTTTTACACAAGGAAAAAACATTTCCATTGCAAACACAATCTTATTAAATTCCTCATGGAATTTTCTCCAGTGCCTGTAACAGATTATTCCTTAATGGTGTTCTGTTTTTTGGAAATAGTTCTAATGATCTGTATTCAAATTTGGAGAATCTGGGAAGGCCTCACCTTGTTAACCTTTTTTAAGATACAGAACATAGAATTTTATAATATAATAAAATATACTTTTTGTGTCTTTAAAAGTGATTCACAAAGAAAATCTCAGCCTATGCAACCACATTCAGCAGCCTTTGGTAGTGCTATTCCAATTTTTAAAGATGTGAAAACTAGAATGAAAGAGCTGAAGCAATCTGTTCACAGTCACACAGCTAATAACGGAAGATTCTAGTCCAACATAAGCATAGAGCTCTATTATCTGCCTTTGGGGATGGGGATGCCACGAACAAGGTCATCACAATATTGCACTTGCTACCTTTCATCTATTCACATTATGGCAAATTCTGATGACCAGACTCATGTTAAATGTCTGCTTGCCCCTCCTCAAAGTAAGGATAGGATTGCTTACTTTGCCACTCATGCAGAGCAAAGCAAGTCTATAGAGAGAACAATATTCAGGGCATAAAAAAGTATATTAGATTGCAGATACATTTACTATGAAACATAAGCTATTGTGGAGAGTATTCAATACTATATTTATATGAAGTTGAAAACCATTTTGAAAGTTAACGAATTCAGGTATAGTTTTAGAATTCAAAGTAGAGAACATTTTCTTAACAATTTTTAAGTTAGCTCACCTGTGTTTTGATAATTCTATGCTTACAAAATCCCACTGACCTTTCAATATATTGTTATGATCCCTTTTGGAATACTTTGACATAGAAACTAATGCAAAGTTCCTCTTTCTAATCACACGTGGCTTAATAGTTGATATTGTAAAGCCTTTTTTGTCTTATGTTTTTTTGCACAGATTAGCTGTTTGTGCTTTTCTCTTTTCCTGTTTCCCAAAAATAGAACCTGAAATTCATTCCTTTCATTTTCCTATTATGTATGCAATTTTTAAAATATAAATCATCCTTGCTTCAACCACATAATCTCTTATTCAATAAAGCATTGTCTTCACTCATAAATTCTGTGCTAGTGTAGGATTTTTTCCCCTATAAATGGCTCCTATGTATCCCAATTTCTACTACTTTAGGTCCCCTTCTTAAGTTCCTCTGTATCTGTTCATAACAGGAGTCAAAGCAATGGGGGAGTTTCTAATTATTTCTCTTCTGGGTTTCTCCTGGAGAGATCCTAATGAACAGTGAACTGTTCTTAATCAGGCAGCAGAAACAAGCAAGAGACAGAACACATTTCTTGGCATATTCAATTACCGGATGATTCCGGGGACCAGGCCACACCAGTGCACTCACAATATCACTATGGAGATTCATAAAGGAAAATGCTTCTAAAGAAACATCGCAATATCTTGTGTAAGCGAATAAAACCTTCACAGGGTGATTCTTGTAAATTAGCAAAGGAGCCTGAAACAGTGACTTGAGACCTTTCATGCCTCCCTCATTGGATATGCTAAAATAAGCCTCGGGCAATTTAGACTTAATTGCAAGAGGAATCCTGTATCACATTGACAGTGTATTTCTCTAGGTGATTAGAGTTTCCTGAGAGAGGTAATATCTTAACGGGAAGGTCACAGCTCCCACAGATGGCCTCTCTGAAGAGACACTCTTGTCTTCCAGATTCCCACAACCATGCTCACCCTCTCCCTCTCAGGTTTGGAGGTTACTAGTCCGGGGAAAGGCACTGCCCCTCCTAATTTCCTCTATTATGCCCAAATTCTCACAAATAGGTCCTTCTCTCAACTTTTCCTGGAATTATGCAATTTGAGAATGCTATTCCTGCTGAGACCTTGACTAATAAGTCTGGATTTGGAAAAAGACTCACCTAGAATTCTGGCTTCAGGACTTACTAGCTGCTGGTAACCTTTAGCAAGTTAGTTAGCTTCTTCAAGTCTCAAATATCTCATCTAGAATGAAAATAGTAAACCTTTCTTCACTATGATGGAATGAAAATTAAATGACATTATGTAGGTAAAACATTTGACATATTGTTTGCTGCATAATAAGTACTCATTTTATTTCATTTCTGACTCCCACGTGTTTATGTGACTGGTGAAGAATTGATGGATCAAGGAAGATTTTGCCAAGAAAAGGAAAGTCCCAAAGACCTTTCTTCCGCATGACAATTATGAATATTATTAATTAAGTTTTTACTTTTACTCCAAACCAATCACTTTATTACCTTCAAACTCAATCATTAGGTCTAAGATTGTATATTTTGTGTGTCCATGTGTGGATTGTATGTGTGGAATAGAGAGAGGGAGAAATTAGTGTGTATATTTACATTTGAGTGTGTGTTAGATGTTTAAATTACAAACAAAACCAACACAACCAACTCAGCCTTTTATAACAGTTCAAACAAAAAGGAGTAAAATATCAAGTTTTGTTCCAAATCATTCCACTTTCTTCTCCAAAGGTCCCTATTGTCAAATTTTGGTGGATGTGCACACACAAACACAGACACACACCCTTCATTGAACTTGTTTAATCAGTTACAAAATTGAGATATCAATTAATATGCAATTGCTCTTAGAGCATCATGAGATGATGTAAGGAAAGGGACATGTGGAAGGGGCTCAACAAATAGAGGATTCAAAAAAGGTAAGGAAACAGGATGTTGGGGTGCGAAGAACACTGCACTGGGAGCCAGAGAACGCCTATCTTTCTCACTGACCAGCTCTGATACTACATTTTTTCCTGATATTGTGAACTTTTACACTCCTGGTCTTTACTTCTCTTCTAGTTAAGAAATTCAGGTGGCGAGGAAGAGAGACCCATCTAAACAAGTTTAAGCCAAAAGGGATAATTATTACGCCTCCCTCTCCGAAAAGTGATGGATACTATTGCAATTTCAAGTTGACCTCACATTACAGAAAAGGCTATAGTTCACATATAGTTCCCACTCATAAACAGAAAGTCTTTTATGGTTATCCCAGGGCATGAGGTATAAGATAGCCAAGCCTTCTACCAGGCTGGAATGAGAAACTAAGAAAATGGGGTAATTTATCAGTATCGTAGGTATTATGACATCTCTCTCACCTCCACTTTTCTTTATACTTTTGCTGCATTTGTCTTCCCATTTCCTTTTCTAGATTATTTTCCTTTTCTTGCATGGTTGTTATGGCCGCTCCATTACCACACTTGCTGCTCCATTAAAATCACAGCATTTCAATTGCACCCCCAACATAGACGGACAACAGTGCTGATGTCTCTTCAATCAAAACAGTGGAGCAGAAAGAATGATTCTACCCTGTGAACTGATTTCTCTCAAGTCAGCTGTCTGTCTTTAATCCACTATTGAGAGATTGAAGTTTCAAGGAGGTGATTTGTAGTATAATGGTTTGTTTTGTAGATGGAGTGCTATATTAAGCATTTTATAAATAGTACATCATGAAAGTTTCTTGACAATACTATGAAGTGGCTGGTATTATGTCAGATTTGCCCAAAAGAAATTGAAGGGTAGGAGATTTAAATAAACGTTTTCATGTCACATAGCCTGGGTGACATGTTCATTATTTGCAACTATGCTGGGCTAATCACAAGTAAATGCCCTTAACCACTATTTTCCCCTGCCTCTTTTTATCATTAAAGAATCCTTCACCCAATACCTCTCTTTCTAAGAGGCTGTCTCTGTGCTGTACTGATGGCAGCCTCTGTCTGTCACTTTTACAGGTGGTGGGGTCTCTCCTAAAAGAATTCCTTTCAGTCAGAACACATGCCGTTTGAGATATTAGGAGGGGTTATGCTGAATGGCAAATGCATATGGTTAAATGAAGTATGCCCCCCAATGCCTTTTCCAAACAGCATGTGTGGTCATGTGACCAAGTCCTCTCTATCCTTGCTGTTCTGTGGTTAGCCCCCCAATTCTAGCTCCTATTAAAATGGATTCTGTACTAGAATCCTTTTCTTGCATATAGAATTACCTTCTGTTATAATGTTGCTGAATACAAAATGTTCTTCATGATTCTCTCCAGTTCATTGAAGGCAGCTCATAGTTAATGAAATGATGTTTGTTCCTGCAACCACTTCCTACACCACCTATTGCCAACTTACCTTCTGTAAGAACCAACCTCACCCTAGCCCTCCCCCAGCCCCTGAGTTTGAACTTTTCAGGATAGTTGTCCATATCTTTGAGTCATTAAGCAAAATAATACAGCTTACCAAGAATTACTGAGCAGTACCTGTACCATATACATTCTGCCGCTTGCATTGTCTGTGTGTTTTCACCTTGTTAAGTAAAAGCTAACTGGCTCTGGAATGAAAGGGAGATTATAAATAGCATTTACATATAAGGCATTTATTTTAGGATATGTCCTTATTTAGGGTCACTTGTCAACATATTCCCTTGATTTCATAAAGTTAAATAAGATTCATTCTATCAGTGCTACTGGAAAGTTTTATTATAAATTCCTCATATTCAATTGTATTGTGGAAAATTACCAGCATGGAAAAGCAGAGCCTCCTTGCACATCTGTACAGTCTAAGAAGAGATGCCTTTAACAGGCTATTGAATGCATCTGTGCTGTTTAAATCTCAACAAGTACTACTGCAAGTTAGGATGCCTTTTAAGATTTTGAAAATATAACAAATGCTCGTGTGCACATGAATTCAGAAGTAAGATTGCTAATAATAATGGCCGGGAACCCATTTTATGCACACACTTAGCTTTAAGCATCAGGATAAATATATTCAGATGCCCATCAGTATTAATTAAAGCAATGGGCTTTTACTGCCCACTCTTATCCTGAATTCTGAGTTATTATTAGAGACTAGTGGCCTGGTGCATGAAATTCGTGCACATTAAAAGGGAATTAATTAGAGGAAATGTTTTAATATTGCTATTTGCCCTTTCTCTATAATAGAAGTGTCAGAGATGAAAGAAAATTAGTAAAATGTATATGAAAATCTCCCTCCTGTCAGAGTCTGGGGCACGCCTCGGGACCCAGAGTCAAGTACCTGCCCATGCCCGCAATTCTTGAAATTGCCTGAGACCCAGACTCAGCCAGCCCCACCCCCATTGGGCGAGACCCAGACCCAGCCGGCCCCACCTCCGTCAAGCCCTGCTGGGCAGGGGATGGGCCGGGGATGCAGCCTCAGGTCCCCCGTCAAGCCCCACCGAGCAGTGGGAGACACGAGCCTCAGATCCCCTATCAAGCCCCGCCAAATGGGATGCGAGCCTCAGGTCGGTTTTTATGCATGAGGGTGTGATGACCATTTGCATATTAGCCTTTTATTATGATGATTGCAGTTGATGTAAACAGGCTACATTTCTTTCATTTAGGCATATATATATATATAAGCCTAAGTGACCATTATGACTGATCGACTGAATGACTGGTTACTATGACACACACTGACCACCAGGGGAAGATGCTTGATGCAAGAGCTTCCCCCTGGTGGTCAGTGTGCTCCCACAGCTAACCTTTCATGGTGCCTCCACCCGGCTGGCTGGCCCTGATCAGCCCCAATTGCCGGCCAGGCCGAGGGACCCCACCTGTGCACAAATTCATGCACTGAGCCTCTAGTTTAATAATTTTTGAGGAGTTGCTATGCGTCAGGCATTTTTCTGGGTACTGGTCAAGACAGTAGGACAATGCTTGTTTTTTGTTCTCATGAAATTTATGTTCTGATGAATGACAGATATTATAGAACTTTATTGTATTCTATAAAGGCGGCTTTATTGTGTTCTAGTTTTTTTTTAATGTGGTAAAGAGCAGGCCAAGAGAAGGGAGCAGAATGAGGAAAGGAACAGTGCCACAGTGAAATTCAGAACAGGAACTTCTTAACGCTAACACTGTATAGTGCCTCTATTCTTAAGTGGAGGAACCATTAAATGTTGGTTAAAAGTTATTGAAAATAAAAATAATATTTTCTCAGCCTGAGGTTTGAAGAGAGAGGCAAAGCAAGCTGCTTTATACAGCTGGGGGTTAGGAATAGGAGAACAGTCAGTGGTGTAGAATATACTCTCATTGGTGTAGAAAAGAACCAGTAAGGGTGGGTCTAAAATGAGAGGATGGGTCTTCAGAATGAGATGGAGAAAAGAATCATACATGTGATTAATTTTCTTTATTTAGCTCAGGACAGTGCACACTGTTGCCCGCAGTCCAGGGATGTTCAGTTCAGTGACTTTCCCCACCATTTCTCAGTCTTCCAAATTTTCTGTTTCTCTCCTGATTGTGTTAATAATTGAGGAAAAGTCTGCCTCCTTAATGAATACACACGTCTCTCTTTCTATTATTCTGTTTATTATAGTCTGTGCTTCCATGCTGAGTAAAATAACAAACTACTATGTTTCTTAGTTACTTCTAGCATTCTCAATACAATCCTCCTGGGGTGGGGTGAAAATATCTGGAAGGATTTTGTACTCAGATTGCTTAACAAATGCTTTTAAGTTTCACTCCACTTTAAAGAAACCAAGACTAGAAATCACAGGTAATGTATGACAAGTATGGGTTTATGAAAGAAATGATGTGGGACTCTACAAGACATAAATGCAAAATGACTTCAACTGAATTATCAAGTGATTTACATAAAAATAAAATATTCTTTGTGACATGTATGTTTTATTCTATGTATATATACGTACTTATGTTTGTCACATTTTTTAATTTTATTATGATATTCCACTCTTAATTATTTTTTTGATTTGTAAAGTCAACTGGCTGTGATCATGTTGAGTGATAATAAAATATATATTGAGCACATACTTTGTGGTCTACAAGATACAAATTTACATGTACTAACTCATTTCATTCTCATGGCAACCATATGATTGTCACCATTTACAGATGAGGGTGTTCAGGCTTAGGGGGTTAAATAATTGGCTTAATCTTTTATAGCTCAAAATATTAGTGGAGCTCAGATCAAACAAGGGCACGGTGGCCCCAGAATACATAAACTGAACCTGCATGTATAGCTGGTAGTTCTCTATATAAACGTATGGCTAGATTATTGTTCTTTTCTACATGGACTAAATGAACCAGCATGAGAAACTGAATTGAATTAGAGGCCTGGTGCATGGATTTGAGCATGGGTGGGGTCCCTCAGCCTGGCCTGTGCCCTCTCACAATCTGGGACCCCTCAGGGGACGTAGCAGTGCCGAAGCACAGGCGGCTGGGGAGGAGCCCCAGCCAGGGCTGGGTGCAGCTCCACTGCCATTCATCCCGGCCCCGCTTCTCCTGTCACTGCTGCAGCTGCTCCAGCTCGGTAGCACTGCTGTGGAGACAAGAGAGGCTCCCGCTGCCACAGCTGTGCTTGCCAGCTGTAAGTCTGGCTTCTGGCTATGCTGCGCTCCTGCTGTGGGAGGGCGCTGACCACCAGGGGGCAGCTCCTGCATTGAGCGTCTGCCCCCTGGTGGTCAGTGCACATGATAGCAACTGGTTGGCCGGTCATTCTGGTCATTCCAGTTGTTCTGGTCATTTGGTCATAATGGTTGCTTAGGTTTTTATACATACACATTACCCCACTGCTGCTCACTAACAGTCAGCTGTAAGGTTGTATTATTCTACACATAAGTTTGCAATCATATTCTGAGTCTGTTTCATTTGCACAGAATGGTATATCTCTTTATATTTTTTCCTATTATTTTGACTAAAGATCTCATTCCTAGTCTCTAATTTCTGAACACTTTAACAATGCCTCTTCTGAAAAGTTGAAAGGTCTCTGGCATATATGTTTTCTTGCTCCATAAAACTCAGCTGCCTTTGTAGCATGTCTTCAAACCATCTTTCCAGCTAAATGGTCAGCACATTGGCCAAGAGAGGAAACAGAATAAAAACACCTTGACCCAAAATTAAAGCACCTTGAATAAAAGCACCCTCATATTTAGCTCTTTCTGCTGAACACGTTATTGTATGCTCAGTCTATGTACTCAGGACGCCACTGAGGCCATCAGCCTAGTGACATGTCTGCCATAAATAGATTAGAGCTAGAAGAATTTTTCATTTTATCTTTGAAAAATGCAAAGTTATTTATTTAAAAACCCTAGAGGTAGACTCTGTATGTAACACTCTATATTTAACTCCATTAACTTCAAAATGCCTACTGACAACTTCCCTATCCTTGTCACAGTGAGCTCTAAGAAAGGGTTTTCTAAAAACCTGCAAATGTATTTTGATTATGAACAGAGAGAAAATGTCCAGGCAATTCTCATAATTCAAGTGAGGTCATGGGTGCATTAGCAAATTTCAATAATCTGAAGTGCAGCTTTAAGTAGCTATAAGAAAATAATATTTCTTCATTACCTATGTGTCCTATTAACTTGACACATACAACTGGGTAACCCAAGGAAAAAGGGAGTATTCTATTAGTGGCTTATGAGATCATGATGAACCTCTCTCAACTGATGCCTACTGACAACGTGAATGTACAATACTGGGGAATGCATTTCTATAAGAAAATTACACGAATAATTGCAGGTTTCTTTGATTGTATTTTTTTATGTACTCAATTTTTCCCATTCTAAAATTAATGTCTATTTACTTTGCTGAACTTACTTCAGAAAAAGTGAAAATAACTAATTATTGGCTAGATTTTTTTCCTCCAATTTAACACACATAATTTGATATCAGTTGTCAAATAATTCAGCCAAGAAATAACTACAGGTGGGCATTTCAGACAGAGAACTTTTCATTTCATAAGGTTGAATGCATTCTGCAAAGTTCTTAGCTATGTACTTGCATGTACATATATTTGCTTGTGAACATGTTTATGCACACAACAAACATGTACATGTCATCCCACATACCATAAATAATATAAATATTCTTTTCCAGGTGTTAAAGAAATTACATTTAATATTTCTGAAATTGTTAATTTTTCAAACTTTCTTTCTATTTACTTGCTTTAAAATCAACACAAGGTTTTCTGGTTCTACATAGTCTTTCCCACTGACTACAAATACAAAGTATGGACAGCATCCATAGAGCAGCTAATGAACCCTGTAAAGCAAAAGGTAGACAACAAATTGGAGAAGACTTAAATTTGAAATTCCAAGTGGTAAGTTTACCATAACTTTTCTCCTAGTATCTCCCAGCCTGAGCTCAGCTCACCGGAAGTGGGCAGTGAGGCACAGAGAGAAGCTAGTTGAACCCCTTTGTTCTAGCTAAGCAGGAAAGGGAACACCTTAACATTCAGAGGAAATACAGACATCTTCCCCACCCCTTTTCTTTCTTTTCTCATGCCCCAGCCCCCCCCCCCCCCACAAATCCCATGGTATTGATGAGAGACACTGAAACACAATTCTGCAGGAGCCTAAACTCAGGAAAGTGAACCTTCCTCTCTGTTCTGCAAAGCTCTGACTCCAAGAGGACTGGGTGAACCCCACTGCCTTTCTCTCTCTCTGTTTCCCAGCCTGATTATATCGGATCCTATTCCACAGATCAGAAGCATTAAGAATTTAATTAACAGACCACCAGCTATTCGCTATTGAATGTAAACAAGACTCAAGTCCTTATAACTTGGTATTCAAAGTAGTCCAGGTACAATCCAAAATTACTTGGCATATAAAAAATTAGAAAAACCTCAGCTTGTGTGGGATAAAACAATCAACAGACTCTAGCACCAAGCTGGCATAGACATTGGAATTTTCCGACAAATACTTTAAAGCAAGTATTATAAAAATGCTTCAACAAGAAATTGTGAATACTATTGGAGACCATGGATGAATTTAAATTTTTCCTTAAAAAAATAGAAGATATAAAGAAGGACCAAATGAAAATGTTAAAACCAAAAACCACAATGACCACAATGAAAAATCAAATTAAAGTCCTTCAGTAGGTGAATGAATAAATAAACTGTGTGTGGTACATCCAGTTAATGAACTAAACTATTATTTATCAGGAAAAAAAAAGAGGAGCTACCAAGCCAGGCAAAGATATGAGGGAAAATTAAATTAAATGAGTTTTACGAAGTGAAAGAAGCCAATCAGAACAGGCTACGAACTGTATGAGTTCAACTATATGATTTTCTGGGAAAGACAAAAAGTGTGAAGGTAGTGAAAAGATCAGTGGTTGCCAGGGATTGGGGAGAGGGAAGGGATGACTAGGCAGAGCACAGAAGATTTTTATGGCAGCCACAAAATACCCTGTATGCTACTATAATGATGAATACATGTCATTATTCATTTGTCCTAACCCACAGAATGTACAACACTGAGTGAACCATAATGTCAACTATGGACTCTGGGTCATTAAGATGTGTCAACGTAGGTTTTCAATTGTAACAAACGTACCACTCTGGTGGGGGATGTTGATAATGGGTAGATTGTGCATGTGTGATAGCAGGGGGTGTGTGGAAAATCTCTGTACCTTCCTCTCAATTTTGTTGTGTATCTAAAACTGCTCTAAAAAATAAAACCCGCAAAAATTCACAGGAAGAATATAGTAGCCAAAGGGAAATGACAGAATACAAGAGTCAGTGACCTTGAAAATACATCAACAGATGAAAATTATCCAATCTGAAAAACAGTGAGGGAAAAAAAATCAAAAAATTAATTCTGCTTTTCCATTGTTTGGTAGTCTTGGGAAATATAACCTAGATGCTTTCTCATTCCAGGACACCAATTTAAATATGTGAGAAGTGCATATTATGCCTATAAACTAAGGGAAGGACCTCCAATCTTGTTTATTTGCTTAGTGGAAGATGATGACTTGGCCACCTGGCCTTATCCCAGTCTGCCCTAGTGACCGATCCTGACAATTTCCCTTTCCCTGGCCTGTTACCCTGGGATAATTTCATGTTGCTGATGGTGTATAAACATCTAAGATCACTCACTTAAATTAGTCCCTTTACCATATGTTAACAACTCTAGCTCTCAACCTCCTGGCTTTAATAGCTGTTTTAGATCATTGGGTTTTCAAATGGTATGAATGCTCCTCTTTGATTTATTGCTTTCTGGGTCCCATGCTGCTTTCAGCTCTGCACACATTTTTCTGTTTCAGACGATAGAGTCCTTCTTATGCCCTGACTCTACAATCCCAACGGCTACATTGCTGGTTTCCCAACCAATGTAAGAGTGTTCCATCCTGTGCTGCAATCAATTTCCTGAAGCTAAGCCTACCTCAGAAACGTCTTTCCACTCAAAATCTTACCAGGTTGTGACAGCTTAGAGTTTGTGTGTTCTGCTGGGCAAGGAGTTTTTAAGAAATAGGATTTGTTTTCTTTGCTGATTTTGTGACTTTAGAAATTTAACAATTTCACATAGTAGTGTTTCATTTCTAATTGATAGATATCAGACTTCAGCACAAATCCCCACTGAATGACAAGATAGAAGTAGTTTAATATTTTAAGAAGATAACCTTTTCTAGAGGACTTTTTTTTTATTACCTCTTTTTAAGCTGCTTTTAAAACATCAGGTAAGCATCGCCTATTGATCCTGTCTGGTACTTTGGCTTTGCATTTTAGGTCTACCTTCTCCAATTTCCTCTTATTTGTTATTCAAGGTTTCCAGAAACTTTTATAGTGAGTGTTTATATAATGATAACCTCAAACATGAACTGAGAGATGAGTTACAAATTCTAGTAGGAAATAATACATCATATAAAAGCACCATTTTTCTTTCTTTTCTGATCATTTTTGTCCTCTGCAGTTTTATCAAAGCAAGAACAGTCCAATTAAAACCTGAAACTGTGCTTCCCCCATAAAAAGTCATAACGGTTTGCATAGCCAGAGCACAGAAATAATACTAGGAGGGTTTTCTGTTTGTTTGTTTGTTTGTTTCTGGCAGCTGGAAAAGCTGCAACACACATACATAATCAATGTGGTTCTCTGGCTACTCTTCCCTGCCTCTATAAACAATGCAACGGAGGGCAGCGATAGTTGCTTGGCGAAAGGCGCTGCAATTGCAGGAATCTGCAGTCCTTCACTATGATCTGCAGTGCATTCAGCAAGTCTAGTTATGCCATGATGAGCAATGGTACAACTATTTGCAAGGCCACAGTCTTATAAAGAAATCTGGTGTGAATTTGAATTTTGAGCTTAATCTGCTAGGGAAAAAGTAATATGGGTTGTTTATTTCTTAATAACAGCAAAAGTCCTATCTTTTTCATAGCTCCAAAATTGCTATTCTTCAATACAGTGTTACATTATCAATATTAGTCCTTTAAACAATGTCTCATGAATTGTGACCTTCAGACCACATGATGAGAATCATCTGGACCCAACCCCAGATCTACTAAATCAAATTTTTGTGAGTGAGGTACCTGAATTTACACATTATTTTCCCGAAGTGATTATTCTACCACCAGTGATAGAATCCCGCCCCCTGAAAAAGATTGTAATGATGACCCAACATCACCAGTGCTATGTAATTAACATCTGAAAGAGAAGACTGTCCATCAAAGACTAAGAAAAAAGAAGAAATTGGTAAATATTTCACTTCTAATATAAAAATCATATATTAGAACAAAAGGGACCTTAGATATGGCACAATCCAAACTTTACAATATATGATTGAGGAAACTGATAGCAGAAGCTGTTATCTATTGAGTGATTGCTATGTGCTAGGCATTGTGCTAAGCAGTCTATGGTGAATATTTGGTTTAATCTCTGTTGCTCAGAGAGTTGAAGAGGATTTAAGATCATGAGTATGTTATTGGCAAAAAAATGAGATAAGATTCTAGATTCAACTCAGGCCACATTTTTGTCTCACCTCATAACTCCTTATCTTCTTCCTGGAGGCAAGGTGAATACCACTCAATTAAATGAGCCCCTTAAAATGAATTTCAAGTGCCTATTGCACAAGTCACACTATAACAAATCATTTGCCATCTACTCAGCATTCAGGATAAGAGTGGGAAGTAAATAAGATTATCTAAAATGTCATACTTTGACCTTTTTCAATGTCCAAGCACAAAGTATATTGTGTTAAAATGAAATTACCAGAAAACAACCAGATGTAAAGCTTAATGCAAAGCACACCAAGAATACTGGGATTTGTTTCCTTCTCAATGATTTACTCTTAATTTTGTAATGAAGAATTGTACATTGTGATCTTTAAGCAACAATGTAATTGTACATTCAGACTGTGTAGGATTGTGGAGCAGGCAATTTGTTCATTATCTCTAGAGATCTGATTGCATGTGGGTTGTGTACATATGTTTCATCAAGTCATTTGTCAAGCACTCTTATATTTTCTACTTCCTACAAACCTTGTCATTTATTTAAGTTTGTATAGATTTGCAATATCAGAAAGCTTCATCTTCCCTTATGTTCTCATATGACAGACTTTAGACATGGGAACTAAGTGGTTCTGTCTTTGGTCCCCATCCTTTTCAGCCAAAAGGCCAAATACTTTAGTATATTCTAGCCCTGGCTGTGTTTCTTACCACTTTCTCTGTTCATTTTATATTGCAACAATACTTGAAATTCCATTCTCCTATTCAAATGTACATTTTGTTTTATCTGCCTAAAACTTTTTTTATCTGCCAACTCGAGTATTAACTTCTCTGCAATGTACTTTCCTTTTTTAAAAATATATTTTATTGATTTTTTACAGAGAGGAAGGGAGAGGGATAGAGAGTTAGTAACATCGATGAGAGAGAAACATCAATCAGCTGCCTCTTGCACACCCCCTACTGGGGATGTGCCCGCAACCAAGGTACATGCCCTTGACCAGAATCGAACCTGGGACCTTTCAGTCTGTAGGCCGACACTCTATCCACTGAGCCAAGCTGGTTAGGGCTGCAATGTACTTTTCAACTCAGCCTCCATGTTCAAGCAGCATTAATTACTTCCTTCTTTGCATTATCTCTGGACCTTGTGCATTCTTCTCTCTATCATTGCACATTTTAGTTGCTTGTTTGTATACCTGGTTTCTTACTCAGTCCTAAGTAGCTTGAGGGAGATATTTTGTCTGGTTCTCCAGGACCCAGAATAATACCTGACAGAGCAAGAGAAGGAGATTTATCTTCTCCTTCGTTTTAGATTCTTAAAGGCTCCTGCCTTTTCAGCAGTTTTCTTTATAGTGATGAAAATCTGTTAACTGGGAAAATACGATTTGGTGGGAGTCAGCATACTGATTTGTAGAACGAACATTAATGACTAAACCAACCTGTCAATTCAATGAAAACTAAGATTTTCATATAGTTCCTGACATTTTTTCTTATACATGAAATTATTTTGATCCTATCAGGGTAGATATTCATTACCTATTGCACCTGAGGGAATGGAGATCCTACAATTACAAGTGGTTTGCTCAATATGGCTACTTTTTCTAAGTGTGCTTTTAACCTCAAATTTCATGCTTATTATAGTTTGGAAGAGAGAAGTTTTAAGTGAATAGTTTAGAGTTTCCAACTCAAGGAGAGTGGATAATTTATTCCTTTTCTAAAACCCTTCAAATTAAAAATTGATTTTGTGTGTTTTTTTAATTATTAGGCATAAATGTCTCTCTCTTTTTTTTTCAAATTGAATGAGACCTCACATGCATTTATTTTTTAAAATGCATGCCAGCCCAGCTGGTGTGACTGAGTGGTTGAGAATAAACCTATGATCCAGAAGGTCACTGTTCGATTCCCGGTCAGGGCACATGAATCCCCAGTAGGGGGCATGCAGGAGGCAGTCAATTAATGATTTTCTCATCATTGATATTTTTATCTCTCCCTTTATCTTCCTCTCTGAAATCAATAAATATATATTTTTAAAAATGCATGCCATGTCTCAGATATTGAGATATATGGCATGAGGTAAGTATTCTTCAATGCTATTACAAAATTTCAAAAAGATTGTGGGAAAGGAGGGTTTGCAATAATCAAGCAAACAAACAAAAAACAATTTTCACCTTTTTTTTTTTTTTTGGACAAATAAAGAAAAAAGGAGTATAGCGATGACATCTGATTTTTTTCAATAGGTCCTTAACACTTACACATAGATGACTTATTTGCAATTGATAGAAAGTTACAAAATAGTCATGGGGATATAAAGTACAGCATAGGGAATATAGTCAATAATCTTATATAATAAAAGCTTAATATGCTAAGTGTCCGGTCGTCCGTTCAACCAATCAAAGTGTAATATGCTAATGATACACTAAGGCCACTCAACTGCTCGCTATGATGTGCACTGACCACCAGGGGGCAGTCGACCAATCAACCAGTTGCTATGATGTGCATTGACCACCAGGGGACAGACCCTTTGCTGGCAGGTTAGCTTGCTGCTGAGGTCTGGCCAATCAGGACTAAGCAAGATGGGCTGGACACATCCTAGAGCCCTCCCGCGGTCCCTCCCCAGCTGGCCAACCTCCTGCATCCCTCTCCAGCCCCAATCATGCACCGGTGGGGTCCCTCTCGCAATCTGGGATCCGATCCTGCAGGCCAGGCTGAGGGACCCCACTGGTGCATGAATTCATGCACTGGGCCTCTAGTAATCTAATAACTGTGTTTGGTGCCAGATAGGTCTACTCAAATATCAGGGAGGGATACTTCGTAAAGTATATGATTCTCTAACCACTATGCTGTACACCTGAAGTTTCTGTTCCATGTTGCAGCCAGTTCCCATAAAGCATTAGGCTAGCTGCAGGCTATTAGCTCACTGTGTGCATGGGTCCCCATGGCCATGGGACACACAGAATGACAGGAAGCTAAACATCAGCCATGAGCCAAGCACACCAAGAGGAACCACAAGAGCATAAGAGCATGTGCTTCTTTGTTAGTAGATTCTATATTCCAAATTTCCCCATGCTTGCAATGGCCATGCCCATTCTGGCCAACCATCTCTGTCCCCAGGTGTGATTGACAAGCAAGTACCTTCCCTATGTCACCTCATCATCACTGGGCATCTGTCTATCTTCCCTCTGTTGGATCCCTCCCCGAGTGTTTTGCAGGGAACGGGCCTATAATATCTAGTCTTCCTTTTGCTCGTTTCCTGTCATTAATAATTACCCAATTACAATGGTATCTATGCTTATTTTCCTGTTCGTGGGCACTGTATGCTTCATTCCATCTGGTCGGTTGAATAAGCCATCTTTGCATTTCTCTTCCCCATTATTTTCCTAATGCAACTATTTTCCCATAGAAACAAGTTGTTATTGAAGGACAGAATATTTCTAATCCTCTTTATAATTCAATTACTAACAAGGCATCATGGAACTCAAACAAGATGAAGCAGGTTTTCTGTATTAACCTGGCTTCCTATGAAACTTGTAATGTTTATGCATTAGAAATTGTAGTTAAGCTTTAGAGTTATGAAAAAATTGTCTTAACAATTTGTACAGACCAACAGAAATCTGATATTTGAGGTTAGATGTGCTTCCAAGAGTGAAATTCTGTAATGATTTAATAGCTCCACATGACTTACCAACATGGGCATTGGGGAGAGTCAGTCAGTCAGTATGAGCCAGGAGTGTTCTCAGTTAACTGAAGGGAGAACAACTAGGTTTCTTTTGCCTGTTCAGAAGGAAACAATAGGTTTTATCTGTATGATCAAAAAACACATGAGCCACAAAGGTAAAAATATACTACAGAGGTTTAAAAAACACCATTTATAAAAGATTCCTAAAATGCTCTCTGAACCAAAAGAATGCCAATTCATCCATTCAGGACCCAAAACATCAAAATTAAAAAATCAGCAATTTCTTTTATCTGAGTAGTAAATGAGTCTCATTTCAGTGCTTTTGGCTTTCAGTGTTGTTTGTTTTTAAACAGTTGGTATGTATCTATGCAATTGACCAAGTGGATTAGTGAGTTAAAGCAGGGGCTCCAGGGATAAGAAAAAAGGGACCACAGAAGACAATATATTACTTATATAAAAGGCAGGGATATGATTTTCACTAGGTTTGGGTCTTTCTTTTCTTCCCCACTCAAATAGACATAACAGACTTATCCACAATGCAACACCTATGTGATGACTACATACCCAATTACTTCTGAAAAACCTCTCACATGATGAGTTTGGAGATTCATTGACTAAATGTAAACTCAGTCAAATCACGCAGTGTTAATGAAAGGGAAGCCAGTTTATCAAAACAATACAAGGGACAAAGGGAGTGGTGAGAAAAGGAAAAAGAGGAGTGAGGGCAAAGTGAATGAACACTGCCACTACCTTTAAAAACGCCCTTCAAAGTACAAATGAGTCTTGCTGGGGAAAATATGTCAGAATGAGAACTCTGCATGTGTTTGAGTCATATTACAGGTTGGACTGTGATTTAGACTAGATCTATATAGTTTCAATGTATAGTATGCCCTCATCTGTTAAAGGTTCTTACATCTTTAACACCTCTGTTCCCAATGACACTGAGGCTGACCTATACATTATTTAAATTTAACAGAGGAATATCTTTATAAATCACCTTCTCAGCAATGGTTAAAGTCAATAGGGAAATAAAATATTCAATATATATGTATAGAAAGGCCTCAGTCTTTGAAGGTTTAAGTAACTAAAAATGGTGATATTGTCATTAATATATCTATGAGAAAATATATAAATATGGGCGGAGTCTGAAGCCTGGACCAATTTCTGACTCCCGAAATGCATGACCCTGGCTTTGATGATTGATATCAAGATAATGACACAGCTTCAAACATCAGAGGACTGATGCAGAAGTCCCTTGAGAGTAGAAAGCAGGTCCAAGTGTGGCTTTCTCATCAATGGGCCAGGGGAAGTACATGGACTGGAGAAATGTCTGTTTTGTTAGCTGTGAACACTGGGGATCCTTAGCAATCACTGCCAAAAGAAATTGAGGGTATTGGATTCTGACTGAATCCACACCTTGGAAATTGCTAAGAATAATGATATTGCAATTTTAATTTATCCACTGCACCAAGCAGAGTTTCGCTTATAACAAATCAACAAATATTGGCTCACAGATTGTTGTAGTAGTGCTACCTGTGGTCACTAAGCTTGAGTTATTACTGTTCATTGATACACAGTTCATTCATATTTTCCGCCGCTGACTTGCCATTTTTCTTTATTTTCTGAGCTTGCATCTCCTCCTCCAACCTTCATTGCTCATTTTCCCTTTCTTTCTTCTTACCTTTGATACTTGAGTTAATCATGTTAGTTAATCAGTTTGACCCAGAATCTGCTATCAATAATTTATATTAACTGAATAATTACCGATTTTACTTTGGCAATGAGTCTCTGAGTATTGAGAGACTGAATATACAAGTGGACAAAGTCCAGTCCATACAAGAAAACAGAACTCTGACCCACAAACTCTGCAGTGACCAGCCTGGGAAGTCAAACACAACCACTGCAGTGATCAGTCCAGAATAGTTAGGACTTGGTCCATAGCTGCAAACTTTCCTAATTTTTGTCCCCATCTCCCTCTTCCAACTTAGGGTCAACCAGAGAGAGCCAAATGAACTCTCCAACCAATCACAGAGGATACTTCACTTCTCTGAGCCTGACTCCAGCTTCTTCATGCCAGCAAACTCTGCCCAGAACATTCTTGAAATCTTCCCCTTTTTTCATTATAAAGCTTTCCCACTACCCTACCTTCCTTTGAGTTTCCTTGCTATTTGAAGTTCTAAATAAATAGCCTCTGCTTGTCCTCATTTAGGTGGTCTTCATTTATTTCTACAATATTACCTTTACCAGTATTTATATTTGAAACTTCTAATTTACAAAAGAGTATTTTGCTTCTGCTTAAAAAATAAGTTAAGCTTAGCCAAACAGTAAGGAGAAAATTATTTGGATTCTTGAGAGATAATTGAGCCATGTCATAGTCCATCTTTCATTTCTGCAGACAATTTACCAAGATTTGCTGATAGAAAAAGATCCTGTGGATCTTTTCACACGTGAATGGTATTTGGAAACTACCCAAGCTCTGGTTTACTGAAATGACTCTTTGCTCTTCATCTCTTGCCTGTCTCTCATAAAAGGAAGTTCCAAAAGGTGCACTAACTTCCCTCCAGGGATATATTATCTCATATTTAAGATTACATGTGAATTTTTGCTTCTCTTATGTAATATTTTGCAATGTTGCTATGGACGAAGAAACTGAAACTCAGATAATTTAAATGATTTAATCAAAAGCCAGAGTTGGTAGGTACCAGCTTCCTGTTGTGAATCCAATTTGCTCTGACTCTAAAGACCATCTGCTTTCCTCTCTATCACATTAGCTTGTATAACCACCCCTTCTTTTTGTCTCTCATATATGGGTAATTATCACTTCTTTGTGATCATTATTTGAAGGATTCAGAATGAAGATGCTCAATATAGGTCTAGTGCAGTGATGGTGAACCTTTTGAGCTCGGCATGTCAGCATTTTGCAAAACCCTAACTTAACTCTGGTGCCGTGTCACATATAGAAATTTTTTGATATTTGCAACCATAGTAAAACAAAGACTTATATTTTTGATATTTATTTTATATATTTAAATGCCATTTAACAAAGAAAAATCAACCAAAATAATGAGTTCGCATGTCACCTCTGACACGCGTGTCATAGGTTCGCCATCACTGGTCTAGTGGATGACTAAAAAAAGCATTTTTCTTTTTCGTTTTATTTTTATATTTGAAAATCTTCAAAGACAAGAACCAACTTCATACATTATAAGACTCTAGAATAATTCATGGTCTATGCCTGACCTTTCTAATGGTAATTACCACCCTAGCATTTTAATACAATTAAAATCAAGATACAGTATTGCAATTTGCAACAAATTGCCAAAAACTATATATACAAAGTGCATAAGAAACTTTGCTGATTGTGAGGTTATAGGCTGATTGTCTACATGCATATTCCATTCCTTCCTACTTTGGAATTAGTGAGAAGAATCTAGTTAACATTATACTATTTTTTTTTCTTTTTTTTTTTTAATTGAATCTTTATTGTTCAGATTATTACATTTGTTCCTCTTTTTTTTCCCCCCATAACTCCCCTCCTCCCAGTTCCCGCCCCACCCTCCGCCCTCACTCCCCACCCACTGTCCTCATCCATAGGTGCACGATTTTTGTCCAGCCTCTTCCCACATCTCCCACACCCCTTTCCCCCCCAAGAATAGTCAGTCCATTCCCTTTCTATGTCCCTGATTCTATTATAATCAACAGTTCATTCTGTTCATCAGATTATTTATTCACTTGATTCTTAGATTCACTTGTTGATAGGTGCATATTTGTTGTTCATAATTTGTATCTTTACCTTTTTCTTCCTCTTCCTCTTCTTAAAGGATACCTTTCAGCATTTCATATAATCCTGGTTTGGTGGTGATGAACTCCTTTAGCTTTTCCTTATCTGTGAAGCTCTTTATCTGACCTTCAATTCTGAATGATAGCTTTGCTGGATAAAGTAATCTTGGTTGTAGGTTCTTGGTATTCATCACTTTGAATATTTCTTGCCACTCCCTTCTGGCCTGCATGGTTTCTGTTGAGAAATCAGCTGACAGTCGTATGGGTATTCCCTTGTAGGTAACTGAGTTTCTTTCTCTTGCTGTTTTTAAGATTCTTTCTTTATCTTTTGCTCTTGGCATTTTAATTATGATGTGTCTTGGTGTGGTCCTCTTTGGATTCCTTTTGTTTGGGGTTCTCCGCGCTTCTTGGACCTGTAAGTCCATTTCTTTCACCAGGTGGGGGAAGTTTTCTGTCATTATTTCTTCAAATAGGTTTTCAATATCTTGCTCTCTCTCATCTTCTGGCACCCCTATAATTCTGATGTTGGTACACTTGAAGCTGTCCCAGAGGCTCCTTACACTATCCTCGCATTTTTGGATTCTTTTTTCATTTTGCTTTTCCGGTTGGATGTTTTTTGCTTCCTCGCATTTCAAATTGACTTGATTCTTGCGCTCCTCTGGTCTGCTGTCGGGCGTCTGTATAATATTCGTTATTTCAGTCCGTGTATGCTTAATTTCTAGTTGTTTCCCCAATATAAGATCGAGGGTCTTATTAGTTTTCGTGTAGATCTCATTAAGTTTATCGGCAGCTTCTAAACAGTTCTTGAGAGACCTTAAAAGTGTGATTCTGAACTCTATATCTTCCTTTGACAATTTTGTCCTGTTTCTTTGTCTCCGCATTTTGTTATGCTTCCTTGGTGCACCCCCTAGTGGTCTTTGTTCGAAGTCTTATAGTTAAATCTTGATTGTTGTAGCTAATTCCAGGGAGGGTTTGACCTCCAGGCCAAGTGGCTATGAGAATCAGCTGTGTCAGCAGTGAGAGAACTTCTGTCCTCTAGGGCGGTGCTAATCTAGCCTTTGCCTGAGGCTATCCGGCAAGTGCCTCTGTGCAGGGCTTGGGCGGGGCGGGTGGGTCTCACGGGATCAACAGGGTGGGCCGGAGAGAGCAGTTATGGTGGCTCTCAGTCCTGTCCCCAGGGGCTCTGCCTCTCTGAGTCCCAGCACCCGCTGCAAAGCTGGGAGAGAAAGCTGCACTCACTCTGACCGAAGCCAGACAGTCCCGCTTCTCCCGTTTGAGTCTGGGTCCCTAAAGACTCGCCCGGATCTGGTGCTCAGAGTCTGCGACTCCCTCCCGATTGAAAACAACAACCGCGCCCTCCGCCGCCAGCCCGCTCCGCGCACTCCGCACCTCAGAATTTGACTTCAGCACTGCGCCTCCTCTGAGTGTCCGTGTGCGTTTCTCTTTCCTCCTAGTTGTAGGACTTCCACTCAGCCAGCGTTCCTGTGGTTCTGGGTGATGTCCCTTCCGTTTTTTGGTTTCACTTTTGAAGTAGTTGTTCAAAGCAGCAAACTCCGGCGTTAACCTATGCCGCCATCTTGGTTCTCCAAGGATAATAGTTCTTATCTCCAACATTATACTATTGATTACTGTCATGAATCACTACTCAAAAACCTGGGTGAAGCAGAATATTGTCAACATGAGCAAGAAATACAAGAGCATACTTTTCTCTGAGAAATTAAGAAAAGAAAAAAATGATTGATTAAAAAGCGAAATAAGCCAGTCAGAGAAAGACAAGTATCACATGATCTCACTCACATGTGGAACCTAATGAACAAAATAAACTGATAAAAAAAAATAGATGCACAGAATCATGGAACAGATTGTTGAATCTCAGAGGGAAGGGGGTGTGTGGCTGGGTTGGTGAGAAGTGATCAACCAAAAAACTTGTATGCATATATGCATAACCTATGGACACAGACAATAGGGTGGTGAAGGCCTGGGACTGGGAACAGGCTAGAAGGGGTCAATTGGTAAAAAAAAAAAAAAAAAAAAAAAAGATATATGTAATACTTTTGAAAATAATTTTTTTTTAAATTTAAGAGGTACATTCTATTTTACAATTCTTAAAAGTGAAGAAAGAAATGGGATGCGTACAAAGAGAAAATTTGCAAGTTCAAACAAGTCATAGAAAAGAACTTATTTTTTTCAACTGAGAATATTGAAATAAAATTAAAATTACAGAGTTGATTATGTATTAATGCATACAGAATACATTTACCTGTTTACTTGATCAAAATATGTAATGACCAGCCATGCACTGTTCAGTATCAAGTGCACTTGATCCTTAGATTGGCTTCATCAACACAGAAGATATAAGTTTGATTACACTTCCCTTCCACCCTGAGGAAACAGTTTGACAGGAATTTTACAAATAAATATTTGTCTGTATTTCAACCTGTTCAAAACCTAGGAGGAAATGTGTTCAATAATATCAGCATTGTTGTTACCAGTTGGGCTACAACCTTATTAAGAAAAGGATTAAGGACACTTCTAGGAATATATCCCAAGAAACCAGAAACACCAATCAGAAAGGATATATGCACCCCTATGTTCATAGCAGCACAATTTACCATAGCTAAGATTTGGAAACAGCCTAAGTGCCCATCAGTAGATGAGTGGATTAAAAAACTGTGGTACATCTACACAATGGAATACTACACCGCTAAAAAAAAGAAGGAACTTTTACCATTTGCAACAGCATGGATGGAACTAGAGAGTATTATGCTAAGTGAAATAAGCCAGTCAGAGAAAGATAAATATCACATGATCTCACTCATTTATGGAATATATTGAACAACATAAACTGATGAACAAAAACAGATCCAGAGACAGAGAAGCATCGATCAGACCATCAAACCTCAGAGGGATGGTAGGGGAGGGTGGGGGTAAGGGGGAGAGATCAACCAAAGGACTTGTATGCATGCATATAAGCCTAACCAATGGCCACAGACAACAGGGGGGGGTGAGGGCATGAGTGGGGGGGTTGGGGGAAGGGGGCAATGGGGCGATGAGGACACATATGTAATACCTTAATCAATAAAGAAAAAAAAAGAAAAGGATTAAGGAAAAGAAGTGCATAAGATTAGAGAAAACTTTAATTTTCATAAATTCATTATGCCTTGCCTAATCTCTGAAAATGTCATTGAGAGTATCCTATATAATAAAAGAGAAACATGAAAATCAACCGTCCCTCTGCTACGCTCAAGCCATGCCCACCAGCCACGCCCACTAGCCAATCAGGAGCGAGTATGCAAAGTAACCCAACTAAGATGGTGGCAGCCACAGAGCTGGAGCCAGCAGGAGCCTTGGGTTGCCCCCGGTGATGGAGGAAGCTTCCCACCTGCCCTGACCAGCCCTCAGCTCCACTCAAGGCTACAAAGTTTCAATTATAGAAGATAAATAAATCCCAGGAAAAAAATAGAAAAAAAGGAGAGGCTGGGAGCTTGGGTCACCGGGGGTGTGTGGCCAGCCTGAAAACGGCCCTCAGCCCCTCACCCAGGCTGGCCACACCCCCATGGGGTGAGGGTCCCCACTGGGGGGCTTGACCAACCTGAAAACAGCCATCAGCCCCTCACCCAGGCTGGCCTGGTACCCCAGTGGGGACCCCCACCCTGATCCGAGACACCCTTTAGGACAAACCAGCCAGCTCCCACCTGTGCACCAGGCCTCTACCCTATATAATAAAAGGGTAATATGCAAATTGACCCTAACAGCAGAACGACTGGGAATGACTGGACACTATGACACACACGGACAACCAGGGGCCAGATGCTCAATGCATCAGCTGCTCTCTGGTGGTCAGTGCACTCCCACATGGGGAGCTCTGCTCAGCCACAAGCCAGGCTGATTGGTTCCAACATAGTGGTGGTGGTGGGAGCCTCTCCTGCCTCCTCAGCAGCACTAAGGATGTCCAGCTGCAGCTTAGGCCTGCTCCCTGCTGGCAAGTGGACATCCCCGAGGGCTCCCGGGCTACCAGAGGGATGTCTGACTGCCTGCTTAGGCCCAATCCCCCGGGGAGCAGGCCTAATCCAGCAGGTGGACACCCCCTGAGGTGTCCCAGACTGAGAGAGGGCACAGGCCAGGCTGAGGGGCCCCGAGTGCACAAATTTTTGTGCCCTGGGCCTCTAGTATAATGATAAAAACCTTGAATTTATTTAAAGATCTATCCCATTACACATCTATAACTATATTTCTTTATTTTATCCTACCAAGATTCAGTGAAATACATGCAAAAGTATTACTATATTTTTTGGTATAGATCATGAGAAAAAGTGGCTGGTTCCAGGTTACACAGTCAGTGAGAGAGTCAGATTAGATTTTTTTGTGTGTGTCTCCAAGGGCTTTGCCTCCACTTCCCACTGAGTTTGATGTGATCACTCTGAATATTCAGTATAGCATCAATTTAAATTCCATATTTTTACATACAAAGGCAGTGAATGGACTTAATTTTTGTATAATTGTCACTACTGATTTTAATTAATATAATTGTATTTATAGTAATATACTATACTAAGGTTTTTCAAATTTCTTTGAAGAAAAGAACCACATGAGTGCTAATTTCAAAATGAAAAAAGAAATGTAATCGCCAGACTCAACTTAGACCTACTGAATAAAAACATCCAACATCGAAGTTTAGTGATCTATATACAAATAAGTTCCCAAAGAGATACTTAGCTCCAGGGAAACTGGGAATCAATAAATTAAATTAATTACAAAATAATCTAGTAGCTCCAGTCAGTACATTTGTAAGTATAGAATTATCAAACACATTTGAAGATAATCTTGTATAAAGCAAGAAAGAATTTAAATAACAAAAAACAAAAACTTTCACCCAATTATAAGAGGTTTATAAAATGTTCAAATGAAAGAGATTAGGATGGTGAAGACATGAAAACTTCATGGAAAGATAAATAACAAATGGAATTGTGATGCTTAGGAAGGAAAAAAGAGTTTCATAGCTGTCTTAAAGTATTTGAAGAATTGTTCTGAGAAAAAGAGATAGAATTGTACTCCTTAGCAAAAGGTGAGCACATATTAGTTGCCCAAATAGATATTACAGAAATGAATGAATAAGTAATGAACAAGTAATTGAATTAACAGAATCAATGAGTAGGAGAGAAAGCAAAATATGAAAGTTATAGGGAAATAAATATTATTTTAATGTAAAGATATGCTGCCTTGTAGGGAGCTATCCACAGAGGTTCAAATCAGCAAATTACCTTTTTGGTTGGATTGCAGATGACAGCTATTTTTTTCCAATGTCATTAAGAAGAAATGCCATGGTTCTTACGAAATTACACACTTTGCAAAAAGCTAGTTTTCTGTTTGTTTGTTTGTTGTTGTTGTTTTTGTAGCTACAAAACCCAGCCTTTAAAGTAGTATTCTTTTAATTATTAAACTATTGAAACTGATTTTTAACACATGGAAGCAATTTCAGGATGCAAGCTGCTCTGGGATGAAAATGTCAAATATTTTTCAATTACATATGAATTTCCAACTGTTTCTAGCATGAGCAAAAAAATACCCACGATAATAATGGCATGGCTTATTGTCTGTCTGCTCTCATTTATGGACTGTGCTGACAGATTCATAACCTCTAATGCCAATACCACACCAGGTCTACGACTACCAGGGAATATAGTACATAAACTCCCTTGAGTTTAGGGAGGTTAGAGAGTTTACTTTGTGCCACACATATATCGATTTGTGAAATAGGAAATTAAATCTGTGTCTTATTATTTTTTTTATCATGAGCTCTAACTTAGGTAATTTTTTTTTCTGCTATAGAAAGTCTGTTGCTTTTCTGAATTGGTGTCATCATTCTGTATTGCCTAATCAACATCCTTCAGGAGGCAAATAATATAAAATTTATAGCCAAATAAATCTTAACAGTTTATCTGAGTTAAATGATGTCTGAAGACGCATAAGAATTGAGCAAGTGCTTTTAATAGGAAAATGCTACACTGAATACCATTGTCATTTTTGAAAAATGCATACCGACAGGAAATTTTAAAATATGATAGCAGACTTTTTTTGAGGAGGGGTTTTTTTGAGAGTCAGAAGATAAATTGGTAATGGAACTTATGCAAGAACGAATCAGTGAAGCATCAAGTTCAGTGTGATGGACAGAGATATTTGTAGATAGCAGGATTTGCCATAGCAATACTTAATGCAATAATTTTAAAAATAACTAAAATTAAAGAATAGAAATTATGCCAGTTATAAAATATGGAAAATCCTATTGAAGACAGGGATCACATAAGCATTTGCATGTAATGGAGGAAAGATTTATCCAGATATGAGCAATCGGCCTTCCTCTTGCAAGTACAGAATTTTCTCTTCGCACAATGTTAATTACTACACTCGCATTGAAAAGCTCGAACCCCCCTTTTAGTCCCTTAGAATTGTTCCATCTCCCTTCTAAATATATCTATCCTAACTTATTTTTTAAAATATATTTTTATTGATCTCAGAGTAAGGAAGAAGGAGAGATAGAAACATCAATGATGAGAGAGAGTAATTGATCAGCTGCCTCCTGCATGCACTACACTGGAGACTGAGCCCACAACTCCAGCATGTGCCCTGACCAGGAGTCCAACCTTGATCTCCTGGTTCATAGGTCAATGCTCAACCACTGAGCAACACTGACCAGTCTATCCTAAATTTATTGCTTGCCATTTTAGTTTTATCTCAAATATATAGATTTTGATTAATTTTGCTTATTTTGAAATTCATGTAAAATGGAGATATTGTTTAGTGACTTGCTTTTTTTCCTCAGCAAATTACTTGATACCCATCATTTTAGTGTGTATTGCTATACATCATTTATTTTTATTGCTGTATAGTAGCTATTTGTATATCACTAAATTGATATCCAAAGTGATTTGACCAATTAAAAACATCCCCACCAAAAGCATATGGGAGTTTTATTACCCATTTACTATCAAAACCTTTGAAGTAAAACCTTTTATATTCAATATGGTGGGTGTGAAATATATATCTACCTGTCATTTTCAATTTGGATTTTCCTGATGACTAATGAAATTGAGACTTTAGCCCTAACCGGTTTGGCTCAGTGGATAGAGTGTAGGCCTGCGGACTGAAGGGTCCCAGGTTCGATTCCGGTCAAGGCATGTACCTTGGTTGCGGGCACATCCCCAGTAGGGAGTGTGCAGGAGGCAGCTGATCGATGTTTCTCTCTCATCGATGTTTCTAGCTCTCTATCCCTCTCCCTTCCTTTCTGTAAAAAAATCAATAAAATATATTTTAAAAAAAAAGAAATTGAGACTTTAAATGAATTTGTTTATTTCTCTGTTAAATAGCTTTATATGCATTTGCCTATTTTGGTATATAAGTTTTTCTTATCAAATTTTAGGCTGAAAATATTGACAAAGCTATAGCTTTGTTGTCAATGAGTATATAATATATTCTCTATATTTTGTTCCCTTACCATATTTTTATTGAATAAAATTTTAAAGTTTTAATTTCTCATTAGTAAAATGTATGATTCGTACATTTTATGTCTCATTTAAGACATATTTTCATATAACAGAGTCATAAAGATATTTTTCAGCAAGTATAATATATATATTTCCTTTCCTTATATTCACACATGTCCTCTTTTCACAAGAAAAAGGATTGAAAAGAGCATGAAGAAAATTCTCTGCCTTTTGAGGTCCCAGGGAACATGTCCTAACTGACTAAAGTCTTTCTTGTCTGTTACAAAGAGGGATGTTCTGTCTACATTCCCATGATGATGTATTGCTACACCTTTAATAAGAGACTATTTTTAAGAAAGCGATGCGAACAATACCCTTTAGCTTTGCACCCATAATTATAAAGTTGAATTCTGAGATTATGTCAGTCTCCCATTTTTGTGGTCCATCAACTACTTTGTTTTCTTACCATCTAATAAATTTAAAAAATGACAAAATGAGCAAATAAGGCATTAGGAGTGCTGCTTGAATTGGAGCTCGGCCTTCTCTGTTGCAGTGCCAACATGGGTAACAGTTTGACTATGAATGACAGAGAACAGAGGGTCTTCGGAAACACCTCAAAGGTCAGTTTGTGTTTTATATGAAAATTAAGTTTGACCTGAATTTTCTTAGCAGAGTTTTCAAGTGCTTTCCAATGCCCTCTTATAATAACTATCTATGTTAACTATCTTCATTTGCCTCTCTCCCATTATTTCACATTTATGCAAACATTATATGGATATCTTTACTAGAGCATTCCATTTTAGCACAAATCAGGTATCTTTCCACCAGTTTGACCTTCATTAATGTGTTTATCTAGAGCTCTTTGTCTCACTGCTTTCTGAGAAACTTGCTCATATTGCATATTCCCTATCTCCCTACTGTGGCATAATATATAGAGGAGCAACTGTAGGAGACCCTGGAGACGCTGTGCAGTGTGAAAGATACATTTATTCTTTAGGGCAATTCTCAACCTTCAACTTGCATGAACAGTTTCTAGAGAACATGTTTAAATAGACTCCTAGGCCATACCCGAGATGATCTACTTCTGTAGATCTGGAATGAGGCTTGAGAATTTTATTTATAGCAAATTCTCATGTAATGCTGCTATTGGTTAGGACTACAGATTGAATAACACTCAATATGACACTGACAATTTTCAGATATTTTTGACAGATTTAGAGAAAGAGCTTTCTCCTCAGGTATAATATTCTGTTTTTGTAGGTTCACATTTAAAATGGCAGGTGTACTTCTCAGCTAGCAATGCTTCCTTATTTGACTCACAGATTGGACTCACAGGACATCAAGAAGTACAATTCAGTGTATCTTGTGCCTCAACAATGATTGCATCCTCTCCATAATCCAAATGTGATCTGACATAAACTCATGTACTTTTGAAAGCTCAAATTATAATGGCTCTGAACCTACTTCACCAATCTTTCCAAACAGGAATGTAGCATTTCTAAAAGTATTCACTGTTATTGCTGACTAGAGGCCTGGTGCACAGATTCGTGCACCAGTAGGGTCCCTCAGCCTGGACTGCAGGGGTCAGGCCAAAACTGGCTCTCCCACATCCCCTGAGGGGTCCTGGATTGCAAGAGGATGGTTCTTGGGTGACACACCCCAGAATGGGGCTCCCTTCTCTCTGGTTCTGGGTATATCACCCAAGAACTGCAGCTGCCAAGTCACCGCAGCTCAGCAGCTCCTGTATTGAGCATCTGCCTTCTGGTGGTCAGTGCACATCATAGCTACCAGTCAGAGAGTCTGCCCCTGGTGGTCATTGCGTGTCATAGCTACTGGTTGGATGGTCAAACAGCTGGACGGTAGCTTAGGCTCTTATATATAGAGATTGTCTCCCCAAAAGGGACATAGCCTACAAACCAGTTCATTAAAGGCAGTCAATGACAGCTTCCATTATGCTCTTGCTGTCATGAAAGCTTCTAAAGTTACTAATCATCAAGGTGCCAGAGTAACCTGGGGTCTAGGCAGAAGCAAGTTGGAAAGCCCCCTCCCATTTCTGTGCCACACTTTAATAATCTTTATCATTAGGAATGAGGGAAAAATCCTTTCTGTGCTTAGGATTCATTTATAAAGTCACTCTTGAATATTTCATCATCCCTAACTATAAATATTTTAACTGGTAGATATTAAACTCAATCCAAGGAGATAGATGATGAATGAATCTTATTTACACTTCTCATTCTTTCTATTCACAATCAACAATAGCCACCTTTTTCCTTCTCTAAATATAAGTCACAGCTTCATGCGTGTTGAGGAATACAAAATAATAAGAGTTGTCCATAGGACTAGGACTAACAATTACTAATTTAGTTCCATTGACACAAAATTAGCTCTTAACATGAAAGCTCCATTTTATATATTTTTTCTTGTTTTTCAAATAGTTTGAGGCTATTGTATTACTCTAGGTAAGAAATGACAGGTTTACACTAGGGTACAGATGAAGAGTTGTGGTGTTTTAAGAGTTTGTTTCTGCACTGATCTGTTTTTCCATTATCTTTTATGCCACTTGAGAGAATTTAGGATGTGGTGTTACCCAGATTCTCCTTTTTTGTTGTTGTTTCTTCCAGTTCTTGGTGTAGTTTTCATCATAAAAACAGCTTCATGTATGATTTACATAGGTGACACAAATGTGATGAGTCTGACAAATCCAAAGGGTCTTACCCCATCGTTACATCAAATTGGGGGCTGAAGAGGCTTTATTAAAGTCCCCAAACCTCTTAAATAAAACATAAGTTTCAGAATAAGAGTTACATTAAATATTTTTTTTTTAAAAAAAATTCTAACATTTACATGAATCTTAAGCAACATGCTTCCTAAATTTATTTGAATAGTTATTCTCTCGGAGGCTAAGGAGCTGAGTCTACCTTCTCTGGTGTTTTTCTCACCTAACAATGCAAAATATTGATATTACTAAGGTAATCCTGTCCAAGCACCCATTACACCTTTTTGTGGTTAATGGATTAGGCAACAAATCTTGCCAGTTTAGCTTCTGAACTTTTTCCTAATTTACCCCTCCCCTTTGTTTTCTTCAATACTGGTTAAGGCTTTCATCATCTCTTGCCAAGATTACTAAGATCTCTTAACTGGTCTCCTTCCATATTTATTCCTCTAACACTTATTTATTCTACAGCCAAAGGAAGATGTATCAAACACACAGCTATACTATGCTATTTTTAATTAGATCCTTATTTCTGTATTATAGGAGAAAGATTCAAAATCTCAGGAATTGAACTTTTATGATGGCCATTATTAGACATTTTTAGGACTCACGGATGTTTTAGCAACATTTACTGTAAATAGTAGAACGCTTATACACATGTACATATCTTATATTAAGTATAAACTTGAAGACATTGATTTAGTATCTTCTACATAGCACAAACACATGTCCTATTTTCAGTGTTTGTTCAGAAATAATTATATTGACTTAAAAATGAGACTAAACAAAATGGTACAGGATTGAAAATGAATCACATTTTGAAAAGAAACCTGATATCTGTCCTAAAAATTAGTGTCCTTATATCAGTGAGGAATCAATGAGAAGCAGATTATGAAGGCTTTATTGACAATTAAATAAAATGTGGAGAAGAAATGAGAAAGGTATAAAGTAAATATTTGTATAGACTTTGAATAAAAATTATTGGCTGTTCAAAATTGTTTTCAATAAAAGAATATTCTTTTAAAGTACCTTCTTTGCTTTTTAAATACATTTTTATTGATTTCAGAGAGGAAGGGAGAGGGAGAGAGATAGAAACATCTGGCTGATGAGACAGAATCACTGATGGGCTGCCTCCTGCACACCCTGTACTGGGGATCAAGCCCACAACCTGGGCATGTGCCTGACCAGGAATCAAACTGTGACCTCCTGACTTATAGGTCAACACTCAACCAGAGAGCCACACCAGCCAGGAGAAAGTAACATGTTTATGTTTAATAATATTGGTTTGTTCACTATTAAATAGAAAATATTTCATTTAATTCATCAACAACATAATCAGCAGAGAATAATCAGCTGGGAATCCAGAAAACCCTAATAGATTCAAAGATTTGTAAGGAAAATACATGGAAGAGCACTCAGCAAGAAAAGTAGATAATTCTGCCTGCCTGCTTTTATTTTTTTTGTTTTATTTTTTAAATATACTTTTATTGATTTCAGAGAGGAAGGAAGAGGGAGCGAGAGGTAGAAACATCAATGATGAGAGAGAATCATTGATTGGCTGCCTCCTGCATGCCCCCCTACTGGGGTTCAAGCCCACAACCTGGGCATGTGCCCTTGGCTGGATTCAAACCCAGGACCCTTCAGTCTGCAGGCCTATGCTCTATCCACTGAGCCAAACCAGTTAAGGCTAATTCTGCCTGCTTTTAAATCCAATTGCTACTGATCTTGTCTAAGCCTTCTTTAATTTAAAAAACTGATAAGCTTTCTTTGAATAAATATCTAGAAAAGAAATTGCTGGGTTATATGGTGAGTCTGTTTTTAGTGGGGTTTTTTGTTTGTTTGTTTGTTTGTTTTTATGAATCTTCATACTGTTTTCCATAGTGGTTGCACCAATTTGAAATCCCACCAATAGTGTACAAGGATTCCCTTTTCTCCACATCCTCACCAACACATGTTATTTGTTGACTTTTCGATCATAGCCACTCTGACTAGGTGAAGTGGTATATAATTTAAAAAGATATATGCACCCCTATGTTCATTGCAGCATTATTTACAATAGCCAAATGTTAGAACTGGTCAAATGTTAGAACACTCATAGTAGCAACACAGGTGTTTATCAATAGATGAATAAAGAAGGTGGGAGATATGTATATATATCTCACATCAAGAAATATTACTGACTAATAAACAAACAATGAAATCTTGCCATTTGCAACAATATGGATAGACCTAGAAAGTATTATACTAAGTGAAATAAGTCAGACAAAGAAAGACAAATACTGTGTGGTTTCACTTATATGTGGAATTTAAAACAACAAAATGAATGAGGGGGGGGGGGGAAAGCAGACCATAACAACATAGCTCTAATTGATGGTTGCCAGAGGGAAGGGCGGTGATGGGATGAATGGAAGAGGTGAAAGGGAACATAGTCAACAATATTGTGTTAACATAAGTGTGCATGGTGACAGATGATTACTAGACTTAGTGTGGTAATCACATGTGAGGTATATAAATGTTGTCACTATATTGTATACCTGTATCTTATTTTAATATAAATAAAAATTAAAATAATAAAAATTTTAGCACCAAAAATAAAATAAACAAAAAAACTGATGAGAATCCTCAAGGTAGCATTCAAAAGAAGAATCTCAATAACTCAAATAACAGGATGGTTACAACTAGTTTCTGTGATCTCAAAAAATGACAGCAGGAATTTTTTTTATTATTATTATTATTTTTTTGTCTACACCACCCAGAAAGTGAGTACCTAATCCCGCTCTACCCTGTTGTTAATCTGTCTACAGGGCTAACTCTATAGAGAAACTGGTCAAATGTTAGAACATTCATAGAAGATTATTTTAACAAGATAATTGTACTAATGATCTATTGCAATGTAATGAGTAAATTACTTAAATTTAGCATCTTAAAGCAACAAGCATTATCTAACAGAGATTGTGAGGGTCATTACTCAGGGTTTCTCATAAGGTTGCAGTCAAGCTGCCTCTGAAGACTTGAATGGGGTTGGAAAAGGTATTTCCACCCTCATTCTTGTGGTTGTTGGCAGGAGGAGTCAGTTTTTCTCTGTCCTCTTGCATTTCACTATAAATAGTAAGAGAAACCAGAGAACACTTTTAACACTTTGCTTGGAAATCTCAGCTCGTTCACTCAGTTACTATAGGCAACACTGTTGCTACAATTTTCTGCCACAACAGAGCAAGGATCCCCTTTCCTCGAGTTTCTAAATTTACCTTACTTTCCTGCAAATTCTTGCCGGAAGCCTTATTAAAGGCCATGTGGCTTTAAGGCTTTGACTAAGATCTTTCAGGGCAACATTTAAGTGGTAGGGAGAGAACCACACAGCTAACTGGGGGAAGAACATCTCAGTTAGAGAAAGCAGAAAGCACAAATGCACTGAAGTAGGTGCTCAGCATGTTCAGGAAATAGCACAAAGGTCAGTATGGCTGCAGGAAAATGAATGAGGAAGTAGTGTGAGCAGAAGGAGAGAGCTATAGCAAATAGATCATTTAGGGTTGTACAGGCTGCTGTAAAGACTTGGACTTTTCTCAGATTGAGGTTGGAACATAATGGAGGAAATCCTATATAATAAAAGGCTAATATGCAAATTGACTGAACAGCAGAATGACCGGTCACTATGATGTGCACTGACCACCAGGGGGCAGATGCTTAATGCAGGATCTGCCCCCTGGTGGTCAGTGCACTCCCACAGGGGGAGCATGCTCAGCCAGAAGCCGGGATCATGGCTGATGAGTGCAGCAGTGGTGGCCGGAGCCTTTCCTGCCTCCGTGGTAGCACTAAGTTGGGGGAGGGAGGAGTGGGCCTAAGCTGTCAGACAGACATCCCTTGAGGGCTCCTGGACTGCGAGAGGATGCAGGAAGGCTGAGGGACCACCTGAGTGCACGAATTTCGTGTACCAGGCCTCTACTACTTAATTATAAAAGAATCACCCTGGTGGCTATATGGACTATAACTGTGTGTGTGTGTGTGTGTGTGTGTGTGTGTGTGTGTGTGTGAGAGAGAGAGAGAGAGAGAGAGAGAGAGAGAGAGAGAGAGAGAGAGAGAGGTGGAGGTAATGGTTGTGATATAAAAGGCAGACCAGGAAGCCAGTTAGGAAACATTATAGTCCAAGTGCAAGATGATGGTGTCCTAAACTTGGCTGATAACAGTGGAATTGGTAAGAAATTGTTGAATTTTGAATATATTCTAAAAAAGGAATTATAGGATTTGAAGGAATTGAGGTTCTATTTAGATTTTAAAACACATTCTGATGAATATTCAAATGTACAGATAATCTTAATAATATGTTCTTTGAATACTCATCCATGTGACATACAAAGACAGAGAATATTAAGATGAATTAATTGACCATAAATATCACTAACTTTGAGCACAGCCAGGCTCAGTTCAATTCCTGGTCAGGGCACATGCCCGGGTTGCAGGCTCAATGCCCAGTAGGGGATGTGCAGGAGGAAGCTGATAAATAAGTCTCTCTCTTCACTAATGTTACTCTCTCTCTCTCTCTCCCTTTTTCTTGAAATCAATAAAAATATATTTTCAAAATACCACTAACTTGAATGATTTATATGAGAAGCAGCCACAATGGATTAGAATTTGAAATGAGAGGGGAATAAAAGCAACCAAAGAATATATTTTCTTCAGCTATGAAAATATTTTTAAGAGTGCATTTCCAGTAGTGTAGTATGTGTTTGCAGTTCACCCACTCCACATCTGAACGTTAGCTACATGGTGCTAGAGGCCATTCTATCACAGTTCTGGAAGTCACTCCTCATTCCTTTCGTAAGTACTTACGGAGGCCGGACACTCTTCTTTGTGCTTGGGAAAGGACACCAAAGAAGCAAACATTCCTACCCTCTTAAAGCTTTTCTTTTTGAGCACTCAGATTACATACTATTCATACTATTGGTAACTTGATGACAAATCATAATTTTATGACTCTCAAGAATTGAGTATTAGCATTTGAATACAAAACCAAAGGTATACATTTGTAGAATGTCCGATTATAATCCTGATAAATAGATCATTGGGCCATTCTGTTTTATACCTGAAGTTTGAGGTTAAAGTAAAAGTTAACAAAAACACTTGTGGCCCTAACTGGTTTGGCTTAGTGGATAGAGCATCGGCCTGAGAACTGGGGGGTCCCAGGTTTGATTCTGGTCAAGGGCATGTACCTTGGTTGCAGGCACATCCCCAGTAGGGAGTGTGCAGGAGGCAGCTGATCGATGTTCTCTCATCGATGTTTCTAACTCTCTATCCCTCTCCCTTCCTCTCTGTAAAAAAATCAATAAAGTATTTTTAAAAAAACCACTTTTGCATTTCACAGATAGATCAAATTCAAAATCAGGTTTGGACATGAAAGTTCCATTGCCCCTTCCTTTATTTATATTTATACACATGAATTGGTTATAAGCTATTGTAAAATATATAGACCTAAAGAAATTCTGACTGATGAAAAGGGCAGATGGTACCTGATAATTAATGGAGTAGTGGAAGACAAAATACCTTGCTGGCTGTGTTTACCAGGTAAGAAATAACTAAATCACTAAAATTGTATGTCAATCATCAACCTTCCCATGCTGCTGACTCATAGATTACCTTACCACAAACTATAACTTAAAAAAATGTATTTGGGAGCAGCTACCTTAAAGTGTATAAAGGCAAAGAATTTGTGGAACCTGAGACATTCTGACCAGGAAAACTGATGGTTTGGAAGTAGTATTTCTGAGACAAGTACAAAGTAAATAACAGTACAGTTTCTATCCCTTTAATCATTACGGTACAGCATATCTAATAGCATTACTTTAAGTTCTATCATTACATAGAAGTGGCATAGGACAGATCCCAGATCTGGAGAAACCCTCAATTTCTCTAGGTATAGCATTGGATCACTGGCCCCATTTGTCCCACAAGTCTATTCTAGTTCTATTTATATCCCAACCTCTGTGTAAGAAGAAACCTTATTTAGTCACTAAAGATGATCCCCCAGCACTTCCAGTCATCCTTCACCTATGGGTAGACCTTCATATGGACCTTTTGGATATTATTATGACTTGTAGTACTGCAATTTATCTCCATTGTCCATGATGTACTACTAGCCATGAGTAGCTACTTTTCACCTGGATTGTAAATTTGATCTGAATGGTATTGGAGGTAGTTTGGGGAATGGAGTAGGACTTGATAAAATGTTTTAATGATAGGCATCATCATTTTATGGAATTGCTCCAATGACCAAAGTAGTTTTAAGCTTTATCTCTTTTACGAAACCAGCACTGCTATTGCAAACTGTGCAGGAAGAATGACTAAATGCTACACTATTTAAGAGAATGTGTTGCTAATAGGCTAAAGATAATTTTTAAGATAGGAGACTAGGGCATTTATTATGCCTTTATTATAATGCTCAGTCCTTACTTGCTGACTTCACACTGATTCTTAGGAACAACATTATAATAGGATATTTTGGGTGGTATGAGAATGAAGGTGGAAGCTTCAAATTCACGTTTACTTAACATGAATAATAACTGAATTAATATTACTTACCAGCCACTGTGCTAGGTACCTTCACAGGATACCTAATTTATTCCAAATAATCAAGTATGATTTAGTCCTGTTATTCAAAAGGTGGAACTAGCCAAAACCGTTTGGCTCAGTGGATAGAGTGTCGGCCTGCGGACTGAAAGGTCCCAGGTTCGATTCCGGTCAAGGGCATGTACCTGGGTTGCGGGCACATCCCCAGTAGGAGATGTGCAGGAGGTGACTGATCGATGTTTCTAACTCTCTATATCTCTCCCTTCCTCTCTGTAAAAAATCAATAAAATATATTTTAAAAAAAGGTGGAACTAAAACTTGAAGAGATAAAATAAGTTCCTGGAAGCATCACAGGTTGTCTGCAGATTCAGGTTTTATACTCAGTCCAGTATTCTCTGTTGTACCACACAGACTCATTATTCTGCATTGAAGATTCATGCCCTTAACCTTTTGTCTTAAACCACTGTGACAGTTATCATCTGAGACAACCTGCAAAACCTATTGTCTTTTGGGTTATTGTTCTAGAATAGTATTTTAGTCTGAGGATTATCGAGGTGAGGGGAGGGCAAAAGAATGTACAATTAATGAATAAAAATCTTCAAAGTTCTTACATACAGAGCTTCACTTTTAATCGATAGATCTTTGTCTCAAGTTTTCAGGACTTTGAACAAAAGCCAAGATTGGAGCTTGCTTTTCTCAAATTGAGCTAGATTAAATTATCTCTTGTCTTCATTCTGTCATGCAATGGCCTGGAATTATAAATAGTACTAATATGATTGCCCCTTTAACTTCGATATACACATGATGACTAAAGCAACCTAAATTAATTAAACAAGTTTTAATTTGATTTTTAACCTTTTAAGCAGCCTAAAATAAGAGAGAAGATCTAATTTGGAAAACAGAGAGGCCCAGAATGCCAAATCAAATTTAATCCATGTAACAAGTCAGATATTAACTTGACTGGAGACACATTTCTATGGAGCAATTTATGCTCTAAAGAGAGATTTTAAAAAATGTTAACCTTGCATCTAAGAGACTTAGAATTAGAAAATGTTTATTGAGAGACCAAGGAACCTGGGTTCAGGCTCAGTGGGTAAGTCATCTGCTCTAGGATATGGACTTATTTCCTATGAAAAGCCATCGAGCTGCCTTGACTTTTCTTTATATTCACTTGTATGTCTTTCTCTGCACTGCATTTGGTAGGAAGACTCTATTGAGTGTAGTGCTGGAGGTTACGAATAGAACTTGACAAAGTGTTTGGAAAAACTTAAAGGGGGAAAAAACATGGTCCATTAATAATGATGATGATAATCCCAACATTTACTGAATGTTTACTATGGACCAAACCCTATTCTAAATTCTTTAAATGTAGCAACTTATTTAGTACTTATTGCAGCCCTATTGTATGGGTGACTATTACCACTTCTTTTTTTTTTAAATATATTTTGTTGATTTTTCACAGAGAGGAAGAGAGAGATAGAGAGAGTTAGAAACATCGACGAGAGAGGAACATCGATCAGCTGCCTCTTGCACATCCCCCACCGGGGATGTGCCCGCAACCCAGGTACATGCCCTTGACCGCAATCGAACCCGGGACCTCTCAGTCCGCAGGCTGACGCTCTATCCACTGAGCCAAACCGGTTTCGGCACCTATTACCACTTCTATTGAGAACTAAGTGACACTTGTTCCCAGTTAACTGAATCCAATTAATGCGGGAGGTATTGCTCTCTTCTCTTATTTGTTTGCCATGATCCAATAGATCCAGGTATTCAATAAATGTCTACTGAGAGTTGATTCTAGAGGTAAAAAGGTAAATATGACATATAGCCTTACCTCAAAGGGCTAAAAAATTAAATAGGAAGAAAATTTAAGAAGTTCTAAGTTCTACCTGTGGACATACTGCAGAGTATTATAAGAGTCCACAGGAGGGACTGATAATTCAATCTTAACACTCATGGAGAGGATGACAAACATGCATAAATTTAAAAACAAATTATATGTCAGACAGTGACATATTAAGCAAGAAACTAAAGTAGAGTAATAGGGAAGACCTAGGTGGATAAGATGGGGCAGTTTTAAATAGGAAGACCAGGGTGGAGAAAAGATCTCTGAAAAGAAAAATATTTGAAATAAAGATCAAAAACTGAGGAGGGAGAGGAACATTCAAATATCTGGAGAAATGCCAATTTCTTCAGAGAGAAAAGGGAGACTGATTCCAAAGGCTCTGAGGCAAAATAATTCCTGAAATGTTGGCAAAATATCAAGGAACCAAGTGATTGAAGGGGTGTGAGTGAGGAAGAGAGTACTAGAAGATGAGTTCAGAACAGCAATGGAAGTACTCAATCCTTAGAAGGATTTGTAGGCTTTTGTAAGTTTTTCTCTTTTTTTTTCTATTTTGTTGTTTGTATACTTTTGCTCAGAAGTGAGAAGAAGAATCATTAGAAAGCTTTGAGCAAAGGGGTAAAATAATTTTAAAATACGTTTTATCTGCTGCATTAAATACAGATTGTAAAGGAAAAGGCTGGAATAGCAGTCAGACCAAAGATCAGAGTGATGAGATATGGAAGGGGATGTGTAGAGATTAAGGATTAAGGATTTTGAGAGTGATAAAATAAAACTCAAGGATCATTCTAATTTACACATTAATAACAAGATAATTAAATATAACTTGCAATAATATAATAGGAAATACCTTACCCTGCCTTATGCTTGGGCATTTCTATTGCCAAAAAAACTCAGTTAATATTACTTAGGATAAGCTCATTCCTTTTTTTTTTTTCCTCCTGAACTCAACAAATTTAGTTAATACCTTTGGCACAAACTGCATCCTATCTGAGGTAACTAAATTTTTTTTTAATGAATGGATATTTTCATGTGAGAGAAAAAAAATGAGTGTTGATCCTTACCCTATGGCATACACCATGACTAACTTAAAATGAATCATAGATACAAATGTGAAGTTAAAACAATAAGACTTTCAGAAGAAGAGAAAAATCTTTACAATCTAGAGGTAAGTGAAAATTTCTTCAATAAGACTCAAAAAAGCAAAACCATTAAAAACAAATGAATTAAAGATTTTCAAAATGGAAAAGACTTGCACTTCAAGACATCATTGAAAAATGAAAACACAGAAACGGAAGTATATATAATATAATATATATAATCTCCATTCTTCCAACTCTCTCTCATATCTATCTATATCTATCTATATCTATCTATATATGTATAAATACATGGAAGAAATATGGGTATATATACATATTGATATGTATTGATTATTTTCAATATAATTTATATAAAATAAAATAAGAGCTCTTAAACCATATAAAAACAATTAACCTGGCATAAAATAAGGGATATGCTTAAGCAGACTCTTCAACAAATTGGATATACAAATGATTAACAAGCTCACAGAAAGATTTTAGTTGCCTGAAAAATGCAAATTAAAATCATAATGAGATTACTATAAAGTTCATACAACTATTAAGATGGTTAAAATGGACACGAAATAGGCAATACCAATTATTGGCAATGATGTGGATCGATGGAGCCTCTTATACCTTGATGGTAGGAATGTAACATAAAATATCCACTTTGGAGAACAATTTGGAACTTTCTTATAAATTTAAAGATAAGCTTACCATAAAGCTCTCAAGAAAAGGAAAATCAGTGTTGGTACATGAATATTCATCGCAGCTTTACTCATTATAGCTAAAACCTGGAAACAATCCAAATATTCATCAACAGCTGAATACATCAATCATGCTATATTCATACAATGAAATATAATTAGCCATGAATAGATATGGTCTACTCATACAGAGAACACCACGGATGAATCCCAAACACATGCTGAGAGAAAGAAGCCGAACACCAAGGACAGATGCTGTGAGGCTCCAGGGATGTCACTCGGACTTCGGGCGGCAAGCTCAAATGCAATACACAGATGACGTGTGTGGAATTGTGCATTGGAACCCTATAGCACTTTATTAACCAATGTTACCCTAGTAAATGTAATAAAAGTTTTATACTGTCAGAGAGCAGATTAGGGTTTACCGGGGTTTGTGGTGTGTGGAAAGGGATAGATTAGGACACAGTAGTGTTGCAAGGGTTTAGCAAAACAAACAGACAAACAAAGGGGAAAAAACCCACAAGATTCCTAGTTAAATTTGAATGTCACATTAAAAAATGGGTTTTTTTAGATCATGTCTCAAATGTTGCATAAGACATGCTTATTTTTTGAAATTCAAATTTAACTGGGCCTCCTGGCATCTTGGTGTGGTGTGGAAAATGTCCTTAATTTGGGTTGTAGTAGCGCTTACATCATATGCTTTGTCTAAATACATCTGAATATACACTTTATTATTTGTAAATCATACCCCAATAAATTCGATTTTTTTAAAATTGCTCTACTATTGTTATTAAAGGTTACTGGATAAATGAAGGTAGATGATATTAATCACCATAACCAAAATAATCATTCAAAATAAGATTATTATCATAGTGTTACATTTGTGTCAGAATAATGCTTGCAGATTAGTGATGCTCAATCCTATAATTTCTAGGCATAAAGCTGACTGTAAGACATAGTTGCTTATTAAAGTTCAAGTAGTCTTACATTTCCACTTGCATAGTAGCCTAGGTGTCTGGAAATGTCCTTATATTTCTTATTTGTGTTTACATTTTAATATATGGCTGAGACAGCAGCAAGAAAGGGGAATCTCCACAGACTAGAAATAAAAAGAAAACAGAAATTCTAACAGAAAAAAACAAGTTGAGTTTGAAGAATGCCCTGGAGGTACCAGCCAATCCCCGGTGGCCTTGAATTTGGTTTTAACTTTCTAAATTCTTGAAGGAGAAAGATAACCTAGGGCATGAAGAAGTTGATAACAAAACTCACATAAAGTCTGGGGAGAAGGAAGGGATTCCAGATAAGCAGAATCCATAGTGAATTAACCAGTAAAACAAATAAAACTGGATCTCAGATAACTTGAGAATATGTTCCATTCTCAACACTGGCTCTGGGAGAAGGAATACAAAAAACATATCCCAGAATCTACTACTTACTCTCAAATCCACTTTCACATGGAGAGTTGAGACCAGAATTTTAGTTTATTAGCCTTGAAAACCCTTAGCAAACTTTCAGTTTAAAATGGTTCTGGAATGATAGATTTCTGTTATTTTATTTTCTAAACTGGTTTTCTAGACAGTAGAATTAAGTCACTAAAGGTAGAACATTTTGATGGTCCCACTTTAATTTAGAAGTCTCAATTCTAAAAGCTTACTGTAAATAGCTAAAGCCCACTTAATGGTCAAAGTTTTGCCTGTCAAACACATTAACTGTGAAGGTTGGGATAGATTAATTTTCTTTTGAAATGACTAAAATGACAATTTATACCTCTGAAACTAGGGCTAATAACGCATACTTTTAAGACTTCATAAATATGAAATGCGAAAATATTAGTGAGAGCAATGCGTTCCAAAAGTGAACATTTCTTACATTCTCATAACCCTTTGTTGTTGTTTTTTTCCACTTAATTTCAATTTTATTTACTTTTGGCTCTAGGACTTTAAGCTCATTGACCTATTCTTAATTAAGGATTATAGTTTAAATAATTTAACTAAAAAATTTATCAGTGTTCAAAGGACTCTCAAGTGGTCATTAATTTTAGTGATTTACATTAAGAACCCAGTTTAACATAAACTGTCATTACCTAATATTGGCTTTTTATTAAAAATAACAAGAATCAAATATAGATTCTTTTAAATGGACCCAGGCATCTTAGAAAGCATATAATAATGACTTAATGTGTGAAGGAAGAAAAGGGAAATATCTTTTGACTAAAAATATGCTTCACTTTCCACTCATTCATTTCTGTGTTCAGTATTTCTCTAGGATTTCAGTATTTCTCTGAATCCTAAAAGTTTGGCCTTTAAAATTTCCCTATTAAAATACAAATCCCCCAAAAAGGGCAAACATTTTAAATCTTAATTATCTTAAACTATATTAAGAGGTTAGTTAACCAAGAGCTATAAAATATGTTTCTTGGGAGTAGGATGAAGAATAACAGTGGCAATACATATGCTATGCTGGCTAAAATATTGATGAAGTCACACTATATGTATGTGTGTGTATACAGTGTATAAGAAGGACACATCTTACATCAAATTTTAATAATCTGTGTGCATTTTCAATGTACTCAACCACTTTTTAAAACAATTATAAGTCAATGTAAATTATCTTTGGGGACATAACAACTGCATTGCATATCAGAGAAAAATAAAGAGCAGATCATTGCATATATATTTGATGTCCTCCAAGAGAGAGAAAGAGCATCCCCAAAAAGGAACAGAAGTAGAAGAAAGAAGCTTTGATAGTTTTAATTCATTTTTTTTCTCTTTTCAGCATGCAACTGTGTACATTTAATTCTGTTTATGCTTGACCTATTTTATTCACACTTTCTTCCTCAGAATCAACTTCCTATTTTGTCAGAGATGTGAATAAATATTATGGTATTATCCATACTAACTTGGATCTGGCATGGCCTTTCTGCATCATTTTTCTGAATTGAATATTCTGATCATCCTAGGATATGTCTTGGTTTGGGGGTTTATTTTCTAAAGTATTCACCTGACTGTATCACTATATAGATGTTGGTCTTCTTTTATTTCAGCAAATATTTCATTGATTATAGGTTAAAATATTTTTCTGTTCCATTACTCTGTTTTTCTTTTCAGGTCATCTAATTATACTTATGGTAGATCATCTTTGCCTATTTCTTATTTCAACCCTGCTATCTTCCTCTCTCTCTTTTTTACTTTTCTATCACAAAAGTATTGTAATGTACAACTCTTTGTACACAGGAGTAATTTTTTTCATTGATAACTGTTAGGACAACATCAAATTGAGCTATGACAAATTTTTAATTTTAATACCTAATGTTAATCTGACATTAAAAATGACTATCCCACGTCATACTACACAATCCACAAAAAAGCAAGTGTCCCCTTACTCTGGTTTACACTCACTGAGGAGTATAATGTGCTACCAAATATTTTTATTAATTTGTATCATCTTAATTACCAGAGATAGTCTTTTATCATATGTCTGTTGCCTATATTTATTTCTCTGCGAACTCTTGTTCATTTGTCCTTTTTCCTATTGTCTTTTTCCTTATTGATTTATAGGAGCTCTTTGTATATTGTTGACATTAATTCTTTTTATGTATTAAATATTGTCTATTGTATACATCTATTACATATATATTTTTTATTTTTAAAAATTTCATTGTCTTTTGCATTACATTGTTTTTTCATTGAAAAATCCTCCCTTTCCTACCCTAAAGTATAAACATATTTTATATTTAGATATTTTTCAAAAGAGCAATTTATGTTTCTGAAATTAGAAGAAGTAAGGAACAAACCTTTTTTTTCCTCCTGCAAGTGAACAGGCAAAATTAAATATAATATTTATGGTGAAGCAGTCTTCCAACCTAAGGAAGTGTCTTTAGATGGAAAGCTGCTTTATCAGATAAATATAATATCAAAAGGAAAACACTGATCGCTTATTGAAAATATTTTTATAATTATGAATTTTACAAACTGTATATAATATTGAATTTATATATTGTAATGCTGAATTTTAATTGAATACAGGTTTAATATAAACCTATATCATATGTATTTGTGTATGATAATTTTATTACCAAGTCTTAAGTGGAATTTACAGGGATTTAGTGCTCAAATCATGAGAAATAGGAATTCAACTACACTTGGCAATGGCAACACTAGGAGTTTGTATTGATTTATAGTGACCATATTTTAGAATTAGTGTTGGACACTGGAAAAGAACAGATATAATGATGCATTACATGTAAACAAGGGAATATCTGGTGTCCTTAGCCTGAAAAAGAGAAATATTTAAAACTTCCTGGTAGCTTTCTTCAAGTATTTAAAATAATATATGTAAAGAGAATAAACCAATGAATAAAAGCTAGAGAGAAGCAACATTTAATTTAATGACACAGGAAGAAATTTAATACTAAAATTAAGGATTGAGTAGGTGGTCCTGTGAGAAAGAGAGATTCTGGTCACTGAAGAAATTCAAACAGAGGTTGAGTAGCTATCTTTCAGACCATACAAAAGGGACTGGAGTTGGACAGTCAGCTGAAGGTTGGACTAACATATCTTATATTCCTAAAATATGATTATTTAATTTTGTGCCATATTACTTGGGAAATTTCATAGCCTTATGAAAATGAATTCATGGAAGTATGCTGAGGAGCTTTCTAATGCACATAAAAATTTCATTAAAAATATGATGAACAGTGTAAAGTGAAGGGTTGGAAAAAATATAAGGTACTGTAGTATTTTATAATTTCTGTTGGTTGACATAAACATAGGTCTTAGCATAGACAACTAAGGGAAAGGGGTGTAGGAGAGGAAGGGCAAAATCCAGAAGGCTAATGGCAATGAGGAGGAGGGAAAGGAAGGTTACATTTGACATTTCTGGAGTCTGAAATATTCTGGAAACTCACAGCTCCCTAATTTCTGTTTGCTGTTGACCTGTATGCTGATTTCCCAGCATATCCCAAGGCATCCTCATCACTTATTCCTATACATTGTTTTCGTCACTTTGATCCTTCTTTGTAGGTATCCTTAAATTTCTCTCAACACAAGTGAACACTTTAAACAAAGCACTGATAACCACAACCTGCATAGGCTGCATCGTATCGATTGTCTTTCTAACTTATGCAAATCGAACATAGTTTTATAGTTTTCTAAGAGGTTTGGACTAAATAGGCCCGGAATTTCAATCTGATAGTGAAATAGAAGCTTCGAGAACCTGTATTAAATCATCTGAAATCATGCACTTCATACTAATTTACTTCATGACCCTGATAAATGAATTTGCAGGATACATCATTATTATGGGAATTAATATAGTGTATATGGAGTTAAGTGCAGAACACATCATTTATTTGCGTTTATAACATGGGAGAGTAGGAGAATTAGGTAACTGGGAGGTAGGGGTTAAGGCAAAGAAAATTAAAACCAAAGCTCCCATGGAGTTTAGGCACAGTGGGTGCACATGTGCAAGTGGATGCAGAGGGCAACACAGTGACTGTGACAAGGCCTCATGGCTAATATTATCAATGAAAGTCTCTTATGAAGAAACAAAAACAGGAAGGTTATTCACTTGCCAGAGACAGAAACCACTCTCTTAATTTCCTTTATTATCTCTTCTCATGTAATGCAGTCTGTCTAACATAGGAAGCAGAGAAACAGAAAGAAATAACACAGAAAGGAAACTGTTAAGTCTTCATTAAGCATCCTTAAAGGTCAAATAGTGACAGGGAGGGGTCAGACATTTTTACAAATGATTATATGGGACACACACACACACACACACACACACACACACACACACACACACAAAACCACTTAGCCTTGCTTAATAGGAACAGTGATGAAAAGTCATCACTTGTGTTTTCTAAATGTCATCTACTTGAAGCATTCCTTCCTGTCTCCTTTCTTTCCTCCCACCTTCATTCCTCACTCCTTTATCCCATTCATTCTATATACACTCTTTTCTATATTTTCATAATTTCCTCTCTGATTTACTTTAGGATAAAATATACTTAAAATTCCAAAAATACTAAAATATAAACTCTGGACTCTGATTCAAACACTGGGTGGTTTATTTTTCCAAAAGAAAAAGTAAGTTGTGCCCCCCACCCCCGCCTCCACACTATGGTTATTAGGATGTTAGGCTGGGTGAAGGGCAATGTGCTAAATGATAAAATAATATTGAAGCATATCTTTAAACTAAATGCTCAGCATGGCACTCCTAGTCCTGAATGTTTTAATTGGCTATTTTCTCCCTCCTCCGGAGCCCAGTTTAAAAATGGTAATCTTACTTTCCAGACACTGTTAGCACTGTTTGGCATTTTCTTAAAAAAGCCACAATGCTCCGGCCTTTCATCATAGCTTTCCAGTAGTTTCTCCAAACCACACTGCCTTAATTACTGTAGCTTGAAACCAGCAACTCCCACCTCCTGCAAGTTTTACTGAGCAATCAACCATTTGTTGAGAGCCATGATGACCGTGTTATATTTCTCAGACTTTCATGTAGTCAGGCTTATTTTAAATCAGTGCAGCTTTAAGTTCAGTCTTTGAGGGATGGTGATAAGGCCGTTATTTCTAATTCTCAGAGAACAATTGGTAGCAATAGAGAGACATGTCTCCTATGAAGAATTAATTATAGTGTCTGTTAACCTGTGGATCAGAGCTGGGTAACAAGCTGGGTGAGAAAATGCTGTGCAGGTGGAGATGTCATCTCCCCAAATGAGCCTGTGGAAATATGATTTCATGATCATGCTTTTCCCTCATGTCCATTTTAAAGTTTATTGAAATGAAACAGAAATGCCCCCAAAGAACTGAATCATCTGGTCACTGATAGCACCTTGTGCAAGTCAAGACACTTTTGTGCTTTGCCTTGCTTTTCATACTAAGTATCCATCGTTTCCTCAAGGGGAAGAAGTGAGCTTCATTGTTTTGAGATTCTGTTTTGAACCCCAAATGGCAGTATTCAGGCTAAGTTATTCATAATGAAATAGGCTTTTATTTTTTGAGGAGAGATTTATTTTTTTGTTTGTCCTCAATAAATAGGAGTGGATATATAGAAGTTTGAGTCAGACAGCTGCACAGCGAAGCATTAGAGAAGAACTCTAAATTGCATAATCAGAAGAGGAGGAAGGAAAAGCTGTCCCCACAAGAAAGGGGAAGACTTCAACACTGGCTGCAAAAGGCCAGCAATTAATTAACCTTCAGGGAAATAGAGCAATGGTACCACTACTATAGTCAATATTCCCCTGAAGAGCATGTGTTCCAAGATAAGGGGAGTAATTAGAATTTGCTGATCATTTCACATGCAACATCTCATTTGTCCTTCATGGGAACTCTTTGATGATACATTATTTGCATTTCTATAAATTGATATTAGAAAGAATAATATGTGTTCCTCAAATCACATAGCCAGAGGGTGAAGGGATGAGATTTGTTGGACTCTGAACCCTTTGTTCTGTCTACTATAGAATGTTGTGTCAAGCTAAGAACCAGTTACGTGTAGAGAAAAAAAAAGATGTATAAATATTGCTATATGTTATTTAAACTGAGGTACATAATCTTTGTTAAGTTGTCTAATAATTCACTTAATGTATATTTATTGGGAGCACCATGTGCCTGAGGATGAAATAATAAAATGTTCTTTAAGAAACCCAAAGTGGCCCTAACCGGTTTGGCTCAGTGGCTAGAGCATCTGCCTGCAGACTGAAGGGTCCCAGATTCAATTCCAGTCAAGGGCATGTACCTTGGTTGCGGGCACATCCCCAGTAGGGGTTGTGCAGGAGGCAGCTGATTGATGTTTCTCTCTCATCGATGTTACTAACTCTCTATCCCTCTCCCTTCCTCTCTGCAAAAATAAATAAAATATAAAAAAGAAACCCACAGTGTAAGTAAAGATTGACAGTGAAGAATTAATTACTACTGTGCTGAGAGAATACTCCTCCATGCCACAGACGTGCATAATGCCCCATCTAATGTATAGGCTTCTATAACATAGGAACAGAAGGGTGAGATTACATGGGCTACATACTCTCACAAATGCTGTTTTATTATTTTACTGAAAATGTCAACTAATAAATTTGACATAAACTAGGAAATTGAAAGATTAAACTGTCACTATTGTACTTAAAATTATTCTAAAACTGAAACCCAATCTCTGTTATTTTGCCAATTTGTTCAGTGAAAATGGCATCTCCTTGAAATTTTAATTTATCTTTACCTATAAGATTAGGAATAGAATTAAATGTAGTCACTGCATAAATATTATTGAGTACCTACTATGTGCCAGCATTATTCTAGGTCAGTGGTCAGCAAACTCATTAGTCAACAGAGCCAAATATCAACAGTACTTCTTCAAAATAGACTCGCCCAGGCCGAAAACCGACTTCTGCGCATGGGCCACGAAGTTTCAATCGCACTGTACGTGCGCCTGCATGTGGTATTTTGTGGAAGAGCCACACTCAAGGGGCCAAAAGCCACATGTGGCTCGCGAGCCGCAGTTTGCCGACCACGGTATCTAGGTGATGGAAATATAAAAGTAAACTGACTTGAAAAATTCATATATGTGTATTAGATTATACATATAATCATATATGTATAGTAATTATGAAATATTAGATGATAATTGTTATTACGAAATATAAAATAGAATACTAGAATAATAGAGGGGGGAATGATAGTTAAGATATGCTTCATTGATAGAATGACATTTGGACAAAAAGTTGAAGATGAGAGTGAGCTAAGCAGATATGTGGGGGAAATGAGTTCCAGGTAGAAGGAACAACCAATGCCAAATCCTCAAGATGGGACAATCTCTGGCATTTGGAGGAACACGAGTGTAATGGAAGCAGATTTGGGGGAGACAAGTTGTCTGAGAGATAACAAGAAGCCAGAATGACTGGGCTTTGTACACAACATACACAACTTTGGCTTTTATCCTGGATGAAATGGAAAGCCACTGAGGAATTCGAGCAAAAGAGGGGCATGATCTGACATACATTTTTAAAGGGTTCGTCTGGTTGCTATAAGCTTAAAGCACACTGAACTAAAGTGGAGGCACAAAGACTGGTTAGAAGCTGATTGCAGCAATCTTATCAGAGATGAGGGCAGCCCAGTCCAGGGCGGGAGTCCCATTCTGGATATATTTTGAAGATATAGCAAACAGGACTTGCTGAAGAATTAGATGTGTAATGTAAGGGAAATAAAGAAATAAATTATTATCCATGTTTTCTGCCTGAGCAACTGGAAGGATGAAATTGTCATTATCTGGATTAAAAAAAATATTTATCATCAGCCTAAACATATAGGCTGAATTTAAAATTATTGCAAGATTGTATTGATAGTATTTACAATAAACTACAAGAGAGGAATCGATAAAAATATTAAAATCTCAATCACATCCTAAGGAGTGATGAGGACACAACTTTTCTTCAGAATTAGAAATCTATTAAACTTTTGAAAATAGATTGCAGAAAATCAATATGTAAATGGATGAAGCCAGCCATATGGGAAAACACCCATCTAAGTAATTACTTCTTGGAAATAGGTGGTCCTAATGAAGAGATGAGGGTGTGGTTTCTATCAAACTAAGACTCCATTAACATGGTTAAATTGTGACTAAGACATTCCTATTAATATATTAAAAGGGAAAATATATCCACTGAAGTGAGAAGGTAGATTAGAAACATAGAAATGCCAGAATCAGAAAGAGGAGCTAACAGTTCATTCCTCAGTGCCCACCCTCTGGACAATGGTCCTTAGCTTATGGTCTGCTTAGTGTACTCACTATGAAGATGGATGCAACAGGCTCTTAAAGGCTGATGTGAAAATCTATTCAAAGTATCTCATTCTATCACTGTACTTCAATTAAAAAGAACTTTCTATATTATCAGATGCAGCTTTCTGAGAGTGAGTAAAAAGATAAGACTCATTTGAATATTTCATTCTACCAGATTATATTTTTCAAAGGAAATTATGCATGTACACTTTGCTCTTTTGAGCTTTTGGTTAAATGCAAGTCCATCTCTCTGACTTTTATCATGTTAAGAATACTAACAAATGCTCCAAGCCTATGAAACTGAAGGCTAGAATCAGAATTAATACCAGATTGACAAGGGGCTGCCAGAAGGCATTCCTGATGTCACTTTATATTATTAAACTCCTACTACTACAGTGATAAAAACAAAGGTTATTTGCTAGAGGAAAAGAGGATGGGAAGAATGAGGTGACTGAATTAACAGCCACTATGTCTCAATTTTTAAAATGTTATTAGCATGAAAATGTGAAAAAGGTTATGTATTCCCTAGAAAAATTGGCTATCAAGGTATATTTTTTAAAAAAGAGAAAATACTATCTCCTATTCCTGTAATACAGAACAATCCTGTATTGTTGCACTGTTAATAAACTACCAAGCAAGTCACCTCTCATTAAAGAAATGAAAAAGTTGAATTCTCTTCTTCTCAATTACTTATGCAAATAGAAATTGATAAGAGCCTCGATATCTTTTTCTGTTAATGACCACTCAAGCAAAGAGAATATTTCATTAAAAAAAAAATAAAACCCAACACTTCCCACACAGTCTCACATTTTTCAAAGTATGAGTATGGTGACTAATAGAATTCTTTTAAGTATGGAATTATGGAGGTGGAAAACTTACAAGAACACAGTTCCAGAAGTTCCTAATCCTCAATTATCCAAATGATTTTCTTTAGGAGTTTTTATTCCATTTCTGTTAAACAATTTCATTTAAACTTTTGCCCATGAGGAAAGTTTTTCTTTTTGCCTTATGTGATCAATTTTTAAGGGAATAAAGTATTTACTAATCACTAGAGCACAGAGTGAGATCCCCAAGAGAACCCTGTGGTGAGTCCTGCTCTGTCCCTTAAAGCCACTTGTTCTTCTAGGCCAGTGGTCGGCAAACTCATTAGTCAACAGAGCCAAATATCAACAGTACAACGACTGAAATTTCTTTTGAGAGCCACATTTTTTAAACTTAAACTAAATAGGTAGGTACATTGTTATTAACTTAATTAGGGTACGCCTAAGCTGGCCTTTGCTAAAAACGTCCTCAGTCTGATTGAGGTACGTTTGCTGAGGTCGACCCCTTCCAACGCTCCCATCCACACTCGTCTTCTATACTTGTTTCGTCTATCTCCTTTCGTTCATCCTCTCTATATGTCCACCCCCCCACTTCTTCTAACGCCACTTCTTCAAAATAGACTCGCCCAGGCCGAAAACCAACTTCTGTGCATGGGCCACGAAGTTTCAATCGCACTGTACGTGCGCGCCCACAGGTGGTATTTTGTGGAAGAGCCACACTCAAAGGGCCAAAGAGCCACATGTGGCTTGCGAGCTGCGGTTTGCTGACCACTGTTCTAGGCCATTTGATCTCTCCTTCCTCCAAACTATGACTTACTATTACAGATCCTTTGCTTTCTTTCTTTCCAGAATTCTAAGGCTACTTACTTCCTTATCATTGCAGACACAAGATGCTACCTTACATAATGATGTGGAGAATTAAATGATGTAAGAGTTGTAGATGGTAGGGGGAAGGGCACACAGTAAGAATAGGACCACAGTTGTTTAATGGTTATTCACTTTACTAACTATATAGGTGGGAGGTTTTCCTACACACCCTGGGAAACTGGAGGATGTGCTGCAAGAAGAAAAACAGAGCTGTCAAAATATAAGAGGCACCTTGGAACCTGGAGGGGCCCATTGCTCAGAAAAGAAAATACTTTTTGAGAACAGACAACGGACAGGAGGCACTTGGATTTGGTTGTGGTGCCTGGGCCCTGACCCCCTCCAGGAGTTTGCCTCAGGAATGCTGATTCTCTGGTCCTAATAACAGGGAGAGCTGTTTTTAACACCATTGAAAATTGACCGCCTTGTTATTAGACTTCAAGAGACACACAGCAGAGGACCCTATAGGCATTCCTCTTTTCCCCTTGCCTGTAGCCTTTCTTCCTTATCAACACTAATAAAAGAGAAAAATGGTAATTGGCGTACGAGCTACCCTTTTCATTGGCTAATCAGGGCTATATGCAAATTAACTGCCAACTAAGATTGTCAGTTAACTGCCAACTAAGATTGGCAGTTAACTGCCAACAAGATGGCGGTTAATTTGCACATTTAGGCACAATGCAGGGAGGCAAAAGGGAAAGCAGGAAGAAGTCCCCTGCCACTGACAGTGATCGGAAACCCAGGGGGGAGCTAAGAGTTGGGGGGCAGGGCAAAGGCGGCCCTTGGGCCACCTTTGCCCTGCCCCCCAGCCATGATCGGAGAATCAGGTGCCTTTGCCGCCCTGGCCAGTGATAGCAGGAAGTAGGGGTGGAGCCAGCGATGGGAGCTGGGCACGGTCGAAGCTGGCAGTCCCAGGAGCTAGGGGTCCCTTGCCTGGGCCTAAAGCGAAGCCCACGATCGTGGGGCCGATGCAGCTGTGGGTCCCCGCTGCCTGGGCCGGACGCCTAGGTCAGAGGCGTCAGGCCTGGGCAAGGGGCCGATCCTGCGATTGGAGGGTGATGGGGGTCAATGCCTGAGGGCTCCCAGTATGTGAGAGGGGGCAGGCTGGGCTGAGGGACACTCCCCCCCACACACACCCAGTGCATGAATTTCGTGCACCGGGCCCCTAGTCCCTATATAATCAGTCAGCCAGTAAGAGGTGTTTGAGCAGAATTTACAGGACAACCTGCTGCTCTCTCCATACTGTCAGCATTATTGGAATAAACGCTCACATATGATTCAACCCTGTCTCTGCTTAATTTGGCTCAAGTAGTGACAGGCAGCCTCAGACCCACTGTGCCCAGTTTCATAAACATTAGAAGTAGGCGCACCTCTTTAATTTTCTGTACCAGGCGGTGCACTAAGCACTTCACAAATATTACTGTATAGAACTCAACATCACCTTTTCCTTCCACATATTACATAGGAGGAAACCAACAATCACAGAAGTCACTTTTTATCAAATAGTTACTATGAGGCAAAGTCATTTTTAAAATAAGATTGACGGGCTCTCCTTTTTCCTATTGGTTCTCCTCATACCATCACTTTCCAGCCCTTCTGAGATGGGAGCTCTGGGGAAGTCTTAGATTCCTAGGTCACAGCCCTGTCCATAGATTAAACTTCTGCCTAGATTCTGTGAAAGGAAACTGGTTCAGTGAGCTCTAAAATTCTTCTGACCCACCATGGACCTGGAACTTAACCCGGATATCTTAGTGTGGGTTTCCCAGAAAAAAAGATTCAGAGGCAGATTACTACAGGGAGAGCTCATTGCAGAATGTTTGTCTCAGTCTATTCAGGCTGCTATAATAGGATACCACAGACTGGGGGGCTTATAAACAACAGAAATTGGTTTCTCACAGCTCTGGAGGTTGGGAAGTCCAAGATCAAGACCCTAGCAGGTGTGGTGTCTGGTGAGAGCCCACTTCTTGGTTCAAGAGGGTTTCACCATCATCACCTAATCACCTCCCAAAGAGTTCATTTCCTAATATCACTCTGGGGATTAGGATTTCAAGGTGTGAATTTTGGTGGGAAACAAGCATTCAGTCCATTAAACGTGTGTTTGGTAACAACGCTTGTGCGGGAGGAAGTGAAAAAAGCAGAATCAGGTTCATGGAGAGCCTTACCTATGTTGCTGTTGCAAGCAGGAAAGGTCTCAGCCCATTCCACAGTGAACTCTGGAGCTTGACTGGCCTTTCGGAATTATCCCAAGTTGAGGCAAGAGGCTGGATCTTTGTACCTCACATCAAGAGTTATTAGATGCAGGCTACTTGGGAAGAGACATAACCTTGACAAGGCATATCTCTTTATCCTGGGGAAGGGCTCGGCTGTAAGCCATCAACAGGAATTACACCTGGAGGTTGGAGAGAATGAATGCCTTTGTCCAAATGAGGGGATCTTGATGGCACACAGAGCATTCACTGCACCTCTCTCTCTTCTCTCCTCCATTGTGATAGTCTTGGGTTCCTGCCTCGATGTTGTCTGTCTCTTCTTCCAGAGTCAGTCTGTTTGGATCCTTTATCTCTCTGACTGATTCAAGTCTTACAGGGTAGTGATGTCTTTTTTGGAAGGAAGTCCCTGATGTCTATGCATCCATTAGACATATACTTTTGGCTTTTCAGAGTAGTTCTCCCAATTATAAATATACTAGAGGCCCGGTGCACAAAAATTTGTGCACTCGGGTGGGGAAGGGAGGGCCCCTCAGCCCGGCCTGTGCCCTCTCGCAGTCTGGGACCCCTCGGGAGATAACGACCTGCTGGCTTAGGCCTGCTCCCGGGTGGCAGAGGGCAGGCCCAATCCCTAGGTGCAGCTCCTGGTCGGGCTCAGAGCAGGGCTGATTGGGGAGTTGGGGCGCCGCCCCCTGTCATGCACAGAGCAGGGCGATTCGGGAGGTTGTGATGCCACCCTCAGTCACACTCAGGGTTGGGCTGATTGGGGGGTAGGGGCACTGCCCCCTGTCACACTCAAGGCAGGGTCGATGGGGAGGTTGCGGTGCCACCCCCTGTCACGCACAGAGCAGGCTGATCAGGGGGTTGGGGCGCTGCCCCCTGTCATGCACAGAGCAGGGCCAATCAGGGGGTTGAGGAGCTCCCCCCTGTCACTCACAGAGTAGGGCTGATAGGGGAGTTGGGGCACCACCCCCAGTCACACACAGAGCAGGGTGGATCGGGTGTTGGGGCACTGCACCCTGTCACACTCAGGGCAGGGCCGATGGGGAGGTTATGGCTCTACCCCGTCACACACAGAGCAGGGCCTGTGGGGGTGGGGGGGGAGGTTGGGGCGCCACACCCTGTCACACACAGAGCAGGGCCGATCAGGGGGTTGATTGAGGTGCCGCACCCTGTCACACACAGAGCCGCAGGGCGATCAGAGGTTGGGGAGCTCCACCCTATCAGGCACAGAGCAGGGCTGATCAGGGGGTTGGGGCGCCTTCCCCTGTCACAAACAGAGCAGGGCCGATAGGGTGGTTGTGGCCCCACCCCCTGTCACACACAGAGCTGCAGGGCGATCAGGGGGTTTGGGCCCTGCACCCTGTCACGCTGATCCCGGTGCTGGGAGGCATATTACCCTTTTACTATATAGGATAGAGGCCTGGTGCACGGGTCGGGGCCGGCTGGTTTGCCCTGAAGGGTGTCCTGGATCAGGGTGGGGGTCCCCACTGGGGTGCCTGGCCAGCCTGGATGAGGGGATGATGGCTGTTTGCAGCTGGTCACAAACCCTTCAGGGTGGGGGTCACCACTGGAGTGCCTGGCCAGTCTGGGTGAGGGGCTGAGGGCTGTTTTCAGGCTGGGTGACTTAAGCTCCCAACCACTCCTTTTTTTCTTTCTTTCTTTTTTTTTTTTTATTCTGGGCCAGCTTTAGTTCTGAGGCTTGGCTCCAGCTCTGAGGCCTCGGCTGCTGAAAGCAGGTATCTGGTTTGTTTGGGTTCTATAATCGAAACACTATTTCAACTCCAGCTCTGAGATCCCGGCTGGCTGAAAGCAGGTTTCTGGGGTTTTGTTTAGCTTCTATATTTGTAACAATGTTTCAAACTGCAAGCTCAGAGACCGGCAAGGCAGGCGGGGAACGTTTGAGTCCTCCGTCACTGAAGCAAGCAAGACTCATGTTTGCTTCAAGCTGCCTGGCTGCCAGCCGCCATCTTGGCTGGCAGTTAATTTGCATATCACCCTGATTAGCCAATGGAAAAGGTAGGGGAGGTATGGCTAATTACCATGTTTCTCTTTTATTAGATAGGATTAGCAAGAGTAGGTTAGGTATTCTAATATTTACTGAAAGATCTCATTTGTTCTGCAGTTTGAAAACTGTCAGTGTTGAACTTTCTCATGTTCCCTCTTAGCTTTGACTCAGTTCACATTTCTATAAACTTTGTGAATTTCAGCTTTGGCTTACTACTTTTAAGTTGGCTTTTCCCCTTGTGGCACTTACATGCTCACTCTGCTATGTGTATCGAGAAATATTAGTATCCCCAAAACTTTGAGATGCTAGACATGTATACTTTAAATTTTTTTCAATAATTACTACTACTTACTTTAATATTCTGAAAATAAAAGTTTTCTTAACAAAATTTACAAGACTGTAAAAATTACTGGCACACTTAATGTGCCCATGCAAGACAACGGCAGCTGGCACAGAAGGCCAGATTTAACCAGCAAGTTTTTCTTTATTTTCTTTCCTACATACATTTATTTAGTTCCTTCTTGGTCTTTTTCTTTTTTTTTTAACTGAAAATTTTGACTATTCTCTTTTAAATATGAAATTTTGAAGAATATTTCAGACATGAATACTTATAATTTAGAGAATTGGTTGAGGGGTATTAACAGTGATTGGAGGGAGTAGAGAGAGTTGGGTGAGTTAAAAAAGGTAAAAAAGATGATTCATGTACTGTAAATAGCGGTGAAGAATGTGACCATAAGGCATAGGAAAAGGGTTGAGGCATTGTTTTCCAACATATTTTTGGCTTTAATAATTAGGTCTTTTGAGTAGAAAATTGCTAGGGAGGAAAGCAAGATTGTAGGGACTTAAGGACAAAGACAGTGGAGAGAAAATGGCAACCGCTAGCAGAGATCACTTAAGTGTGAACCCACTCTTCTAAGACTAAAAGAAAGGATAACAGGCAAAGAACACAAAGATAAATATGCTGTGGTAGGTGTTAAAAACAAAACTAAGACACAATGGAGTTGCTTGTGCTAAAACCCATGACAAGAGAAAATTCTGAGATGTTCTAAACTAAATTATGGTGACCAACAGTGAGAGAAAGGGACAGGAATAGTTAACCAGATAATAGCTGTGGGCCAACTAATAAAAGACTGACCATATTCCTGAATGCATGTTAGTGGTGAGAACAACCTCCAGGCATCTATCAGCTGACCTCTAGAAGCTACTGCATCCTGCACATGTATGAACTTTCAAGACTGTTGCCTGTGGCCAATCAAAGGTAGTAAATATTTCTTCCTTAAAGACTGTGCACCTGCCATAGAACTGCCCTGTTTCACATTTTCCCACCCCCTTATCTGTAGTCAATGGAAGTTCTTTCAAACAGCTTGTAATCTTTTTCCCCCAAAACATAAAGTATAAAAGCGCCTGTCAACTCCAGGATGGCGGACTTCTTGTCTTCTCACCCAGCCCTGCTGCTGGTGGTTTAGGCTCCATGCCCTGAACCTGGTCATTTCCTAGCTAGCATGTGGCTCCATAAATCCTTTCTTTCAGAAAAGCTTTCAAGTGTGGAAGTTTTGTTGTTGCTGTTCTTTTTTGTTTAAAAATATATATTTTATTTTTATTGATTTCAGAGAAGAAGAGAGAGGGACAGAAATAGAAGCATCAATGATGAGAGAGAATTATTGATTGGCTGCCTCCTGCACACCCCCTGCTGGGGATCGAGCCCCCAAGCCAGGCATGTGCCCTGACTGGGAATCAAACCACAACCTCCTGGTTCATAGGTCAACCCTCAACCACTGAGCAACACTGGCCGGGTTGTTTATGTTTGTTTGTTTTTTAACACAGGCACCAAACCTAGATTTACTACCTGATCCAATTGCAGCCTGAATCTTCTACGGGAATGTAATCTTAATTGGTTAGTCTTGATTTTCTGGTAAGTAACATTGAGGTAATCTGTCACATGGGCCCTCTCAGTCCCCCAAAGGAAGCTGAGGCAATCTGCCTGATAAGATGCCCACCTTAACTAAGGGAAAGGTAATCTTGCTCCAAACAATTCTATTTTTTCTTTTGCTAATAACTTTGTTGTCCCAGTGTGCCAGAGAAAAAGCTATCTTAAATGAATATTTTTTTTTACTTAAAATCAAGCCTTTTCTAAATAAAGGAAAATAGTTATGTAATGCTATTTGAATCATATAAGTAGTACCATCATAATTTTATCTCCCTAGTAATCTCCAGGGAAATGTCAATGGGGAGAGTGATGGAAATTACCACAACTACTCTTTTGTCAAAATAAAACCGGTTGCAAAATTTCTTTCCATCAGGAAGAAATTGTTTGGTAATTGGTCTTCTGATACATTTGTCCTTTGAGAACCACAGCTGAAGTGATACTTCTGGAATCTGACTACATTTCACCACGCTGCTTAAGCAGAATATAGTTCAATGTGGGAATGAGATGCAGTTATTTTAGTTAGTTTTAAACAACTCTTTGAAATATTAGCATAACAATCGGAGAGGAAAACCTGTCTATAGGGCTCTTCTTTTTAGATATTTCTTCTTTGGAGACTTACATATATCCATGTGCTCATTTTAAGCAGTTACCAGGTAACAATATATCATAAGGAGATTTTTCCCAACTCATAAACACTGCCTTTCAGAGTTTGGTATCACTTAGTACTGTTGTTTTCAAAGTGTGCTCTGAGAATCCTCAGTGTTTTTAAGAAAGTCCTTCACAGCCAACTGCCTTTGAGGAATACTGAGGGACTTGTGAGAGGAAGAGAAGGCCCCAGCATCCCCTGTATATTTTTGACTAGGGAAGCTGAGACCAGTTACATTGGTCTTCTACTTAAGAATTCTTTCAAAGAAATAGTACTTATACCTTAAAAAGTAAAAACAAAAACAACAAAATAACATACTTTTTCTGCTTTACAAAGTTTTTTTAAACTAATGAGCCAGAACCACTGTGCTTTATTTATTTTTAATTTATCTTTATTGTTGAAAATATTACAGATATCCCTCCCCCCCCCCCATTTACACCCTCCACCCCACTCCTGACCCCTCCCCAGGCCTTCACTGAACTATTGTCTGTCCATGGGTTATGCATATATTCATATCAGTTCTTTGGTTAATTTCTCCCTGCCACCACCCCCCCCCCCCAATACATCAGTCTGTTGCATGCTTCCATGTCTCTGGTTCTATTTTGTTCATCAGTTTATTTTGTTCATTAGCTTCCACATTTATGTGAGATCATGTGATACTTGCCTTTCTCTGTCTGGCTTATTTCACTTAGCATAACACTATCCGGAGGGAAATATTCTGTGCTTTATTTAAATAACTCATTTAATTTCATATATTCTCTGGAGACTCAGAAAAAAATATTGGACAGAAATGTCTTTCTTTCATTCTTGTTCTTTTCCACAATATTATGAAATTCATCTTCTCCAGAACTGTCACCACTACTTACAGATGGAAATTCTTTTTGGAGAGAAGGGACAGATAGGATTAAAAAAAAATGTGTTTGGTTTGAAGTTCACTATGGCGGGCTGGAATTCTGAATCAGTAGCACTGCTTTTGCTGCCTGAATTAAGGAAAGGCCTTTACATCTAGAGCCCTTGTCCTCGAGATAGGACTGGCCATGTGTCCAAGAGGTGAAGATGATTTTCAAGTGACATTAGGTATAGGATGTGTGACGGCAAAAAATAAATAAAAAATAAATAGAAAGGGAAAAAAATTACAAGATTCAGAGCAAAATAAATCTTTGAAGAACAAAATGTGAACTCAAGAACAGAGTCAATGAGAAGATGAAGTTTCACGAGCATTTAGCAAAAAGGAAGTTGGCAGCTTGGTAAAAGATGGCTCTAATAAGAAAGAGTTCTGCCATGTGGGTGGGGGAAGCAGTATCTGAGACCTCTTATTAAAGTGTTACAGTTCCAATAAAATTTGGTTTATATGCTTGGCAAGATATCCAAGATTTAAAATTTGAAGAGAAGAACATTGAATGTTATCCAAAACCTCAATTCAAAAATGTTTTAAAAATTACTTGATCTGTAAAGAAAAATCAGATTTTCAGATGTTAACTTTTTTTTATATTTGGCATCTGTTCTTCTCTCAAGTAATAACTCTGAAGAAAACATAATTCTGTGATAAGCACAGCGTGCCAGAGCAAGGCAGAGATAGTCCTTTGAAATTGAGTTTAAATATCCAGAAAGAATTTTCAGTTTTATAAGGATGTAAACCATGCAAAATGGACTTGTCCTTTTCTTTCCAGAAAAGACCCAATTTTATCTGTCCATTTGAGAGGTTTCAGGGTTCTCTTACCAGTTGATCCCTGCATGTCTGTACTGGTTTGTATGGACAATATACGTACATACATAAGTGCATCATGTTATAAAACAATGGCTTGGGACATTTCAAAAAATGATTGAACCCTAGCTGGTTTGACTCAGTGGATAGAGTATTGGCCTGTGAACTGAAGGATATCGGGTTTGATTCCGGTCAAGGGCACCTGCCCAGGTTGTGGGCTTGATCCCCAGTGGGGGTGTGCAGGAGGCAGCCAATCACTCTCTCAGCATTGTTTTTATCTCTCCCTTTCCCTTTCTCTCTGAAATCAATAAAAATATATTTTAAAAAATTAAAACATGTATGCATTGCTGATAATGTAACATTTATGCACTAGAGGCCTGGTGCACAAAATTCATGCACTCTGGATGGGGCGGGGGCGGGGGAGTCCCTCAGCCCAGCCTGCACCCTCTCATAGTCTGGGAGCCCTCAGGGGATGTCTGACTGACAGCGGGGAGCAGGCTTAAGCCGGCAGTCGGACATGATTAGTGCTGCCATGGAGGCGGGAGAGGCTCCTGCTGTGAGCCTGGCTACTTTGCCAGCTGTGAGCCCGGCTTCTGGCTAAGCAGTGCTACCCCTGTGAGAGTGCACTGACCACCAAGGGACAGCTCCTGCGTTGAGCAGGATCAGGCCAAAACCAGCTCTCTAACATCCCCCGAGGGGTCCTGGATAGCAAGAGGGTGCAGGCCAGGCTAAGGGACCCCACTGGTGCACAATCGGGCCTGCGGAGGGACATGGGAGGGCTCCAGGGCATTTCTGGCCCATCTCACTCAGTCCTGATCAGCCAGACCCAAGCAGCAAGCTAAACTACCGGTCTGAGCATTTGCTCCCTGGTGGTCAGTGCACATCATAGCAATTGGCCGACCAGTCAACTGTCTTCCACTGGTGGTCAGTGCACATCATAGCGAGCAGTTGAGCAGCCTTAACATATCATTAGCATATTACACTTTGATTGGTTGAATGGACATTTAGCATATTAGGCTTTTATTATATAGGATTGCTGATAATGTACAAGTTATTGTTGTGGACCATATGGAGATCTCCTAGGATAGTCAGAAATAGTTTTGTATTCTTCTATTCCAAAATGTTCTAGGTCAGTCTTTATATAATAATCTCTCCTAGAAAACCTTTTCCTTCTTCCACCTATCTTCTCTATCCTACTCATTAGAATTTCCTGAAATTTCTGTATTCTATGGAAATACATTCACACGAAAGCACACATTTTCCTTGAGTTCCCATAGAGAAAACCACAATATGTTTGGCACGTCTCCAAGGTGTTTGACTGACAGGCTGGCACTGTCAGCTAGCTGTGCCTCCCAGGCAGTGCTGCACAGAGCGAAAGCATGGCTGTGAACTGATACTATAAAATCATTTTTCTAAGAATGCTTCTTGTGCCATAGGAAGATACATATTGCACTTGAACTGGCCAAATCCTGCCTGTGAAAGTGTTCTTCCTGCAATATTTTCTGTTTGTTTTTGTTAGTGCTGAGAGTGGAGAGGGAATAAAGAAGAACTATGGTTTGTAACAGTATTCTGGGAACCCATCACTTCTCTATGGGTACAGCCCTTAGGCATGTAACTTTCCTCTAAAAGGATAGTTCAAAATGTAATATTTTTACTTTATCATTTTGCAACTAAAAGGTCCTCGGAGCTAAAAAACAGAAAAATCACATCAAATGCTTTATAAATTGCATCTAATTCATCAATTTATTTCATGACCCACCTTGGGATGGGGCTTAAAACTGGAAAAAAAAAGGATTAGTACCAAAGAGAAAATAAATTTTTAATGATCACATTTTTGGTGGTTGTGTTTCACAGCATATATTTTCAATCATCTAGAAAACAAATATGTCAGTAAAGTCCTAGGCTTTTCCTGGAAATCACTTTGCCAATGTCAAGAGCTGATTTGAAAGCACAAATGGTCTTTTTGATAAATCAGTGCTTAGGCAGCATTCCTATTTTCCTAAATATAACTTATGTTATTTCTTTTTTGGGCTAAGACATTAGTGGATTTTTTTTTTAAGTTTTTGTAGGTCAAAGCTCTTTATAAACTATATTGTATAGCATGTAATACATATTTATATTCTCAAATGTATAAAACTTGTTAAAAAAGAATGAAGTAATTTGCATCATTTCAGACAGGTTCATGTTATCCATGCTCCTGAATGGCTTCACAGAATGTTGGTCACACCTTTCTCTGTGTTGTTCCATATTGAGAAATACCGCACTGCCTACACTTAATGTTGATTCTATAGGTATTCTTTCCCAGAATTAGTCACAATCTGGCAGCCAAATTAGGGAGAGTACCTTTTCTAAAGTATCATTCAGACAGTACAGGGAAGGCAGAGTAATAAAATGAGTTGTCAGGATGAAGCAGAGGGTCCTGCATGATCACATTATCTCATTTACTGTGAGCTCTACATTAATAACACCTGTCTTGTTAGCAATTTATCACCAGTGCCTTCCCATCAGCTAGAGCTGGAGCAACACTGGCTACATATATAAATAAATGAATCAAATCTGTTAGGTAGGTATTCTTTAGGGAAAGCACTGTGAGCAATTCAAAGGACATAGATACCATGATTCTTAAATTCAGCCATCAGTTGGCATAAAGACAAGCACAGGATGGAAAAAGGGCTAGTGTTCATTTTGTATTTTCAATAATATGTTCTAGTTGTTTGAGCAAAAACCTTAGAATGGTTTGTGATACCTCTTCCCCCCTCCCCCACCCACTCCTGATTGGTAAACAAATTCTATTGGCTCTAATTTCAAAATATATCCAAAACCTTTTTGTTAGAGTTAACAGTATTACAGATGTCCCCCATTCCTCCTTTTGCCCTCTGCCTCCATCCAACTTCTGCTCCACCCCAGGGGCTTCATCACACTATTGTCTGTGTTCTCGGGCTACACATATATGCATATATGTTCTCTGGTAAATTCCTTCCTGTCTCCCTCCCCACCCTCCCCACTGAGATCTGTCAGCTGTTCCATGCTTCCATGTCTCTGGACCTATCTTGATCATCAGTTTGTTTATTAGATTCCACGTGAGTTCATGTGTATACCCAGAATCTTAACGCAAGATATTCTGCTGGCACTTAATCTGAGCAATCATCCTTTCTTTTCAAGATCATTTCAAGAGCCTTCTGGTTGAGTCGCCTGCTATGACCTTTGCTGCACTCCAGTCTATTCTCACTTAGCAAGTAGAGTGACTCATTCAAAAGGTAAGACAAACCATGTCACTCCAGTGGTTTCCCATTTGACTTGGTGTAAATACCCAAATCCTCCCATGTGGCTTACAATGCCCTCCCTGCTCTGACGCTCTGCTCTCTCCCTCACCCCCTCTCTGCTCACCCTTGTTCACACTGATCCAGCCACGCTGGCCACCATGGTGATCTTCAAGCACTCCAGACACGATTCCACTTTAAGGCTTTATTCTCGTTGCCCATTCCCCCACCCTCCAGACAGGTACCTGATTGTCAAGGAGGTACCTGATTGGCTCACTCCCTCACCTCCCTCTTTCATTCATTGCTCAAATCTCACTTTCTCGCTGGGGGTTATACTATCTACTCTATTTAGTATAGCAAATGGCCTCCCGCACTTCACTCATCCTCCACAATTCTGATACTCTCTACCCTGTCTGTTCTTTAGTTTTTATAGTACTTATCACTCTCAAATATAATATATGATTTGCAATTTTATGTTTATTGCTTATTTTATGATTCCTCCACCAGAAGCTTATCTGTTCCAGAGCAAGGATCTTTCTCTATTTTGTTCTCTAGGTATCCTACCAACCTAGAATAGTACTTGGCACATAGTACACAATGAACAGTTGTTGAATAAATAAATGACAGGTATTTCTCTGTCCCTGTTCACCTCTACTACAGAAGAAAACAAAACACATAAGAGGCAAGGATGTACATGATCAGTATTCTACCATTTTAGGCATTAAAAAATCACCTTGAAATACACAGGAGAAAGTTAATCGGCACATATTTGTTGAGAATTCAATGTGTGTTTTACACATTTATCTAGATTTTGGGTGGATACAGAAGCATTAGATATGGCTCTTACCTCCAAATGACCTCTTAGTCATAATTGGTTAATGAACAAGTTCTATTTGTATTAATTAATGAGTAGAAAATAGATAATACTTTATATAACTTTATGACAGAATTCACAAAGTAGGAATGTTAAAATGTCTACCTGGAGGGCATATTAAAATGTTGATTGCTGAGCTCCATTCCTGAGTTTCTGATTCAGAAGGTCTGGATTGGAGTAGGTAATTTGCATTTATGACAAGTTCCCGGGTGATACTAATGTGGCTCCATCGCACTTTGAGAGGCACTGCTTTATGATAATAGTTCTCAACACTGGCTGCACATTAAAATTATCCAAATTTTTATTAATTAAAAATATGTATTGATGATTTGGCACCAAACACATAGATTTACATTAGTGTGGGGTAGGACATAGTCAATTTGATAATAACATCTATTTACTGAAGAGTGACTGTTCTATTAGTACCCAGAGTTAGAATTTTCATAGAAAACTAATTGAACACAGAAATACTGTTCAAGATGAGCAGCTTATTTGCAATGACCAATGCATTGTATCAGTCAATAGATCTTGTTTCCTTCTAGCATAATTTTTGGACTTTAATTTGAAGAAGTAAACTAGAGCATTATCTTCTTTTCAGTTTCCACCAGTACTCTAATTTGTAGTGGACATGATTAGAAAGGAAAATGCAAACCTACCAATTTAGATACAATCCCTTTGGGATTCAATGGTCTTTTGAGCAAATGTGTTTTTTTTCTTTCTTTTTTTAATTAGTAATTCCACATTGACTTTTTAAAATCCTCATCTGAAGATATTTTTTCCATTGATTTTCAGAGAGTGGAAATGGGGGGTGGCGGAGAGGAAGAGGAGAAACATCAATGTGAGAGAGACACAGTGATTGGTTGCCTCCCACACCTGACAGGGGATAAACCTGTAACCCAGGTATGTGTCCTGGACTGGGAATCGAATTGGAGACCCTTCCGTGCTCAGGCCGATGTTCTAACCATTCCACTAGCCAGGGCTCCCTTTTGTTTTTCTACACCCCTCAGCCTATTATTTTCAAATTCTTCCAAATTTATTTACTTTAAAGGAATATATTTCATCCACTCATTAGGAAGGATGAGGACTGGAAAGCCTACTGTGACCACTTTTCAGATGTTATTCTTTCTGTTGCAACCCAAAGACTGTCACCGTTCAAAACTGATATAACCCTAACATGTCTGCAGTCACTGGCTCTCAGAGGACTTGCTGACCCAGGTACCCACAAAGACTACAGGAGGATCTCACTACAAATCTGCATTACACTGGCACACTGTTTATTTAATGTGAACTGCTCTGTCAATGTGACTGAGTCATGCCGGGCTTTTAGCCTAAACAGCATGCTCTGCTATAATCAGAACTTGCCCAAGAATATGTAGGGCCCGTTGTGATCTTTCAAGAGGAACTTTTGTCTGAGGTTCTTTTAATACAAGAACCATCTGGAACACTTCAGTCTAAGACAAAGGTTCTAATAAAATGGATCCTAAAAGAGAAAACAAATCTATATTCCATTTTCTCAAGATGCTCCTTAGCCCCTATACATGCCATTATTTTTATTTTTACTATTACATCTTTATTTTACACACAAGGAAACTAAGATACAGAGAGACTAAATTGCCTGCCTAACATTCAGCTAATAAGTAGTTGAACAGAGATAGAACCTCAGATGATACGACACGAGTGTTCACTCTTAAACAATATACCATATATTGCTTTTAATTCAAAGTCAATGATGCACTTACAGGGTATATTATTGAGTCATGTTTGTGTGAGAGCCAGATCGATTAACAGGGAAGTGGGAGGAGACCAATGAGAATGAGAGAAGAAGAGTCTCTTGAACAAGAGCAGGAGGCTTGGAGAAGGGACTCAGCTGGGCAGGTGAGTGCTCTGTGCAATTTGTCTGCAACCACAGCCACTACCAGCCATGTATTCTTGAATAGTCTTCTGGGACACAGAGAGTCAGTTCAAGAAGACTTGCATTGAGCACTTACTCTTCTATGTATTGGGGATGCCAAAAGTAGAATGAGAGTAAAATTTTCAACATACCCACAATCTAGTGAATGTGTTTGCAGTGTGAGAGTCCCCCAGAAGGCCGGCTAATTGTCTCTATGCTCTAGAGCAGGGGTCCTCAAACCATGGCCCACGGGCCACATGCAAATACAAATATTGTATTTGTTCCCATTTTGTTTTGTCTTTTTTACTTCAAAATAAGATATGTGCAGTGTGCATAGGAATTTGTTCATAGGTTTGTTTTTAACTATAGTCCAGCCCTCCAACGTTCTGAGGGACAGTGAACTGGCCCCCTGTTTAAAAAGTTTGAGGACCCCTTCTCTAGAGCCTGCGCCCTGGCAGGCATAGGGCGTGTGTTTGGTGAGTCTTCATATGAGAGAAGGGCTCTGCTGACATCTGTTCTGGAATAGATCCTCCCCAGCCCTGTCCTTAGCCTAGAGAAGCACCACATTTCCAAATACCCACACTTACTTTTTCACCCACATTCCGGCTATTACCTCAGTATACCAAGGACATTTCAGAATAAAAACTAGGGGTGGCCTCTGTCATATCCTTTACACAGGGCAATGGGCCTATTAAAATAGTATCCATTTGTATTACTAAGTGTGACCATTCAAGGCATTACTTTTCTAAGAATGAAATCTACTCTACATTTTCAAAATATCAATGCCATATAGTCAGGAAAGATCTGGCATACATATATATATATATATATATATATATATATATATATATATATATATATATATATATATATATATATATTTATCTTTAAAGGAACTTTGCTTTTTGTGCTGGAATATTTTCTTTAACAGCACAAGGAAATAGAATAAGTTTTTCATTTCATATATGCATTCATCCTCCTAGTCAAGCATACCATGTGGAAAGCATTGCTTTAATACTAAATTTAATTAAATTTCTCCCATTCTTTTTATTTCTACTTACACAGAATATACTTCTATGGTTTTTCTACTCTTCTCATTGGAAATACATGAAATAAATGTAATAACTCTTGAACATGAAAATTCTCCGAATATTTGATGGCAGCTATTTTGTTCCTACCTCTTGGTATTCTTTACTCCAGACTAAACATCTCAGATTCCTTTAACTGTTTTCATATGTTAGAAAAATCAACAACCTTCACCAACTCACCACTTGGTCTTAGATCAGAGATTCTTAAGCTGAATCAGAGATTCTAAGGAATTTATAGCTGGATTTCAAAGACTGCTATAAACTTTCTGAAATTATATATATATATCCGCGCACCTTTTCCTGGGGAGATATCTGTAGCTTCTTTTAGATTCCCAATGGGATATTATCTGTGATCTCCTGAAGATCAATTATCACTCATAGAAAAGTTATCCAATTTGTCACTGTTCATCTAAATTGTGGTTCCTAAACTTGCACATAATTCTGCTGTTGTACAACCGAGAACGCACAGAGGAGGTGGTATTTCTCTTAGTCAAGACACCATTTTTCTACTAATGCATTTTTCTACTAGCCACTTCTAATTATCATCTGATATTTTTAGTTAAGACTAAATTTATTTATAAATAAAACAACTAAGTCTCTTACGACCATACTTATGAACATGCACACATGAACACAATCACCATATTCATTATCAAGCCCATTTCCACTGCTACTTTTATATATCTTTTAGTGTGGAATCCACATTGTACATTTTTACCTGTCAAACTTCATCTGTTGACTTAATCTATCATAGTCATAAACATTTTCTTGCATGCTATTTCTTACATTAATTAATATTTTGGGTTTGTTGTCATTTATAAATTTGATAACCATGTCTTCTCTCTCTTCTTCAAAGTTATTAATAATGCTGTTGTCAGCTCAATATCAGCCCTTAAAAGACCTTCCCTCATGTTGCTATGAATCCATTATACGACACTCTTTGGAGTATATCAGTGCAGTGCATTGCTGTGTCATACAATGTGTATCTCCCCAATGTTTTAGAAGATATGCCATGAAAGATTTTGGTAGTGCCCAAATAAAATTAAGGATTTACTTTATCAACAGCATGCAATTTGCTAATCCTGTCACCACAAAAAATAAGGTTAGTTTGGACAAAATGATACTTACCACAGTATAAGCAATTAGCATACAGTTATTGATTTTTCCTGTCTAATTTTTAATTGGTAATTGTAGCATATCACCAATTTAAAATAATATTTGAAAAGAGATAATCAATGCATAATAATATATTCCATAATAAGTGCATGCTTTAAAATGTTAGGATAGTTTATAGTGTAAGAATTTTATCTTTTAAAGTGGATTTTTCTACAGAAATCGGCTTTTCAAGCAACAAATATGCTCTATGATATATAAACAAGCATTTTAAGAAGAATGAGAAAAATCGACTCACTTTGGTACAATGAGAGCTTGTTGTCGGTCTTTCAGTGGGAGGGTGAAGATTCTAACAAAACACTGCAACACATAATCCTTATATAAATACTGGATATTGAATTACTTATACAAAACTAAGCACCATCATTTTATGGTATTTTTTCAAAAATGAATATTTTTCTTTTGTGAATAGGTGAATGAATGGAATAAAAAATGTAGAGAAAAAAGTACTTATGTATTATTGACCAAATCAAGTGTTTTATTTGAATACCACAGACAGTAGGAAAAATAACATTTATAAATAGCTAAGAGTGATCATGTGCATAAATTATAGATTCCTTATTATTTTAAATAATATATAATTTATGAGATATGGATTTACTCTGTGAACAACTGATTTATCTATACATGTTAAAACATTTCTAGAATTTAAAATGGTAATTTAAGAGAGTATAGTTTAAATTTTAGGCTGTAATGCAAGTAAAATAAGGATAAATAATTCAATAAATAAGAGAAAGTATGAAGTAAAATGGAACACAATAGGAAAATGGCTTTTATTTATTTCAAAATCAACATGTTGCATTGATAAAATTTATCCCCACTTTAGAAATATAAAAGCACACAGAAACAAAACTTTTAGGAATAAATTTTTGAGGTTTGTAAAACATGTTATAATAAAAAAAGACTAATTGTTGCAGAAAACACAAACTACCTCAAGAATGACCCTAGTCTTGCATAATATAAGATCGTATTTGCTGAGATACAAACCATGCTAGTACTTAAGAATCAAACGTCATCATCCAGATCCCTAGCAAAGGAAACAGCTATAGGTATTTAGAATATAATAAGTTAATTACTATAATGTACTTCACAAGTTTTAGTTTGGGAAATTATTTGAATTGTTGGGAAGAGCTAAAAGCATGTTTTTAGATCTAATGATGTATAAAGATCTACTGAACAAAAGAAACTTTTGAACCTGAAATTAGAGTTCTCACCTGCATCAACTCAAATACTCTTCATAATTGCCTTCTCAAATCATGTCCATCAATATGTGACTGTCTGCTTGCATGATCCCAAACACATGTGTCCTGTTCACTTGAAGAATGACTAAACTACCTATTAACATCAAATCCCCTTCTTCCTACACTTTTGCCCACAAATATCAGAGGTGATTCCTGTTTATCTGCCATTGAGTCCTGACATCCAATTAAGGATGGAAGAGAGTGGTTCTCTGTGGCTTTTGAATTCTGAACTCAGTGGTTTACTTATCTACACTAATAAAAGAGAAAAATGGTAATTGGCGTACGATGATACCCTTTTCATTGGCTAATCAGGGCTATATGCAAATTAACTGCCAACTATGATTGGCAGTTAACTGCCAACTAAGATTGGCAGTTAACTGCCAACAAGATGGCAGTTAATTTGCATATGTAGGCACAATGCAGGGAGGCAAAAGGGAAAGCAGGAAGAAGCCCCCTGCCACTGACAGTGATCGGAAACCCAGGGGGGAGCTAAGAGCTGGGGGGCAGGGCAAAGGCGGCCCTGGGGCCGCCTTTGCCCTGCCCCCCAGCCATGATCAGAGAATCAGGCGCCTTTGCCGCCCTGGCCAGTGATAGCAGGAAGTAGGGGTGGAGCCAGCAATGGGAGCTGGACACGGTCGAAGCTGGCAGTCCCGGGAGCTAGGGGTCCCTTGCCTGGGCCTAAAGCGGAGCCCATGATCGCGGGGCTGCTGCAGCTGCGGGTCCCCGCTGCCCGAGCCGGACGCCTCAGCCAGAGGCATTAGGCCTGGGCAGGGGCGGAGCCTGAAACCGCGGGGAGCTGGGGGTCCCCTGCCCAGGCCTGACACCTCTGCCGGAGGCCTCAGTCCTGGTCAAGGGGCTGATCCAGTGATTGGTGATCGGAGGGTGATGAGGGTCAACTCCTCTGGCCGAGGCATCAGGCCTGGGCGGGGGGCTGAGCCGGGGATTGGGGGGATATGATGGTCCCCTTGCCCAGGCCTGAAGCCTGGGTCAGAGGCGTCAGGCTTGGGCGGGGGGTGGAGCAAGCGATCAGAGGGAGATGGGGGTCCCCTGCCCAGGCATGATTCCTGGGCCAGAGGCCTCAGGCCTGGGCGGGGGCCAGAGCCAGTTATCGGGGGGAAATGGGGGTCCCCTGTCCAAGCCTGACACCTCTGGCAGAGGCTTCAGGCCTGGGCAAGGGGCCGATCAGGTGATCAGAGGGTGATGGGGGTCTACGCCTCTGTCAGAGGCGTCAGGCCTGGGCAAGGGGCCGATCCTGAGATTGGAGGGTGATGGAGGTCAACGCCTGAGGGCTCCCAGTATGTGAGAGGGGGCAGGCTGGGCTGAGGGACACTCCCCCCCCCACACACACCCAGTGCAGGAATTTCGTGCACCGGGCCCCTAGTCCATTATAATTAAAATGTAAAGGAAAAGAAATAACATATCATCTTACCCTATGAAAGGCAGGATCTTCCACTTTTAGTTAACCACTATTCCTCTCCTTTGGAGATGAGAGGTGACAAATGGACTATGGTAGGAATACTTGAATAACCTGTGTAGAGAGAATGAGATGCTTAGACTGCCCATTACCAGTAGCATACTCATATAAATAACTAGAGGCCCAGTGCACGAAATTTGTGCATAGGGGTGTGTGTCCCTCAGCCCAGCCTGCACCCTCTCCAATCTGGGACCCCACTGGGATCAGGCCTAAACGGGCAGTCGGACATCCCTCTCACAATCCAGGACAGCTGGCTCCTAACTGCTCACCTGCCTGCCTGCCTGATTGCCCCTAACCGCTTCTGCCTGCCAGCCTGAACACCCCCTAACCACTCCCCTGCCAGCCTAATCGATGCCTAACTGCCCTTCTGCAGGCTTGGTCACCCCCAACTGCCCTCCCCTATGGCCCAATGGACCCCAACTGCCCTCCCCTGCAGGCCTGGTCCCCTCCAACTTCCCTCCCCTGCAGGCCTGGTCACACCCAACTGCCCACCTCTGCAGGGCTGGTCCCCCCAAACTTCCCTCCCCTGCAAGCCTGGGTCCCCCAACTGTCCTCCCCTGCAGGCCTGGTCATCCCCAACTGCCCTCTCCTGCCGGCCATCTTGTGTCCACATGGGGGCGGCCATCTTGTGTGTTGGAGTGATGGTCAATTTGCATATTACCTCTTTCTTACATAGGATTAGTTCTGTAAATACTTGGCCTACTACTTAGTAAAAAAGAATTAATTAATGTTATACTCAACAGTATAGAAGTCCTTGTCTTTTTAGATGGTTGGGGAAATCATGATTTAGAATGGAGAAACAGTGTATAGTATATCTTATACCATTTGACAAGAAATTAATAGTAATATTTTTGTTACATAAGTATAATTTTCTAAACATTGTAATAAAATTTTAATTTATAGTAAATTTTTTAGTTAGGTATGTAATTATTTATATGTGGGGGATACAGATGATGAACAAAACAGCAAGAAGATTCAGATTGCTACTGAAGAACCCTATAATGTATAGGACGTCTCTTTCTGCCACCCAGTCCCTTTTGGCTTTCACAGAGAGAAAAAGAAGGACAGAAGGAAGACAACATACAACAGTATGCTGACATTGTTGGATGAATATTTTATTCAAAAAGATGTTATGCTTGGCCCCTTTATTTTGCTTTCCCAGAAAGAGGAATCATTTCTTTTCTTCTAAAATTTAAGTTTTCAAGAATCCATAGTATTTCCTGGAATTAAACTGAAGTTTAATCAAGCCATAATTTTCATACACCACATGACGCATGTGTGTGTTTTTGGTGATGACTATCTCCCACAAATGACATAGAATTACTATATATACATGATGTATCAGTCATGCTCATATCAAAATGGAACCTCTGCCTGAAACACACATACTACCTTCCTAAAAATAATTGCCTAGGAAGCACATTCCTTCAAATGTTTAAAATCCTGTGGGAATATACTCAAACTTCAAATTTCTTGTTCAGTTACATTTGTGCTATAATAAGGGAAGTGGGGAATTGGAAAGATATGTCTGTTTGTTTGTTTTATGTGAAAACACACTAATGCATTCCTACCATAAAAGTGGTGGAAAGAATTTTGTGTATTTGTGATTCATTAAAGAAAGAGGTCCTATGTTAGTGCTTAAAATAAAGATATGATTACTCTTTAATAATGAAACAATACAGATGGACTATTAATAATTTCCCTTCATAATTTAAAGATTTCAGAATATATGCAGAGTATCCAATGTACATTAACCTTTAGGTCAGAATTATCGTGTAACTATTCATGATAACTATAATCTTGGGATATAATAATATGGAATTTCTATTTCCCACAATCAGGCCCATGGAAACCAAAATCTTTGTGGGATTCCCAATTACCCCACTGTTGGAAGGTCAAGAATGACAAACCATATAAACATCTAAGAAATGAGGTTGGAGAACATGGAAATCATTATGATCACTTTTGAAGTTTGTCTCATTTATTCAGAATGTTAAACAATATACTAATAAGCCATGGATTCTGAACCATCTTCTCCCATTATAATATTCAGATGAAAAATATTCAAACATAAGCAAAGTAGACTTTTTATATAGGGTTTTGGAAACATTAATAATATGATATTTTTACTTAAGTAGAATTATTAATATTAAAATAACTAAATATTTGCATTTTATTGACTAGATACTTAGTCTCTTAAATTGTTTTTTTTTCTGGATCGCATTACCGGTCATTTTAACAAACTTAATCTCAGGATAGATTTTGAAATCATATGAACATTCCACCAGTTAATTGAGCTACTCCCTGAATTATCAGCATCTTTTGATTAGAAATCAATATATTTGAACAAGGTGGAAAATGTTAGATAGTGAAATCTATTGTCACTGCTTTTCCCTCTACTTTTAGCACCAATTTTTAGAGTTTGTTTTAGCTTCAAGAGGGATATCAGGATAAAAATGGGGTTGAGAAAATCTCTCATTCTGAATAAAGTTAAATAATCCCTGTCTCTTTTTTGTTGTTGTTAATTTCACAGTCATCATGCCAGCATGAGTAAAAAGGCTCTCTCAAATCATCTCTCTGTATAACTTTTCAAAAACAAAGAAAATAGTGAAATAGATTAAATATCTCAAGTAATTTGTCATCAAATATTAAAAATTAAATTTAAAAAGTCCATCTAGGATACTGTTTTTCTTCCTGAATTTAACTACAGTTTTTGTGAGAGTAGTTCTCCCACTCTTCTTTTTTTAAAAAATTGATTTTAGAGAGATAGAGAGAGAGGGAGAGGGAGAGGGGGGGGGGAGGGGAGAGAGAGAGAGAGAGAGAGAGAGAGAGAGAGAGAGAGAGAGAGAGAGAGAGAGAAATGTAGATCAGTTGCCTCCTACAGGTGCCCCAAGGACCTGGGATCAAAGCTGCAACCTGGTATGTGCCCTAATGGGGAATTGAACCCGCCATCTTTTAATGTATGGTAGGACCCTCCAACCACCCGAGCCACATCAGCCAGGGTTCTCACTCTTTTTTATTGAAAATGGATGATTCCAATTTTGGCAGTTAAATTAGCTTTCTTTTTCTTTTTTTCAGCTAGTCTAACCATTTCACCTTAAAAACTGTTTCTATGGGAAAAAAATGCTTTCCATCTCCCAAATAACCAACTCTGAACAAATATGTGCCTCATTTTAAATGGACAACTTGTTACATTAAAAGTCTGTCTTCTTTGGACCTGAAACCAAGAAACTAGTCTAACAGAAAATCAGAGGCAAAAAAAAGTCTGTCTTTTAGTGACATGCTGGTGTCATTATTAACAGTAATAATAAGTTCTGCATTCCACTTTCCATTACTTGTAGGTTTACATACAGATCTTAGAAGACACTATAGAGATAATCCATTCTAATAGTTACCAGCATTTAAAAACATATTTCTACATCAATTTCCTTTTTAAAAATCCACTAAATCCAGTACATAAATACAAAATAGTATATTTCTTATTGAAAGATGGTGAAGTTGGCAGTGAGGGATGGTTTGATAGACATCTACTTAATCACTCTCTGCTTCTATCCCTAGGGCCTTTGATATATATACATTTAAGCTCTTATTTAAAATGTCAGATCTAGTCTACCCACTTCATTTGAAGATATAAGACAGATTCAGAATGGAGAAATAACTTGCAGAAGTCAACACATGGGTCAGTGGAAATAAAGATGTGAGTCTCAGCTCCTGAATCATGAAGCTATCTTGCTTGGATAGTGTTGGCTTATACACTATTTAAACAGTTAAGTGAAAAAAGTGAAGTTCCAGTGTGGCTTATTTATGTCTAACATGTGATAAGTCTTTTCCCTGTTCTCCTTCTGAAAAATTGGCAAACATTGATATTAGGGAAATTTCCGTGTGTAAAATAACTGGCCACATAAAAGGTATCATTGCATATTTTCATTTTAAGTCCTAAATAGTTTTGAATAGCCATAAAATAACCTTCTCTACATCCATCATTACAAGGATTCACTTTGGAAAAACTCTACTAAAAATCAAAGGAATGCCATCTTTGTGTTGCCTGTAGGAAAGAAGTATTCCAAGATTCCAAGGCTCACTGTCTAGTTGGTTGTTGGGTAGGCGCAAAAGGGGAAGCAAGACAAGGCAGATGGTCTGATTGATGCTTCTCTCTCTCAGAGGGAAGGTAGGGGAGGGTGGGGGTAATGGGGAGAGATCAACCAAAGGACTTGCATGCATGCATATAACCAATGGACACGACAACAGGGGGGTGAGGGCATGAGTGGGGGAGGTGGTGGGGGCAATGGGGGGATAAGGACACATATGTAATACCTTAATCAATAAAGAAATTTAAAAAAAAGATAAGGCAGAGCTTCTAATTCTAATGCTTTTTGTTTTTCATTACAAATTTTGGATTTTGCTCATAGATATTCTTGTTTTGCTATTGTTGTTCCTGTTTTGGGAGGTTGGATGAATTCCCAGCTGGCTGGCTTGCTTCCATTGGAGGTATGTGCTTTGTCTTCCAGGTTTATTAAAATTGAGAGGAATGAAAAAATGATCAGGAAATGCCTTTATACTGGTTTAGCATTAGCCGTAACAAATGGACTAAAAGGATTTTATCAATGTTCACTTTTCTCATTATGTACCCTAGTTGCTAAGGAGAACATACTTGTATTTAACATAACCAACAGGAAAATTATCAGGAATTTCTTTTAAAAATCCAGTTTTCCAAAAAAAGTTTATGTTGATGTTTCCAGCTCTTCAAAAATTATGCCATACATATCAGTAACCCCAATTTGTGGATTGCTTATGTTCTAACACATATGATGAATTGTAATTTACAAACAAATGAGTTTTCTTTCTTTTTTTAATATTGGGAGATTTAATATAAAAATCCCAATTTCTGGCTTCCATTGAAAATCAGAAGATTGAGCAACTCTCTACCCACCTTTCCATGGTACCACAGCCGGCAGAACTAAGCAGCAGCTGCTCTCTTGAAATGGGGTGATCTCTGTCCACCACAGTCCACTGAGCCCACGCTCCACATATTTACACAGCAGCCTTGCAGCTACCTGTCTTTAAACCACCAGGGAAGTCCTCTCTTCTCTTTTCCACAGATGGGGAATCTGCGGCCAGAAAGGGAGCTGCACTTTTTGCAGATCACACAGGACACAGGAAGACTCAGCCAGAGCAGGGACCCAGGTTTTCAGATTTCCAGTCCTGGGTTAAAAACCAGCCCTGACCCACCAAAGCACTCACTCTGTGCTTGGCAGATGACCAGCCACTCAGACCTCACTCCGGTGCCCCCATCTGGAGACTCTCTGGATGGCGTTAGGGATGGAATTCATTGGACATGTGGCTGTCCAAGCCTTGGGCTGGCAGCACTGCAGCCTTGGGTGCGGGACCCAGGCACTGAGTTTGAGGAGGTCCAGAGGTCAGGGCTGTTGGGAGCCAGGCCACAGTCGGCGGGTAAGAGAGCTGAAAAAGAGGGTCTGCTTGCTGGATCTGGAGAGCATGGCCAGGCACTGCTTGCTCTTCCTGCTCTAGCCAGCTTTGCCGCTGTTTGAAAGCCTCCAACAGGTCATCCTCCAGGCACAGTACAGTCTGGACATCCTCCACACCATTCAATGCAATAGTCTTGAGGATGGCAGACGAGTCCAATAAGACCCAGCCATCAGAGTTGCTGTCCCAGGGCCGCAGTGCAACACCACTGTAGGGCTGTAGGTGGAAAGCTTCCTTCTTGCAGTCCACAACTACCACCCGGCTGGGTCCCGATTCAGGCAGGGCAGGTCCTTAACATGGTGCCCATCCATGCATTGCGTAGCATCTCAGAAAAGGTGGCAGATGAAGCCATGGGGTTCCACACTGCCCATGGGTGGAAATGCAGTCGCGCCAGCCTCTGACATAAGGACGACAATTTCATACAAAGGGGCAAGCTGTTGGAATAAGGTCTCGATGCCTGGAAGCTTCTTAACCTTCATCCAGTGGCTGGGGACCACTCAGGGTGCAGGAGGACACCAGTGAGCTCTGAGACCAGCGTGTAGGGCACTCCCGGAGAAGTGGGGCCTGGTGGGCTTGATGACTAGATATATATATTAGAGGCGCAGTGCACGGATTCGTGCACTGGTGGGGTCCCTCAGCATGGCCTGCAGGGATAAGGCTGAAACTGGCAGTCCAATGCTGGCTGCCACTCCCACTCATCCCGGCCCTGCTGCGCCTGCCGGGGGCTCACGCTCAGCCAGTCCTGATTGGGAGAGGCTTGCGCAGCCATAGCAGTGCTTGCCAGCCATGAGCCCTGTGTCTGGCACCTTTTGGTCAGCTGAGCAGAGCTCCCAATGTGGGAGCACACTGACTGCCAGGGAGCAGCTCCTGCATTGAGCATCTAGTCACTATGACATGCACTGACCACCAGGGGGCAGACACTTAATGCAGGAGCTGCTGAGCTGCGGTGACTTGGCAGTTGTGGTTTTCAGATAACGCACCTAGAACCAGAGAGGAAGGAGACCAATTCTGGGGAGTGTGTCACCCGAGAACCACCTTCTCGCAATCCAGGACCCCTCGGGGGATGTTGGAGAGCCAGTTTCAGCCCGATCCCCACAGGCCAGGCTGAGGGACCCCACCGGTGCATGAATCCCTGCACTGGGCCTCTAGTCTGTCCATAATCGGAAACATTTGTATGTCCTGTGCAACTGCTTTTCTGAATTGGATCACTGTGGAATTCATGGGGAATCTTGGCACCAGTTTCACCCACAGAGTTGTTTCTGAAGATATAGACAACACACACTTCCACCACCCCGAGCAAGCCAGAGTACGACTTTTTGGCATAGCTGGGACCCTCCGTGTCCCGCTGCTGCTATGACCCCTGGGCCTGGGCCTTAGTGCTGGGGTGGCTCCCAATCCTGGTCTGAGTCCCAGGGAGGAGGGGGCGTGAGTCACCAGCCTCTTGCGCAACCCATAGGCACTGAGCGCGAGCCCACTGCACATGCGCAGGGCCAGCTCCCCTTGCGAAGGCCGCCATCTTGCACAGGGCCAGGTTGTGGAGGCTGCCATTTGGCCATAAATGAGTTTTGTTTGTGTCTGAAGTCATAGCTATTTAACAAGGCAATCCAACAAGTCTTGCTGCTTTATCATGTCACTAAAAACATTGGATATTTACAGTGAATGACTAGAGTTAATATCATGACTTAAAAGGATGTTTCTACGTTAAATTTTAATGACATCATTTTTTACAGGAATATCATTAGCAGATAGAGAATTATAATATAATTTTCAATATTTCCAAAGTGATATTTAGCTTTTTCTCAAACTTGAGTAATTAAAAAATATATTCAAATAAAAATGACTTTTAGCTCTTCTCATTATCACATTTAACCTGTATGGCATATAAACTGTGTGTATATGACACAAGGCTCTTATACATGTTATATGTCTATAAGAAAAGCTATAAAGCCAAAAAGTAAAATTAAAACTCTGAAAGAGATTTTTTTCCTTCTCATTACATGAACATGGGAAGCACTGCTGAGTTGAAATATAAAAAATATACTGTATCTGCTTTGTGGAGATTTAATAATATATTTTTCTTTTTTTTTTCTGAGTTCTACAAATCTTTAGTTGGTTGATGTAAATTAATATGCACTTAGTGGGACTGTATAATCCATATATATATATATATATATATGTATATATATATATATATATGCCTAAGCGACCATTATGACCAAATGACTGAACAACCGGTCGACCAGTCACTATGATGTGCACTGACCACCAGGGGGCAGATGCTCAATGCAGGAGCTGCCCCCTGGTGGTCATTGTACTCCTGACAGCCAACCTCCTGCAGCTGGCCAACCTCCCATGGTTCCTCCCCCCGGCCAGCCGGCCCCAATCAGCCGGGATCACCAAGCCAAGAGTCCCCACCCATGTAGTAATTCGTGCACCGGGCCTCTAGTTTACATATAAAACCTACATCTCCTCTTTTCTGGTCATAGCACAATGATTAAAGTACCATAGCACTACTATGTAGCACCAAAGGATTATACACACAAACGGACATATATTTGAATAGTACTCATCAGTGCATAGTAAGAAAGCTGTCACTTGTGTAAAATTGCTTAAATCATTCTTTTTAAAGTTTTTGTTGTGATTGAGTAAACAGAATTTAAAAATTATTGTGGAAACTTATAAAATCCTAAGAGTACATGTTGGCTCCTCTACGGATTGACGCAGTCTAGTCTAATGTTCTGAAATCCTGAATTCCTATGATTTTTTAATAACTTTATTGTGATATAACTTACATCCAACACTCAACACCCATTTAAAGAGTGTTTTTCAATAAGTATCGACCGATGTATATGCCTGAGAAACCACCACCACAAGATGCAAACGTTTCTATTAACTGCAACTGCAAGGTTTTCTGTCATGCCCCTTGGCAGTCCATCTCTCCCACTCACCCCATGTCCTAGACAACTATTGATCTGCTTCCTATCATTGTGGATTAGTTTACATTTTCTAGCATTTTATACAAGTGGAATAATTCAAGATGGACTATTTCACGTCTGACTCCTTTCACTAAGAATACTGCTTTTTGTTTACTCTCTGTTGTCATGTATGTCATAAATTTGTTTCTCTTTGCTGTATAGTTTGAATCTCTGTGATTGATCTCTACTGTGTATCTAATAGCAGTAGAGCTTGAGAATCTTTATTTTTGATGAATGGTTCATTGGCAAATAACCTAGAGACACACGGTTCTGAGGCTGTTAACAGACCATTAACTGCAGTGTTAACAGAGACAGGCCCACAGAAACCGTTCATTTTGATCTTGCTAAGTCATCAGATGACATGGGGGATTTTTTTCTACATGAATTCTGCCTTTGAGACAGCACTTCCTTTTTGTTATTATAGATGGCTTTCTTACAATTCAGACTATGATCAGAATGGTGAACAGTTTTCTTCACAGTTGAGGAAGAAGAAATAAACTCTCACCAGGAATATTTTTCTCTTTGTTATTGATCAATTAAGGTCTCTGATAGTGAGATCTCTCAGATGAAGATGCACACATTTGTTCCAAACTGGAGGTTAAAACCCTAATCTCACTGTATAGATGCAGTCCTCACTTATATGGTAGTGCAGTACTGCATAATGACTGTGAAACCTGAATCTATACAAAATCATCCCAATAATTGGCTAGAAAAAAATTATTATTGCTCCATTTCTTTAAAATCTTTGTCAAAACATTCAAAGCTCTTTACTGTCAGTTACAAATGTGTAAGAAAATGAAAACACAGTAAAATCAATATTTATTTAGTACACTGCGATTTATAATGCTAGAACCATCGAGAATTAAGGTGTGTGTTTTTTTCTTGGTAATAAACTTAAGATAGCTTAAACAGTGCTTGCCTCATTCTTCTCATTGTGTAACTTAACATATGAAGCTAGCACCTTTTCTATGCTTTAGCAAATGGTCATACTTCTAAGTTTAGATTAGCTTCCAACATTTTAGTCTTTGTGCTTTCAATGTTGTGAAACACCTTTTCAAGTTTTTTGAATGTGGAGTATTTTACTAGCATTACATGCTCTGGGATATGTCAGTTCATGAACTGAATAACAGAGGAGCAGTGACCATTCATGGACAGACTTGAAGGAAGTGACATAATTGGTCATCGATCAGGTGGCACTTCTATTATTTATATAGTGATCTGTGGGCCAAAGGGGTAGTAGTAAAGTTTGTACTTTACACATTTACTCACAGTTAATGTATTGTAATTAAAATTTGAACTGTGTTTCTGGGGAGTGATGTAATTTAACTAAAACACAGAACTAAACTGCATGCATGTTGGAGCTGTGCAAAACAAGGACTGCCTCTGTGTATGTATATGTGTGTATATGTGCATTAAATTTTTCCTATAGTTAGGTAATAACCAAAATTAAGACATAATCTCTCTGCATTTGATAAACAATTCAGTATTGGACAGTCGCCTTATTAAAACCAATACATACACTCTGTATTAAGTAAATGTTTGTCAAGTTGAGTTAGTTTGCATTTTCTGCTTTAAGTTCAAATAAGTATTCTTGAGATTGTCCTATACAGATTTAAGTAAAAATTCAACTCAAGATTAATAAAACAAACAAGATATTAAAATGCTGAACAAAGCACTCACTTTGCAATTAATTCAATTCACAGCCAGGCTCAAAGGTAGTGCTTTTCCAACTAAGGTCATGCTAATGGTTGGATTAGTGACATAAAGCATGTGGAATGATCAGACAAGATACTTTTCAAATAGTTATTTGAGTATTTCTATATTGTAGTTCATATTATATAAATATTATAATGAATCATATATATATATACATATTTGTTTATATACATATATATATATATATATATATATATATATATATATATATATATATATATGCCTAATGTCTAAGTGATCATTACAACCGAACAAATAACCAAACAGAACAAACAACCAAGCAGGCTGCATGGGGCGACCAGGCCAGCAGGGGGGTTAGTGAGGGGCGACCAAACAACTGAGCAACAGGCTGCAAATGTGGCAGCGCCCACAGCCAATAAGGAGGGAATATGCTAATTGACTGCCACACCCTCAAAGATGGTGGCACCCACAGCCACAAGATGGCTGGCATGGGAGTGCAGTTAGGGGCAACCAGGCTGGCAGGGGAGGGTAGTTAGGGTTGACCAGGTAGGCAGGGGAGGGCAGTTGGGGGCAATCAGGGTGGCTGGGGAGCAGTCAGGGGGTGATCAGGCTGGCAGGCAGAAGCGGTTAGGGGCAATCAGGCAGGCAGGCAGGCAAGTGGTTGGGAGCCAGCAGTCCTGGATTATGAGAGGGATGTCCGACTGCCAGTTTAGGACATCCCCTGAGGGGTCCCAGATTGGAGAGGGTGCAGGCTGAGCTGAGGGATAACAGCCCCCCCCACCCCCGTGCAATGAATTTCGTGCACCAGGCCTCTAGTATTTATATATTATGAACTGTTTCAAGCATTCTTGCTTTTTTGATACAAATCGCAGGTTATTCAAATTCACAACAGCTTTCGTTCAGATGATTTTTTTAAAAGAAGAAAACAATTCAGTTCTATGGGAATGAAAAAGGGTCAGGGAGACTCCTATTTTCACATCCCCAAATTCTTATTAGTTTTTGAAGCCCATTAACAAATTTTTTACTCATCAACCAGTCTGTAGTAAATATGCCCAAATAGCTAAAACTAAATGCAGTTTTAGTAGAATATGATGAAAATTATTTTGTATAATTCTACAGTGGTTCCAGACTTTTGTATTTTTCTTTCTTATAATTTTCTATATTCATCCTATATAAATACGACAGAGGGACTTATAAGATCATTCTCTTATAAGATTGTAAGAGATCATTCCAAAATTATGTTAAATAGAGAAATTAAAATAAATACAAACAAAAATTGGACTTTGATTCACTTCTATTTCTAATACTCCATGGGTAGGAAGTCAAAATAGAGAGGAAGGCATTTATTAAATATTAATATTCTCAAGACAGTGGTCTTCCTTCTATATTTACTTTCAAATTCTGCTCTAAAGGAAATGTACTACTTTCTCCCAGCAGTCAGTCATCTTATGTCCTCTCTCTAGAGCTGTATTCTCTTTTATTTCCAACAATTTTGATTATTTCTCCCCTTCCTTATATAAGAGACAATGTACATGAAAGATTAATCCCTATATAACAGCCTTTCCTCAATAAGTATATATAAGTATAGCCAAGAATCTGACTAAATAAAGTATTTTCCTGGCACTTTCTCTTGATTGTTATAATTTCAGTATACAATACTTTGGTTCTATAAAGCAGAAAAGATGAAAAAAAAAAGCTCGACACATTAAAACCTAAAGCTATTAATTCTGGGGTGATTTATCTAAATAGCTCAATTTTATTTTTCTAGTTGTTTAAAAATATGACTAAAATTATTTTTCCCCATTGAAAATAATATTATCTGTCACTTGTCAGGGCAAGAGATACTTTTGCATTTCTATTATTCTTCAATCATGGAAGAAACTATGAATCTCAGCATAAAATAGCAATGATAATAATCAACGAATTTAAGTGACTCTACGGAATCATTTCTAAGAAATATCTTATATAAATTCACTTAATTTTATATTGATTGATTTATGATTGTTAAAGACATATACCTAGGATCTAAAATTTAGCAGGTCAAAATATAACATGTTGAATGCAGATGAATTTATCAATATTGTTGTCAACCAATTGATAACAAATGTGATAACAATTTTCCTTTCTTTTTCATGGATGTTTAATTTATAAATATCCAAAGTGCTTTTAAATTACATTTTTACAAATTAAAAGCATGTCTATATCTATACCCACAATTATATCTTCCAGGATTCATTTCAGATGTTGAAAGCAAAGTTTCACTGATAAGTATTAATGTAAAGAACAGAAATGCTTTCAAGTGTTACACTGGCAAATGTTCTATAATCTAGAAAAGGTTAGAACTAAAATTATATAAAATATGCTAACTCTTATTGCTATTCTTGTTATGTTTTCCATATATTCTCTTCCTAATTAATAGCATGTCCTTAAAAAGTGGCTATAAAATAATGAAATATATGCATGTAGTCTTCCCTGCTCTAATTTTTTAAAATTATTTGTTTGAATATGGCTCAAGATATTTGTGAAATCACATTGTCTTGATCTGTAATAAATTATAGAAATGTAAATAATACTTGTCCATCTAAATTTTATATTTTAGATATTAAAGTTCTGCTATGTCTTACAATCTTGATTCTCCTTCCAATCTTCAGTAATTCTGAATATATCTTATTTGAGAGAGTGGGCCAATGTATCAGTATCCTCAGATAACAGTGGGTCCCCAGAGGTAAAGGAACATTACCAAATGTCAAAACACACAGAAGTTCAAAAATTATTAAATTATAAGTCTAGCCCTGGCTAGTGTGGCTTTGATGGTGGGGCATTGCCCCATGCACTAAAAGGTTGCTGATTTGATTCCTAGTCAAGGCACATGCCTGAGTTTCAGGCTTGATCCCTGGGAGGGGGGTTGCAGGAGGCAGCTAAGCGATGTCACATCAATGTTTCTTTCTCTCTCTTCCTCTCCCTTCCTCTCTCTATAAAAATCAATGAAAAATCTTTTTAAAAAATTGCAACTCTGCCTTTGAAGTGACTTAGAAATGTTTGGTGATATAATCCTCTTTGGTTTTGGTCTTCACACTTCCCTCTGGAGAAAGCTTTGTCCTGTTACTTAAATAGCATCTCAGAGTTGACACTATGCCAAAGCATAGAGTTGTACCTGGTCTTGTTTGACTATTGAAAGTATTTTGTGCTCTCAATTTTTCCAATGTAATGCAAATTTCAAGTGTTCTGTTGGTTGTTTCCTTCTAAAAACTAGAAGATTTAGAGCTGAATAATAATCATGCATCATAGTAGTGCATTATATCATGATTTGAATTTAAATAATTTTACTAGGAAATAAACCAAGTCTTTGGAGATACTGCTGGCTCATTTAGATGAATGCACCTGATAATTAATATAAAATGATTCAACAATAAACATTTGCTTATGACTACTGCTGAGTTTGTGGGGGTTTTTGTGTTATTTTAAAATATATTTTTATGGGGGGGAAAGGGGTGTAGGAGATGTGGGAAGAGACTGGACAAAAATCGTGCACCTATGGATGAGGACAGTGGGTGGGGAGTGAGGGCGGAGGGTGGGGCGGGAACTGGGAGGAGGGGAGTTATGGGGGGGGAAAAAGAGGAACAAATGTAATAATCTGAACAATAAAGATTTAATTAAAAAAATAAAAATAAATAAAATAAAATATATTTTTATTGATTTCAGAGAGGAAGGGAGAGGGAGAGAGAGATAGAAACATCAATGATGAGAGAGAATTATTGATTGGCCACCTCTTGCATGCCCCACACTGGGGATTGAGCCCGCAACCCAGGCATGTGCCCGACCGGGAATCAAACTGTGACCTCCTAGCTCATAGGTCAAAGCTCAACTATTGAGTCACGCTGGCTGGGCTGAGCACATTTTTTAGGGGACTACTATTCAAGAATAAAGTTGGCTCCTCTCATTTTCATGTGCAGTAAAATACTTTTCCTACCACTGAACAAAATTTTGAAGTTGATTTGTCTAGAAACAAAGGATGTCTCGAGTATCAAGTATCATAAAGTGTTGTCAACCAAGAAAGTACATCCCATTCTATTTTCCTAAAAATATCTATATTTATAAAGAAATTAGCATGCTCCAGTTAGAAAATAAAAAGAGAACATTAGAAAATAACTGATATTACTCACCAAATTGAAAACAAATCAGAAAAAGAGGAATTAATTAAAATAATGTTTACATTCATCAAACCTTTTATGAAGCTAAATTTGTTAATTATTTAAAATCTTCTTTTAAAACAAAAACAAAAACACTTACTCCAGAGAAAAAGTACCTGAACATTTTCATTAATCAAAAACCATTATGTTTTTCACAAATCAATCAATCAATCAATAAGCCTGTAGATTGCAATATCTTTATAAAAAGACAACAGGAATAAAATATGAACCCAAATAAAAGTATTTAAAGAAAACTTGTATACATTCCTAAGATCACGTCTACCAACTTATCCATATCTCTATTATTATGGGAAAAATATTCATATTTATATATATTTAATCATCTCTCATCTACTCAATTTCCCATCCCTCTGCTACATTATTGATTTTCATCTCTGCTGAATCATTTCAATTAGAATAAAAAACTGATCTAATACATGCCATTATAAAATATGTTCTTATGGCCCTGGCCAGTGTGGCTCATTTGATTGAGCATCATCCCATGCACCAAAAGGTTGCTGGTTCAATTCCCAGTCAGATCACATGCCTGGATTGTGGGCTTAATCCATAGTAGGGGGCATGCAGGAAGCAGCCGATGGATGTTCCACTCTCACATGGATGTTTCTTTCTCTCTCTCCAAAAATCAATAAAAAATCTTAAGAAAAAAATGTATTGTGCCCACATTCTGCGGCAGTTAATTTCTTTTCACTTTTATTCAATGAAACTCCTTGAAAATACAGCCTCCATTTGTTATCCTTCATTTATTTTTTAAGCCAGTATAATTAGACCCTCTCTAGTACCACTCCAAGGTGGAGAAGCTATTGTCAATATCAGCAGTGACCAACACATTGCTAAATTCACTGGTTTAACTATCAAGACAATGGATCACTTATTCCATCATAAACTCTTTCTTCACCTGGCTTTCCATATACCAATCTCCTTTGATACTCCTCCTCCTGCTGCTACTTCATTGCTGCTGCTTCCTTTGCTGGTTTTGCCTTTTCCCTCTAACCTGTAATTTTTGGAAAGCCCCAGGACTTAAGGCTCAGACTTTTCTTTACTTACACTTACTGCATAGAGACCTCATTCAATCTTATAGTAGTAAATGTTATTTATATTCTTAATATAACTCATCATATAACTCTAAATCAGACCATTCCTCTGAATTCTAGACTTTCATGTACAACTAAATAACTAACATCTACATGTAGATATCTACTTAGTAACATGCATCTCAAACTTAACATGAATAAACTAACTTCTTGATTCCTTAACTCTAACATCTTCTCCTCTTCATTCTCCCTATCTCATTTGGGGTATTCTATATTTCCTCTGTTTCTTTCATATACCACACCCAATCTATCAGTAAGTCTATTGACTGAAGCTTCAAAATAGATCAGGAATTTCACTACTTGAGAATTTTAATTCTACAGCAATCTCTAAATCATTGTCTTTTATCAGGATTATTGCAGTAGTTTATTACTAATATCCCTGTTTTTGCCCTTGCTTCCTACTCATAGAAAAATTCTTTAATAAATTCCCTTCTGAGATTAAATATCAAAATTCAAATTATGTCTCACAATGCCCTGGCCTCCCCAGCTACCTCCTTGATACTAATCTGCTGTAACTCCTTGTCCAGTTTCTCAAACTCCATTCTGTCACACACTCTAAGCACACGTGGAGGGCTGAAATACTGCAGGCACATTGTTTTACTAAATCATTTGCACCGGTTCTTCCTTTTGTCTGAAATGCTGACCTGCAGATAAGCTTGCAGTTCATTTCCTCACACCTTTCAGATCCCCACTCAAGTGTTCTTTTTGCAGTTTACCCCATTAACCCCCAACTCTCTTTTCTCTTGGCCTATTTTATTGTATTTATCAGGGTTTTATTTCCTTATTCGTTTGTCCATTGAATGTCTCCCTCTTGCAGAAATAAAAGGTCACTGAGGGCCTGGATTACCTTCACTGCTTTATGTAACACTGGGACCTGTAAGAGTTTCTTTCTTTCTTTCTCTTTCTTTCTTTCTTTCTTTCTTTCTTTCTTTCTTTCTTTCTTTCTTTCTTTCTTTCTTCTTTCTTTTTTCTTTCTTTCTTTCTTTCTTTCTTTCTTTCTTTCTTTCTTTCTTTCTTTCTTTCTTTCTTCTTTCTTTCTTTCTTTCTTTCTTTTTTCTTCCTTCCTTCCTTCCTTCCTTCCTTCCTTCCTTCCTTCCTTCCTTCCTTCCTTCCTTCCTTTCTTCCTTTCTTTCCTCATATGATGATATTTTTCTATTGATTTTTAGAGAGAGTGGAGGGGAAGAGACTGAGGTAGAAAAACATCGATGTGAGAGAGACACATCGATTGGTTGCCTCCCAAACAGGGACCGTGCCTGTAACCAAGGTACAGGGCCTGTAAGAATTTCTGGCTTATAGAAGGCATTCTGTAAATTTGTTTGGCTGGGGAAAACGCCATGTTTTCTTTCCACTTCCCATATGTTTTCTAATATATTTTACTGTAAATTTTGACTATTTAAATAAATATTATCTACTTATAGTCTTGTAATTTTTCCTTGGGGACTGATAATTGTTCACTGTAAGAAAAATTTTACATTTAATCATTAAAAAGAAATTTAATAATTTAGTTTTAAATGAAAATTAAGGTACCAAAATTTGATGAAAATACAATTGTTATGAAGCTATGTTGTACTTTAAGTCTAAATTAAATAACATTTTAATTTTAAATTAAATTAAACTTCTAAATTAAAATAACTGTAGCATAATGCATTTCAGTTGAACATTTTTTTAGAAATGATGTTATGTTAGCGAATGTGTTCTTCTTCCTAGAACAAGTTGAGGAAATGCAAATACTAGACCACAATTTTGATTTGGTTGCCATCTGCTCAGAATCTTTGCTGGTTCTCTATTGAGTGCAGAATGAAGTCCACGTTCCTTACACTGGCACTTAGGGTTTTCTTCAACTTGGAAAGTTAAATTACAAGCTGCCTTTTGGCTTACAAGCCCCTTAAGTACCTCATAACGCAAGCTACAGCCACACCCCCATTGCCCATATGCATTATGATACTTCACATCTCATTGTTGCTTTGCTCATAAGATATTATCAGGTATAGTAAGTCTTGGAGTCATACGTGTGAGTTTGTTCAATGACAAATTTCTCTAAAAAGTTATCTTCATAGAAGTATTTTATCCAAGATACTGCAAATAACTGGATCTAAAACTTATAAGCTGTGTGACCTTGGCTAAGGAATGTCATTTGTCCATGGTTTGCTCAACTGTAAAATAAATATGTATCTACTTTATTACTATTGCTTATAAAAATATAGAATGTGCTTAATAAAATGCTTCAACGTGTCATTTAGATACAAAGAGATGCATGCTTTTTCTTTTTCCTTCTCAACCCCATTACTTGGCTATACCACAGCTCTATCTGTATTATTCAACTTCTAATTTATCTGTTTTGACTAGTTTAATCCCTGTTCTTGAAGTTATTTTTTTTCTACCTGAATTACTATATTATCATACCTTAACCTAAGCATACATTCTTCCGGGGCACCAATTTATTACTGTTTTTTAAGTTTTCAATATAATTTTTCATTTCAAAATTTCATATTGATAAGGAATTGTAAAAGGATGAGGTAGCTTCCTATGAACCTGGTCTATCAAAAGATGCATTTAATGAAATATTGTAAATATATCAGTTTGATTTAATTTTCTGTTTAACATCACTAAAAGTGATTTGGGGTGTCATGATTGAATGTGAATAACTTTAAGTTTCCACTGTTATTTATAAAAACATTAAATAGCGTACATAAGATTATTTGCTTTACACAGCATGTTTTGAAATAACATAACACTACTTCAAAATACTGTACCCTTTTTTAAAATAAAAAATACTTAAACTTTTTCATTAGCTGATCTAGGTAAATAATTTATAATTCAAAACAAAGTGAGAGCTCTATGTTGAAATTAGAAGATTTTCTCTGAAGAAGTAAAAACTAACAATGTGGATAAGGTTAAAAATAATTCCTTCCAAGCGATGTTCTTTCTGTCATATTATCCAAAACTACAGACTTTCTTGCAGCTTTATAGATTATTTTAGTCTCTGTGGGGCATTTTGTCCATTAAGCACTTTCCTTCAAGGACTGAGCAGTTGTTCCTTTAAACACATTAGAGCAAATTATTTGTTATCAAATGTCTTGGTTGTTCCCTATTTCTGTTTTATAACCACTAGATGTTTTTTATACCAATTGAATTTGCAATCACAACCATTCAGAAGAAGAAAAAGAGCCTTCAGATTGAAAACAGACAAGTTTAAAGAAAAGTTCATTCTGACATTTAAACCTCAAGTAAAAATTAAACTTTGCCAATAGTATTGAACTAGGAACAAAATATTTTTTGGGGGAAAAAACAACAAAAGTAATCTTGGTAGGCTACAGTAATTATAAATCAGATAAAATTTGGATTCTTTTTCATTTTGTTTTTATTTTCAATAACAATACTTTAAATATATATCCTTGCAACTTTTTGAATATGACGTTGCCAAGAAAAACCAAATTGTCTCAAGTTTTAAGGAAATATTATTTTTAATACACTGAATATCCTGGAGAATTTATTACCATTCTATTTTTCATTGCGACAGTTCTAACAAAACTCTTTTCCACAAGTTTCAATTTCTCAAGAGTACTTCCCAGACATTATAAAATACTATCAAATCTATTGTTACGATAAAGAATCCATTGGAAAATCTTAGAAAAATGCTAAAATGATTATTAAAATTTCTGTTATCAGCATAAGTCCAAGGTCTATAAATATATTTTAAGATTAAAATACTTTTAGATAAATGACAAAGATCGAGCAAAAAATACATATATAGGTATCTCTCTTACCTATCTACTTATCTACCTATTCCTATAATGATTCCAGACTTCCCACAGTAAACATCTGAGGGGAGCAGAGTTTGCGACCCCAAAATATACCTCTGTGGGATACTGATTATTTTAAGCTGGTTATTTTCAAGAAATGAAAGACTCGGGAAAAACCTTTGCTCTCCCCCTTAACTGCCTAAAAGAATTTAGAGGACCTGCTCCAGGAAGGAAGCATCATCACAGACGATTACAGTTTAATATGAACTAGAGTGTGATCGAAAGGGAGGAACCTAGCACAGGGCCATTGTCCAAAGGTGGCCCATTGTTAAAGATGGCCCAGTTAACATTGATTTACCAAACACTTGCTTTTCTGGCTCCCTGTGAATTGCCTTTCTTTACTTTGAAGTCTCAAGGCATAATCCCCCTATTCTCACTAGTTGAAGTTGCCATATAATCAAGGCTTAGCTGCTCAATCTGTCCTGGGTCTCATATTTTTATAGAAGCCCATATGCACATACGTAATAAATTTTGTCATTCTCTTCTGTTACTCTGTCTCATGTTAATTTGATTAGTCCAGCCAAAAGAATTTAGAAATGTAGGAGGAAATTTATTTTTTCCTCCTCCACATGTCTTTAGAAGAAAGAACAGCAATTTTTTAAAAGTCAAATTTAATAGGACAGGAAATGGCATACCAACTTGATTTGCATGTTAATATTAGCTACATAAACACTTTTGTCAACCAAGAAATATTTTGCAGTGGGAAACTTGCTTAAAACTATATTCAACTTTTATTAAATCCCATTTTAGAAGAATAATGTTATCCTCCTTGTTGGAAAATATTGAGGGACAGAATGGAGAAGAAGATACTTCATTCTAACAGTTCTACCTCTTAACTTCTTTCACCTCTTACTTCTTGATTACCAGGAAACATTTAGCAAAATACTTTTCCTGTCTTACAACAGAGAATATAACCATAGGGGGAACTTCTATATTGAGACTATGGAAACCAAGAGGACATCTAACAGATCCTTTCTAAGGTTCCTTGGGTGGGGGACTTCTTGCCCTGTAATTCTTTTTTAAAAAATTTTTATTTAGAGAATACTTTATTAGTTTCTATAACCAAACCCATATAGATTAAGACCTTATATATTTCATACAGTGCATTACCCCAGTACAAATGGAAAAAAAATATGTTGAATGTTTCTAGACCAATATGGCTATTAATTTCTATACAATGCCAACCCAACTCTTTGTTATGTGGTATTTCTTTTTCCTGAGATCTCCATTTTATGAGAGTAGTTCATAGGGACTAAAGAGTCTGTATATTATGATTTTAAATAAAAAGACAAATACTTTAGAAACAGTAAATATAATTATTCGACACTACATATAGTAAATAGATAAATATTTTTCTGATAGTTTCCCACCACATAATCAAATGTTGCTGGTTAATTTCAGTATGCTACAACTGATCTTTTCAAAAATATAACCACTGTTGTGGATAGTTTCTATTGCATCCTATGGGGGCAAGATGGGAGAGTCAATCAAAATGGCATATCTTCTACTTTCTAAATTCTTCTAGAAACTGTATGTCCTAATAAAATCTAGTCATATCTTCTCCATAAGGCTTTTTATCTTATGAAAAGAAGTTCACAGCATGACTAAGAGTTTACCCAATATTCTTTTAAACACAGGTTTATTTCTTGTTTCTTCATCTATTAAGAGTCCTGTTATTAATGAATGAAAATCTTAATTGAAGAGATTTTTTTAAACACAGGGCTGTCCATATGATTTACATTGTTTGACTTCATTATTGATTATTTTCTAGAATTTCAAGATATCTCTACTAATCTACTTAAAATAAATATCTTATCTTACTGGCTTGTTATCTATTGAGAAAAGCGAATGTTTCTAAAGAAAAATATAGTTTGGTGAAATAAGAAAGGCTAGTTTGAAATCCTCAATCTTGTATAATATTTATGAAACTTGGAACATAAATGGGAAATAAAAAGGTACCAAAAAGTATGATGATAGTTCTTTTCTCTAAACTTTTGGGTATAAAGAGTCACAGACAGAACAGAATCAAATTTGCAAAAAAATTAGAAATTGATGAGATCAGAAAGACAGAGAATCTGATTGTATAATTATTTACTGCTAAGTAGCAAATACCAAAAACTTAGCAGCTTAAAGTAATGAACATTTATTACTTCAAGTCTTCATGGATCATAAATTGGAGCATTTATCTGGGTACCTCTGATTCAGAGTGCCTTGACAATGCTGCATTCAGGGTGTTTGGCCAGAGCTGTAGTCATCACAAGGCTTAACTGTGAGCCCAGCCCTTGATATATCTGCCCTGGACCTCACTCACATAACTGCTGATAGGCCCCAGGTCTTCATTGGCCATTGGCTAGTAACATTTGTTTCTTGCTGTGTGGTTCTCTCCAGCTCACGACATGTCAGTTGTATTCTCATCGAGCAAGTGAGCCAGGAAGTAAGCGATAGAAGCCCAAGAGGGGGGGGGGGGGAAACACCAGTATTTTTCTAGCCTAATTACTAGAGTTACTTCACATTACTAGAGTCCATTATTCGTTAGAAGCCAGCCATTAGGTGAAGCCCATACTCAACAGAAGTCATCAATACCAAGAGGCAGTGATCACTGGAAACCATCTCTCTAAATGAACATAAAGATGAATAGTGATCAGCAAATAAGTGTTTCAAAGGCTTAATTATCCCAAATTTAAAGTTGCTACAAACATTGCTGGTTGAATTAGGTAATATGAACACATCAACAGTAATATATTTAGCTACTTCCTTCCCATTATCCAAGAAATAAAATCCAATTCCTGGATTAGTAAAAAGCATTGTCAGCTGTTGATTGATAAAATTAGTCAATTAAAATAAAAGTTGAAAATGAAAGAAAGACTAAATTGATTTTCTCAAAATATGGTTCAATCTAGCCATTTTAGAGAGAAGATATAAAGAAGCCCTGATTTCTTTTATCCTTATCCACTCTAATGTTTTGTTTTTATCTCTTGTTTTAAACAGAATGAAATTAGTGTGTATTTTCTTCTTTTTGCATTTAAAATCCAGTTGAGAGCATTGGATCTTCTTGTACAAAAAATATGGGTAGGATTACTTTCAGAGAGATGTGCTATAATTTTTAAATCCCATGAAGATAACTAACTACACACACACACACACACACACACACACACACACACACACACACACACTGAGAATAGATGATACTGATAGCTGAGATGAGCTCTGAAGAAACCTAGTTCCCCAAGCAAATAATAGAAAACAATAAAGAAACTAACTGTTTGTTTTTATTTTCATCAAGCTAAATTGAAAGAGAGCACCATTACTGATATCCTTTGTTCAGTGGGGAAGAGGATACAGATATTTGATGAATGGAAAGGAAATCTTAATAAAAATGTCCTCTGAATGATGACAGAAATACTGCATTGAAGAAATGAATACCAGAATCTGTGATTTCCAAATTAATTCTGCATTTAGTAATTTAGCCTGTCAATATTAGGGCTCCAGAGTTTCAATCATGTTTTTCTAATACTTATAGTCAGCACTGGTAAAAAGTAAGGAAGCACATTTACCCTGGAAATGGTAAGAGCAAGAGAATAAAATTAAATGTCAAAGACAATGCAAAGAACAATTTTCTTAAAGTCTTATAAGAACATGGTTTTTGTACTGTTTAATAATGTTGACCTTTGAGAAACTTCACTCAATTTAGTGGAAAATCTGCATATATCTTTTGACTCTCTAAAAACTTAGTTGTCCCTTATTATCATTTGGGGATTGGTTCTAAGAAACCCCTGCCCCCCAAGAATACCAAAATTGGCAATGCTCAAGTGCCCCACATAGAATGGCTTAGATCAATGCATATAGTCTGCCCTCCATGGATTCCCAACCGTGGATAAAAAACAGTACATGTTTTTATTGGGGGGAAAATCCTCATATAAGTGGATCTATGTTGTTTGGGGGTCAACTGTATATTATACAACTTTCTCCTTACTGATTTTTTTGTATGGATTACTTTTGAATAGAAAACCATTTAAAAGTTCAATAGAATAAAAAACTACTTAAAAACACTTTGCATAGAAATCTATCCCTAGAAAATATTCTGAATATAATTAATCATATATTCCTTAAAAGAGAGCAGAAATCTTTCCTTCAGAAATTAAAGTTGTTTTCTTGGGTAATGTGTAAATTTAGCAAATCAACACCCCAGCTACCCCCATAGTGCTCCCAATTCCTGAACTCCCTCCTTTTCCCCCAACACCCTCCCCCCAATACACATCCACATCTGAGCCAAAAATATACATTTGCTAGATGAAGCCTGAAATTCTATAGTCTTCAAAAACATGTCACTCCTTTGCAGAGATAATTCAATTAATATCAAAGCACAATGTGAATGAATAGCAGATCTCCTTAGAAGAGGCATTGAACAAGAATAATGACAAGCACTAAGCCACCACACAAAAATGAAAGAGTTCAGAAAGGGAAATAGGATGACATACATAAAACACTCACTTCTCAGTTTTGAGTAAAATCAAGGGTGACTTCAAGTCTTTTCTTCAAAAAATCCCAATTTGTTTTGGAATTTATTCTTTGAAGTCTGATCTATATTTTGAGTACCTGCTATGTCCCAGCCTTGTTCTTTTACATTTTGATCTGATTTTAATGTCTTTAATATATAGGTAGTGTAATTATACAAATGAGCAAATTGAAAACTCCAAAAGGTTCAATCATTTATGTTCAGTTTTTCTTTTATAAAAATGCAATATTAAGAATAAACACAAGGTCTGTCTGTCTCAAAAAACTTATTCTTTATATGCTACCTATAATTCTTCAAACAGCTGGAATAAGTATGAATTATATTAACTGAGGAATAAAATGTGAATTTCACTAATACTGATACATTCTAGCAATATGCTTAAAGAACACATTATGGAACCCATTCACAAGGCCTCAGTAGAGTTGTGCTGAATTTGCTTGGATTTCCTATGGTCTAAATAGACTTGAAGCCCTATTAATATCATTCCTTTTGTTTAGGCATTTTTTCCTTCTCCCAGGCAGTGGTATCATATAAATGTGGTCTCCTATCCACTGGATATGAAGCCAGCACATTGTGGCTCACTCCCTGCCCATGCTGAGGCAACCATTCACACCATAGAATTTATGACTACAATGATCTGTTACCCTGAAAAATCAGCCACATGATTCATGAATTATGCATAGATTGGGTAGAGTGCACTATGAATGAATAATTACCAAAGATTCATGGAATTATTCATATACATATGACTTCTCAAATCTAAGCAGTATTAACCACATCATAAATAAATTGAATCATATAAGTGTTAAAAGCTTTAGAAAGTACTTCCATATACACGTTATCTATAAATGTCATTTGTTGGAATTGACTTTATAGTTTGTATTCCATTTTTATGAATTTCCAAGTTACATAAGATATAGATTTTTAAGAGCTGTGATAGGTTGGTGTTCCCATTATTGCTACATTGATGGTCTGTTAGAAACTCTACTTGGCCTTTACAAAATCTGAGCATTATAAAAAAAGAAAAAAATTATGGTAAGCCACAGGTGAGCAGAATGCAATTTAACAGTGTGTGTTCAGCTTTTATGTTCTTTGTAAGCCAGAATTGATTTCGGTAATTATCCCAATTTTCTAAGAGCCCTGGCCTGTGGGCTATTTCTGCTTCCATAACTGGCTTTTCTTTTGGTGTTTTTGAAACCCCAGCTATAAAATGTCAATAATCTACCCCCTTTTTCAAAGCAATGTTGCCTGGATACAGCAGTTTATGTCCATAAGAATCATATGTTCTTTAAAATATTTTCTTTAAAACATCAAAATAAAAGACTGGATTCCATTCTGCCTCTGGAAAAGAATGTCAGAAAGATGCCTAAAAAGGTTGAGCCTCATACAGACCAATTTTTAATTCATTACTTGATCAAATATATCTTGAAATAAACTTAAAACCTAAAAAAAATTATAATGCTACCTCTCAGTCAATTAATTTTGCAGGGGAATCACTTACTTCCAAATTCACTGCTTCATTCATAACCTTCTCCAAAAAGACCCTGAACCTTTTTTTATCCAACAAGCAGACCACATTTCTCCAAACATTGTTTTCTTTAATCTCCCACAAAGCCTTTCACATTTGCTGCCAACAGGCCCTAGTAGTAGGTTTGCATAGATTTGTACTACTTATATATTATGTTTGATTGTTTTCTTTTTCTTCTCTTGTGTAAATTATCCAGTCTCCAATGTCATACTCTAAAAATCTTTATGACAAAGACTAAGTGTTTTAAAGTATATGTTTTATTATTATTTAGGTATAGAATGGCCAACAGACTAGGAGAAGACTGCCATTAAAAAGGTAGTTTGTTACGCTCATACACCCCAAGAGAAGAGGGCACACTATACCATGGGGGCCAAGCAGGGAAGCACAGGGTCAGTCAGAACAAAGAGGGAGCAGAGGAAAATATAGGCAAGAGCTTTTAGTGAGGTTCCCATAGGAAAAAATAGGCAAGTCAGGGTAAGCAGGCCTAGGGTTGAATAGTTTGAATAATTTCACCAGGTTGTGGTATACAGAAGCTATCTCTAGTCGCCTGGTGTTTGGCCTTGGGCAGGAGAACAGTGACCCAGGATATTATAGAAGAGGTTGTCAGCACTATGGGCTCTGGATTGGTTGGCTTTCATATGAAAGGTATGAATGAGCTTTTTGCTAAGAATTAGCTAATCCTGGAAGAAGCAGTCCCTCCAAAGTCAGCAAGGTCCCAACATGTCAAAGCGTCAGAAAATAAAATCCATGGGCATTACACTAAGTTTTCTCCATTTTAACTCTTTATACTGCTCTGCAAAATAATTAGCAAATAAACACCCTTGCAACAACAAAAGTAATTGTTTATGAGGGCATTATACACTGCATTTTATGTTTGTTTGTTTATTTTTTAATCCATCTGGGATAATTAGCATGGGTTAGCTTGACAAATATATCTATTTTAAAAAACACAATAGTACAACCTGCTAATTATGTTTATTGCCAATGTCCTCCATCCAAACATCGCCAGGAACACACATGTAGTTGAAAAAGATGGGTTTATATTTCATTGCAGTGAGGAGATTGCATCGCATGGGGACCTGTGGGGTGTCCTCGTAAGAGAATATTAGGAAGGATTTAGATTTGGGTTGGTTGGGTGATGTGGGAGAGAATTTAGAACAGTGGGAGCTTTGTTTGAATTGAGAGCTATCAGGAAGTGGAGAAAATTCTATAATTGGGTATCTATATATATAAAAGCCTAAGCAACCATCTGACCGTTTGACCATTAGCCTGGTAGCTATGACTCACAATGACCACCAGGGGGCAGGCACTCTGACCAGTAGAGGAGGGAGCCCGATTCCACAAGAAATCGGCCATGGGTTAGGTTGCTGCTTGGGGGAAAACAGGAAGAGATTAACCAAAGATCTTTTTTTTTTTTTTTTTTTTTTTTTTTTTTAAATTATTTTATTGATTTTTTACAGAGAGGAAGGGAGAGGGATAGAAAGTTAGAAACATCGATGAAAGAGAAACATCAATCAGCTGCCTCCTGCACACCCCCGACTGGGGATGTGCCCGCAACCAAGGTACATGCCCTTGACCGGAATCGAACCTGGGACCCTTCAGTCCGCAGGCCGACGCTCCATCCAGTGAGCCAAACCAGCTAGGGCAACCAAAGATCTTATATGCATACTATAGGCCCGGTGTACGGATTTGTGTACAGGTGGGGTCCCTTGGCCTGGCCTGCACCCTCTCACAATCCAGGCCCCCTCGAGGGATGTTGGAGAGCCTGTTTCAGCCTGATTCCTGAAGGCAAGGGCCTCTAGTATCTCAATAAATTTTGCCTGTGGATAGGGCAGAGTAGAGGGAGATTAATAGGCAAATAGGTATAGCAGCAGTGGCCACTCCTGTTAACTGTGAGAGATGAGATCCATCCTAGTCACAGAGTCACCTTGTCTGATGTGGATGTCCTGTGACATTGTTAATGCTCAGCAGGAAGCTACCCACACCGAGCCGCCATCAGTGCCAGGCCAGCTCCTGGATGTCAGGCAGGGAGTGCTTTGCTCCTTCTTACTATAAAGTGTCAAGCATTAAACTTGTTGCGGAAATATATATACAGTCAGTTTTTATTATTAGTGAATATTCACAGAGTCAATATGAACATTGAATTAAATATACTGAGGCATCACTCCTATGGGAAATACAGCATTAGATTCCCATTAGTCACTAGTCACATTTGTGAACCAATCAATACATAACCTTGTCTCATGTGTAGTTCTGATTAAAGAACCTTATGTAATATTTATTGTTGATTCATTAATATTCAACTCAGAGCCAATAGCACTGTAACTCATGCCTGAACAAACTTACGTTAACACATATATTTTCTTCATAATGCACCTCACAGCCTACTTGCATTAAAGAACACTAGACAGCACTTCTATACCACTTGGGGGCCATTTTCAAAGGCAAAATCACCAACATAAAGCACAAAAATGCCACAAATGTGGGACTCCATAGCCCATACTCTTTACAGTATGAGAGCTGAAATAAGATGGCAAAATATGGCCTTGTTTGAACTTCAATGTGCAAAGGTGCACATTGGAGGACTCAGATTTTTGCTGATCTGTGCATACCCATGCATGACCAGGAAAGTGCCAACATATTCATTTTGAGGTTATGAATACATTTCCGTCAGTAGGCAAATTTACAATGCAAAATCCACATATAATGAGGATCGGCTGTATACATTATCTCTAATCCTGTAAAGAATTCTTCAAGGTAGCACTATATTGAAAAAAATCAGAGGCAAAATGATGTATATCATTTGCTCATGGTCACAGAGTTAGTTTCTGGTGGGCAGAATTTGAACTCTGACATATTTGAATTAAAATCACGTTCTCTCTACCACAGTATAATGCTCCTACTTGGAACAAGGATGTATTCACTTTAAACATCAAGCTCTTCCCTAAAATTTAAGAAGGACATTATAGGTAATATTTACAACATAGCATATTAGTACAATCAAGTAATTTAGTAGTGAGTATAACATTCCTTTCTTAATAATAATCAAGTACATATGAATTAATGCAATTCAATCAGCATAGCAATGACTGCATCTATTGGACAATGTTCTGTATATTAAAGGACACTAATTAAGGAAGTGGCTAAGATACTTCCTTTCAGAAACTGCAGGAGGCCACTATTACTTATTTATGTAAGAGTTTATTGTTTGAATCTGGTAGCAAGGCTAGAGCCATGAAACTGTCATGTGAGCTTTCTACATGAAATGGGGTGAATTCTGATACAAATATGAGTCAGAAACTGTTAGCTTTCTATTGTTATTTGACTACCAAAGGCTGAAAACTAGAAGTTCAGACATTTGGCTAGATTTTGAAAATGTCCAACTTTAACCTGTGATCCTGAAAAACAGAGATATTAAAAGAAATCCCCCTATCCCTTTGTGTTCCAGGAAACAGGCTTCTACAGATAACTACCTTCCCCCCATGACTTGGATAAGTCTGGAAGCCGCCTTGTTTACGTATCACAAGGCCAGACACATACCCTCTAAATTCCATTTTTTGCTTTGTATAGGATTAGCTAAACTATTTGTCCCTGCACCAATCTAAACAAAATGGTTGTGAAACGGACTTGACCAAACCTTAGTTAAACTTTTCTCCTGCAGTAGTCCCTGGAACTTAGAGACCCACACAGCCATAGGCAGCATCAGAAGGAGAAGCAGCCCCTCCTTAGCCACCCTTCCCCAAAACCATGGGCCAGAAAGAAAGACGTTTTCTGATAACCACCTGATACCTGTTCTTTGCAGCCTGGTTTACTCCCTCCTATTTGACACAAGTCCTTCCTTGTCTGACCTTAGAGACCATTTCAGTTGCCATGGCCAGAGCACTTGCAGTACTGTAATTGTTCCTTTTATGGTAATGTACATTTTGAGCAGTCTCTCCTTGCACAAGTCTGAATTTGCTTTTTATTTGATGATTTTATGCCATAAAACTCTGATTAAAATCTAAGATTAAAAATAAAAACCCAGATTTCAGTTAGTCTTTGAAATATGCTATTTTCCAGGTATAACCATATGCAACTGTAAGATAAATATTTTTTTGAAGTTCCTTTTATTCACCCTAGTAAATCTGAAGTAGAGAACTAGATACATTATCTTAAGAAGCCATATTTCAGAGAGAAAATATATCTTCTTTCATCAATTTAGCGAAATAACTTGTGACCTTACATAAATCTAAGTATGTTTTAGCCTTGGATTATATTGTTGAGTTTATCACTTATTATAAGTAATCTCAGAGAAGTATATATATTGTTTCAGTTTTTGAACCTCTTAAAGAGAATAAAATTACAGAACAAACAAATCGCTGAAAATCTTTGGGTGAAAAACTTAAAGTGAAAGTGTTTAGTATGAATGTCATTGTCATATGTATACGAGTATGTGTGTGTGTATGTATGTCTATATCTATATCTCCCACATTCAAAGGCTGTTAAATTCATTCTTTACCCATACCTTCAGAAAAAAATCACTTCTACTGTTGTGGTAAACAACCTGCTTCCCTATTTATAATGGTCTGGCCCTCTAGCAACTTCAGCGTGAAATTTTAGCTAATTTGCCGATTGCCTACAAATGTCAGGTGGTCATAATAATCTGGCCACTCAGTGTATATGTAACCTCATTCTAAATTATTATATTGACTTGACTATTGGTATTATTCTTGTAAGTAGCCTACATATGGTATAAATTAAGCCTTTGTTTGCTCATTTAAAAGTAGTAACATTTTAATAAACATGATAACTTTCATCTCTGTTGAAAGTAAAATGATAACATTTGTGGAGAGCCTGAAAGTTCCAGACCCAGTGTTAACTACTTTCTTATATGAACTTTATTTAATTCTCTTAATCTTATGAAGTAGTAGTATTACCGCCCGAATTACTATAACACTGAGATCAAGACCTCCTTGAAACTAGACTTTCCAACTGGAAACTAGCGGAGTAGACTATGAACACAAGACTTCAGCTATTATGTTTGGAGCTTTTGCCATTGCTTACCTCTCCATAAGCTTGAATGAAAATGGACTTATCAATTCTACAGTGCCTTAAGATCAGAAAAGCTAATACTTTCTTCACTAAACAATGGATTTTAAGGCAGACATTCTGCAAATAAGAGGAAACTATGTCAACAATTTGAATTGGGTTTTGTTTACTTAAAAGAAATGAGTATGGTGAGCATAGATACTCTGTAAATGAAAGTTCCCTCAAATATAATGAAAAGAAATATAGCCCTCCAAATCAAAGAAAAATTATAACTAAGACCTTCTTATATGTCACTTATTGGTTCAAGATTCCAAATCAGTACTGTGGTGTATACTCTGGCTCAAGAGAGGAGTGTGCCCTTAATGTATTATAAAGCAAATTTTATCTGATTACCATGAAAAGCTGCTATTTTATTTCAAATTTCTTACCTATCGAAAAGCTAATTATTTAGAAAATTACTTTACATAAATAGCCATTTGTAAAATAACAGTCATAAATACAAATATTAATGTAAACCTTAAGAGAGTATAAAAATATCTTAGATGAATTTTGAAAAGGCCTGAAGAAACCTGATGCTCGAACATATATGTATTTACTTCTGTTAAAAGGTATTAGTTTTCTGTAATTGAAATCTTTTTCAATGTCTTCAAGCCATATCTCCTTCCTCACTCACAAATTTATTTTCTGGTAAGGAATAAGTCGTTGCAAGAAATGGTATTACTCAAAGAAACTTCCTTATTAAGAAGTTATGAGTAATCAATGCAGAATACTTGCCAATAGAGGCAAAAGGATGTTTTGAAAAATGAAAAAAAAGCAGGTTTTATGGTGGCGGAGGGGGAGAACTAATGCCTTATAACAGTGTTTGGGGAATAAGAGACTCAAAATAGAAAGGTTTGTGAAACATGGGTCCATTCTAGTTTTCTTCTAAGCTTCAGCAATTACAGTCCTTTTTCAGGAAGACAGTTGTAATACAATACATAATATGATAATTAATAAATAATAATACATGAATAAACTTTGTGTACTCACAACTATAAACCTACTTTTGCCCACGTGTGTGTGTGTGTGTGTGTGTGTGTTTGTGTGTGTGTGTTATATGTGTGTGAGATTATACATTATGAAAAGTTGGGCTTTTTCTTCCAAAGCAGTGCTTTGCCTGTTTTGGCAACTTAACATAGCATATTCAGGATTTTCTCATGTCTTCTCAAGTTTTGGGATGCCCATAATTCTAATTAGTGCATAGAGGCCAGCCATAATCATTTATTTTTTCATTGATTCCCTTGTTTGTTCACTAAACAAGTACTTATTGAGACTATACAAGGTCCCAAACACTACTTTAGGTAAGCAAAAATGATTCTGCTCTCTTAAAGTTTATCTTTTACTGAAGATCCACAGACAATAAACAAATATGCATACACACTATGTGTTAGGTGGCAGTGCCATGGTGCAGGTATGAAGTGCAAGAGGAGGACAAGAGTTACTGCAAATGCTGAGGCAGGACTTTGTGTGAACTGTTGGTAGGATGAGGGGAGCAAATAGGGAGGGGAGGAGAGAAAGCCAGAACAGGAGAGTGGCAGGTGATATGGGGCTGCAGAGACCATGTAAAGATTTTGGCTTTTATCTTAGGTGAAGAATAGTATTTGGAGGGTTTCAGCAGAGAAATGATGTGACAAGACTTACATTGTAAAATGTTACCCTGGCTTCTCTGTAGCGGGAAGACCATAAGGAGGGCAAGAGTGGAAATAGGAGAGCATGTAGAAGAGTATTGCAATAACTTGATAAGAAATGATGGTGGCTTGAACCAGTGTGGTCAAATTCTGCATCCAATCTGTTTGTAGACCTGACAGGATTCAGTGATTGGGCAATGTTGGGTGTGAGTAAAAGAGAATTATAAAGCACGATGTTGAAGATTTTGGCATGAAAAAATAAAACTAGGGAGTTGCCTAAGACAGAGAAGGAGCGGGATTAAGGGAAACTGTCAGTTTGGATTTGAACTTGTTAAATATTAGATGAGTGCTTGAGATTTAAATGGAAATATCAAGAGTTTGAGTTTGGATCTCAGTGAAGTAATCTGTGCCAAAGGTGAAACTTTGGGACTGAACAGATAGTGTGTTAAAGATTGGTGCTGGAGGTGAAGGACTGTGTGAGAGAGAGGAGTTCCAAGGCCCTAGTTCTCAGCAACTCCAACTTAGAGAGTTCAGAAATATGAGGATCCAGTGCAGAGAACAAAATTAAGAGAAAAATTGTTGGACAACTGAAGAGAACGTGGTGTCCCAAAAGAAGAAAATAAATGATGTTTTTTAAGAAGGATGATGTGATCCAGAGTAAGAGGGCTGAGAAATAATCATTGTACTGGCAAATGGAGAGCATTAGTGATTGTGAGAAGGGTTTTGGTAGAGTGGCAGAGTGAAAGATTGATTGGAATGTGTTTAAAATAGCGTGAGAGTGAAGAAATTGGAAAAATAAAATATAAGTAATTACTGAGTAGGTTTTCTGGAAAGGAATTGGACAGACTGTATATTATCTTCAGGGGAAGGGGGTTGGTCAGAGGAGCTTTTTTGAAGATAGGAGGTATGAAAGCTATATGTGCAAGTACCGCTTTATCAAGACATCAAAACCTTTTAAGTAAAATGCTATAAATTTACACATTTGTCTCACTGGTAGGATTGTGCTTCATGGGCACTCCTACCAGCAAGGGAGGTTGGGAAAATGACTTTGTATCCAGGAAACCTGTCTTTCTGAATTTAATCAAAACTCTATTAATGAGAAAGAAAGGGAGGCTATATATGGGGAAGCAACTACGCTTGTCTGTTACAAACCCCTTTGAGGGGCCAGAGATGCTGCTTGGTCATGAACAGCTTTATGTTAAATAGGGGAGCACTTTTTGTTCTCCTGGTCACTGCATTTGGCTCACTCTACCCACTTTTTTATTATGGCGATTGTATTACCGCTTTCAAGATCTAACTTGAGGGGGGGGTTTAGTTTGGCTTTGCAGACATTGGAGCATGTGAAAGCAGTTATGGCTTCTGACTGCCCCTGCTCTTAAGGAAGTTAGGTCCCTTTCTAATTGCTTTGCCTCATCTCCATTGGCCCATGAGGGGTCACAAGAGCTTGGGTTACCTAGAATTTCTCTAAGTCTTAAATATGTCATTTAAAATTCATTGTAATCTTATTTCAATATACTAAATTGTATAGCTCTAAAGGGTGTCTCAAGGACAGAAAAATACCCAAAGCACTAGCTAACAGGATGTGTGACAAATGGCAACTCTGTAAGCCCAGCTCCCCAACTGCCTATAAAGTTGCATCCAGGACAGGTGAGTCTGTCCCTGAACCTCAAAAACCATGTACAGAGGTGGTGTTTCACAGAGGTAAAATGGGGGGCGGGTAGTATTTTCACAAGTAGGGTGATTTTACACAAAGAGAAAATAGTTTTATCTGAGCAGGCAGGACATAAGGTACTGTCAAAGGGGACATTTCCAAAGATAGATGCCTTATCATTCCTATTTCCCAGTCTCGTTTTATGGACATCACTTCTCAAAATGTGCAGTGCTTTTGGTGAGCAAGAGCAGCTGCTTGTGTTCTGTCTTTCATAGAAAGACAGAAATGTTTTCCTGAAAGTGCTCACTGCTTTCATTCTCAGAAGAATATCCCTGCATACTCGTTCTCCTAGGAGTAAAGGAAGTCTCCAGCCTTGTCCAGAGCTTGCCCTGGGCTTTCATGTTCATTATTTCAACCAAATCTTATAGACTGCCTACATTGTATTATGTTTATAACAAACTGGGAAGATAAAACTGAAAACGATAGTTGCTCTACCTTAAAGGGGTTTAAAATTTGAGGGCAATGACAAGATAAGGAGATGTATTTTGAGGGGAAAGGACTATGGAGATGCCCGAAGATAACAACTTTGGTAATTGGTGGACAGGTAAAGCAGTATAATAATCTCCCACATTTCTCCTATAATGTGGAAACAGCTATAAACATTTTCTACTACTTCCTCATGTAGCTAAGTGGCCCATTTCCACATCTACAAGGATATTATTTCCTTGGAATTGCAAAAGGTACAGTATATGGGACAAATCAACTCCTTAATATCAACTCCCTAAAAGCTACAAACTTAGATCTAGGGTTCATGTGGCCTGAATCCAGAGTCTAGCACTTTGACACCTGGGGCTGGGTCATTTTTGAGGTGTGTGTGTGTGTGTGTGTGTGTGTGCGCGCGTGTTGGGGTATTTCCTGTGCCTTATAGGATGTTTAGCAGCATAACCAACTGTTCCCAAATAGGTGTCAGCACCACACCCTCAATCTGTGACAAACATGTCTCCAGACATTGCCCAATGTCCCATAGGGGGAAAAATACCCTGGTTCCCTTTATTGCCAAGAATGATTAGACTTGTGCTTTGGTCTATACTGTAAACTATAAAATAACCCTGGGCAAGTCACTAAAACTCTTGTTTATTCTCTTATCTTTATAAATGAACATGTTGCCCTAGCTCAGTGGTCGGCAAACTCATTAATCAACAGAGCCAAATATCAACAGTACTTCTTCAAAATAGACTTGTCCAGGCCGAAAACTGACTTCTGCGCATGGGCCATGAAGTTTCAATCACACTGTACGCGCGCCCGCAGGTGGTATTTTGTGGAAGAGCCACACTCAAGGGGCCAAAGAGCCGCATGTGGCTCGTGAGCCGCAGTTTGCCGACCACGGCCCTAGCTGATTTGCCTCAGTGAATAGAACATCAGCCTGTGAACTGAAGGGTCACAGGTTTGATTTCAGTCCAGGCCACATGCCCAGGTTGCTGGCTTGATCAGCAGTAGGAGGCGTGCAGGAGGCGTGCAGGAGGCAGCCGGTCAATGACTCTCATCTTTGATGTTTTTATCTCACTTTCCCCCTCCCCCTTGCTCTCTGAAATCAATAAAAACATATTTTTTAAAAATGAACATGTTATCCTTATTGCCAACATTTTTTGTGTGGAAGCAAGAATTAAAAATAGTAATACTTCAAGAAATAAAAATTATTTAAAAAAAAGAAAAGAAAAATGCTTAGCCTAAATAATAGTCCCCAAATATTAAGGATGGTAGCTTAGAAATAAAATAGTTATTATTTGTTATCTGCTTTACAAAGTTTGAAATCTGCATTAAATTGTATAAGCCCCATTCCTAAGGCTTACTCAGAAAGGGTGGAGATGAGAAAACTATAATTAAAAAACTAAGAAATAATCCTTCCAAAAAAAAAGAATTAAAAATAAATGTCATAGTAGAGATGGATATCGCTGTAAATAGTACTGCTCATGGCTTTATCTTTTTTCTTTTGCACATTCAATCTTATTTAAAACCTCATTGAAACCAAAGGGTTAATGTTTCCTGACTGTATGTGTAACTGTAGTGTTTTTCACTTGAAACTTGCAGCGCCATAATGCTAAGATACGGTACCATGGCTGGCACCGCGCCCACAGCACTGTGCACAGTTCAGGAAGGGAGAGGCAGTGGCACGTGCCCTGAGGTTGCTCAGGTAACTTGTGGAAAGCCACACCAAGTGCAGCTGAGAACTCCAAGTCCTCAGGTCATCGTGCAGGACCCTGAGACCCCCACAGAGGCCCTCAACCTCCTATTCTTAGCATGCTGAGCAGTCACTGAATTAAGTTAACAAATCAATTTCAAGCTACAAATGCTCTTGGTAAACAGAACAAACTGCTGCCACTTGACTGGCTCTAGGACACACCGAACATGACAGGCATGGAAATGATACCACTGGTGAGACAGGGGAGTTTATCCAACTGAAACACTGGTCAGCTTGATCCTCCGCTGCGGAAAGTTTCTCTGCTATGCATTAGCATAGCTGTGCTGGCCATCATGCCTCCGTCCAAAAAGTAAACAAGCAAAAAAAACAAACAAACAAAATTCTTCAAGTCTTTTCATAAAACTCTTTACGTTTCTAGAGTCCTCTTTTGAAGAAAATAAATCGTTCCAAGTTTGAATAAGTGTCTTCATTCAAAAGAGTCCCACTGTCCCCTGAGTTTGTTATGATGTCATCATCAGCAGCAGCAGCATCATCCTGGTTGCTCAAGTGAGAAATCCAGACGCCCTCCTCAACCCCTTGCTTTCCCACATTCCTCTCATCAATCGGTCCAACAGCCTTTAAAAACTTCTCGTTGAAATATTTAAACATCTACCAAATCCACCTGTTTCCCTGCATCTCACTGCTATTCCTCTCCTCACTACTCATTATTTTCACCTGGATTAGTTACTACTATCCTCATTGGTCACTCAGCTTTGCACCAAGCACCTGTCCGTTCTCCAAATAGCAGACATGATTCACTTTCTGTAGTGCCATCCTGATAACATCGCTGCATGCTCATGACCTTCTCTAGCGAGACAGCTAACAGAGCCTTGGTTTTCTTTCTCCCTGTACTGAATACGATGTCAATTATCAGGTCTAAGCTGAAAAAAATAGCTACTGAACGAAAGTCCTTTTGGAACATTCTCCATATACAACTGCATTCCAGTAGAGGGCAGCTTCTCACCCAGAAACTTCTCCCATAAGAGCACAGGCTGTTTGGGTTTGAATGCTGTCTCTGCTTACTTGGCCCATTATTCAAATGCAACATAAGACAGGAAGGGAATGATGACAAAGAACATTAAAATTTATGCATAAATAAGTTATAAATAACTGAGGCTATCTCTGTGCCTTGGAAATTATAAGAGATTCAAATAGAATTCTGGTTCTGTAAGCATGCTCACTGTAGTAGAAAGAACAGAGAGCTAGAATCAAGAAAACTGGGCCCTAAGTCCCAGAATCTTGTTCAAATAATGGGTCATTTGCTCTTTGTTTTTTCATCAATAAAACAAGAATAAGAAACTCTGTTTGTTACTAAGAAAAATACTAATATACAGAAAAAAAACGAAAACCTCAAATGCGAGGAATTACATATATGCATCCACAAACAAATTTTTCATATAATTCTGGTTATTTTCAATTTCCTAAAATTTATACAGAGACTCTCACGGCCTTGATAGTAACAATTGGACCCTGAATCCCAGGTTAGCGTTTTCTTTACAATTTACACCATAATTTTCCATTCACCAAATCATTTAATCCTCTGAAAAATCCTGGAGTGTTATATATGTGTATTCTCTCTAATTGCATAAGAAGTAAAGATGAAAAAAAGAGGATTTAAACTTAATTGCTATATTCATGTAATTTATCTTCTATTCTTTGAAAAAGGAAAGATAGTTAGACACTAACTATACTGAGAAAACATTTGTATCCCCACAAACACATCTGAAAAATATTGAGATTGAAAAGTGGTTTACCATGAATGGAAAAAAAATAATTGATTTTCCTGTTTCCTGCTGACAAATTACCTCAAATTACCATTGCATAGCATCAAGTCTTTGTGGAGGCCAGTGGGCATATTGACACAGACAAAGAAGCTTTAGTCCAGAGCTAAATTCTGGATGTGAAGCACTTACAATGGAGCTGCGCAAATCACACTAGCACAAATGTTTTACCCAAGGAGTAGAAAAACCTTTCAAATCAGTTCTCTAGAGATCAATGTAGTTTTATACTTCAACTAGTTGATCTGGCCTTAGATTTCTTTTATCCCAAGTAGCAGGATGTGTACTTATAGAATAACCATTATCTTTCCTTGAAAATGTGGTAAGTATTCTAAGATCATACTTCACTTTAGCATTCATGGACCTAATTGGCTGGGGTCAGAAATTCCACTACAGGACTCACTCAAAGGGCAGGGCAATGCCTACCCAATGACATTATGTTAAACTTCTCTCAATATATTTAGCGAATATTCCAGCTTCTTAAAGAATATCTGTCTTACCTCTACATTGCCATACACTATATCTGCACATGCTCATTAATTGGGGATTAGTATTAAAGAACTGAATGTCAGGTAGCTGAGAACTCGAGTCATTCTGAATTTAGAAAGGAAACTCATTTATTTGATGACTTATACTTTTGTTCTTCCTTTTTATTTTTTTATAAGAAATGGGAGTAACATGAATCTGCCTAAAGCTATTTAAAGTATCGGGAGGAAAGAGTTTAAAATGTTTCATAAATTGTAAAATACCATATATATCCAAGATAGTGCTTTTATCATTGTTTTGCTACAAAGAAAGAAGAGCTAGGAAAGAATTTTAAAAAAAGTTTCTTGAATGAACAGACTGAAGGTTCTAAGGGGATGAAAAAGTATTTGCTTATGATTAAAGATACAGTAACTCTATGTGATGCAGTAACTATAACAAGAGATTCTAGGGAGGTCTTAACCTAAAATGGACATAGCTTGGCATTGCATCTTGATACTGCATTATATCTGTCACTGCACATGTCTGTATACTGTGTATCCTAAAATCTTCTCATTTTTTGGACATTTAAAATGCTTGATCATTTGGCTCTTGGTGGTATATGGCTTGGGGAAAACCCAGAAACAATAAAAAGAAAAGGCGGGGTGGGGCGGGGGGTGGGGGGCAGGGAGCTACCCTCCTAAAGCTATCTTCACAGAGTGGAAATTTCCTAAGGCCATAGTCAAGGAATGTCAGAATGTGGTATGCAGTTTACCACTCTCCCATCCTAGCACATTTAAGGACACTTTCATGAAGCCCAACCAAAGAGTAGGAATCCTTGTCATCATTGCAATCCAGGTAGCCACCACTAAGCATTTGTGAGTTCTCATTCAGAAAAAAAAAACTGTCATTCCTGTCAGAATAAACCAGCCACACATTTCCTGAAACCAAAGACTAACCCAGAATAAGGCCTCAACTCTCTTGAATGCTAAGAAGGTTTAGAAAGGGGAGGAAGCTACAGAAGAAAGTTTGAAGCTAGCAGAGATTGGTTAATGAGATTTAAGAAGCTGTCTTTGTAACATAAAAGTCCAAGGTGAAGCAGCAAATGCTGATGCAGAAACTGCAGCAAATTATCCAGAAGATCTAGCTGAGATAATTAATGAAGGTGGCTGCTACGTTCAACAACAGATTTTCAATGTTGATGAAACAACCTTACATTGGAAGACAATGCCATCTAGGACTTCCTGAGTTAGAGAGGAAAAGTCCACGCCTGGCTTCCAAACTCCAAAGAACAGACTGACTGACTCTTGTTTGGGATAACGCAGCTGGTGACTTTAAGTTGAAGTCAATGCTCATTTACCAGTCTGAAAATCCTAGGACCCTTCAGGATGATGCTAAATCTACTCTGCCTGCGCGTTACAAATGGAACAACAAAGCCTATATGACAGCACACCTGTTTACAACATGGCTTACTGAATATTTTAAGCCCACTGTTGAGACCTAAGGCTCAGAACAAAAGAGTCCTTTCAATGCACCTGGTCACCCAAGAGCTCTGATGGAACCGGACAAATATTAATGCTGTTTTATGTCTGCTAACACAACATCCATTCCGTAGCCCGTAGATCAAGGGGTACTTTCAACTTTCAAGTTTTATTTTTTTTAAGAAAGACATTTTCTAAGGCTATATAGTTGCTGTGGACAGTGATGTCTCTCAGGGATCTGAAAGTATGCCAAAAACCTTCTGAACAGGAATTACCATTCAGGATATTTGTGATTCATAGAAAGAGGTCAAAATATCAACATTAACAGAACTTTGGAAAAAGTTGATTATAACCCTCATGGATGGCTTTGAGGGGTTCAAGACTTCAGGGGAGGAAGTCACGACAGATGTGGTAGAAACAGCAAGAGAACTAAATTAGAAGTGGAGCCTGAACATGTGACTGAACTGCTGCAATCTCATGATAAACCTTGAGGGATGAATGTTGCTTCTAACAAATGAGCAAAGGAAGTGATTTCTTGAGATGGAATCTGGTCTTGGTGAGGATGTTGTGGATATTGTTAAAATGACAAAAAGGATTTAGAATATTACATAAACTTAGCTGATGAAGCAGTGGCTGGGTCTGAGAAGAATGACTCCATTTTTGAAAAATGTTCTGTGGGTAAAATGCAATCATACAGGCCCTAATGATTTTGCTCAGTGGATAGAGCGTCGGTGTGCAGACCAAAGGGTCCCAGGTTCAATTCTGGTCAACAGAACATGTCCAGGTTGCAGGCTTGATCCCCAGTAGGGGGTGTGCAGGAGGCAGCCAATCAATGATTCTCTCTCATCATTGATGTTTCTATCTCTCTCTCCCTCTCCCTCCCTCTCTGAGATCACTAAAAATATATTTTTTTAAAAAATGCAATCAAACAACATTGCATAAGACATGTTGTTCATGAAAGGAAGAGTCAATCAAGGCAGAAAATTTCATTGTTGTCTTATTTTAAGAATTATCACAGCCAGCCAAACCTTCAACAACCAACACCCTCATCAGTCAACAGCCGCCAGTCAATATGGAGGCAAGATCCTCCATCAGCAAAATGATTACAACTTGCTGAAGGCTCTGATGACAGTTAGTAATAAAATATTTTTTAATTAAGGAATGTACATTGTTTTTTTAAACAATACTATTGTACACTTAAGGGATTACTGTATAGTGTGAATATAACTTTTATATGCACTGGGAAACAAAAAAAAATTGTGTGACTGTCTCTATTATGATATTCATTTATTGTGGTGGCCTAGAACCCAACCTGCAGTATCTCTAAGGTATGCCTGTACTCACCTATGCTACAGACACAAATAAAGTAGGCAGCACACCCAGGCAGGGTTTCAATTTGCATGTTTGTCTTTTATTAGTGTAGATATTTCATTACTATATATACTAGAGGCCCAGTGCATGGATTCGTGCATGGGTGGGGTCCCTCAGCCTGGCCTGTGCCCTCTCACAATCTGGGACCCCTTGGGGAATGTCGGATGGATCAGGCCCAAACCAGCAGTCCGACATCCCCTGAGGGATGTACCAGTGCCAAAGCGGCTGCTGCTTATCCCAGCCCTGGTGCTCCTGCCACCGCCACTGCTTGGGAGCACTGCTGTGGAGGCCAGAGAGGCTCCTGCCACTGCAGCTGCACTCGCCAGCCATGAGCCCGGCTTCTGGCTAAGTGGCACTCCCGCTGTGGGAGTGCACTGACCACCAGGGGGCAGCTCCTGCATTGAGCTTCTGCCTCCTGGTGGTCAGTGTGCGTCATAGTGACTGGTCGACCAGTCATTCCAGTCATAACATCACTAAGGCTTTTATAGATAGATAGATAGATAGATAGATAGATAGATAGATAGATAGATAGATAGATATCTCTATATATAAAAGGCTAAGGACTGTTTGTCCTTCCAACCATCCAACCGACTGGCCAGTACATATGACGCACACTGTGAATGTATGTGTGTGTGTGTATGTATATATATATATATACATTTTTTGTTAATCCTCACCTGAAGATTTTTTTGCCATTGATTTTCAGAGAATGGAAGAGAGAGAGAGAGAGAAACATTGATGTGAGAGAGACACATCAATTGGTCACCTCCCACATGTGCCTGAACCATGGCTAGGGGTGGAGCCTGCAACCAAGGTACCTATCCTTGACCTGAATCTAACCTACTACCCTTCAGTCCATGGGTCAATGCTCTAACCATTCAGCCAGGCCAGCCAGGCAATAATATTTAAATATATTTTTCATATATATGATAACATAAATGTACACATGCTTTATGCTGCACATATACATATTTTATGATTCATAGCTAGTACTTTAATGGTGCTAAAATATGTTATCTATAGCTTGATAGAGAAGGTATAATATAAAGTAAGTAGATGACGTGACACACTAAGTGCTTTATGGGTACTACTTCATTGAATGTCCTGTGAATTCTTACAGGCCACATATTATTCTGACCATCTTTTAGAGATTAAAAAAATGAAATCTGAAGAAGGGTTTGGACAGAATGGAATGTAACAGGCAAAGTTTTTGATATATAATCTTACCAACTCACAGAGTGGAATAATGACCACCCCACAAAGAAATCAGCTATAGCGCCATAAAGGTGAGTACATACAAAAACTGTAAATTTTGAAAAAAGATGGGGCTTGTTTTGAATTCTGGCTCAGGTACTGACTAGCTGAATGATTTTTGTTGATTAGCAAGCATTTGGTTCTGTCCAAACCACCATGCAGGCATTTGGTCCATGCCCAAATGTTGATATTTGTGTTGATATTTGGTGATATAAAGAAAGTATCATGAGCATATTTGGTCTATGCCAAACTGTCCTCTATATCTGGCTCTGTCAAAAGCATCCAGGCTTAGGAAATGTGCCTGGGTTCAAATAGCCTATAACATTTTTTTTTTAGACTTTTGGTTTATAGCCATGGTAGGCAAACTGCGGCTCGAGAGCCACATGCGCTCTTTGGCCCCTTGAGTGTGGCTCTTCCTAAGCCTTAGGAGTACCCTAATTAAGTTAATAACAATGTACCTACCTATAGAGTTTAAGTTTAAAAAATTTGGCTCTCAAAAGATATTTCAATCGTTGTACTGCTGATATTTGGCTCTGTTGACTAATGAGTTTGCCAACCACTGGTTTATAGAATTAAAACACTATCATGTTTTATTAGGCCAATAATTGTCTTGTGGCAACACTGCTAATAGTTACCTTTCGCACCTCGGTAGCCTAACTAGTAATGGCACATGGAGTGAGGTAGATGGGTGGGCATGGACTAAATGTCTCTGTGGATGTTTTGGACAGGACAAAATATCAAGGACCTTTTGGATAGGATCAAATGTCCTGCAAAGATTTTTGTCAATTCAATGAACTTTTCTGATATATAATAAACTGAACTGCCTGTGGTCATACTGAAAACTAAAAGATATCAAAATTTACTTTATTAAAAATATCTGGGTAGACCTTATGATGAATTTTTTTGAAATCAGGTCTTCTTCGTCTTTATATTTCCTGGTGGTGCCTAGCACAATGGTCTGCATCTAGTAAGTCTTATGTACATCTTTTATGAAAAAAACGAATGCATCCTCCTACAACGTGGAGAACAAGAAAGCAAATCAAATATTTATCATTTGAAATCTATTCAGTTAGGCAAAAGTTATATGTGCTTTTCATAAATTCAAAAAATATAGAAAACATTTTAAAAAATGAGATAATGTATGCAAAAGTACATGGTAGGCAATAATTTTTTTCCTCAGGCAATTAGCCAATAAATTTGAGTAGGGCATTAAAAATAGAATAAAAAATATATTGTTCAAATATGATTTGATTAATCAATTATTTTTTTAAAATATCGAGTTGTTTGTTAAATATGCTTCATACTATCCTGATACATATTTTGAAGTAATAACTACATAAAGAATAGTCATGATGGAAATTTCAAATGCATTTATTGGCTAAAGTTTAATAAATACATTTCTTTTTCATACCTACTCTCTTTTCTGTGAATATTAATCATTTTTTCTTTAAAATTAAAATATTTTGAAATCACTGAAAGAATGACAAGCTCTGTTTGCTTATACAACACACATTATGATGTAGGTTTATATGTGTAACATTGCTTATTCACACACTTTTGGTACACTGTAACTGATTTATAAAATGGAAATAATTACTTACATTTCCTTCTCAGAATAAAGTCATACATAACAACTCTTAAAAGGACTACAAACCCCTGGCTTTGGTAAAGGATTGGCACAAGTCTCTGGAAACTTTATAAAGCTCAACATTTTGGGAGGTTTCTGTTCCAAATCTGCATTTTCCTAAAATTATTGAACAGGACAAGATTTCTAATTTCTAGTAGGAGCATTGTTTTCTGCTGCTCAACCTGTCTAAAGCAATCATTATTTAACTTCTCCCAGCTCTGGTAGTCTTCTAGTCCATCGAAATTAAAGTATATTAGTCTATCAGTCTGTACCTCAATGTGGGGTTGGGGGGACGAGACCAGATCTAATCAAAGAGCTTATATACATGTATGCATAGCCCGTGGACACAGGCAATAGGGTAATAAAGACCTGAGAATGGGTGGGTAGGGGCTGAGAGGAAGTGGGTAAATGGGAAATATCTGTAATACTATCAACAATGAAAATATATATATAAAATAAAAAATAACTTTAAAAAGCTTAATAAAAAATTAATTAATTAGTTAATTCATTAATTAAAGGATGTTAACTGCACCTGTTAAAAAAAAGTGATTTCTGAAAGCTCTTTTAAAAAGTACATTGGATGCCATGGAAAGAATCAATGTATCCAAAAAGAAAGAAAGAAAAACATTTATTTTAAATTTTGAGAGAGGGAGATGGTCATCTGTCCCTAACTTCCCCATAGGACCCACTCCCATCTTTTCACTTGGAACATGTTTTTCATTTTCCTCATTTGTTCAGAGCTCCCTTACTTGGTGGGTTTTTAATGAAACCACCACTTATCTGGTGGAATCCGGGGTGCAAAAAAGCAGCACAATTAACAACAGTTACATCAAATTACCTTCTATGAAGGTTGAAAAAAGTTTAATATATTTGGGTAGAAAACACTTTTCCATTTTCAAAAACTGTAGAGCTGAACTGTTTCTGAGAGTTCAAATGTGAAAGCCTTTTAATCAAACTCTCCTTGCCCATGATTAGAAGATCAAACAGTGGTCTTGATTTTAAAAGATATTAAAGTGGTTATAATGATAATGTCTGCTCTCTTTTCTTCCCAGCTTGGGGTCACCTAATGTACTCCCACACTGACCTTAAGAGACAGAAATGCAGAAATTCCCCTTGCCTCCCAAGGGGTTCCAAAGGTAATCTTAAATGTGGGCAGGGGTTTCAGTGAGGTGGCCTCATTGAATAGTCAGGTAATATGGCACTCAGAGGCTAAGTCACCCACAGGTTTTCCCTTCCACTTTCACGATGACTACAATTTACAGAACGAGTTTCTGATCTCCTGTCCTTTCAACTGTGATCCGTAACAGAAGACAAAGACAATTCTTACACTGCTCTGAGGAGTTTGTCTGGGAGGCAGGGCTTGAGCTGCTTCTCCAATCTAGCACCATTCTTTGAAAATTCCCATGGATTTAGCTGTCTTCCCATATATACATTCACCCTCTATCTGGATAGTGGACCCACAGTAGAATCCTTCTCAAGACATGGCCCAGAAATCTGCATCCCTGGTACCTGGGCCCCACCACTTCCTCCTTGTTTCCAGTCCTTCTGTGAGTTTAGTTCTTCGTTCCCACAACCAAAAAAAAAAAAAAAAAAAAATCTATCCATTCCCCTTTTGCTTCAGCTCCAAGCCCTTCATGAGCATCAAAACAAAAAGTATAAGAAAAAACTTTGGATCAACCCAATACTGACTGCCCATGGTTCCTTTACAACCCAGAAACATAAAAATGGTAGCTCATTCCCTTGAGAAAAGACAAATTCATTCCTCATAAACAAGAGCTGGTTACCATCCTAGGGAATGCAACTGAGAGTGCGATTTTCTTGGAGGGGTCTACAGTGGCGAAACACAAGATGCAATTGAACTTATCAATAAGTCACCTGGCTACTCCGTTAGTAGGTTACCCTGATTTCTAACCAGATCTTACATTTACTGAGCACAAGTGGCTTTACAGGCATCATTAAACTCAAAATTAAAACACAACCATGAGTTTCGTACTTTGTTGTAACAGGAAATTGGGACCTAGTGAGTTTACATGTCCAAGGTCACAGAATAAACACGGCCAGGATTCAAACTTCGGTGTGTCTGATTTGAGACCCTCTGCTTAATCACAATACTCCACTACATCTAAATTTATCCAGATTTCTGAAAAATTTACTATTTCATAATTTACCAATTTCAGGAGTTCTAGTATCATTGTTGCCTCAACTGGATGACATAAGCTTATATACAAATTAAAGAATTCCCCACCTAGGAGACAGGCCTCATTGTTAAACTAAAAGAAAAAAATGTGCATGTTTGTGATTATTAATAGAATTACTTTTCTTTTCTGAGCAGGATCGGTGTGTTATCTCAGAAAGCCTCTCTACAAGCTAGTATCTTTGATCATCAATCCCCCTTTAACTTTAAAGCTATTCTTAAGAGAGGTCTGGAGTGCTGCTCCCTTTCTGATTCATTTCAGAGGAACAGCTGGAGTCAACAACTTGAGGCTATATTTCACCCCCTCCAGAATTACTTCTGTAATTATTGCTGTATGCTATGGGCTGTGAAATATGACTTTTACTCAGAATTACAGGAGAATTTGCACAAGGTCACCATGAACCTAGCTTAAGGAGTAATTACTAGCCTCATTTTTTTCTTTTGTCCCTACATCTTAAGAAAATGTGTTCAAATGAAGTACCATGATTGGTTTTAACAGAATCATTCCTATTAGTACTGCCCCTACATGCCATATAAATAGTCTTCTAGTAAAATATTGTACTTACATTAGGAACTCAATAATGTTATAACAGCTACAAAATGCTAAAGGGGGGTCAATAATTGTATAGAAATATTAGCAATTGTTTGACCAAAATATCAACTGATGACAAATTTTAATGTATACCAAAAAGAAAATCTCATACAGAAATGTAAAAATCATTTCCTAGTAAATATATTTGTTACCTTAAAGAAGGACATTAATGTAATGCTCTTTAAGCTACCAAAAACATCAAATGGGAGATAATGTGCAATATACTGGAAGACAAAATTATCCCTCTTCAGTGCTAAGACTTGCATACTCACACGGAAATCCAACATGACTCATTTTATTAGGAATTTTTACCATATACCCACACAACTATTTACTAAGTTGCATGTATTCTATTACATCTAAAATTCATTCCTAGAACACTGACATATCTTTATTTTAAGTTATAGAAGGATGAAGCCAAAGAAAGCCATTTTTACAACCCTTTTCCTTCAGTGTAACATCACCTACCTTTTATCCTTACAATAATTATGACTATAATTTTGCTAAGTGTAAGGCTACAAGACTAACTGCTCTACCCATCTCTCCTCTCCCCTCCCCTCTTCTTTTATCTTCTACACACACACACACACACACACACACACACACACACACACACACACACACCTGTCAATAAATAGATTAAGCCATTACAGAAGCTAGGTAAGTTAGGACTGGAAAGGGCTCTCCCCCTGCCCTAACATCGCATTTAAATGGCAATACTCTGATTTCCCATGAGGCTGCTCTGCAGTCACAGTTTTGGTTTGTTTTACTAACATTTATGAATAGAACAAAAACCACAGGCTGTTATCTACTACTTGATAAATGTTCTCCAACTAGATTTTTATGTGTTTTTTTTTACTTGATATCTGTCTATTCACTTGCCTTTTCTTATTTACCTACTCAGAATCCTTAAACACAATGTGACAGAGCCTTTAAAGTTACAACCAACATAAAGGAATACATTAAATTAAAAGTAAATGATATGTCTTTGATTTAAATGAAAGTATTTACAATAATAAAACTTTTGGGGTTTATTTAATGTACATTATTTCAGTTTATACCAGTTTCCAAAGAATGATAATTTGAGAGGGCAAAGAAAACAAACAAGAATACCAAAATATATAAAGGAGATGTGAAAACTGAGCTATAAGAGAAATCTGAAGTCATATAGAATTAATCCTTTTAATTTTATTTTATATTAAAAGTAAGAATTCCTCAAATTATTGAATAAAAGTAAAAAAACATACCTATTTTCCCATTCAAGCACAATCCCTGTTAACATTTTGCTAATTCTTTTTAGTTCTTTTCTTAGTATATTTTAGTTGTAATTATGTTGTATATGTAATTGCACATTATTTTTCACTTAGCATTATCATATTAATTTTATAAACAAAATCCTATAAAGAACCCACACTAACACAGTAATCTCACTCAACTATTTTTCTTTGTTACAGGTTTTCTATATGAAAAACAAACAAACAAAACCGAAAATGGTTGTTAAATCTTCTCCAAAGAATAATGATGGTTCCTGAGAATATCATCCTTCTCCAAAAAATAAAAAAAATAAAAAAAATAAGTTATTTAAAATTGTAGATTTTTTCTAAGAGCTAGAATCAAGTTTACTTGGATATGTTTCAGAGAAAATAAATTTCATTAAGAAACAACTACACAGCCCAGCAGATTAGCTCAGTGGTTGAGTGCGGACTTATGAACCAGGAGGTCACGGTTTGATTCCCAGTCAGGGCACATGCCTGGGTTGTGGGCTTGATCTCTCCTGTTCCCTTCCTCTCTGAAATCAGTAAAAATATTTTTTTAAAAGAAACAACCGTACACACACACACAAACACACACACACACACACACACACACACGCACTATAAATAGGTCCTGATGTTCATGGGATGTTTTAGAAAATATTACTTCCTGAAGGTGGAAAACAGCAGAAAATTAATGCCTTTTTTTTTTAACTTTGTTGCTTACTGTCAATCTAGATCCCAATGAAGAGAAAATCCTAGATTAAAAACAAACACATCTTCGTAAAAAGTAATACATCATGTCTGTGCTTTTATGATGCCAAGCCCATAATGAATTTAAAAAGTAAATTGACTATACACAATAATAGCATAGATAGAGAGCAGGCTGACAGCTCTCTGAGCTGTCTGGGAGGACTGTGGGATTGGGTGAAGGGATTGAGCAAAAATGAAAAAAAAAGAAAAGGATTCATGGACATGGGGCAACAGGGTGGTGATTAAAAGTGGATGGAAGTGGAGGAGGGACAAATGGTGATGGGAAAAAAAAAGAAATAAATCAGATCTTAATTAGACCACCCCTTAGCTAAAGGTTGTGATAAACAACTATTCAATTGGTGCTTCCTTGGCCAGACAGCAAATTGCTATGATTGAAGAATTAGTTTCATTTTGTGGTTTGAGGAAGCTACATTACTTTACTCCTATGAGATTCAAAGCTTAAATGAGAAAAGTGTGCATTATTCATCCAGATATTCATCTTTGGAAATAGTCTCCAAACTAAAAATGTTATTCTTTTCTTATTCAGATCTGCTATAAACAATGAACTAGGAGGCCACATGTGAGCATCAGAAAAGGAAATGTGTGGGCCATCTGAACATCTGGGGCTGTTTCTTTCTCCTTGCTTGAGGCGAGCTCCATGTTAAGACCACAGCAATATGTTACTATCCTTCTTCATCCAGCCTCAATTAAGTAGGACGTGGTTTTATACCTTTGGTGGTTTTGAGGTTTTGGCACAACTTCCACATTTGGGGTTGGATCCTTTTCTAAAGTTACAGCTGTTTTCAATCTGGACATCGAAAAACTAGAGGAATTGTACTAACTTTACTGCTTTACTGAGTGCTATTGATTTTTTACTTTTTCTAGCACTTGCTTTAGATTAAGCCAAAGTCGTTTTTTGTTACACTGAGTTTCCTGTCAAAATAGATATATTATGAGCTGCCTGTGCATCTAGTTGTCCCTGTACTCATGGAAAAACATATTTGAATCTTCAGCTACAGATGAGTAACTATAGTCCTGACAACCTTTAAAAAATTAGAATCACAAATTTTAGTAGATCTTTCAAAAATACTATCAGCAACATCTGTGATGTATACAACATTAAACCAGTTGGTTCTGGTCTCTCACACCACCTCCCCCAATTGCAGTCTAATTGGACTTCTTTTTTGTGTGAAAAATTAGTAGTCAAATTGTCACAACTAGTCATTTACCGATCTAAAGAAATTTAGATAATTTTGTAAACCCAAGCTACAATATCTCACAGCAGGATTGAAATAAAATTGAAAGAATAGTGATAACAATAATGAAATTAAGACTTAATTTTTTATTAAAATGTTAAAGCCCTTCTATGTGAGGCACTTATTTTATCATCTGAGAAGCAGGCTGAAACAAAAAAAAAAGAAATTCAAGGAAATTAAATATCTTGTGTGAGGTGACGCTGTCATGAAGTGGAAAATCCAGGTTCCTTGGACTTAGCCCCGCAGTCTTTACTGTCAGCAGTTTTCTTTACTGGTTTCTCTTGTGACTAGAAGAATGATTTGGACACCTTTCTACCAAACCTTTCTGGAAAATGCATCAATGAATATGTAAGGCATTTCTGAACACAGTGTTATTCAAGGACTCCTGTCATCTAAAAAGCAAAATTATATTTTGCAAAAGGACATACTATCATACATTAATCATTATAAAAACTCACCTTGAATAGACGAGATCCCCTTAATTTTTTTCATTCAACTTCTAGCCAAAACTGAGGTGAATCTACTAAATTTGTTCAATGACAATCTCTCAACTGCAATTAGTTGAGCCATGATAACATCCACATTAATGTAGCACAATGTAAAACGGAAGTGGTAATTGAAAGAGCATGGCAGTTTTTACTGCATTCCAAATACGAGGTGCAAGTACATGATTCCAGAAGGGTCTATCAACCAGTGATGATGTGGGCTTGAGGTGATGATATAATTTGGACAGACAGATATTGGCATGTTGCTTTTCACAATGTTTATAGAGAAGATTTATGGGAGGGCCTGTCTCTCACCTCAAGCATAAGGGGAGGGGCTGCCATGGGAACTGTCTTTTAATGGAACTGATAAGGTTCCATGCTAGTCTGTGGGATGCCGTGGGCTGGTCTCTGTCATAGAACAAATAAATTTGAAGTTTTCCTGAATGATTCATCAGTTGCTTTGATGGTGGAGGAAAGGCACCATTCTTTTTTTAAAAATATATTTGTATTGATTTTTTACAGAGAGGAAGGGAGGATAGAGAGTTAGAAACATCAATAAGATAGAAACATTGATCAGCTGACTCCTGCACACCCCCTACTGGGGATGTGCTGCAACCAAGGTACATGCCCTTGATGGGAATCAAACCTGGGACCTTTCAGTCCGCAGGCCAATGCTCTATCACTGAGCCAAACCGGTTAGGGCAGGCACTATTCTTACTGTCTAAGAATTGGCTTAAACTCACAAGTTTTTCAGTGTTTTCAGGGTACTGTGCACGAGAATTTTCTTTGGCATATATGCATTTAAAAAAAAAAAAGAAGAAAAGAAGGAAGAAAGCCAACATCAGGTGTTTTTGAACCTATCCAAGTTCACAGCAGAAAGAAACTGGAATTATGACATATAGATGCCAAACCTATTAAGGAATCACAAGGGAAACATTAGAACAGAGATGAGCACACCAATACTTGTGGAACCTCATTTGAGTGATCAAAGTGATGAGGAATTTATTAGAATCAGCCTAAACATGTCAGGTTCAGAAGGTGGCAGGTCTCCACAGAGACACCAGTCATTAAGAACTTTCCTGATTCCCTTTCCTCTCCTCCTTCCCACTGCTCCACTCACAAAAGGGGCCTGAAACGAAAAGTAACCAGACAGAAAAAGGGGGATAAATGCATCTGGTGAAGATGAGATAAGGAGCTATGTACCTCTCTCTCAATCTTCCAGGTCTTCATTTATAGAAGGCAAGAGGCTTTAACTTGCAGCAAGATGGAAGCTATCACTCTTACTCAGGCCCATGCAATTAGTTTCTAACCTGAGAATATGATATGTGAGTTGAAGAGACTGGAGGGTAATGTTCACTATTTTCTATTCACCATAAAAGCCATTAGGACCTGCCTTGTTTTTCATTCCGGAGCAGGGGGAAGCTTAGGCCCTCAGAATAAATTTAAAGGAGCTGTAGGAGGCACACTGTTCTGTGATGATTCTCCATTGAGTCCTGCAGACTGAGTAAAACAGTTATCATTATCACTAAGAATATGGTAAAGTTATCTGAATGGCCTACAATGTAATTCATGTGTTTTATTTTAACTTTCCTTTGAACTTCCAACTTGCCAGACTCATCACTTTTTTTAAATAAATCTATTATGCATGTCTATTCTCTAGCTTCCATTCTGTTTCTAAAAAATATCTCATCTAATAAAAAAGGAATATGCAAAATGACTGTCATGCCTTAACGGTCAAGACGGCTGTACCCACAGTAATCAGCGGGGACCTGAGGTTGCGTGGCGCTGGGCTGAGGCAGGGGACCTGAGGCCATGCCCTCTGCCCATCGGGACTTGACAGGGGACCTTAGGCCACACCCCCCAACTTCAGGGCTTGATTAGGGATCTCAGGCTGCACATCCCACCCACAGGGCTTGAGAGGGAACCTCAAGGCGTGCCCCCCGCCCTGGCCCAGGGGACCTGAGGCTATGCCCTCCACCCAGCAGGGCTTGATAAGGACCTCAAGGTGCCGGGAGCCGGTCCATCCTTGCTGTTTCAAGGGACCTGGCATATATGGCATACGGTTCTTAATATGTTTGCTCACCTTCTTGGCGCTGTGTTTTAACCAAGGTCACCTCTCCGAGAAAGGTTGAATCCCCAGGTAGGGATTTTCCCCTGAAGTTAGGGAGGGAATAAAACCTCTCAACTAAGTGCCAGGCGGGTAATTAATCACTTTAACTATGAACAAGCATGCTTAAGCTACATAATCTTTACTCCCTGGAATGGAGATAAGAAACGCCCTAACCTTTGTAATAGAGATTGATAGGATTGAATCAACTGGTATAAATACAGATGTAACAAGACAGAACTCAGGAGACAGAACTAAGAAGAGAGAACCTACAGACAGAACCTACACAGAACCTACAGACAGAAGAACTTCGCTGGAGAGAACATGGCAAAAGATCCTGGACTGAACCTGACTACAGAAATTGGCAAGAGAACCTGACTAGAACCTGGTGACTGAACCTGGCTGGAGAACCTACAGAACCTGGCTGGAGAACCTAGCGAGGGAACATGGCTACAGAACCTGGCTGGAGATCCTAAGCAGAACCTCTCTGGAGATCCAGACCAGAACTTGGCTGGAGATCCTGGCTAGGCTGCTGATCAACTGAACACTGTCTCCGTGTCATTCCCTCTTCGCCGACTCCGTCCACACCTTTGGGGACCCCTGGACCTGCTGGGGCTGGACCCTGGCATCAAGGGGTGCCCCCTGCCCCAGTCTGGGCTGGGGGACCTCAAGCCATGCACCCCACCCCGGCCAGGGGACCTGAGGCTGCACCTCTTGCCTGGTGGGGCTTGATGGGAGTGGAGCCGGTAGGCTCTTGATCTAGCCCAATGCGGGTCGGGCCAGCTGGGTCTGGGTCTGGCGCAATTTCGAGGCACACGTGGGTGGGTGGGACTTGACTCTGATTCCCGTGGTACACCCCAGGAGGAAGATTTTCATATACATTTTACTAATTTTCTTTCATCTCTTGACACTTCTATTATAGAGAAAGGGCAAATAGCAATATTAAAATATTTCCTCTAATTAATTCCCCTTTTAATGTGCATGGATTTCATGCACCGGGTCACTAATTCTAATATAAAGCAAGAGGTTCTGTTTTTCCTATCAGGCTGAAAAAATTTTGAACCATGTTACATGAAAATAGTAAACTAGACCAATTTTAAGATGCAGTATTAAATATCTGCATTTCCTTCACTTTTATGAAAGATCAAGTAGTAATAGAACAACTTGTGGGAAATTAATAATAGAATGGTAGCTGAACTAGTTTAGACATGTTCAGCTTTGGCTGTGCTTTCAAATTAATGATGAAGACTCAGCAACATTATGCAGTAATGGTCTTCCCCACATTGTTTTGCAAAACTGCACTCATTAAACCACAGCCTTATGATCCTTGAATAATCAGCAATGTAGCTAAGAGCAGTGTAAATGCACTTCCATATTTTATATTAACTAAGAATTACTTCTATCTATAATTATAATCAATACTTGGACAAAAGGGGAAAAAAAACTTAAGTTCCTTAATGTTTTCATGCACGGACAACCAAGTTTTCTTCTTTTTTATAATTGCATTGACTGGCCTTACCTGGGTTAACTTTTCCAAATTATAAAAAAGCCAAGCTATTTTAGTGTTAAAACAGTCCTTAAACATCTAGCTGTTACTTTATTTTCTACAGTTCTACTGGCAGTGATGAGAACGTTCCCAAGTCACATTTATTTTTTGCTTTCACTCCCTCAAGGGCTAGACCGACTCTGTGTTCATTGACCTTAAATCTTGATTAAGTTTTGGCTGCAAACTAATAAAGCTGAAAACTAGAAAATGGAATAGTCCATTATTGATGCAATCTTGCCTTAAGAAGCAGTGGGGGAAGCGATAATAAATGTTCTTTTATTAAAGATGTTGCTAAGCTAATGGGATTGACTTTGTCAAGTTACTAACAGAATGTAAGGAAGTTGATCATGGAGTGTTCATGGAGTGAACAAGAGTGTGGAAAAGATGGAGAGGGTGAGGTCTCAAACAATTTTTCATTTTAGGCCTCATAAACGAATCTTATTGAATGATACATAGCTACACCAAGCTTGGCATTGATATTGAGTTTGTGTCATTTCTAATGTGTGACAACACTGGATCTTGACTATTTTATCCTATAACTTCAAATAGAACTGATATCCTAGTAAAAGTGATAAAATAACTTCTTTTTCAAAGACATTAATTATGTATCAGTAATTTTTGAGGGAACTCTATTCACTAGTAATATTTGTTTTCTTGTGTTTTTTTGCTTATATTGACATTTTCAATGCAATGTTAAAAGAGACTGGTTTAAATCTCCCACTATACTTGTATAATGAATTAATTTTTTCTTCCCCTAAATCTGTCATTTATTGCTTTCTACATTTTATAACTATTTTATTGGGTATATACAAATTTTACATGGTTATACCTCCGTGGTGAATCTTTATCATTTGGAAATCCTCTTCTTATCTCTAGTATCCTTTCTGCATTAGAGTTTAGCTCATCTGATGCTAACATGGCTGCCCAATCTTTCTTTTGGATACAGTCTGTACAGTTTATTTTTCCTTCCATTTTATCCTATTAGTTTTATATCAGTTTGTTCATATGTGTCTTTTGTAAATAACCCATAGTTAGATTTTTAAAACTTTAAGTGCAATCTCAAAATACTTATATTTTAGGTAAAGCATTTAGTACAGTTACATTCTATATAATTGCCAAAATATTTGGGTTTCCATCTACCATCTTATTTTATACTATGTAGCTTCCTTCTGTTTCTTTACTCACCTTTCTTGATGTGTTCCAGATTGGGTGAATATTTTTATCATTGCATTTCCCCTTTAGTGATTGTCTTTTATTAGCACAATTTTATGTATGAGGAAACTGAGTCCTAGGAAAGGTCATCTGTAGGAAAGATCACTCAAGATTTGAAAACCTGTTCAGTGCCTGGAGGAGCCATGCTTTTATCCACCATACTGCTGATCCAGAAACCAAACTAAGATTTTCAGTATTCTCCCCATATCTGCACAGTATCATATCCACAATCCTAGTGTCTTTAATTGAATTCCTGCACTTAAATGATCTCTGTTTCTGTGCTGTGCTTGAAATACCAGGTTCCCAATTAAGCATTAAGGGTGAGGCAAGGCAATACTGGTCTAAGGATAGGCTCTATATAGTCAACTCTGTGAATTCCAGGTGACCCTTGCAGATCCACATTCTCAAGGCACACATTTGGAAAGCCACAGTAGTGAGTTAAACTCTCTCTTGACAGTTTAAGACAACAAGAAAATTTAGTATCATTAATTCCCAACAAATCTATTTTTAGTTCTGTGAATATAACCAAGCAGATAAGGAATCAGAAAGTTGTTTGCATGTTTCCATATATCTCTGAATTAAGATATTTTAAAAGAAATTTTCAAGGAGTCTCTCAATTTTCCAGTTTTATAAACAATCCTCAATTAAGTTTCTTAGTTTGAATGTATTTGTTTATAGTGATAAGAGGGGGATTAGAAGCTAGCAACGCAATAAGAAGATGGTCATGTAGACTACTATTGGGTTGCCATAAATAATTGATACTAAAAAAAATGCTTTAATTTCATGTGTACATATTTTATATCACTTCTCCTGAATTTAAAACAGGTCATCTAATTCTAATGCAATGTCAGAATAATTTGGCTGACTTGCCTTTCTAATATTTATAGTTCATATTTTTTGGGCCTTTTTCTTTGGTATGATTCATTTTCCTTAACTTTTCAAATTATTATTTATTAAGAGCAATAGAATTTGCTTTAGTAAATTTAGTTTTCCATAAAGAATTTTAAACAGATCACTAAGGAAACTCTGTAGAATCAAAGAATGACATGTATTACCAATAATCTGCACTTAAAGTCAATTAGACAATCTAAAAAGTGTGTATTTTTGCATATGTATGTATGTCTGTGTGTATAGCTGTTGTTTTCCTCAATAGAGAAGCCTTAAAAAGAAGTAAATTCAATCTTAGGATAACTTTGATGGCTTTTTATTTGTTTGTATTTGTTTTCTTTTTAAATTTTAAATGCAGATTTAACATAGTCCAAATAAAATATTTAAAGAAAAGTCTTCCAAAGCAAACTTCTATTCAAATATTCTTTTTTTTGTGCAAAACATTTGCAATATGACTAAACTCTTTAGCATCTTTGAATTCCTTTCTGAAAGTTATGTATATTATAAACTCAGTTTGCTTTGAATTATTGACTGAACAAGTACCAACATTATTCCATTGGTTCAATTATATGAGAAGACATTTTTCTGGTAGAGCTGGCTTTGTGGGTCTTATTTTAAAATCTGGGAGTAAATCCAATGCCATTAAAAGATCTCTTAGGAAGATGAGAGAAGGAAGAGACTACAAATACATAACAAAAAGCTCTGACTTCAAACCTTATATATCAAATTGAGAAATAATTCATTATTCTTAAAATAGTTTTCAAAGTATTCTTTTTGGTGTTTCTAAAAATTAATTTATAATGCATAAAAGAACATTAACTTCAATACTATAATCACATATCATTTTTTACCAAATATAGATTTTGCATACTATTGCCCATTCTTTTAGTAAAAGTTCTTACAGCCATTTGTTTATTTTTCAAAAGCAAGTTCTTCAAATTGCAAAGAGGGTCCACTACAGAGAATATTAAAAATCGGGAAAGTAGAGGTTTGTTTTTCTATTTGGTATCAACAGTAGTGCCTAGAAGACTGCTTATAAGCTAGTAGTCATACTATGATGTGATTCAAAAACTAGTTAATACTTCCAGATATACCAGCTGCCTTAAACTTTAGTGGATACAAAGGAAGTATGTCTTTATTTGAAAGTGATTATAGTCTTATGAGCAGATCTAAAACCAATAAACAAGAGCTTTGAAAGAGAGGATATGAATGTGGTTTGGAGGATCCAGAATAGGATCCATGAAGCAAATAGAGTTTGCTTCGGTGTAAAATAAAGGATATAATTCAGATGTTCCAAAATAAGTTAGATGGAATATTTTGGGGGTGGGGGGGTGTGGAGGGAAGTAGGGTTAAACTAAGACATGGACCTGAGAACAAATATGTCACATGTTAAAGACAAAAGTGGATATGTAAGATTCCAAATGATACCGTGCAGCCAGCAGTGGGAGGGCACAGAGGTGGGGAATGTTATGATGTTTAGAAAGGATATAGAACAGTGATGGCGAACTTTTTGAGCTCAGCGTGTCAGCATTTTGAAAAACCCTAACTTAACTCTGGTGCTGTGTCACATATAGAAATTTTTTGATATTTGCAACCATAGTAAAACAAAGACTTATATTTTTGATATTTATTTTATATATTTAAATGCCATTTAACAAAGAAAAATCAACCAAAAAAATGAGTTCGCGAGTCACCTCAGACACGCATGTCATAGGTTCGCCATCACTGATATAGAATCACAGGGTTATTCTAAGATCTTGAAGAACCTGGTAACCTAAGACAGTGGTTGGCAAACTGTGGCTCTTTGGCCCCTTGAGTGTGGCTCTTCCACAAAATACCATGTGTGGGCGCACATGTACAGTGTGATTGAAACTTTGTGGCCCATGCGCAGAAGTCGGTATTTTGTGGAAGAGCCACACTCAAGGGGCCAAAAAGCCGCATGTGGCTCGCAAGCCGCAGTTTGCTGACCACTGATAAGGAAACTAGTGTGTCTTAGGATGGTTGTTCTTGAAATGGTCAGCAGGATGTTGGTGGAGATAATAAAACTATGTCAGAGATAAGACTCCTGCAGCCACCTCATGCTTTGGTGTTAAAGCCCTGCCCAGAATGAGAGGGTGAGTAAGAATCAAATTGAGCTAAATGTTTAATGGGCTAAATAAAAACACTTAACATGAATATCCAAGATAAGCAATGGATGAAAAAGGCAACTTCAAGGTCGTAGGCTGGAAGATTGATGAATGGCTATTATCACAACAAAAAACATCAGCTTACAAAGACAGTAGTTTCTGAGAGGCAAAGAATTCTTTCAATTTAGCCTCCTTTGATTTCAGCTTACATCAAATGGATTATTTTCATTATGTGTACACTTCATTCCCAAATACTATGTCACCGTGAGAAAGAGGAAGAGCAGAGGGGGGCCCAGATCAGAAGCCTGACTTCATTTCTCAAGTACCTTAATATGTTCCAAGTTCAACCTTTTTTAGTATGTAATTTCCAGTTCCACAAAAAAATTCCTTAAAGTAAGGAATGACAAAACTACCATATTTAAGGAGCCACTTGTATACATAATCAAATTAATTAAATATATTATCAGAGTATGATTTCTATATCAAATGATAATGGCCAGATGAGAAAAAAATGGTAAACCGCTCAGAAGACTGAAGCAAACACACACAAATGGCAATTTATGAATATTGAGCTAACCCTCACAGTGCATTTCTTTATTTCTTTTCTTTTTTTTACCCTTGAATAGAGACCCTCTAAGCAGCTGAAGGATCCCCACTGTTGTAAGCTCTCCACACCTTCTCTGTCCCATTTGTATAAATGCACTGCCTTTCCAAGAACAAAACGAAAATGGGGAGTCACCAGAAAGCATGCTTTTTTAAAGGGAAAATCCGAAGGATGAACTGGGATCATTTGTAGAAGCGGCAAAAAAAAAGGCAGCCCCATGTTGGGAACTGGATGGAGCCACAGAGGGAAGAGCAGTCCCCTACTGGAGAGTCGGCACCGCTCTTAGATGCCGTGGGCTGTCATACAATGAGCACACTGTTTTCTTTCTTCTATCTGTGAATCTACTCTGGGCACAACGTTAACTGGGCATCCAATAGCTCCAGAATGAACTTTTTTTGCTAAGTGAGGATGTCCTTGTGTTTGTTACCTTTTTTTTCTACTGTGGGAAATGGAAGGACTACTCATGTCTTAGTAGGGGGTATAATCTATGACAAGCCCTTGAGCCTCATTAGTACTTACCATAGAAATTGTTATTAAATGAGCTATAGGAATTAATGGCCCTCCAAAATGTCAGAAATTTTACCACATTATTAACAGTTAGTAATATAACATAAATCAGTGACAAATGCCAGTGAAGGGAAGACCATATTGTACAGACAACTAAGCTTTCCTGGCATCAGAAATGTTATGGATTAGAGTACTAGTCCACAGGGAGTATGTTCCAAGAATCCCGGTGGATGCCTGAAACTACAATTAGTGCCAAAACCTCTACATACTATGTTTTTTCTACACATAAATACCTATGATAAGGTTTAATTTATAAATTAGGCACAGTAAGAGATTAACAATAATAATAAATATAAAAATTATAACAATAGAATGTAACAAAAGTTATGTGAATGTGGTCTCTCTCAATATATTGTTCTATACCCACCCTTTTTGTTATGATGTCAGGTGATAATAATGCCTAGGTGATGAGATGAATGACGTAGGCATCATGACATAGCATTAGACTACTGTAAAGGTTATGTGAACACAAGCACTGCAACACCATGACAATCTTTAAGCGGCAATGATGTGCTGAACACAGGGATGATTCATGTCCTGGACAAGATGGAGCACGAATGTGTGAGATTTCAGCATGCTACTCAGAATGGTGAGCAATTTAACACTTATAAATTGTTTCTTTCTGGAATTTTCTATTTAATATGTCCGGACTGCTGTTGACCATGAGGAACTGAAACTGTAGAAGGTGAAATCGCAGATAAGTGAGGGACTACTGTACTGCTGTAATAAAAACCAATGTGGTATAGGGTTCATGGCATATTTTTTAATGTTACAGATTTTTTAGGGCACATTTTCATTGCAGTGCATGTTTCTTCATTCCTCATTTTTGTAAGTCTTAGTTGGGGCTGGATGGCTTAGGATGGTCTTGCTCATGTATCTGTTGTTGGCGTTGGCAGACTGGTTAATCTAGGGAGTGTCAGCTGTAATGGCTTGTTTGTGCTCCATTGGGTCTCTTGTCCTCCAGTAGGCTGTCCTGGACCTCTTCATAGGGAGCAGCCAGAAAGGACAAAACCCAATTCTGAATAACATGCCTCTGCTTGGGTTACCTCTGTCAAAGCTCTGTCATCAGAGCAAACCACGTGGCCAAAGCTTGATTCGTGGGGTAGAGAAATAGACTCTACCTTTTGATCATGGGGAGTTGCCAAATATTGTAAAAAATATTGCAACCAAAATAGCTGTGGACTTTGAGAGACTGTTCATTCTTTCAAAAGTCAATAATGTTAATCTTACTCATTTACATATGAATACAGACATTTCATGAAATAAAACAAAGTATTTAATTATAATTAAATTATGGTAGAGTATAAAAAAGCAACATATTCCAGATACTTGATGTCAATTTTTATAACATTCACCTTACTTTCAAAAGTACCAAATAAACTTATGATAGTCTATCTCAGGAGTCAACAAACATGCGCCTGCTTTTGTAAGGAAAGTTTTATTGGGACATAGCCACCCCATTCATTTGTGTCTTCTCTATGACTACTTTTGTGCTACAATGACAGATTTGGGTATTGGTGACTATATGGCCAGTGAAGTCAAATATATTTAATATCTGTCCTTTTAAGACAACATTTGCTGACCATTATGGTGTTTGAACATTGAAACCATGAATATAGAATTTTCATTGTTTTATTCAGTAGCATATCATAATGAATATATACATATAAACAAACACATTTACATTGACTATATAATGGGTCACTAAGCACTGTGCAAAATGTTTTATATACATATTATAAAATCCAATATTTACAATAACTGTGAGTTAGGTATTTTTAAATACTATTTTATAGCTGGAAATCTAAATCAGTTATGTAAGTTTCTAAACCTGTGTCCTTAAACCTTATGCTATATTGACAGCTGGTATGTCAAAAATAATAATTTGGAAAATCTCTCTCTCTCTCTCTCTCTCTCTCTCTCTCTCTCTCTCTCTCTCTCTCACACACACACACACACACACACACACACACACCACAACACAACACACGGGAATATTATTCAGCCTTTAAAAAAAAGAAAAGAAAACTCTGTCACTTGCAACAATGTGATGAACCTGGAAGGCATTATGCTAAATGAAATAAGCCAGTCAAAAAAGACAAATACTGCAAAAATGTTGGTTCCCATGAGGCGGGAAAAATAGGGAAAGGCAGGAAAATAGTACAGACTTTCAGGTATAAGATAAATAGATCTAAAGATCTAATGTATAACACAGTATTGTTTAATTGAAATTTGCTAAGTTAGAACTGAAGTGTTCTCACCAAAAAAAAAAAAAAAAAAAAAAGGAAATATGAGAGGTGATGGATATTTTAAGTAAACCAGCGACAATCCTTTCAGAATGTTTACATGTAGCAAATTATCATGTCCACTGGAATATCTTACAATTACATTTGTCAACTAAACCTTAATAAATCTAAAAAAAAGGATGTCTTCTTCAACTGAGTGGATTAAAAATACAATGAAGTGAAGAAAACAAAAGAGGATAGTTGCCTAAAAAATCAGATCAAGACTTTCAGTGAGTAGAGTTAGAGGCACACATCCTTACTTTGAACCGAAACACTCAGAAAACTTTGTTAACCTGAGTTTTGAGAACCAACTCTCAGTTTGGGCAAATGTGTTCCCAAAGCCTTTCCTGAGTCTCTAGGCACTGTAAGTGAGTAGGGAACAACGTTTAGTAGGACTTCTTGCTTATTAAATGAAATTGTTAGATACATGAGGATTGATCTTCTCAAGAGTAATTTTTAGTAAATTTTAGTAGTATTTTATTTTATTGGATTTATTGGGGTGATACTGGTTAATAACAGTTGTTTTGTGAATGGCGCAGAGTAGGAGAAAGAAATGGCAATTCTTATAAAATCAAGCCCATTTTCCATCGCAAGAACAAATTGCACTTGGTTTGACAGGCTTCAAGAGAGCCAGAAGAAATACTAGTACTGTGTCGGTTTGCTTGAGCTATAGAACTAAATTTAAATTTAAGTAGCTAGCATACCCTATAAATCTTCTGTGTATGACACAAGTCATGTAACTTACAGAACAACTGTCAAGATGGGAAGTTTGTTTTAGTTTTTCTCCTTTTACAAGTTAGTTTGTGAAGCTAGGATCCACTACCAAGGTCAGCCGCTGAATTTGAATTTCCTCTGAGGCACTTACCTCAAAATAGTTAAACTTAAGGGGAGTAGATTGATGACTCAGGGTCTGGACAAAGGAAGGAGGTTGACAGAACAGTGACAGAACATTCTGTTCTGAGGAATAGTCTTTCTTAATAGGTGTTATTATAAACCGTGCAGGTAATTATATAAAAGCTGTACTTATCTAAGCTCCAGATGACACGAAATTTCAGGATATGTTGTTTATGGTAGATCTACATAGCTTGGAAGGCTTAATTATGCTGCATTCCTCTAAGTATACCTATCAGGTTGATAATCTGATATCATATCCTCTGCCAGTTTAGCAAAGTCACATTAGCACTACTTGAATGATTCTGTACTTAGGCTGTACCCAATAATGTCTTGTGTCAATGCACATTTGACAGGTCACCTTACAGTTATGTTTATAACACTGTGGGGGGGCATAATTAGTCTTACTACACTCTAATACATTACAGTATCAAGCATAAACTTTAGATAATATTCAGGAAAATTGATAAAATATAAAATAAAAGGTTAGAATTAGCATTGTATTTAATATTCTAGGGTGATTCCAACTGTAAAATAAAAAGTGACTTTTGATATTATATTTTATCCCTATGTCATTTAATACAGGGGAGTAAACCTTAGGACTAGTAATACTACCTATGGCTGTGTTGGTTCTATACCCTTGAAGTATTCATATAATTAAATTATTCTAGTGCTCCAACATGTTAGTATTTTTTTCTTGCACAAATACAGTTAGCCAAATCATTAAAAAAAATTATTCTTGTTCAAACCTCTCAAGTCTAACTAAAATTAGAAGTACTTCCAGTAAGCTAATAGCATTTATTAAATTGAGTTAGGTATGAGTTAATTCAGCAATGATCTTAATAATAGTCATTAAAAAATAAAGCACCTAGCATTTCAGAAGGTTATTATGTTCCAGATAATACACTAGATTATGTTATGTAAAAATTATTTCTAATTTTCATAACCTCTTTTCCCACTCCTAACTTAGAATTATTATCCTTATTTAGCTATTCAGGGACTGAAATGTAAAGAAGTAGATTGAGCCCTGGCCAGTGTGGCTCAGGTTGTTGGAGCATCGTCCTGTACACCAAAAGGTTGTGGGTTCGATTCCCAGTCAGGGCACATATCCAGCTAACAGGTTCAAAACCTGGTTGGGGTGTATGTGGTGGCAGCCAATCCTTGTCTCTCTTCTCTTCTCTTCTCTTCTCTTCTCTTCTCTTCTCTTCTCTTCTCTTCTCTTCTCCTCTTTCTCTCTCTCTCTCCCTCTCTCTCTCTCTCTCTCTCTCTCTCTCTCTCTCTCTCTCTCTCTCTCTTCCTCCCTCTTCTAAAAATCAATAACGTTTTAAAATTTAAAAATAATAAATCAATAAATAAAGTGGATTGACTTGACCAAAGTTATGTAGCTAAAGTATGTACCTGCTATAATCAACTCCAATATTTCTGGCTCCAGTTCCCACCTTCTTACCACTATAAACATTCATTGAGTACCTCCCATATGCAAGATAGTCATAGCTACTACCAGGAATAAAATATGCCCTCAAAAATATACACAGTCAGAGAAATAATAAGAAGCAAAAAACTATATTCCAGGAAAGCATGTGATACTGTTTAAAAGTGAAATAGAATCAAGTGACTCTGAGACAGAAATAAAACAGGGGTAGTTCTTCTTGGAAGAACTCTTGGGAAAGAAGGACTCTAGGACTGCTTTCCATAGATCATGACTGTGGGAAAGGGCAGGCGTAGACTGATCTGTTGTTGCACGAAGGGTGCTTAACATGCACTACTTCAGAGGTTGCCTTACTGGGTCTCCCAACACTTATAATTGCTCACTGGGCCTCTGTGAATTACAATACAAGCTCACAAAGAAAAGTCAGAGGTAACATTCAAGTAGTTCAGCATGAAAGAGACACATTAAAGAACAATGCATACATGTACGTGATCTATAAGTAATAGCCTCCAGAAAGTTTTCGTTTTTAATATTGATTTTGTATCTGCCTACACTGGATCTCAAAGAAGAGCCCACAGAGTTGATGCTTTGAGCTGAAAAGTTGCGTTGTAGGACCTTCCTTTCCCACTGCAAACACTGATCTGTTTGTTAGTTTTCTAAATTGGGATCCTTTTTATTTTTTATTTTTGATTAATCCTCACCTAGGATATTTTTTCCATTTATTTTTAGAGAAAGTGGAAGGGACAAGAGAGACAAAAAGAGAGAAACATCGATGTGAGAGAGACACATAGATTAGTTGCCTCCTGCACGTGCCCCGACCAGGCCTGGGGCCTGAATCTGCAACCAAGGTATGTTCCCTTGACTGGAATAAAACCTGTGACCCTTCAGTCTCCAGGACGATTCTCTAACTACAGAGTAAATCCAGCTCGGGCTAAATTGGGATTTTGTGTAAGAGGTCATGATGAAAATAAATGGGAACTACTTCTGAAAAAATAAATATTTAAAGATGACTTTTCCATTTAGAGTTTTTCAAAGTTCTCCTCAACTAATAATACCTAGAAATGGAGGACTGGAGTAGTTCACAGTGATCGCCTTCTAAGGGCTTCCATTGGCATCCTCTGAGCCACCTGCCGGTTGTGATCTGTCACCACTTTGCACTACTCTTTGTTAGATCCTTACCCAGAAGCCTGTTGTTATAAACCCCCTTGGAGACAGGAAGTCTTTCAAGGTGAAGCATATCAGATTTGGGGATTTTCCCCAAAGTCTCAGGAAACTAAGGCAGAGTTCATTCTGACATCAAAGTACAGGCATTGCTAATGGAATCCCTGTTCCAACAGACCAGCCTTCTTATTGATATAAATTAGAATCACAAGAATTTAAAGTCTGTGACAGCCCCAAATAATTATTTTTTCTCTAAAAATTCAGCTTTTGATATATGCTGAATAAAAAGGGGGGAAATCATTCTAGTTTCCTTTTCAAGATCTTCATATAATGCATTTAAAATATAATGCACTATATATGTAGAAATAAACAGGTGATTTCTGAAAAATAATTTGATAGTTTTTTTTGCACACACATTAGCAAAATAAAATAAAGGAACCATTTTTCCCTTCCTCCTCAGGGGAGAAAAAGTTGATGAATTTCTTGAAAACCTGGGACTGTGAAAGAAAGATATACTGTCCAAATGGGGGCAATGAGGTATAGAATTGACAGGACCTTCATTGAAATGAGACTTTGTTTTATAAAAAATATTATTTACTACTGTCATTAGCATTTGTACAGTTGTACAAAACCTGCAACAAAAATAAAAAGGTAATTTTTTTAAAAGACATCAGTTAATGATCTCTTTCTTGATTTGATGCACAGTATGTCTGGTTAAAATTCATTAAGTTGTATATTTTTATATGCATGTTTCCTGCATTTACATCATTTTTAATAAAAATATTTTTTAAAAATAGACACAATTTATAGTAATAAAAAGCAAGCTTAAAAACACTTGGGAATATTGTACCAAAAGGTGTGCAAATCCTATATAGGAAAAAAATTAAATAAAACCTTGCTAAAATTTAATAAAGATAACTAAATAAAAAGAGATACTATGTTCATCAATAAGATAATATTGTAGGAACTAGAGGCCTGATGAATGAAATTTGTGCAAGAGTAGGTCTTCCTTCCCCCGGCTGCCAGCACTGACTTCCCTAGCACCTGGGAACCGGGCTTCCCTCGAAGCCCCGGCTTCATCCAGAAGGACAGAATGACTTCCAAAAGGACATCCAGTCTAATTAGCATATTACGCTTTTATTATTATAGATAGCAATACTCCCTGGTGAGTTGATGAGTCAATAATACTATAATAAAAATTGATTACCAAATTTTTCATGAAATATGACATATAACTTTTATTTCAAATCTATACAGAAGGGTAAACAGCCAGGAAACATCTAACTTTCGAAAGAAAGAATAGAGGAAGAAGGTTGCCATACCAGATATTAGCACTCATAAAAAGAAAACCTCTAGAAGTGAAGGCTGTTTAGTATATTTGGAATTTAGAGGGAACATGGTTTTAGGATCAGAGAGAAGCACATATTTATCGTTACTTTTCCAGTTAGTTCTAGTGTTCACAAATGTGGTCACATTATATCATTAGAATAAGTAAAGCAAGAGATGCATTGTTGAATAATTATGGAAATATATAAACTATGGATTATGATCAAAACAATTATTTGAATCCAAGAGTCAACAGAAGTAAGAGAAGAAAAGGGAGGAGGATAAGTAATGAGGACTTGCAGAGGCTGTTGAAATGAAAATAAGAAGCAAATAAATATAAGTAATATTTTATAAGTAAAATCTATGTGCATTTTTGAAGGACTGACTATATGGTATGAAGTAGAGGTCAAAATTAAACATATTTTCCAGTGTGATTAAGACGGTGTGAAATACATAATGCAGATGTGGGAAGCTTAAGAACATTCAGATACAATGACAGTCATGTTGATTTAGAGGGGTTTACTCTGTGCAATAGTTTTGATATGAAAGACAAATTGAAATCCAAGCCTGAAATTTCTTGGGAGAACAAGACTGGTGATTTAGATATGGGAATTGTCTGCATACTAATTAACAGGTGAGATGACCGAAGGAGAGAATGAATTAATTTTACTCAGTATAAGAATTACATTTCTAACAATCACAGTTGTCAGATCCTGACATGCATTGCCTTGAAAGGTTCTGAGCTTTTTGTTAGCTGATATAGTAAGAGTCATATGACACTGACAGGTATATTTTAGGAAATCTCTAGACTGAATCAAATGTAAACCAATTTGTGAATCTTGGGGTTAATGATAAGGTTTTATGGTTTCTGATTTTTGCTACTTACATCTATTGATCTAAGTCCTACAACACTAAATTTATAGATACATGTACAAATTTAATTATTTTGCATAACAAATAACATTTTGTTATAAATTATATTGTTTCAAAGGGATTGACTATATTTTTTGTGTTTAAAAAGATCAGTCTCCTGATCTTTTTAAGATCAGGAGTTAGTTTTGTAGTATCAATATATTTGGATTATAGCATATAATGAAATCAAATCAAGAGCCAAAATAAAGTCAAGATATGGCTTTGATTCATATACATAGCAAAACTGACCTAATATTTACTTAGCAGACTACTATAAAGAGACAATCTGATAGAAAATAAGTAAATTTAACATTTAGTCCTGAACTTTTTTTTAAGTATATTTTTATCGATTCTAGAGAAGAAGGGAGAGGAAGAGAGAGATAGAAACATCAATGATGAGAGAGAATCACTGATCAGCTTCCTCCTGCATAGCTCCCACTAGGGACTGAGCCAGCAACCTAGACATATACCCTGACCTGGAATAGAGCCATGACCTCCCGGTTCATAGGTCGACTCTCAGCCGCAGAGCTACACTGGCTGGGCTAGTCCATAACTTTTTCACTGCCACTGCTTTCCCATTTTACATTGGCACAAATATATGGATTGGAAGAAAGTAGGTTTACAGTTTTAATACAAATTAATAATAAATAATAATACAAGAATAAACTCTGTGTTTCACATACAGCTGTGAATAGTGAAATATAAAGATTTGAGAGTTTTACGCAAAACCTTCTGGTTAGAAAATTATCTCAGATGAAGAAAAAGTTGGTTATAGTACATATAGTTGATTCATGAAAACTTTCAAGATATTTTATATAATCAGATGACATAGGAACTGTAATACTGCTTCTCTGAAAGCATTCTAATAAGAGACAGTTAATCACTATTTTGTGTTAGCTTATTCTTTTCTAGAGGGAAAGAGTACTTAGAAAACTTCATACCATGTGGGTTTTCAAACTCTGCTTTCTATTTATAAATTCGCTATTCAAATGCTTACTCCTTAAATAGGGCAAAGGAGATTATATTTGTATTGAGTAGAAAAACCCCTTGGCAAATCATTATCACCAACTTGGCAAACATTCTTAAAGGAGAAAATAGGTGCAATTATTAATTAAGGAGGATCTTAGAAAAACACTACACTATATTTTGGTGTCTCATGATAATACCTAATATATAATTTTTATCTTTCCCAAATTGAATACTATATTTAAGAACTCAAAACTCACTTTTCTTCTTGTTCATGAATGACAATAAAGGGATTATGGTTGATGAGTACCTTTAAAGTAGGAGATAAAAGAGATAGACCTAAAATAAAAAATAAGAAATAAAATCTACTAATTGTTCCTTAATATTTTTATCTCATCATATCAAGTATATGAGAGTTTCCAGATCTATTTTGTTCATGTTATAGCTCGGTACTGGTATGTGACAAATATTTTAAAGATATGTAGAAAGTGTGATCAGAATTGAGCAATATAGTTCAACACTAGAGAAACCTTTATGCAGCAGAACCAAGAGCTAATGTGAAGCATGGCTATATTCATGCTGTTTCCATATAAAGCACCACCAGCAGCCAGCAGCCAACAGCTTGGCTTAGGAAATCAGGAAGATCAGTGAATTTTCTATAATTAAACCAAAGCAACCTTCAAGTATTCTATTCTGGGTATGTCTTTTTAAAATACCAATATTTTCTGCTTAAACCATCAACATTTTGGCTGAATTTAGTGACCATTTTGCCAGAATTTCCTCCCACACACCATGCTTCTTCTCAGAAGGGAATAGTATTTTCATAGTATTTATGGTTACTTTATAGCATAAATGTCCCTAGCCTGGCTATGGTAAAACTATTTGAAGTGAACATATACTTAATTCTCTTGTCAGGAAGGGACGTAACCCTCTTCCCAATTATGTCTTCTCCACAAAATCACTCACTGTTAAATGCATCCTATTTCATGAATTATTATATAAAATCAAAAGGCCTAGGACTCAAAAGGTGTTCTAAGACAATACATTTAAAATTAGATATAATGTCCCCACTCCTTCCAGAGGTATTATAAAATATAAATAACTTTTAAAGCTACCAACTGGAATTCTGGATTTAGATTGGTGTCTTTGAAATCTATTCCTTGATAGATTATTGAGTATTTATTCTAGTTGCTGGGGAGCCACCAAATAACCTCTGCTTATGATCTTAAATTTTGGTGGGGACAAGAAATATCAATAATATTACAGAGAAAAAAATAATAAATAGGAAAAGAATATAGATTTTAGGGTTGGAAGCTTGCAATTTAATGAAGGACAGTCAGAGAAGGCAACTGAGAAAGTTGCCTCTAAGTAATGTCCTGAAGAAAGGGAAGCAGTAGCACAGGTGGATATCTTGGAATAAAGCATTTCAGGGAAGCAGACAGGCTCTGAGACGGGAGCACAGGTGTCCTGTTTAAAAGACAGCAAGGACGCCAACCGGCTGAGAGTGGGATGGGCAAGGAGGCAGCGGTAGCTGATAAAAGTCAGAGAGGACATAGGAACTTCCCACCATTAGAATATAATTCGTGAAATTGTTGCTTTGAAGTCCTGTCTTAGAAGGATACATCATACTATAGATGACTCTCAGCATTTTCTTTTTTGTGTCTTCAAATAAGGACGGAGATATCATACTTGGGCTTATGATCAGGAAAAGGCAGGTTGTTCACAGAGTAACTGCTGCTTGGAGTACAGCAGTCATTATGACCAACAGGGCAATGTTTTTATTGACTTAGTGGAAACACTATTTACAAATTACTTTTTTATGATTCTTACACTCAAAGGGATTTTCAAACTTGTTTTCTCTCACTGTGGAGAAAAGGAACATGATAAAATTCAATGGGGGAGCAGGGGACACTCTAAAGTCATTAGGAGTCACAGTAATTAAAGCGAAGATGCATTTTTATCCATCATCTATATTACTCTTTGTGATTTTATCCACTATTGATAAATATTAAATTTATACAGATGATTTAACTATTATGTTTTTAATCATATTTCTCACATAATAAAAAAAGTGCATTTGCCCATTATCTCCTATGTGCCAAATACTGATATAATACTAAAAATGTCTGCTTGGATTTCCCATAATCGCTTCAAATCATTACATTATCTTTTCTTCTAAACCATACTTTCCCTTTTGGTTCCTATTTTCTGTTAAAGGCAGGATCATTTTCCCAGAAATGCATGAGAAGAAATATGGTATCGTTTTGAAATAATCTTTTACAAACTTCTTATTTAAATCAGTCACTATTTTTTTACTTTTACTTAATAATGATTTAATCGCCATGTTGTCTTTCTAGCCCATATTTGTCTTCTTAACTCTTCCAGCACCCATGTAACCAATCCCCATTATTCAATTCCTCCTGTTAGAAATATCATAAGTGTTTTCTGACACTCTCAGGGGACAAACTGGTTGTGGTGGAACAGAATAATGAGGCAGCATCTTCTCCATTAATTTTCCCATTGATCTTTTCCCAGAAGTCAGTCTTTTTGAAAACACTTCACCCACAAACACCTCGTTTTCACAAAGTGGAAATGTATCCTATACTAATAAAAGAGAAAAATGGTAATTGGCGTACAACCGATACCTTTTTCATTGGCTAATCAGCGAGATATGCAAATTAACTGTCAGCCAAGATGGCGGCTGGCAGCCAGGCAGCTGAGAATAGGAGGCTTGGTTGCCCCAGCGATGGAGAAAGTCAAGGATCCCCGCAGCTGCCGGGCTCTGAGCTCCTGAAGCAACAACTCCAAAAGATACAATGTTTCAATTATAGAAGCTAAAAGATGGCGGTTAATTTGCATACTCAGGCTCCAAGCAGAGCGAAGCCAAACAGCCCTGAAGCAGCAGGGCAGAGAGGCCTCAGGGCCTGGGATCAGCAGAGTCGAGAGGCCTCCCGGCCCCGAGATCAGCGGGTCCGAGAGGCCTCCCGGCCCCGGTGATCAGCGGATCCAAGAGGCCTCCCGGCCCCGGTGATCAGCGGAGCCGAGAGGCCTCCCGGCCCCGGTGATCAGCGGAGCCGAGAGGCCTCCCGCCCCGGTGATCAGCGGAGTCGGAGGCCCCGCGATCAGCGGAGCCGAGAGGCCTCCCGGCCTGGTGATCAGCGGAGCCGAGAGGCCTCCCGGCCCCTGTGATCAGCGGAGTCCAGAGGCCTCCCAGCCCCGGTGATCAGCGGAGCCGAGAGGCCTCCCGGGCCAGGGATCAGGGGAGCTGAGAGGCGTCCTGGCCCTGGGATCAGCGGAGCAGCGAGGCTTCCCAGCACCGGGATCAGTGTGACAGGGTGCAGAGCCCCAACCCTCTGATCGGCCCTGCTCTGTGCATGACAGGAGTGGCGCTGCAACCTCCCTATGGACCCTGCCTTGAGTGTGACAGGGGGTGGTGCCCCAACCCCCCAATCGGCCCTACCCTGAGCATGACTGAGGGTGGCATCGCAACCTCCCAATCCGCCCTGCTCTGTGCATGACAGGAGGCGGGGCCCCAACTCCCCAATGGGCCCTGCTCTGAGCCCGACCAGGGGTTACACCTAGGATTAGGCCTGCCCTCTGCCACCCGGGAGCAGGCCTAAACCAGCAGGTCCTTATCTCCTGATGGGTCCCAGACTGTGAGAGGGCACAGGCCAGGCTGAGGGACCTCCTCTCCCAACCCCGAGTGCACAAATTTTTGTGCACCGGGCCTCTAGTTTTCATTATAAAACAAAAGTATCATCAAAAAATTTCCAAATGATAATGTAGAAAGTGAAAGTAAGGAAACCTTTGAACTAAAAATGAAACACTATGGAAGAGAATAAATCAACAGCAGTGACTAGGTATGGAAGGGCTTAGTCTGACACAGACACAGAGTGAGGGGAGAACATAATAAAGGATGAGGACTATAAGGCATAAAAGTGGGCACTGGCAACGGATGAGGGAAGACCTCAAAGGAAGCTTTCTTGTTTCACAATTGTCTGCGGAGTATGTGCCCTCCTTGGCCTACTGAAAACAAGGTCCCCTGGTCACATGCTGGGTTACTCCCCTGCCCTTTTCCTTTACTCAGTAAAAGAAGTGTCATCAGAGACGTGATTGAGTCTTTGTGATTACCACAAAGGAGAGAGATTTAAAACATCAATATCCAAATATTTCTCACAGTGAAAAAACTTTTCCCCTCACAACATGTGAAAAATCTCAGTCCTTTTAACATTTTCTCAAGTAATGTCCTCAGTTTTCTACAGAGAATGAACAACAATAACAGAAAGGTTTTAATTACTGTCGGGAAAAATAAATAAAAAACAATTTCATCTACTAGAAAACGACATGTTTGCCCAGCACTAGGACATGCAGAATTTAATTGACTTATAATCTCTCATCTGCCTTTTTAATACGTTACTATGCTTGATAATTCAGCTGTGGTCATGTAAACACTTGGTCATCATTTCCATTAAACAGGCAACACAAAAACATCATTAATTTTCTGTTTGAAGTAATCCTTATATATGAAATAATCCTACTTATTGAGTTTTATGTGATAGTGCAATATCTGAAAACTTAAAAACTAAACCTAAAATCATGATATTCTTCTTTTCCCACCTCTTTCTTTGCCAAGAAAGAAAACACATACCCTTGTTTCCATGAAGCATTCTTCTCTAACAGGACATAGACATAAGTAGTAAGCCTTGGCTTACACAAACTAATGATTTTAAACAAAGTTTAAGTATTGAATCTAACCCTCTACTAAGTGAAGACCTGAAGCCATGGGAGGAACCAAGACAGATCTGTGATGGATGCTGTGCTTTAGAATGAGCATTAGACACAATTTACAGACCTGGATGGTGTCAGAAATCAACCTGCTCTTGGCCTGTTCATTCACAAAAGTTATTTAAAGGTGTTTAGCCTCACTTCCCCCTCCTCTATGAGACTGTGATAAAAGAGCCTATCTGACCAACTTAATGGGGAGTGTCACTTTAATCAACAAGGAGTAGTTCCTAGCAGCAAAGACCAAATGTGTGTGCTGAGCCCAGGAGGAGGAAAGGATCATATCATAAATGTCAAAGGATCATATCAAAGGATCACGTGATGGTTATGAGGATACAGTAGTACTTTGGCAGCACAAGTTGAGTTGCTATGCCACCAGAGAGGGGATATAGCTACCAAGACCTTCCCAAATGCTACTGCTTTTCAAGTCTGCTTTGTCACTGACCAAAGTGGGAATATATACCCTCTAGTGAACTGTAAGGCTTTCTTTCTTCTTCTTTTTTTAGTCCCCACCCAAAGATATTTTTAGAGAGAGAGTGAAAGAGAGAGGGAAAGACAGAGATAAATATTGATGTGAGGGAAACACATCGATTGGTTGCCTCTTGCACAGGACCCCACCAGGGCCCAGGCCTAGGAGGAGCCTGCAACGGAGGCACATGCCTTTGACTAGAATCTAACCTGAGACCCTTTGTTCTGCAGTCCGATGCTCTATCCACTGAGCCAAACCTTCTAGGACTTGCTACTTGCTTTCTGAATGCTATCTAACTACTGAAGGAGGAGGGGTTTGTTGCTAGCCTAACTCAGAGATGAAGTGGGAAAGAATGATCTTATTCTCTCTGTTATCTACACTAATAAAAGAGAAAAATGGTAATTGGCGTACGACGATACCCTTTTCATTGGCTAATCAGGGCTATATGCAAATTAACTGCCAACAAGATGGCGGTTAATTTGCATATGTAGGCACAATGCAGGGAGGTGAAAGGGAAAGCAGGAAGAAGCCCCCTGCCACTGACAGTGATCAGAAACCCAGGGGGGAGCTAAGAGCTGGGGGGCAGGGCAAAGGTGGCCCTGGGGCTGCCTTTGCCCTGCCCCCCAGCCATGATCGGAGAATCAGGTGCCTTTTCCGCCCTGGCCAGTGATAGCAGGAAGTAGGGGTGGAGCCAGCGATGGGAGCTGGACACAGTCGGAGCTGGCAGTCCCTTGCCTGGGCCTAAAGCGAAGCCCACGATCGCGGGGCCACTGCAGCTGTGGGTCCCCGCTGCCCGGGCCAGACGCCTCAGCCAGAGGCGTCCTGCAGGGGCAGGGGCGGAGCCTGAGCGATCGCAGCACCCCCCACTGCCACTGCAGGTCCCCGCTGCCCGGGCTGGATGCCTAGGCCAGAGGCGTCAGGCCTGGGCAAAGGGCCGATCCTGCGATTGGAGGGTGATGGGGGTCAACGTCTGAGGGCTCCCAGTATGTGAGAGGGGGCAGGCTGGGCTGAGGGACACCCCCACACACACACACCCAGTGCACGAATTTCGTGCACCGGGCCCCTAGTAAATAATAAAAGGCCCCTTTTTTATATGTTTTAATGGTATTTTTCTATTACAGTATACACTCAATATTATTTTGTATTAGTTTCAGGTATACAGAATAGTGGTTAGACAATCATATGCTTTACAAGGTAACACAAGGTCCTTTTCCTTTCCAGTCTCTGTCTCATCTCTCAATCCTCTTCCTCCAGCCCAGCCATACTCACTTCCCTTCCTCAAATATTCCAGATAGCTTTTGTTTCCGGGCCTTATCCTTGGTCTTTCTCTACCATGATCTCTACTTTCTCACTTGTTTTTGCTCACTGTGGCTCAAATTTCACATCCCACTTTGGGCATTGCTTCACCCAGGAAGCCACACATTGGATGATTCTGCTATGTGTTAGTGATCACCTTCTGCTTTTACTATCAGAGAATCTATAGCAGTTATCATAATTACTGAATTAATGTTCTCTTACCTCCTCCCAAAGAATTTAAGTTCTTTAAAGACAAGGTTTATGTGTTAGGCTAGGGATGCCATTGTATTTCCAGTCCCGGTATAGTTCTTGGCAACAGAAGATATTTGGCACATACTTGCTGAATGTAGGATTGAATGACAAAGTGAATGACTGACTGCTTCTGCATTTCTGTGTATGTGGCCTTCATAGTTCAGTACTACCATTCTGAGAGACTGCAGGTCCCATTCGGTGGTTCACATGGCTGGGTGCTATGCTTGCCTCTCTGCTTGCAGCCATATGTGAAGGGGTCATGGAGCCATGCTTTGGCCAATACCCAATTCTGTAGGAGAAATTGAGGGGAGGGGAAGTAGCTATAGCTAAACCAACAGACAGTGTCATAAGCTAAGTAGGGTGAAGAAATAAATGTATATTTCCATATGAAAACAGAGAAGGAATTTAGGAAGCTGTCTAGGAGCTAGTAGACAACAGATAATTACACAATATAAGCAGAAGGACATCGCATCTTCAAATAATAGGATTCTTTTGTTTATCTTTGTTGGTAGTTCAGAGCAGAACAATTTCTCAATGGGGATCCTTGTCTATTCCTTGTCCTAAATAGTGTCCCCAACAATCAGAACCTAATGTGAGAATTTTTGTGCCAGTGAGTTAGCCAGGGAGTGCACTCAGGTGCAACATGTAAGGGAGTACAGGAATCAAGGGACCAGGAACCTGAGCAAAGATGAGGGCTCAGCTGAAGCCCACAGTCAGTCTGATCCCAGGTGAGCTCTGAAGCATGAATAGTAATGCAATGTCCCTTGTGGACAAGAAGTTGACCTTTTGGGCTCCAGGATCAGTCAGTCATGAACTGCAAACTCCCCCTGGTGGAGACAGCATCATTTTCCAGGTATATCAAGCTGAGCTGTTAGCAAGCAATATTCAACAGAGGCTGGGACATGAGTGCACCAGCCAGAGAAGGGGACCTGAGCAGGGCCCCACGCATATCTACATGCCTCAACCCGAAAAACAGGACTTCAACCATCACAGAAAATGTTGTAAATCCTCCTATATCAATGTAATACCTGAATGGGGTCTTTCCATTGACTGCCATTTCTTATAAACTTTTGAAACTAGAGTCAAACTAATTTAATGTTACTTGAAAAAAAATGTGCAGATTTTGTCGCCTCTACATTCCCACTAAAATTAAGTTCTATGGATGTCAGCTCTATGGAGTTTGTCATAAACTACTCTAAGAGCAATATGAGAGAAAAGATACCAGCCACAGCAAATGAGATTGAAATGAGGTTGTGGTTAGACATTTTGGCAGATAAAGCATATTATTAAACTCTAGGACTTCCTCACTCTGGTAAGAATTATTGTGGGATTACTTTTATTGAAGATTTTTGAAAAAAGAAAATATCTATATTTTAAGATTACATGCTTGATTAGATTTTAATTCCATTTCTCCACTTATATATTTGTGGATGAGAATGTAAAGGAATTAAAATTGAACCTCACATCAGGCCCTGTGTGCATTTAACTCTCTCCTAAAGAAAACATAATATAGAACAAGCACTGAAGTGGTTATCACCGTTATTATGACTCTAACAAATTAATTGGCCTTTTGACAGAAACTTAACCTCTATAAAATAAATCTTCTAATGGAAGATGATGAAGATGAACAATACAATGTTTCTGGTCTTTTCAATAGTCTATAATTTTATTTATTTCATAAAAATAAAATAGTTATAATATGCATGCACTGGAGTTGGTTGCTTCTAATACAACACAGACTCAATTTTTCCAGGTAGTTAATGTATTATCCTAACAATAGTGAATAGGTCATATTTCCTTACTCATCTGAGATGCCATATAATTATATAATTAATATCTATAATTTCATCAGTTTTGTTATTTATCAATTCATTCATTCATTCACTGGAGAACTATTTTTCAAGCAACTTCTATGTGTCAGTCTCTGTACTAAGTGCTGATTTTTCTGTCAGTTATTATAGCAGTACCACAGTGTTTATTTATTCTTCAAATAAGTTTTAATTTGGAGTATAAATAATAAATGTACAGAATCATAAATATACAGTTTTATGAATTATAAAATATTGAACACACCTGTGTCACCATCACACAGGTGACACATTAGAACATTAATAGTATATTATAATACTCCTTTGAGTCCCCTTCCAGAGATAGCCATTAGCTTTATTGCTAATCCTTATTAATTTAAGCATATTTAAATGGAAGAAGAAATTTTCCTTAATTACCTTTCATTTTCAATATTTTATTTACTAATGTCATCTATGTATTATTCTAAATGAAGAGTCATTTTATTAATTTTCAAAATCCCATTTGGAATTTATTTGGACTTCAGGTAGGGTTTTTAATTTCCTAGAAGATTGAAACAAATTCTAGTTCTTATCCCTTCAAGGTAGAGGCTGTTTATGGATATTTTAGAATATATTTTCACTTTTGCTTTTATTAGAAAGTGTAGGTTATATCTTGGAGTCCCTTTTTCAACATTTTTTTAATGGTATCTAGTTACACAACCAACACTGGTATGAGGTCATATCAATTCCTGAATTTCAGTTTAAAATGACTCTCATTCTTTGTGGTAGCTCATTTGTTTTCATTTCATTGTGATTGAGTAGACTTAGTAACTATATATTTACTTGACCATCTTTCATGGGAGTTCATTTGCATTCTGAGAAAGGTATGCATAGCAATGGCTCTGGTAGATTGTTAAAATTCCATTTCCCCTTCTTCCTGGGCCCCACCTACATTATCTTTCCCAGCCTCCCTTGCAGGAAAGTAGCTGAGTTAGGCCGATAGAATGTGAACTAAAGTAATTTATGCAATTTTTAGGCTACAGCTTTAAAGGAGTATCACCCATTCTATACTTTCTTTTCAATTCTACTCACCCCAGCATATAAGTTATAGAGAGTAATGCCCTTGGAAATTGAGGAGGAAACACTATGAAAGAAATATTGCATGATCATAAAAAGACCCAATATCCTTTCAAAGGAAGAAAATAATCTCCTATATTGTGTGAGTCATTATGTAATCAGGCTATTTCTTTTTTAATCACAGACCAGCTTCCCTTAATAATACCACTTTCTAAATCTCTTAACATAACTCAAGGAACTGTGGTTTCTATTACAAATAAAATCTATTAAAAAGATTTATAGATTAATTACCACTCAAAACTCCATGAACAGTTCTTTCCACAGTGAGAACTAGAATATGAGATAGTGTATTAGATTAGGTTTCCTAGAATCAGATCTCAGATGGGAAATTGTACACAGATTTATTGGGAGATAACACTTGTAAGTAAGGGAGAAAGGCAAGCCTGAGCATAGAGAGAAGCTGATCCACAATTTGGAAGAAACTAAGGGCTTTATCTAAGTCCTATAAGGACCTCTGAAGCTGAGATGGCCCTTTGATGTCATCTCAAACTGAGGCATGGGCATCAGGCCTTAGTTTTTACACATGAGCCATTGGCCATGAGCAACCCCCTAAGAAGGCTCACATAACCTTGGACAAAACAATTTTCTGTGGCCTAGGACATGTTCCAGTGAGGGGAAAAGCAGAGAGCTTTTAGTATATGACACTCCCAGCAATTAATGCATTTCCATTTGAAGACAGGATGTTTGACGGGGAGAGAACATCATAGTATTAGTACATGTAAGCATGCAGGTAATAATGTATTGTATGCTTCTTTTTAAAAATTCAAATCTGGCAATTTAATACAAAATAATGAATTACTACTTAACTAAACCTTTCCTGTGAGAAAGGATCTATATTATAAAAGCCTAAGCAACCATTACAACAGAATGACCGGAACGACCAGAACAACCGGAACGACTGGTCACTATGATGCGCACTGACCACCAGGGGGCAGATGCTCAACACAGGAGCTGCCCCCTGGTGATCAGTGCACTCCCACAATGTGAGTGCCACTCAGCCAGCAGCCAGGCTCATGGCTGGTGAGCAGAGCAGTGGTGGCAGGAGCCTCTCCCGCCTCCAAGCAGTGGTAAGGAGCGAGCAGCCAGCGGTTAGTAACAAGCAGCGAGCAGTAAGGAGCACCGAATGCCAAGTGCTGAGCCCAGCTCAGGCTCCTCTGAGCTGCCTGCCACTTCACAAACTGCTACATCCCCCGAGGGGTCCTGGATTGCTAGAGGGCACACTCCAGGCTGAGGTACCCCAACCGGTGCATGAATCCATGCACTGGGCCTCTAGTTGATTATATTGATGTTCTCCAATTTATGTTGCATGCACTGCAGGATATCCATTGATCATTCAAAAAGAAAACATATGTGTGCCCAAAATACTTCTATATAGATATTATATAAATAATTGATGAAAAGTATTTTTCAGTTACAATTGACATGCGTTATTATATTAGTTTCAGATGTATAGCCCACTGATTAGATATTACATCACTTACTAAGTGATCATCCTGATAAATCTCATACCCATCTGACACCATACACAGTTATTAGAATACTAGTGGCCCAGTGCATGAATTCATGCACATTGAAAGGCAATTAATTAGAAGAAATATTTTAATATCGCTATTCGCCCTTTCTCTATAAATAGAAGTGTCAACCAAATTCATGATCAACAATGACAGATCAAAACACACGTGTGCAGTTGGCACCAGCAAAAGCTTTATATATGTAGATAAACCTGCTTAATTAGACCTGCTTTCTGATTTAGCTAAACTTTTTCCAGCCCAGTGAAGAACCCCAACTTCTTTTTTAGGTAATTGTCAGCAACACAGCAGTAAATATCAACATGAAGCAGATTATTATTGTAGATCATGCAGAGAGAACAAAGGGTGAAATATTTAACTATAGCAGTGTTTGACTATATTCTGCTCAGTGAGAAAACCTGAAGTCATTTTCAAGTTCCACCACTTCTTACTTCTTTTCAGTTGGGTCAAGTTTCTAAATCTCCATTTTCCGGCTAATGAAAAGAAAATAGGATTCTACTGAGTCTCCTATCTACCTACTCCAGGACATCTGTGAGGATCAAATGAGATGAGGCACAGGAAAACACTTCACAGAAATTTGGTTAAAGTGTAAAATGTTCCCACCTGGCTATAAAGCAAGTCATGCTTCTGGGCTGAAGAAACTCCAAGAAGGCTAGTCGCTAGGGAGAGGAAGCAGAGCGCTGCAACATGACGTCATTACCCAGCACCCTCAGCCACCATTTTCAGGCTGGGCTAGGCTGTGGGCTGCATTTTGCACCATGGGGTCTTGGCAGCATTGGCTGCGATTTAGTGGACTATCACTCTGGGATGGTGGTGGGGCCTGTTTCCCACTTGGGGGAAGCCAAGTGTTGCTTTGTCGGCACCAGGTCCATGGTGCCATTTCTTTTTAAATAGCCAGTGTGCATGGCAACTCCTGCATTGAACGTCTGCCCCTTGGTGGTCAGTGCACATCATAGTGACCGGTCAGACGGTCGGAAGGACACTTAGCACATTAGCCTTTTATATATGTGTGTTATTTACCATATTCCCTATGCTGTACTTTACATCCCCATACTATTCTGTAACAACCAATTTGTACTTGTTAATCTCTTCACTTTTTCACACATTTCTTCCAACATTACTCCCATCTAGCAACCATCGAAAGGTTCTCTGTATCTATAAGTCTGTCTCTGTTCTGTTTGTCCATTTATTTTGGTTTTTAGATTCAATTGTTGATAGATAGGTGTTTGTTGACATTTTATTATTCATATTTTTATCATTTTTTACCTTCTTCGTAAAGAAGACCCTTTAACATCTCATATAATACTGGTTTGGTGATGATGAACTCCTTTAGTTTTTTTCTTGTCAGGAAGCTCTTTACCTGTCCTTAGATTATAAATGATACTTTTGCTGGATAGAGTAATCTTGGTTGTAGGTTCTTGCAGGCAAGAAGAGATTGGCAAGTAATATTCAAAGTAATGACAAAAACTATTTAGAAAGTTAATATAAAACAGGGAAGTGTTACATGTATATAATTTATAAATACTTGATTTACCATAATATCTCAGATTTCATAGTCTATATGACATAATAGATTTTAAGATGAAACCAGCCATAACATCATCTTATGTAATATTAGAGAGGAAAAAATATGCCATTGGGAAAAAATCCTAAGAGACAGGTTTTTTTAAAAAGAGTCCACAATACAAGCTGTTGCTTTGTAATTTCCTTAATCTACTCTACCGTAGTAAAATTTGGGGCTGTCATCAGTTGCATTATTTGGTGTTCAATAGAAATGTTTTTAAAAATTAATATAACAGATTCATTTATTTGGGAATATATTCCATCCTTAGGATATGTAATATATTGTGTTGCTTTGCAAGAAAATATTGAATTGAAGTGATTCTTCCAAAGACAAATGTTTGCTTCATTTATATTGAATTTGTGCTCTGCCTGCTGCTTGCGTGATTTGCTGATTACACAATGTCTTTTTATTTCAATGTGCAATCACAGGATAACCATTTTGAATACTTTTAGATGGCAATTAAACTTAATATGCACAGAACCATCAAGACGCATAACTTGAAATTATTAAACTGAGTAGCTGTCTGACTATAACTATGAAATGCATCCTGATTTTGGAAATTTTAAAATGTGAAAATAACTGCATTTTTGAATTGATGAGATATAGCACTAGAATGGGCAAAATAGGTTAACAATAATAAATACAATAATTAATACAAAAATAATAGTAGAAGAATAAACTCTGTGTTTCATGTATTCACAACTGGAAACCTGCTTTTGCCCAATCCTGTATATTACTGTTGTGTGTTAATTTTTTATTAACTAATAGATGTGTACAATTGAAAAAATTTTGGAGAATTCTGGCTTACATTGCCAGGGAATTACTTTATTTTGTTAATAATAGCATGTTTTTCTAGTTCATTTACAGGATTTTAAAAATGAGAACCCAAATATGACATAAAATAAAGCAAATAATCCCAGAAGTTACCAAATCTCATTTTCCAGAGAATTCCATAAATCTTCTTGAGTTTAAATAATTCTGACAAGCCATCTCATTATTGTTTGACTTCATAAGCTTCTCTATCCATTTTTAACAAAACTTTCAGTTCAATATGTATACATTGCCTACTCTCTTACTTGTTTCATTTCTTGTTTGTTCTCCCCCTTATAGATTATTGGTATCAAATCATATATGAACAACAACTTTTATTGCCAGTTTTAAAATAACACTATTACATAACACTTAAAAACCTAATGGCCAAACCTCATTTGTGTCAATCACTCACATATATCATTTTACTTGAGTTATACTTCTTTTGTCACTGGCTTAATTTTAAAAGAAAATTTTTAAAAAAGAAAAGAAAATTTTAAAGAAAAGTGTATAAATAAGAGGAATTATTATGTTTCAATATTTGTAAACTCATGAAACAAAAAATAGCTTTCTTGGTTAAAAAAACTAGTGGCCTGCAAAACAACATCCTCACTTTGCTTATTGTTAAACATGTTAAATAAAATATAAATAATTGTTAAAAAAAAAACCACACATTTCTTAGAGAAAATCTAAATTATTCTTGAACTCAAAATTCACTCAAAGGAAATATTTTATATAACTATTAAGCAACAAAGTTCTTTTTCCTCAGAATGTTTAAATTGGTTCCAGGGCACATTGGGAACTATCTTTTCCATCATTCTCTCACCCTGACATAAAATAAACAACATTGCTTTTCAGCTCCACTGGCACCGTCAAGCACTCTACTCAGAAACTGTAATTAAAAAGTTTTTTAAAAGACTTACAGTTTACTCAATGAAAGAAGCACATCTTGTTCCAATTCCATTCCTAAATAAGCCTCCCACACTGCCACTGAGACATTTTCAAAGGTCATGATTGAAGTAAGCGCCGATCTTGTTTTGTATGTGGCTCACGCTACCATGTTATCACCATACTCCTAAATTACATCACACACCTTGTTTCCCAGAGACCGACTCCAGAGACAATTTTAGACTCTATTTCTTTGAGACATTTCCCAATATTAAACATTAGTAAATACAGATTCTCAAGTTAAGTATATGACTTGGCAATCTAGTCTTTCAGTTGCATGGCTATTAATCTCAAATGTATTTTGGTAACTGTCTTGATGCTATCAATACTGATATAATGATGTCAAACATGAAGTACAGTAAAAGCATGCCCAGAGTTAGACAGATTATTTGAATTTGACACCAAAAGTGAAGTCAACAGAAGAAAAACATCAACAAATGGCGCTACATCAAACTATAAAGCTTCTGCAGAACAAAGGACATCATCAACAGAATGAACGGGTATCTTATGCAACGGAAGAACATTTTTGCAAGCCACATTTGATAAGGGGTGAATATCCAAAATATACAATGGACTTTCACAACTCAATAGCAAAAATCAATAATCCAATTAAAAATTGTCAAAGTACTTGCCCTAACCAGTTTGGCTCAGTGGATAGAGCATCGGCCTTCGGACTCAAGGGTCCCGGGTTCGATTCCGGTCAAGGGCATGTACCTTGGTTTTGGGCACATCCCCAGTGGGGGCGGGGGGGGGGGGTTGCAGGAGGCAGCTGATCGATGTTTCTCTCTCATCGATGCTTCTAACTCTCTATCTCTCTGCCTTCCTCTCTGTAAAAAATCAATAAAATATTTAAAAAAATTGTCAAAGTACCTAAATCGATAATTTCCAATAAATACAACTTGCCAACAAGTGCATGAAACGGTACTCAACATCACTAATCATCAGGGAAATGCAAATCAAAACCACAATGAGATATCACCTTGAACCCGTAGAAACAAGAAGACAAGAGTGTTGGCAAGGATGTGGAAAAAAGAGTGTACATATGTAAGTGTTGATTTTGAAAGCCTAATAGAGTACCTTTTGATATTTCTACCCTGCTTCTGGACAAATCACAGAACAATAATGAAATACCTCTTCTCATCTTGAATTCAGAAAGACCAAATAATCTCATGATTGAATTAATCAGATAATAGGATTCAAATGCAAAGAGATGTTTAAACAAGAATAATTTAAAAAGAAAACTGCATTCTTTCATATGAGATTTTGTTTTAGATATGTTTTCAGAGTATGTTGGTTTATCACTAATGAAGTGCACTAAGGCATAAATGGTAAGAAGAAGATAACTAACAGGAAATGAAACTCAATGGAATATATAATAGTCTCCAAACTAAGAAACCATCATACATTTAATCCCATTTTATTTTAAATCACCACATAGATATGGAATAATCATTTCACCCCAGTTTGTCCTCTATGGGGGAATACAAGTGCTTGAGGAAAATGAGGGGAGGTATGACTCATGAAACACATCATAAAACCTTTGGATAGCTAATTTCTACTATTTAAAAAAAATGACAAACCCACATTTTGGTAGGCCAAGAACCTTTTAAATTATTTGCTTCAGCCCTGACAGTTTGGCTCAGTGGATAGAGCGTCGGCCTGCGGACTCAAGGGTCCCAGGTTCAATTCCGGTCAAGGGCATGTACCTTGGTTGCGGGCACATCCCCAGTGGGGGTTGTGCAGGAGGCAGCTGGTTGATGTCTCTCTCTCTCATCAATGTTTCTAACTCTCTGTCCCTCTCCCTTCCTCTCTGTAAAAAAATCAATAAAAATATATTAAAATAAATAAATAATTTGCTTCAGATTAGAACAATAAGTAGATTCAAATCAATACAAAGAGAAACTTGTCATGGCAGTAATATTCCCTGGTGGCCAAAGTGAGTGAGAATTTTAGAATGAAAATGCATATCTGCATGGAACTCCAGCCATATTAACAACCTGCTATTAAAAATGCTCCCTTACCCTTTCATTGTCTGTCTTGTTATTTACTGCTTATTCTTCAGACCAGCAATTTTCAACCTTTTTCATCTCACAGAACACATAAACTAATAACTAAAATTCTGCTGCATACCAAAAAATATTATATTTTTTACCAATCTGACAGAAATAGGTATAATTTTGATTGATTTACCCCAAAAATTACAATAATCACTTACTATTTTTCTAAACAATCAGGTGCCTATATAAGATTTCTAGTACCAAAAATTAATCAGATGTAACCTTATTATGCAATGTGGCCATAAGATGCAACTCTATTATATGACCTATATATTTATGGTCCAAGACAGGGCATTCACAGCAGATGGCTATTGTTGTGTTGGCTGTTGTCTTATTTTGTTTTAAACAGTCTCAGTGGTTCTCAATTTGTGGGTCGTGACCCCTTTGGGGGTCGAACGACCCTTTCACAGGGATCGCCTAAGATCATCCTGCATATCAGATATTTACATGACGATTCATAACAGTAGCAACATTACAGTTATGAAGGAGCAACGAAAATAATTTTATGGTTGGGTCACAACATGAGGAACTGTATTTAAAGGGCCAGAAGGTTGAGAACCCCTGGAAGGGAAAAGAGGTCAGTGCTCCTAAATAGTCAGGTATCGCATGTTTTAAAAATCCTAGCAGCACACTGGTTGGAAATCGCTGCTTTAGACTTCAACTCAGGTACTATCTTCTCAGACAAGCATCACCTGATACCCTACGCAGAGTTGGGGTGCTCACTTTGGTGCTTCCAGAACTTTCTTTGTGCCTGTCTCTTATACATTACCCTACACAAACTATTAATAATGTTTCTTATCTGTCCCCTTCACCAGACTAACAGTTCTTTGGGGTTCAACATTTTATTTTGATTATTTTTATCCTTAATACCTAGCATAATTCTTTTTTTAAATATATTTTATTGATTTTTTACAGAGAAGAAGGGAGAGGGATAGAGAGTTAGAAACATCGATGAGAGAGAAACATTGATCAGCTGCCTCCTGCACACTCCCTACTGGGTATGTGCCCGCAACCAAGGTACATGCCCTTGACTGAAATCGAACCCGGGACCCTTGAGTCTGCAGGCCGACGCACTATCCACTGAGCCAAACCGGTGAGGGCCCTAGCATAATTCTTTATGCATGATAGGAAGTGATGAAAAAAGACGAAGAAAGAAAAGGGGGTAGAGGGAGAAGAGGTGGCACTTAAAATGAGGTTTCTAAAGTGTGAGAAAGATTAATCCTAATCTCAAATTATTTTTAAGAGCTATAGTCCTTCTGAAATAAAAGGAAAGAATTTTCAAAAGTGAAACTCCTTTCTTAGGCTTTGCCTCAGACAAAAGTAATATGATCATTTTACTGTAACATTGTCTAGTACAATATGTACAAATGTCTGGTCTTCTAGCAAGCATTCAGTAAACCTATATATCCCTTAAGTGTCATACAGAAGATGTACTGATAGCTATGTACGAATTTTGTAGTACTTTCATTTAAACATCTAGATAAAACAATTAAAGCTAAGAAATGAAAAATTTGGCCTCATTACATGTTTTGATAGTTTTCTAATGATACCACTGGAATATTTGTGCCAAATTTTTATGCTTTGTTTTGAAGAACCAATATGGTTAGCTGGATTTTCTTTTTTAATTGAAAATTGTCCCCCTAACAATCCCCATTACCTTTCTATTGTACCACTGAGTAGAAAATTCTGCAGAATACCTACAGAAAGTGCTGTATATCTCCTTCCTATGTATGGTTCTAGGTCCCCATCAAAACATCACTTTCCGGGACACAGTAAGTTGCATCATCCTACTTTCTTCCTAAAATCTTCCCATTTCATCTTTTCATCTTTGGCTATAATGGCTATATTGACTGATCATAGACTACTCTCTTAGGTTAGGTATGGAGAGATTGTAGATTTGTGCTCCTGACAAAATTATATATATATATATTTAAAATCAAAAAGTGAATGTGTCACAAAGTAACAGCAATGTGATCATAATCCAAGCTTTGACCCTCAAGCAAGGGCTATTTTGCCTCAGAGTAAGAGTATATAAGCAACTCATGTGTTATTTCAACTGACAATAAAATCACCATGCAGCACAGCTCTGTCAGCAACGTCATGCCTGCTTGAAATGCGAAAGTCATAAGATGAAATACACAGTGACAGACTAGTGACAAATTAACCGAAACCCTTTTAATAAACATGTTTCATAGTACTTCAACAATATCTGAATACTCATCAAAATATTGTGGTATTCAAATTAGAACCAATAAGTGAAATTCAAATATTTTTCCTAAAAATAATTCCTAGACTCATTCATTATGAATTAATACAATTTAATTTGTGTGAATTAAACAGGACAGTAATTTTGGTGGATATTTTTTTTAGTGTATTAAAGTATTGAGCTATACTTACTGTCAACGAGAAATGACACTTCTATTCTCCCAAGTCAGAGAACCAAGAAAGTAAACTTCACAACTCACTGGGATAATTATGGGTATGTGTTGGGCTGTTTACATTTTCACAAATGTTTCCTGTCACTGTGTTCTTAAAAATCACTTAAGATATACCCATTGCTTCTAAGATAATCCAATTACTATGCATGATTTTCCAGCCTCTTCATTCTCCCACAGGAGATTTATGATTCAGCCATCCCAATGTTTCTTGTTTTATCCACCATCCCCACTAGGCTATAGGTCTCTGGAGAGCATGAGCTGTGGCTTTCATTTCTGTAGAGCTGGATATAGACCATGCTAGACATAAATAAGGGACAAAAAAATAAGCCCAGAATTGTGTGAGCTTGTGTGACCATCTCAATTGGTTAGTAGCCAATCTGAAATGATGCTTATATAATATACTGGAGGCCTGATGCATGAAATTCATGCAAGAGTAGGCCTTTCTTCCCCCAGCTGCTGGCACCAGCTTCCCTCTGGCACATAGGAACCGGGCTTCCCTCGCAGCCCTGGCTTCATCCGGAAGGGCATCCAGAAGGATGTTCAGTCTAATTAGCATATTACACTTTTATTATTATAGATGTTTTCATGGACAACTGTGAACATAAGTGGATAGACAGATAAGTAGATTTGCTCATTCAACATTTATTATTAAACTCCCATGAAGCAGACATTGTGCTAAGACCAGAGGGCACACTAGGAAGAGGATGTTAGTTGCCTTCAGAGAACTCACATTTTATTGCATGCTATTTATAAGTACTGGAAAGCATGCAAGCAGGTGAGAAAAGCATGCTTTGGTTCAGCATAAGAAATATTGCAGCCCTGCTGGTGTGGCTCAGTGGTTGAGCATCAACCTATAAACCAGGAGGTCATGGTTCGATACCTGGTCTGAACACATGCCCAGGTTGCAGGCTCAATCCACCATATGGGGTGTGCAGGAGGCAGCCGATCAATAATTTTCTCTCATCATTGATGTTTTGATCTCTTTCTCTCTCCCTTCCTCTCTGAAATCAATAAAAAAATGAAATATTACATATTGACATTACATGTTTTCACTTATGCTTAATTTAATTATCATGCAACACAATAGCAAAGATATCATTAAAAATGTCTTACATGTAATTACAACACACACCTCTACCAACATGTTTTCAGTGTTTTTCTCCCCGTAGATCATGGCTATTTGCCCACAAATTTATTCAAGTACTTACTCCTGGAGACTCTTCCGTAATTCATACAGAGAGTTTTGTCCCTTATTTAAAACAAGGTATTTCAGAGGAGTTAAATAACTAAGAAAGTTAAGTTAAATGAAGTATCCCAGGAACAAATATATGAAATCTGATGATAAATGATGCAGGTAAAAAGAATATGGATATGGGAAGACAGGTATTAGAGGGCAGGAATTATGTGAATGTATACAGTAAACTTCAGTTTTACTTAAAGGCACCCCGTGCACTATTTAAAAAAGGAATATTAAAGGAAAAATATTTTCCTCTTTCTGGCCAATATGAAAGATTACAATGCTGATGACTCTGAGCTATGGGGAAAGGGAAGGTTAAATGCAATACTAAAATATTAAAACAGATTTAGAGATGCAGTTAAATGTCAGAGTATTTGGCAACAGAATAGCTACCCAGAGCCACTATACTGTGTTTAATCGTTTGAGAAACGTGAACAGAATCTTCAGAGCAAAGAAATAAAAAATTCCCTCTAATACTCCATGACTAGAAATATGTCTCTTTGAGCACAGAATATGTTTTCCTTTTCCAAATTATGTCAGATTACACAACTGTGTTCGGACTCACATCTCACCGAATCCAAGTTCCTGATCCCTGGGGAAAGTGCAGGGCAGAAGGGACCCAGGGCACCAGAAGCAGGAGAGGACAACCCAAAGACAAATGAGCTTCTCTGGCAAGGACCTGACCTCTCCCCGCAGGGAGCTGACCTGCAGCAGAGCGGGGGCTGCATCAGCTGCTCGCTGTGCTTTTACAGATCAAAACCGTGAGCCAAACACTCTGTAAGAACCACCCCAAGCTGCCACTCTGGGACCTCCCACCACTGCTTTTGTTTGAAATGAATTTTTTTTTTTTTTAAAGGCAATGCACAGTGCCAATGTCTCTGTCGCTGACAGTGTGGCTCTAAATGTGGGCTTGCTCTAGGTATACATTTTTTTTTAAAGTCTACCAAAAATATAAGAGAGTGAACATGCAGGGCCCCACTTCATTGTGAGTAATACATTTTACTCTGTGGGAATCAGGAAAGCAAAATTAGAAAGAGATGAAGGCTTTGGTTAGCCTGTGAGGCCCGCCTATCCTTCTGTTTGATTGGGTCGCTTTTCATTTTCTGAAACATAACCTAAGGACTTGCAGCCAACTTGCTGCTTCAGGTGAAATATGCTCCTGTCACCAGAAAATGTTTTTCCAATTCCCAAACAGAACTTGCTAGACAGTAGTACAATTACATTCTGAAACAACATATACTTTGGCGTGTTGCAAGTTAAAAGAGATATGCTTTACCTCTGTGTTGAAACAGAATTGAAGGAAAATATGGCCAAAGGCTCATATATAGCGACAGGAAGTACTAGTACATTTTCTTTTTATCTTCTCGTCCCTCTCTCCTGGGAAATTGCAGAACCACCAATCCAGAACCCTAGTAGTCATCTGTGCTACTTTTCTCTCTCATTGTTTAATAGTCAACCACCAAAATCTGTAGATTCTGTAGTCTTCGCCTGGCCCACATGATCTCCTCCACCTCTTCCCCACACTCTGGCTTTATTGGGTTTGGATCCTCATGATGTCCTGCCCCCGACACTTAGCAGAGGCATCAAACTAACCCCTACCCTCCATTGTCTCCTTCCCCATGAAAATCTGACCATGACACTCTCCTATTTGTAGAATATATATCAACATTGGCTTTTAAGTTTCTGCATTAATCTAAATGCATATTCCTAGACGATGGCTTGATTCTTGACTTAGAACATCATTTCCCATAGGACTGTGATCAGGGGCTATTGACCCATGCCCATATCCACATTTATATTACTTTTCTCTGCCTTATATAACAAAGTATGAAACTGAAGCAGAGGTGTAAACAAAGGATCCAATGATTTTGATTAATTTGGACATTTTGGTCATAAATCAGTTGGAATAATCTAGAGAATTAGTTAAGCTAGATTTCTATTAAAATTATGGAAATGTCCATTATTGTTTCTCTTGTGATATGATTGATCTTCATGACCTTTGCATTATTCTACTGTAGTTAGCAATAAATTCCTGAGCCAATCAATTGAAAAATGTAAATATTTTTAGTAAATACATGACTACAACTGCTTGAAAGCCTTGCACTGAACTTGTGCTTACGCTACAATGCAGAGGCCTGATATTCTAATTCTAAAAGTCTAAGTGACCTTAGAATACTGAGGTGCTAAACCAATAAATATAGCTTCGTGTGTTCCTTGCATTAACAATAATATCAATATTTTATTATTTTTTTAGTATTTTTATTGATTTCTAGAGAGAGGAAGGGAGAGGGAGAGAGAGAGAAACATCAATATGAGAGCAAAGCACCAGGCAGCTGCCTCCTGCACGCCCCCTACCAGGGATTCAGCCTGCAACTAGGGCATGTGCCCTGACCAGCAACCTTTTGGTGCACTGGTGACACCCAGCCAACCGAGCCAAATGGTCAGGGCAGTATCATCAATGCTTTGATATTTATATTAGAGGAGGGGTACTGAGGAGATGTCTATATGTTTTTAAATGGAGTGTTTCTCTTCAGTGAACACGTTTCTAACTTTTAGCCTTTGAAATACTGCCTGAGGCAATTTCATTTGCTGCAGATCTGAGATATGTCCATTAACAATAGTGTCGACTAATATAAATGAGAAGTACTTTATGGGCCTTGGCACCATGAACTAATGTGACGCAAATAAAGTAATCCTGATAGTCCTTTCTGTATTTGTGGAAAGTTTTATAACTTTTACCTTCATGACCTTTGATAGCATTTTCGGGTAGCATAATTGACAGAGATTAAAATAATAACTTTTCCAGTTGGTAGCGTTTCTCAATTCACTTGGTGAATGCAAAACCAGCATATTCATGGAACATCAAGTTTCATTGCTTCACTCCCTCTTAACAAAAATTCCTCAGATGACACAGAGAGCCTTCTCTGTATTCCAGCTGCAGGTATTTCTTTTAAATTAGTCTTGCCTTACGCTTCCTTCAAAGAACAATAAATGCATCAGATCATAGCTAAAGGCACACACAAAAACCAGTGCTGCAAATGGAAAATTCTCATTCGCCATTTGTTTGATCATAGTCTCTCAATTGAAAGCAGAAGTCTCCTATGCCTCTGTCAAATCAATTGGAACTGGTTTGAAAGCCCAAGTGGAAGTTTATATACTCAGCAAATCAAAGGCTGAATGAACTGTCTGAAAGGCTAACGGAGTGTGATGAAGAACAGTGTAATTTTTCATGTAAGTCGGTCAGGTTACCTCCGCATGTTAAGCTACATCTGCTGTAGCGCTTTATATTATCCTCCCACCTCTCACTGGCGACTATAAAATGTTTTATGGCACCCTTAGTAGTAGTAGAACTTATAGAAAATGTAAATCCCTGGTTTGCATAAGTGTGGGAAACTGTTTATTGCCTTCACTATCTGATAAGCATAGACAGAGAACTCCCCGAAACACCCCCCCCCCCCCAAGGCTGGGTGCCTTTGAAGCCCTAGCAAAGCTCGGAGCTAGGCTCCACCTCTGTTTGTCCAGACAGTGGTAGCTGAAACTACTCCCCCATTTATTATTATGTAAATCCTTGCTGATGGGCTAGTCTGCTTGTTACTAGGGGGTCACCTGCCTAAGGGCTATGCTATGGGGGCATCCCAGATCAATAAAAGCTTGGTGAGGCCTGAGCATGGGGGAAGTCCTTCGGGACTTGCCGCCTGGTCCCCCAATATTGCAAAATTATCTCGTGTCTTTTTCTCTCATTTTGTTGTGCGGCTCCTCTTTCAGATACCGAACCCTACTCCACACAGAACGTGGAGGGAGTCTTACTCAACACATAAGTACATATACTTACAAATATATCCTATATTTTCACACATTTAGAAACCCTAATTATGCTTCTCTCTATTAAACTTTGGGGTGGGAGGCGGTTAAATTTTCTTTGTGTGATAGCCCTATGAGATCTTGTGTTGTTACATTTGCTTTATATATTTTAAAAAGTATTTCATGTTGCTCTTAAAAATCAATCAGAGATCCTGACCGTCCAGTAAGCTTATATGAGTTCATATTTTATATAGTACCCTAACTCTCGGGTTTTGGAGATACTCATTTGCAAGACTAGGTGGACTATTGTTACATGTATTGTTCAGACATTTGGAACATTTTCTGTAACAACTCATTTTTGGAATAATAAGTAGATAAGCAAGGAAAATGCTCAAGGTCCTATTGTTCTAATTACTCACACTCCCCAAGAGTCTCCCTGGCTTGTCCATTTAATTATTCAGGAGCCACATATTCAACTAGGCACAGCAGTCTTGATGTGACCCGGCCAAAGAGGAGCATAATGAAGTATTACCCCATTGTTCTACTATTTTCCATGCAGCCTAAGATTTATGGTTGCATTATCTTTATTAGTAGCTGAATGGAATTCTTCACTCATATATAACAAATTATTCTTTTAGAAGTATTTTTAACTCAAGTGTCCCTTTGTACATGTAGGGAAATAGCTCCTTGTATCTAAATACAGGTATTTGTATTTATCTCTATTTAATTTCCTAGTCATAAATTTTATAAACTAGCTCGGCATAGGTATAGCGTGAGCTCTTGAGTAAGACAGAGCTGCAATAAAATTTTTCTTCTGCCACTGGCCATGCCATTTAATTTTTCATATGCTTTATTTTTTTAAAAGAAGGATAATAATGACTGCTTGGGTAGTTATAATAATCAAATGAGATGCAGTACATAAAGGTGCCCAGTCAGCACATAGTAGCTACTCCAAAATGTAGTAATTAAAATTATGATGATCATTGCTGCTGAATATTTTTGGAACCTTGATTCTGTCACCTTGTAGATTAGGTTGCTCAAAAATTACTGTGCTTTATTTTAATCTACATTCAAGTCATTGACACAGATGTTTGAGGGAAGGCAGGTGTGGGGGAGTGAGTGGAGAGAGATTAACCAAAGACCTTACATGCATAACCCATAGAGGGGGTGAATAAGGAAAAAAGGGGGACATCTATAATGTTTTCAACAATAAAGATAAATAGGGGAGGCCAGGGAAGGTCAAGGGGGTGGTGAAGGAGACATATGTAATACTCTTTGTAATACTTTAAGCAATAAAACAAAATTTAAAACAATAAAAAAATAAAAATATATAGACAAGGTAGAAAACTTGCAGCAATAAAGATTTCATTCTAGGTTTAAATCTATTCATTAATAAATAATTGGTGGGTAAATATTCAGCCAGCTACGAACCAGTAAAATGTGGTAATTTTTAACCCCATATTGCCTGCAAGGTATCAAGAGGAACTTTGTTAAATACCCTGTTTAAATATACAAAAACATGCATGCAGAAATTATACTCATACAACAAACATGGGCATATCTGTACAAACTTTAAGATAAAATATAGGTAAGTCTATGAGCCTATGATAATTCCTGGTAATTGCCAATTTTGCTACTATTTACCCACAAAATATTTGTTTAGCTAGTTTATTAAAAATATTTCTTAATTTATATCATCCACAATTATTATCTTTTTTTAAATTTAAAGAACATTCAGTTTGTCATGGACACCAGGGTAAAAAAATGTCTTTACTTCACAAACTTTCAAGGGCCCTTCTTGAATTGAACCCCGCTGATCCAAGCTAATTGGTGACGACTGTGCTAGGATAATTTGGATATTTTTATGGCCATTAAAATAGAGGGAAATTTTTAAAGAAGATGTTAAAATAATCAAAGATAGTTAAATTAAAGATCACATTTTTAAAAGCCCTTGATTTTAAGATTAAAAACAAGTTTAAAAATTTTTCTTGATATAATGATTTTTCTAGTCTAAATGGCTTAAGTGAAGAATTTTTAGATGTTTATTTATTGATTGGCTTTAGAGAGAGAGAGGAAGGGGTAGAGAGAAAGAAACATGGATTTATTCTTCCACTTATTTACGCCTTCATTGGTTTGTTCTTGCATGTTCCCTGACCAGGAATTGAACCCCCAACCTTGGAGTAAATAAATGGGGACTGTAGGAGAAAACAGAGTCCCCGCTACTACAGTTTATTTAAGCAGAAACTAGATGACCATTTTCCAGATATACTGCTGCCAAATACCTAAGGGAATAGAAAATTGGTGAAGATGACATGCAGTCCCTTTGATGTCTAGAGTTATTTTGATCCTACACCTTCAATATAGCGGCATTTGCACCTCACAATACCTTGCTGATCTTTCACCTGCTGTGGGAGAATAATGCAATCTTAACAGAGTAGCTTTCTGACCCAATTCTGCTCTCATACTTGAAGGATTCTTATTAATTTTTTTCTTAGAATAGGCAGAAGTGTGTGCAGACCTGCAGAATTTGAAAATTGAATTGGTGACACTTGACAGGAAGTGAAGTTGGCTTCACTGCAAAAATTCAATAAAGATAGGGGTCACCAAATGAGAATACTGTCCCAAATAAGCCTTAGACATTGTGACTTCAGGTCCTGAAAACGACATGTCTCATTCTGTTTTTGTATAATCAGACCCTCCTTCCCCACCTTTGAAGTTGTGTGAGTTGAAGTCATTTATGCCTATTGCCTCAAGACAAACTTTATTAGCCTCTGTCAACCCCATACACAGGAGGCCAGTCTAAATGTGACATCACTCTAATGATGTGCCAACAGCTGGCAGCTTGATGTATTACTTTATCCTTTGCATTGCGTTTTTCACACTTTATTGTAAAATTAATAACAACAGTATCCCAGACAATTTTTATTAAATTTTACGACTACATATTTGTTTTCATGGAATTGAAGTGACAATGTTTATTTTTTAATTGTTTATGACAGAAGCATTTCTTTCCCTTTGTTTAGAACTAAAGAAAATTAAATATATCATAAATATTTCCCTATTCTACCATTCTTTTTTAAATCTATTATTTCCACTCTCTCCCTCAAGTTACCTTTAATACATTATATCCTAAGGTTACACTTTCTACTCATAATAAACATGATGCAGCTTTACCTTCACTAGCTAGATACATAGAATTTGCTTTATCTCACAAAGCTTAGGTAAAGTATTTAGCTATATCGTCAACACTTATTCAATACCCACTATATGTAAGTTATTGGGCTAAATGCAAAAGATACAAAATTGTTTCTATGCAAGTCATGCATTCAGTTACTTCAGTTATAATCTGGGGGCAATAAGGTAGATACACCAATACAAGGTGAACAGTTGCAGAAAGTAAAGAGAGAGAGACTAGAGAATGGGTAAGTTAATGTGGGTAGCTTAAGGAGCACATCTGCTGTACTTCACTCCACGAAGAATTAGATGAGATACCAAAATGAAGACAGAAATGTTTGAAAGTTTGGTTATTTGCTACTGAAAGTTTTGCAAAAGTACCTAGTCTAGCTATCATGTCCACCCCCCACCTCCCCCGCCACACCCCCCCGCCCTACAAAATAATATATTAACTGATAGAGGCAGTTCAATGAATCTCTACAAAGGCCAAAGGCAGAACTAGAGGAATGTAGTGAAGATCCCTTGATTACAGGCCACTCCAGTGGAAGCCTTGCTGCAGCTGCCCCCAATTCAAGCCCTGGCACTGTCGGTACAGGCTCTGGTCATGGGATGGTTCGACAGACAGATGTCTCTTCATCACACCTGTGAATCTTCCCCAATAAATTCTGCTCGGCATCCTCCTTCTCACATCACTTCTCCCGAACCAGACTTTCATGTGTGCTAGTGTCTGATTCACAGAGCCTTGAGCATTTGTCAGATTCTCATCGAAGGAAGTTTAAGAAAATAAACTTGGGCTTCTGGCTAGGGCAGGCTGGACCCTACTGTACTAAATCCCTCTAAATATTCAAAAGATGCTTAGCAGCGATGACCATAAAAATAACCACTGGGGTATATCAAAACAGACCTTAGATGTAAAGCTTGTAACGCCTTTATCACTAACTCGTTATACAACAATCACATAGTGCCGGGGTCCAACCCCAGCAGGTCCAGGGGTCCCCAAAGGTGTGGATGGAGTCGGCGAAGAAGGAATGACACAAAGACAGCATTCAGTTGATCAGCAGCCTAGCCAGGATCTCTAGCCAGGATCTCCAGCCAAGTTCTGGTCTGGATCTCCAGAGAGGTTGTGCTTAGGATCTCCAGCCAGGTTCTGTGTCCATGTTCTCTTGCTAGGTTCTCCAGGTTCTCCAACCAGGTTCTGTTGCCATGTTCCCTTGCTAGGTTCTCCAGCCAGGTTCTGTCCAGGTTCTCCAGCCAGGTTCAGTCACCAAGTTCTAGTCAGGTTCTCTTGCCATTTTCTGTAGTCAGGTTCAGTCCAGGAACTTCTCTCCAGCGAAGTTCTTCTGTCTCTAGAGAACGTTCTGTGTGGGTTCTGTGCCTAGGTTCTGTCTCTCTAAGTTCTGTGTTCTAAGTTCTGTCTCTTGCTGTCTTGTTACATCTGTATTTATACCAGTTGATTCAATCCTATCAATCTCTATTACAAAGGTTTAGGGTGTTTCTTATCTCCATTCCAGGGAGTAAAGATTATGTAGCTTAAGCATGATTGTTCGTAGTTAAAGTGATTAATTACCCGCCTGGCACTTAGTTGAGGGGTTTTATTCCCTCCCTAACTTCAGGAGAAAATCCCTACCTGGGGAAACAACCTTTCTCAGAGAGGTGACCTTGGTTAAAACACATAGTGCCAAGAAGGTGAGCAAACATTTTAAGAACAGTATGCCATATATGCCAGGTCCTTTGAAACAGCAAGGATGGACTGGCTCCCGGCAACACAGTAAGCAATTAATGCCTGAGAGAGGGTTTCTACTCAAGGCAGAAAATAATACCATCTAAGAAAGGTTAATTCTTTAGGAAGAGGAGTGGGTTCCAACAGGAAACAGGTACAGAATTTTTTTTTCAACATAATTTTATTTTGCCACAGAAATATCCGGACCACTGAGGCTTTAAGTGAGACTTTAAAAAACCTGACCATGCTTCTGTAATGTGATCTGTGGGAAGAACCTGTTCACTTGATGGGCATTTGCTTTACAGCCCATGCATGCTGCATCGGAGGTGTGCCTGGAAACACAAGCCATTTTCAACACGAATCCAGGTGTCCACGCAGCTCTTTACTCCCTGCCAACAGCTTTACATAAAGGAAGCTGGGCTAAGGGTTCTTGTAAGCACTGCTGCAAGCTGACAAGGTATTGAATGTGCTCTATTCAGCAGCAGGAACTAAAAACCTCTTCAGAACTCATGCTGTTTTGGAGACAGGCTGGGAAGACTTCCACAGAGTTAACAAAAGCTGCAGGGTGAGGGCAGCGGATCCATTGTGCTTAGGGAAGCTGGATCCCTCTGACTTGGTAACTGCCATAAAGACCCGTCATCTCCTGCTAATCACGAGGTGCACCGGTATGGCATGCTGCACCCTCCATGTCATTTATGCAGCATTGAACAGGGTTCAATTAGGCTCTCTGCTGGGATCGTTCCTAAATACTGGAGGGATTAGACTATAACACTATGGTGCTATAGCACTGGAAGCAGCAAGGGCACAAAGAAAACGCACACTTAAAATCTGATTTAAATAATAACCACCCCCCCAAAAAAAATTTGACTTTGCTATTAAGATTTGCTTTTATCTTTTCTTTCTCTGTGCCCACTCTATTATTCATTTTTGCTGATGTTTCATATTTTTTCAAGTTGACAAATGACAATGAAAAGTTTTCAAATAGCACCAAACAGGATTTTGTTCTAATTGTCCTTTTTTTAAAACCAAGATTTCACTCATCTTATTATTGATGTAGATTTCAGCAAACCAGAGCAAAAGTCAGCTTGGTGAAATAGAACATATTTTTTTTCCTTATTCAATTTGGATGTCTAAAGCCAGGAGACCTGGGTTTGAAATCTGGCTCTGCTGTTTTTCGGTTCTATGTTTCAGTGTACACGTTACCCCAGCCTCAGCATCCTCAACTACACAATGAAAGCAAACAAAATCCAATAACAACAAGAGCCTAGTGCACAGGGCTCTCTACAGTCAACATTAAATAAGGAAACAGCTATACTAGCATCAATAGCAGCAGCACTTGGAACATTGTAATTACTCAGCGTATATCATCCAGCTCTCCACGTGGTTCATTATGAATTTCCATAAGCAGCAGACATAACATGCATTGAAATTAGAAAACTTGGTCAAATAGCATACTATACTTTTGATGTAAATAAAAAAAAAACATATTTTAATATATATTTTTTTTAGTTCCCTGCATTTTCTGTTTGAAAAAATCAATGAAACACTGTGGCCATTCTCTTTTTACTACATTCACTGGGCCTTCACCATACTATGCACAGTAAAATTGAATACAAGTCAACTGTAATTTCAATCACATTGAAAAGGGTTTTCATGAAGGAATCACTTTGAATATACATAACAAACACATTCTGGGGGGAGCACGTGTTCTTTGTTCAGAGGAGTGCTCTCATCATGCTGTAAGTGATTTTTAAACGTAAGTTTAGAATGTGTTTCACCATTCTTCAGCTGGCTCTACAAAGAAAGTCTGCCTAAAATTTCATTGATTAAATAGCAAAACAATATTGACTTTTATTAGGAAAGAATGACTTCTTAGAGGTTTTAGTTTGCCTTCTCACAATTTAAAGCTTCATATGATAACCAGTGATTGCTGGTTGAAATAATGAATTAATAATTAAGGACAATATATGCCAAATAAAAATCTAAGCAATTAAAGTGAATTGGTTGTTTTTGACCAGATGAAATGTGAAAGTGCAGACTTGAACTCCAGTGGAGATGAAATGACCAGTCTCTCACACCAGGGCAGGGAGGGGAGCATGGCTGAAACACAATTAGGTAATTACATGTTTTTCAACATAAAATATTCATGTGATTTCAATTAAATGTTATATTTTTTCATTTTTCTGCACCCTTTTTGCCTTCTCTTTCCATTTTCATTTCAGGTAGACAGGAAAATGAAATAGCTACTAATTTAATCAGGGAGACTGGCAACATCATCCTGAGTGCATGAAAATGATATTTGTGACATTTGGTATGAAACCAACAAATAAGCTCCTCAAATTAATTATTGATTGATGGTTCAAAAGGTAAGGAAAAATAAGAAGCTGATAAGAGCTGGGCTTTGATTTAATATATATATATAGTTTGAGTTGAAGAAAGTATAGTCTAGTCCACGGGTCAGTAGCATTTCTGGAAAAGATCACATAGTAAGTTTTTTAGCTCTGTGGGCCACAGGGTCTTTCACAACTACTCGGCTTTACCTTAGCAGAAGGAAAGCAGCCATAGGAAATACGTAAACAAATGAAAGTAGCTGTGTCCCATTAAAATATTTGCAAAACAAGATGGTGGGCCAAGTCTGGCCTGCAAGCATAGTTTGTGGGCCACTTGTCTAAGTTCTGTACTTCAGACAAGAGCAAAAATCAGGTTCAGAGATATTAAGTGACACACTTAACCAAAGTCCCAAAAAACTCAAGTGCAGTCAAGGTTCTATGTATTTTAACCTGCTGTTTTTTCTATTGTATCATCTGTATATATAAAAGCCTAAGCAACCATTCAACCTTTCAACTAATAGCTATGACATGCACTGACCACCAGGGGGCAGATGCTCAATGCACAAGCATGGAAACATGTCACACACAGAGCAGGGCCCATCAGGGGGTTGGGGAGCTCCCCCCGTCACGCACAGAGCAGGGCCGATTGGGGGGTTGGGTCACCGCTCCCTGTCACACTCAGGGCAGGGCCGATGGGGAGGTTAGGGCTCTACCCCATAACACACAGAGCAGGGCCTGTGGGGGGGAGCGCTGCCCTCTATCACACACAGAGCAGGGCTGATCAGGGGGTTGGGGAGCTCCCCCCTATCAGGCACAGAGCAGGGCTGATCAGGGGGTTGGGGCGCTTTCCCCTGTCAGGAACAGAGCAGGGCGGATAGGGAGGTTGTGGCCCCGCCCACTGTCACACACAGAGCCACAGGGCGATCAGGGGGTTTGGACGCTGCCCCGTGTCATGCTGATCCCAGTGCCGGGAGGCATATTACTCTTTTACTATATAGGATAGAGACTTGGTGCACGGGTGGGGGCTGGCTGGTTTGCCCTGAAGGGTGTCCTGGATCAGGGTGGGGGTCCCCACTGGGGTGCCTGGCCAGTCTGGGTGAGGGGCTGTTTTCAGGCTGGTGGGTGACTGAAGCTCCCAACTGCTCATTTTTTTTCTTTTTCTTTTTTATTCTGGGCCAGCTTTAGCTCTGAGGCTTGACTACAGCTCTTAAAGGGCCTCCGCAGCTGAAAGCAGGTAGCTGGTTTGTTTGGGTTCTATAATCGAAACACTGTTTCAACTCCAGCTCTGAGATCCCAGCCGGCTGAAAGCAGGTTTCTGGGGTTTTGTTTAGCTTCTATATTTGTAACAATGTTTCAAATTGCAAGCTCAGAGGCTGGCAGCAGCAGGCGGGGGACGTTGGAGTCCTCTGTCACTGAAGCAAGCAAGCCTCATGTTTGCTTCAAGCTGCCTGGCTGCCGGCCGCCATCTTGGCTGGCAGTTAATTTGCATATTGCCCTGATTAGCCAATGGGAAGGGTAGCGGAGGTACGGCTAATTACCATGTTTCCTTTTATTAGATAGGACTAGAGGCCCAGTGCATGGATTTGTGCACTGGTGGGGTCCCTAGTTCTGGCCTGCGGGGATCGGGCTGAATCCAGGCACCAGGATTCTGACATTCACCCGAGGGTTCCCAGATTGCAAGAGGGCACAGGCTAGGCCAAGGGACCCCACTGGTGTACAAATCCATGCACCAGGCCTCTAGTTGTTATATAAATGTGCAAAAGCCAGCCTCAATGTATTGGCCCCTAGGTTATTTATTTCTTTAAGGCATTTATCAATTATAAAAATATAATGAAGGAAAGCATCCTACTAAAAAAATAATAAAAAAGAAAAACCTATATATTAAAATATAACTGGGAAAACATTTAACAAGAAACATATAAATCCTGTATGAAATCATGAAACTTTAGTGAGAAATATAAAAGAAGATATGATTATTAATAAAATATATTATAATCCTAGTCAGTGAAAATATGAATTCTCCTCAATTAAATTTATAAATGTAATGAAATTGCAATCATAAGTGCAATAGAGACATACTAGAAAATTACAAACACTTAAAATTTATACAGAAGATTATAAATTCATTTGAATTTTGTGTGATTTCATATATATGAATAAATAGTTAAGATATTTTAGAAATAAAAGTGCAAATCAATATATAAGTACTTAAGAAGATTTGAGTTAGGGTATTAACAGGATGGCACTGATCCAAGAACCTACACATTTATAAGAAAAATGAATTTATTTTAAAAACTGATTTGGTTAGCCTTGTATAAGCAAATACAATTAGAATTTACCTCAAACCATCTACTTTGATAACCTACAGGGTGATTTCAGAGGAAGGGAAGAGATGTTAATCTTAAATTTATAATCATTTTAAGGGTCCTCTCCTTCCATTCAATCGTTAATTGTTCAAATATAAGGAAAACTGAGAGATCACCTCGACCAGTTTTTTGTCATATTATCTTTCAAAAAATAATATTATCCTGAGAGGTGACTCCGCAAGAAAACAGAAGCTAGAAGAGGATAAGAGATACTGATTGATCTTTGGAAGAAGAAAGGGAAACAGTCAATGAAGCAAAGCCCTTCACCAGCTTCAACAAGAATAAGTCAGTTTTCATCTATTTTACTATTTCTAAAATTTTATTTTGAAAGGTTCCATGTCAACAAGTAGATAGATAGAAAGATAGATAGATGGTAGATAGATAGATAGATAGATAGATAGATAGATAGATAGATAGATAGATATTAGACAGACAGACAGGCAGACAAGTAGATAGGCTGGACATTTCCGATGTAATATATATTTCTGATTTTCCAGTTGCATAAGCTCAGACCCAAAGACTTAAATGGTTTCTTTTTTTTTTTTTTTAATATATTTTATTGATTTTTTACAGAGAGGAAAGGAGAGAGATAGAGAGTTATAAACATCGATGAGAGAGAAACATCGATCAGCCGCCTCCTGCACATCTCCTACTGGGGAAGTGCCCGCAACCCAGGTACATGCCCTTGACCGGAATCGAACCTAGGACCTTTCAGTCCGCAGGCCGACGCTCTATCCACTGAGCCAAACCGGTTTCGGCTTAAATGGTTTCTTAAAGTACCCAGCTAGAAACCAGGAGCATCAGAATGTGAACATGTAACTTCCTATCCTAAGGAAATGGCATTTTCTGATATTTCACACTAAATGATCAGAGTAGCTATAGTTTGCCTTGAGTCACCCTTAGTTTCCCTTCGATTTTCTTTAGCATCAATATGTACATTTGCATGTGACTTATTATATCAATGGCTACATCCATATGCAGTCTTTTTCATGCAAAACTACCTGACCTATAATATATACAATGTGTGGCAAAAGTAGTTTTACAGTTGTTCCTATGGAAAATAATACAATAATTAATAAATAATAACACAAAAATAAAATCTTTGTTTCACATACTATAGACTACTTTTGCTCCATCATGTATATTATAGATAATATAATTATATGTTATATAAAGTAGTTTATATCTTATTATATTTATAATTATGATATACACTAGAGGTCTGGTGCATGACAGGTAGGGTCCCTAAGCCTGGCCAGTGATCAGAGCCCATTGGGGCCTTCTGACTGCCTGCCAGGGCCTCCCTTAATCCCACACCACCCCCTGGGGGTCAGTGCACATCATAGCAAGTGATCAAACGCCTGGTCTCCCGGTCAAAGTCCCATGGGGACAATTTGCATATTAGGCTTTTATATATATAGGTATTATATAATGATGTAAATACTACTACAAGACAATGAAGTATATATAATATTTTCTGCAAGTCAGGTCCATCTCTTTTTACTCTTTTCTGTGCTATTTTGAGTTAAGAACACTATCTTGAATTTAAATAAAACTGTAGCTTCAATAAAGTAGTTTTGTTATGGAAAGACTGGTTATTAGAAATGCATGGATGTTCCTAAGTGAATTGGTATATCATCTTCCAAAGAAAACCATAAAGAATTAACGCAATTATACGCTTATCTGTATGGAAATGTGAAAAATCAATGAAATATGATTCAATATCCCTATATCTTTAGTAATAATTTAACATGACCATAAAATTAATGCATTTGAAACTATTACAATCTGATGCCAGCACTACTCCTGTGGTAATAATAATAAACCTATCAACGCATAATGATGAGTTGGCCAACTCGCTGAGTAGTTTTCTGTAACTTCGGAAGTTTAAAATGAATTCCATCTTTTATGAAACAAAGTTTTATCACCCACTCGCATTGTCAAGATATAAAATCAGCAGATCTCTCTGAAGAACACCAATCACTACTGCATTCACTATGAAAATGCACGCTGCCTCGGGAATTCTGTAACATACAGGGCATCCTTAAATTTACCAGCCCAAAACCTGGGCTCTGATACCTGCTCGAAAACTTGCTAGTCGTGTGCTTTCAGAAAAGTCACCTGTTTTCCCTCTGAAGACATGTGCTGTTCTATTAAAGAAGCTGTACATATGATGAATATAGCAGGTTGAGTTGATGCTAGAAAGAGAAACGAGTCAAGTTAATGAAGGGTCTTCAATGTCATTCTAGGCACAGTATGATTTTTTTTAAAATTTTGGTTATGAAATAATTTTTTTCTAATAAAATGTTACCAAGAAATTTAGCACATGAATACGATTTTTAAAAGAGTAGTAACACCGAAGAAAGACTTAAGTCTCTAGAGCCTTACAGGTCCAGAAAGCTAGTCCAGCCCCCAAGCCCTTTTATAAAATACACACAGGCCTCCACAAAGGGCAGCCTGGAGCGATCAGATTTAGGTGGCAGAGAACTCTCATGGCAGAGACTGTTTATCAACCCTGTGGTTGCCAGAAGCAGCTGGGACTGTGATCGTGACAGAGGCTTAAATCTTGCCACCTAAGAACTTAGATCACAATAATATGGAAACCCTGACCCTCCAGAGCTGGAAATTATCTGTAGTTTCATCAATGTATAGTCTCACATCTAGAATTATCACATGCACAGTACACATAACACATAGGAAAAACTGGAGTTTATTTCAACAAACACCAAAGCTTCTTAGTGTATTGTGAAGAATTTTTAGTATATAGTGAAGACACCCGTGACTTTTGTGCAGTGTTTGCCTGTTTCATTATAAGACAACATAGAGTACAGAATAGCACACAACTTTCTTTAGCTGCTGAAGAAAAACAAATGAAATGTGATTTATGGCCCCACACAGTAGGCCAAACCGAGTCAAGTCACCAAACACATATTCTCAAGCAGACGTAAAGGTTTTTATGAAATTCAACCTATACTAAAAGCTAATACAAAAACAACAATAACAACAAACTAACAAAAAACAAGTATTACCAAAACCACTCTTAAATCAGCTGCATTTGAACTTGAGTAAAAAAAAAAGAATTGCACTAGGTTTCACAAAAGTCTATTGAACCTATGGATCAAGAAGTAGTATCCTAATTCCAAAACCACTACAAAGAATGAAAATTATAGGCCAATATCCCTGATGAATATAATTGGCAAGGATGTGGAGAAAAGGGAACCTTTGTGCATTGTTGGTGGGAATGCAGATTGGTGCAGCCACTGTGGAAAACAGTATGGATTCTCCTTTAAAAATTACAGATGGAACTGCCTTATGACCCAGTGAATCCACTTCTGGGAATACACCCAAATTTACCTGAAATGCTCATTTGAAAGACTGTATACAGCCCTATGTTCACTGCAGCATTATTTACAATAGCTGAGATTTGGAAGCAGCCCAAGTGCCCATCAATAAATGAATGGAATAATGAAAGATCACATTTCTATTAAGAAGTTATAACTTTTCAAACTGTTTGTTTATTTTGGTATAAAAATCAGACAAATTTAGCCTCTCTTTTGAACCCCACATGTTATCATCTCCATGAAGGTTTAATGATGCCATCTCAACCTCAGCAGAACTAAACTGAGGCATTTGATTTACACATCTTTTTATACTGCTGATTGTATTCTACATTTTCTCATAATTATTTGTTATTTCATAATCCATACTACATTGTAAACTTTTGTGAAATTAGGACTGGCACTATGATACAGATCCTTATCACTGTACCAATCCAACATTAAAATATTTTAGAGGTCAAAGGGCAAAGTGAATAAATGGTTAATATTAGGTCTGGGCTGATAGAAATTCTGCTTGAATTTTTTTTTTAAACAGTAGTTAAGACAAATGAAGAGAGTAGTTTATACTTCCTTTGTTGTATGCCACCACTCTGGATTGTAAGATGTGTGTTAGCATGCAAGCCTTCGAATATAATGACATAAAATTGGTGGGTAAGAGAGATATGCCTTTCAATAGGTCAAGGTTCTCAACCATGGCAGACATATATACCCTATAGCAGGGGTCCTCAAGCTGCGGCCCCCCGAAAACATTTATCCAGCCCGCCGGGTGTTTTTGCTGCCGCTGCCTGTCCTGCTTAGCAGCCGACTCGTCCCGGGCCCGCAGTGCGCATGTGTGGAATGTCTGAGGGACAGTGAACTGGCCCCCTGTTTAAAAAGTTTGAGGACCTCTGCCCTATAGCCATGAGGAGATAAGAGAAGTTGCTTCTATGGATACCTGTCAGGCCTCCTAATGAGATGAAGATGTTGTACATGTTATATTTTCACTTCTTATCCTTCTAATAAAGCTAACTAATTGTAGCATTAGATTAAAGTGTTTTTGTCTCATGAATGTTACTGCCAATCTGAAACGATAACCATAGCTTTGATACTGTGAGTCAATTGTAGCCTGAATAATGGCACAACAAATATAGCATTTGTCAAATGATCTCAGTTCATTAGAATAATAGCCCTGTCGCTTGTAATTGTTGAAAAGCATAGCAAAGGTAAGGGGTATGGAGTTCAGGAGGAATTATAATCAGTGAGTAGTCAGTATGACCAGCATGTAAGATGGAAGGAAGGCAAATGCATGGCTATAGAGTCTTTAACATAGTGCAGTGAACCTGTGCACACCCCTGAAATTTTACACAGTATTTTTTATAAATGTTCACACTTAAAAAATATCATGAAAGATGACCCATAAAATGTTAAGACATGTTAATTTTTCTTTAGAGAGTCTGGCTGAATACCCTTTTGACAGGAATTCAGGTAATTTATGAGGAAATTTACTTCTTTGATGCTTCCAAGCTACTACTTAGCAAATTACTCTTAGACTCTACCAAGTGACTTTCATTTGCTAAAATTAAGGTTAATTTTTCCCTGAAATGTCTTGCTCATCCCTGAGGAATTACTCAAAGACTCTTTAAGGGAAAATGTTTCTAAAAGTCCAGGATAATAGTCAATCTACTATATATACTACCTCTAATGAAGGCCATCAGAGTTCCTTCTCTTCTCCTTTCTTTAATGCAAACATAGCACATTACTGGTTTTGAGGCAAAATGCACAAATAAGAACAAGGTTAATGTGAAAACAAGGAAGTGTTCGTTTCTAATTTGACTGATGTTAGGGATCAAGTTGTTAGGTTGAGTCAAAGCATTCCCTCCCCCTCACCATCTCCACCTAATGACGTTTCAGTTTCTATAAAAGAGTCAAGCATCCAAAAAATACCAACACCACAGCAATGAAAGACACAGGATGAAAACAATTTCAAGATATTCATTCTTGGTGTTGGTGGTGATGGTGGTATTAATTACCAACAGGCAGTATTTTCTTTTATACATAGAGACTTTCCACAATGGCTAAATGGTTTCAGCTTCAAGTGAGGCAATAGCCAAGCAATGGCAGCCTGAACTAGGGAGTGATTTATTTATTTTTTTCTCACTTAACAAGCGTACGAGGGTTTAGTCCTTATAATCATTTGTTAAACCAGTGCCAAGGACTTAGAATTGCCATCACTACAATTGTCTGTCTTCTTTTCAATGTTCCAAAATGATTGAAGTCACTTCTTGCACCACAATCTCATGCAATTTCATTCAAGATAATGAAGCAAGTTGTAACCCAGAACAGGTGCTTCTTCCTGTTGTCACTGTAACTTATCCTGAAGAGGAATAACTTTCTCTGAAACCTCTCCTCCTCCAAAGAATTTATTCTAATAATTGAGTCACCTGCCTTCCTCTAGATCAGCGGTTCTCAACCTGTGGGTCGCGACCCCTTTGGGGGTCGAACGACCCTTTCACAGAGGTCGCCTAAGACCATCGGAAAACACATATATAATTACATATTGTTTACAGTAGCAAAATTACAGTTATGCAGTAGCAACGAAAATAATTTTACGGTTGGGGGTCACCACAACATGAGGAACTGTATTAAAGGGTCGTGGCATTAGGAAGGTTGAGAACCACTGCTCTAGATAAAAGGCTCTCTAGGACCACATTTGCTGATGTCAAGAGGTTACCATCTGATACATAAACAAGAGATGTGAGCAGAGGTGACACAAGTACTATTAACCTTGGAACAAGCAGGCAAAGTGTTTTTATTTTTGCTTTGTTTAATTTTGTTTGCTGATTAAACCTCAGTTGCAAAGGTTTCAGTCCATCATAATCTTCAGTTCTAGTTATAGTCTCATTAAAGAGACAATGCAAGACATTTCTCTTTTCATAAGTATTTATTTAGCACTTTTGATCTTATCTAATGTTATTTCCCTCACACTGGACAATGGCTGTACTAATTACTATTGTTTGGTATTGTTTTGATGCCTTTTTAGTGGTAGAAATAAAACATCTGTATTTTTCAAAAGATACACTACAGCCCTAACCAGTTTGGCTCAGTGGATAGAGCGCCGGCCTGCAGACTGAAGGGTCCCAGGTTTGATTCCTGTCAAGGGCATATACCTTGGTTGCGGGCACATCCACAGTAGGGGGTGTGCAGGAGGCAACTGATTGATGTTTCTAACTCTCTATCTCTCTCCCTTTCTCGCTATAAAAAATCAATAAAACATTTTTTAAAAAGATACACTACACTATGAGTTCCAATTGATTATTTGATTCCAAGTTCCATATTGTGGACTAGAGGCCCAGTGTATGAATTCATGCATGGGTGAGGTTCCTTGGCCTGGCCAGCAATCAGGGCCAATCAGGGCCAGCCGGCCAGGGCAGGGGAGGGACCATGGGAAGTTGGCTGTGGGAGTGCACTGACCACCAGGGGGCAGCTCCAGCATTGAGCGTCTGCCACCTGGTGGTCAGTGCGCATCATAGTGGTTGCAACCGTCACTTAGGCTTTTATATATATAGATTTTTATTTAGTCTCATTAATCTTACAATTGAATCTAATTTGCATTATGCAAAATATCTCAGCCTCAGAGATCTCAACATAGCCTCTCATTTGCTTCGTACCACAAAAATAAAACAACAGCTTCTGAATAACAATACCAATCCCGGGCTGATGTCATCACAATAGTGAAAGGTAGTTCCTGACTTCAGTCCCCCTCACAAGAAGCCAACAAGCCACAGATAAGACACCATTGTGAAAATAGAAGAACCCAGGACTAAAACATCCCCTGGACCATAGACACTGAGAGGGACTGAATTACTAGAATATGGAGTAGCTAGACTCTGACCACATAACTCGGGATTTGAACACTGAACTGACCCACATTTGACCCAGCCTGGCTCTCCAGCTTTGGTGCCTGATGAAATCCAGTTGACAGTCTTTCCAATTATTGTAACTTGGGAGGGACAGCCCTGTCCTGGCAGCCTAACCAACTGTTAGCCTCTAGAGGGAAATGAGGCTCTTTCATTCCTTGTCCCCTCACTTTCCTCTCCCTCCCATTAAAAAAGAAAAGAAAAGAAAATTCCAGATGGCAATAATGAGATGAGAAAAGATGTACTAGCCCAAATAGATATATCTTTGGGAAATATAAAATCCAGTCAATAAGAAACTGGATCAATTAGCTGGTTGGAGACCATCTGAAAAGTCATACTGGTCTGGAGATGGGGAGTCACTGTTTTGGGGCAGAACAAAGTCAATCTGCAAAGAGAATGGAATGCAACATACACACAAAGATAACTGACAGAGTCACATATTCTAGCTTTCTAGTTCCTGCGACACCTGACCATTTTTCAGTCCCCACTTTTAGAGCCTTTGCATTCTTAAAATAAAATCCAACTTTTATTGAGTGGGCCTCTTTTCCTTAATACCCAAAGAACCTTGAGTAGAATATTTAACAAGGTTGAAATTAGAAAACTTACCCTTCAACCTGTCTTATTTTCTGAGAGTGTAATCTAATTTATAATAGAATAAGAATGTCTTCTTGGTACAACTTCATGGAACCCCACTAAAAAGGTTTTTTTCTCTATACATATTCTATAGAGTATATGAATATGCATTTCCATAATCATATCAGCTAACGTCTGTCTACTGTGCTTACACTGCAAGCTGGTTTTTTCTTTCATATAGTTCTTTTCCTCCACATATATTACTGTTTTGATTTGTGTTTATTTCCATATTCCGAGCACAGGCAACAAACTATCTACCAAGTTTTGATACTTGTAATATCATTAAAATGTATATGATATTTGGTTTCTGATATTTTATCAATGATATATAGACACATGTATATCATTTTTTCCTGTTCATATCCTTGTTAATTTCCCCCAAATGACATATAAAATCCTCTAATGGTAGTTATTCTATGTCAGAACTAGCAGTTGTCCTACTATTTTCCTCTTATTTTCTCCTGAAATTTAAGTGGAACACTTCTAATGTCCTGAAAACATTAGTATTATGTTCACAAGCAGCATTATATCCCTTGTCCATGAGTCTTATATCATCAATCAAGTTGCAAATTATGAATTACCAATCTTTAATAATTGGATTTCTAAATTCTTTGTTCTCTGAAATCATGATCTTAAACTGGGGAAAGAATTAGAAGAACCACTTCTATTCCAGGATCCAGTAGGTATGATTATATAAAGTTAGTAAATTGTAACAGAACCTATATTATATCCTATAGTGGAAAACAGCATAAGTTTTTATTAGACATATCAGTGTCTATACAGTCAACATCTCATACTCAACAGGACCTCTCTATTAGTATATGCTTTGTCCCAGATAGATAGATAGAGAGATAGATAGATAGATAGATAGATAGATAGATAGATAGATAGATAGATAGAGATTTATTATATGAATTGACTCACAAAATGATGGAGGCTGAGATGTCCCACAATCCACCTTCTGCAGGCTAGAGAACCAGGAAAGCCAGTGATGTAACTCAGTCTGAATCTGAAGGCCTTAGAACCAGGAGTGTAGATGCCTAAGGATAAGAGAGGATGGATGTTTCAGCTCAAGTAGAGACAGTAAATTCACCCTTCCTCCACTTTTTGTTCTATTCAAGCTCTCAAAAGATTGGGTGATGCCCAACCGCATTGGTGAAGGTAATCATCTTTACTCAGTCTGCTGATTCATATGTCAATCTCTTCCAGAAACACCCTCACAGACACACTGAAAAATAAGATTTTGTCAGCTACATGGACATTGCTTAGCCCAGTCAAGTAGACATAAAATTGACCATCACAAGTATCAACAATTTTTCTTGAACTACTATTGGATATCCTTTTATCATTCTGTTTACAATATTAAATTCTTCTGCCTTGTATAATACAGAGTTAGTGGTACTTAATTTTATAATTCTTCCATACCTCCCCTTGCCTTACTCTATTTTCTGCCATACCATTTCTCACCTTCTAATGTTCTATATTACTTATTATTTGTTGTTGTTATTATTATTATTGTCCCTCTTGCTAAAATTTAAGCTCCATAGACTGAAATTTTTACCTATTTTATCTTATTGATATATTTCAAGCATCTAAAATGCACCTAGTACATACTAGGGGCTCAATATGCATTTGTCAAATGAATGAATAAATACAATCTTATTTAATATAATAGCACATTGTTTCCTGTCTTTCTTGTTCTCCTCTTATTCCCTTACCTTCTTTAACAAACTCTAGTGATGATTTATTTTTTAAATAATTTTCATCTGATTCCATTCTTTAGATGACAAAAGTGATGTATGCTTATCTACCATACACACACAATTTTATTATTCTCCAAAACCTGTTCTTTCTCTTTTTATAGATTCCTTATGAATTGTTTTCTTCCATTCAAATAAGCTAAAGTACACAGTCAGAAGCATAACTCAACCTTTTTCAGAAAGCTTTTCAACATGGGAAGGTGAACTTGCATATATAAAACACTAGTGGCCCGGTGCACAAAATTCGTGCACTGGAGGGTAGGGTCCCTCAGCCCGGCCTGCACCCTCTCACACTCCAGGAGCCCTCATGGGATGTCTGACTGGCGGCTTAGGCCTTCTCCCGCCACTGCCGCTGCACTCGCCAGCCATGAGCCTGGCTTCTGGCTGAGCAGTGCTCCCCCTGTGGGAGCGCACTGACCACCAGGGGGCAGCTCCTATGTTGAGCGTCTGCCCCCTGGTGGTCAGTGCATGTCATAGTGAGTGGTTGAGTGGCCTTAGCATATCATTAGTATATTATGCTTTGATTGAACGGACAACCGGACAACCAGACACTTAGCATATTAGGCTTTTATTATATAGGTTTATTGGTGACCATATTGTTGAGGCAGACATATAGCATACATATTATGCTGGTCTCAAGAACAGTTTTTGCTTTTACCAGAAAGCATACTATAATATTTGTGTTTCCTCTCACATCCAAAATGTTGTTATGTGCCATTTAGTCGGTTCCATTTCCTGGCAACCCTGTGAATGAGTGATGTCCACAATGTCTCGTCTTCAACAGCCCCACTCAGCTCCTGTAGGCTCACGCCTATGACTTCGTGGACTCAATCCATCTCATATTGGATCTCCCTCTTTCCCTGCTGCCTTCTATGTTTCCCAGTATTAATATCGTTTCTAAAGAACCCTGTCTTCTCACGATATGCCCATAGTATGACAGCTTCAGCTTTATCATTTTTGGCTCCAGTGAGGTTTCGGGGTTAATTTGCTCTAGGACCTACTTGCTTATCTTTCTGGCAGCCCAGCGTATCTGTAGAGCTCTCCTCCAACCTCATATTTCAGATGAATCAATTCTCCCCTCTCAGATCTTCTTCACTGACCAAGTTTTGCATCTGTACATGGTAATTGTGAATATGAGGTGGTGGATGATCTGAGTCTTGGTCTCTCATGACACATCTTTGCTCTTGGTGATCTTTATGATTCTCCCATTACTGCCCTTTCAAGTATCAGCCTTCTTTTTATTCCTTGGCTGCAGCCTCTATTTGAATTGATGACTGAACCAAGATAAGCAAAATCATTAACAATTTTAATGCCACCTCCAAATGCCCCCTGTAAAGTGCTTTTTCTGTGTGTACTGTTCAACGTGAGCCAGTAGGATTATTTTATTTGAACCTTCATGTCTACTGTAGTGAAATAAATGATCCCCTGAAGAACTGAAAGAATAAATTATCTCTAGGTTCTTAACTCACAGTCAGAGAGGGACTTGTGATAAAAAAAAAAAAAAGAACACACACAGTCTGATACTTGTACAACCTTAAAAAACTCAGCAGCCGAAATGGGATTCTAGACTCCACTGCTCCTGACTGTTTTGATTAACCCCTAAACCATGTTTCATGGGTTGATGGAAATTGGAATTAACTGTTATCTATAGGGAAATAATATTTTTATAGCTGCTCAGAATTCTCACTATAAAACTGTCAATTTTATGAATGCTGTTCACAACAGAAACATAAGTTGCACTGCCTCATAGTAATCCTAAGTGCTGTACAATAAAAACAAATACCATGCCCTGTTCTTTAGAGAGGCTATTATTTCTTGATTCACACAGACATAGTGCTAGTTGCTAATATTTTTATTGGTTAGATTTATGTTCTTCTCCTTGCCTCCTTGCCTCCTATGAAAACATAAGAACATCTATCCTCATGACCATTAGGGCATTAATGACATTGTCAATATGACCCTAAAGAGCATCCAACAGAAGCATAGCTTCCCATCTCTTCTCAGACTCATTTAACGGCACTCCCCTCCTACCCCAAGCACACATAACCCACCTCCAAAGAATAAACATGCTAAGTCTGGATCTGCATACCACCAATCAGTAAGTACTTTCCCTCTTGGGAACAGTTTCAGTTTCCAAGAATGTTCATAATGTTAGCCTTAGTGAGAATATTCTTCATGCTATTCATAGGGTCATTCCACCCCATTCTGATACTAGTATGGCTAGTAATTAATATGGCTATTAATTGCCTAGGCAAATTACCTTCCGAGTATCGAATAAGCAGTATAAATAAACTCTGCGGTAGGCTTCAGAAAATGTTTGCTAGAGCGGCCACTTTGTCATCAAGATTCCACAGCCCCTGCACTGTTTTCAGAACTCTACCCTCCTCCAGGTGTCAGTCCATCCTGAGGTTTGCTTTCCTCAATGTAGCAAAAATGACTGCTGCAGTTCTGATTCACATTTACAAGACTATGAGACCACCTGAAAGGGAGGGCCTCTCTTCTTCGAACTCTAAAGCAAATGTACTTTGTTTCACAGATGTCAGACCCACTTAGGTTATGTCTCTGCCTAAACCAATCCCTGAGCTGGGAGAGTAGGGTTAGACCTGTCACTTTCCACCCAGGATGTGGGGTGCAGGGTGCATAGGCAATGAACTAGTGAGAGCAACTCTGCCCCATTTGCCTGAGACTTGACCTGATTTAGCTGTAATAGTTCTGTGTCCCAGGAAAGTGCTCAGTCTCAGGCAAACAAAGATGGTGGGTCACCAGACGTCCAATAGCATAGGCATAAAAATCAGCTGCCCCAAACCCATGCTCAAGTCTTGCTATCAGGAACTAGATTTAAATAAATGAATATGTCTATTTCTACTTCCTCACAATAGACAGCTTTCTCACATTGGAACTACTGAATCTTTTTCAACTCTAGAGCTCGAGACGCTATAAAGACTTCCTTAACATTTTTATCTTTATCTTAAATAACCAATTAATATTTCTCATGTTTTCTAATATTATTTGACTGAATTTTCTGGGCTGTCAGTTGTATTCCTGAACTTTCTTTAGAATCAGAGCTCTTCAATGGTCATGCCCCCAAATGTGGGATCCTACAAGGGTGCTGTGCTCATTTCATAGCTGAAGAGATGTTTTCTCAGCTGGATCCCAAATCTCCAGTGAGGTGGAAACTAGGAGGATCTCTCTTCTGCGAAAGATCTGTTATTTCCTAGAATACAGAAGGTCCTTAATGACCAAATTCCTTATGAAAATGTTGTTCATTCATTTTGTTCTTATTAAAGGATAGCAAAGCATATCCTGGTTTATTTCTGAATTCCTCTCACTTTATACTTCTTATTGTTTGCAAGTACTAGGATTCTACTAGTTCCACAGATTAAATTATAACACAGTAAGTTTTACAATAATTTTAATTTCCCTCTTATTTTGTTTGGGTTTCACTGTGTCTAAATGGGTAAAACTGAGACTCTGAGGTTCTATCCAACTAGGGTCAACACAACTAATAACACGAATAAAAATGTTAAGCTATTTGCTCATTATTATATAAAACAGTGATAATTTGCTATGTTTTACATCTTTCACTTTGAACACCTGCTTTGAACAAGGATCTGGTGAGACTAACTGCTCCTCAATACCACCTCTGGTATATTTGAAAATGTAGATTCCAGGATATTGCCTCCAGAGACTGGAATTCGAAAGTTTGCCGAGGACCATGAAACCTATAGTTCTGAGTGTGACACCAGACTCATGAAATCCCATCAGAGCTGAAGCTTAAACCTAATGTGTTCATTAATAAAGCAATTTGGCAACATAAGGGAGCTGGTTTCCCGTGAGGGTTCAATGAGAAATGTCCTGGAGAGCTTCAATATCCACCCCCCACCCCCTAAAAATATACAGTTTGGAAGGTTTTTGGACTATAATTACAGTTGCAATAATCACATTATCTGTGGGTGTGGATGTGATGAATAGCAAGCCTCCCTTGCACAGCAGTTTTGTCAGTTGGCCAACCACCCCTCCTCCAGCCCAAAGCAGTTGGGAGTAAATCCCATTATAGCGCAGAATTTGTTTTCCCTGTGGTGTGCATTGACCAAGGACGTTTTCTGGTCAAGAATTCATTCAGGAGCTTTGCTGTATCTGCACAGGAAACGGCTGTGACCTTTCCAGACCATAAGGTTATGCATTTTGACAGGCGGCACAGAGCCAGTCCCTCCAACCACGCGGCGCAGACGACTGCACACTGTTCTCCTGAGGCATGCTGTTCTTCGTGTTGTTTAATCACAGTCAGCAGGGCTGGCGCTGAGCGTCACTCAGAATATCAGAAAGGCAGGGAGGCTGTGCTGATGATCCCATGGCAATCCTCGGCAAGAAGCAACATGCACAGCCAGCTGGTTCTCCAATGGATGCTTTCACTTCCAGAAATGCTGTCCCCTTCTGTCTGTTACCTTCCAGCACATGCAACTCCAGGCCAAAACATTAATTTCGATTTGTCAGAAATTATAGATCTTGTTAAAAATAAAACAAGCCCTGACCAGTTTGGCTCAGTGAATACAGCGTCCGCCTTCGGACTGAAGGGTCCCGGGTTCAATTCCAGTCAAGGGCATGTACCTTGGTTGAGGGCACATCCCCAGTAGGGGGTGTTCTGGAGGCAGCTGAGTGATGTTTCTCTCTCATCGATGTTTCTAACTCTCTATCCCTCTCCCTCCCTCTCTGTAAAAAATCAATAAAACATATTTAAAAAAATATTTAATAAATTATTAAACAAACCCAATAGTTTAATAATGTCAAAAAAGGCACAGCACTTCTTCTTTCCAAACTTTCGCTCTATAGGAAGTTAGGAAAGTAAGTATCTGGCATAGGGGAATAAGGATAACTTTACTGACTTAAGCAAGTCATGATTCACCATTTGGGACTGAAAATATTGCTACAAACAGAATTGACAAGAAAAAATAGAAATGGCTATAGGCAGGCAACTAAAAGTATCTATCACAACATCTACTAGTATGTCTATTCTACTGTCATTTAAAAGTAACTCAATAATGTCTTAATTTATACAAAACATTTATTTAGCGTTTGGGAGAATGATCTTTATAGCATGCAGTTTCTAGTCTGTAGTTTTCATGTTTATAAGTTGGTGATTTTCATATTTACATGGGTATTTTCCCTAAGTGGGTTTAACCTAAAGTGTGAGAAAAATGTAATTTACAACCTCTTTGGATTTAATTCCTCTTTACCTTTGAATCTATCCATGGTGCTGGCTAGATCAAGTAGTTATAACAAAAATAGAGGCCCAGTGCAAGGATTCCTGCACCGGTGAGGTGCCTCGGCCTGGCCTGTGCTCTCTCCCAATCTGGGACCCTTGGGGGATGTTGGAGAGCTGGTTTAGGTCTGATACCCGCAGGCCAGGCCAAAGGACCCCACCGGTGTCCCTTGAATCTATGCACTGGGCCTCTAGAATGCATGTAAGATCTTCGGTTAATCTTTTCCCCCCATAACCCCTCCCCCCTTCTTTTTGAGATTCATCAGTCCGTTACACCATGTTTTCATGCCTGTGGTTTCTGGTCCTGCATTGAGCATCTGCCCCCTGGTTGTCAGTGTGTGTCATAGCTCCTGGACAGTCAGCCAGCCAGTCAGCCGGTGGCTTAGGCTTTTATGTATATAGATAGTGTCTCTACTCAACTTGTACACTGAACCTTAGAGGTAATCTCAGGGAAAGAGACATAAGTCAATATAAATCCATTGAAAGTCAGCATCAAAATCAAAACCATGCTTGCATTTGTGTAGTCCTTTACATTTTTTTTTTACAGAATGTCTTACATCTCATTTTACCCACAAAACATCTCCATGAGGTCAAATGGGAAATATGTTCCTCATTTTATGGGTGAGGTAACTTAAATAGAGACTCGGATCATCTTTTTCAAAAACACACAATATATTAATGCCAGCAGAAGACTATAATCACTCTGGTTCAGGTTGAAAGAATTTGGTAGCACTCCAAGCTTGCAACCTTATTTTCTCAGCCTGGAAGTTGGCATTCAATAAGTTGAGAAAATAAGTATGCTTCAAACTTGAGGAGCCATCCACATGACACAGAAGTATGCATCCATTGGGAATGATGTTTACCCAAATATGAAAATAGCAAGAGCTAAAGCTCATAAAAAGGCAATGTTAAAAATATTGACAATGTAGTCATATATACTATACTAATTCAACTCTGTGAATACATACAATATAAATACATATATCAAAGACTAGAAATACAATTACCAAAATGTTAACAGGGATTAATTCTGAGTAGTATTCTGGGGAATCTTAATTTTTATCTTTCTTTTTGTGTTTTTTATTTTCTAATTTTTCTATGCTGAAGACATTACTTTATGTAAATGATCTTTTTGAAATAAAAATGGATGGTCCCATGAAACAAAAACTAATCCAATTTCCTTAACAGTCATATTTTCCAAATGAGTGTCTTGTTTTATGTCATTTTTATTATATCATCAAAGTTGGACCCTCACCCTTAAAAAAACTACTACAAGGGAGAAAGTATGTCTTCCTTTTGAGCACACATTTATTTGGCATAAGTTTACCCTTGGGTCCCTGTCTCTTCAGGCTTCACTAGAACTGGCCAAGGACTTTAAACTAGTAAGGAAAATATGTTCTTTGACCAAGGTAATTCTTTGTGTTTCTATCTGAAGGAAAATCATTACAGATAATGTATTTGAAACCATTTCTCAGGATATAGGGATTTCCTTTGTCTCAAAATTGATCTTATTGAAAATAAAATCAAAGTATGCCCTAAGAAAGGAGACATGCCAAATAGTGTCTCCTGAAAAACGAAAACATAAACATGTAATTTAAGAATTTAGAAGTCTCACTCTTCAATGATAGTAAGGAAATCTGTCACCAATATTTTCTCTGAACAGTCTTTATTTAGAGATCTGATTTAATAGATACATGCTTATCTAGTTTCTGTTATAAAACAATCTACTCACACACAAATTACTATTCTCACTTTAAGATTCTTCAGTAAACATATGATTTCTCTATCAAGGGTATAAAGTGTTAGAGAACTTAATACATATGCAAACAGAGCAGGTGGCTATTATGGAGATAGACATGAAGATTAACCTTCATTCCTATAATAACTTCAGCTGAGCTAGCACTTTTCTGCACTGTGCAAGGTCTTTACATACATAATTTCTTTATGAATCACTCCCATTTGGAATGAGTGGGCACCAGCTGTTCTCTTCACTTTACATGCAGGAAAACCTCACAGAGAAGCACCGAAGGACTGTCTACCACTTACAATATCAAGTAAAAAGTTGATAGAGATGTGTAAAGAAGCCCACTCTTCATGGCTAGATTTATTTAGATTATAAAAACAGCTATAAAAGGAATGTGATTTTTAAAAAATATTTTTATTTCGGAAAGGGAGAGAGAGATAGAAACATCAATAATGAGAGAGAGCCGAAACCGGTTTGGCTCAGTGGATAGAGCGTCGGCCTGTGGACTGAAAGGTCCCAGGTTCGATTCCGGTCAAGGGCATGTACCTGGGTTGCGGGCACATCCCCAGTGGGAGATGTGCAGGAGGCAGCTGATCGATGTTTCTCTCTCATCGATGTTTCTAACTCTCTATCTCTCTCCCTTCCTCTCTGTGAAAAATCAATAAAAATATATTTTAAAAAAAATAATGAGAGAGAATCATTAATTAGCTGCCTCCTGCACACCCCATTCTGGGGATTGAGCCTGCAACCCAGGCATGTGTCTGACTGAGAATCAAACCATGACCTTATGGTTCATAGGTCAATGCTCAACCACTGAGCCACTCTGGCTGAGCTAAGGAATGCATTTTCTAACATGCATATATTTTATATTTAAATGAAAGAAATAATTATACCTCTACAACCCTAGAAAAATAAAGTGATATCAGTTCTTTGGCAGAAAATGACAAGTACTTAAGCAAACATCTACAATGGGAATCTCACTAGATGCCATACAGCACATACTAGAGCTGTTTAAGGATGGCAACAAATACATTTCTGTAGAAAGATATCCTGTTTGTTTTCTCTTATATTACACTAGAGGTCCGATACACAAAATTCGTGCAAGGGGCTTGGCCTTGCAGCCGCGGTTGCTTGCCTTGGGCCCTACAACCCCAGCTTCGTCCGGAAAGTTGTCTGGAAGATCATTCAGCTATCTGGTCTAATTAGCATATTATGCTTTTATTATATATTACATGACACTAAAAGGATTTTAGCATGTGTGGCTTGTTTCTTTGAAGATTAAAAATTAAAATTTCTGAAGATCTTAAGGAAAATGAAGCCTTATATAAAGGGTTGTTCTTGAATAACAATTCTAGATATTTTGACTAGTTTATGGGAATCCTTAAGGCAAATAAATAATTACATTATAATTAAAATGCCAACAAAAAGAACAAGTTATGAATTTTAAATCACTGTGAAAATCAATCTTGTATTGAAATCTTAACAATTAATTAGTATCAAAACTTGCCTGCAGCTCTTAAATATACAACTTTTCTAACATCAATAATCTGCATTGCTAATGCACTAAGGCTGCTATCCTAGTTTTTTTTTCTCTCTCTCATGGAGTCTGGTACATTCCAGAACTCCATTAACAACTAGTATGATCATTGGCCTTCAAAGAAATCCTGCATTTAAAATAGTTTACAGTTCTCTTAAAATCAAATATTGTATTCATAAACAGAAACTATCAAGTGATTTTCTCCAGTTTTCTGGATGAGTGTATCCACTCTATAGTATTGGATTCATAGGGCTTCCATTGTTGACACATGGGGCATAGCTTTCTATTTAAAGGAAATCTGCAATTTCAGAAGAAGCAATGCCAATTATCATGTACCTATGCTTCTTACACTTTTGTTTCATGAAAAAAAAAACACATTATGACAATTGCTTTTAATCCTTATATATAGTTTTCATGTATAGACTAAAGGTTAGATTTTGTGCAGGTTAATAGTTAAGTCAAAAGCTTTCTATTTTCTATTGATGTACAAAGCATCTCTAAAAACTATTCTGAGCTAAAATGACAATGAATTCCACCTCCTTGACCCTACCAACCGAACCACTCTGAAATCAAGAGAAGTAGAAATTTCTGTGAAATGCTTTCTGTGTTTTATGGCATTCAACAGCATATAAGGTGACACCCATTATGCGCATTCATTTCTGTGACGCCAGAAATTCCATTTAATCTAGCAATGAAAATTAACTTTCCAGAAAGTGATAAAAAAAATTCATTTAAAAAATATTTTTATTATTGAAGTTAAATTTTGTATAACTTTTTATTTATTGATTCAAGACAAGGAAATTTATGTGGCAAAATGTTTGGCTCTTAGCCATGAGGAATTTTATTCTGTAACTCCAAAGACTCAAATACATTAGGGTTTCTGTTGGGAACGGTCAGATAAAACACTAAATTAAATGAAGATAAATGTTTCCCTTTCTGCAAGGCTACTTAAAGGAATCACCACAAATGAAAAAGAGTAAAGAAGATAAAAGATAACGGTGTCTTGTCTAACATGATGAACGTGCAGTGGCTCCCAGGCTACAACACTAAAATGTCACACTTTTAGGAAGGCTGGCCATTTCCTCACTAAATGGCTACACATAAAAAAACCAATGCTGCTGTTGAAGGCCATGAAATACCAGTTACACAACACATACTATGCAATTTTAAGGTGTATCACATGTCTCAATAACATTATCAACCCTTGGAGCTCTGCACCAAGTTGGGGATTGCCAGACTTGGTTCATTACAGACCTAGAAGTTAATCAGCTGAGACAAAATGTAAATAATGAGGGAGGATCAGAGGGGAGGGAAAACTACAGGAAATAAAATGAGTTTTAAAGGCTAATCCATTTAATACTTTGAGAAGAAAGAGAAGCATATACAATCTTAAAAACATTTCTTTTTCCAAAACATAAGCCTGAGGATTAATAAATGCTGTGACCAACATTTTTGTTTTGATCTGAGCTATAATTTTAGATCAAGATGGTCAGTTAATTGCTCAGCTGTGCTCAACTACATGACATCTGAAATTATGAAGTTAAATATCATGCAAGGATTTTTTTTATCCTCCTCCCCTAAAACAGTGTTTTACTAAATAAATGATAGTAAACAAATATAACTTTATGAAGGAAATAAAAAAATCCTTTAGAATCTCTTCATACTCCTCCATTATGTATTAGGAATCAGAAAGCAATTCATACCTCTGAATTTGAATCACAATCAGATTGCTACAAGTAAAGTTTTGCATTACCGTTTCAGAAAGAACTTCTAATTCTTAGAGCAAAAATAGCACTTCTGTCAGTTTCCAATATGTACCTCATATCTGCCTGTTAATTTCAAAGGGTTCAAAAGGACACATGGCCAATCCCATGTCACTAATTCCCACAGTTGGACGGTTGTCACAGCTTGATTTTTCATTTGCAATACAGAAGCGTTAGCTGACTAGAGGCAGAGCTGGTCAGGTTTCCTCTCAGTTCATTCAGTGAGCTTGGGGCATCTGGAGAATCAGAGTCAGATGCGCCAAGTGAAGTTCAAGAAAATGTTTCAGATAGTTGATACTTGCCATTATATCTCTACCAGATGCTGTGTGACTCCAAAAGAGCTCTTTCTCCATCATATACCATAGTCTTGCCTTTCAGGGCCTCAAACACCCTCAAAGTTTCCATATTTGGTATAAACAGAGTCTTATAAAGTAAATATAATGTATATGCAAAGGAGGCCACTAGAGAAAAATCCCATGTGTGAACAGAATAGCAGTTGTGGCTCTCTCCTCACAGATCTCTTACCCATTCTAATCCTCCAGCCCCACTTTCGTCAGAGACTTCATGGTTTTAAGAACTGCCTCAAACACTTTGGACCAATTTTTAAGTGGACCCAATTTTTGCAGTTTGGCAAACTAAACAATTAAAAGAATGTAATTAGAATAGACTTTATTTTTTAATATCTTTTTATTTCAAAGAAGGGAGAGGAAGAGAGAGATAGAAACATCAGTGATGAGAGAATCATTGATCTGCTGCCTCCTGCATGCCCCCAATTGGAGATCGAGCCCACAACCCAGGTATGTGCCCTGACCCAGAATCGAACCGTGACCTCCTGGCTCAACCACTGAGCCACACTTGCAGGGCTAGACATCATTTTTAATAAGTACCAACTATTAAAAACTCTTTAATTTTGACGCCAATTGTTTTCACTGAGCGATCCAGGAGTGGGATAGGGTAGGAATAACAACTTTCCAAGGGAAAGGTGCTGAGTAAATGTGAAATGGAAGCTTCATCTTCCCCTTAGGACATAAAATCACAGTAGACTCCTTTTACGGAAGAAAATATGTTATCCCTGGGGAGAATGGACACTCATCTCATTAACAGAAAAATGAATTTAAAGAAAGAAGAAATAGATGACAATACATTTATCCCCTCGGGAAAAAATAAGGAATGAGCCCTAGTCTGGTGGCTCAGTTGGTTGTCCCATATACCAAAAGCTTGAGGGTTAAATTCTCAGTCAGGGCACATACCTAGGTTGTGGGTTCAATCCCTGGTCTGGGCGCCTATGGGAGGGAAATGATCCATTTCTCTCACACAATGATATCTCCCCCTCCCCTCTCTCAAATCAATAAATATATCCTCAGATGAAGACTTCAAAAAAAGAAAGAATGAATGAATCTTTACCTAAAATAATTTGCTTAATGCAATAGCTATTAAGTGGCAGGGTTGACATTTGAATCTAAGATATCTGAGTTCAAAATTCAAACTCCTTCTGATACGCCTTATTGCTTCACTCATAAAATCAGTCATCCTCCAAATGAGTTTCTTATTCATTCATTCATTCATTCATTCATTCACTCCACAGTTATCAAGTGCCATCCAGGCACTATGTAGGAGTTGCTAAATGGAGTGTAAATGATAAAACCTTTCTCGCCCTCTCTCTCATTCAGTGTGATAATGAGCCACTGCAGTGATAGTACCTCAATTGGTATAGATAATAAGCTAGTAAATTTGAGAATCACTGCTTAGTATATTTAGACCAATTATTCTGAATAGACTTGAAAAATAATAAAAAAAATAAAAACTAAGAAATGATCTTGAGAAGAGCTGCAACAAAACTTTAATGAGGACAATGCCTAAGGCTGGATTTCAGTGACATTAAAAACATACATATTATATGCAAATATGAGGGCATACCTCTGGAAAATCCCTGTAGAAATCACAATTATAGATCATTTCAAAATGTAGGTTTTAGGTAAAGATGACACTTTTAGGACTGTAGTCTATTATAGTCTATCCAAGTAGTATTTCTGCCATAGCATGAAATTCTATGTGAATATTAAATTAGGTATATGTTAATTATCCTATTTAAACAATATTGGCCTTATTTAGAAATTATTAGGCTAAAACATAAAACCCAAACTATAGACATAGTTTAAAAATCAAGTTTTTCTCAGCTAAATCTAGAGTAATTCCGAGTGTGAAAAGAAGTAATTATTTAGAAAAAGAAATTGGCAGACTCAAAAGAAGAAAATGCCTTTTTAAAAAGCTAGGCACAAAATATCCAGTAAAATCAGTAATTTCAGAATACTAAAACTGGATAAAGTCATAAAGATTGATTCCATCTTTACTTAGTGAATCAATCGGTAAGTCAAATATTTACTGTGGAGAGTTCAGAAGACAAAATATGGTGTCAGTCGTTATTACATAGAGACATTGGTAAGTGCACTAGTAAATGTATTTTGTAAATTATAAAATAGAGATCTAGGAGAGGGACAGAGCAAATGAACTAGGGATATAGAGTGGGCAGCACACCGGCTTCATGGAGGCTAGTGATGATGAAAGTAAAGGAAGGTGAGTCAGCAGGTCTAGGTTTTGTTCTCCAGCCCAGTGAAGCTGCATGGAAGAGGAGCAACAATAATGAGAGATACTAGTATATAAAGGATATAATGAGCAATACTTCATAAAACATGCCTTAGAGGAGTACTTTAATTTGCACAACAATCTTACAAGGTCATTATAACTTCCACAACTTTATAGATGAGGAAATACCTCACAATGAGTATGTGGTACGGCCAGAATTTGAATGCAGGTAGTAGACAAGAGCCTGGACTCTTAAGTGCTCTACAGTGCCCCAGGCCCTCTGTTTCATTCTGAGCACAGTGAACTCCATGCCTTTCCTAGGCCTGGTAAGCAAATAAGCCCATTCCTTCACATGACTCAGTCCTAACTTCTCCCTGGAGTTTCAGGCCCAAATAATTAATTACCCACCTGACCATCTGACTGGATAGCTAATTAAAAATCAACATGACCCAAATCGCTATTTATTCCTCCTCCTTAAAACAGTTTCTTTCTTATTCTTCCACATCTCCTTATATAATAATTCAATAGATTGAAAAATCTCAAAAATTTCATGGTTAAATTATCTATAATGGTGAAAAAACTAATAAAAAGTCACTATAGTAGAAATAATAAAGGCCATGTATGAATGAAAAATGGATTAACAGAATTCTATATAATAAAAGGGTAATATGCAAATTGACCAAACAGCAGATGACCAGTCGCTATGACATGCATTGACCACCAGGGGGCAGATGCTCAACACAGGAGCTGCCCCACGGTGGTCAGTGCTCTCCCACAGGGGGAGTTCCACTCAGCCAGAAGTCGGGCTGAAGGCTGGCAAGCGCAGCGGTGGTGGCAGGAGTCTCTCTTGCCTCTGCGGCAGGGCTAAGGATGTCTGACTGAAGGCTTAGGCCCGCTCCCCATCAGTTGGACATCCCCCGAGCGCTCCCGGACTGTGAAAGGGCACAGGCTGGGCTGAGGGACATCCCGCCCCCACCCTCCACCGCCCCCCTCCCCGCCCTGCTCCAACCCCAGTGCACGAATGTCATGCACTGGGCCTCTAGTATTTAATAATAAAAAAGCTGCAAATCATTCACTTAATATAATTAAAACTAAGTTTATGTAAATAAGCATATGGGAAAAACTATAAAGGAATATGTGCAAATTAAAATATTTATCTCATCAAGTTAGGCCATTTATCTCTCTCTTCTCCAAAGAGACCAATATAAAAAGATGCGTAGTGTCACTAATCATCAGAGAAATCATAATTCAAACTACTAGGAGATATCACCTCACACCTGCCAGAATGGTTAATATCAATAAATCAACAAATAAGTGTTGGCAAGGATATAGAGAAAAAGGAACTCTCATGAACTGTAAGTAGATATTCAGATTGATGCAGCCACTATGGAAAACAATATAGAGGTCCCTCAAAAAATTAAAAATTAAACTGACTTATGACGCAGCATTTCCACTATTTTTTTAATTGATTTCAGAGAGGAAGGGAGGAGAGAGAGATAGAAACATCAATGATGAGAGAGAAACATTGATTGGCTGCCTCCTGCATGCCCCTTACTAGAGATTGAGCCCACAACCGGGGCATGTGCCATTGACCAGAATTGAACCCAGGACCCTTCAGTCCGCAGGCCGATGCTTTATCCACTAAGCCAAACCAGCTAGGGCCATTTCCACTTCTGGGTATATATCTGAAGAAATCCAAAACTTTAATCTGGAATGATATTTGCACTCTTATGTTCATTGCAACATTATTTACAATAGCCAAGCTATGGAAGTAACCCAAGTGACAATCAAAGTTGAATGGATAAAAAAGTGGTGGTACATATATACAATGGAATATTAGTTGGCCATATAAAAGAATGAAATGTTACCATTTGTGACAGCATGGATGGACCTAGAGGGTATTATGCTTTTTTGGGTTTTCTGTAATTTCTGAAATGTCAGATGTCTTATGTAAAACAGGAAGGACTGAGGAAAGCTGTATTTATACATGGAAATGGGTATTCGTATTCTTTTGTCAGGTCATTAGTGTATGGAAGTGAGTCAATCTGATCAAGAATTACATTTGGGCTTATTGCTGCTGTGGTCAACAGCAGTGCCCCACTGGCCTCGAATTCCTCTAGCAGCTGACTGCCCCATGATTGGAGTTGAGTTTCAATTGTTGGAAAGTTTCCTTTTTATTCAGTTGTCCCTTCATTTCTGCACCACAGAATAACCTCTCTCCATGTCCTTTTTCTTTCCCCAGAAGCAGTCTCCTGTTGTTTGTACTAAGCTTATGTTGGGAGTATGAGTGTTTTTGGTTGTTCTAGTTTCACCTAAGTCTAAGAGATGCCTGTATGCCTAGGTCTTAGAGGTGAGGCTTTCTTCATTTTCCTTCTCCTATTGCCCACGGCAGACAAATCTGCCTTTTATATAAGTATCCTTCGTTGGATGACTAGATAAAGAAGATGTGGTACATATATACAATGGAATACTAGTTGGCCATAAGAAAGGATGAAATACTGCCATTTGTGACCACATGGATGGGTCTTAGAAGTATCATTCTAAATGAAGTAAGTCAGACAGAAAAGAACAAGGACTATATAATTTCACTCATCTGTGGGATATAAAACAGAAGGCAACAAACATAGAAACAGAACAAATAAACTCATAGACACAGACAACAGTGTGAAGGTTACAGAGGGGAAGGGCGTGGGGGGAGGTAGATAGTATATAGGGGGTCAAATATATTGTGAGGAAGGAAGACTAGACTTTGGGTGGTGAGCACACAATGCAATATACAGATGGTTTGTTATTGAATTGTATACTTGAAACTTACATAATGTTATTAATCAATGTCACCCCAATAAATTTAATTTAAAAACATTCTGGTTATGAGTGAGGGCATTTGGCCTGTCTCTAGCACTATTTAAAAATATCCATTAGAATGCAAACAGCAGAGCAGAACAGACATTGTTTTCTTTTCTATGCCTGGCACAAAGTAGGTGTATCAATCATCTACTGTCACAAAAAATACTCCCAAACTCAGATAGCAAATAGTTTGGCTCATCTAGTCTGGGCTTGGCTTCTGGCTCCCCTTAAGCCTATGTAGGGAAATGAGCAGTGCAGACCTATGCTTGCTTTACTAATAATAAATCATTGTTTCACACAGGGCAAGTCAGGTATCGCTACAATACTACTGCATAACAAAACACTTAAAAACTCAGTAGCTTAAAATATAAGCATTTTCCCCTCACCTAGTGTATGTGGGCCAGCTTGGGCAGCTGTGATTTAGACTATAAACCAGCTGGACTTAAAATCTTCAGGTTGGGTTCAAATCATTTTATATGTCTCCATATTCTCCTTAAGCCAGCAGTACTTGGAACATATTTTTCTCAAGGCAAACCTAGAAAAGGGCTACACTAACGCATGCAGAGCTCTGTCCACATCAAGCTGTTCAGAGATCTATGATCAAAGCAAATAACACAGTCAAGCCAAAGTCCATGGAGTAAGGAAGTGTGCTCTGCTCCCAAGATGCAGCTACAGTGCGAGAATATTTGCTGTATAAGACTCTAATACATTAGTGGAGGCGTCCACAATTTGTTGATGCAGCTACATGAGTAAGCATGTGCAGTTCAATTTGGTAGTTCTTGGCCCTTCTAACAATATCTGCATATTTGAAGTGGCAGAACAAGTAACAAGGCAAGAGAAGAGAAGGATCCTGAAGAAGGAAGAGCAGACCACCGAAGAGCAGAGACATTAATGAGGTAATTTTTCCTACACTAGAACTAACAAAAATCTCACCAATTTTAAAATGTATATTCATAACTGTCTTTATACACTTTCCAATAGTAATTTTCCTGCCACCATGCTCAATGTCACTTAGGCGGCCTGCACTAAAATATTTGCTACTGAAAAAATTGTATCCTGGTTATCTAGACATGAGCTAGCAGTCCATCCTTTAGCCTAAAATAAAAGCTGGTTCCATCATATGTATTTGAAATAAAAAATGCTAATATTGTCAGATAATATGACTAGTGGGAAGGAAGCCAACACTATTTCATCATTAACATTTTAAAAGTAAAATTAAATTAAAACCCATTTAAAATGGTTTCTACACTTGAAATAATAGCGTTGTGTTGCTACAAATACAAGTGTTGAAAGAGTTTCTCTAAGCCATTCTATACTCTAGAGATGAATAACTTTCCACTATGCTTATATGTTTTATTTATATTTATCCGTGATTCATCAAAGAGCAGGGATAATTATCATGTAGATCTTAAGTCTGAACCAATTAATTGCTCTCTTATATGTAAACATGGTCCAGTCAAACTTGTCTAAGCCGTATTTTGCTCATTTGTGAAATAGCACTGTCATCTATTTTTAAATACTATATAATGGCATTGTGATAAATGAGATAAATAAAAGTATTTTGAAAACAGGAAAGAAAGAAACAGACAAACAAAAAAACCTGTTATTATTAGAGATGAGATTTGAAAAGTTGGAGAGAATAAAAGTGAGGAAAGCATACATCTCCCTCCAATACTTTGAAGATTCCAGGGGCTGTAAAATTGGCTTCCTATTGGTTCTATTGCTACATTTCCATTATCCAACTTCTTCCTGTTTTCTGCTACTTACTTCCTCTTTCCTCTTCAGGCTGAATCTCATTTTGCACAGAGATTCGTTTATATTTAAATGTTTCTACGTGATATAAAACCTTGTATTGATCTCACCTGTAAATGTGTGACTTTTGTTTTTAAAAAGTGAAGAATCATTTTGCGATTCCTCTTATTCAGAAAAGTATTTGAGGCCCCACCTTCTTTTTCCTGCTTTCTTTAAATTATGCCTAGAGGTGCTACAATATATATGATTTATCTTCTTTCCTGCCATTTCTACTGGACCTTCCCTTTTAACCATTGTTAAGCTCCCCACTTGCATCTAAAAATCATGGGGCTACAAAAATTCTTCAGCTATGCTCTGATTATAATTGTCATATTAATTGAATATTGTGCGAGATGACGTAGAGAAACTCAATTTTTATATATTATACATGTCATAACATTATCTTCGCACCCATAGTTGCTACTTAGATATGAGATGACTACTTGGAAAAACAGTGTCTATGTTCATTAGCCCAAGAAATAAAAAAATTTTGTGTTCATTAACACTGTTTCCTTTCAGTTTCTGGACCCCCCTCAACTTTCTATCTTTTTTGGACTCTGAAGAAAACTATCTGATTTACCCATTAAATGTATGTCATCACTCTGTATTCCTTGGTCTCTAATTTTCTGAGATTAATTTTTCGTGTTTTCTTCTTGTTGACCTGGAGATTATGAACTTACAAAAGTCGAAGCTAATTTTTAAAGAAAATTGGCATGATAACTTTCTTCTTTCTTCATCTTCCTAAAGATGTGTAAACCCTACATCACATGAAGAGAATTTGTAGGAGGAGGCAGGAAAGGAAAAACAGGAAGGAAAAGACTTCCCTGGTGTATTCGAGCTGTTTTTCCCCATCTCCTTTCTTTGATGTGCGAAAGGCCTTGCTGTGTCTGGCAGTGTATGAGAACGCTAAGTGTGCGGTCTCAATGACTGCAGCAGAGCCGGGGAAGAGGGGGTTACGTTTTGTTTTGCTTTGCCCAGTGTTCATCTTTCCTGTGGCATAAGCTTCTTATCTATGTTAATTTTAGCCTCCAAAGATGTTTTGCATAACACAGAATTATAATGCAATGTCTAAAATAGTGCTGCAGGCCAAAGTCTCAGATACATTAGGAAGATGAATCACTTCCTTAACAGGGGCCACCGTATCCTTTGAAATGATTACTTATGAGATAGAAGCAATACATACTAAAGCAGTGTGTGACATGCACAGAAGAAATCAAGGAAATTCAAACAATAAATGCTTTTCCTGTTCTTCATGGAGGACAGGGGAAACCTGCAGCTCATTTCCATTCTGAAATGAAGGGATGTTGAGTACCAAAATGATGCATTCCAGGAGTAAGTAGAAAGGTCTGGGCTGAAGAAATGGGCTGAGGCCAATTTACATCCCTTGCGATTATAAATTCTCTACAAAATTCTTACTAAGTTTACATTATTTATGTTGAATCTATTTTTGTTTCCATTTTACTTCTTTTGTGCATGTGTGCTTACATTTTTTTACCCCTCTTGAAATAGCTTCAAAATCAAAATTTTGGGTCAACTCTGAATAGGAATAGGAAAGGGAAAGAGGGCTAGCTTTCTCTAATGCCTTGAAGTTTATAAGATTCTTGGAGATTTTTTCCCCCAGGCTTTCATGCTTAACCACTACTCCAGTACCACCATGAATACCAATGAAATATAATAGAGGGCATCAATCATGGTCCATCCAGGCTAGGGACATAACCATGCACAAAGTAACAGTCCCTCTGACGCAATGAAGCCTTCTTAAAGAGAAGCTGTTCGCATTCAAATTCAGATGAGCTATCAGAGCTTGTAAAGGAAGAAAATAACACTTCTTATCCTGAATGATCTCAGAAACTAAATTGTACAGTTCTTTTTTGTTTGTTTGTTTTTTAAAATCTTTATTTTTGAAAGTATTACATATGTGCCCCTTTCCCCCCATTGACCTCTTCTTCCAGCCTGCCTCCACTGGTACAAGCACCTCTGTGGTCTGCTTTCCCTTCCACTGTGTCTTGGGCTTCACTAAAGTCCTAAGCACACAGTGCTTACAGAACAACGGTCAGAAGAAACATAATAGAACATGAAGCATTAAAGCGCAGAAACAGAAAGTGAAAGGTTACAAACAGCTGGACTTAATAAGATTTAGATCTGCAAAAAAAAAAAAAATATATATATATATATATATATATATACATATATATATATATATATATATATATATATATATATATATATATATATATACACACTTCAAGTGTTCTTCTCTGTTTCCTAAGAGAAAAAACAAAATCTAAAGGCAGCCTAAAATTACTTACCACTGGATTATATTAGATGGTTCAAACAGTTCTCTGGTTAGTATTAATCAAACTACCAGGCTGGTGACAAAATTAGAGCATCATGGTATATTTGTTTTCTATCTAAAAATGCACAGACCCATTATGAAATCTTCAGATATCATCTCCTGATATTATCTCCCTTGAAATCAAGAAAAGGGACTTTTCCATTGCTATTAGAGTTTATAATCACACAAGTATATGCATGCTCCATCTGTGGGGTGACTCTGTGGAATTAGACACATACTTATAGACTCATTCTGTCATCCATGAGAGAAAAATGTAATGCAGTCCACTTACTTTTATGGCAAATGTTTGTCTATAAATAGAAGGCTGTTATCATTTCCTCGGTGATAGGTACGTCCATTCTCTGTGAGTATAAATGAACTTTCAAAATACATAAAACAATATTACAATAACCTGCGTTGATACCAGAGACCCACACACCTTTGAAGCTGAGGCTCTCTAGGCAACTGATCTGCCTACTGGACTAAACTTACTTCTAAATTTAGCCAAACTCTACATCCATCCATATTTCTTTTTTTTTTTATTGCTTAAAGTATTACAAAGGGTATTACATATGTATCCATTTTATCCCCCCGCCCTAGACAGTCCCCTAGCCTCCCCTATCCCCCAGAGAAACATCGATCAGCTGCCTCCTGCACACCCTCTACTGGGGATGTGCCCGCAACCCAGGTACATGCCCTTGACTGGAATCGAACCTGTGACCCTTCAGTCCACAGGCCGACGCTCTATCCACTGAGCCAAACCAGTTAGGGCCTCAGATTTCTAAACTGTAGTTAATACCTATTTAGCTGATGTGCTTTGCTAATTTAAATGGCAAAAAAGAGAATGTTAACACTTAAAAGATAATATCTAGTTTATATTCTCAACAATTTGCCCTGTCTATTATAAATGAATAAAATGAGTATGTTTGTGAATGAAATAAATGTTACATACCTAGCAAGTGCTCATTTGTTGACCTGGGATATCCATGGAATTCAAGAAGAGAGTATAAACAAAATTCATTGGTGTATGGTTAACCAAATACTTTTAAGTGTGGTTTTTTTTAGTGTGTATTTTCATTTGCAGCAGAAAGTGTCCAGAGTTTTCATCATATTATTAAAGGGGTCTGTGATTTTTAAAAAATTTTCCAAAACTCCAACCTACATCTTCTGTTTCTTAGAATAATGCACTAACAAAGTTAATCTGTTGTTCATACAAAACTAAGTAAGATCCTTTAGAAAGAGAGCATTTGTCTATGCATCTTGGGAGATTGATGTTCAACTTTTGCATACTTAGCTGTGAATCACCTTTAAAAGTTGCACTTAGGCAAAACTATGACCAATCAAAATGAAAGCAAAAAGAGGTGGATAATAATTGCGATTGTCAGCAATTTTAAGTGACTTCTGCCAGTTATGTGAAATATAAACCTCCCTTTCTGGGACAGAATATTTAACCAAAGTTTTGAGTAAGATAGGCCTTTTTTCCTGCTGGGTTCCATGAGTAAATAATACCAGCCCACACCTGTGTGCATTTATTCTTTCTAAAGCATCTGTGGACAGATTCTCATTGGACTACTTTGGTTGTCATTACTACAATTTGATGAAAAGAGCCCTGGATAAAAATTTTAAATAAAAATAATTATATTTAGCCCGAGCAGGTGTTGCTCAGTGGATAGAGAGTTGGCCCTTGGATTGAAGGGTCCCGGGTTCGATTCCAGTCAAGGGCACATACCTTGGTTGCAGGTTCCCTGGCCCTGGTCAGAGTACGTGCAGGAGGCAACCAATCGCTGTGTCTCTCTCCATCAATGTTTTTCTCTGTTTCTCCCTCTCCCTCCACTCTTTCTAAAAATCAATGGAAAAATATCCTCAGGTGAGGATCAACAAGAAATAATAACAATATTTAATTTAAACACCAGTCTCTATTTTATTTTCTGAGTTTTAGATATGATTCCTCAGATAAATACAACTAAAGGCAAAAATTAAAATATGTATAGGTATTTTCATTATAATCAATTAAGAACTAATCCATGCATTTATACCTCAAAGTAGAATTACTCTCCTCCCATTTGTAGTTTTGAAGCATTAATGGAAACTCTATTCACATAGTTCTGTCAGATCGCCAGAACTGTCATTAGCTACTAGGTTTCTGAAGTATACAGTTTGACTGCACAAGGAAATTTGTAATTTCCTAATATTGGGAAGAAAAAGAAAATAAAGGTTATTATCAAAGTAATACTATAGAATTCTAGTATATATCAGAGTGTGAGCTATGACAGAAATGCGTTTTCCCAACAACCATGTAACCAGAGCAACTGGTTTAAAATGTCTATTAGAGCAACTTTTACAAATAAAACACTATGTAATAATAACTGTTTTGAGCAAATGAGATAATTATATGTAAAAATTTTGTGTAAAAAATACTTTATATGTATACACACACACACACACACACACACACACACACACACATATATATATATATATATATATATATATATATATATATATATATATATAGGATTTCATGAAATTATTGAATCACTTGCACATTTTCAATTTCAGGTTAAATCTTTATGAACAGCAATATAGAATATAGAAACAAAAAAATAAAGAGGAAAGAAGAAAAAGAATCAAAGAAGAAAAATATGACCCTGCTTTGAGAATACCTAAAATCTCAAGTCAGAGAAAACCGAAAACCTAAGAGAGTAGTAAGAAATTAGGATGAACCACTCAATGAAAAGAAGGAAGGATGAAAATATTTTTTAAGAAAAAGAATGAGACATTTGGGAAATACGAGAGGCTTGTTGGAATATAAATGATGGTCTAAATTATCATCTTCAGGAGAGGATCTGCCAGATATCAATGACAATAGAAACATTATCTACTAATAACTTTATCTCTCCCAGGCCAACATTCTGGAAAATTTTGACATCGATAGATTTCCTTGAGCAAGTAGTAGCCATCCTAGACCTGTCAACTTGGTGAAAGCATTCAGTCAAAAATAGTCAATGTAAAAATGATGTGCTTCTAAATGAGCTGGTTGGCAAGTGGAAAGAGTGGATTTTGCAGAAGAATAAACCTCAATTACACCATTATCAACAGAGTCTGTCTATTTTGGAGCGCACTCAAGCATCTTTCCAGAATTCTGACATTAACCACATCTTTTCCACTGGGAGGAAAAATACCTGTTACCCCACCGCTCCTAAAGTCCTGCCTCAGTGACAGCAATTCTGAGAAGGGGACTGCTCTTGGAAATATTCACCAAAAAAACCCTACAGAGGGGAAAATATAGACAGATGACAGCCCCTGAACATGTCTGGTCCATATTAGGAAAAGAGAAGAACAGAACATTTCTATTGGATAGAAGTTGCTAATTCCTGCTTACCTATGACCTGCCAAGCATTACTGGTTAACATGATAAAAGTAATAGCTCCCGAAGTGTGATATGCTGTGCACACAGCTATTATTATATGGATCAGTCAACACAACAGTTGATATTTAAAAAAAGACAATAAATTAAATTTACATTGCTATCATTTCTACTCTGTAAAAAAAAAAAATGGTGCAAATATAGAACTTCCTAGTCACACCTTTATCTTCATCCAGAAATTGTTTAAATAAATTCCCTTTGATTCAGTTAAATGTCCACTTAAGAGCTTGGTTATTTGATTTGGCTACCCACATTGATCAAATTAACTAAAAAGTTATATACTTGACCCTGAATTACTTTATAGTTATACAGAGTTTCCCAGAGTAGTTGTCTAATAAATTATAGTTGAATGATAATAAATTAAAAGCCTGAATTCTCTCTTGCTTTTCTATAAATCTCATGGTCAAATTCCAAATAGTGTTATTTTAAAATTAAAGATGATACTAATCCAAAACAATAATTGCTACCATCTCCTAAGGGCTATATGCTAGGCATTGAAATAGACTCTTTATTTTCATTATTTTATTTAATACATCCATCCAGAAGAAGGTAAATGAAAAGTAAAGATAGAGTAGGGACATTAACTTCTCTTTCCTTAGAATGGCATCAATAGGTAGAGATGGATGTGATTAAAAGACAAAATTTAAAGTGTACTATGTAAAGCCATAAGGAGAACAACAAGAACTAAAAATGAGGATACACCACTAAAACCTGGAATACAGAAAGGAGAAAAAAACACACGTGCTCATTTCCTCTACTCACAGAGGGGTGAGTGAATACATACCAGTAGACTTTTTGTGTGATACTTTGTTTTTTCTTTCCTTTGTACTCCTGTGTTATAAAAATAAACAACTAATGATGCCATTCTTTCTAAAAAGCCTAGAAATAAAGGTGAACCACATTGCTTATGTACAAGTTTGTCAATACTAGTCCTAAAAATAATATTATTAATAATACTGACTTTCAAACTTTGAGGAAAGATGACATCAATTTGGTTCAGAACAACCTTCTTGTAAGTTGAACAATTGTCCAAAGAGAAGAAAAATCATGAGGAAAAATCATTCTCTAAAAATAGAGAACGATGTCAATAACATACCACACACTTAAAACTGGGAAAACGTAAGGGAGAACAGATTGCAATGATGGGGAAGATGGCAGGAATTAGAGAATCCTTACTGATATCCTTGGAGACGTGGAGACTAGTCACCAGGAAGCCAGAGGAGGGGAGAACTGGCATGACTAGAGGGCATTTTTTCCACATCAGATCAATGGTGTTCTACATTTGTAATATCAAGGACAGAAAAACCGGGGCAGCCATTTCTCTATCTATGGCAAAGCTTGTTATCAGGAGCACAGGATTACCCATCTCTGTGAAAAGATGTCTCTAAAATAGTTCTACGGACTAAATCAACCTACCCAATTTCCTTGATTCTTCTGATAAGCACTATACAAGCTTTTCTGTTTTGTATTCTGCATGGAGACAGGGGTGCAATGTACACTGTGTTATCAGTTACCTTAGTTACTCTAATTAATCACAGTAGAGTTAGATTAGTTTCAAATATTAGTTTGTCGACATATGACAAATGCTACTTATACTTCTTTTTCTAACATAAAATAAAGTCAGAAAGTAGGCACTTTAAGGTCAGGGAAGCACGGTAGTAAACCATGAAGAAACGACGCTCCTTCCTGCTCTGCCAAGCAAAGCGTGTGGCTTTCGCCTCATGATCTAAGACAGCAGTTCATTTCTCGGGGCTCCAAGCCAGAGGACTTAAACGCAGTGAATCCCTATGAGCTCCTTCTGAATGAGCATTAAGTCGCCGTCCTACTTGTTATTATTCCTAGTTTTCTCAATTTCCCAGGGGCATTGGTCAAATTACCCACTGTTTTTACTACCCAGTTCCAACATAGGTTAAAATTGAACCAAATTCTACTCATTTTAAATATTTGTTAGACACTTTTCCAAATCCTCCCTGACAGAATTTAAAAGGAAATCTAAACTAAAGCCAAAAGAATGTGGAATAAATATAGAAAAAAGGTGGTGAGAATAAAACAATAAAAGAATGTGCCATAGAACTGGAAGGTAAGATAAATTCATTGTATTGATTTGAAGTGATGCTCTCTACAACTTAATATTTAAAATAAGGGCTTTGCTGTATTTGATTTGAAATTCCTTAATGGCAACAAGATGTCATAAACAAAAACATTATGGATTGGATTCACCTTTTAGAAGGAAGAACTTCTGAAGAGTTACAGTTACCAGAAAAGCGTTTGGAATCTTTAAAAAAAAAAAAAAAAAAAAACCATGAGAGGACTTTAGTAGTATCTTCTTTGAAGGGGATTTTTTTTTTAATCAAAATAAGCTCTCTTATTTTCTGTTCTTTCACACTACATCTCAGTGGAATTACTTTAAACCTAAAGCTATCGTTAAATAATGCAGCATGACAAACACCTAATCTACACTAATAAAAGAGAAAAATGGTAATTGGCGTACGATGATACCCTTTTCATTGGCTACTCAGGGCTATATGCAAATTAACTGCCAACTAAGATTGGCAGTTAACTGCCAACAAGATGGCGGTTAATTTGCATATGTAGGCACAATGCAGGGAGGCGAAAGGGAAAGCAGGAAGAAGCCCCCTGCCACTGACAGTGATCAGAAACCCAGGGGGAGCTAAGAACTGGGGGGCAGGGCAAAGGCGGCCCTGGGGCCGCCTTTGCCCTGTCCCCCAGCCATGATCAGAGAATCAGGTGCCTTTTCCGCCCTGGCCAGTGATAGCAGGAAGTAGGGGTGGAGCCAGCGATGGGAGCTGGGCACGGTCGAAGCTGGCAGTCCCAGGAGCTAGGGGTCCCTTGCCTGGGCCTAAAGCGAAGCCCATGATCCCGGGGCCACTGCAGCTGTGGGTCCCCGCTGCCCAGGCCGGACAACTAGGCCAGAGGCGTCCTGCAGGGGCAGGGGCGGAGCCTGCGCGATCCTGGCGCCCCCCGCTGCCACTGCAGGTCCCCACTGCCCAGGCCGGACGCCTAGGCCAGAGGCGTCAGGCCTGGGCAAGGGGCCGATCCTGCGATTGGAGGGTGATGGGGGTCAACGCCTGAGGGCTCCCAGTATGTGAGAGGGGGCAGGCTGGGCTGAGGGACACTCCCCCCCCCACACACACACACACCCAGTGCACGAATTTCGTGCACCGGGCCCCTAGTGTTCAATAAGCATCTATTTAGCTTGTTGGTCTTCCCTAGACTGGGCTAAACTGAGGAGCTCTGCTCTAAGAATCTCTCATCCTCCAGGAACCAACCGTATCAGAGAGGCCTATTCTGGAGGCAATGACCGAAGTGCAAAAAAGGGAGTACAAACCAATAAGCTTTCTTAAGTCCCAGCTAGAACCTGGTACACTGTCATTTCCACTTTATCCCAGGGTTTGAAGTGAATTACTTGGCCCAACCTGAAAGTCAAAGGTCATAGATATGTATTCTGCTTCTTATACCAGTAGTACCAGAAATTATGAAGCCACAAAGCCAAGAGAATACATAAAGGAAGGGAAAAGAATTCAAGTCACTAATGCAATCAATCTTCCAAAGTATTCAAATAGGATTCTAAGTATAAGGAGCCCACTCAACATTTCCACCGTCCTCCCCAGAAATCTTTCCTGAGGTGGTGTGGAGGGAAGAGGACTATTTGGTAAAAAGATATAATAACTCTAAAGAAAACTTAAATTTCACTGTTATTAAACAGTTTAACTATTGGTTCCAACTAGAAAGAAGGAAAAAAACACAAGGAAATGTCATGCAAGGGCTCAGAGAGAGAAGCTTGCCTTTTAAGTCTCTTATGTTTTATTTCTTTCCCTAGACCCACAAAATCTGTTTCCATATTTTTGCAGACCATATGCTCCCAGTTCCTTAATATTAAAAACTGTCTCATCTTGCTTTATTTAAAATGATATTTATAGTTCCCTCTGTTCTATATGTGAGTAGTTAAGCATTTATCCATAATCATTAGCATTTATTAAAATATTTCAAGCAGGTTTCACATAGGAAATTCTATTTGTGAGTTTTGCTCCAAGTTGACATGCGGTAAAAGCTGAGAATTGTTTTAAGATAGTGGGGGTTGAGAGGGACTCTAGTAATACTGATTTTTCCACCCACTTTATGTGATTTTCATTAAATAATAATGACATTATTTATATTTTCAGAATGTGATCATGAGCATGAGAGGAGGAGAGGTTACAGCAGGAACAGGTTCCTGGGAGACTTGGGATATTGGAACAAGACACTTGAGAATCACCGTTAATGGAGAGAGGCATGACAATCACAAAGGTGAAAGCTCTTATGCTAATTTATCTTTTAACAATAAAATACATTTTATCTTGTAATTTTTCTTCTGTGTTAATATTAAAATAATACAATATATCCTGAGCAGAGTCGTAACTTTTAGTTGGAGCCGTTCAACTGTGCACGTACAAATTTTGATGTGTCGAGCTGTGAATATTTACCAAAACTATACCTTTAAATGAATATTCCTTCTATAAATGACAGAAGATTTAACTGTAATTCATTATGCACTGACTATATTAACTGTTTTCTATTTATCAACTCAGAGGCCCACAAAATATAGGACATTTATTTTTAAATTGTGAAAACTAAAATATCTTCCTTAAAATACTTTGGATATCCTATATAATAAAAGGCTAACATGCAAATTGACCAAACAGCAGAACAACCAGTAACTATGATGTGCACTGACCACCAGGGGGCAGATGCTCAATGTAGGAGCTGCCCCCTGGTGGTCAGTGCACTCACACAGGAGGAGTGCTGCTCAGCCAGAAGCCCTGATCCTGGTTCACGGCTGGCGAGCACACTGGCAATGGTGGGAGTGGGCCTAAGCTGGCAGTTGGACATCCCCCTAGGGCTCCTGGACTGCGAGATGGTACAGGCAAGGCTGAGGGACCCTCCCCCCTCCCCCTGAGTATGTGTGTGTGTGTGTGTGTGTGTGTGTGTGTGTGTGTGTGTATATATATATATATATATATATATATATATATATATATGTGTGTGTGTGTATATATATATATATATATGTATATATATATATATGTGTGTGTATATATATATATATATATATATATATATATATATATATATATGTATGTATGTATTAGAGGCCACATGCATGAGATTCATGCACTCAGGGAGGCCCAGTGCACGAAATTCATGCATTGGTAGGGTCCCTAGCGGCTGCTGGCCGGGGGCACCTCCCTTCCCCCTGGCTGCCTGCCACAGCTGCTGGCCCCACCACCCTGGTCGAACTCCTGGTTGAACTCCTAGTTGAGGGGACAATTTGCATATTAGGCTTTTATTGTATAGGATATTTTGTTTTGCATATGAACTAAAATCCTATAAGACTCTCATCTAAACCTGCCTCTCTGGCAATCTTCATTTCTCTCCACTTGCCTTCCCCTCTCTGCAGCCCAGACACTCAATCCTGTTAGTTCTTCAGTTCTTCACTCCCACCACAAGGCCTTTGCACAGGTTGTGCATTTAATCTGCAGTGACGCATCCCAACACAGCCTCCCTACTACTTCCTCAGAGAAGTCTTTCTCTAATCACTTCACCTTTTACTTGTAATATTTTTATGTACCTAAGTTCCTTTTAGTTTGCAATTATACATAACCAAAATGACCATTTGGTTACTATCTAGGAAGATAATTTAAGCTTCAGGAGAGCCTAGACATCTGTTTTTGGTCACCAATTTATCCTTAGCCTCTAGAACAAAGTCTGATATCTAATGGGCACTCGGTAGCTATTTGATAAATAAATGGATCTTTTCTATACAAGTGGCTATAAATGCTGAGTCACTAAAAGGTGAAATGTGGAAAATAGCAGCATAGGTAAATGCCTGTACTCACTGCCTCCCACAACCACATCAAAATTATAACTAAAATACAGAACAAGCATCATCCAGAACCACCAGAAAGCTGGCTGAATGGAAGTCCTACAACTAGAGAAGTAAAGAAGAAAGCACAATGAGACTGGTAGGAGGTGCGGAGGTATGAATGGGCTGGTCCAGCACCCACATGTGCCACTTTTTTAATTGGGAGGGAGATCATCTCTGCAGAGGCCACCCAGATGAGCAAGAGGTCCCAGCCCCACACGAGACCCCAAGCCCAGGGTCCCAGAGCAGGGAAAATAAGTAAGAACTATGGGCTGTAAAACCCAGCGTGGATTAGGGCTCAGTGACACAGAGGCTGCTGGAGACCCAGCTATTCCTCTTAAAAGGCCAGCACCTCAAACTGAACTTACAAGGTTCTGTTTCCTCTGAGCTCTAGCACCACGGCCAGGCTCTGGGGAACACAGACACAGACATACGAGGAGGAACTGGATTGTCTGGCATCAGGGAAGAAACTCAGGGGAGATTTTCTCCCAGATGAGGGTGCTCACAGGGATCATTGTTCCTGTGCTGGGACCTCCCCAGTCACAGGGCTAACTGGCAGCCATTTCTGTTTGCTCTGCCCTGGTGATTCCCTAAAACCCACCTCACCAATTTATAACCTCATCCAAGCTTCATTCAGCGGCTTTTGCAAATGAATGGCCTGTCCTTGCTCAGGCTAAAATTTCTCAAACAAGTTAAAGGAGTGCATCACTACTAAACCAGTATTATATGAAATGTTGAAGGGCATTCTTTAAGAAGAGGAAAAAGATAAAAAATATGAACAACAAAATGGCAACAAATACAAACCTTTCAACAATTGAATCTAAAAATCAAAATAAACGAATAAGAAATCTAATGAGCAGAATAAACTGATGAATAAAATAGAATCAGAGGCATGGAAATGGAACAGAGAGCCGATTCTCAGAGGGATTGGGATGTGGGGGTGGTAAGAGATTAAACAAAGATCTTATATGCATATATGCATTACCTATGAACACAGACAATGGGCTGGTAAAGGCTGGGGTGGGGCAGGAACTGGGTGGAGGGGGGCATCTGTAATAATCTCAACAATAAAGATTAAAAAAATAAAAGGTGAAATGTTTTGGTGGGATGTTAAGCTACATTCTCAAACTCAAATCTACTCTTCCATAGTCAGCATTGTGTTGTTGCTGACATTAGACTCTGCAAACTACAGTTTTCATTTTTAAACTGGTTTCCTGCCAATAGCAAGAACTAGAGAAAAACTGGAAGCCAGGAAAAGGAAAGAAGGGACTCTCCCCTTCATGTTAGCTTTCTGTTCACTGGGCCAATGGAATAGCCATGTATTTGGATATGGATTTGCTTTCTCTGGCAACATTACCATCTGTGAATTTGTGAAATGCCTTATTATATGCATATTCTACATCAGGTTTCTCATTACTGAGGAACTCATTTCTCTGCAAAAAAGATGCAACAATATACCCTTACCCATGGAATCACTGGTCTTATCATTTAACCCAACATCCTGAAGGAGCTGGCTTGAGAGAAGGAAGAAACAGCCTTTTAGAAACTCAGTTGTGGTGCAGGTTATGAAATAAATACCATGAGATATAGGTATTTTACAGAATATTAATTATGTAGTCAATCAGCAGCCTATACACAGTGTTGTTTCTTCTATACTATAATATACAGATATAAGAATCAGGAAGTGAAAGTGACTTTAAATGCTATTACACCTAATACTCAATTGAGAATTTTTTTTCCTAATCAAGACATTTGGGTGAGCCCTAGCAGGTTTGGTTCAGTGGATAAAGCATCAGCCTGCTGACGGAAGAGTCCTGAGTTCAATTACAGTCAAAGGCACATGCCCAGGTTGCAGGCTCGATCCCTAGTAGGGGGTGTGCAGGAGAGAGCCATCAATGTTTCTCTCTCATCACTGATGTTTCCATCTCTCTCTCCCTCTCCCTTCCTCTCTGAAATCAATAAAAATATATTTTTAAAAAAGAAATTTGGGTGATAATATCACCGAAGATAGGCTTTTAACAGGAGACATAATAACAGCTCCACTGATTTCAAACTTGAGACTGTCACCTGGCTTTTACATCACTGAAGCAACAGGTGAAGATTAGGATAATGGGTATAATTCTTCCTGACTATCAAAGATAAAATGTTTTTTTTTTCTATACAGTGCCTTTGTCTGAAACACTGGGGATTCTTTGAGATATTACTTCCACAGCAAATGATAAAAGTTAATGGAAAATCAATGGGAGAAAAAAGGTTCAAGATTCCAAATCTTTAGTTAAAGAATCATGATAATGTAAAATGCTCACCTGAGAGAAAATAGAACAGCTGGTGGAATAAGAGACATAAAAATATCAACCACAACTTCATCGTCATTTTTAGAAAGAGGATTATAGCATCTATGTATATCATTTTTTGTTTGTTACATACATTCATATTTGTATACATTAACTAATTCCATTTTTATTCCCTATTTCCTCTTATTATTGTAGATAAGGATTTCTGGGAGTTATTAATGTTACAATTTATTCTTTAGTTTATCATTTTCAATTAGAACTGTAACTAAATAAGAGGGGTACTATTATTGCCCAGAGACAGAGACTGTTGGAATTTGGGGAACAAGGGTGAGGGCATGTTGTTTGTATAAAGAGTAGTTGATTCTTGTTAGATAGAACAGAAGTTGTTCAACTGAGTAATTAAGCTGAATAAGTAAAGGGGTGAGTTGCATCTGTTTTTAAGCTATTGTCTCTGATCCAAGTCTAATCTTCTCTTCTCTATTCTGGGGTTGCTATTGGGCTGGTGTATTAGAGCCAACACATGTCAGCACACAAGAGCCAACTGTTAAATTATGAGGAAGTTTGAAAGTTGGCTGTTAAATAATCATTATGTAAACTTAATATTAAATAAATTATACTAAATATAAAGGAAATGAATACTTGACACGCATCATCTTTTAATTACTTTACTATATTTTACTATTTTCTACTTTGAGGTCATTTACATCAATTGTATCTGCATTATATCTGAATAATTTCTTCATATTGTTGGGTCACATGAATACCTTGAAATCAACTATGGTCAAAGTATTTACACCATAAATACAGGCAAGTTATACAAGTTTTGGTTTTCTCTTCTCTCCCAGAATCTACTTGTTAGATATTTATCAGCTGGTTGGTATTCCATAAATTATATTTTTCTTTTGTCAATTAGCCATCTTAATAGGTTTACCCATACTGGGCACCAGCAGGGGGAGATTAAAGGTAGGAGGAGAAAAGAAGGAATTTCCTTCTTCCTGTTCAATTGTTTTTATATTGTCAGTATATTGTCAATAAAAGCACTTCACCCTTGCAGCAGCAGTTGGCTCCAGTCTTCAGCTTCTTTTAACACCCCAGTAAGTACCACCCTGGATTCTAAGTACGTAATAGTTTGAACACTTAGGAGGGGGGAGAAAATATGTCAAACTCCATCCAATTTTTTGTTGTTGTTAATCCTCAACCGAGGATACTTTTCCATTGATTTTTAGAGAGAGTGGAAGAGAGAGAGAAAGACAGAGAGAAAGATCAGTGTGAGAGAAACACATCAATTGGTTGACTCCTACCTACATAAGCCCGACCAGAGCCTGGGCCAGGGAGGAGCCTGCAACCAAGGTACGTGCCCTTGACCAGAATTGAACCCAGGACCCTTTGTTCCACAGGCTGACTATTCATGGAGCCAAACTGGCTAGGACTGCATCCAATTTTCACCTTTGATCCAACTATTCAAGAGGAGACCCAGACAACTTTTGACATTTCTTATCTAAATTGAATTAGTTTTTTAAAAATATATTTTATTGATTTTTTTACAGAGAGGAAGGGAGAGGGATAGAGTTAGAAACATCGATGAGAGAGAAACATCAATCAGCTGCTTCCTGCACACCCCCTACTGGGGATGTGCCCCCAACCAAGGTACATGCCCTTGACCAGAATCGAACCTGAGACCCTTCAGCCCGCAGGCTGACGCTCTATCCACTAAGCCAAACTGGTCAGGACTAAATTAAATTGTTTTTAATCATAAATTATATACTTATGTCACTTAATATATGATCTTGATGAAAGTTACATCCTAAATATACTCAGGCCATCAATATCCCAACTCCCATGTCCCTCTCTCCTCTCCCCCCCCCCTTCTATTCTTGTGACTACTTCTTAAAACACTCAGAATTATCCTCTCTGAAGCTAATCGCAAATAAGGACATCTCTTGAACTGTTTATTATTGTTTTTACATTTCAAATAGACACCTCTACTTCATTTACTCAAAACAATATTTGAAAAAGTAATTATAAGAGTTTTTCAACATCAAGGGAATTAGGTAAATGTTTAATAACCATTTTTGCATTAGTGAATATTTTAAATTCTGATAATTGGATCACACACCCACACATTGACATAATCACATCATTCTTATTGTGAAGTATAATACTGAAAGTTGAGCCATATGGTCTTGTTTTATTTTCTCTTCCTTTCTCCTTTTTTTAAAAAAAAAAACAAAAAACAAAACACTAAGATTTGTACCTAGTTAAGAAAGACTTTTTATAAGCTCTTATGTGATTACCTCATTTATTTGTTAAACAATAACACAAAGTTATCAAAATGCCTTATTGTTGCCACAAGTAATACTTTGGTCATATAATACTGATTTAGAAATTTTTTGCTATAATGTCTTTCAGTAACAGTGTGTTTGTGTGTACATAGCCAATAAATGTATGCAATTTTTTTATTTTATTAATATTACTAACATTTATCAATTAGCTATTCAGTTAGATAGAAGTACTATAAATAGTTGCTAAACTTCATATTTTAAAAATGACTATAGTTAAATATAGGTAAAAGTTTCATGTTTTTAAAATTACTACTGTAAATTTAATATTAATATATTTTCTTTATAACTAAGAAATGCCAGCTTTCGGCAATATCTTGGACTTATAAACACAGTGTAATTCAATCTTATTTTCCTCATACGCAATTTTAGAGTATTTTTTTCCATTTTATCAAATGTAGAGCTATATTAATGTGACAGAAGACTCACTAATATTAAAATAATTTCAGATTCTTCAAAAGAATCTGAAACAAAATTACTCCATGTACACAAAACATTAAAGTATAGCAGGCACTGAGATTTTAACTCTCAGATGAAAAAAAAATAGCTTGTTATCTGCAGTTATATAGATCAGGACAGAGCTGGTTAAGTGCTTATAGCTGACTTCTGAGGAAACTACAAAATCAAGTTTTAATAATGTCTCCTCATGTATTATGCTAAAAATTATGAGGAGTGGCTTGGAAGTAAATTAAAGTAAGCTAATAAATAATCTAGTGTCCTGGTTGGTTGATTTGTATTTAGTCAAGATATCCAGAGATTCCCCAGACAAATCAAGTTAACTTGATCATACTTAATATTCATTAGTAAAAGGATTTTTTTCCTAGTTTTCTCTTAATGATATATGAAAAATTAGGGTATTTTGATGTTCTAGAGATCTTTGTGGGTTTTTCTCTTGATGTTTTTGATATGAAGAGCTATCCTAAAATTCATAGCTTGATTTATTATTGCTAGTATATTAAGCATTGACATGTTTTTGCCTATTGCATGATTTTTTAAGTAAAATATATTTTTAGTTAAATAATATATTGTATACTATGCAAATTATCATTCAATAAAATTCACCCATCTTGCTGTACAGTTCTAAAGACAAGAAATAGTTGAGAGAAGATATATCTAAGTTAAGATTGCACCAATATATAATTTAATGTCTGTTCAGGGATTTCATAGGGGATTGAATGAAGAATGTGTTCATTTGAAACATTTTGCACCCATTGCTAAATCTCTGTTAAACACAGTGTGCACTGCTGCTTAGTTTTCCTTATACGAGGGTTCATGTGACATATTCCTTATATTAACATAGACATGTTTTCCACTTCAAAAGAACTAATATATTTTCTTTTTATTTAGAAGTGAAAAATCATGAAGCCTCCTGTGTTAAGTATTCAGTAATCACATGGAGCTAAACATCTCCCTGAAACTCCCCTTGCTCTCCTCATTTTATATGTATTATTTTTATGTATAAGCCATATACATAATCACAAATATGAGAAGTACAATAAAAAGAATACAAACACTTCTATGTGCTGTCATTACTCCTATGTACTATTATCATTTAGCTCTATAATACATATTTTAGATAGAAAATCTATATTTTATAGAAAATGGAATTAAGTTATGCATAACAATTTATAACTTGATATTTTACTTAAAAATTACTATTACCACACAGACCAACTTGGATAAATCCTAAAAGAATTATGCTAAGAAAAAATCGCAAATGTTACATATTGTATGATTCTATGTACAAAGAACTCTGGTCATGACATAATTATAGAAACAGAGACTGGGTTAGTGGTTACTGGGGTTTGGGTGTGGGAGGAGGAGGTGGGTGCAGTTATAAAAGGGTAACAACAGCAGGGATCTTTGTTGATGGAACTTTTGTTCTATGTTAATTGACAGTAGGTTGATTGACAGCATCAAATTTAAATGACACTTTTGACTTCCTCCTAATTTGACTTGGTAATTGAACTGAAATGACTGAATTAAAATATTTTTTATTTCTTAAATACAATATTAGAACTATTATTATGATTGTATCCTATTCTGCCCACAAATATTTTTCTTTAAGAAAAAAATATGGAAATTTCCTAATAGCAATCACGTTATTTTTCTGAGAAATAACTCACTATTAAAACTAGAAACAGGCATGATTGTGCTAGCTGCCTTGTCAACAGCAAGAAAGCTACCCAATGCCCTTCATGGCATCTGAGAATTGAGCTCTCAGCTCTTAGTAAGTGTGTAAAGAATAAAGCAATGCTAGGGCTGGAGTTATAATGTCTAAATATCCAGAGTAGCTGCCATTATAATATCGGGAAACTGTCTAGTTATTAAATTTTGAGATTAGGATTCCTAATAAGGGATTATGAAGCAATGTTAGGAAAAAGAACTTATATTTGAAAATGTCATCAAAGGGAATTAAAAACATTTTCAGCAAATAATTGCTAAGTAGACTGAGCTATGCAATCTTAGTAACTCTATAATTAGCTAACTTCATGAGCCACCAAACTTCTAAATGCAAAAGAATATGTTAGCTCCAAAACAAAAGCATGGAAAGTTAGCAAATGCAGCAGATGATCAATTACAAAATTGGTTTTTACAGATGCCACACATAGATAGATTTAAAGTTTTTGTTACACAACATGTGTTTTCACTGGATTATATGTTCTGTCTCATTCCTAAACTCTGTGCTTAGGACAATGTTGCTTAAGTAGAAATCAAGAACTAGAAAGCATGCCCAGCAGAGAAAAATATTTTCTTAGATTTAAAATCACTTCTCTCACAGATACAGCATAACCAAAAATTATAAAGCAAATCTTGCATTCTAGAAGAGAAAATATAGTCTAATATAAGCAGACATTTCAAGCATAACTCTAAGTTCAGTACCCAATCCTATAGAGCATGACATTTTCTCATAAATCTTTTATTTACTGAGGAAGCTAGAACTGGTTTATTCCAGTTTCACAGAACAACTTTGAATTGCTCAATATAGATAGTTCAAACTTTGTCTTGACTCCTTCCCTCCATTCCAAGTTGAGCAAAATAAAAAGGGAAAAAGAGAGAGGTGTAGTGGGTTGAAGAGTATCCCCACTTCCCAAAAGTCAGGTCCCTTTGGTACTTCAGAATGTGACTATTTGGAAACAGGGCTTTTGCAGATGTAATTCTCTCTAATAAAGAGGAAATATGCTAATTGACCCTCATGCCATCGCAAAGATGGCGGCACCCACAGCCAATAAAGAGGCTATATGCTAATTGACTGCCCCACCCTCAAAGATGGCGGCGCCCACAGCCACAAGATGTTGGTGCTCAGTCCCCTCAGCCCCACTGGGGTGCCTGCTTCTGGAGTCCCCCAGTCCCCTCAGCCCCCCAGGGCCAGCCCAAGGTGCAGGCAAGCCTTGGATAGCAGCTCCCAGCTGCCCAGCGCTGGCCCGAGGCACAGGCAAGCTTCAGATGGTGGCTGCCTAGCCACCCAGGGCCGCCTGAGGCTCTGGTAACCAGAGCCAGCCGAGGCTCGCGCTGCCATCAGTGGCAGCAGCAGAGGTGTGATGGGTCGTCGTCACCTTCCCTTGATCGCCAGGTCACCTCCCGCCCCTGAGGGCTCCTAGACTGTGAGAGGGGGCAGGCCGGGCTGAGGGACCACCTCCCAGTGCATGAATTTTCATGCACTGGGCCTCTAGTTAGTTAAATTAAGATGAGGTAGTACTGGTTTAGGATCAGTCCTAAATCCAATGACTGGTGCCCTTATAAGAAGAGGAGCAGACACACATAGAGATACACAGAGAAGAAGGTCATGTGACGATGGAGGCAATGATGAAAGTAATACAGCTACAAGCTAGGGAATGCCAAGGCATGCTGGCAACCACTGAAGCTAGGAAAGGCATGGAAGAGAGATCAGTCCTCCAAAAGAACTAACCTAGCAGACAGACTGGGATAGGAGTCATTACAGCCTATTTACCCATTGATGACATACCTGAACAGAAAAAGATTACCTGTGCCAATTTTATAGGCTCCATCCTGTCTGGTAAAGAGAATTAAGAAGTATAACTTTACCAGGGGTTTTTGGTTATGTAAATAATATGTCTGTAAGGCTCAAAACAAAGCTCTGAGGCAGCAACAAATGTAAATTATCTGCACCATGTAGATGCTTTTTCTGCAGAAATTTAAGGGAATAGCTCTGTTCTATTTTCCCCCAAAACACTTTCTTATAGAGAACACATTTTGCTCTTAATTTCCAATACATTTATCCTTATTATCCTGAAAGGGATTCATGTCACTGTCTTATTTTTATAAATGGAGGGGAAAGAAGTGACCAGATTAACTGATACTTAATGGTCCAGCAATAGATCCACTGGGAATGGCTGAATGGGAGAAAATGGGAGCAGTCATCCAGCATGCCAGCCTTTGAAGCCTGGTAAATGAGGCACCAGGGAGGAGCAGAGCAAGAACCATGCAAAGGTTTTCAGTTCAATGTCTGCATGAGTGAGTTCATTTGCTTTGTTCCCCTCTATGTCTATAGTCTGTACCTTAACTTGGGCTAGGCATTCCCAACTCCATTTGGGAACTCAAGGAAGACAGAGCAAAAAAATCTACAAAGTGGCACAATGTACAATACTTTCCTAGTTGCACGTCTTCATGTAGAAATGAGAGAAAAATAAAGTAATATAGAAGTCATCAGACTTTGAGATTCACTACCCTTCCTGTAGCCGAAATCTCAATTCTATTTACAACTGGACACTACAGGCTGGATTCCATCCTTATCTCCAAAATAATACCTACTTCAAGGACTTTGTATGAAAAATTAATAGTAATGTGAGTAAATCTCACAGTTGTTATGGAACAGAATGAACACCAAGTTATTTCCATTATTTTGGCGATTAGGACTGCCAATCAACCCCACATGCATATAGGATGCCTCTTCTCTGAAACTCTTACCTCGTGCCATTGTTATCAGTATAACAAAAAGGGGGAGATGCAAGCTATTGCACACCACTCTATTTCTCCATGCTGCTACTTTTCAGGTCTCAGGGCTTCAATGACAACAGGAGTAATACTCAAGGAAAATAATCTGGCCCATCCACCACTGCCACCAACCCTCCAAAAAACATTTCCGAGCCCGGCTGTGTGCTCTGGATCACCTATGACTTATAGAAAAAAGTAACCAAAATGTATCACTATCATCATGCACAGGTTAATTCTGATAATTCACCCACCTGGGTATTGTCACCTGTGTTCATTGCATTTCTGTCACTGTTGTGTCCAAATTCCACAATGTTTATATTTAGTGGAGAATATCAGCTCTAACTCAGTTAGATTTACCCTCAAATGTACCTGTAAGGCCCTAACCGGTTTGGCTCAGTGGATAGAGCATCGGCCTGCGGACTGAAAGGTCCCAGGTTCGATACTGGCCAAGGGCATGTAACTTGGTTGTGGGCACATCCCCAGGAGGAGGTGTGCAGGAGGCAGCTGTTCCTCTCTCATCGATCTTTCTAACTCTCTATCCCTCTCCCTTCCTCTCTGTGAAAAATTAATAAAATATATATTTTTTTAAAAGAATGCCACATTAAAAAAAAATGTACCTGTAAGATTCAGTTTGTCAATTGTGCTCTTAAAAATATGTACAATCTCCATAGAATCATGTTGGGATTTTCATGTTTGGGGGACATACATAACAATTTTGGCTTTTGAGTCTTTCCCACATGCTCTCTGATTTCAGTGTGAACATTTGTGATAAATGATAAGAATTTCTTAAATTCCCATTTACTGTCCTCGGAACTGCTTTACATATAAATAAATGATATCCTTTGACATACAGATGTTTATTTTCATTTCATACACAGAATGAGAAACGACATAAAATGTTTTTCTAAAACTGAGACATGGGAGATGTCACCAAGTGGCCTTTAATACTGTGATAACTGAATCAATTTCTCCTTCAATTTTTACCTTCTTTATAGAATTCACCATTCAGGAAAACAACCCGCAAGTGCTCGAGACAGCACATGTCTCTCTGGGAAATCGCATTTATTTCCCTTTTATTGGGTACATTCTGGTACTTGTGACAGTTTATTTCCTTGTTTTAATTATTTTTTATTAGAGCATTGTGATGTAATGTGCTCTGGGCTGTTTATATGTTGCAAGATGTTCATTTGCAACATAATTAAACTCATATTTTTCTCTGCCCTCTGAGTAAATATTTGACTTTAAAATGTTGAGTTTATAGCACCTCTACTGATTGCCTAACTATCTGAATTCACAACTGTGTACATTTCAAAACATAAAAATTGTATAAATATTTCACAGGACACACTGTGAAGTGAAATCTATAATTTCCTCCTAAACACACTTATATTGGATGTCCACTATGGTGACTCTCTCCCATTCTTAATGAGAGAAAACAGGAAAAAAATCCCAAAGTAAATAATTGGAGAGATGGACCCATGAAAGCACGTTCTGACTATACAATTTATTAATTTGTGTTTCAGAACAAATTCTTAATCTCACTAAGCCTAAATTACCTCGTATGTATGAAAGAAATGCTAACAGGATCATTTTGAGAATCAAAAGAATTTTGTATACGTAATGCTTCTATATTTTAAAGCAGAATTCACGCTTTAAAGATATGATTATTTAATGTACATCTTCAAAGATCGTACCCAAATGTGAAATACCAAAAACAAAATATTCAAAAAACTTCTTTTGGTAACTTCTACCTAATGTTTATGCAAAAGTGCTCTTAAAACTGTCCTCGATGCCAATAGTTTTCAGAGGCTCATGCAGACGCAGAACATCTTCAGATTCCAGTTCAGTAGGTCTGAGATGGGGCACATGACTCAGGACTACGCAAAGCATGAGCCAGGATCTGTGCCTGTCCTTGAACCATTTCCCCCTAGTCCATGGCAAAGAGATTAAGAGCTTGTCCCAGAATTTGAACCACCACAATCATTCCTCCATAAAGGAAGGCTAGTGATAAAAATGTCAGCGGCATAAAACAGAGTACCTGGTGATGCAGTGACTTTCCATCTGGTGGAAACTCCTTATCCCTGTGTGAACTAGAAAACAATTGGTTTCATCAGGCACTGTGAATAGCACTGTTTTACACTGATGGGGAAGGGAAGACAGCATTTAAAATGTCATTTTATTTCTCGTTGGTTGTAAAATTGATGTCCATCTGAAGTCTCTAAAACCATAGAGACTTGGGGAAGAATGCTACTATCGAATGGGTAATCAGCAAAATGTTGGACTCTAATAAAATAAATCTGAGTCAAATTTCCTTTCTCCCACTTACTAGCAGTATGATTTTTAGGCAAATTATTTAACTTCTCTAAACCTTAGTTTTCTCAGCTACAAAATGCGAATGATAGTAGCTATCTCATGAACCTCATATCATCAACTTACCCATTCAACAAAAATGTACTGATTTCCAGATGATGGCAGAGAAGTGAAAGACAAAGTTCCTACTTATATCTGATGCCATGTTCACATGAGATAATAAATATAAAAGAGCCTGATAGTAACTTTTCCTTCCCTATCTCCATTTTTCTCTTTCCCAAGTCATACACACAAACTCCCAATTAAATATGGACATGGCAAATAAAATACATTTGGTTTTTAATGCTATTATAACAAAACCAATGGCCCGGTGCATGAAATTCATGCACATTAAAAGGGGATTAGTTAGAGAAAATATTTTAATATTGCTATTTGCCCTTTCTCTATCATAGAAGTATCAAAGATGAAAGAAAGTTAGTAAAATGTATATGAAAATCTTCCTCCTGTCAGAGTCTGGGGTGCATCATGCGACTCAGAGTTAAGTCCCGGCTCACCCACATGTGCTTCAAAATCATGCAAGACCCAGACCCGGCTGCCCTCCCCGCATTGGGCTAGATCCAGACCCGGCCAGTCCCTTGGCCCAGTGCTGGGTCAGGGGGTGCAGTCTGAGGTCCCCCAGCCTGGTGCCAGTGTGGGGGGCACAGCCTGAGGTCCCCGTCAAGCCCCATGGGGGCAGGGGGTGGTGCAGCCTCAGGTCCCTGCTGATTGCTCATTAAGGCTTGTTACCAGAACTCGGCCTCCGCTGTGGGTGCAACCATCTTGTGTTACGAAAACCCTGCCTCTGCTGTGGGAGCCATCTTTGTGGCAGAGTGACAGTCAATTTGCATATTCCCTCTTTATTACATAGGATATGAGACAATAAAACAACATTGATAGGCAGTATTGTAAAGGTCAAGCTGGCGAAACTTTAAAGCTCAGCTTTAACAGCCCCTAAACTATGAAATCTTATGCAAGTTACTTAACCTCCCCAGCTTCAATATCTTCCTTTATACACGTGGATGACAAGTTGTATTCCAAAATACTGTTGAGGAAATTAACTGATATGCAAAGATCTTGGTGAATGGAAAGAACACAAATATTATAGCTCTTTTATCATTAAGGGTCCTATTTTCTGGTTGGTTTCAAAATCATACTAAACAACAGAATGAGATAAAGTCTGTAAAAGAAATCTTAATATTGTAAATGGAAGTTAAACAGATGCAGAGGTTATTTCTGGCTAGAAAAATTAAGGAAGAATCCTTGGAAGAATATATGCATGGGATATTAAAAAGTGATTAGAATTCCTATAGATTGAGACACAATTGAGAAGTCATTGTTATTTAATTTTTATCAAAATATAGTGCAGTGCTATGTTTAAAGATTATGAGATTTGTTTTGTGGTGAATAAGAATTCATATAACTATGTTCCCATATAGTCCTCAAAGTAAAAAGTGCAATATATTTTGTAAATTCATTATGAAAAATATTTAAACAAAATCTAGACCTTTTAAGGAACTCAGGTTATTCTATATATAATCTCAGATAAGGGGACAGGTAAAAAAAAAAAAAAAAAAAAAACAGTGAGAAAAAATTAAAACTCTCTAAATCACTGAACCCTAATTCAAAATTTGAGATAGTGTAGCTTAGCCCTACATTACTTATTTATAAAATGAGATATATTTAGACAAGGACGGGGAAACCCAGCGGATACTATTGCTATGAGCACTGATTGTATCTGTCTCCTACCCAGTGCAGGCAAAATTATAGTTCTTGGAAACATGACTGTCCTCTGTTAAACACTATAATTTCTAATATAATTGGCCAATAAATAATAACATAAATTAATTGTTGTATTTAAATATTAATGAGATTCATTTCTATTGAGCTTTGGCATATTTCACATAGGCATTAATGTGCCTCAAAATCAAGGGAATAAATTAAACCACAGCAACCTTGTGGACATTTTTAGCTTGTAAAGAGCACATCTTTGCGGTGATATTTAAATAAGCGTACTTCATATGGAAATTTGGGTGTGTTCAAGCTACTAAGTATATTTTTATTCAGCATGGTTTTTTTAAATTGGGTAGCTCATTAGGCTGTGATTAATGTCATGCTTATTTTCATATGGAGTTATAAAACTAACATTTGCATAAAATAAAAGAATAGCAATAAAAGAGATAGAAAAATCTAAGAATCCTTTCTTTTGAATAACTGATAAATTGTGAGTCAGACCTTGCTTAAAAACTCTCAATGAAAGGAAACCATTTTATTTCTAGATCATTATAGATTGGCATGTAGCTGTAAGACATAGTACAGAAAGATCCCATATATCATGTGCCGTGTTTTGCCCAATAATCCTTCAAATATTGTCTACTATGTTCTTCTTCACATGCCAAGCTTTCTTCTTTTATAGTTCCCTTTCTGTTTAGAAAGCTTTCAGGTCTTTGTTTATTTATTTGTTTTGTTTTTTGTTTGTTTGTTTGTTTGTTGGGGGGGGTAGGTTAAGTTTGCTGGCAACAAATTCTCTAAATTTTCCTTCACCTGATAGTGCCTTGAATTTCCTTTATTTCTGATGATATTTCTTTGGGTAGAGGATTCTGGTTCGCCAGTTCCTTTATTTCAGCACTTGAAAACATTCTGTCAGTTCCTGCTCATCTCCATGTTTCTGATGAGAACTCCTCTGTCACTTAATGGTTTTTCCTCTGTATGTAAGGCATCTTTTATCTCAGGCTTCTTCAAGATTTTTTTTTTGGTCTTTTTTAATCAGAAGTTTAATTACATTATGTTTGCATATGGATTTCTTTGAGTTTACCAAGTTTGAGGTTTACTCAGCCTCTTGAATAGACATATCTCTTGCAAAAATTTGAGAAGTTTTTATCCGTTATTCCTTCCAGTATTTTTCATCTCTGTTCTCTTTCTTTTTTCTTTCAGGGCTCTGATGACATGCATGTTTGATCTTTTGTTAGGGTCTCATTATTTGTTTTAATCTATTTTCTATATTTCTCCAAATTAGATTTTAAAAGGCCATGAAAAGTAGCAGATCTGATTACACCCTATAAATATTTATTTTAAATTTGAAGACAGAGGTTATCAGATTGAAGATAAAATCAGGATCCAACAATATACTATCTACAAGAAACCAACTATATATGCAAAAACATGGGTAAGAAAAAAGTAAAAGAATGAAGAAGAAAAATATCATGTGAATATAAATGGAAAGAAAGCCAGAGCAGCTACATTAATAATAAACAACTCAGACCTAAGAATAATAAACGTCATCAAATATAAAAAGCAACATTACATAATGACAAAGGAATCAAGTCCCCCAAAAGATAGGAATTCTAAACTTGTATACACCTAATAACAGAGCTTCAAATACATAAGGCAAAATCTGATACAAATGAAATGAGAAACAGATAAATCCACAATTATAGTTAGAAACTCCAAGAAAACTCTTCCAATAGTTAACAGAATAAGTAGGCAGAAAATGAATAAGAATGTAGAAGGTCAGGGCAACACTTCAACAGTTAGACCTAATTGATGGTTAGAGAGCATTTTACCCAAAGCATTAGAATATATCCTGATAGACCCCACAGCCATGACAGAAATAATAAAGTAATGGTACAAATTCATGCCCAGATAGATATTGCAAAACTTAGAATAAATGGAACAATTCCTTGACAGACACAAATTACCAAAGACAACAATGACCCAGAAAAAGATAATGAATAGTCCTATGTCTATCTATTTAAGAAATTGAACTCAAAGTTTAAAACTTTCCAAACAAAGCACATACACACAATCAAAACTCTAGGCCAACATGATTTCACTGATTAATTCTATCAAACATTTAAGAAAGAAGTATCATTTCTATAAAATCTATTCCATAAAATACAAAAGCAAAGAATCTTTTCAACTAATTTTATGAGAACACCTTTACTCTAAAATATATTAGAAAATAAAATCACAGACTAATATGTTTCACAAGTATAGACACAAAAAATCCTCAACAATACATCGATAAATTGGATCCAGCAATATATACAAAGGCAATATGTCACAATAAAGTGTAATTTATTCCAGCAGTGTAAGGCTGGTGCAGCATTTAAAAATTAATTGATATAATTCACTACATCAATTGATAGAATAAAGAAGAAAATACATATGATCATCTCAAAAGAAAAATTTAACATCTATTTATGATAAAAGCTGTCTTAAAACTAGGAATAGAAGGGATATTCCTTAACTTGATAAAGGACATCTACAAATCATATGTAATGTTGAAACACTGAATGCTTTCCTATTAGTTTTGAAAACAAGGCAACATGCCTCTGTCATCATTTATTCAACATTATAATCAGCTATGACTACAAAGCCAGGTAAAGTAACCAATGGCATTTAAATAAAAAAGAGGAAATAAAACTAATCTCTATTTGCAGATATGGTCATCTATGTCTATACACTCAAATAATTTGCCATATAGCCTCTAGTACTCATAAATGCCTTTATGAATGGGTACAATGAAGAGAAACAGAGAGAAAGAGAAGATGCACAGTGCTAGCATGAGATAGCTCCCAATAGTAAACGTTAGAACACCTTAAGTGATAAAACAATGAGTGACAGTACTGAATTATAATCCAAAATAGGAAAGAAATACCCATCAATTCAGCTCATATAAATAAATAACTGAATGAGTAAATTAACGTGGGAGAAGAGATCATTCTTCCTTACAGGAAAAAAAAAAGTCTAAATAAATAAATATGGTCCTGAAGTTGTTTTTCTTCCTCCCTATTATACAAATATCTAAGCTATTATCTCCTCTTCAATTCCTATACTTAAAGATTTTGTTGGCCATAATAACACAATTATACTCTCATAATCTTAAAAATTGAAGCTTGATAATACATTGTAATTATCATCCAAGGAAACTTAAAATTGTCTCCCTTCCTTATAGTATGTTTTCCCTAACATTTGTTCACACACCTGCTATTACACAAAAATCCCTTGAGAAACAAACAAGTTCTTTTTATTTTGTCTCAGAATGTGACAGTGGAGCAAAGCAAATGGCTTTCAAGATAACATAATCATCTCTCAATTGCTATTTGCTTTTCTGCTTTCCTTACTCTCACCATAGTTTCAACATCGACCCTGGAGTAGAATAATGGGAGGATATTTCAGCAATATCATCTAAGTATATTTCCTCTCTGAAAGTATTTGAATTTGGTTACATCCTCATTGGCTTTTGAAATGCTCGATTTTGTCTGTAAAGAAATATTTCTTGTAAGTCCTATTATGCCAGTATTGTTACCTGCAAAGTGCATTACTAATTAAGAATTTGTGTGGTCCAAGCATATGTTTAATTTGTATTAATAAACATCTTACATAAACACGTGAAAAAAATCCAATCCAAAATCTTTTGTATGCCATATAGTTTGTTCCTGGCTGAAGAACAGTGAGAAAAGGGGCCCAAAATCATTCTGGTTGGTGGATTGCAATTTCATTATATTACATGGTGCTGTCATTACTTTCAGAACATTTTATTTCCACTTGTAGGATGGAAATAAAACATCATATGTTTGTAACGCCCAAATCATTCATAATCTCCATCATGTTTGTTCAGTCATCAGTAAAATTGCATGACACTTTTCTTTTTTTCTCTTCTAAAATTATTTCCTCAGTTAAACTCACTATGTTGTTAGCTGTTTGAGACCAAGAAATCTCTCAGCAAGCCAGTCAAGTACAAGCAAGATTGAACTCATCATTACCCACTGATCTGTCAGATTTAAACATAATTTCCTATTGTTTTGACATGTTCAAATGTGGAATGTACAAGAAATAGAAATACTTAAATTACTAATATCACAAATTTTCAAGTTTATAGCAGACTATAATTCAGAAAGAAGTTTGTCAATAATAAGATTCCATATGGAGCTTCTAGAATCCATACCATGAACAGATTAAAAAAATTCTTCATGCTTAGTTAAAATTCTTGGGAGGTATAATAATCATTTCAACATGTTACATTTAAATTTTAGCCACTGTTGCCTTGGCCGGTTTTGCTCAGTAGATAGAACATCAGTCCGTGGACTGAAGGGTACTGGGTTCGATTCTGGGCAAGGGCACATACCTTGGTTGCATTCATCTCCAGCGCTGGTCTGGGGTTTGCAGGAGGTAACCAATTGATGTGTCTCTCACCCAATAATGCTTCTCTCTCTCTGTCTCCCCCATTCCCTTCCACTGTTTCTAAAAAATTCAAAGGAAAAATATCGAGTGAGGATTAACCAAAAATAAAAAAATAAATTTTAGCCACTATACATGTAAAACTACAAGAAATAATCTCCTTAAAGCATTCTTATAACATCTGTTGTTTTCAAATTTGATTGATGAAAACAAAATTGTTTTGAGTACTTCATTTTTTCTTCACTCTTTAAAATCTTTCTTATTTTTGGATCAAAGATGACTAAACATGACATTTTTCATTGAAATTTTCTCTTTATGAAATTTTGAGCTAGACCATGCTTCTAATTCATCTTTAAATGATGGAAAACTTACAAAAATAATAGTTTTCTTCTCAAAAGACTCACGGTATAATTGAAAAAGAATGATAAAAATTAAGAATAGTTTACACAGATTATTTTTAATATTATTAGTTATAAAACACCAGACAATTCTGTAAAATTAGAATTAAGACATAATATGATCTCTAGTATTCTGCTTTGAATTTTATGTTATCAGTATTTTTTGATTCAAAAGATATGTGTGCTTTGAAATGTTATCTAGCTATCAATCTTTAACTGAGTGATCATGTAAAACTCCTAGTAATTGTTTTTGTACATAAAATTAATCACTTTTATCATTATTAATCTGTTTATTTACAATAATAAATGCACTCTTACACTTCCACTGACAGATTAAGCATAAAAAGCTTAAGAAGAGAATTTCAGCCTAAGTTACTTATACTTAAAAGTAGATGTTTAAGATATTAAACTATATCTTAATTTTTTTCTGTCAGTTGTTCATTTTACTACTATATACTAATTAGGTAAAGACAGCAGCCTTGAATTATTGTGCATATGCTGATTAGTTATGATCTGTACAGCAGGGGTCAACAAATTATGATGCAGGGGCCAAACCCGAACTATCTTCCGTTTTTGTATTTCCCATCAAGTAAAAATTGTTTTTATAATTATCATTATTTAGATTTTAAATGATTATCCTATATAATAAAAGCATAGTAAGCAAATTGTCCCCTTGCCTGGAAGTTCATCTGAGAGTTTGACCAGGGGGCAAGGCCCCCTGGAGGAAGGGAGGGAGGCCCTGACCGCCAGCTGCCAGCCACCGGCCACTAGGGACCCTACCAGTGCACAAATTTTGTGCACTGGGCCTCTAGTAAAAGTATAATTATGATGCCTTTGAATGTAGTATATCTCTTTATTATTTTAGCTCTTTGCAATTCTGTCAGCAGCATTTTATGAATGTCTTTATTGTATAGCTTCTGTATTACATATGTATTATACATCTTCCATAAAATGTATCTCTAGTATTTCTTATTTTTGACATTTTAAATATTTTTAGATTTAAAATTGTTTGTTGCAAACATATAGAAATATAATTGAGTTTTTATTTGTTGAATTAGTATTGTAATACACTAAAAATCTCAATTGCTTCTACTAGCTTTTTTTTATATAAGGTAGAATTTTTCTACAGAGACAATCATTTTTACCTTGAAAAATAATAATTTCCCTTTGTTCGTAGACATAAGATTTCAGGAATTAAATCAAGAAAGCAAGAAGGAAAACAAATTTTCCCCATGTTTCAGAATTAGGGAACAATATCTCACTTCTCCAACTTCCTTTTATTTTTAAACTAGAGGCCCAATACACGAAATTCCTGCACTGGTAGGATCCCTAGTGGTTTCCGGCTGGGGCCAGGGCCTCCCTCCCTTACCCTGGTTGCCTGCTGCCGCCACTGCTGCCACCACAGGCCAGGGCCTCCCTCCCTTCCGCCAGGCAGTCCCACCCCCTGGTCGAACTCCTGGATGAACTCCTGGTCAAGGAAACAATTTGTATACTATGCTTTTATTATATAGGATGGTTAGCTCTCTATTAACTTAGCTCAACTGCATGTGATAAATTAAAAATTTTGAAAGAATTTAATGATATAATTGATATAACACATGTGAAAGCATTTTTCAATGTATAATAAAAGTTACTTATTCAGATTAGTTAGGACTGATATGCTCTGTAATTCTGTTTAGTTAGTGTTTTATTTTCATATTTTTTTACATTGCAAATTTGGTATACTTTATCCAGAATCTTTAGTAATCATGTATCACACTATGACCTTTAAAAGGTTACTTATAAAAATGTATCATACCATTTTGTTATTTTTATTTCCTTAAAAGAGAGAAATAGAAATTTTCAATGAAATAAAAGTTTAAAATAATCTTTCACTTCCTTATAAAGTACAAATTTTCAACAACAACAACAAAAAATGGGTCTGCTTAGTTGAAAGAGCAATTCTTGAAGTTTGAATTCTCAAAAATGCCTAATCTGCTCTACTGATCTGTAACGCTGGCAACCTAGGGAACCCCACACACACACACACACACTCACACACACATCCCCCAAGAGATAGGAAAAGCACCGAGTCCTTTCCCTTGCTCAGGCAAGTTCCATACACCTCACGACAGGCTTCAGATAAACAGTGAATAAGGTCTCTCACCAACAAAGCCTGCATCTTTAATTCAATTTGGCCAGTTCCCACACAGGAAGGCAAAAAAATCTTGAAAGAAATAATCATAATGGATGGAAAGAGAATAGGATAGGGAGAGAGTGAGATAGAGAAGTTGAGTTTGCATAGTGGTTTTTGTATGTGGTTGTATCTACACCCTTAACTACTTTTGCCTCTTTTAGAATTTCACTTTTGTAAAGGTAGAAAACATGTCTGACTATAATAAGCATGGCTTTATTCGTCTTGTAAAAGAATAATTGGTGTGAGAGAGGGAGATTTATTACAACTTTTCAGCAAAATACACATTTCTGAAAACAACACTGATTTCTGGGTGATGATACAATGAAAATGAATTGCCTTCAAGGAAGTTCATTTTCTACAGCGATTAAAAGATATACAAAACTTCCCCTTTCCACTGCCTTTTATAAAGTTATACCAATCTTTGGAAACCTAAGTGGATATTTTGGTTTTCAGCTTTGTTGAAGCGAATATATATACAGTTAGTGAATGAATGGACAATCCCTACAGCGTGTATGGGTTGGGTACCTCTCCTTTTGCTGAGTGAATTAATTTACTGTTCCAGGCCTCCTGTGCCCACTCAGGACCATCCCCAAGCACTTTCTAAAGCAATTATGCTTCCATTTAAAGCCTGCACTGAAACAAACTTTGATGATAAAAATAATAGCTTCCTTCAGTTCAGTATCCTGAGTTGCTTTGATGGTTAGCAAACAACTCTCCAGAGCCACTTGGACTCTCTAATTTGTTCTCTATCATTCTCATCAGAAAGTACAAGGCAGGGGCATTTTGGTTTTGTTCTAAAGCTTCTAAGTGAGATCTCATTTTGATGGGATTGATTTGGAAACCACTCCAGCTCACTAGGGAGGCCTTTACTGCATGCACTTGGAACTGTTTCTAATAGGACCTTAAAAATAATTCTTTAAATTTTCCACAGTAAGAAAACAAATATAAATTCTCCAAATATCACTTTTTTCCCATTTTTTGGTAGAGAAAAACTGGATCTCTATTCAACTCCTCCTTCTTATGAGAGTTTTTTATATTGTCAACAAAACCATAATTGCTGTATGAGTCTACATTTTAAAAGAAAATTTAAAAATCCATTTTGTATGAAAAGATACAAAGAAAAAAAAACTAATAATGTCTCAATTTTGGAAAATAGCCAGCAGGATGTAGGTAAAATTTGAGAAAACACTTTAGGAAGATTTATTTTTTTCAGGAAGTGATATATTTGAAAATTGAAATACATCACCTAATTAATGTTTAATGCTGGCAGACAAAGGCAAAAAGGAAAGCAGCCAAGCTTCAGTGGCCACTTCCCTAAAGAGAAATAGAAACTTCATCATCAATCAACATGAAGCATTTATTGTGCAATCTAGTATATGTCCACCATTATTCTACGTGGTTTGGGGAATTCAAAAGAATGAGAAACCAGAAACTTTGCCTCATTTTAAGACAACAAATAATTAAGAGAGCTTATTTCTACTCCAGCATCTACTGACTTCTACTTGCTCTGATCCTGGGATTTTATTAAAAGGACTTTAATGGAAAGATAGAATTTAACTGACCCTTGGAAGGATGCTTATGGTCTAAATAGAGGAATAGGAGACATTAGGAGAGCATTCAGGAACAAGTAACAATAGGCTTATTTTTAAGGCTATTGTTTCAGCCTCATTAGAGTTTCTCCATGGTAGTTAGATAGTAATGGGAGTTGGGTTGTGTCTGCTACGTTGAATTTAGAAGACATGTAGAGATGTTGTGCTAAAATTCAGATAGTTACTAAACCTTCTGAGCAGAGGAATGGGGCAATAAAAATTGGCATTTAAGGACAACTGCAAGAAAGAATTATTGCAAACAGAGAACAATTGGAACTACTTTGTAGTAGTCCAGGTATGAGGGAATATAGCATCACTAACACTTGAGCTTCCATATCAAATAGAAAAGGATAGAAATAGAGGCCGTTTTGAAGGAGACAATTGTTGGCCATTGGGTATGAATAATTAAATAAAAGAATTACTTCAAGTTGATTTCATAGAATCCAGCCTACATAACAGATCAAAGGGCAGTTCTTTGGGCAGAATCAGGAAAGTCTGGATAAAGAGTTGTTTTAACAAGGGTGGGGGAAAGGAGCTGAGGTGGGAGGAGAGAAAAGATGGATAATACATGGCTTTTCAGTTGTAACACTGTTTTGGGGTGATGGTGAGATGTTCAAAGATGATTTCTAAGTGACAGTTGGAAAAGATACAGGATAAGAGCAAGAAGCAATGGAATATTCTGAAAGCCTGAAGCCAACCAGCTGCCATTCAGTAGATTTTTCTGAAAGAAACAATATCCATTTTTTTCACCTTCTTGACGCTTTATCAAATATATTTACTACTATAATTGCTTTCATGCCTGCCACATAGGGTTAGTGAGTAGGTCATATGTAAATAAATTCACTTTGTAAACTATAAATGGCTATATAAATCTGTATATCACCCCACTTTGTCCTATGTTATCTTTATATATTATTTTTAAAGCCATTATATAACATCACTCATTAAGTGTGAGTGATAAAATGTGACTTCTTATAAAGAATACAGTCTGGAAAAGGAGAAAAGGGGAATAACGTTATAGTTGAGAAAGCTGACTAAAACTACCTCAGCCAGGTGATCAAGGTTAACGCCAGCAATGATAAGTCATGTTGATATTATTTGCCCTGTACATGATGTGATGAAAATGCTACTTCACTTCTGTTACCTTCCTCCAAAAAACCATGACCCCAGACTAATCATAAAAAAATCAGACAATTCTCAATGGAGGAGCATTCTACAAAATCCTTGACCTTACTTCTCAATAGAGTAAATGTCATAAAAAAATAACTGATGAACAAAAGAGAATCAGGGGCATGGATACCTGGAACAGGCATAGGTCAGAAGGGAGGGAGATGGTAGAGGACTGGATGAAAAAAGGTGAAGAGATCAGCCAAAGAACATGTATGCATAGCCCACTGATACAGACAGCAGTGCGGTGATGGCCAGAGGGAGGGGGATCTGGGGCTGGGTGGAGGGGGATAAAGGGAGGGAAAATGGGGGACATGTGTAATAGTGTCAACAATAAATTTTAAAAAATAAAAATGACAGTTCGAAAAATTGTCACAGGAAAAAAAAAGTCTAAGAAGCCATGGATATAATGTGGTACCTTAGATAGGATGGAGAAACAGGGGAGAAAAAAAGAGGAGGGGCATTAAGTAAAAACTAATAAATCTGAATACTAAAGTACAGAATTTAGTTAAGAATAATGTTTCAGCATCAGTTCATTAACTATGACAAATGAGCCATACGGGGAGACTAGGGATGGAGTACATGATAATTCTCTATACTATTTTTGCAACTTTTCTGAAATCTAAAGGTATTCAAACTAAAAAGTTTAGCTAACATTTAAAAAAAAACACATAAGCAAATAGTATAAGGCAGGCAAAGGAAAGGTAGAAGGAAAGAAGATTTCACTAAGTCATAAAATTTAACACTTTTTTAAAACATCAATATAAATTATCTAACTAAATAATTCTATTCAAAGGGAGACCAATGAGACAGAGCATAAATGTTAGGGATTTAAAGCCAAGCAGGATAGATATCTTGGAAATATGCTCTGGAAAAATGAGACCGTTTCTTAAATTAAATGTTCTCAAGTTCTTGTCCTAAAATGACATCTGTTCCAGAATTTCGTTGTACAACTTATTAGATCTTTATTAAAATAATATTTACAAGTACCATTATGAAACTATTCCACAATATTTATGAAAAGGGAATGGGAAAGCAATTTCAAACCTTAAACTTAAGTACGTAATTCAAGCTGTACTCTTTTCTATCTTCCTATGGATTCAAGAGAATTCATTTGTACTTAATTTATTTACTATTCAGAGTAGCTATGATTTTTAGTTAATAAAAATAACTGATCCTAGAATAATTTCTAGGACTTAACCAAAATAGTTAAATAGTCCCTCTAGAATTTACTATTCCTCCTCCAATTACTAGTTTATTCTTTTATTGTAACTTAGAATATATAAAAATCTCATTAATGATCACTAATCTTCCCCTTGAAATTCCTAGTTTGAATTTTAGATATTGAAGTCTCAGGGTCTGGCTAAGAAAATGGAAATAACTGCAAATCTTGGATGGGTATATTTTTAGCCTGTTGAAGTTTGTAACTGGGGCTGGGTGCCTGTAAATTAGGTGTCTGTGGCTCTGACCCCAAACCACTATAAGTGGAAGGTTTCATTGAGTTTGAAATGAAAATTAAGCCATATACAAAGTTTTCATTACAAAGAGAACAGAGTTGTGATTGTGTGTTGAGTAAAAAGGCTGAGGGTGAGGAGGAGCCATGGCTCATGAGGCAGTATTAAAAGGAAAGCCCTGTGCCCCAGCTCATCAGCAACACTCTAAATCTCTTCGGGAATTTCTCAAATTCTTCTTATCTTAGACTAATAAAAGTATAAGAGATTTTCATGATTATTTATCCTGTTTTTCTTTTTTATTTAATTTATTGGGGTGACATTGGTCAACATGAACATATGGGTTTCAGGTGTGGGTTTCTATATTACAAGATCTGTATATTGCACCATGTGCCCACCACCCAATGTCAAATCTTCTCCTGTCACCATATATTAGAGCCCCCTTTTCCCCTCACCCCCTTCCCTCTGGCAATCATCACACTGTTTGTGTTCAGAGTTTCAGTTTTAAATCCCACAGATGAGTAAAATCATATAGTTCTTAGCTTTTTCTGACTGACTTATGTCACTTAGTATAATGTTCTCAAGGTCCATCCATGTTGCTGCAAATTATGCTATTTCATCCTTTCTTATGGCTGAGGAGTATTCCATTGTGGATATGTAACACATCTTCTTTACTGTTCTGTTTTCTTAACCTTACAGATGAAAACATTGAAAGATCAGATGTTCTGCCTATGGGGCACATGGAGCTGGGATGAGAATTGTAGTCTCCCAACTCCTAGCTCAGTGTATCCTCTTTCAAAACAGTTTCTACACTTGTATTTGGAAGATGGTATTCCATGACAGACTGACCCAGAGATTCAGAAGACGTGTTAGCATATTACAGACTTGGAGAAGTACTTTAGTTAGAAATGTAACTTTGTTTAAAATTGAATTTTCTAAAATCATGAAACATATTTTTTTTCATTTTAAGTTTTATTTATTTGTTTTTTGTGTTTTTTTAAATCCTCACCCGAGGATATTCTTCCATTGATTTTTAGAGAGAATGGAAGAGAGGGAAAGACAGAGAGAAATATTCATGTGAGAGAAACACATCCATTGGTTACCTCCTGCAGGAGCCCAGCCAGGGCCTGGGCCCTGGAGAAGCCTGCAACCCAGATATGTGTCCTTGACTGGATTCCAACCCGGGACCCTTTGGTCTGAAGGCTGATCCTCTATCCACTGAGCCAAACTGGCTAGGGCTTCATTTTAAGTTTTCAATAAAAGTTGTATATAAGATTACCTTAATCCTGTATCTTCCCAATTGCTTCTTCCTTGGATTTGCCCTTTTCCTTTCCTACTTGGTGAGATCTGGCTTTATGTTCAAGGATCTTTTCTCGGTCTTTGTCCAGCTTTAGTCTAGTTAACCTCTTTGCTGAAGTGAATGCCCACATGAACAGTTGTACCATTAGCTCTCTCCCATAGCATTCACTCAACTAAGGTGACATATTTTTTTGTTTAAGCCTAGACTAATTTTGCCACTTGCTGCTCTTTGTCATGTCCCTTGAACAACCTGAACTTCATCATCATGAAATTCTTTTTGGCAGTGTTAACTTTTACCGCTTTGAAGAACACCATTGGGGAAAATTCTACCCTGCATTGTTCAAAATCATGAAAAGGAACTAACTAATGAAAATCATTGCCATTGTGACAGAAATACCTCCTCTTGTCCTCTTTAAAATATCTCCCTTTTCTTTGACTTTTAATGGCTACGTTTCAAATTGGTTAACTGGGAGTTTTAATTTTTTAACGTAAGTGAATACCTGAAAAGGACTGAGTATTATGTTCCATGAGAGGGAGAGGGACACTAAATACTGAGTCAGTGGGAAAGCAATCAATAAAAAAATCTATAACGTACAATATATTTTTCTACACTCTGTTGTTGTTGTTCTTGTTTTACGTCCCTCCGTGAAGATTATTGTGACTAAAAGTTAATAAAGTCAGCAACTGTTCTTGAAATAAATTTCAGGAATGCCACATTTTTATGCAGCCCAGTAATCTAACATGTTTAATAAAAACATAAAATCCATGACCCATTAGTGAGTAGCAACAAACATTATTTTTAAACTAGAGGCCCGTTGCACAAAAATTTGTGCACTCGGGGAGGGGAGGTCCCTCAGCCCAGCCTGTGCCCTCTAGCAGTCTTGGACCTCTTGGGGTATGACCACCTACTGGTTTAGGCCCGCTCCCTGGGTGATTGGGCCTAAGCTGGCAGTCAGACATCCCTCTGGCAGCCCAGGAGCCCTCAGGGGATGTCCACTTGCCAGTGGGGAGCAGGCCTAAGCTGCAGTCAGACATCCTTAGCGCTGCTGAGGAGGCAGGAGAGGTTCCCACCACCACCACTGTAAATGCAGCCATCAGCCTGGCTTGTGGCTGAGCAGAGCTCCCCCATGTGGGAGCTCACTGACCACCAGAGGTCAGCTCCTGCATTAAGCGTCTGCCCCCTGGTGGTCAGTGTGTGTCATAGTGACCAGTCATTCCCAGTCTTTCTGCTGTTAGGGTCAATTTGCATATTATCCTTTTATTATATAGGATTAGAGGCCTGGTGCACGGATTCATGCATGGAGGGGGACAGTCCCTCAGCCAAGCCTGCACCTTCTCGCAATCTGGGACCCCTTGGGGGATGTCTGACTGCAGGTTTAGGACCGATCCTGCCTGCCTGCCTGATCGCCCTTAACTGCTTGCTTGCCTGCCTGATCACCCCTAACCACCTCTGCCTTGGCCCCCGCCACCGTGGCTTCGTCCAGAAGGATGTCCGGAAGGACATCTGGAAGGTCGTTTGGCTACCTGGTCTAATTAGCATATTGTGCTTTTATTATTATAGATAACTAGAATCGGATAAAATAGAACTGGCTAGAAAACTTAGAGTACATCATTGCATAGTAATAATGGTAAATATATTTGTATATATGCAGTATGTCTCAGGTAAGATAGAAAAAAACTTGTAAAACACTGATATAAACATGCTTCAGATATCAAATGTAAATATTTAAAACTTTTGTGCAGCTGAAGTTATTATCCAAAAGTATAAGCATTGGATTCCTTCTGTGGAGGAGAATACTCAGAAAGAAAATTTTAAGACTAACATATATTATGCAATATTACATCTGATGACTGGGTTATCTATTCTTTATATCATATTGTACAAAAAAAATTTCAGGGATAGTATATTGATTATGTTCAATAATATGCTAGAGAAAGCAACAGAACAGAAAACTGGGCCAGCTGTAAGGAGTATCCTGAAAACCAAAATCTGCAACTGGGGCTGGGCCAGCTACAAGGAATGTCTTAATGAAGACAGAAGTTGGACTGAAGCAGGGAATTCAGAAAGTGTCGGGAGAGGATCTGGTTTTCATTGTTTGGACAAGTTCAAGGATTAATGACTAAGACCTGAGTTTAAGGAGAAATTCAATGGAACACAGCACTGAAGTAACAAAAAAAACAAAGAAAATGATGCACCACGTCTGTGTGATTCCACATGTGAATAGATGTTAGGAAAGCCAAAATTGCAAAGAGAATAAGTGGGGCCAAGGAGAACTGAAGCCAAAACATGAAACACAGCTTTTTATAAAAAGGATAATACATCATAAACAAGTGGTGTTTGTTTCAGAAATTCAAGGTTTGTTTAACATTCAAGTCATTGTAATTCACCATATTAACAGATTAAAGGAGAAAACCATGTTAGGATCCCAACAGATAAAGAAAAAAAGCACTTGACAAAATTGAATGTCTATTTATGATTAATATTCTGTGTCAACTGGGAAAATCAATTTGATAAAGGGCACCTATGAAAAGCCACAACTAATATCCCATGTACATGAAAATAATTGAAGGACTTTTCCTAAAGTTAGGTGCTCAAACTGGATAATATTCAACTTAAGAAACAATCCAAGTCTGGTCATTGTTTTCAACTCACTCCTTTCTCTTTTCTGTTTCCTTTTTTTGACTTTGCCCCATTATATCAAGACACATCACAACCTTTGGACACAAATTTCATCACGATGTTAATATAATTCTTTCTGTAAATTAAAAAAGACCTAGAGAATATAAACAAATGAAACCAACAATAACAATATGATAGCTTTTAATACCAGTGAACTAAAAAATAATCAGCACATAAGATAGAAAAAGAAACTGTATTACTTTGGACCATGCAACATAGGGTTGAGAAAGACAGGCCCAGCATATCTACCTTGGGAAACTTAAGAACAGAAATGCTTTGCAAGAAGGTAGGATAGTTGTCGCAAAACCAAATACATTCTTTGCTGCAATAATCACATAGAAAAATTGATGTTGGAAGCAGACATATGGCTTGCTGGGGAGGAGTAATGAGATAAAGGTGCATGCTGCTGGAGCAGGGTATCTGCTAATTAGATTTCAGCAACGTGGTTCATATAATGTTGAGATGGAAATTATCTAAAAATATACAAAAGAAACAAAACAGAGAAGTGGGGGAAATGATTTAGAGCCATGATCATAATGAAATCAGGATGACAGAGCTGAAATAAGGTTTTTATAAGACCTTTATCAGCACATAAAAGAACTCTGTCATGTAAGATCAAAAATTTAACAGGATTGAGTAGAGCAAGTCAAGAACTAGAAATATTGACAATATGATCACCACTTCGCCATATATTGATTTCATATCCTTTAAGAAATGTAGATATAATTTTTAAGGACTGCCCAGCCGGTGTGGCTCAGTTGGTTAACTGTCATCACATGCACCAAGAGGTCATGGGTTCAATCCCCAGTCAGGGCTATACTGGGGCTGTGGACTTGTAAAACTGTGCAGGAGGCAGCTGATATATGTTTCTCTCTCATCAATGTTTCTATTTCTCTCTCCCTCTCTCTCTTCCTCTCTCTCTCTAAAATCAATAAAAACATATTTAAAAATAATAATTTTTAAGGACCTAGCCTAATAAGTAATCTATTTTAGTCCTTATAACAATTTTCTGAGACAATTGTATTCTAGAAAATAGAGCTCAGAGGGGCTAAATTACTTGCCCTAAGGCCCACATCTGTAAGCAACAGAATGGGGTCCAAATTTAGGGTATCTAATTACAAAAATAATCTTCCTAACCCTGAGCAATGTGTTTCATATTGTTCCACAGCACTAAAAAGTTATATGCAACTTGGAAATAAAAATCAATGCATGTAAGTGTTTTATAAAACATGCTTATTTCTCCATCTTACATAGATACAGCTTCTGGTGATAGTCTTCACCCTCAAAAAGCACTTGTTCTGGGCTGGTTGTTTGGGGTGAGACCTTGTATTGCACTCTAAACTTTAAAATATTATACTCCAGAATACTTGCCTTCTCTCGCCCATTTTTTTAAATCTATTTCATGACTGAAATGTTATATAATCACTACAGCATTTATAACTTTAAACTAAACCACTGATAATGGCTCTTACAACAGTGAGATACAAGGGAAATGTTTGAGGAAGAAAGTGATAAAACTCTCAAATTATTCCTGAATAACCCTTCAAATTTTTAAATGTAAAGGCATTTAGAAAGCATAGAGATAAACATTATGTCTAGGGAATCACTTTAGAATAATTTGGGTAGCTGAAATACATGCATCTCTGATTGAAATAATTCACTCAGTTTCTATGGGATATTAATAAAACACTACAACCAAGTGTTCTTACTAGTCAATGGATATGAAAGCTTACTTATACCTAAGAATAAACATTCATTCTTCAAAATAAGAATTTATTTAGAAATAAAACTTTGTAAGGTACTCCATTAAAAATTTAACTTACATAATTTCAAGGACTAAAGAAAATAAGTTCATTGGCAGTACAATTACATGGAAATTTTGTCAAGTCTTTTGACAGGGTTCATTAATTTTAAGTGTGGTAGAAGCATGCCTAAGTCAAAAACATGTGGCCAAGTGAAGACCAGCTCTACCTACTAACCTGCTAGCTCCAAACAGGGCCAAATATTTGTAATAATAATAATTAGCATATGTTCAGTTCTAACTATGTCTCAAGAGCTATCTCACTTTTCATATGATATTTCACTTGAAAAAAAAATAAAAGAGATATTATAAGAAACGTTGGAATCAGGGTGAGTTAAATGGGGAAAGTTCTGCGAAGGCAGAGGGACACACAGTGGAGAGTTCAATCTTTAAGCCCTCTGTCTGAGTAAAGAGGAAGTAGGGGGTGGAGAAAATGGAGAGACAACTCCTTGAGAGCGGTCTGAAGTACAGCTGACAGGAGGACTTGTGGTCCCTGCTGAGAAGGGAAATCATGAACTCAAGTAGCACTTGTTACAAGGTGAGCTTGAGATCCAGAGAGTAATAAAGGCACTGAAACCCAGGTTGTCTAGAAATAAGTTCTCTAATCAGATTAATATTTAGAATAACTTGGTGATTTGAAATATGCTTTGCAAACAAATTTGAATTTTATAAGAATTGATGAACTGATATTACACCAAGGTGGAGAAATGAATGAAAACAATCCAGAAAGTTACTTAGGATCTAAATACATGATTGGGTCAATCATTCTTTCACTAGAGATGAGGAAAGTTATTCCTACCCTGATTTTAATTTCAAAAGGAATTGGCCATATCCACAAATCCTGTGTTACTGACATTTTGAAATTAATTTCCCTTTGATTAAATTAAACACCTGTATAGCCTCTGAGTTGCTGAAAGGGTCTTCCTCCTTTTATGGATCCCATATATTAGTGACATTTACCTGGCTTACCAGGTTATTCATCCAATTAGAAGTTCTTAAAGATAGAATTTTCTAGGCACTGTATTAGATGCAGGGAATATAAGTTTACTTGGCACATCAGCTTCCAAATAAGTTTCCTCTAGCTCTTCTCTTATTTTCTGTGATATTAGATTTCGGTCCATATCAGTAATAGCTATCTTAAATGGAAAAAGATAGATAGACCTGTGGGAGTAAATCCATTTTAAAAAGCCAAAACATGCAGGCATTTAGTTACTAAATGACTTTTTTTATGAGGCTGCTTCAAATCAAGACAAGGTCAAACCAGTTGTCCTTGAGTTAAGGAAAGCTGTTGCCCGAACTGACTGACTGAGAAAATAGGTTTCCATCCATGTATTTATTTCCTGGCAACCATTTGTGGAGAAGCTACTATGTTTAAGACACAACACGGAAAGGGCTGAGATTATAGTGAAATTATGGACAGGATAAGACTCTTCTCTCAAGAAGATCTAGCATGTGCCTATAAATGGTTATAATACAAAGTGAAAAGTGGCACATGTCTTGAGGAATGAAAATATACAGGATTAATCTAAGTGCATACGTACAAAATTCAATGAATATATTTCCATATAAGTATTCTCCCTCCCTGCCCTCCCCACCTCCCGCTGTTTTTTGTAATCATGCTAAGTCAGCATTCCTCTGTAAATTATTGTTCTCATTTCAGTAATAGGTAGTAATTCAATATGACACCTAGACGTTGAGATACAGTCAAATGTAAATATACATGCTGAGCAGGCACAGATGGAATATGATGAGGGACTTTGGCATGGTCTGAAATGCAAGCAGCTGCTGATGGGAGACGGGGGGGGGGGGGAGGCGGGGGGGGGCGCAGACAGTTTGGTGCAGTGAGTACAGCAGCTCTTAGGAGAACTGAGGGTCTGACTCACTATAGGAGCATCAGTCATTCAAAACCTCTGAGTCTTAGAGTTCTTATCTATAAACCAGGCCAGGGCAGTTTTGACTACAAGATATTTAGGTTCCTACTCAGCTATAGCCTCTCCAATTCCACTAGACAAGTAGACCTACAACCTCTCTGCACAGTGAGGCTTAGTCACCACTGTAGTCCCCGTGCCCAGCACAGAGCTTGGGCTCATAGCAGATGTTCCCAAGACACTGGCTCAGTGAGTGAATGAGGAATAGAATGGGTTGTGGGTGGCTCTCTAATAATGTCCACAACTTTCTCTCCTTTACTTCTCACCTCCTCCTCTATGGTGACCAACCATCCTAATTTGCCCAGGACTTTCCCAGGTTTTAGTGCCAGACGCTCCACTTCCTGAGAAAACCTTTAATCTCAGGCAAACCAGGACCATTTGTCATACTACTTTCTCCCCACTTTCCCTATCTATGCTTCAGGTAGGTCCTCGGCATAGTAAACCTTACTTAAAACCACAGGAGATATTTAGGACTACAGACGTTCAATTTAAGGGTACTGAGAAGGTTGGGGATTTGTTTTGTTTATCTTCCCCTGGAATAAATCAGATAATGTTAAAATAAGACACAGATTTTTCAATGTTTTTCCCTCGCCATATGGCAAGTGAGTGAGTAATATCACAAATAAAAAAAAATCCTTGTATTTTCCAAAAGCTATCTTCTCCCTGAGCACACTGTAATGTCATAAAATTGCAGAGAATAAGTCTTCAAGTAATTCTTGGAATGTCTCTCTTGGATGCCAATCCAAACAGGTGTGAGAACACAACCCAAATTGATGGTGAATTGGGACTAGATGGCCACTGCCGGGGCAAAGAGACCCAGACAACAGGGAAACCTAACCTGGCAGTGGGCAAGCAAAGCCATAAGAGAAGTCCAAAAGTGCATAGAAATACCAGGGTCTGGTATTTCTTTTTCATTTCCCACATGTATCCTGACCTTTAGGTGAATAGGGAGTGGCGAGGGCAATGCCAGTCCCCAGAGACTAGAATATGAATGCCCTGCCAGTACTACCCTTCCAGCTCTGAAAGATGCAAGACGGGACAGCCATCAATGCCCAGAATTCATTTGGAGCCACAGGCCATCCCAGTGGAACACGATGTGGTACTCTAGATGGAAAGCTAGATTTTAATTTAGTCCAGATTTCATGCCTGGCTAGCAAGGATCGTCATTCCGTTCCACTCTGCTAGAGGCAGAGGCATTTTACTGCCTGGTATTGACGTCTGGCTGGCTTAGGAAGAAGGGACATTTGTCCTGACAATACTCGTGGAGCAGTTCATTCATCTGTGCTCAACTAGAGAAATTCTGTGACTACTGTGCTTCCGGTTTTTAAAGATAACCATTTCAGTGTATACTTTTAGCAAGGCAAGGCCAGCTATTTCAGTGTTGCGGGGGAAATTACCTGCTGGATTTAGTGGTATGTCCTTCTCTGCACATGTACTGCACTGGATGAGATTGTCAACACTAATTTCCTATGAGATGCAACTCCACCATATTTTACTTTTGTGTCCCATCGAGGGCTTCATTAATTTATTCACCCAAAATTAAACACTGGATGCCAGGCACTCAGGCCCTGGCAGAGCAAGGAACCAAACAGAAAAAAATCCCTACTGTCAGAGCAGAGATAACAAGAAAGTGATAACTCCTTTGGATAAAAGTAAAACAGGGAAGTTGGTGGAGAAGCAGTTGTGAGTTTCCAGGGTTGGTTTTGAGCCACACTTGAGAGGAAGCCACCATGCTTTTTCTACGCCATATTAGCTACAGAACTTCTAGGAAGGTTCAGTGATTAGATTTTGCGTTTTATTTAGATATTGCACAAAGCAAGAGACATTACTGGGAGAATTTTAATCAGAGAAGCAAGGTTCATTATCAAAGTGGTAGATATTCTTCCAGAATCCCAGCCAGGTAGTTCATTAGTTCATTGCCCAGGCGCAGTGTAGCAAAAAGAGCATGGAATTTGGGGTCAAACTAAACTGGTCTTACATTATTTTAATTACACTGAGCTTTACTTTCTTTTTTTTTTTTTCACTATGAGTATAATAATTTATTCCATGCTTCAAGGGGCTATTGTGAAGATTAAAAATGATAATTAATGAAAAGCTCCTGGCACTCCTGCTACATTGTGATGCATCACACCCCACTTCCATCTTCTGAAATGGACTGACCAAGACTGAGGTAAGAGAAGACATGATTAGAAAAGTTAATAATTGACTCAATTAACTGGAACAGAAGGATGGAAGGTCTCAGGAGAATGGGATGGCTCCACATATTTTTGGATGTGGGATAAAATCAGAAATGACAATCTAGAATTGCGTTCTTTCAGAGCAAAGGAAAACACAAGTGAGAGGCAGGGCCACTGGGGCTAAGTCCTTCAGATGGTATCACAGACCCTGTAGTCTATGTGACGATGAGAAACCCCAAACTGAGAAGTGAATGAGCATTCGTAACCCAGGTCTGCTTCGGGCCCTAAGAGGATCTGTTTCAACCGGAAAGATGTAAAGAGATATTTTCACTGTCTCTATTTCCAGAGCAGAAGCATACAGAGAGAGGGAGTTTCAGTGGCTATCGAAAGGAGAATTTTGATTATTTTCTTTTAAGGAAAAGCTAAGACATTTCTCACTTCTTATCTCTTTAACAAATGCTACTTCTTAATTGGTTAGTGAAATGCACTCAAACATTCAAAGAGGTGATCCAGGGGTGGGCAAACTTTTTGACTCGAGGGCCACAATGGCTTCTTAAACTGGACAGATGGGCTGGAACAAAAGCATGGATGGAGTGTTTGTGTGAACTAATATAAATTCAAAGTAAACATCATTACATAAAAGGGTACAGTCTTTTTTTTTTTAGTTTTATTCATTTCAAACGGGCCATATCCGGCCCGCGGGCCGTAGTTTGCCCACGGCTGTTCTAGGCCAAAGCTGTAAAGAACTGTGGCTTCGGTCAAACTACTGAACTAGGCCAGCTGCTCACCAAGCTCCTATGGCTCCTTCCAAGGGTAAGATGGGAAGGGCCAGTGCATTTGGAATACAGAACATGGACATATCTAGGGAAAACTTGCAGGCCCTAATTAGAAAAGGACTGACTGTTACCTGATGTGACAAACCATCCAGGTGTGCCCGAACTGAGGGATTTCCTAAGAGGTAGGACTTTCAGTGCAAAAATTGACAGCCCCAGGCAAACTGGGATGATGGGTTACACACACCATGACAGGATTCACTGATCATGTTTGAAAGATAGGCATGTGACATGGTAGAAGCAACAGAGCAGGCAGATGCTGAGAAGCCTCAATTTGAGTTTCATTGGGTGGGAATTTTATTTTTACATGGTTTTCTTGACTATATTGTTTTATGTTTTTACCAAGATATAACTGACACAGCATAAAATTCACCATTTAAAGCACACAATTGAGTGTTTTTTACTAACTCACAGGTTATGCCCATCATCTCTAACTCAGCACTTTTCAGCACCTCCCCCTAGAAAACCTATATCCACTAGGAATCATCTCCCATTCTCCTATCCCTTAGCAGTTAAAAAAAAAAAAAAAGTGATTTGGCCCTAGATGGTTTGGCTCAGTGAATAGAGTGTTGGCCTATGGACCAAAGGGTCCCAGGTTCGATTCCGGTCAAGGGCATGTACCTCGGTTGCAGGCTCCTCCATGGGCCTCCAATCAATGTGTTTCTCTCACATTGATATTTCTGTCTTTCTCTCTCTCTCCTACACTCTCTAAAAAATTAATGGAAAAATATCCTCAGATGAGGATAAAAAAAGTGATTTACATTTTCTGCATTTAAAAAGAAACGGTAATTAATAAGACACATACAGAATCCATACTATTATACTAGTATACTGGGGCTTAAAAAAACTTTTGATGTTTCTGATGTAGTCACAGGGTAGAAAAAGAAAAAAAAATATCAACCCACATCCTTTAAGGGGCAATCTCTTTACTATCAGTTTCCCTAAATCGTCTGCTGGCTGGGAAGTAACCTGGTGGGAACACTGAGGTTAAGAGAAGCTTGGGGAAAGGACAGTTAGGCTTATGTAATCAGTTGTTAGAACTTTTCTTCAGAAGATCTCAGTATTTTCCAGGAGTTCACCATCATTCTCTATCACATTCCATTCCCTTAGAAACACCTTGAAAGTAGAAATTAGAGTGATTAAGTTGGTTCATAGCCTTATTTTATGTGGTCTCTTTTTAATTAATTAAAGAGTATGCATTTTATTCATCTTTTTTGTCAGAAGTGATTGCTCATTATTTAAAAAAATAAATGAGAATATTTTACTCTAGAGTAAAGCTACCGGGAAACTTTTTAATTAGTCATGTTTCCCTCCATATCAATGTCTGCTGTCTATTTGTTTTTGGCTTGGAAAAGCAGAAGTTTCAATTTGAATCTGCCATAACCTGAGTTTTGCTAAATATTAGCAAACCCTCCCCACTGGCTATGTTTGCTTGCTATTCCACAATGATAGATGGAGAAACTTTGTGGACTTCTGGACTCTGGCAGTCATACAGAAACATAAAAAGGAGAAAATTATCAGAAAACATGGTACCATTTAGCTGTTTATCTTCAACCACTGGCTTCAAAAGCAAGACACTGTTGTCCAGACCATAAATTTAGAGTTTGTTGCCTTGAGCACAAGATAGTACCATCAACTACCTATTGACAGGAATTTCCATTGTTAATTACAGCTGGTAAGAATACATTTTCACAGAGCCCTTCTTATGTTCTCACTAGACCCTGCTTGTGACTCATAGCACATATGTGAAAGACATCTGACCTGCGTTGGTTGGAAGAGCTAAGGCATCTGGACTATATGTGGGTTGAGTGTGTGATCTCATCCATATTAAAACCAGGTTCTAAAGAAATGAGCTAACCAGGCACAGACTAAACTGGCAAGAAACAGAATATGAGCCTTGGTCTAGAATGGGAGTTTCTACCCTGGGAGTCACAAGCCCCTCAATGACTTAGGGATCTACTGACAAAGCTTCAGGAGATCTGTGAACAACTTAAATAATACACAAAACATGGTACTTTTTTTCTTTTTCTTTTTTTTAAAGAAAGGAGATACAGCTTCTTATCAGATTTCAAAGTGGCCTGTTATCCAAACTATAAGTTTAAAAACCATTGCTTTTAAAAAATATATTTAACACAGTTGATTCTATATTCTAATAAGCAATTTACCTCCATTATTAAGGCTTTATTTTGCTTCCTTGCAATTATGTCCAAAGTCAGATTCAATAATAATAAGTAAATTTCTGTGCTTATGGATTTACATATGAGTATACATTTCCATTTTTATTGTATACACACTGTATCAGTCAGAATTTGGTCACAGAAGCAGAAAAACTGTGAGTGATTTACAATAAGAAATTTAATATAGGGACTCATGTGCAATTGTGAAAACTCGATGGGGAAGTCTACGTAAAGGTATTGCCTCCGTGTCTGATATTGAGTCTGAAGATGCCAGGCTGACAGATGAAGAACATCTGGTAGAAGTGTAACAGCTATCAGCAACTATAACCCACATCTATCCCAAGCTGCCTTTACCCTTGATAATGCAGGTGACCTGCAGGGGAAGCTGGTATCCTTCACCACAAAGCTATACACAAATTACATTGACGTTAAAGAAGGAATTCCATCAGGAGTCCCAGCCCTTTGGAGAACCTGCAGAAGATGATGCTGGAACTGGGGTTCATCATTTATAATTATATCCTGGGGTTTATAATTTTAAAATCATGATGCAAAACTGTAAGTAAGAAACCTCTAGAGAAGAGCAAATAGAGCAAAAAGCAAGAGTGGGAAGAATGAGAACATCCTAGCATCATTCCCTTGAAAACAGAAAGAGTTCTGTTCAGTGGACCAAATATGATGACATTTCATGTTTCATGTCCTACAGGACAACGCCATTCTGAGGTATCTGAGTCCTTCACAGAGTGGAATTACCAGTCTTGAAAGGATTTTGTGTCCTATGACATTGTTGGTCCTCTAAAGCTCTTGGTTATACTGATAACATTGTAATGGGAAACATAGATAATGAAATATTAGATCACACTTCAATGCTATTTTATCATTTGAGTAACACTGTGTCAGACAGACCTTATTCATATACATATTAACTGATCCAATGTTAATTGAATGCCTACAATGTGTCACAATATGTTATCCCAGATTTTATTTTAAAAAATTGACATGGTGCCTGTGGAAGTTAGAATAATCGCCTCCTTCCCCCTCCCACCCATCCAGCCTTCTCCCCTTTCAAAGATGTCTACATCCTTCATTCCCTCGATGATTTACATGTTACCTGAACCGGCAAATGGACTTTGCAGACATGATTAAGTTAGTGATTTTTAAATGGGGAGATTTTCCTGGATTATGTAGGTGGGTCCAATGTAATAAAAAGAACAGGGAGGCAAGAGGTCAGAGAAAGATATGACAACAGAAGCAGCATAAGAAACTTGAAGATGCGACTGGCTTTGAAGACTGAGGAAGAGACGATTCCAGCAGCCTATAGAAGCTAGAAAATGCAAGGGAGTGGATTCTTCCTTAAATCCTACAAACGAAACACAGCAGAGCCAATACCTAGATTTTAACCCAAACAGCCTTTTCTAAATGCTCACCTCCAGACCTCTAAGATAATAATTTGTTTTTGTTTGTTTGTTTTGTTGTTTTAACCAATAAATATGTGGTTGTTACAGCTGCAACAGGAAATTAATACTGTTCCTCATTTGAGAAATTTCTGATGTATTAATGGAGATTAGAAAGTAAAAATTCAGAATACCCAGCATTCTTTTCATTGATAGTTATTCACCAGATAGCATAAAACTATTCAACTCGGAGTGGGCATTCTTAGAAAGTTCCTCTCAGAAGACATGGAGGCTAAGACTTAAACAGAATTAACTAGTTGAAAGAAAACAGGGAAGGGAGGGAGAGAGTGAAGGAGGAAGGGAAGAAGGGAGAGAAGGAGGGAGTCAGTCAGGAGTAAGGCATTCAAGTCAGCAGCAGAACAAAATATGACACTTCTAAAATAGCAAAAATCTCCAGAGTAGTGGGCCCTTCACCATTCTAACTTTCATCATAACTCTCCCCCACTCTCCGAAGAATGCTGTTATTTTTTGTCTGGATGGTAGCAGTGCTGATAACTCTCCCCATTCTGGAAGAGGACCTGCTAAAAGGCAGTGAGAAACAGGCAAGCACCATCTAATTATTAAGGAAGAGGCATCTCTGCTTTGAAATGACACTGCTTCCTGTTATACTTGAAAGTATGCTCCAATGCTTTAAAGTGCTCAAATTGGCCAAAATGCTGTATGTAAAATAAATGAAACATCTTGTCAGGAAGGAAGGAAGGAAGGAAGGGAGGAAGGAAGGAAGGAAGGAAGGAAGGAAGGGAGGGAGGGAGGGAGGGAGGGAGGGAGGGAGGGAGGGAGGGAGGGAGGGAGGGAGGGAGGGAGGGAGGGGAAAAGAAGGAAGGAAGGAAAAATATAATGCAGTTGATGAAGATCTAGAGCCACGGACTCCAGGTTGTAATGCATAAGATTTATATTTGTTAGTAGTGTACAATATTCAGATTGTTGAGCATATTGCTTTGTGTCATTTTATGTTCAACTCTTGACTTTATGGGTCAAGTCCTATTTTCTTTTTTAGGAAAGTTGTTCTTTGAATTTTCCCATCTATGATCAAGGCTTTTCAATCACAATTAAGTTTGATGTTGTTATATCTCCATCCTCATTATATGGACAATCTTTAGACAAATTTAGATTGCCTGTACTCTGAACAAAGATAATATTATTTGGTTATAAACAAAATCTCCGTTAAGGCTTGATGATTCATACCACAACAACGCTGACACTAAATATAATAAATAGAATTGTACATAACTTTAAGAATTATTCATGTTATAATTAATTATGTTCTGTTCAGTTCATAATCTTATTCCATAACTATGAAAATAATATTCAAGGCTTAATTTTTTTGTAATAATTTTTAAATAATTATTGGAATTTGAGGAAAAGAGTGGTTTCTGATATGTTATGAGAAAAAGGAAACCTGAAGGTCAACCTTAGTAGTATCATTGCAATATACCAAGGAAAAGAAAAGCCCATGGACCTAAGTCCCTGAAATGTGATTTTAACCTGAAATAAGATGGCTAATTAGTGTAAGTAATAAGACATGTCACTTCTACTAGAAAAGAGACACATTCCTTTCAGTGGGTGAGGTATTTCTTGTGTTCTGTGTTCTATTTATATTCAGATACTAAATAAAGACACCATTTTTTTTTATCACAGGTGTGTGTGAATTTGCATAAACTCTGGGATGAAATAGGAAAATCATTTTAATAAAGTGAAAAGTAGGCTATTCTAGAATTAAGTTTGAGTATATAATTAGCATGTTTACCATATTTTTGATGACATGAAGCAAACAACTATCTTTAGACATACATCTGTTTCAAACAATAAAAAAAAGTGCTATTTCTAAAAATATTCTATGAGTACACTGAATTCTGAAGAACATGACTGTTTCTTAGATTTCTCAATGCAACCCACTATCTCAGGGGTTACGCTATGCCATTATGATTAAAAAACTTTTTTTTTTTTTTTTTAGAGAAAGTCTGGAGCATAACTTAGTCACAATCGCAACTGTACATGAAGTCCGTTCCTCATAGAGGCGCGCTTTTCCAGGCAGGAGAAGAGAGGCTGGTGGCCTCGAGCTTTTTCTAGGACTTGCTCACATAGTCCCTAACCGCCTTGGGACAAGAGCCTGTCCTAGGAGAACAGGAGCCTGACCCTATTGTTGGGCATGGGACCTTGTCACTTGGAATGTAGGCTCAAGACCCACCCCAGAGGTGGCAGTGGGCCTCGGCTCAAGATCAAGTTGAACTAAAATATTACTTGGATTTTTCACAAAGAGCATCAGCTGGAAGCAGAGAAGAGTCGCAGAACAGAACCCTTGCCCTTCTCCTGCACTTAGAAATCTCCAGAAAACACTGAAAATGCATTGTCTACTAGGAATTATACGAGATCACCAATCTGAACAAACCAGGGGTCGTTGAAGCAAGGATTCCAGATTTCCCACTGACAGCTGTAAAGTGCTTTGTCACTCTTTTGGTGCTCCAGAGACTAGAAAAATGGAGACGCACAAAAAGAAACTCAACAGGTAGGAGGTTTGAAAAGTGACTCTAATGCGAGCTTTGGGAATCCATATGTTCCATCTTAAGCAACTGCTTTCTCCCCTGGACCTAATGTTACTCCCTCCCTCCCTCCCCCCCAGGCACCCCTTCTGCCTCTGAGCTATTTTTTTCCTAAAGGGGAGACTCAACAGTCTGGACTGTTTTTAAAGCTGAAACAAGCTCCAATTGGAGGCATAAGGTGCAATGGCTTTGCACACATGTGCTGGCACACTTGGCCACCTCCAAAGACCTGTACTTACAGCGAAGATGCTCTTATATTTTGCAATGTTTCTTGGAGTCCCCTTCGGAAAGGCTGCAGGTGGGCCAAATGGTCCTGATACTTTTTAGCCACTCATTTGTTTTGTGATCTCGTGCTCAAAATAAAGCCTTTAGGTAAAAAGTGGCCCACATTCTCACCCCTTACATGGCTGAAAAAAAATACCCAACAACTTTTAAATGCAATATATCTTTGCTTTTCTCAAGATTGACCTACTCCCACTGAAGCGGGGCGGGGGGGGGGGGGGCGTGCATTTTATCTTCATACTTTCCCAAGCATGATAAAAATAGGATCAGTTCTATTATTACTTCATCTACAAGGGAAAAATTTTATTATGTTTCCAATTGCTTTATTTTCATCATTAAGATAGTTCCTAAGCTTGTTTTGTGTGTGTGTGTGTGTGTTTTTTTTTTTTTATTGTCTGCTTCCTTATGGTAGCTATGAGACCAGAGGAATAAGATTATTTCAAATTCTAAGTTCACATCTGCGACCAGAGTCACTTTGGGGTTAACTGCCATCCCATTGAGCTGGCAAAGCTTTTACTAATTATTTTATATACACTTCGGCTTGTTTGCATTCTCAAGGGTCTTTGGGGAGGCACGCACCTTTGTGATTTTCTGTGTCTCTCCAACTAATTGGAGAGTGTGTCAATTGTATTTAAAATTAATGGAAATCTAATCTCAGTTAACAAATGAAATGTAACCCATCAGTAGAACAAGGAACTTATTGTGAACCTAGTTTTGAAAAGTTCTCCAAAATTCTTTATAAGGTACCAAGCTTTCCTAATTTGTATATTTTTAAGAGCCAGAGAAGCCATATAGCAGCCTTTAGACCAGCGGTTCTCAACCTGTGGGTCACGACCCTTTGGCGGTCGAACAACCCTTTGACAGGGGTCGCCTAAGACCATCCTGCATATCAGATATTTACATTACGATTCATAACAGTAGCAACATTACCATTATGAAGTAGCAACGAAAATAATTTTATGGTTGGGTCACAACATGAGGAACTGTATTTAAAGGGCCAGAAGGTTGAGAACCACTGCTTTAGACAAAAATTTCATCTCTACATAAAAGTAAAAATGATCACCCATACTTCTATTCATTGGGTCATTTTTTTTCGTATTTGCTATATTCTCTTTTCAAATCACTTTCTGTTTCATTTTCCAAATATTTTGATGAATTACAACTCTTCAAGTTAAGAAAAGCAACTATTTCATTCTTAGGTCACACCCTCTACTATATCTGCAGCATAGAGGAGGTTAGGAGTGTGGAACAGATCCCTTACATGACCTTATGAAAAATATTAATTTAACTTTTATAAATGTGATAGCAATATAAAGGCCACACAAAAAGAGAACCATTTATTATTAAATGTCAATTAAATTCAAATTATAGCTCCAAATAAAGTGTAAGGGGAAAAGAATAACACTACAAGGCATAGCTCTGTACCCACAACGTTACTTTAAATATAGGTACTGCCTTCACCTTTGAAGAGCTTTATACACACCTCCCTACCAATTTGCTTCTACTGGCTTAGATGTAACCGCTATCAGAAATTAATCTTTATCATTCCCTTGCTTTAAAAAATAGCTTTGCCAAAAGAAAGAAAAGAGAGAGAAACAGAGAGACAGGGAGATAGAGAGAGACGGAGAATTCATGGACATGGACAACAGTGTGGTGACTGGGTGATTGTGGTGGGATGGAGTGTGGGTAGAGGTGGAAGAGGATATACGGGGGATAAATGGTGATGGGAAAAGAATAAAATAAAGAAAAATATAAGAATAAATTAAAAATAAAATAAAAATAGCTTTGCCACATTTTTTTAGAATCCCTAAACATAAGGCATTATTTTATTTTTTTGTTTTTGTGTATGATGTAAACAGAATTTTTATTGTATTTTCTTCAACTAATTCTTTAGGTATTTTATTGCTAAGAGTTACCATGTTGTTAAAACAAATGAACAAAACTGATATAGCTTATTTTTTACCACAATATAGTATTCTATGATGCAAAAAAACCCCACAATTTTTATGCATTCTATAACTGATGAGATTTTTTAATTATTCCCAACTCTTGCTATTATAAACCGTATTGTTATGAACAATCTAACACAAATTCTTGATGTACATATGCCAGGATTCTTAAACTATTTCATGTTATGAAGTCCTTTGTCAGTTTACATCTTCTTCATAACAATGTTATGAAGAATTAAGTGCTTTATACATTTTAAATAGGTAAAACAAGCTTAAAATAAAACCAGTTACTTGAAAATACATTAAAATATTTTTCTTAAATGTGTTATAGCAATAAATGTTCTTTATTATCACATTAAATAATAATATCTAGCAATGGTATAATTACTGCCTCAATTTCAAAGAAATACTTAGCATAAATTATATTTGAGAATATTGCAATAGCTGTGACAAGTTATATATCTATAACTTCTGTGATGATAAATTCAAGGTGTTGCTAATACTACCACAGATTGTTAATCTTCATTCATAATTGAAAAAAGTACTAAATTTCAGTTGAAGATTAATATAAATAAAGATGTAATATTTTTTCCACCTAAGAACCCAGATCCTCTTAAATATCTCTAGGTACCTTTTGAGGGTCTACAGATCTCAGTAAAAAATATCTAACTATGAAAATAATTTTATTAAACAACTCTAAATTATTATCCAAAATTATTTTCATAATTACTTTATAATGAGTTTTCATTGTTTCATGTCTTACCAACACTTGGTTTTGTCAGACTTATAATTTTTGTCCATCTTGTTGAAGTACATGCCATTTTGTGATGTCTTTCACTTGCATTTCTGTGATTTTTATATTGGAAATCTTATTACATGTCTATTAGCTATTTATGTTACTCCAGTGAAATATCTGTCCATATTTCTTGTTGAGTTGTAAAAGTTACTCATATTCCCTAGAAAAAATGTTTATTATTTACATCTCTTGAAAAAGTTTGTCTTCATTTGTGTGGTGCCTTATGATAAATAGAAATTGCTCTTTCTAATCAAAAATATAACTTTTTTATTTTTCTTATCTTTAGTCATAAGATATCATCCAAACTTCAAAGACCTAAATATAAGCTTTTGTGTTGTCTCCTACAAGTTTCTCCTTTCATATTTAAGACTTTAATAATCAGCAGTCTCCAGACTGCTTATGTGGCTTGCAAGAGCCGATTACTACACTCTCAGAAATTTGGTAGCTGTTTGACATCACATTGGTAGCTTGAAACAAACCACGATGGGAATACTTTTCACACAGAAATTGTAAACACTAAAATCAAAAGTTTCTTTGGCTGTTTGTTCAGGGGATTTTCTTGGGGCACATTGGGTTTTTCAACACTTGTCATCACACCTCTGTCCTTACTTCACCTGAAATTGACTTTTTTATATGGTCATCATTTGTTGAAAAATTCATTCTTTCCCTATTTATCTGGAATGCAAACTTTGTCATAAATCACTATTGCATACACGCATGGGTCTATTATTGAGCTCTCTAACTCTTCCACACATCAATTGATTATATATCTCACTACTATGCTGATTTAGTAACTATAACTTTACAATAATTCTGGATATTTGATATGGCAAGTAATCCCAAATTGTTCTTCTTTCTTAATAGTGGTTTGTCAGTTTTTACCTTCGATCCTCCACATAAAATTGAAAATCATCTCTCAGTTTTCATAGAACACTCTTTTAGAATTTCTTTTGAAATTATATTAATTCTATAGATAGACCAAGCTGGGAATAACTGATTAATTACCTATTAAGTTTTCCTAATTAGCATAATACCATTGATGTAGGCCTTGTAAAAAAAATAGCTTAAAATAAAGTCTTGTAATTTTCTCATAAAGAACTTTTATGTATTTTAATATTCATAAGTGGCATTTTACTTTTAATGTTATTGATATGTTTATTAAGTAATACTAATAATTTTTCTAGTGAATAGAAATTAATTTTTAGATTTTGATTTTGTATCCAAACTTGCCATTTCCTCTAATTAAATCTAATGCATTATCTGGGTTCCCCTTGAGGTTTTCTACTTAATTATCATTACCTGAAATAATGAAGTTAGAAATGTTCTTTTCCAATTCTTAGACTTTAATTTCTTTTTCTTCTCTTACTCTTTAGGGAAGAATCGTATTGAAAAAAATGCTAGCTGGCACCCTATATCTTATACAAACATTAAAGAGTATGATGTTTTCTGTAGGTTTATAGTAAATATATTTTATTTTAACAGATTACTAATGGTACCTCTTCTTACTGATGTGTTAAGGAATGCAGACTCTATTTTATCATAATATATTGAAATTATCATATGATTTATTCTCATTTAGTTATTTTAAATTTAGAAAATGGCATGAGATGATTTTCTAATGTTAAATAAACTTTCCATTGCTAAGATCAATTGATCTTAGTTATGGTGTTTAGTAAATCCTCACTTAACATCGTTGACAGGTTCTTGGACCTGCAACCAAATGGCATATAACAAAAGCAATTTCAGCTAACTTATATAAACGAGTCAAGTTCCTACTACATCTCATCAACGTTGTGATGAAATGACATTGAACTATTCAAGGAACAGATGTATTATCTTTTCTAAATGTGGTTGGGTTTAATTTGCTAACATTGATTTAGAATTTTTCATTTATATTAAATGTGTTTGACTTGTACTTTTTATTCTTCTGTACTTGATAGATTATTTTGTGTTTAAGTTTTGCGAGCATTACAAAATTTGTTAGTGTGATCTCTCTCTATTCTTTGCTATATTTTTGTGTATGATTGAAGTTATTTGTTCCTTGAATGACTGGAGAATTTGCATATAAAACTGTCTATATGCATAATTATAACTGTAGAGTGGTTTTTAACTGCTGATATAATTCTATCCTTGATTTGGGTATTATTTGTATTTTTTTTTTTTTTTTTTTTGCCAAAACCGGTTTGGCTCAGTGGATAGAGCATCGGCTTGCGGACTGAAAGGTCCCGGGTTCGATTCCGGTCAAGGGCATGTACCTGGGTTGTGGGCACTTCCCCAGTGGGGGATGTGCATGAGGCAGCTGATCGATGTTTCTCTCTCATTGATGTTTCTAACTCTCTATCTTTCTCTCTTCCTCGCTGTAAAAAATCAATAAAATATATTTTTTAAAAAAAATAAGGTAGATAGATTAAACAGTTATAGATAAATCTCCATCCTACACTATCTAGTAGATTTAGGTCTAATCATGTGATCTCTTAAGAGTGGAAGAGAAACAGAAGAGGGGTCAGAGAGGGTCAAAATGAAAAGACTAATTGACATTTTAGTTTAGCTCAGTAAGGACATACCAGACTACTGACCTACAGAATCTATAATAATAAAAGCATAATACGCTAATTATACTGGACATCCTTCCAGACGAAGCCAGGGCTGCCAGGGAAGCCCGGGTTCTATGTGCCTGCCAGGGGCCTGAGGGAAGTCTGGGTCCAGGTACCAGAGGGAAGCCAGTGCCAGCAGCCAGGGGAAGGCAGGCCTACTCTTGCACGAATTTCATGCATCAGGCCTCTAGTTGTAAAATAATAAATGTGTGTTGGAGTAAACTGCTAAGTTCATGGCAATTCATAATGGTAGCACTACTATACTAATACAGCCTATAAAATCCTTTCTAAGTATCACTTGGGCTATATCACATATATTTTTTAAATATTTTGTCTATTTATTACTCTACAGAATTTTAAGATTTTGTTTCTGGTTTCTTATTTATGCATATATTATTTGGAAATTTTTCCTAATTTCCAAATATATCAGTTTTATTCTAGTCACATTTTTTTATTGAATTCTTACATTGTTATCAGAGATTTTTATTGTAAATGATGAAATTTTTCATGGCTTAGTATATTTAAAAATATCATTTTAAAATATCTCCTGTGTGTTTGAAAATAATATGTACTCTTAACTTGTTGAGTACAGTATTCTAAAGCACCCCTCTCCCCCATTAGATAAAATTTATTACCTGGGTTTTATATCTTCTATATCCAATTTTTTGGCAGCTTGATCTATAAAAAAAAAAAAAGTTTATTAAGATCCCACTACATGGTAGATATGTTTATTTCTCTCTATGGTTGTACTATAATTTTTTTAAATTGATATATTTGAGGTTATCATAGTCCTTGGATTCAAATTTAAATTATTATACTTTCTTTGTAAATGGAAGTTAGGGAGTGACATTATCTACAAAATGACTTTTGGCTTACAGTCTATCTAGTTTAAAATTAAATACTTCAAAACACTCTTGTATATGTTCCATCTGGTAGACATTTTCTATTATTTTTCATTCAAACTTTCTTCATCCTAATGATTTTTAGGTGTGCTTCTTATAAAACTGAATATCTAGAATTTGTGTTTTTATTCAATTTGACACTCTTTGTCTTTTAACTACTCTACTACATTTAGTCCATTTATATGTACTTTAATTTCTTATTTTATTTTCTCAATGTTCTCCCTAGCTTTGTGAAGTAGGATTTCCTACTAGACTTCCCACATCCCTTAATTCATACAAATTGGACTTCAAGTTCACTCGATTTCGCAAGTGCTCTTCATATGAAAGCAGATCAGATCACCCCCCTTTGTTCCCTTTTTCATTCATTTTTCAACCTCTGATTCTTTGCACATGCTCGCCTGCTCTTGATCCATTTAAAAATGTGTTAACCCAACTATTTGTGTTTTTTATTGGGAGGATCAGTCTAGATGTCTGTCCTGCCTTATTGCCAAGCAAGAGACACCACCATCATTTTGTTAGCAATGTGAACTTACAGATTGTCAATGTAGAAAATAAAATCCTGTCATCGTTATACACAAGGAGTCTTTATACCTGCCACTCAAATAATCAGACATGACACCTCAACAAGCTGAATGTAATAAGATGACTTGTTTCTGTCAAACCATTTTCCTGTGATTTCTCTAATTCCTTTTTAATCTAGCCTTAGTATTTATTGTCTGAATTAAATGAAGTAAGAAATTGTTTTGATCCTTAAATGTTACTTTTGCCTAAAAATGTATGCAATCATACATATAAGTGAAGTTTCATTCAATAGAAAACAAAGAATGGTTTGAGGTCAGTGGCCTTAGAGCGTGGTATTTCAAAAATGATAAAGTAAGCATGCTAAATAGTATAGGATATTAATTATGTAGTGCTTTTGAGCAGAGAAAAACCATCACTGAACAAGAGCTTATTTCTCAAACACAAACATTTTCCAATACTGTAAAAGCATTTATTTGTTTTGTCTCTGATAGTTCGTCAAATCATTTTCACATTTGTCATTCAACATTAATGTGAATGTGAAGTGCTTCTCCTCTCTAGTGATTAGTTTGGTAGCTTGTAAGACGACAGGAAGAAACAGGGTGACTAATTATTTCAAATAGTATTGTCCCAGGTACCGATGAAGTCTGGTGATGTCATCACCATATGCTGTACTATTTTACAAGTTCTAAAATAAGCTATTTAGGTTAATGTTGACAGTATTGTTCTAAATTAAGCACAAGCTGCCCTCAAACATTCTCTAGCAATGAGATTTCTGGAGCAATATTCTTGCTACGAGAAGCACTGTCCTTGCATAAGGTTAGTAAAGACATTCTGATAGTATAGATCAGGCAGGAGCTTTTTTTTTTACACTATTCCCAGTAGTCTCATTTTGCTTTGTGTAAAATGCATTATGGAAAGACATTCTTTAAGCTGAACACTTGGCAATATATGAGGTATTTAAAAGTTACCTTCAGTCTTTGAATCGCATAAATATAAGAAGACTTATGACTTGCTATTATATCTGTTCATCGCTGTATTTCTTGTTACATAGTATATTGATTTTTCTACTCTCAAATAAGATTAAGAAAGTCTTGAGAATATTTCATTTTCAAATATAACTGTTGAGAGTGTATACCCTATAAATGTAGAAGTGCCCTAGTTTAAGCCTTTACTTGTTTGCACCCGTTTCATTGAGCTCATCAGGTCATTTGCCTTTATCAGTACCACTATATCTACATGTTTATTAATAGCAACGTGGGGAAATGTGTACATTCATTGAGGTTTTGCTTTTCTTTTTTTTTTTTTCTTTCTTTCTTTTTTTTTTTTTTTATCTTGAAAAGGTTTATAAACTAACTTCCCAGAAGGGCGGGGGGGGGGGGGAACGACAAAAAAAAGGAAAGGACTCAAAAGACTGGCCATATACTTACTCTGTTACACACACACACACACACACACACGCACGCACGCGCGCACAAACATACACATACCAAAAGCAACAACAAGAAAACCAACCACCCTGACACTAAGATGAGTAACTTCCAGAGTGCAGTCTTCCCTGCGTCCTACAACAGGTCGGGAAGATGGCTATAAACAGAGTCTAGGAGGGTCTGGCTGGCTTCCTGGCTCTTGACGCCAATAATCTCAAATAGCCGGTCCAGCTTGTCCTCAGCCTGAGGAATCTCTTCAATCACACGCAGCTCCTCAGGATTCAGAATGTGGAGCATGTCATCAAAAATAGGCTGCAAGTCACAGGGGTCCAGGCGTACCTGCCGCAAAACCGTGTCCTTCTTTTCTTTGGTAATAAAGGAGCCACTGGATGTGGAGTCCCAGCGAAGAAGGGGCTCGGACTCGTCCACAAAGAAGCCCTTGCTCTTCTCCAGCGAGGAGGGCTCCACGGTCAGGAGGGTGGAATTCTCAAGTTTCGGGTTGGGGCTGGGGATGGGGCTCGGGCTAAGTGGGCTGGGGCTCATCGGGAGAGCCAGTTTGTCGGCATCCAGCTCAGAATTTGACTTCAGCACTGAGCCTCCTCTGAGTGTCCGTGTGGGTTTCTCTTTCCTCCTAGTTGTAGGACTTCCACTCAGCCAGCGTTCCTGTGGTTCTGGGTGATGTCCCTTCCGTTTTTTGGTTTCACTTTTGAAGTAGTTGTTCAAAGCAGCAAACTCCAGCGTTAACCTATGCCGCCATCTTGGTTCTCCGAGGTTTTGCTTTTCAAAAGTTATCTCATGTTATACTCCCAAGAGTCCCTTGAGCAGGTTATTATCATTGTCCTTTTCCCCCAGCAAAATCTTCATTTAACACTGAAAAAATTGTAAACCATATCTGACAACCGATGTATATTTACCTCGACACTGATTATTGAGATTTCTTACCTCAGCAATAAGCATCCCTAAAAAAATGGATTGCATGCATATTACTCTCCATTCTCTAGGTTCCCGCCAAAGGCCCAATTATACCAAGGAAATGCAGAATTGAAAACATATTTGGAAAAATATGTTGCCAAATCAGTGCTAATAAGATAAAAATCTCTCCTTTAGATGGTTCCCAAACTGTATTAAATTGGTTTTATCATATCTAGACAACGATGTGGATTTCTATTATCTTTTAAAGGATTGGAACAGGCCTAAAGACTCTTTCATTGATGTCTATTTCATTGTCTTTTTAAAGTTAAAAAAATGTATAGAACCCTTATCAAATTAGGAAAGAAATAATTCTACTGACCCCAAGGATCTGTTATTTTTGACAGATTCCTCTCTAAAATTGATTTAGCATCTATAAAATGGGCATTTAAAAATTTTTTTCCTTGCAGAATTTTTGAGAGGAGTCAATGAGGATTCAATATGCAAATTACCTGAAACAAAATATTTACTCAAAGAGCATAGCTATCATCATTGTCCCCATTGTTGTCATTGTGTCCTCATCATCATCACCATCATCATTAAAATACACTGACCTAACAAATAACCATATCTTCCATTCTTTTCGGCTGAGCTTTTCTCCAATTAATTGATGAACTCCAAGGTAAAACTCTCCTTCAGAATTTTTTGAATTATCCAACATTTAGTAAAATATACAGTGGTATTTAATATTTTATAAAAAAAAAGGAAAGAAACCCCAAAATATATGATTTAATAAACTAGTGAGTATATTGTCTATGTCTTTCTCTCTAAAATATCATGTTAATCCATAATTAAACTTTTGCAGTTGTCAGGAAATTTTAATATATCTTACCTTTCTTGGAACTTTAAATTGACAGTTTTGGGAACAAATATCCTTGAAGTTCAATTAATCTGATATCATGACTAACTTCTGTGAAGTTAATATTTAAAGAGAAATTTATGGATGTTTTTCATTGCATTTATGACAGTGAAAATTTGTCATCTTAACTGGAATTGGTTTTCCTTTAGTTTTTCATCACAAATACAAGTACTCAAATACAAAATTATTGAAATGTAAATAGCTACTCTTATTATGGATTCCTCACTAATATCCTTAGTCTACTAACATTCTCCTGTCCTTTTCTGTCCTTTTCCACTAAATGTTTTACAATTCAACCTTGACAAGTTTTTAAACACTTCAAAATAATAAAAAGTTTCAGGACTGAGAACATAAGTGATGGAATGAGCCACAGACAAAACACCTCATCCACTAAAATGAAAGAAAGGTGGGCTAAGAAGCAAGAAGTGGATGCCCTAATCGGTTTGGCTCAGTGGATAGAGCGTTGGCCTGCAGACTGAAAGGTCCTAGGTTTGATTCCGGCTAAGGGCATGTACCTTGGTTGCGGGCATATCCCTGGTGGGGGGTGTGCAAGAGGCAGCTGATCGATGTTCCTCTCTCATCGATGTTTCTAACTCTCTATCCTTCTCTCTTCCTCTATGTAAAAAAATCAATAAAATATGTTTTTAAAAAAAGAAGTGGAGAGGGTACAATTAATGTTTTAGTGGGTGACAGTCATAAACTTGAACAAATTTTGACTTGAAGACCTATTTACTCTAGTAAGCCTGATCATCTCATCCTAAACCAAAGTTTTAAACAGTAAAGTTTTGAAATGACTATTGAGAAGATGACTAGCAGATTTATTAGAGATATCTCTAATTTCACTTTTATCTAAATTCTAACCACTGGTTACAATGAACTAAAACTCAGCTGTTTACTAAGTAAATATTTAATAAGAATATGGTACTAGTATAATAGTCATAATAACAAACTAGGTTTCCAATGGTGTTAAATCAAATGAGACTCTGGTTCATATCAAATGATGATTAAATAGTAGGTCAAAGGAAACTACATAATTGTTCTGTTTTTCTTCAGTTCTATCCAATAAGGCCCGAATTTCAATGTCATTATTTCATACAGTTTGTTTCATCAGAAGATATTCATAAATGGGACTGAGCAGTCATTTGATTTCTAACCAATTTTAAGCATAAATCATTGTTTGTTCCCAATGAGACCCTAAGGGACCCCAACAAGTCAGTTTTTAAGCTGAAGGATAAAGTAAATAATAAGAACGTTGTAGCCTAATTTTACCTGAAAGAAAATAATTTAAAATAATTGTAAAAATGTTGACGTCTATGAAACTACACAAAATTGCAAGCTATCATTGTTAAATTTACTTTTAAATTATTTTTCACAAATAGTTAACATAATAGATTCTAGACACGTTGTAGTGGCAGCAAACATAATTTTTGTCTGATTTAAATGTTTTTCACATTTCAATGTCCTTGGGTAACATGAGCCCTACATCAGAAATAGGGTTGTCTACTGTTTCTGAAAAGACCTGGTCAAACTGAAAGAAACGTTTTATGGAGTCCAGTAGGGAAAAGTAAACCACTTATCTAAGTTATGTCTGGTTGGTAGAAAACAGAATTCAAAATGTCAAAAGATACCCACCAGGTATGATATTTTTAGTTGAGTTAATGGCTGAAAACTGAGGATTTTGCACTTTATTTATATGAGCTATTCCTGAAAGAGTGCATATCTCATCAGGGTATGGGTAGTAATAATTATGGAAGATTTCAGGTTAGATTGCTTATCTGGGTTGTTATAACCTGGCAAAAAGCCATCCTTAGGATTCAGCAGTGCAGAGACATATATCATAGATCATTTATTTTAGAGAAGAGCACATGTCATATTTCAAGTAATGCAGCCTCAAAGTCTGATTTATTTTGTCACTGCTTCACGATCTTAAATCTTGGCTTTATTTTTGCTAATCAATCTTAAATTTAGTGAGATAAAAACTGATTATTCTCCTTTTCACATGAATGTGGTCCTATTGTTTCAGCTTTGGAAATTTAACTGCAATCTCAAGATGATAAGAAAGGATCTATGTACCTAGACTAAATATGGGAGAAAGCGGAATTTGGTCTAAAAACCTGTTGCTAGCATGCTCTTTAGGATCAACAGCTCATCTTGAGCACTTGTTTAAAACAGTGTTTCATGAACCTGGTTCCCAAGCCTACTCAATTACCACCTCTGGCGATGGAGACCAAAAGTGTGTGCTTTACACCTTCTGACACACAAAAACAATCAACCCTGTCGTATGAGAAATACATGTTTTGACTTCATATTATAGAAACCTTAGACCTGAAATAAAAAGCAAATCTTTTGTTTTTAGAGCTAGAAGGTATCTGCTGCCTTATTTGACAGATCAAAGACCTGAGATCCAGAAGGGATTAGTGATTTGACTCAAGACATATGTTGACTAACAAAGTAGGGGCCAGACTATCGACCCTTTGCTTTCTACTCCAAGACTTCTTACTCTTATTTGAAGTAATCTATCTTGAAATCAAAAGGGAACAGTGCCTTTTAGAAGCAAACACATTTATTGTTGGGTCTGTTTCATCTCCACAGCAGCTTCTTTTTTATTGTTAATTATTGGTGTTTTGATAAATGAAAGCGAAATATTCTGGGCCATTATGTTCCCATACTAACCATGAAAATTGTAAGTACTTATTCCTCAACATTTCTTAACCAAAGAATTACATATGCGCTCTTCTCTCTCTGGGTGTGATGCTTTTGATTCTGAGTTAATGGAGAACATATTGAATTGTCCCCCAAGTAGGATAGTTGGCAATAATATTCAACTAATCTCAGATTTCTGTTTCTGCCACGGAGAGTGTTTTAGATGTCAATAAGCACCACTGAATTTACAGTTAAAAGAAGTTAAAAGGTTTGCTTTGATCCTGGAAGCCGCCTGTCATTAAAATTCCTGCCAACTGGCAAAAACTTGAAAGGTTTGCTTCTCAGCATTGAGCACTAGGAAAGTTTAGTCAATTAGACTTGGCATGAGTTTTCTCCTCAGGATGAGTTTTCTTCTTTGAAAGACTCCCCAGAAGAATGAATAAGATGTCAAGGAAAGGAAAATTCTGATCTGAAGTGAAAATGGACAAAGGTATCATTATACATAAAAGGGGACATAAGGCCTGCCTTAGCTTTGCAACTCAGCACTCAAGACATCAAGCTTGACTTTTCCAAGAAGAGCAATATCTTTGGCACTTAATCAGACCTAACTGCTAAAACCATTTCCACCCACTTCCTTTCTCTTTACCCTTTCTCCTTGAATGTGGTATGGAAAGCAAATATGGGTCTTATTTCCATTAACTTTGATATTCATTGAGAAGAACACCAACCGTTCCATTATGGCTCCTTGTGGTTCTACCCTCAGAAAACAAATACCATTTCAGTCCCAGTGACATTTGTGAGTCTGTCCATCCTGAGCAGGATTGAGAATGCAGTAAGTACAGGAGTTTTCCCTCTTTTATTTACTTCTAATTGTGATAGAATATGTGTAACATAAGATTTAGCACCATCACCACTTTTAAATGTACAACTCAATAAAGTGTATTCACGGTGTTGTGCAACCAATCTCCAGGATTTCTTCATCTTGCAAAACTAAAACTCTATGCCCTTTATATAGTAAATCTTCATTAGCTCTTCCTCCCAGCCCTTGGCAAACACCATTTTACTTTCTGTTTCTATGAATTTGACTACTCTACAGACCTTAAATGATTGGAATCATACAGTTTTTGTCTTTTTGTGACTGGCTTATTTTACTTAATGTTATGTTCTTAAGGTTCATCCATCTTGTAGCATGTGTCAGAATTTTCTCCCTTTTTAAGACTAAATAATATCCTATTGTACTTATACAGCATTTTTTTTGTTCATTCATCAGTTGATGGACACTGGGTTGCTTCCACCTCTTGGCAAATGTGATGATGCTACCATGAACATGCATGCACAAATATCTCCTTGAGATTCTGTTTTCAATTCTTTTAGATATAGACCAAGGAGTAGACTTACTGAATTATATGGTAATTCTATGTTAAATTTCTGAGTCTATGTTTTGTCCCCTCATTCTCTTGATATTGTTTGTCTTTTGCAGAACAGAATTTTTTTATTTTAATGAGGTTCAGCTTATCCATTATTTTTTCATGAATTGTGCCTTAATGTTATATCTAAAAAGCCATCCCTATACCTCAGGTCATCTAGGTTTTCTCCTATATTATCTTCTAGGAATTCTATAGTTTTTGTATTTTACATTTAGGCCTGCAATTTCAGACTTTGCTTTGTATCATAAATTTCAAAAACAAAATCAAAGGATACTTTTTCCTCATCTCAGCCAAGGAATTAGCTGAGTTTCTCTGAAATTCTAAAGGTAAAAATATACACATATGCATTTGATTTTTCATATGACCTTTCTAAAAAATTCATATGTTCTTGCCGAAACCGGTTTGGCTCAGTGGATAGAGCATCGGCCTGAGGACTGAAGGGTCCCAGGTTCGATTCCGGTCAAGGGCATGTGCCTGGGTTGCGGGCACATCCCCAGTGGGAGGTGTGCAGGAGGCAGCTGATCGATGTTTGTCTCTCATCGATGTTTCTAACTCTCTATCTCTCTCCCTTCCTCTCTGTAAAAAAATCAATAAAATATATATATTTTTTAAAAATCATATGTTCTAATGTTTAGCTATTAGAAATATTTGTCATCTTTCCTCAGGTCTCTGATTTTTTTTTCTTATTCCTGTATCTCAGGGCTTTATAAATGTGATGCACTAACATAACTAAAAACTAGCTGCAGCTTTTCATATAAAGAGAGAAGAGAAATTTAGATGTTCTAGAAGTGTTGTCAATTCAGAGAAATCAGCTAGCCATAGAAGAATGATGTAAACATTTTTACATTGTAAAGTAGAAAAAAAGAGAAAACAAGGAGACCTCCTTAATGATGAAAATCAAAAATCCAAACTTCCCCAGTGAGGGATACAGTTAACATAAAATATTTATAAGCATTATTATAATGAACTTTGATTTGTTATTGAATGTTAGATTTGACTTTCCTTTTTGCTTTGTCATTGTATATTAGCATTGTTTTCTATGAATTATTTATGGGCAGGACCTATCTTTGTATCAACTGCATGATTAATTAAAGTATTAAAGTAGAAAGGCGTGATAGATCATGGCAAGTTAACATTTACCATGTGAGTAAAGGCTGTCACGACTCGGCAGTTGCAGGAACTCGAGATGTTTTGGGGACATTAAGAAGAGAGGAATCCATCCAAATCTATAGGTATTGCAGACAACATCTACTGGCACGTCTTTACCTTGGCTTTTCAGGCCGCCAGAGGCCTTTTAAGGTTAAGTCTGAAGATTCCTTATGAAAAAACTTCCAGATAAGCTGATTTAAAAGAGCCTGTGTGATTAATCACTATTCTTGCTGGCTTTATACAAATAACCAGACCAAGTTTATTGAAACTAGACCTATTTTGCTAGTAAATTAGCCCTAATTTGGCTATCTGTGATAAAAAAAAAAAAAAAATTGAGGGTGATTTTAGAGAGAAAAAAATTTTTGATACAAACTATAACATACCATTATAGATATTAGATTCTAATGTCTTCATTGTCTTTTGTGTTTGTTGTTTTTAAAATTCTACCAATAAACGGAACTTGGTCCTGAAAACACACACACACACAACATTATGTTTAAATATCAGGTTACCGGGGCTTAAAGAATAATATAGAAATTCATTTCCCCAAAGTATTTGATTTTTAAAATAATTTTTCCAGTTACAAGAAAACTGGGGAGAGACAAGAACAAGGCCAATACTTCACTTAAGATTTTTCTCCTGCCAGCCAAATCTAATTATTTTGTGCTAATGCAAAAGCATAAATGAAGAGTCTCTACCTATGCTACCACTGCCAAAAGTATCTGCTCCTCAATAGATATGAAAGGCAAGAACTATGAGAAGAACCAACTTTTAGCACTAGAATTGGGAAGAGGCAAACTAGGGCTTTGGAAAGATAAAGGCCTTCACAACCCGAGATCATACATATGAATTTCTTATATTTAATTTCATTCAAGGAATAAGAAGAAATCCTATATAATAAAGAGCTAATATGCAAATAGTCATCACACTCTCATGCCAGGAGACCTGAGGCCGGGCTGGGGGACCTGAGGCCATGCCCCCCACCCCAGCACCAGGCCAGGGGACCTGAGGCTGCACACTACCACCACCCCCGGCAGGGCTTGACAGGGGACCTGAGGCTGCGCCCCTCTCCCTGCAGGGCTTGATGGGGGTGGGGCTGGCCAGGTCTGGGTCTCATGCGATTTCGAGGTGCACGTAGGTACTCTGGGTCCCACAGCGTGCCCCAGGTTCTGACAGGAGGGAGATTTTCATATACATTTTACTAATTTTCTTTCATCTCTGATACTTCTATTATAGAGAAAGGGCAAATAGCAATATTAAAATATTTCCTCTAATTAATTCCCTTTTAATGTGCACGAATTTCATGCACTGGGCCACTAGTATATGATGAAACAAACTATTTGCTCATCCTAGAAATCAGAGTAAAGTAGAGAAAAAAACTAAGATTTTTGGCACTTTTCTAAAAAAAAACAACAAAAAACAAAAAAAACTTAATCTTCCACGGCTCCCAATTATTGTGGTTTGCATAACGTTAAGACAGTAGCACAAGAATGAGGTAGTACATTGAAAGTGGAGAAGAGGACAGAATAGTCTCCTAGAGAAATGTTCAGTCTCTGAATGACCTCCCAAAGCAAAAAACCAACAGAATCAATGCCAATCAGTGGGTGTCCCAAAGCAGTCCCCTGATTTTTAAGGAGATTATAAATCAGAGCTATTAAATAAGGTACAGTCCTATTAGTCATCTCATGGATAGGAGCAGGGACAATGAAAGCACTGTGGTTTCTTAAATGACCTGCGTTGACTGTGTTTATCTATTCTAGCCCCTGACCTTCACATAAAGGGTGGTTCTATTGGATTCCTCCTTCTCATTCAAACGCCATGTCAATGACAGGTAAAAATAGCTCTTGCTTGGCCAACCGTAAGGGCTGGGGAGAATTGGGAGACTCGTGGTGGGTAGGAGACAGGAGAAAGGGGAAGATAATGAGAGTCTTTACTGGGAAGGGGAAGCAAGTTAGAAATTTTTAAAGCCCGTTTTTAATGTCTTCCACCTTAGCTGACCCTTAACTGGATTAAAAAAAAAAGGACAATGTGTATAATGTGTATTCTTTTTCTTTCATATTTTATTTACTGTTTTATAAGTACTTTAATTACCAGATTGGGGTATGTAGAATCAGGGTACAGAAGATTAATTGTATCATTATCCAAGGCTCAGCTCTCTCCAGCTACAAAGATGAAACTTTAGCCCCCATCTGAGTTTCTCATTCAGCTTTAAGTAGATATTTCAGAACCAGCTGCCATCTTTCTGTATCTCACAGTACCACTGATGTGGATGTGGTACCAACTCCTCATCCCACCCCACGACTCAGGCTGCCTTAAGCCTCGATCAATGGCACCACTTGGCAGGTGCTTGGGTAAATAATAAAATTGAGTGGCTGGGAGAAGTCACTTGCCCATCCTTGCAGTCCAAGTCTGAAAATGACTACTTTCTTTTCCTCACTTGATTAAAAAACATAATGCCTCCCAGGGGCTCAAGCTTGTCAACCATAGCGTGGTTGATGCCTCTTTCTAGTTCTGGCATCCTGCCACACTCAGGAGAGTGCTCAAACATGCTCCGCCTGGTCTGTGATACTGAGTGTCCTAGACCCCAAGGCCACTCCTGGGAACACTGCCCTCTGCTGGAAACTGATAATCTCCCTTTATCTCCAGGCCCTTCAATGCTCTCTGAGTTCCACTGGCAATCTCAACTCCATTTTTCTGAAATTGTTGTCAATATTGTTGTTTGAAGTTAGGATGATCCTTTTGATATGTCCATAGCACTTCTTTCTATCTTCTTAAGAAGTTTGTGGAATAAGTGAGCTACTGTATTAATGCTCACTTATAGATTTGAAAACTGAAGCCTCAATAGACCAGGTGATTTAGGAAAAGCACATCAATGGTATACAAAATGAGACAGCAAAGTAATGAATCAGTAAACAAAGGAATGACTTGCCCAAAGTGGCAGAGATGTAAGTAAATCTCAAGTTTCCTAGCACTTAGCCCATTCACCTCCCTGTGATACACAGAATTAAAATCTCCTCTTACAGTACTTATCTGTTTCATATGACATCTCAAGGGAAAGTGCAAGTGAGAAAAAAAAAAGAATTTGTATAGCACTATTAAATTAATGAAATGGTTTCTCATTATATCCCCTATATCTTTTTATGACTATACTAGAGGCCCGATGCACAAAAATTTGTGCACTCGTGGGTGTCCCTCAGCCCGGCCTGTGCCCTCTTGCAGTCTGGGACACCTTGGGGATGTCCACCTGCTGGCTTAGGCCCGTTCCCTGGGGGATCAGGCCTAAACTGGAAGTCAGACATCCCTCTGGCAGCCTGGGAGCCCTCAGGGGATGTCCACTTGCCAGAGGGGAGCAGGCTGAAGCTGCAGTCGGACATCCTTAGTGCTGCTGAGGAGGCAGGAGAGGCTCCCACCCCCACCACTGTACTGGCAGCCACCAGCCTGGCTTGTGGCTGAGCAGAGCTCCCCCTATGGGAGTGCACTGACCACCAGAGGGCAGCTCCTGCATTAAGCGTCTGCCCCCTGGTGGTCAGTGTGTGTCATAGTGACCAGTCATTCCAGTCATTCTGCTGTTAGGGTCAATTTGCATATTACCTTTTATTATATAGGATAGAGGCCTGGTGCATGGGTTGGGGCTGGCTGGTTTGCCCTGAAGGTTGTCCCAGACCAGGGTGAGGGTCCTGCTGAGGTGCCTGGTCAGCCTGGGTAAGGGGCTGATGGCTGTTTTCAGGCTGGTTAAGCCCCCCAGTGGGGACCCTCACCCCATGGGGGTGTGGCCAGTCTGGGTGAGGGGCTGAGGGCTGTTTTCAGGCTGGTCACACTCCCTTCAGAGTGGGGGTCCCTACTGGGGTGCCTGGCCAGCCTGGGTGAGGGGCTAATGGCCGTTTCAGGCTGGCCACGCCCCCCCAGCGACCCAAGCTCCCAGCCTCTCCATTTTTTTTGGGGGGGGGGGATTTATTTATCTTCTATAATTGAAACTTTGTAACCTTGAGTTGAGCCCAGCCTCTCATTGAGTGGAGGCCACTGCCAGAAGCAGGTATCTGGAAGCAGGTATCTAGGATTTATTTATCTTCTATAATTGAAACTTTGTAGCCTTGAGTGGAGCCCAGGGCCAGCCAGGGCAGGTGGGAAGCTTGGCTTCCTCCATTGCCAGCAGCAACTCAAGCCTCTTGCTCGCTCCAGCTCCATGGCTGTCGCCATCTTTGTGATGGAGTGACAAAGTGATGGTTAATTTGCATATTACTCCTTTATTAGATAGAATAGCACCTACTGGGCAGGTATTAGCTCCATTTTTGGACAAGAGCTAAGGCCCATAGAAGGTAAGTAGCTTACCTAAGTGATCACAGCTAATTAGTAGTAGAGCTGAGATTTGAACACTGGTCTGATTCTTGATTCTCTGCTCTTTTAGTAAATGAAATCAAAGCTTAGGATTTTTCAACTTGCTCACCTCCATATTAGAACACTGGTTTTGTGGCTAGTCAATACTTGAAATGCTTCAAATGAATTGAATTCCTTAGAAAACCAAACACATACTTTCACCACAATAGTCCTATTGATCCATCCTGTGGTCCTCTGTGCTCCCATTCTACAGGCATAAGCCAGTGCAAGAGGTTATCATTAAAATGTAAAATCTAATAGCTAGCAAGACTCCAGGTCTCCCTGGGATATAGATTGTCACATTAGGGAAGTCTGCTAGGCTAGCAACGTGACACACATGACAAGCAGGAATAGTAGAGCACCCATTTCCCTTTGCTGACAGTACAAAAGTAAAATCTCTCATTTCCCCAAAAGTTCATCGACTTGATCTATGCTGCTGAAGCTACATATTTAGTATCTTTCTGGCTGGAGGAAAGATTCTGGCAGAGACCTGTGGGCCCATTAGTCTCGCATAGTGAGAATTTATTCCAAGACAGAGAATTTATTCCACCCCTAATCTCTCCACCTCTATTTCACCCCCACACACTGCCCAGAACTCACTCCCCAGCAAAGTCCGAGGACACTTTCAGCTGTGTATGATCACTAATCACACCGTCAACAATCTAAGAGGATAAATAAGCCTCCCATGAACCAAAGGAAAATTGGATTCGAATATAGTTACTGAATATGCTAAATCTTACAGAAATCCCAGGTTTTAGAAATAAATGCTACCATGAAAAGAAACTGTCACAACTCACATAAACATAGCTAACTGAGAATTGTCAGTTAGAAGTAATTGGTATCCCTAATTGTCAGCTAATGTGCCCACATACAATTGAGAAAATAGTTACACTGGGTGAAAGGTGGAGAGAGAGAGAGAGAGAGAGAGAGAGAGAGAGAGAGAGAGAGAGAGAGAGAGAGAGAGAGAGATCTCCTTTGTTTCTTTTTCCTGCCCCCCTGTGGCCCCAGTGAAAGTTTAAACTTAAAGACCCAATTCAACTATCATTTCCTGCATGAAGACCCTTTATTCCATGAGGAAGAATTATGTTTGCTATCATTCTCACCCAGTAGGGATAGAACTATATTATTTTCTTTGCTGCTTAGTGAAGTGTCATGTGTATAGTAGGACTCAATAATTATAATTGATTTAATTATACTTAATTAATTGAATCATCAATCTCCATGCTTCCATGTTTCCACAACACTTAGATCATATCATAGCTATCCTCTCTCCTATTTTGGCTTTGGGTTTATCCTTTCACCCATAACTGGATTGCCAGCTTTTTGAGAGGTGAGAAAATCAGAGTCTCCTCATCCTAGTTGCCCAACACCTATCACAGTACTTTAATAATAACCAATTCTATAGAAATAAATGACCTCTAGAGTAATTTGATTCTGACATTTTATTATATTAAGAAAATAAGTTTTTGTAAGAAGTATATAATCTAGTGGAGAAGCAAGAGGGATACCAATTAAACGATTGGAGGAGTTATGTAATGCAGGCCATTGAATTGTAATTCAGAACTCATTATTTTGTACTCTGCCATAGTTAAACAAAATCAGAAGGAAATAAGACTCAGAAAGGTAACTATTTTAAATAAAGTGGACACAGTATGTGTCCCTAGAAGGAAATTTGACCTGGAGACTATTTCTTTGTGTCCCATTCACCACATCTCTGGTCTTATTAAAAGTCCAAGTACACTTTTATTTTAAATTATCTCTAAAATCAATAGGAATTTTTACTACTGCAGAGGTCACCTGGAAAGCAGCCATCCAAATTAAAAAGTAAGAGTTGTAACTCCCTGCTAATAGCACCTAGTTGCATTGCCTCTGAAAAGGGAACCCTGGGATCAGCAAAATTTAAAGGAGTGGAAGGTTTCAAGCCATCAGCCAGTCATATGCCTCTCTGTATCCAACTTGCTGTGTTGGTATTTTCTTACCTGTCATGGGAAATACACTATCAAGCCAGGTCTTCCAGAGGGATAAACCTTCCTAAATAACTTGGGGTGTCAGAACACTGGAAGAGAAGTAATACACATAATTAAAAAGAGGTTCGCTATGGCCAATAGGCCCAGGGATTGATGTGGTGCCTGTTCGCAGAAGACAGCTCCCAGAGGGTATTGATGTTGGCACTCAAACCCAAGTTCGCAGGTGGCCTTGCACTTGGGTATCAGCATTTCTCCATATACAACTGAGACACCCATGACATCTGTAGCATGGGTAACTTGCCAAGGACAGGAGTAGGGGCAGCTTCATGAGCATGTCACCTGTGCAGTAGTACAGGGCCTCATACTTGGTTTAAAGCTCTTCTATTGTCATCCTGAAGATCATGCTTTCTGTTGTTAATCCTCCTCTGAGGATATTTTCCCACTGATTTTTTAGAGAGAGTGGGAGAGATGGGGAGACACAAAGAGAGAGAAACTGTGTGCAGGAGGCAACTTCCAGCTATGGACACAACTGTCTGCAAGAGGCAACTCACAGCTACGGACACAAAAGCAAAGGAAAATGAGTCCGGTAAAAAAATAAAAAGGGACATATAACACCCACCAGATGGATTCCTAGGCTATGTGCATGATTTACACCTTAAAAGGTAGGAAAGACGAAAAATCAAACCTTCCTAATTGGGCTCGGCATGTTTTGATGAGAAGTAGATGTGTTTAAATCTGTAAGACACCTTGTTCAGACGTAGCCACAGAGGAAAACCAGAGTCAAGCTAAATAAATGGACCAGATGGCCTCTCCAAAGCATAAAAGGAATAAGACCCATAAAAGAAATAGGAACCGAAATCCAAGGTCATGGGGAAGTATTGAATGCTGCAGCCTGATGTGGGCTTACTGACAAGGGAGTAACAGTAGTTTATCAGGAGAGATTCATAGAGGGACAAAAAACACAATAAAATACAGTTTAAAAAAACCTTGAGGCCCACACACAGAAAGACTATCTGGATGGTTCAAATGTATTCTTGATGCCAAACATTGCTACAGTAAGTGCAGTTTCTCTCTTCTTTGAGATAAACTTACACTCAAAATGGTGCTAAACACATCTATATATATAAAAGCCTAAGCAACCGGTTGACCGATAGCTATGACACACACTGACCACCAGGGGCCAGAAGCTCAATGCAGGAGCTGCCCTTGGTGATCAGTGCACTCCCACTGCAGGAGCGCAGCCCAGCTGACCAATGGGCACCAGACGCCTGGCTCATGGCTGCAAGTGTTGTGCTAGCCTCTCCTGGGGACACTCCGCCTGCGTGCCCCTCCCCTATCCAGACCAGGACTGGATCAGGACCAGCATCGGGACTAACTGGGCATGAGCCTGAAGGTGCTTCTCAGTCATGAGCACACTGGTATCACCTAGAATTGGGTGCACGGAGACCGCAGCAGAGCAGCAGGGAGACTACCGAGCAGTGGCGGCGGCAGAAGCAGCAGGGCCAGGATGAGCAGGAGCTGCACGGCGCCCAGCTACCTGCTGCTTTGTGCACTACTACATCCCTTGGGGAATGTAGAACTGCCAGTTTCGGCTGATCCTTGCAGGCCAGGCCAAGGGACCCCATTGGTGCACGAATCCATGCACCGGGCCTCTAGTTTAAAATATAATTTCATAAATAAAATTATTTGTATTCAAACACTGACTCAGCTGTTACAAAGTGAAGCAACACCTGCTGTATTGCTGGTTATTCACTTGGAAAAACCACTCCCCATAACGGAAGACTGTCACTTCTTCAGACAAAACATGATGGGGGAAAATTACATCTGATTAATCAGAGCTAATTGGTTTTATACAGCTTATGTGTCAGTTTTGGCTTAAGACTTCTCAGGGAAATTCTGCTTGCTCGATTTGTACCAATCAACCAGTTAGAGAACACCTCTTCCCAAGGTGAGGACTTAGATCCTGGGATCCACATTACAGAGAAATTGCTCAGGACACAGGCTCTGTGGGCAGGCTGTTTGAGAAACCCAGGGAGACACCACTCTAGCCAGAAATCATGGTTGTGATCGCCAGTGATGTCAGGTTGCTGTCACCCACCTGCTGATAGGAGAAGAGAATGGCACTTACCATCTATGGCATCTTTCCCCAATCCCATAACTCCTGTCTAATGGGAAATACTTCATACAAATCCCAAGTAAGAGACATTCTTCAAAACACCTGCTTGCCTACCCTTCCAAAGTGTCAAGGTCATCAGAAACATGGAAGAATGAGAAACTTTCACAGATTGGAGGGCCCTAAGGAGGCATGACAACTAAATGTAATGTCAAATCCTGTATTTTATTGGAGGGGAGTGGGGGTCAGAAAATCTGGTAAAACTTAAATAACATCTAAAGTTTACTTTTACAAAAAAAGAAAACCACTTGTATATCCTTCTAGGCACTTATTAATTCATACTGCTTTTTAAACTGGCTTTTTCATTAATATTATATCAACATCTTTCTTAGCTGATAATTTTCTCCATAATTTTAATATTTGAGTAGAGACAAATTTTACATATTGTATATATACCAGAATTTATTTTGTCAATCTCTACTACATGACAGGAAGGTATGTACCCCCCAAAAAATGGTTTTAATTTTTATTTATGTGATTACTAATCTATACTAATAAAGGGTTATATGCTAATTAGGGCAGATATCTTCCGGATGTTCATCCAGACAAAGCAACAGGGGCTGTGAGGCCCAGGACTCAGGCAGCCGTGGGCTCAGGAAGGCTTGATCCCTGGCGGCTGCAAAGCCCGGTGCTCAGGCAGCCGTGGGCTCAGGCAGCCATGAGCCCTGGTGGCTGCGAGGCCTGGGGCTCAGGGCTCATAGCTGCCGAGCCTGCAGTGGCAACAGCAGCACATGATGTGGGCAGCACATTTCCCTGATCAGCCCAGTCACCTCCTGCAGAGGGAGGCCAGAATGCAGCTTAGGCCCGCTCCCCATGGGAAGTGGGCCTAAGCCATCAGTAGGACATCCCCTGAGGGCTCCTGGACTTTGAGAGGGGGCAGGCTGTGCTAAGAGACACCCCTCCCAGTGCATGAATTTTCATGCACTGAGCCTCTAGTTAGATGATGAATGCTTTTTGATGATGCCAGTGACTTCTCTAAAACTCATTTTTTCTTATTAAGCTCTTGTTCTCTCCTCTGAACTTTTTCCATTTCTTGCTTTCAAAGTTATTGAAATATTTGTGTCAGTGTCTATGAGAGGTTCTCTCAAAGAAATGCCTGCTGTGTCTCTAAAAATAACAGGAGGCACTTCACTAAGTTTCCTTAAATAGTGATGTCAGGTATTCTATAGAAAACTCTGACAAGATACTTCCAATTTAGCAAAGAATATACATCTGCAATCCAACCTCATTTATCATTGAGCACTTGGAAGCACAGGGCACTTATTTTTAAAGATAAATCAAGACTCTTTTGTGAGAGGGAAAATGTGTTTCAGATAGAATTGTAAGTGTTTTGGGGAAGATATATTTAGGCTGAGAGGTCACCTCTGGCAGGCATATGTGACCTCTCAGATAGCTCCTTATGGTGAGGTAGGTGTGAGTTGCTTACTAACTAAATGCAAAAATACTGAAAGGCATAAAATTTTAGCTAAACGAATGTTTGGAGTCTAGTAGACTGGCTCTGAGGTTCATACCATATATTTTGCCAAGCATAAGAATGCTATAGAAGAAACCCACTTCCATTTTCATCACCTGTTAAAATCCTGGTCTTAGATGGTTAAACATACAGAAACTTGTTTCTCATTTCCATAGTCTCAAATGAGACTGAAACACTTGCTAAAGAATGCAATAAAAACAAACTATTTTTACATGTAATTATAAAAGCTTTTCAATCTTGGTTTATACTTATTTTGTAAAAATGTGTGGTTCTATTATCGTGAATAAAGAGAATGTTAATTAACTTCATTCCTAAAGAAATGTTGCAGCTTAGTGCTTAGACTAGAATTCAGGAGGACCCTCAACCATTTATAAGTTCAAGTATGATTTTTTAGCATTTATAATGCTTTCTTTTTGTTAGGGACAAAAATACACTATTGCATTTAAACAAATACTGTGTTCATGCTTACTATTTTCTCATGTAAGTAATATAAAAGTTTAAACTATTTTGACTAGAGAATTAAATAAAACTCACATTATCATAAAATTTTAAGCACACATATATCCCACATGTCTTAGAGTCATTGAAGTCTTTTTTAATAGAATTGTACTAAATCTGTTTATTGCTTTGGAAGTAACAACATTTTTGTAATAGGAACTTTCTCCAAGCAAGTCCATTAAATTTATTTATTTGTTCATATAAAGTTTTATAACTTTCTTCTTACACGTTTCTTGTAGGTTTATCTGGATAACTTCTACTTGGGTCTGGCCAGCTAAATGATGTAGATGGTGAAATACATCCTAATATCAAGAACCACTGCCAATAACCTGGTATTGAAATAGAAACAACAGCCTAGCTGAGATGAAGTCTAACTCTCTTCCTCCGTGGGCTTTGGCAGTTAAGAGATGGAACTTCAGAGGCCATCTCTACTCCTCATCTCATCCATGATGCCTACTCCTAATCACCTGAACATAGGTAATTCGCTTCCTTTCCTCATAATTATCATTTTCTTTCATCCTTTCCTTATTAATATATCAGCAGCACTGATTATCTTACACTCTAAAATCTTAACTGGGTCTTTCTTGTCCATTATTCTCTCTTGAATCACTAATTGTCTTTCCATAAATGTGAGAAATGTCAGTGTTCTCTAAGTGTATTCTTTCTTCACTCACCTCATATCATTCTCTTCTGCACCTCCCTCACCCCCCCCCCCAAAAAAAAATTCTCACCAGATAATATATTGGTTCCAATTGTTGAACCTACTTTGACACATCATTATTACACATATTCCATAGTTTATCTCAGGATTTACTTTTGATATTGTACATTCTATGTGTTTGGGTATGTGTTATCCACCATTATAGCATTACACAGAGTACTGTAGTTTCACCGTCTTAAAAATCCTCTGTGCTCTGCCTAATCATCTCTCTCTCCCCAGAACTCCTAATAACACTGATCCTTTTAAAGTCTTTATAATTTTGCCTTTCCAGAATGTCATATAGTTGGAATCTTACAGCATAGTACAGGGGTGGGCAAACTTTTTTTTTATTCTTTTTATTTTATTGATTTTTTACAGAGAGGAAGGGAGAGGGATAGAGAGTTAGAAACATCGATGAGAGAGAAACATCGATCAGCTGCCTCTTGCACACCCCCCACTGGGGATGTGCCCGCAACCAAGGTACATGCCCCTGACCGGAATTGAACCTGGGACCCTTGAGTCCGCAGGCTGACGCTCTACCCACTGAGCCAAACCGGCTAGGGCTTGGGCAAACTTTTTAACGCGAGGGCCACAATGGGTTCTTAAACTGGACCGGAGGGCCGGAACAAAAGCATGGATGGAGTGTTTGTGTGAACTAATATAAATTCAAAGTAAACATCATTACATAAAAGGGTACGGTCTCTTTTTTTTTAGTTTTATTCATTTCAAACGGGCTGGATCCGGCCCGCAGACCGTAGTTTGCCCACGGCTGGTATAGTATGTAACTTCTCAGGTCTTTCATTTAGTAATATGCATTTACGGTTCCTCCATAACTTTTCATTGATTAATATCTCATTTTTTTATAGTGCTGAATAACATTCTATTATCTGGATATACCACAGTTTATTTATCCATTCACCTACTGAATGACATTTTGGTTGTTTCTGAGTTTTAGCAATTACAAATAAAATTGCTATAAGCTACCATATGCAGGTTTTTGTATAGAACTAAGTTTTCAACTTGTTTGGGTAAGTAACAAGGAATATAACTGCTGGATTATATGGTAAGAGTACATTCAGTTTGTGGGGTTATTTTTAATAGCAATTTGCATTCTCCTTAACAATGAGTAAGTCCCTGCTGCTCCACATCCCTGTCAGCATTTGGTGGTGTCAGTGTTCTGGATTTTGGCCATTCTTATGGGTGTGTAGTGGTATCTCACTGTTGTTTTAAATTGCAATTCCCTGATAACATATAACATTAAGCATCTTGTCACATGCCATCTGTAGTGATGGGGAGTCTTCAGGTCCTTTCTGTGTTTTCATTTTCAAAGAAAAACTCTAGTTTTTTTCAAACTCAGTGATTGCATTGAAGTTAGAGCATGTGGCTATAAGGAAAGCAGTCTCCATTGCCACTGGCTCAATTCCTGCCTGTCTAGACTCTGACTTTCTGCACATTCTGAAATTTAACAGTGATCGAGATTGCTGTTGTAATCAGCAGTTTAGTAAGTACATATGCCTTTCCAGAGTAGTATGAAATCACCATTTTGCAAAACACAGGAAAGCTAATAATTTTCATCTCCTGAAGCGTACCATTCCAAGACATAGAGTTAAGGAAAGCAGCTCAGCAAATATTCATCCCCTTGTTATATGGACTATGTTTAATTAATCTCCACACTGGTTAAACTTCTTCCCCCCCAAAAAAGCCATAAACTGACCATTACTGAAAAATAAAACATATCAAAGGGAGAAAAAGAAAGGAAGGTAATTTACATCCGTGGTCATTGTTTCTATTACATTTTACAAAAAGCTCGATTGAACATTTCACAAGACCTTTTCAGACGAATAATGCAGTGGGAGCAGAGCCACAGCAGCCCTTCTATTCTAGCTTGAATAAACTATTGTAATATGGTTACCCTTCTTCCTTTGTTGGTTTCATTTTGTATTGCTACCATAATAGTTAAACAACAGATTATTTTAAATACCAAGAAATTCCCATATAGAAATCAGCCATGATTGCCACATTGGGTTTATATAATTCCCATGTCTGCCTTATTGATATCTTTCAATAATGTTTCACATACTCAAAATGGGCTGTGGAACAATCACCAGGTAAATAATCATCCCTCACAATGGACAGGTTACCCATGCCTTTGACAGCAATATAGACATTGTGTAGGCCTGAAATCTATACACCTTTCCTCCATTATATATAATAAAAAAGGAGTTCATTTTCATCATTCAGAAGAATAATGTTCTTCTTTCTCACTTGGAAGCTTTATTCTGATTTATAGCATAAGCTAGCCTCTTTTTTTAAAGAATAAAATGACTGATTTAAATGGCACTTCTTATAAGTTCTTTTCTCAGCAGGTCAATAAAGGTGGGAAATATCACTTCATATCAGGCTTTGACAAAAACTAAGTTGTTTGGCATACATTTTCTCCTAAACCTCTTTTGCAACCATGGAAGGCATAAGGGGAAGAAAGCACTTCTCCCATTGCTTACATAGTTAATACACCATAGACTTGTTTTAGGTAAGGGCCAGAATACAATAAATGCTAATGAAGGTGATAATGGGATAATGGGGGTTTAAAATTGGAATAAGGACAAAATATTGAGCAGTGGTAGTTACAGAAGAGAATAGAAAATGAGTTGGATAGATAAAAAGAGTAAAAAGTGTATATAATCAAGAGTGTGCTGCCTCATGTCTATAGTAAGTTTGGGAGAAATTTTTAAAGTATTATACTATTTCACCACAAAGAAATGAGAAGCAAAACACTTTTTTCTAATGAAAGCTTCTACAGTCTTAAAACCTTGATTTCCTACTCTTACGCAAGGGAATCTTTAGTTGAGTTGAATCCCATGTCTATAAGCTACCTTTGCATCATTAATAATCTAAGGAACAAAAACCTATGAAGAATATTTTTGCCTTAAGGTCATTATTTTATAACTACAAAGAACACCAAAATTTTCCTTTTTACATTTCTGATTAGCCACAAGGAAAGAGGAAAAAATATTGAACTGAAAATGTGAAACTTTGAAGCAGAGGTAGCCCTTTTCTGATTATTTATAAGCTGGCTATTGACCTAGGTTATCACAGAAACTTAAAGAGCTTTAAAAGCTTTTGAATGATTTATGAACTCTTTCTTCTTCCCAAAACTAAGAGTTATCTAGGTTAGTTTAAGCATCAAGGTGCTTAACTATGTCATCAATTTGTTTCATTATACCAGTGGTCTAAATTGTGCATCTCATTAAAATAATTTCAATAGTTCATGTTTCCACCTGAGTACTTAGACGTACTTAGATTGAGAAGAATTAATTGGGGAGAGATAAAGGGGTAGCATGAATAACATGATAGGCAATAAAAGAGGCCAAATCCTTACACTTAATTAGCATGTAAAGAAGATGTAGGCAGGTACAATATCTACAGAGGATAAATTGGAAGTCAGAGGTAATCATTTTAATCAAATTATTGAAACAAGCCTATATTTAGAAGCAAAAAGACATGAAATTTAAATGACAAAATTCAGAATTAGGTTAGGGGTGTGGATACAAGATCCCAGTCATCAATATGTTTCAGAAACCAAATCTATCAATGAATCCATCAAGAGAACATCCATTATGGTCCCTAAGCAAGACATCATGACATTAGCTGCTGACACCACAAACTCCCTAGGCTTTCTGGATGGATTGCATCATTCTGAATGTCATTATGGAATCAGCTGCCTTGCTGAGCCCTGACAAGGTCAGGTATCAGAAGCAAAGCTTATGCATGACTCTGCTCCATGTTTGGTTAATTTTGAGTTCTACCTTGCATAGATCCAGAAAACTTTTCTCAAGGGATTTCACAAATCAGGCTATCTGAGGAAAACCCTCAGAACCTATATCTTCACTGAAGTAATGCCTGAGTCAGAACCCAGAATTTTGTATGGCTCCTGGCCCAGGAAACATTTTCAAGGCCTGAGAGGTATCCACAGACACATCATTTCTCCTTTTGGACCCAGGATCAACCAGATGGGCCCAGTCATTATCTTACTCCAATAGAGTTCTAGGCACGGAAGCTGGCATGAAGGCAGTCAGGGCTCTGGCCTTCTTTCAGCTTGTATTTCACATCCCAGCCTAAATCAGTGATCCCTCTTATTCCTTTACATTCCTGTGGTGCTTCATACCAAAGGTCTCACTTCTGTGATAGACCAAAGCAGATGTGAACTAATGCTGAAGGGAGATGTATTGTCAGCATTCGTCCCCAGTTTCTACCCCTGAGCATAGAGTCAATATCTGAAGGATAGGGCTAAAGAGCATGGAAGAATGACGAGTAATTGAAGCTTTTCTTCTAATATCAGGTACAAGGCAAGGATGTTTTCTATCATCACTATGTGTTTTTTTTTACATAGTGCTAGAAGTCCTTGTAAAGAAAATAAAAGTTATACAGATTGGGAAGTAAAGCATAAAACTATCTTTATTCACAGATGACATAATTGTCTGTGTAGAAAATCCAAAACAAATCCACACAAGAACTTGTGGGACTGATGAGTGATAGTAAGGTTGAGTGGTACAAGATTAGCAGAGAAAAGTCATTTGTTTTCCTTTATACCTAAAATGAACAAGTGGAATTTGAAATTAAAAGCATGATATCATTTAAATTAGAACCCCTCCAAAATGAAATATTTAGATACAAATCTAGCAAAATATGAGTAATATCTATATGAGAAAAACCATAAAACTTTGATAAAATTTAGGTCTTTTGCCCATATTTTAGAAATTGGTGGCATTTTTATACACCAATAATGAATTCTCACAGAGAGAAACTAAAAAAAAAAAAAAAATTAAAATACTTAGGAATAAACTTACCAAAGAAAACTACAGATATAGAGGAAGCTATAAACAAGTGGAATAATATACCATGTTCATGAATTGGTAGAATTAATATCATTAAAATGTGCATACTATTCAAAGCAACCTATAGATTCAATGCAATCCCTATTAAAATACAAATGACATATTTCACAGATCTAGAAAAAAACTCTCCAAAAATTTATATGGAACCAAAAACGACCCTGAATCTTGAGAAAGAAGAACAAAGTTGGAGGAATCATAATACCAGATATCAAGTTATACTTCAAAGCCACTGCAATCAAAACAGCCTGGTACTGGCACAAGAACGGGCATATAGATCAATGGAACAGAACAGAGACTCCCGAGATCGGCCCAAGCCATTACACTTAATTAATATTTGACAAAGGAGGCAAGAACATACAATGGAGTAAAGATAGTCTCTTCAATAAATGGTGTTGGGAAAATTGGACAGATACATGCAAAGAAATGAAACTAGACCACCAACTTACACCACACACAAGAATAAACTCAAAATGGATAAAAGACTTAAATGTAAGTCATGAAACCATAAAAATCCTAGAAGAAACCATAGGCAGCAAAATCTCAGACATCTCTTGCAATAATATGTTTGCCGATATATCTCTTAGAGGAAGGGAAACTAAGGAAAAAATAAACAACTGGACTACATCAAAATAAAAAGCTTCTGCACAGCAAAAACAAACGGACAAAACAAAAAAAAATGTACCATCAACAAAACGAAAAGAGAGCCCCCTATATGGGAGAACATATTTGCCAATGACACATCTGATAAGGGGTTAATATCCAAAAGATGTAAGGAACTCACAGCAGGCATTTTTAGCAATTTGAAAGCTGGTGCCTTTTTCAGTGAAGTGAATGAAGTTTGGTAAATGGCGGACAATTGGTTTCTCACTCTGGATGCTCTTGTTATTTGCACACGAGGCAGTGAATCAGTACTTTAAAAAGCGAACAGTGTGTTTATGTATAGGAATAGCATCGAAGATCCTGCTTATATACTGACAGTCTTGTGCTGATGGTAATCAAGCCTACTATTATCTTGCCAACTTATCTGATGCCAGAAAGTCCTTTTGGTAGAGAAAGAGCTTTTAAAAATACTAACTGCTCTCATTAGTGTTTAGTGCAACCTGTGAGAGGCTGTCAGTTTTCTAATCCATTTATAACTGCCAGGAATGTGATGCTGTCCATTGAAAATGAATCCAGAGTGGTCAACATGCTGGTGGAATTTATCAATAATAATCACTTACCAACACTTTTACGATGTTGTGAAGAGCCATGACAATATGCTCTGGAAGATGCCACATAACCCCATGTCCAGCGAAGCATAAGCAGGAATTTGTTTCTTCCTTCAGAAGCTCTAAGAAACTTTTTGCTCAATGGTATTATTAGATAACCATTACACATACGCAAATGAAATTACATTTCCCATTCTTTTTATGACCATTTCCCTTTCCTAGTATCTCCCCTGCAGATCAAATTTTCTTTTGAAATTTAGTTACTACCTTAACATGCACATTGTGTATATAAGGCTTTTCACCCCAAACTGAGAAAGAACCAGGTTACTGTTTGTACAGCCCTGAGGAAACAAAGTGAGCAGCACCAACACTTCTTTGAATTTGTCTCTGAATTATTAGACACCCCTCCTGATTTATGACCATGGTCAGTGAGTAAGGTTAAAATATTTAAGGATAACTAAACTCAACTACAAAGTGTGCCTAAAATGAGGAATTCAAATAAGATTTTGTTTCTTTCAAATGAGATGATCTATGAATCTACACATACTGTGCAATCACGATTAAAAGAAATACTTCACTACACTGAGGATAGGAAAAGGCATTTGGTGGTTTTATATATATTTAAATGTGTCCAGATCCAGCATTGTAAATATGCCTATATAGCATTCACCAGCAGAACAATACAGTAATTCATAGTTCAGGAGAACAATTTTATGTAATCAGTTATTAGTTTCTGCATATCACATTCATATATTACCTTAGTGACATATTCTATTGCAGTCCTCTAAGAGATATCAAAAGGCTATCATACCCAAAGAGCTATTCCTGCTGTGTTTGTTTATTTATTCAATTATTCATATTTCTTTGCCATTTATACATTTACCTTTAAAAACTCCTGGAGCATTGTCTTATTCTATTATCAAATTTCTTCAGACATTACTCCAGAAAAACCATTAAAGATGATCATATTTTATAGACCTGAATAAAAAGTGTCCCAATTGTGTAGATAAAATTCCATCTTTTTTTTTTTTTGCAGGAAATAGTCCCCTTGATTGCAGAGTATCTGAATATCTTAGAAGCATAAGCTGGCTGGCAGAAACAGACAATGCAGCTAGGTTTAATTTATCTCAGGAAGTTAGAAAATGTCTCTTCAATGAAGGAAGTTAAAGCTGTAACAATTCTTCATAATGAGCCCTCATAATGGGGAGCAAGCAATGAGCCACTTTTTATGGCAGTTAATGATTCGGACAGAAATGGAAAAGAAGACTGCACTGGTCACTCGCTGCTGTGATTCCAACATAAACACACAACACAATGAAGAAATGTATTGTTTCCCTACATTTCAGAGGAAAGACTGCAAATGTTTTTCAAAGCAAATAATCATTGTTTCTAATGCAGTAACCAGTCCTATTCTTTTGTTTTTATTTATTGGTCCACCTTCCTTATGTATAAGGTAGGTAGTCCAAACTTTTAAAAATATAGTATATCCAATATATGTTCACAGTAATCGCACAGTGTCTGCACAAAAGAGAGTTGATATCTAAACATGGAAAACTGCCCTAACTGGTTTGGCTCAGTGGATAGAGAATTGGCCTACGGAATGAAGGGTCCCAGGTTCGATTCCGATCAAGGGTATGTACCTTGGTTGTGGGCACATCCCCAGTAGGGGGTGTGTAGGAGGCAGCTGATCGATGTTTCTCTCTCATCGATGTTTCTAACTCTCTATCTCTCTCCCTTCCTCTCTGTAAAAAAATCAATAAAATATATTTAAAAAATAAATAAAATAAAATATTAAACTTGGAAAACTAAGGGAACCCTGTGAACCTGCATATTGACACTCTCACCCTCTGTCATCAGTCTAGAACACTGAATAATAAATGTGATCATCACATCTGTGCAATAGACATAGATTGATCATGACAAAAAGCAATAGGATCCTCCTTAGAGTGTTGCTATTTGTAATTTTTCATACCAATAGTTACAACAAGCACTAATAGTATATATAACACTTGGACATTTGCTACTGTTTTTAATGAGTTATGGTCTTCTATGAAGATAATGAGAATGGTGAAGACACCCCTTTTCCTTCCAAACTGTATTTTCCTAGAAAGGTCGGGTCTAATGGAGCCATGTAAGCCTTCATTTGTTGAAAACAGGAACGTGAACTCTGGCCTACAAAAACTATGAGACATCTGGAATATATATATCTGCTGGAATAAATAAACATAGCAGGCACCCATGACTACAGATTTATATAAGTCTTTCTTTAATGAAAGGTAGGTTTTCTTTCAAGTAGGATATGGAGGTGATTTTTTGATAAGAAATAATAATTATAAAGTTACCTGCTATGTTAAAGGACTCTGCTAATTTCTAAGTCAAAAGTCATTATTTACTAATGATGATGATAGAGTCCAACTAAATCTTGGAATATTCTTTCAGTCTGAGATTGCATGAGTCAGGATTTTTATGCAACATTGCCTGCTTCAGTTATTTTAACAGGCCACTCAGGGAAGATAAAGAGCCATAGCTTGTATATGTGATACATGACTGTGACCATACAGTGGTCATCTCTTATAGGATCATTAACTTTGCAAGACATCTGTGAATGAAAAAATTCTTAACTTTCCCAGTCATAAAGCTGATCAGTTCAACTGTTCTGCTATAAATCAGCAAAAATGATTCCATTAATGGATTTCATAAATTAGAAGCTCAGAAGTTTATATTTTTCCTCATACTCTTAACTTTGTAGTCTAAAATTGTAATTATATGCAGAAAATCAAGTTTCCTACAGTGACAAGATATAAAATAAAATATAAAACTTAATTTTATGTTTAACTAATCCATGGAAAAGCAATATCAAATAACCGATATTTAAAGTATAATATAATTCTAACTACATAAACAAATTTAGGAGGAAGTCCTAAATAAACATACCAAAAGGTGAAATAATCTAGAAGATTCATAGAATTCCTATCTTGTAACATGAATGTCAGGAGGTAGTTCAATCTGTTCCTTCAATTGGTGTTTGAATCTAGACAACTTCCACTCCAACTCCTCCCCACCTCTGTGCTACATAAAAGGAAAAGAGAGTGCTAGTAGATAAAGTTATATTATTGTACTATTTCTTGCCTCCAGTTTTTCTACTGCCATAACTTTTATTCCTTTTACTTAATAGTCTCACAGAAAAATCCCACAGAATTAAAGAAATATAAATTTTTAAAAAACTCATCAAAAATCTGTAAATAGATTCATTGGAGCCTGTGTCATGGGTAGTTAATTGATAAGACATCTTGTGTAATTTAAAAGATCTTAATCAATTGATTGGTAATTTCCATTTATTCTTTACTCTCATTTTTCTCTTCAGAAATCAGAAAGGATATTTCAATTTTCTCCCAATATTTGACAGCCACCTATTTGAAATGAGCAGGATTATTTTTTTCTAAAAGTACTCAAAAAGCAGGCCCTTGAAAATTCTTAAAATAAATGGGTAATTTATCTTACCTGATATTACCTAGATTTTATTGATGCCATTTCCTCATATACAGAAAACCTCTAACCATTCTAAACTTAAGGCTCATGAACCCTTCCAGTAAAAGTGGCAAAGGTCTTCTAGGCGGCATTGATTGCACACACCCAGAAAGCTTATCAGTGGCCAATGTTTCATTCACCCATTTCTACAGCAAGAAGGCTTTAACAAGGGTATGTATATTCAGCATGTTAAGTGACACTTGTATTTCAAGCCAAATAATATTATCAACAGAATTCCAGAGTGCCTAGGAAATTAACTAGTGACTATCGAGGAGAGAATTCGGGTTCAGGGAAACAGTGAAAAAATATAAGAAATAGTATGGAAGACTTGATGTCAAGACCTGAATTTGAATCAAACTCCTGCAAATCCTCCCAGTTATTTTAAATCCTAGATGCTCTTTAGATTCACCTGGGAGGCTTGCAAACCTATATCCTAGGACTCCTCCTATTTAATCAAAAATCTGAGGGGTAGAGCCTACACAGATTCCATTTAAACAGATTCACAAGGTTGAAAATGCAGTTTTGGTAAACTGAGAACAAAACAGGACCAGAGGCATGTACACATGGAACAGACTGACAGATCTCAGAGGGGAGAGGGTGGTGGGACTGGAAGAGATTAGCCAAAAAAAAAACCCCACAAAACAATATATGTATAAATTTGTAGCATATGGACACACGACAACAATGTGTTTAAGGCCTGGGCAGGGGGCTGCTGGGTGGAGGGGGATAAAGTGGGGAAAATGGGGGACATTTGTAATAGTGTCAACAATAAAAAAGCATACCCCAATCTTCCAGAACCTTAGCATTCTCAGCTATCATTAGTTCCTTCATTACTGACCTCCCAGGGATATTGTGAGGATCTAGTCACAGTGGGAACACATGTGAAGGTAATAAAACTACAGACCATGATAATAATGTAAGATAACTTCATACTATCAGGTAATTTGAATATCAAATAAGGATGTAAAGGAAACAAAAATACACCCATATCCTATAGATATGTTCTCTATAAAGAATCATATTATTCTCTTTTTAGAGTTTTAATTATACTTCCTTTAATTATACTTTCTTTGTATTAGAGGTATGAGAAAAAATGAACAGGAAAAAAAAAACACCCACTCTTCACTGTTTTGCAAGTGGAAAAGCACCAAACACAAAGTTTCAGAACATATTGTAGTTATGTTTCTATTTAGTTGTTTATAAATCAAATTTCATTTTAAGCATTAAGGTAACTAGCTTTTTTATGTAAGTCCCTGTTGAACCTTTTACAAAGTAAAGAATGCTTCTAAAATGTAAACAGACAACCCCCAACTAGTTGTTTCTCAAAGCTTGGGTTTTGTATGCGATGTTGTCAGGAAGTAGGGCACAGCTGTTCTGCTTTGGCAACATCTGGTAGTTTCCCTGTGAGGCTGCTCATGCCTTCCTTGGCCCGCACTCACAGGAGCAACACCACTGGCCTCACAGGAAGGACAAGGCACTCCCGCTCTTTCGGGTGCCCACCGCATGCTGAAAAACACACTCAGGTGTTACCTTCCAGATTCCAATCACAGCCATTTCCCACAATAAAGCCCTAACTCAAGCAGAGGACTCTCCACAAAATACACTCTTATTAAAATATCCCCCATATTCCTGATTAATTACACATGTAGAGACCACATTTCCTCTCAGTCCAAAAATCTCACAAGAGAATTTTCATATAAAATTTCCTACATTTGGGGGGCCTCAACTAGGTTGATAATACATTAAGGTGTTGAAAATAAAAGGCTTTTATCATACAATTTGGTTTCTCAGAAACTCAGGGGGAGAAAAATAAGTTTCTTCACAATGAGTTTTCTTTCAGAAGAAAGTTATGGTAGGTCAAGAGCAAGATTCAAATCACTTCCCATTTGAATCAAGTCTCTTTCAGAATTCAGTTTTACTAAGGCCCAATTTCCGATTATGTTGATTGGCTGCCCATGTGCATGCTAGCCATTAGAGCAGTGGTTCTAAACCTTGGCTGCACATTAGAATCACCTGGGAATCGTTTTAAAATCCTGATTTCTGGGCCTCATCCTCCAGAAATTCTGTTTCTTTGTTACTAATGTTGTGGCCCTACCCCATAACAAAGAAACAGAATTTCCAGAGGGTGAGGCCCAGAAATCAGGATTTTAAAAAGATTCCCAGGTGATTCTAATGTGCAGCCAAGGTTGAGAACCACTGCATTAGAGGGATTGGAGGAGTAAAGGAGAATTGATTAAAGAGCTTCAACCATGGAAATTTCTATAACTTTTCAATTATTATCACATTAGAACTGCCCAAAGAGAATCTTCTGAAAGACGATGAATATTTTTGACTGGGAACTTAGAAGGCTAACCAAGGGTTTCAGTGAGCTCTTTCATCATTAATCCAGATTTACTTTATTATTATCCTGGAAGAACACATTTCAAGCACTGATAAGTAAGGAAAGAAAGGCATCTCAAACCATAAATTAAGAAATCATGAGCTGTAAGGACTGAGGCAAGGGTAATATCATAATGAAGAATAATAATAATGAAGAGAAGTTGCAATAACTAGACCCTGTGATCCATCAATGATACACATTTACCAGCTCTGACAACCTCTCTCCATTTGGTGACTGGCTACTGGATGACTCTGGGATATTCACTAAAATGGTTATTGCCAAACTGGTATGACAAAACACTGAGTTTCTCTGTATTAGAGGTGTGAGAAAAAAATGAACAGTAAAAAAGAAAATCACTATTAACTGTTTTGCAAGTGGAAAAGCACCAAACACAAAGTTTCAGAACATATTCTCATTTCCCAGAAGTACATTTCAGTTTTTAATCACACTTTCTGAGGCTGGTGTCTATAGAGAAATGTAGACTGTAGCCAGAGGGCTTGTTGAAATGGAGGTTTTAATAACAAAGAAAATGAAGTACTCTGAAAATCGCATTTGGCGTTAGAAATGTGTGTAGACAGGCTTATTAAATAGTGTTCTAAATGGAAAGAAAAAGCTCAAGTACTTGATTGGTACTCACATCCTACACAACCTTGAGAAATTTATATAATCTCTCTAAATACCATGTTTCTTACAGATGAGCAAGAGAAATCTTGTTGCATCCCTAATGATGATTATGTTGATGATGACTGATCTAAGGGTAAAGCCCTTCCCCATTAAAAAAAAAAAAATTAGATAAAGGGCAGGCCACTAATAATGGAACACTTTATAACAGATAACATTAGATGTATCTTCTTTAGTCCATGAATTGTCCCACACGGCTATAAATAAAGATGGAAATATCGGTTCTAGAACTTACTGTTAGTGTGTGAGTGATTTAGGAATTTGACGAGCCCCAGTTTAGCAAAGGACCAGAATGAAGGTTTACTTGGTCTTCCATAACATCACATCAAGGGTCACCTCAGATCCCTCTGTAAAATTCTGTGAGCTTCTTAGAGCCTGGGAGGGTCTATTTGTACCAATAAGGAAACCATGGATCAGGAAGAAGATTAGAGAATGGGTTGAAATCTGACACTTTCTGCCCCATTAGAGAGTGACTTAGCTTTTTTGTCAACAGACCCCAGAGACAAAAAGAAAACAAATTACTAGAAGTATCCATTGACTCCTTTTGTAATATAACATATGCCTTGTTAATTGAGGAAATACTATTTTCTCAACATTGACTCAAACAATATTTTTAAAATTAAATGCAGTCTATGCTATAGGCTTTCCAATAGATCAAAACATTAAAGAACATTCAAGGCCCCAGGTCCCACTGATGGAATTACTGAAGAGTAAGTCAAGTTGAAAGGCTGTGAGATCAGACAATGAAAACAATTGCTGTCTACCCAGCTGAAGCCCAGGCCACTACTCAAGGCTTCGTGGCATTGTAAGAGACAGAGAAAGGACAGGGACACAAGCATGTATCCTTTTTGTTTAGGATGAGAGATGTCAGAGGGATGCTTGGGTCACACGGGTATAAAATTCAGATCAAGAGAGCAAGGTTAACCCTGAGTGGAAGCGTCCTTGTTCCTTGTGAAGGTGTAATCATTAAGGATCTTTCTATGGCTATTCAAGGAAAAACTTCAATTCAACTAGAACTTTAACCTTTCCCACCCTGTTACCATTCCTTTCTGAAAGTACCCTAGCCCTCTAGTGAAGGTCCTTCATCAATTTTGTATGCTAATTTAGAGGAAATTGGAGGCAAAGAGGAAAAATAATGTGCTACTCCATATTTTCTCAGATCAGTGGACACCAAGTATCAGCCTTTTTAAATGAACATAGATTCATATTTCTAAGTGACTGTCAATAGACCTAAGAGGTACATTCTCAGAGTGGCATAGAAACTCACAAAACCAGAATGTTACGGAGAGGAGAAATGCTATTGAGCTTGCGTTATCTTCATAGGTTAGAGAAGGTAACATCCTGCAAAGAAGAGAGAAAGAGGCTGAAGAACTTCCGGTTTGCAGTGAGAATCTGCCCAGCTGACCTGGAGAAGGTGATCTCATTTTGGGTTAACAAATGGCCTGTTCCTTTTATTTAGAAAGTGTTGATAATAACCAAAGCAAAGGTATGAAGGGATTTTGGTAAAAAGGGATCAGAAAGATGAGGGAGGAATCTGGGATTCAGCAGGAAGAAGTCTAAGACGGGAGCACTCTGGGTAAAAAGTCTTGCTGCTCAAAGTGTGGTCCCTGGACCAGCAGCATCAGCAGATCACAGGCCCCACCCTAGACCTAGTCACCAGACTCTGCATTGTAACAAGATCTCCATGTATTTCACATGCATTTAGGTTTAAAAAGCATCAGTGTACAGACAGCCCTGAGATAGCAAGGAAGACTCAGATGGGGATCAGAATCACTTGTGATATTCTGGATGGGTTGAAGAGTAACCCAGAGGGTGAGAGATGACAATGGACCATCAATATCAGAACTTATTTGCAATGACATCATGGTCACAGCTGATGTGAAATATGGGGAATGTGCTCCCTCCCACCCTCTTCAGGTTCCAGTCCTCTACAAGAGTTGGTCAAAGCTACTAAGATTGGCAGAACACCAGGCATGAAAAGTTGGGTTAAAGAAAAGACTCTAGTCCATTCAAGAAACAGAAATGCTCAGAAGGTAAACCAAGTCAGAAGCCTGTTCTAGAGTTTCAGTCAACAAGGAGAAGATAAGGAAGTGGCATGACTTGGAGATCGTATTGGAAACCAGAGCTTATTGCTGGCACATTGATATCTCAATCTCCTAGTCGCAGAACTACAATAGTAATTATTATCTGCAATCTCACTTTCTGCTGTTTCAGTTACCCGCCATCAACTGCGCCTTGGAAATATTAAATGGACAACTCCAGAAACAAAACAATTCACAAACTTTAAATTGTGCGCCATTTTGAGTAGTGTGATGAGATCTCACACCACCCAGCCAGGAACATGAGCCACCCCTTTGTCCAGTGTGCCAATGCTGTAGATGCTCTCTGCCTGTAGCCGTCTTAGTAGCTGTCTCAGTGTTCATATTGACTGTCATGGAATAATAGTGCTTGTGTTCTAATAACCCTTCCTTTACTTAATCATGGCCCCAGAGCACAAGTGTAAGGACGCTGGAAATTCAGATATGCCAAAGAGGAGCCATAAAGTGCTTCCTTTAAATGAAAAGGTGTAAGTTCTAGACTTGATAAGGAAAGAAAAAACTGAATTCCAAGGTTGCTAAGATACCGGTAAGAATGAATCTTCTATCTGTGAAATTGTGAAGGAAAAATATTTTCATGTTAGTTTTTCTGTCACACCTCACATGCAAAAAATTATGGCCATGGTGCACAATATTTAGTTAACATAGAAAATGCAGTAAATTTGAGGGTAGAAGTCATGAACAGAAAACCTGTTCTGATTGAAAGCAATGTGCTGCACCAGAAAGCACTGAACCTATACAAAGACTTCAGAAAGAGAGCACCATCGATGAGTGATCACATTCACATAGTTTTTATGACAGTTTATTGTTATAGTTGTTCTATTTTGTTATTAGTTATTATTAATTGCTACCTGTGCCTAATGTTTAAATTAAACTTTTTATCACCAGTATGTTTGTACAGGTAAAAAAAAACAGTATATACAGGGTTCAGTATTATCCATTGTTTCAGGCAGCCACTGAGCATCTTAAAATGCATCTCCACAGATAAGGGGGGACTGCTGTCTTGCAAATCCCACCAGCCACAGGACTGAGGTTCCTGTGTAAATACATGGGCATTCGAAGTGGACTTTGAGTTATCATACTACTGTGTCCTCATTTCTCCCTATAGTCTGGTGGGGCTTTAGGATGTTTCAGTGACCCAAACTACCAGGTTGTTGAAGGTAAACTACTTCAGCCTGGAACCCAATTCTAAGAGGAGTATTTTCTTTAAAAAGTTTTCAAGTTCGGGAATATAAGAGCTTTAATTAAATCAGTAAATTCAAACCACAGTATTTTCATAAAATGAACTTTATGTAAAATGATATTTATCTCTTAACTCAGATTAACTGTTATTCCACCAAACTGCCACAAGTCATGTCAGCTTCCTGTATTCCTCAGTCCCAAATAAAGGCAACCACTACTCAGTCTAGTTCATGAGGCCATCCAAACAGGTTGAGGAATGCATTACCTTGCCTGGGGGTCTCTTAGAGAAGAGTGCCTGGGAGACTTCTCACACAGCTCTCACCAGACACCACCATTCTCCCCCAGGCCTCAGCATGGCATCCAGTGTGCCTGTTGGGCATCTGCCATGCCCATGGGGCTTCGAGCTCTCCTCTCTGTTCTGCATTGTTCATCAGAGGATTATCATCTTGCCCGGGGCTACCTCCTGGGATGCATGAATTAGAAAACCCACAGGATACCCCAGACAGGGTCTTTCGGTCCTGATTATGGGAAAACTAGGAAGTAGTTGAAGCAGAACTAGAGAGAAAGAGGTGCAGATTAAGCCCAATGCAACCCTCATGGAATTAAGGGCTGCTCCATTTTTCTCTCTCTTACCTTGGATACCTATGTAAAAAATTTCTAACCTCAGAGACTGTTTTCCAATCAAATTATTTATGCAAGTGCATGTATGTGTATTGATGGGGCTAGTACAGCCCTTTGTCTCTGTAACATAAATTTTCACTTAGACAAGCAAGAACCAGTCTTTTGTTTCGTTTTGTTTGTTTGTACAAAAGGCCAAAATACTGGCATCCATAATCTAAAAACAAAGTAGTGATTATCTCTCCCCAAACAATGTATTTAGTGGATATATGGTTCCAAAGGAGTCTAAAATATGTTAGAGATCCGATCATGATATAGGTCTCTACCTTTAGTTTGCACAAAAGTGAAAAAAAAGTCTTTTTAAAGGCATCTTAATACGTTTGGTCTTTTAAGAAGACCCTCATCTAATCTTACTACCTGAGAGGAGCTTTGCATTTTAAATTTTAGTTCTGTTGCCACCTAAAATAGTAGGTGACTTATAGCACTTGATAGTCAGTCAAAGTGCTCAAGGGAAAATCTCAGCATTCTCACTGCCATGTCCTCAGCCAACCAAGAAAGAAAGTCTCATACCATTTGATTTAAGTGACAACACGGAGCAGCAGCCTTCTGTCATGTATGAACATTAAACCTATTGATCTTTAGCCATTTTTAATGTAAGATCTGTGCTCTTAATGATGGAAAGCAATAAATATCTGAAGGTAACAAGGAAGGTAAATCAGCGATGTGCTTTGGGAGTTGCATGGTAAAAACTCAGGGCTTCCTTCAATGAAGAAGTCAGTGTTTTCTGGAAAGGATGAATTAGAGGCATCACTTACCGAGAGTTGGATTTTGGAGGGGTTTTTAAACATCAGGTGAACTGCAGGCTAAGAGATAATTAAATGATTTTAGAATTAAGAGGTGTTTGTTTCTTTAGGGAACATGCTGCTGCTTTCCTTGATTTAAAAAAAAAAAAGTTCCAATGTCTGTGACAGAGAATGATGCCCTTTGCAGAGAAAACAGATTCAATATGCCCCACATGCTACAGAATACTCAGAGGTGTTGAAAGGTTCAAGGGGAGTGTGGGGGTGGGCTAGGGAGGGGGCAGTCAAGTCCAGGAGGGAAAGACTGAACATAAATTCTCCAAGCATTTGAAAGAAAAGAAGCCAATCCTAAGCATGTCAAGATGAGGATTTAAATTTTAAGACCACATGCTATAAAGTGCTGATATTATGTGTCTTCAGGGGTTTTATGGAAACTCTGAGAGTCATGGGAATGCTGGCCTGACATGCAACAACTGTAAAAATTATAATTGTCCAAAGGATGAATGAAGGTGAAAATTCGCCAGATCAGAAGGTCCTTTGCTCTTTGAGAGCCACAAGATGTAGTTCTTGCAAGGCCAATAACTCTCCTCTCCTTCTTTTCTGTTATTTTGCTATTGACTACAAGTGAGAATTTTTTATTTAAAGCCCAAACTGTACTAAACCAGTTGATTTATTTGTGGATGTTTACATTATACAGATAATTATGGGAATGAATGGCAAAGGTATTAATTTACTCAAAATGTATTGTCCTCTCCTTTCTCCTGGCCATCTCCAGATTCGGAACTTCATTTTTAAATCAGCCACACAAAGAGTCAGATAATGGGTCTGATACACGTATGAAATATACCTGAAAAAATTAAGTAACATGAGCCATGTTCCCTGACTATGCATTTGGTTTTGTTTTTTAATGGTACTCTCAGCTGAAAAGGATACTGAGTGTTTCTGAGTAGTCAGGTATGGTTTTTTCTTACTTTGCTGAGATAAGCCAGCTGACCTGGGGGTAGAAATGAGTGCTTCCATTTGAAACCTCACTTTACTCACCTATATAATGTATGGGTTTCTTACAAGTCCAAATATTTAAAACTCTAGAAAGCTGATTTAAGCATTTTAGAGAAAAGAGTTGTTCTTCCTCCTTTTTCTTCATCTGATACCTAGAAAAAGAAATTCTGCAACCACCATTGTGAGTCCATTACCATAAACAATTGTGATATCGCCAGTCTGTTCATGGATTCAGCAAAGAAAAAGTTGCAAACTTGCTGTTTAGCCTTGTCACCAACATATTTCTCAAAATAAAGTAAACATTTAATAATCTAATGTGTCTTTCACTTCCAGCAGAGTATTGAATTTTGTTGATGCAGATAATAGCTCATCCAGAAAAACTTTGATTCTGATACAGCTTTCCAATTACAGAACAAAAGAGACTCCTCTAGGCTATTTGGCCTAAACCAGTAAAATTAGATTTCAGTGTGACTTACGAGACTGTACATTACCACAGGGGGTAGATTAAAAATAAGACCTTGGCATTCGAGCCCTCACAGTAGTCCTAATTTTCCAGACTGCCCTCCTCTTTACTACCATTGAAGACCTACTCTGTTCTGCCTGATAAAATAAATTCTACAGGAGTTATATATTCCCATCTTCCCACTCATTTTCTTCCCAGGACTGAGATGTCCCACCTTTTTTCTGTTGTGACAAATGTGCCAGGCAGCCATCACTTCCTCTGTCTTTAACTTATGATTTCCTTTGCTTTGCAACTAACTTATTTTTTCATGTTCCAGGTTTGGCAAAGTTCTTCCATAGACAAACTCCTGGTCTCTATTGAGTCTTAGTCTAGATAAATTATTGACTCTTGTACTGAAATACATACAACCCTTTTCTCCAAGGCCTTTCTAATAACTCACCTTCCCCAGGAAACAACAGGAAAGCAAAAAGCTAGGAATGGTGTCCATATGAAAACAAAGCCTCTAGCTCCTCTGCCTGACCACAAAGTCCCATGGCAAAGAACCTTATGTGTAGAGATAGCCCTGCTTATCTTTAGCCTGAGCCACATACACCACGATGACAGGCCTGTGTCTGGTGCTAACATTTCCTAGAAGAGCCTAAATCATCTCTCCGCAAAGCAGGTTGAAGAATCAAGAGAGGTGGCTTGCTTTGGTTGATGGCAGTAGCTACTGCAACCACTGAAAAGTAGTGAACAAAAGTTAAGAGGAAGGGAATGATGGATTTGGGATTGATTGTCTAATGGCCAAAGGGAACTGGAGGATGAATAGCCAAATCACTCAGCATATTGAAGGCCGCTAGCTAGTGGTGAGTTTAATGGTGCAGGACGTTCTATAACAAATTCTATAGCTTGGGAACTTCAAGAGAACACATCAAATTTTCAAGGTCTTTTCCTTAGGACATTTGATCAGTTAGAATTCAGTTTCAGAAAAAAAAGGAAATACTTCTATCTATTCCAAGAACAAAAAGATTTAGGTAATTAAATGTTCTTGCGCTCCAAGGTCGACGCCCAGAACACCCCTGAACTGATGCCCCAGGGAAAAAGCTATCTCTGCTGTTGCCAGGAAATTACAGAGTTTTGATGTCATTGTCCCAAGCACTGGTTCCAGCATCAGACCACCTGAGTCACATCACCTGGATGTCCGGAAGCCGCTGCCAGAAGGGCTAACTCTGATGCATACCACTCATGCTAGAGCCATGTGAGCAAAACGTATCCCTGCACACCACTGCCTCTCTCCGCATTAAATTCAGTACTGAATTCACAATTCCCTGTGTGCATCTGATTGGTGGGACCTCAATCCAGAACCTGAACTGCAGTGGCACCTGGGAAATGATGTTTGCAGTTCTCCAACATGTATGCTATGGAAAGGACTGCTAGAAAGTGTTGTAATAGAAGTTAATTATCCAGGTTATCATATCTGCCACAGATATGTTCATCTGCTAGTCAGGAAGGATAAGGTTTCTTAATCAGCCTGTTTTTTTTAATGCTTCATCATTAGATGTAATAACCATCTGACTTAACAAATTTATCCAAGGAATATCTGCCCAAATAAGACTCAGATATCTCCCATGAAATACATATGTTCCACAAAACAGTTGTGCCTAAGTATATTTGTGTAGATTGAATACTACATTCTCATTGATTTATAGCCTTTTTAAGATGGCATTTTTTTTGATATTCAAGTTTTAATGACCCTTAATTAATTTTAAATTTCTCTGGTCATCATCATCTTCAAGCCATCAGTGATTTGATAGTGAACGATTTAAAATACTAGGTTGGGGGTGGGTGGGAGGAAAATACATAGAAAATTGTAAAGTAGCAAACTGCATATCTTGTTTTCAAAGTTTTAAAATCTTTAAAAAAGCAATATACCTGGAAATTCACTCCAGATCAATGCATAGAAATCCACATTCCTTTTAAAAGAATGTCATATACAAATTTAGATATGCTTTGTAAACTAATCCAAAAATATTTTCCTTTTAATTGGTGAGTTTATTATCCCTGTTATATTTAGTGATATAACTATAATATATAGTCTCTGCCCCATATTATTTTGTGTCATAGTTAATATTTTCTGCTAATGTTTCTAGGTATCCTATTTCCTTTACTCTCTTATGCATTTATTTTTGTATTTAGAAATGTTCTATTGTTGTTCTAATGGTGACCTTTATACCAATATCTTTTATAATGTTTCTAGGCCCCCCTTTCCCTTACTTAACCTTCTACTATAATTTTATATTTATTTGTAGCTGTTTTATTAAATTTATGGTGAAAAGATTGTATAGGTTTCGATTGTAAAATTCTATGATACATCACCTGTATATCGCATTGAGCCCACCACCCAGTCAAATCTTCTCACGTCATCATATACCAGTATTTGACCCCCTTTACCCTTTACGACCTCCCACTCCCTTCCCCTCTAGAAACCACCATTATGTTGTTTATGTCTATGAGTTTGTGCTTATTTGTTTGTTTTGTTCACTCATTTGTTGCTTTTAATTTTATATCTCACATAAGAGAAATTGTATGGTTCTTAACTTTTCTGACTGACTTTATCTCGCTTAGTATAATATTCTCAAGGTCCATTCATGTTGTCACAAATGGCAGTATTTTATCTTTTCTTATGGCTGAGTAGTATTCCATTGCATATATGTACCACATCTTCTTTATTCAATCATCTATTGAAGGACACTTCGGTTGTTTCCATGTCTTGGCCACCGTGAATAATGCTGTAATGGCCGTAGGGGTACATATATCTTTGTGAATAAATGTTTTCAACTTTTTTCAGTAGATACAAAGAAGAGGAATTTCTGGGTTGTACAGTAACTCTATTCTTAATTTTCTAAGAAACCTCCATACTGTTTTCCAAAGTGCAAGCATGTCAAATGTGCTGCCTGCAGGCCGCATGCACCCACAACAAATATTTTGCAGCCCAGCTAATATAATGGTATGTAAAAAACGTTTTAATAAAAATTTCGTAACTTAATTTTTACAATATTCTGTTATACATAATTATTAATAACAAACTACAACATTTGCTAATGACTGATTACTATAATCATGTTGCATTCATTTTATTTATGCACCTTAGGCACAGGCACGCCATTTCTCTCCACTAATACTAGCAGCGAATATTTTAGTCATTAGTCTTGGACTGACTTGTTTGGTGTGCACAAAAGGAAATATTTCACTTTCACAGAACAAGAAAAATAGGTTTATTTGCGTTAAACTTATTAATTTGTGCAGTTATTCAGTGTCTGATAAGTTAATGTTCAAGAAAAAATATTAATTTTTATTAAAATGTTCTATTATTTTATGTTAATGATTACTCATTTATTTCAGCTCTTTGTATTCAGCATGTCTCTATCAAAATGAACCTACGTTTCTATGAAAATTGAAGCTTTTGTTTTTTTGCAGCCCACATGAACTTAAACCTTGTTTATTTGAACCGTGTTAGCTTTTGAGTTTGACTGCTTGCCATAGTGGCTGTACCAGTTTACATTTCCATCAGCAGTGAATGAGGGTTATATTTTCTCTACAACCTCTCCAATACTTGTTATTAGTTTCTTGTTGATAGTAGCCATTTACAGTGAAGCAATATTTCACTGTAGTTTACCACCAACAAAACAAAAAGACAGCCAACCAAATGGGAGAAGATATTTGCAAACAACAGTTTTGACAAGGTGTTAATATCCAAAATATATAAAGAACTCAGACAACTCAACACCAAACAAACAATCCAATTAAAAAAATGTTCAGAGGACTTGCTTCCAAAAAGAAACTTCTCCCAAAAAGACATATAAATGGCCAACAAATATATGAAAAAGATACTCAAGTTTGCTAGCTACTGGAAAAATGTAAATCAAAACTACTATAACTTTAATTCCTCCTATTGCCTATATGGCAATCAATGAGCTATTCTACCTTGTCCTTTCTCTCTCACTTATCTAAACCCTTTTGTTTTAGCTGTGTTGATTCTATTTTATGAGAACATAAAGCCTTTATATACTGCCACCCCCTGGCCACCACCTTTGTTTCTGTCTTAGACCTACAATTAAATATGTTAAATGTTCCACATCACTCCTTTAACTGAGTCATCACCCAATCATCTCTTGGTTTAATGAAGCTTTTCCTCTGGTAGGGTCCACAGGGAGGGTTAGAAATCCAGTATTTTTTAAGTTCTTCATGCTTAGAATTACTTTTCTGTAGCCTTGGTACTTAAAAAATAACTTCAAAGAATATCGAATCCTTAGGTTATATTTTTTCTTGGACTTTGTGACAATGCTATTCCACTGCTGCTTTATACTGTGATGCTGCCAAAATTCTAAAGCCAGCCTGATTTTTTCTGTTTCGTAAATGACTTCATCTTTTTGCCAATGTCAAGAATTTTCCTTAAGTCTAATAGTTTTACTAGAATATGTCTTAGAGGTGACAATTTATGGTCAATTTTCCAGGTGCACAGTAGATAGGCCCTTCCAATTTGTATATGTAACCATATTTTTTTAATTTCTATAATTTTATTGAATTATAGTTTTAAATATTAGTTCTGTTCTATTATTTTCTGTTTTTATTTCCTTGGGGACTATCATCACATGTATTTTGGATTATTCTTATCTGTCTTCTACATCTAATTCTTTCTCATCCATTTACCATCTTTACTGTATTTGGTTTTTCTACTCTTGACTATTTCCATACCTCTACTTCATGCTTTCAGTTCATCTATCTATTCTCTCTTAAGTAGTAATTTCATCTTCATTTCTGAAGTGATTTTATAAAATATTTTTCCACACAGTTTTCCCCTGAGCTTATTTGATCAGCATTTGTCTCACATCTCTTTTTCTGTTCTAAGTTTGTTTTTGAATTTCTGATTCAAAGTGTCCTTTCATATGTAAAAGTACCTGTTTAATGACATGTAATGAATGCTGAGATGTATTTCAGTTGTCCTCTGCTTCATGGATGTTTCCCTAGTGGAGCAAGTGGTAAGGAATATTTTTACCTTGTGAAAAACTTGGATTTTTCACCTCTAATTTCCATCTTAAAATAGCTTTGTGTGGGTGTTTTCTGACATTTGATGTTCAATTATAAATGTTTTGAGTTCTCCTTAACCATAAATAACAGGTGTTTCTCCATGGAAAGAGGTTGAGGTGAAGGTTTGGCATGGATTAAAGGTTTCTTAATTCAAGATCATCCTCTTCTGTTAGTATAGAAAAGTTGAATTTCTTTAACAGATGTACCTTTGGGGGATGGTTGAAATTTCCTGTGACTCAGTAATATTCTTGTATCTGAGGCACTTTTTTTACATCTTGCTTGCTTCCTTATTTACCTTCACCAATTAGCCTTCAAAGACAACCTCCTTCCTTCTACTTGCTTCCTGGTACCCCAGTACTGGTGCCTTCTGAAACTGGTCACATACATTTTCAAGCCCCTTCCCTTTGATTTCCCAATATACTCCCATCCCAGGGCTTACATTGTTTCCAAAACTTCTACTCTCAAAGTGGGAACCTTTGTTCAGGGGGTAATTTAATGTTTTTCACTCCTTCTAGTACCTGTTTCCCACATTCTCTATCTGACTCTGCCCTGGACTGGGACCCACCAGTGACTCGGATGGTTTTAGATATTTATTTTCCCAGTTACAAATTCAAGTAAGTTTGTAGTATTCTTTGTCTCCTAGTTACGCTGTAGGTATGAATTAGGAGTACATGTTTTTCTCTCCTTGTTAATCTTAATATTTTAGTGCATATAGGGAAAAGTTCAGATGTACTGGTAGGTAGTCAACCATAATCCTGTAAGAATTTGAAATTCTTACTTGATATTTGTAAAGCTATTAAAATGATATCATTCATTCATATATATATATATACATATAGTCAGCATATTTTATATATTGATATTCAGGAAACTTGCTAAACTCTTATTGAATAGATTTGGGGAGATTTTAAATATGCAATCATGTCATCTATGACTAATGACAATTTCATATCTTCCTTTCCAATCCTTATATTCATTGTATCTTTCTTCTTGCTGCCTAATGCTAAGGAAAAGTTTCAGTTAAAGTTATCTTTTCTTATTCCTAATAAAAAAGAAAGCTTTCAAGGTGTCACTATTAAGTAGGATGTTTGTTCTTCATGATTTTATCTAGTTTTATTTTTAGTATAACAGGATGGCATATAATTCTTAGTGAAATACATCCTCTTTACCAAAAGTTAATCATAAAGCTCACAGCTAAGGATGAAAGGTTCTCAGTATCACCAGTTGCTGAGATACTTCTGTGGGGCTGAGAAGAACTGTAACTCTTGAAATGGAACAATATCAACTTAAAATATTTAATATCACAATTAGAGAAAATTCTTTGAACACACAATAGGTGAGAATGTTCTTGTACCAGCACTAGCCCTAGTCTCTAGTCTGTGATCCTTTTGGTTGGGTTATCTTAGATATTGTTACAGAAAGAAGGGGGGGGGGATAACAGATATTTTGCTCTGTGTTATCTATGGTAAGAGTACTCCTCTCCTCTTGTTTTAAGCACCCCCAAGTGCTTGCACAAAGCCGAATTCTGACACATGAGAATTTGCTCCTTGCTACAGCAGTCCCCAGCAAGCCTGCAACCCAATCTCATATACCAATCGTAGCCCTCAACTTCGGAGCCTAATGGCATAGATTAGGTCCATTCCCTTTAACACTGGGGAATGGAAACTCGAGGGGAAGCACCACCATGCCAGCTCTTCTCACAACCCTTTGCCTAATTCAGCATCATCAGGGCAGGTCAGCACATTTAGTTGCTTGGCAGAGATCCTACAGAACCCTAGATGTCATCTTTCCTTTTAGCAGAGGTACCCAAACTCTATGATTCTCTTAGCTCTCTCCCTTGCCTTGAGAGAGAGCAACCAAGTAGCATTTTTATCTTCCACAGGAAGGAGAATGACGGTGATATCTCAACTTCATGAAGAATACATTCCATGCAAAAGGCATACCCAGCTCACTTCCAATCTCTCTCTTACATGAACGGAGAAGGGTGGAGACAAGTTGGGCAGGCCTGTCTCTGATGAAGGCACTTCTTAGCCATCCCTGCAGGAAAGTGGCCAGCCCAAGAGCTGATAGGTTCTCTCAACTTAGATTGTGAAGTAGGTAAAGGCTTTTATTCTGAGCTGTGGGTTGTTAGTTCTCAAGTTCTAAAAAACAGAGAGGCTCCTACTTGACACCTCATAATTTCAACATCATAAAACAGATTTTTTTTCTTTAACTTAGAGACTTTGACTCTGTTCCAGACTTACTTCAAACCGTCAACACATGAAAATGACAAATACCACTGATCTATTTTTTTCATATCCACTTGACCATCTGACTAAATTTATAGTACAAAAAACTATACATCACACATCTGATAATGAAATAATCTAGAGTTGTCACCATGAGGGCACATTTATAAGTAACAGCATCATGCATGGTTCTCCATACATAAGATGAAGTAGCTAGCTGAAGCAATCACTCGGCTATTTCAGGGCTAAAATATACAACTTGGAGAAAAGTGAAAATTGTTGGACCATCCACTTAAAGCAATCTATAATATTCACATTTATTATTTTTTACTTCATTTTAACTTATTAACACTTTACTATACTATCCAAGATAATGACAACAAAATTTATGATAATATATCTCCTGAAGACAAGAGACAACTCTTTCTTCCTTACTCCTTCTTTCCATCTTTCCTCTCTTCCTTCTTTGTTCCTTCGTTTCTTTATCATTTCTTCCTTTACTCCTTTGTTCTTCTCTTTCTACTACTGTTCCTCAGTGTATGGCTTGGGCCTAGCTTACTGTAAATGCTCAGTAAATGTTTGCCAAATTAAACAAAAATGAAATGTATTTTATTTGTTATAAATGAATATGGTACAATAAGCCCCCTAGGCATTGGACCTCCCAATAACTACATAGGTAGTTGCACCAATATCTACAGCATCTGCTTTCTAAAGCTATGCTGTCTTTGTGCACTATTAATTTGGCTTGCTCATTCATTCATTCATTCATTCATCCTGCCACTACAATCCTTTATCCAGTCCATAGGCATATTGAAGAGAAAATAAATCTGTCCCCCACAATATCATTACATTTCTCCCTTTCCTTCCATTTTTCCACTCTTACAGCCAAAGATTAGGCCTATAAAGTCCTCTCAGCCCCTGCAGTCCTTCAATTCTACTATTTTTCCAGATGCAATTCCATTTTAAAATCATGTAACCCATATTATAAATCTGCCCAGGGTTTATTATATACTCCTCTCTCTAATCTCCATACATACATCATGAGTTACTTACTAATACTATTGTTGAACCTACAGCAACTCAATCTATTACATTATTTTGTGATCTTAGAACATTTTGGATTTTGAAGGAAGTAGTGTCAATGGCACAATTTGGTCAAAAGGAGAAAACCCATTGTAAAAATAAAATTAATTATATTTTTTAAATGCTGCATGATGAATGACTCTCTGCGCCCTTGAGGACTGACAAGAAACTGGGATCCAATGCTGTAGGAAAGAAAGTTTACAACCAAAAACAAATATATTCAATACCATGGGCAAAGCAAAAGAAAAGAAGGAACTGATTAGGACTGAACCTATGCACAAAAAGAAATTTTGTGAAGAAAATAGAAGATTCTTGGCCAACTGGGACGTAGAATTGTGTTGAACTGAAACTATGGTACATGAACAAGAGAAACTGTCGGGAAATGAGGCTCTGGAATTAAGGCACAACATCTCTGTATCCCAGGTGAGTCATAGTACAGTGACTTCTAGCTAATGAGCTTTGCCATCTCAGCCTGTGTGACATTTTAAGGTCCCAGTATCAATTCCCCTCTTCTGCCTGGAGACCTTTGGTTGCCACTCTGTCTTGGTCTAACCTTCCATATGGCCTTAGAAAACATCTTTGTGATGGCAGGCTGGGGTAGCAATATTTTGTGGTTATGAAACTATTGCTCCCACCAGCATTTAACAAATATGTGTGTTCTGCTGAATGCATCCTGGACCATCCAAAGGATGTCACTAAAAAAAAATAAAAACCAAAAAAAAAAAAATCAAGACTTATGCACATGAAAACTGGTGCTTAGAAAAGCTGAAAAGTTTTTGCACTTTGGTATTGATGACTTGTGTGCCAAGTCTTATTATCTTTTTCATGGAAATAAATGGTATAATTACAAACAACCATAACTTGTCATTACAACAAATTGCTTCCACTGATGGTTAGTTGCCATTATTTCCTTAATCCAACATTTTGAAAATAGAAAAAAATGGCTAAAACTCCTTAAAAGTAATGTTTGGCTTTAAAGTTATAAAACCATTGAGTCAAGATATTTTTAGGGAAATTAGTTCCATCACACCAAAGGTGCAAACCCACGTTCTGACATACTAGCAGATGTGTATGGCTATGCACCAAATAACGGAGGAAAAAATATTTCCATACCTAAATGTCCAAACTACTCATAACTCCCTGATTCCCTATACTTCTTCTTCATATATATATATATATATATATATATATATATATATATATATATATATATATATATATATATAGAGAGAGAGAGAGAGAGAGAGAGAGAGAGAGAGAGAAAGAGAGAGAGAGAGAGAGAGAGAGAGAGAGAGAGAGAGAGAGAGAGAGACTGAGGTTGAAGATTGCATTTCAACTCTGGATTATTATTTCATTTTTCTTATGTACTTCAAACAAGGAGTGGCATATTATAAAAAATTCTAATTCTGAAATTTGATTAAGTTCACTTGAGGATGTATATTTCTTTCTTAATACTAATAGGGTTCTTGTACTTACTTTTTAAGAAATCATGAAAACACATAAATCATTTACTGAGTACCAGTTTACAAATCAGAAACATAATGCTTAACTTTTATCTTCAGAGAAGTTTATCTAGTTGGTGATGCCAGGCAAGTACATACAATAAACCAGTTATATTGTTAAACAATGAGTTGCATAGTAGAGAGTATGTACATTTTCTATGTTTACAAAAGAAGGAAATTAGATTTATAGTAATGTTGGAAGCAGTCATGTAGATATAAAAGGTAAATTGCACCTCAAACGTTGTATAAAATTTGCTATGGGTAGATGTGGCTAGGTATGTCTGTTTACATCATGAGTATTATCAGGAAGGAAAAAAATGAAACAGGTTCCCTTGATGAAAGAAAGAAATATTATGAAGATGGTTTGTGTCATTGCAAAACAAACATGACAACCGGGATACTATTTTCTTCCCACTACTTAATCTTCAGTGGCTTAATCTAAGTCTCTGTGAAACCATCTGCATAGCATTACTCTCCACTAGTTGAGAGAGAACTGGTCAGAAAGAAAGATTATCTAGAAATTGCTTAAAGGAAAGAGATTACCATGCCAATATGGTCCAATGCAAGGCTACTGTGCCAGTCCAAAAATTCCAGAAATCTCAACTGATCAGAGAGCTCCAAGTCAGGAGATGTTACCTTGGTTTCTCTGCAAACTTTGTCCCTAGATTTTCTGTACACCAGGTTGTGAGTAGTCATTCCAAAGAAGTCTGCCTAATTCGGTCCAATTCTGGAAGATAAAGCCTCCATAACTTCAGCTAAGTGGAAAATTGAAGCTATTATGAAGATAATTCAGCTGTGACTGTGAGGTGGTAAGTCACTCCAGGCAAGTCAGGGTAATGATGGGAACAGAGTAGGCAGGAGGGCTCATTCTCTCCAAAGGAGATAATCAAGTTGTTAGAACATAATAAATTGCCTTTAGGATGAATTAGGGCCTTATTATCTTTTAATTCCACGCAGAGGGTGTTTTATTCTGCACTTAATCCTGTTATAAGTGCCTACACCGGAACTCCCAATCAGATTTGCATTCTCATGGACAGAAGGAAGAGAAAAAGAAAACATAATCTGTCTTCGTTACTAATCAACCTAAGGCTGGCCTAACTAAGAAGAAAACCCTTGGGAAACCTTTTCAAAATGGGCCTCAACACTTTTCATTTCAATTAAGGCAATTCTATGCAACCCTTCTGACAAATTTGAACTACCCCAAATGGTGGAGATGGAGAGATGGGGAGAGAGATGGAGAGAGGGCGGGGGGGGGGGGGGGGCGGCTTTAGGATTAAAGACTAAGAAAAGGAGAGACCTTGCTGCCTGATAGAAAACACTCTTTAACCCTTTGAAAAAAATGCACTTCAGCTTCCCTCTATCCCAGAAGAGGTGGGCTGTCCCTCCCATCTGTGCTCTAACTGCATCACACTCACCTCCTTAGGGCAGCATCCCATCAAATTCCTCCTCTCCCTTTTACTGGCCTTTTTCCATCAATAAACAAATGGATGCAAACAACTCTAAGCTTTCATTTGTTTAATGAACTTGTTTATCGAAATAGGATATATAGAGAAAAGTGCACAAATCATACAATGCCGGGAGCCGGTCCATCCTTGCTGTTTCAAGGGACCTGTCATATATGGCATACGGTTCTTAATATGTTTGCTCACCTTCTTGGCGCTGTGTTTTAACCAAGGTCACCTCTCCGAGAAAGGTTGAATCCCCAGGTAGGGATTTTCCCCTGAAGTTAGGGAGGGAATAAAACCCCTCAACTAAGTGCCAGGCGGGTAATTAATCCCTTTAACTACGAACAATCATGCTTAAACTACATAATCTTTTCTCCCTGGAATGGAGATAAGAAACGCCCTAACCTTTGTAATAGAGATTGATAGGATTGAATCAACTGGTATAAATACAGTTGTAACAAGACAGAAACACTAAGAACTCAGAATCTAGAGACAGCAAGAGACAGAACTCAGAACTTAGAACACAGAACTCAGAACACAGAACCAGACAGAGAGACAGCAGAACACAGAACTCAGGAGACAGAATTCAGAAGACAGGACCTACACGGAGCCTAGAGACAGAAGAACTTCGCTGGCGAGAGCATGCCAGAGGATCCTGGACCGGGACTGGCCTCGGAGCCTAGAGACAGAGCCTAGCGGGAGAACATGGCAAGGGATCCTGGACTGAACCTGACTACAGAGATTGGCAGGAGAACCTGACTGGAACCTGGACATTGAACCTGACTGGAGAGCCTGGACAGAACCTGGCTGGAGAACCTAGCGAGGGAACATGGCTACAGAACCTCGCTGGAAATCTGAAGCAGAACCTCTCTGGAGATCCGGGCTAGAGATCCTGGCTAGGTTGCTGATCAACTGAACGCTGTCTCCGTGTCATTCCTTCTTCACCGACTCCGTCCACACCTTTGGGGACCCCTGGACCCGCTGGGGCTGAGGGAATTTTCGGAGTGAACACATTTGTGTAAACCCCATCTAGACCAACAATTAGAAGATTACTAGAACCTAGAAGTCACCATTTTCCTCCCACCAGTAATTCCCTCCCCTAAAGGTAATTCCTATCCTGGCCTCTAAAACCATGGTTAATTTTGCCTATATTAAATTTTCTCTAAATCAAATTAACCCATATATTATTTCATGTGTCTGGCTTCTTGGACCAACATTATGTTTGTGAAATATATCTATGTTGTTGCATGCATGTTGTTTTGTCCATTCATTCTCATTGCTATATAGTATCCTATTGCATAAATAAACTACACTTTATTCCATGGTTGAAAGAGATTTGTTTTGTTTCCAGTGTGGACCTGTTATTAATAGAAATTGTAAAAGAGGGCTACCATGAACATTCTTAGATAAACGTATGTTCACATCTCTATTGGGTATATACCTAAGAGTGGCATTTCTACATCACAGAGTATACATATATTCAGCTTGAATAAATATTGTCAAACAGTTTTCCAAAGTAAATGAACCTATTTACTCTCTTCAGCAGCAATATATGAGAGTTCCAGTTATTCCACATCCTCTTCAAAACTTGATATGTTCAATCTTATTGTTGTTGATGGTGGTCATTCTGGTACATGTATAGAGATATCTAATTGTGGCCCAAAATATTTTCCTAGTCAAAAAATCCTTTAATCCAACTACTTACTTCACAATTCCACTTAGATATGCTACAGATTTAGTTTAATGAGAAAAATGAACTAATATGTTTTTATTGATTTCAGAGAGAGGAAAGGCGAAGGAGAGAGAGAAACGTTAATGATGAGAGAGAATCATCGATTGGCTGCCTCCCTCATGCCCCTACTGAAGATCAAGCCCAAAACTCGTGCATGTGCCCTGACTGGATATCGAGCCCTGACTTCCTGGTTCATGGGTTGATGCTCAACCACTGAGCCACCCCAGCCGGGCTTTCCTTCTTCATTTTGTGGCAAATTCCTATTGGTTACTCAAGTATAAGCTTAAGCCTCACTTCCTTTGGTAAGATAACCAGAATTATTGAGTCAGGTCCTCTTCTTCTGTACCCTCGTAATACCCATGCACACCCATGTCTAAAAACCCATCAGACTGCCATAGTTTTATTCCTCCATCTCTCATCATCCGCAAGCTCCCTGAAGACAAGGGATGTGTCTTGTATCTTTACATCACGATGACATCCTATAGTGCCTGGCACATAACAAGCACTCCACAAACACTAGTTGAAGAATTCTACTCCAGTCAATTAGGAAAAGAAATTAAACAGTTTTTTAAAAAAGCTACATTGATGGAAATTAAAAAATTAAACATGGAAACTATATGGTAGTGACAGTTTAAGTTAATGAAAGTGAATAGTTCATTAGCATTCATTTTTTTAGTCCTTATTGCTTCAATATTACATATGTCCCCTTTTTCCCCCATTGACCTCTTCTGTGCTGCCCCACCCCTACCCCAGGCCTTCACCACCCTATTGTCTGTGTCCCTGGGTTATGCATATATGTATACAAGTTCTTTGGTTGATCTCTTCCCACCATGTCATTAGCATTTTCAAAGCCCTTTTTTATACTCTCTGCTCCCTTCTTTTCTAGATGGTGTCCATTCCCAGAGAAGCAGATGTTTAATAAAATATTTGGAGCTTAAGAGCAGTAACTGAGAGCAACTTAATGACAGGAATGGTATTTTCTGTAGTTTCCATAAAATGCCTCATTTAATGCCCTGAGGCACCCATTATTTAGTAATTAATGATCACAATCTTCAGGCAAGTACAGGGTCATAAAGCTTATTGTACGAATACTTTAATGCTTACTGTTGCTGAATAATATATGTAAATAACACAGTTTTAAAAACCATCTCCAGGTTTAAGAAAATTTCAGTGGAGGTGATTCATGGAATTCCTCTTTAGTCTCAGGACTTTCAAAAGCTAATTTCTACCCTTAAGAAACACTCCTTTATGATTTTTCTTTTTTTATTTTTTCTACAATTTTTTTAAAAATTATGTTTTTATTGATTTCAGAGAGGAAGGAAAAGGGAGAGATTGAAACATTGATGAGAGAGAAACATCTATCAGCTGCCTCCTGCACACCATCTACTAGGGATCAAACCCACAATCCAGGCATGGGCCCTGACCAGGAATCAAATCATGACCTCCTGGTTCATGGGACAATGTTTCACCAACTGACCCACCCCAGCCAGGCCTCTTCTACAATTTAAGTACGATTTCCCTTAGAATCTCTCTTACTTTATTCAATTAGCATATTCCTTTATGAATTCAGTATTTTTATTCTGTACCAGGCATCCTTTCCCCTACAGAAATAGTGGAGAACCAAATCAACTCAAGCCCTGCTGTTATAGTGCTTAAAGTTGAGGGGGAAGACAAACTCATTAAAAGAATAATCACACACACAAATTAAAAAACAGACACTGTGACATGTTTTGGGGGGGAAAAAATACAGATGTCCATAACAAGCATCTGAGTTAATAGAAATGTAAGCGAAGGTTCCCTGAAGAAGAGATGCTGGATCTGGGATCTAAAAATGAAAACAGTCCACAAGCTAAAGGGAAATGAGGCTGGGAGGAAGCAGAAAACATTCCAAGCAGGAAAATGTCATGTGCAAAAGGCTTTGAAATAGGAAGGGGTATGGAATATTCTAATAACTAAATTTTAAAAAAGAATCCTAAATTCCTACTAAGTACAATTTTTCAATAACAGGAAGAAATTGGATTTAGTAGGAAAGACACTGAATTGGAAATCTACCATGACAAATTGGATTCTAGTTCTTCCTCTCAATTTGATGTATGACTCTAGTAAAGCACAGCCTTTATGAACTTGCCCTCTTCAGTCTGTGAAGTTGATTGAATTCATTTTTCCTCTGTAATTCTCAGAGTGTATTACAATTTAAAAATTAATGCGTAACTATCCTGGACCAATGTCAAGTATGATTACTGACTATATTTTTTCCTCAATGATTTTCAATTAAAAGTAGCTTCACAGAATTTTAACTTTCATATAACATCCTTCATATCAGCAAATAAAGATTCATAAACCAATCTAAAATATCTAAGGGGTCTTTTTACTGGCAGTAATGTTTTCCTAATTTCATTTTAAATTTTGAACTGCTGACCTTGTGACATAAGTAATCAACAACAGAACATAAGAATCAGTCATAAAAATTTAATCTATTTATTAGTGACCACAGCTGTAATTTAGTGAGAAACAATGTCGAATAGTAGATTAATACTGAATTATGATTGGGGGACTTGGCCATTGAAAGAAACTCGGAAAAACAATTCACTTAGGTGAAAAACAGAGGTAGAAAATCGGGTTTAGAATGGGTTAATTTGTGCAGGTGGAAAAATAAAATAAATAAATGAAATGCATTTCAAAAGTGAATACATAAATACAAGTTTTAAAAGAAACAAATGAATAAATTTTAAAATGGATAAAATACCCTTGTGGAATTAGAGAACTTCTACTAGTAGTTTGGGTGAGATTTCCTTTTGTGTAAATGTCAAGTTGGGGGCAGCTATCACTCTACAGTACACGGACGGGGAGTGTTGTGGCAAAGGCAGTGTAGCTGTTCAGTTCATTGTCACTTTGCTGATGTCTATGGCTTATAACCCACATGGCATTTCTGGTAAAGAAAGCAAGAAAAAGTGGTCTCAATAAACAAACATGGGCCACATGCACTTAAAATTATTTTTTATTTAATGCATCAATAGCCTAGACTTGTTTATTCCAGGCTTTTTTAATATACTGCAGAATGTGTAGACTCTCTGATACTGCTTCTTATCTGAAGTAGCCTCTACTGAACACATGTTTTACTTGCTTAAATATCATCACATTTGCTGGGTAATCTACTGACTGGCAAACTGGTATAAATGCATTAATTTCACTAAGGTTTTCCGAATTCACCTAATGTACAATGGATTGTCCAAGATGTTGGGGCTGAAGCTAATTTCATGGCATCCCAAGTCCCTGCCTCCATGTATCATGTGTTCTATTGAATTAGTTTTGTCCGTGAGTAAACTCAATTTTAATATTCTATATCTAAATAGCATTTATCTCAAGCTTCACCAGGGTTTTTTTAAAGCACAATTTAAGATATATTTAAAGTATACACTGATAATGACTAAGTAGAGCAATCAAAAAAATTTTTTATAAAAACTTTGCTCTTTAAGAGCTCTGAGGGGAGAAAGGAGATACATTAATTTTATTGGGGAAAATGGAAAATCTGTAATACTCTGAGGATGAGTAAGATTTAACCAAATAACCTTTTCAGTCTTGACAACTACTCCTATTTCAAGAAAGAATGTTACAACACATTTTCTCCTAGCAATGTCTCTTCAACAGAACCTTGAAAAATCTGTCATGTAGAAGTACACTGAAATTTTCTTCTCTTTAGCTATCTACAAAGCTGACCCAAAGAACCTTGGGAAAATTTACACTTGAAAACAACTGTGATCTCTTTTTTTTTTTTTTAAATATATTTTATTGGTTTTTTTACAGAGAGGAAGGAAGAGGGATAGAGAGTTAGAAACATCAATGAGAGAGAACACCGATCAGCTGCCTCCTGCACACTCCCCACCGGGGAATGTGCACGCAACCAAGGTACATGCCCCTGACCGGAATCGAACCCGGGACCTTTGAGTCCGCAGGCCGACGCTCTATCCACTGAGCCAAACCGGTTAGGGCAACTGTGATCTCTTAATGGGGGGAAAAAATACTGTGATTTTTTTTTCTTCATTGTTCTCCATTGTCCTCCCTGACAAAGACACTGAATTAAAATTTATATACCGTCTATAGTATGTTATTTGGTTCCAAAATCAAAGTTACTTTTAGAACTCCTTGATAACTTTAGTCATTTAATGTATCTCATCACCCAACATATTCCACACAAAAATGAAGAGACATTGTTTTGGATGAAGACTTCAAAATCATGGCTCTGCTGCTACTTTGGACTAAATAGTTATTTGGGGGCTGGGGCGGGGGAGGAGTGTCCAGTATCCTACATGATATCAGTGTAGCATAGTCTCTCAGATGGAGCTCATCTGACCCCAGAACGAGGAACCTTAGCATGACTGTGGATTGGAGAGAGAAGGTCTTTTCCAAGATCATATTTAGAGTGTGGCTTCAGGAAAACAGGTCTCCACCCCTTCTATCTGGCCACCCCCATGTCCCCAGGCATGCCAGGCAGGCTATACACAGAATCATTAATGTGATAGGTGAGCCTTTGGAGCTGCCCTTCTATATTGTTCAGGGGGACAGTGATTAAAGAAAGATTGGTTTACATTTCTGAAGCAATCCTAGAGAGGGACATTTTTAAATCCTGTAAATCGATACTTAAATATTCTGAACTTTATCATACTGGGATTAATGTTGGCAGCAGAAGAAAAAAAATGGCCCATACCACTTTCCTTGGAGGGAATTAAAACACTGGTATCACCAGTCAGACTGATGTATCTTTGGTCCTGAGGTCACTGATTTACCTGAAGTCTGAGGTATTTACATTGGGTGTACGAACAAGGTAAATGAAAAAGCAGCTGCACACTTGGACCAACAAACATCCATAATTTAATTATTCTCCTCCGCAGCAGATAGAGAGATATAACTTATAGGGCCAGCGGGGACATTAAAATAAGCTTTTGTCTCTTGGCTAATAAATCTGATGAAAATACCTCACATCTGCCAGGGCACTATTCCTAGAAAAGCTTTCTTAAGCCCAAGTAAGTTTAACACTCCTCCCAATTTCATGGCCTAATCATGTACAAAGATGCCTCTGTAATTCTCCCGTGAGGGACGCAGGGAAATAATTTCTTTGGTCTGTAAAGAATGAAGGTATAACCCAACATAGGGGCAGTCATGGAGGACAGCTCCAAGTTTTTCCACTTAGCTAGTTGTACATCACCATATACAGTGTGTAATACTATCTCTGTCCTTGGGAACAGCTAAATGACTTTCCAAAGACCATGAATACCAGTGGGATAATTTTGTATTAAGAGAAGTTTTAAAAAATGGAAATAGATTTGAGAGGCATAACATCTGCTAGGTTTGGAAAATATGATATTTTTCAAGTCATTTTGTATAATTCACGTCCAAGCTTAGAATATTGTTCCAATTTATTAAGCTGCGTTGTGGTTCCAGTTATATTTTTATACTATAACCAGTTTCACATATAATTTATTAATCTTTATGGATATTTCTATTTTAATAAAAATTAAATAATTATACTTTGGTACTTCTTATGGAAAATTTCAAATTGGAAAAGAGCAAATAGCTATTAAACAGCAGATGATTACAATGACTGAGGATCTCATGTGAGTTTGGAGCTAAGCATTGGCGATCAGGTCTTGAGTTTCCCACCCAAAAACACCTAAGAAGAACCTTAAATTATCACCAAAAATATATACCATATACATGTATTTGGTATAAATGGTGAATGAATGGTCTGCTCACAGGGTTTCTGCCCTCCCAAACTGTGATAATGGAATAAATTTCACTTTAAGGGACTATGAAAAGAAGACATGGTGTGGGGACCATATTGCTGGTTTCCAGTTCCAGCTCACCCACTTATATGACTGGACAAATCCTGGTCTCTCTGAGACCATCAGTTTCCTCATCTGTGAAATGTGAGTGATTTCTTACTGGGTTGTTGTGAGATCAAGTGTACAAGCTATAATTAAGGGGCAATTTATCAAAACCAGTAAGCAAATCATTCACTATTCAAGTAGATACTCAGACATAATAACCATTATGCCTTCATCCAAAATATTAACAGATATACAAAGAATATTTCAACATATAATCAGCTACTGCTCCCTCCTTTCTTTCTCTACCTATAGACATTTTTGCCCAATGCATTGTCTGCAATGGTACCAATGTCAAAGCTTTCAGAAATATAAAGAACTCTCAAAATTCAACAGTAAGAAAACAATCCACCCAATTAAAAATGGGCAAAACTTGAGCAATCACTTCACTAATAAAGATTACAAATGGATAGCAAATAAACACATGAAAAGATGTTCAGCATCATTACTCATAGAAATGCAAATTAAAAATCAAAATGAGACATCACTATATACCTACAAGAATGGCTAATACAGTTTTAATTGAAACACCAATTTCTGGGAGAATGCAGAGCAACTGGAACTCTCATACATCTGATGAGAATACAAAATAGGAAAACTATTCTGGAAAACAGGCAGTTTCTTATAATTTTATAAAGTTATATCTACGCTTAACAGCAATCTCACTCCTGTATTTATGCTAGAAACATGAAAAAACTATGTTCACTCAAAAATCTGTACATGAATGTTCATAGTAGCTCTATTCATAATCCCCAAAACAAAGAACACACCAAATTTAATGGATAAACAAACAATGGTACATCCATAAAATGGAATACTACTCAGCAAAAACAAGAAACAAGCTATTAATATACACAACAAAGGCCTTACGCTGAGTGAAAGAAGCTTGTCCCCTGAAACTTACATGCTGAATAATTTCAAATAGGAAATTCTCAAAAGGAAAAATAACTATAGTTAGTGGGAACAAGCCAGTGTCTGTTAGGGGTTCGCTGTGGGTAACTGTGACTGTAAGAGAATATCCCAGGGAGTCTGGGGGTGATGGAACTCTTCTGTAGTCTGACTGTGGTGACAGTTACACTAATCTACACATGTGTTAAGACCATAGAACTGTACACAAGAAAAATCCAATTATACTGTAGGAAATATTTTTAAAATTTTAAAGGTATGCTATATAGCAAGCACTCTACTAGTAAAGAGATCTTAAGGTTCTTTCTTTTACACAAAGTAAAAGTCAAACTTCAAGACAACCTTTCCTCTTTCAACTTCCATCACTACTCTCATTGTTTTCTCAGCAAATAATCATCAGCAGGCAGTTAGTAAATATCTGTGTGACTTAGGTCTCAGATTTTACATTTACATAACAAAATATATCTAACATGAAAATCCAAACAGATGTCTTGTCTACACAATTCTAAATATCCAAATATTTTCAAACATACAAATGGACAATTTTTTTCATTTATAAATATTTGGTGTTTTTACCAACTTTGAGAAGTTTGTATATTTCCAATTCATTACTGCATTTATGCCTCTTAGTGTCAACGAAGATAGTCAATGTTTTCAGTTCCATGTTCCTGAATTATTTATCATTGTAGTGAATGCACAGCTCTGAGAAATCACACTATTGGTAAATTACATTGATAACTGATAACATCACCTCTCTCAATTTTTCTCTTATTCCTTTATATTCTCCCTCTCTCTTTATCTCTCCTGAGAGAGAGAGAGAGAGAGAGAGAGAGAGAGAGAGAGAGAGAGGACACTATTGAAGTCTGGTTTAAGTTAACATCTGGGGAGATGCCTACCCTGTGCCTCCTCTTCCTATGTGAACTGTCACTCTCAGCCATAGGTTTAAGTTATGGCAGATAAGCATCTTTATATCTTGTGATGTTTTTTAAGGTTCTGTTACAAAGATATAACTAAGATGTAATGTGTAGGTTGAACCCATAAATGACTACCAAAGAACCTTGGCTAGAAAAAATTGACAACTGAATAGACATTTGAGTGCTTTGTAAACTCAATATAATACATTCATGAAAATTTTTCTAAGAGCTGAAATATATGTTAAAACAATATTGACTGGCTCAGAAATCAATGAGCAGTTAAGGCTAAATCTTTAGGCATAAATAGCAGGGTCCAAAGGGATATAAGGGACATAAGTAAGTAGGGAGTTTTCCCTTTCAAAATCATACTCACCCACCGTACATTTGTTCTTGAGAAGGTATTCGAGGAAACTGGGCAGATAGCCTGACCTCAAATATCCATCCCATCAACTTCCCAAGGTCTGAAACACCGCCACTAATTGCCTGTCACTTTTAGTCTAGAGAAAATAACTAGGTAGAAAAGGCATGGGCCTTAACTGTAGTGCATAATAAGCTAAAAAATAAAAACTTGTGTATTTGAAATAATTCATGAACACATTAATATCAGATTCCATAGGAAAAGATTCATAAGCAATAGGAAATCAAAGAGATGAGTGTAAGAGTATTGAAAGGCTTCTTAGAATAAGTGAGACTTAGAGGGAGCTCTCAGAAGGAACATACAGGGAATAAAAGGGAATCCCTTCTAAGTTGGAAAGATTGAATGAAGGATGATGACAGGTCTGAGAACAGAACTGTGAAGTGAGGCACATAACCCATAAGAAAAGCCAGGGCACTGCTGTAAACAAATGATTAAATTATCCTTGTTTCCTGTACTCTGAGTACAGGAATATGATGTTAAATGCAAAAGTATATTAGCAGTGAAGGCTAAACAGATGTCTCATGTGAGTTTTAAAACTAAGACTGAATGGCTGTTTCCTGAAATACAGTCTGAATATAATTTAATAGATCAGAGAATATAGTTTTTACTCAGCCCTAGGATGCTGGAAGGATTGCTGTGCTAGCTAATGTAATTCTTGAATAAAACACACACACACACACACACACACACACACGGAATAAAACAAAGGAAAATATTAAGCCCTCATTTATAAAAATTAAATAAAGATGTGATATCTGCCAGCTCTAAGAAATAGTAATTTTAAATATATATTCATGATATCTAGAGCAAGGGAGATATTTATTGCAGAACTGAAACTGGGAAAATCCTAAGGAGACTCAATCCAATGCTTCCCCCCACCCACCCCCCAAAAAATGACAGTATATTTTAGAACTCTCAAGGAAAAATATCAAGTGAATATATTAGGTTAGGGATAGGGAAAATATGCTTTCTCTTCTCACCTTCTCATGTTGTCTCTTTCTTGGATAGCATTAGAGAAAAGTACCTGAAAATATTTCTTAAACACTTTTCAAGTAAAAGTATATTGTAATGAGCTACATACAAAGTACATTTTGAGTTAAAGCATGGTATTCCTAATGACACTATTGACCTTTAAACACAAATAGTTTCCACTATTCTAATTTCTGTCATCTAACTACCTACTACGCACCTACTATGGCTTGCCATCAAAGAACTCAGCAACAAAGTCACATGCATTTTGCCTGGCCAGAGAGATAATTAATGAAATAAGATATTAGTAGACAAAAAAGCCGAGGAAAAAAGTGGCTCAGTGGTTGAGCATCGACCTATGAACCAGGAAGTCATGGTTCAATTCCCAGTCAGGGCATATGCCCAGGTTGCAAGTTCAATCCCCAGTGGAAAGTGCAGGAGGCAGCCAATCAATGATTCTCTCTCATCATTGATATCTCTATCTCTCTGTCCTTCTCCCTTCCTCTGTGAATTCAATTTAAAAAATTTTAAGAATCCCTAAGACATAAGCTTCATTATACCATTGTGTTATAGAATAACTGATTAGATGAGTACAAATAAAACAATGTAGTTAATATCTAAAATATTTATACTCCTTATGAAGGCAATATAGATATGTGAAGAGAAATAGCAGTATATTACAGTTATCTATTACTGTGTAACAAATAACTCCCAAAAATTTAGTGGCCCAGAACAACATTTATTATCTCACAGAATGTCAGGTGCAACTTACGTAGTTCCTTTGTTTCACAGTAATTCACAGGCTGCAATCAAAGTTTTGCCTAGGGGTTGACTGGGGAAGGATTCCTTTCCAAGCTAACTTTTGTGGGTATTGGCAGGAATTACTTCTTCTCATCTCTCACTCCGTGGGCCTTCCAGAGAGCAGTTCACACACAACATCATTTCATTAAACAAGCAGGTGAGAAAAGGGTGCAAACAAGAAGGAAGTTCCAGGCCTATATAACCTAATTCCTGAAGTGACATCCCATCACTTTTGCCATTTTCTATTAATCAGAAGTGGGTCACTAGGTCCAGTCTACACATTAAGAGAGGATGTTATGCAAGGCATGAGTATCATGAGGTAGAGCTCACTGAGAGCTATTTTGGAAGCTGTCTATGGCACAGAATTTGGTAAGAAACTTTAAGATGAATCCCATGGGTTGGTGGCAGAAATCTACATATATACAGAAATTGAGGTGTATGTTTGCGTTTGTGCCTGTGTGTGTGAAATACAGCTTGAGAGTAAACAAACTCATATAAACTGGTTCAACTTCAATCCAGTGTTGAACAGGGCTTTTCCCTAAAATCCTGAAATCAGTAAATAGGGCCAAAACCTGAAGGCTAAAGCACTAAACTCATCATCCATACACAGAAGAGAACACCAAAGGTTGGGATCAGACAGCTTCCCCAGGGTTCACAAGGCAACCACAGAAATGGACTTAGTACCGCAAGCCATCTACCCCTGTGTACCTCCCAACCTCTAAGAAGGGAGGCTGAGTAGGAATGGAACTAGGAGAAAGAGGCTACGGTTTCTACCTCCTACCCCCACCCCCAGGCAATTCCACAAGCCAAGCGAGAGAGACGACCCCAAGGGAATCTCTGTAGAGATTGGGGATGCCTTCGAGAAAAGGTGACCATCATTCCATTCAGTAGGAGAACCATGGCCAAGGAAGGGGAGTTGCTGATCTGCCCCTATGCCCACAGAGGAGCAAAGGGAGCTGGAGAAAGATGGCAGTCATAGGGAGAAGGATGTCCAACAGATGAGCAATCCTCTTTCTCTCCCTACCCCCACCTCAAAGAAATACAGATTACAAATACAGCAAAAGCCCCATCTTTCTCCTTTCTTCCTCTCTCCTTCCCCAAAATTTGTATGTATATCAAAAGCATGATGTGGAATGCAAAGGCAAGTTGCAAAAGGGTACCTATAGTTCATTAATATCCGTGTAAACATAGAACAATATTATGTGGTGTTTGATTAAACACACTTTAAAAATGAATTGTAATAAACAAAAAAGAACTAACCAGTTAATAAGGATTTACTATATTACAAGCAGTAAACAACTTGCAACAAAAGTTAGAATATACAGAATTGACATATCTACTCAAGGACATCAAAATATTTAAATTAGTAGTCAATAGTAATCTGTCTTAATATACTCAAATAGTAAGAATACTTTTAGTTCTATAGCTATAACTATTTCCCTGTTTCATCAGTTACACATCTCCTTTAGTACATAAACCTAGAGTCTTACAGATATGAAAAATGCTACATAATAAAATGCTTTCCTGTGTTGGACTTAGCTAGTAAATATAGTAATAAAATGCCATGGCTTGAGTCCCAGCTGATCTCCTTTGGTAGAAATGACCTTATAAAGTTTTTATCCAGTGATATAAGCTAAGTCTCCTTTCTATCGCATTTTGAATGGTTTACAGGAGACGTTGGGTCAGGGGAAATAGAAATAGCAGAAATATGTAATATAGCAGGGTTAATTCTTAAAACAATTGGTCAAGGTATATGTACTACTTAATAAACAAAGATAATATCAAGTATTCTAGCAAGTCTTAATTTTCTCTATGAGGCTGCTTGAATGTAGGACCTTCTTCCCCCCCCCCCCCCCCAATAAACTCTCCCCTCTCCTTCTTAGCATTGGATTATATTGTTTTTGTTTTATTCTGTTCTCTATTTTGTGTTTGCTTTTACTTTTGTATAGCAAAAATGCCTAACACAATACTAGTCACATAGCAGGTGGGTACACAATTACAACTTGCATGATTTTAAATATTTTTGAAATAAAACGTTAATTTGTCTTTGGCATGGGATGACCAAAGAGCAACAATCCCTCAAATTCTACTCTTAAATTGATAAGGGGCATTTCCCCATTCTCAGGCAATGACCAACAGGACTGCAGCTGTAGCAAAGAACAGACAAGAGACCTATGAAAGTAGATGGGAGGGAAGTTTCTTGCTTTTGCTTGTACTCCTGCTCTCGGGTCTGATTTTTCTTGATGTTCATTTGTTCATCCTGCCTCTGGTTCTGTGAAATATCCCTGTATCTTCATAACAAAACACCCTAACACTATTTTGAATAGAATTTCTATTTCTTCTAATTAGATATCTTATTTCCTTGATATATAAATATGATTCCATAATACAACTCAAGAGTGTTTGAGTGGTTTTGGTTTTAAGGAATGAATCCTCAAAAGAAGCACTACGCCAAGTAACCTTGTAATGGGAAGGGTTTCTGGGCCCTCAAGTAGAGGGGCCTCAGCCCCATTTTAGGAGGCTGCCAGGAAAGCCAAGGCCAAAGAAAATAGGCTCCCCTACATGCTCAGCCCATGAGAATGAAAGCCAATGAGATATTGCCATGAGCAATACTCACCCATTTCAGCCTAGAGCTTATCACTAGGTACATCATATTATTCGCAACTTTCAACTTCCGGGTAAGGGACTCTTGGGAAAGAATGGGGCCATACCCCTTACCGATTTAAGAGTAGAGTTTGAGGGATTGTTGCTCTTTGGTTATCTTTCTGCTGTGGAGAGAGAAATAATACTGATGCACTTTAAGGGTAATAAAACACTAAATAAAATCAAGTTCCTGTATGTAAGGGGTTATAGACTGGACTCAATTTATGAGATCCTTCCTTTCCTTAAGTGCACATTAATGATTGCTCCGTAACAGACATGCAACGTGATTCTACTATTGAAGGGCATCAAGGTCACTAGATTGAACAGGGTATCCTCAGGACAATAAACCAGATACCAAGATTAAGGGAATGTTCCAGTATGAGAACTTGAAAGGCAGGATGAGCCATAGAGTAGAAACCCAGAACTCAGAAATTCCCAATTCTACTGTCTACTAAAGTGAGGACAATTTGAAATAACTTGTGCTTTATCAGGATTTTCACATTTTAGAAAGAATCTATTCATTCCGTTGCTTGATGTCCCACAATTTGATAGAGCATGCAGCTTTCTTTGAAAACTGAGTCCTGGGCTGGGATCAGTTCAAAGGGGCTTGAATCCTGTCTGCCCTGTCGCTTTCAGCGGAAAGCAATGTTTACTTTCTGTTTTTCCTAGAAAAAGAAAAATCCTGAACTAGGTTCTTTTTAGTTATTTATGTAATAGATTTTTTTGAACACAACATGGTCTGTTTTTCAAGGTGTATCTCTTCCAGAGATGTAAGGAAATAAATATGCATGCGTTTTCCACAGTGCCAGCGATGGTCTAAATCTAAAAATCAAATGGTTCTATGAATCTCTACTTTTGAGCCTGTGCGGTCTAAGAGTTCCAAATCTAACAAATAATCTTTCCCATCAACTATGTACCCATCAACCATATGCAATTAACAGTATTAATTGACATTTTCCTGCTGTGGCTCCATCTTATGACAAGGGCTCTCATTTTTTAGATAAGGGGTTAAGAAAGTCGTAAAGAAATGGTGACTTGTCCCCATACACTGTGGCCTTCGATTTTCCAAATCAAAGCCATCATCCAAATAACCAACCAAACAGTGTATTATAAAAACCAAAGGAGGCTTCGGAAGTAATCTACAAACTTCATTAAGTAGTTGCTTTATAAAGTGAAAGATAAAATGAAATTACAGGAAAACTTGATTATTTTAGGATAAAAAAAAGATGAATTTTAGATAGTAAAGATAGAATATCTGGCCTGTTACATTTTTTCTAATGCATCAACGTAATGTATGTTTCAAATTAAATTAAGTCTATGAGTCCCATTTTATTGTTCTGAAAACATAAATCCTATTGAAATGGAATAAGAGTAGGTTGGAAAATTTTCAATTGCGATGGTGAAAAAAAAGCAATGGAATACAAATGAAACTCAACAACTAGTAATTCTTAATGCAGGATAACATTTGAAGTTCAACTAATCCCTGAGTAGCTTCCAGAGTAACTGGACTGAAATATATTGGACTGACAGTACCTGATATTAAGTTAAAATGCATTACTAAAGTCATATTTCAAAAAGACAAACAAAAAAAGAATTAACAGTACAGACAAACTCATAATGATCATATAGGTATGTTAAATCAAAACACACCTGAGGGATTAACTGTCCTTTGTATTTTAGGTTGGATTTCAGTGATGCTGACATGCATACATATCAATCACAAAGAAATGTTATGCTCCATAAAATGTGCTCATTCCAGGTTCTGCATCTATTTTAAAAAGACAATTTTTTTAATGCAGTTGCATTTTTGTTAAATTAAATCATCTAAAAAGGAATGGCAGATCTCTAAAAATCTGCCATCTTCTTTATTCTCTGTGAAGTCTACAGAATACAGTTAGTTCTATTTCTACAGTAAGTAAACATCAAATGAGATTTTCTGCTGTTCTCTTCTAATGAAGAATTTTAATCTTTGCTGCAGGCCTTTATCATCAAAGAATGTTAAATGCCTCTGTTCGGTCATCTCTGCAGTCAGAAGCAAAGAGACCGGCTAGGAGGGACGAGATCTCCGAGGGTCCGTTGCAATGCTATTTCCACTGAGGACACGGCAGCCATCTGCCTGCGCCTTCACTGCTGCCCCTCTAGGCTTAGTGACAGCAACCTTGGGAGCGAGTTCTTCTTAATTTCCTTCACACATTTGCACAATAAATCAACGTGCCAGCAACCTATGCCCAGGGTAGTTATTTTGACTGAAGTAATCTACATCTTACCAAGGGCAGGCTTAACGTTTCAACTTAGGGAGCTCCGACTCCTCCACTAGATTCAGAACCCACCTTCAAAGATGGTTCTTGTTGACAAACACTTGAAGATTTAGAAAAGTATTATCAGCAACAATTCCCAATTATCTGAAGAAAGAACTGTGAGAGTTAATAGTCATAAAATCTTTATTTGGGGTCCCTAATTCAAGTTCATTTGCCTGGGATTTTCTGAGAGCCCCACCTACTCCAATATGGCATGGATACCTAAGACAAGATCTAAACTACTTAGAAACCCAGTGCAGGCGTACATATTCAATGTCTTATTCTGCAGCTCCGGCCTGGATTCCTATTCAGGGAAGGGGAAAACAAACTTGAAATCTCCCACCTACATAATCTCCCATTTACACAATTTGCTCCCACTCACAAATCACTAATAACTGAGGAAAGACTATGCATTGCAGATCTATGAATATAATGATCAGTTCAAACTATATCTCTGTTTTCCACTCCACTTATATGCTCTTTATATCCAAAAATAATTTATGAATCTATTTCTTAATTTTGTTAAATCTATAGGGGTGACATTGGTTAGTAAAAGTACATAGGTTTCAAGTGTATAATTTTATAATACACTATCTGTATATTGCATTCTGTGCAAAGCACGTAGCATTTAAATGTGTATTGACCACCTGACTGTGGGCCAGACACCATCATAGGCAGCATGGATGCAGTAGCAAACAACACAGACAAGTCCCCTACTATCGGGGAGCTTACAGGAGGGACAGTGATAAACAATTAAAATAGTAATTATTATCATTCAGAAAGTGATCAAATGCTGTGAAGAAAATAAAACACAGGGATGAGCTGAAGAGTTAAGGAGTAATAGTAGGTTAGCCTGGGGGTAAGAAACATCTCTGAACTGAGATTGATCTGAGATTGGAAACAACATTGAACTGAGATTGATTAACAGGAAGTAGGTAGTCATCAATCCAATGTTCTAGGCAGAGAGAAGAGGTGGAATGAATTTGGCATATTCAAGGAACAGAAAGAAGCTTAGAGGACTAGATCCAGCGAGAGATGGGGAGAATGGTTAGGGATGACATGAGAAGAAAAAAAATAAGCAGAAACAGACCGAGTTGGATTTTTTAAGCCATTGCAAGGTGTTGGATTTTATTCTAAGGACGATGGGAAGCCACCGAAGGTATTTAATGAAGGAAATGTAAATGATCTAATTTACATTTTAAAATTTCCTTCTAGACTCTGGGACCAGAGTGGTGGTTCACTCTGGGATGTCAGAACTTCCCTGGCCTGCGGTGACGTAAGGTGACCTCACTCTGAATGCACCATAGGAGGTACTTTATTCAACACCTATACATCACCGGCAAGGCTTAGCTACAGCCCCTTCCCGGGCATGAGGAGCGGTCACTCTTCCTGCCACTTAAAGTCATGTCGCTTTTTGAAATAAAGCACCAACAATGCAAGTAAATCCACCAATTGGACAGGCTGTAGCTGGACCCCAACTGCAGTTACACTGGAACACACATCTAAAGATGCTGAAAAATTCAGTGTGCAGAGAAGAGAAAGATAATAAATCCTGGTTTGTATCATTCGGTGATTGCACCAAGAAGTAGCAAGTCTATTTGTACTGAATATAAATGTGAAAGATAACGGACTGTTGCCTAGCTAAGGGGGAAAATGCTTTGCCTTACAATGGTTCTGATTGTTGTTTGTTAGAACACGAAGTGATTGATATTTGCTAATGCATATTGTTTAAGAGGCACATTTTTCTCTGGTGATTAGTGGCATTGAGCACTTATTTGGTGGGGAATGGGGGAAGGCATGGGGGACATCTGTAATAGTATCAGCAATAAATAAAGAAAAATATAACAGAAAAATATAAAAGGCACACTTTTATGGGCTTTAGTCCTGTAAACAATTTTTTTAATGGTCATGAATTCTCAATAAGCTGAAGCAGGAAAATAAAAACAAATCTCCAAGGTGAAATAAGCCTACAGAGACCAAGCACAGGAGGAGGAAAAGAAAATAGTAATGACTGTGTCAGGCACCTCCAGTGATATTTCACCCATCTCTACCATTGAAGATACTACCTCTTTATTAGAGATGGACAAGCTGAGGCTCAGAGATGTTACAGAGCTTGACCAGTATCATAAGATGAGTAAACAACAGAGCTATACCCAAGTACAGAGCCTGATTTCTCTCCATTGCACCATGCAAGGTCAAAGTCAACAATAAAGTCATCGGATGTTACATTCAGGAGTGAAGAGATGAATCTCTGAGAACCCAAGCATAGAAAGAACTCATGTGTCCTTCCGGGAGACCTTCTATTCCCACCCTGCTGATCTTGGCTGCTACCAAGGTCTCAGGACAGGACTGCTATGAAGAAGGCAATTTGAACATGATCTCTCAGCCCCCACCCCCCCCCCCCCACTTTTGGTTTTGTATCCTAACCAGCAATGCCTTCCTGTTTTCTTTGTTATCTTGGCCTAAATAAATACCAACATCTGCTCTCAAATTCTTCATTCATGTTAAGATGGAAGTAACTCATACCAAGCAGACAAATCTAAAAGAGATATTCATTTTATAAGAACGAGAGATTTAAATTATTAAATCTATCTCCATATCTTTTCAAAACTGATTCCATAGACAGGGATAACTTGTAGAGAACCAGAACCTATCTCAGATCCTGAAATCAACTGCACAGATGGTACCTAAGGTAAACTCTGATCCAATAATTACCCCATCAAAGTTTGCTTGACTTATCTCCTACTCCTCTCCCCCTGCAGCCAGCCAACCCTTCCAAATATACTTTGTCCCTTTCCACTTCTGTAATTTAGCCACTGCCATAAATCCCCCCTGAAATTCTCTCCTTCCTCCTCTTTGTCTACAACTTATCCTTAGGGCTCTTTCTTGGGGCCAGTATTTTTAAATATGATAAACTAGAGGCCCAGTGCATGAATTCGTGCACAGGTGGAGCCCTGCCAGCCTGCCCCCAGCCAGGGGGAAGGGTCACCAGCGGTTGGCCGGCCCCACCCCTGATCAGGGTGGGGGGGCCAATTGGAGGCGGGGCCGGCCAGGGGGAGGGGCTGCAGGTGGTTGCCCAGTCAGCCCCACCCCCTGGTCAAACTCCCAGTTGAATTCCCAGTCAAGGGGACAATTTGCATAGTAGCCTTTTATTATATAGGATGTTATTAGCATGAAATACTTTCAGTGTAAAAAATTTTAAAACACAAAAACATATAAAGAGGCAAACTTTTTAATCAGTGTGATTCTATCACTGAGGTAACCACTTTTTATAAGCTTTACTTGTCCTTAGGGCTTTTCTGATAATTCCAGGTCTCTGTCCTCAATCTCTCCTCTCTCCCTTTCCCTCTCCCTCTCTCTTTTCTTGAAACTCCTTCAGTTTACTAACTATATAAAGGGCAGTTGCTTATTATTTATTCAGTTATATATACCCTTAAGAAATGTTTATTAAGCCCACCTATTCTGTATTAGGCATCATGCTACTAGTAGATTCCAGAGTGGTAAATGAGACAGATACAGTTTCTGCTTGCATAATATTTATAGCCTAGTGCCTATAATTATGACATATTACTTACTACAGCTAACTTACTAATTTAACAATCCATGCATTTATAAGTGAATACTGTCTCCCAAGATTCTGTGAAGTATCCAGTGAACTGAAACTCCTCGAGGTCAAAAAACACATGATGTCATTGTGATCAAACACATCGCCAGTACTACTTGTCACAATGCTCAAAGGATACAAAAAGTCATAAACCTAGCATTTTCTTCATATCAAAGATGACTCCGATTATGTGGGAGCAAAGCCCTATTAATGAGCATATTGTTGATTCGTGAATCTTCTATTACAGTCTGTTACATTCTATTTGGACCATTTTAGCTAACAATACAGGATGGAGCAAAAGTGGGTTTTTGACCATTTTCCTCCATCCCACAGAATATTAAGTACCTACTATGCTTTGCACAAGCCTGCTAGATTTCTTCTTTCTGGACAATCACAGCAATATCTTAGGGGGAAAAATTTCCTTTGTGTCTGTTATTCTTAAGCCTTTCTAAAAGATCACATTAAAATAAGACTATTAAGTCATACACACCTGTTTGCATCACAAGACACTACAAAGTCTCGTAGTATATCATAACAATCAAAGGACTTGTATGCATGCATATTAGCATAACCAATGGACACAGACACTGGGGCAGTGGGGGCTTGCCCGGGGAGGGAATGGCTGGGTGAGGGGGGGTCAATTGGGGGAAAAGGAGACATATGTAAAACTTTAGACAATAAAAAAACAGTATTCTGTGCTATCATAGAATAAGGAATTCTACAAAATCACATTGTCTGATTAACAAGATATTATATACAGACCGCTATATGTATATACAAATTTTATACTTGAATTTAATACTAAACATATATTGAACATGGTCAATTTTTCTTTGACTATTTATAAAACACAGAAAAATCTTCCAAAATCTTGAGATTCTCTTTTTGAAGATTACCTTTTTCTTAATTGTGAGAGATCAACAGATTCACAGCAATGCCAGTATTAGAATAGCTGGATATACCAGTTTTCACTATAAGTGCTATAGCAACCTTTATTTTTACCCTAGCAATTGTCTTCTTACACAGAAAAATTCTCTGGTATTTCAAGGATTAAATGCAATTTTATAAAGCGTTCTTTGTTAAGGTGATAAAAATCTTCCAGACAGTTGCACAATCTTGTAAATGTACTAAAAACCTCAATTATGTGCTTCAAAAGGATCTTATGGTATATGAAGTATAGCTCAATAAACAAAGGGTTATGCTTCTCCTTAATAAATAATCTCATTTATTTAATATGCTGTGCTTAAAGTATGAACATCAGGCTGTGTAATTAATGGTTTACTTGGCCTGCCTTACATTAAAAAATGAGCTCCTTGAGGTCAGGAGTTGTATCCTCATTAAATTTTAAATTCCCAGCATTTAATATAATAATTGGCAAACAAAAAAGGCAACTAAGAAATGTTTGGTGAATAGACAGTGAATAAATATTTAATAAACAAATATAAATTAAATAACACTGTCATATAAAGAAAAACAAGTGTTGGGAGGTGAAAGAAAATGTAATAATAAGAGGAGGAAAGAGCCTTCTAAAATGAAAAGAGGAAGTGTACTAAAGTAGCAGGAAAAGACCAACTTTCTCTTCCACTCTGCAAGTGGCTTAAATTGCCATAGTGGCAACTAATGAGGACTTTTAGATTCATAATCCATTTTGGACTTGCCCCTGAATCTCAGATGGTTGATCGCAGCACAGAATTCTCTTTAAATTCTGAATCTGGTGGCAGAATTAACTGGAAGAAGAATAAATTCTTTTTTTTCTCTCCTTAAATACTAAGAATTGTTTGCATTATGCTTAGAAAGACAAAGTCATTTTGCAGCTCCACTATTCATAAATTGTGTCTTAGAAACTTGCTGAACACAGCAATAATAAAATGTCCCATTTCCACTAGCTTTCTTCAGAGAAGAGAGAAAGCAAAATTTAAAAAGAATTTTTAATGGCTGCAGAAATCTTTGGCTTAAAAAAGCAAAGTTTCAAAAAGTATGCAGGAAATTAAGTCCAGTCCAAAAGCCTATGATTAAAAAGTTGCCAGGCTATTTTTCATAGCCATCTAAGTGATCAGTTATGTAATATCTATGAACTTGGAGCCAAGAGACCATGATATCAAGTCTTTGTCTTCGGTAAATAAATCGTTCAAACTCTCTGAGCCCCAGTTCCACACTGTAAAATAGAAATATCTTCCCAGCCTGCCTCCCAAGATTATTTTTAGAATCACATGCATACACTTGAACATTTTTTTTAACAAACACTATTCTGGCATCAATGACACAACTGTGCATAAAGCAAAGTCCCAGCTCTTCTAGAGCTTACAATCTAGAGAAAAAGACAGACAGAAATCAAATAAGTAGATGAATATGTACCTTCAAGGTGTAGTGAGTGCTCCAAGAAAGGTAAGCCAGGATAAGGGGATAGAAAGGGCAGGGTAGTCACGTGTTTGTTCTGGGAAGAGAGACATTCTCTCTCTGAGGGACTGACTTCTGAGAGGAAATCTGAGTGAAGTAACCTTTTCTATCTTTCACTCCTTGCTCCCTGCCACACATTACTCCAGTCCAGCCCACTGTCCTCTGAACAGCTCGCAGTATTTCCCTGCTCCTCTTCACTTGTGCCATAACCGATACTCAGATTTCCTTCCATACCCACCTTTTAATATCCTGTTTCTATTTTAAAGGCAATTCAAGCCCAGCCAGTATGATTCAGTGGTTGAGTGTCAACCTATGAACCAGGAGGCCACAGTTCGATTCCCGGTCAGGGCACATGCCCATGTTGCAGGCTTGATCCCCAATATGGGGCATGTAGGAGGCAGCCAATCCATGATTCTCTCTCATCATTGATGTTTCTATCTCTCTCTCTCTCCCTCTCCCTTCCTCTCTGAAATCAATAAAAATATATTAAAAAAATAAATAAGGCAATTCAAAATACCACCTCAGGAATTGATGTGATCTCCCTAGCCTCTGATTCCCAATAGCACAGCAATCATGCATGCATCTTTTTCACTCCTCCACCATGTATTTAATGAGCACCTACAATGCCTTTTACCTCACAATATGGTTATGTCACTCTCTCTTACTTCACTTTCTACCCTACTAAATTATAAGCCCACTAAAGACAGATACCTTTTCAGCTTTATGTCCTTTATAGAACCTGCCACAATGGCAGGCATCTAGGAGACTAAATCCATATTGTCTGAATGGAGAAATGTTTGATTGCTGTACCCTAAATAGGAAGCACTACCTCGGCTCTCTTAAAAAAGAGAGAAATGAAGATCAGCTGTCCCACAACCCTTCCAATCCATCTTAGAATTCTCCTACCTCAGAATCACATGTCCTATAGAAGGATTGTGGTCCCCCTCAAATTTGTTCTCACTTCCCTCTATTGGGATCCATTAGATTGTAGATAGGCAGGGGGTACGGGTCAACAGTGCGCTTACATCCAGTTTGGAACCAGCCCAAGCCAGAAGGATGCAGAACCCACTCTGAGCACTCGTAGACTTAGAAGTGACAAGGCAAGCAGAACAAGAACCTTTGACTTTAAGCTCATCAGCACTGGGGCCCCATCCACTACAAATTCCATGCGGTCCCAGGAAAGGCAAGGATGGGACCCAAGTCCTGGCTCTATTTAACTCCTCACTCCTGATACATTAAATCTGTGAGAACAAAAGAAAGAATACTGTGAGAGACAAAGTTAAAATAAAATAAAGAGATGTCCAAAAATGTTTATTGGAGGTTAAAGAAATTGTATAACCATTTTGAGAAAACATCAACCTGTTCTGTCAGTGAGTGTGAAACTACCTCAGTCATTTGTCCAAGTGTGCTAAAGCTACAAGAATATCTAAAAGGAAGTTAGTAAAGGAATTTGGACAAAATTAAAAAGCTTGTGCCAGTTTTCAGTGTTCATACAACACTCTAATACAGTGGTTCTCAACCTTCTGGCCCTTTAAATACAGTTCCTCATGTTGTGACCCAACCATAAAATTATTTTCGTTGCTACTTCATAACTGTAATGTTGCTACTGTTATGGATTGTAATGTAAATATCTGATATGCAGGATGGTCTTAGGCGACCCCTGTGAAAGGGTCATTCAACCGCCAAAGGGGTCGCGACCCACAGGTTGAGAACCGCTGCTCTAATATCACTACCTGAATTCTACAAAAAGAAATCCAAATTTGATTAACTTTTGGTCTCCAGATTTATGAGTATTTGATCTCGATGAGTACTGTATTTTTTTTCTACAATTCAACATGTTCTAAATATGCTACAGTGACAGTCGCTGGTATAATGGGAGGTTATTTCTGTTTTGGTTGTTGTTACCCTGACGTTAGGTAAGAACAAAGAGTTAAGTGTAATGGCATAGTCATTTAGAATTTCATGTGCATTTCACTGATGTCAGTATTGCAATTAATTACACTGAAAAAGACTTGATGCATCTGAAAAAAAGATCAGGCATGTGGAATAGTACCCAATTTTTAAGTACAAATTCTGAATCTTAATTTAGAAAGCCCAATACTCACATAACCCCTACAATGTAAACTTTCTGACCTTCGGATAAAGCCTTAGAAATGTTTAACATTTGTTCCATAAAACACTAGAATAGAAAGTGTATGCTTGCTTCCCTGGGGCTTCATCATTCTCCAGTGTTTTATGAAAACATTTGTTTCAATTTCTGAGTTGTGGGGTCAAAATGGTGTAACCAAAAGCTTTAGATCATATTTTCTTTGTATTAGAGAAGATCTGGATTGATCATCTTTTTGTGCACAGCATATATCAGAGTGGCGGGGAATGTTTTTTCATTGTATAAAACTTCCCACAACAAACACCACCAGCAATATATTTTTTTTAACAACTAAATGTAACACACACATTATTTTCTTCAAAGTCTAACAATGTGTAAAGTTAACAGTTTTCTACAACTTTTTAGAACTATAGTCTGAAACTACAATTCACAATTCATGTTTGCGCACACACAAACACACACATTAAATACTCTTTCGGCCACCCCATCAATGGCTCCAATAGGTAGGTTCTGAAAACCAACAGAGATAGGTGGGGTTAGGATAAATTTGTAGCTGTAAAATGAGGAAGAAAGGAGATCTAGAGAGAATATTCTAGAACAGCAGTAATTTGGGAGCCAAAGAGACTATCCAAAGAAGCATCCAGCCAAGATAAGGAGGACCAGTTGTAAAAACATGCCCCTAAACTAAATAAAACCAGACTCATCGATACAGAGAACAGACTGATGGTTGCCAGAGGAGAAGGTGAAAAAGTAAAAGGATTAAGAAGTACAAATTGGTAATTACAAAATAGTCACAGGGATGTAAAGTACAGTATAGGGGAAAAAAAATATATATATATATACATATATATATATATATATGTGTGTGTATATATATATATCTCCTATATAATAAAAGGGTAATATGCAAATTGACCCTAACAGCAGAATGACTGGGAATGACTGGTCACTAGGACACACACTGACCACCAGGGGACAGACGCTCAATGCAGGAGCTGCCCCCTGGTGGTCAGTGCACTCCCATAGGGTGAGCTCTGCTCAGCCACAAGCCAGGCTGCCAGCTGCCAGTACAGCGGTGGTGGTGGGAGCCTCTCCCGCCTCCTCAGCAGCGCTAAGGATGTCCAATGGCAGCTTAGGCCTGCTCCCCTCTGGCAAGTGGACAGCTCCCGGGCTGCCAGAGGGATGTCTGACTGCCAGCTTAGGCCCAATCCCCTGAGGAGCGGGCCTAAGCCAGCAGGTGGTCATCCCCCGAGGGGTCCCAGACTGCGAGAGGGCACAGACTGGGCTGAGGGACCCCCCTGAGTGCACAAATTTTTGTGCACTGGGCCTCTAGTGTGTGTGTGTGTGTGTGTGTGTGTGTGTATATACTAGGGGCCCGGTGCACGAAATTCGTGCACTGGGTGTGTGTTGGGGGGGGGAGTGTCCCTCAGCCCAGCCTGCCCCCTCTCACATACTGAGAGCCCTCAGGCGTTGACCCCCATCACCCTCCAATCGCAGGATCGGCCCCTTGCCCAGGCCTGACGCCTCTGACAGGGGCGTCAGGCCTGGGCAGGGGACCCTCATTTCCCCCCATCACTGGTTCTGCCCCCAGCCCAGGCCTGATGCCTCGGCCAGAGGCGTAGATGCCCAACACCCTCCGATCGCCTGATCGGCCCCTTGCCCAGGCCTGACGCCTCCACCAGAGGTGTCAGGCTTGGACAGGGGACTCCCATCTCCCCTTGATCACTGGCTCTGGCCCCCGCCCACGCCTGAGGACTCTGGCCCAGGAATCATACCTGGGCAGGGAACCCCCATCTCCCTCTGATCGCTTGCTCCACCCCCCGCCCAAGCCTGATGCCTCTGACCCAGGCTTTAGGCCTGGGCAAGGGGACCATCATATCCCCCCAATCCCTGGCTCCGCCCCCCACCCAGGCCTGATGCCTCGGCCAGAGGAGTTGACCCTCATCACCCTCCGATCACCAATCACCGGATCGGCCCCTTGACCAGGCCTGAGGCCTCTGGCAGAGGTGTCAGGCCTGGGCAGGGGACCCCCAGCTCCCCGCGGTTGCAGGCTCCGCCCCTGCCCAGGCCTAACGCCTCTGGCCTAGGCATCTGGCTCGGGCAGCGGGGACCCACAGCTGCAGCAGCCCCGCGATCGTGGGCTCCGCTTTAGGCCCAGGCAAGGGACCCCTAGCTCCCGGGACTGCCAGCTTCGACCGTGCCCAGCTCCCATCGCTGGCTCCACCCCTACTTCCTGCTATCACTGGCCAGGGCGGAAAAGGCACCTGATTCTCCGATCATGGCTGGGGAGCAGGGCAAAGGCGGCCCCGGGGCCGCCTTTGCCCTGCCCCCCAGCTCTTAGCTCCCCCCTGGGTTTCTGATCACTGTCAGTGGCAGGGGGCTTCTTCCTGCTTTCCCTTTTGCCTCCCTGCATTGTGCCTACATATGCAAATTAACCGCCATCTTGTTGGCAGTTAACTGCCAATCTTAGTTGGCAGTTAATTTGCATATAGCCCTGATTAGCCAATGAAAAGGGTATCGTCGTACGCCAATTACCATTTTTCTCTTTTATTAGATAGGATATATAGCGCTAATATGCAAATTGTCCGCTCAGGAGTTTGACAGGGAGAGCAGCCATTCTATCACTCGCTATAACCTGTGATGACTGGGGGGGTTGGGGGGGGTGTTATAGAACATGGCAGACAACCAGCAGCAGGCAGCGGGGCACTGAGGGAGCAAGGGAGGGAGGGAAAGAGGAGGCGGGAGGCAGAAGACCAGGACTAGGGGCCCTACTTTGCACACATTTTGTGCACCAGGCCTCTAGTAGTCAATATTATTGTAGTAACTGTGTATGGTGCCAGCTGGGTACTTGAAAATTGGGTTGATCACTTTGCAAAGTATATAATTGTCTAACCACTATGCTGTATACCTGAAACCAATAAAAATAATATTAAGTATAAACCGTAATTGAAAAATAAAATTTTTAAAAAGAGGGCTGACAGATTACCACAAATTTGTAATTAAGATGTTATAAATACTAATTATAATGTTTTTCTGTTTTTCTTGTTTCATTTTCTGCATATTTGTGTTTTCCTAATTTTCTTTTCTTGCTGTAAATTATTTTAATAATAAAAAAGTACAAATAAGTCTTATTTGTTTTCTAGGTTGTAACACCTAGATTTGTGCTTTCACAAAAAGAGCTCAGAAGTGGGAATCAGAAGACCTAAGTTTGAGTACAAATCTGTTTGCAGTTTAATGGAATGGCTTTAAGCAAGCCCCATAACCTCTGCAATAATAACCATCACCTATTGACCTAATGAACATGTACTCTAGATCAGACACTTTCCCCAGTGCTTTGCCTGTGAAACAAATATGTATTTCATCAATGATGTAAATAGGTCTGTTCCACCATTATATAGATGAGAAAACTGAGACCTAAAAAAATTAATTGCCTAAGATTATAAAGCTAGCAAACACTAAAACTAGGATTGGAACTCAGAATTGACTCTATGTCTCCTAACCTTTTCACCTGTAAAATAAAGAAAAACTGCTTCTTGAACTTTTCTACTCAGGAGTTCCCTGGAAGGCAGAACTCTGTTACTTAGACCAGTGCTTAAAACATAGTAGGTACTCAGTAGATATTTGTTGGGTGCAAGTATCTGCAGAAGAGACTGAACTCATGGCTTTGAGAATTCTGGAAACATTTTCAGAAGTCACTGTTTCACCTGCAACCTTAAATTTCTTTAAAGTCTCAAGTTTTAACTTGAAACTTTTTGGGGGATTCATAGTCGATATTTTACAAATGTCACAAATGTGGCTTAAATAATAATGTCACAATGTGTAGTTTAACCTAAAAGTCATTTTTCAAACTGTTCAACTTTTTTTTTTAATTTAAATATATTTTATTGATGTTTTTACAGAGAGGAAGGGAGAAAGATAGAGAGCTAGAAACATCGATGAGAGAGAAACATCGACCAGCTGCCTCCTGCACACTCCCCACTGGGGATGTGCCCGCAACCCAGGTACATGCCCTTGACCGGAATCGAACCCGGGACCCCTCAGTCTGCAGGCCGAGGCTCTATCCACTGAGCCAAACCGGTTTCAGCAACTGTTCAACTCTTAAGTAACCTTAATCTCCTTTCCCTCACCAAATAAGTAATATTGGTGATTCTACATATTTATCCTATGGTCTCTTGCATGCCTGGGACGCCTTACATGCCACCATGGGTACGTGCACTTGGGCTATGTAACATGGATCTAAGTGGCCTCTAATGTTCTCACTAGTTCAAAAATATTATGCTTTTGGAAAAGAACACTATTCACCAGATAAAACTGAACTAATGAGACAAATAGTGGAACGTCTTTGTTCTGGACATAAAGATTTTATGCCTAACATCTAAGATTGTATTAGCTTTTTGGCACCTAAAATAAATTAGCTCATTTTAAGCTTGTAAGGAATTAAAAGCCCTAGACCTTTCTTACAGGAACTACTGTAAACTAGATACACCCTACCTTATACTGGCATATTTTTATTTTTTGAAGCTCTGTGCAGGATTTTCCATTTCCTCCCTAATAAAATTAACCATTAGGTTCAGGGCATCACTCCAGTCTGTTGAGAGCTATATTGAATCCAATTGTGTCATCTATCATAGTAGCCAGAAGACAGAAATTTTTCAAATATGCCTTCTGTGTCTTCATTCAAAGCATTTATTAAAAAAACAAACCAGTGCAAGACAGGGCTTTAGGGCATGCCACCAGGCACCTTCATCTAGGTCAAAGATACTGGTGATTGAAAAGGAACACTTGCCTAAGTTAAAGGATATATCAAAATCCATGTGTGGGCATGAGATATTTCTATATTTTTAAAAAGAAGATAAATTAGCTTTAAAGGACTAGACCAGCGGTTCTCAACCTGTGGGCCGCGACCCTTTTGGTGGTCGAACGACCCTTTCACAGCGGTCGCCTAAGACCATCGGAAAACACATATATAATTACATATTGTTTTTGTGATTCATCACTATGCTTTAATTATGTTCAATTTGTAACAATGAAATTGGGGGTCACCACAACATGAGGAACTGTATTAAAGGGTGGCGGCATTAGGAAGGTTGAGAACCACTGGACTAGACACACTGAACTAGGATGACAAAGAATAATACATCATCATGCCAGGTACTGCTGATGAGTTACCTGTGAATTTGCCCATGTGCACTTTCATCCACTTTTGTTTGTAGGATATAGAAAAATTGTTGACGGTATGAGCTTCTAAATCAAGAACTCTGAATGATTTAGTTTCATTGCTTTTTCTCTGAGTTCAAAAACAATAGGCTTTCTTTTTTTTCCCTGGAAATTAACATCCGTTTCACTGGTGTAGATTCTGGGATTCTCCTTTTATCCTTCGCTTCTATCCATCTGTCGCAGATGTTAACAAAGCCCACTCATACCCCTTTGGTCTTCCCCAAGGTCACTGCACAGTTCCTTCATTCTCTGCCAAAGGAGACTGCCCAAACCCAAAAGCAAGGCAGAAGGAATTTGCCAGAGGGCTAATGCCCCAGGGCACCCTAAGAAGGGATGAAGTTTGGTGGATAAATACCCCAGCTTCTTCTCCCTTGGTGAGACAATTCTGAGGCACGTTCCACAGTCTCTCAGAAGGACACAAAATGACATGAACAACATTTCCAACAGGCACAACGCACTAATCAGTGCACCTTTGTTGATTCTCTTCATCTCATTTCCCCATTCCCATTCTGTGCTTCCTGGAATCACTTCCCAAAAACCTACTTGCACCCCAAATCTTTATCTCTGGGTATGCTTTGGGGAGAATCAAAACTAAGATGCTATCTCTAAGATCCCAAATTGATCCATCTGTGCGATTTTTTTTTCTAAAATTACTGAGTTTGTCCAATCAGATCAAATGTTATTTCACTACCCATAGATGCAATGCATTTGCGCATACAGACTAGACTAGACATTATTGAAACACCTATGTATGGGTGTGTTTTTTTTTTACTGCTGCTCCATCTCTCTTGTGCTTCAGTGGCCCTTTCTCATGTTTATTCTACCTTTTATAATATGAAATTCTTTTTGCCAGAGAAGAGGAAAACAAAATAAAAGTTAAACAGTATTGTCTTTTTCTCTCTCAAGATGCTGTAAGGTCATATTGAAAGTCTTCAAAAGAACCCACGGTTAAAAACATAGCGTTAGCACTAAGCAATATCCAAATATTTAGTTGAAAAGTTAAGTTAAGCATTTATAAGATAGCACCTATCTATTGAGATACAAAGAGACTAACCACTTTGGCAAATGGGAATATTATGTTTTTATCATTCAAGGACCTAAATTCCAAAGTAGGGTTTTATTATTCTTTCAACACACACTTCTTTGGTTCCCAGTATGTGTCAGGCACTGTACTAGAAAATGGAGAGCTACATCTGCAAACAAGTTATGCCCCCTGACTCTAAGGAGTTTACAGCTCAGTGAACAGTGCGGGGCTATGTATGGATAGGAGCCATCCGTTTGACCACTCCACACCATTCCTATAGAGCCATTCAAGTTAGATCTTGAATTTCTATAGGACCCTATTCCATCAGAAGTAAATTAGTCTCATATAAACAGATACTTAATTCATATCCTAAAGCCTCTGGGTCCTTTTCATAAACTGTCATATTCTTCCTCCTATACATTTTTGTTGTTGCTTTTTTTCAATTTTTTTTTGTTTTTTTTTTGTTTGTTTTTACTTTTCCATTATAGTTGACACTCCATATTATTTTGTATTAGTGTTAAGTGTACTATACTTTTTTACCAGGTGATCACAGAGAATGTATCCCACAGCTCCAAGAATTCTTTGTGATGGTCTATTCCCTTAATTCTCTTCCATTGGAATGTTTGGTCTGACTGAAAGTGAATGGCACCTTATTAAAGGCACAAGAGGATTATGCCTGAGGGCAGAGGCCTTGAGGAGAGCCTGTGTAAAAGGGCTGGTCCTCTGGGAAGCCTGCCAGATAGCACATGTGCCAAACGGCCACCTGGAGTCAAGAACATCAGATGCCTGAGGAAATAAACCACCCGGGGCACCTTTTCTGACACTGCCACAGAGCAGATCTATTCCAAATGAGCCTGGCACTCACCTGCATTCAACCTTGGTAAGAAACCAAGTTCCCACCATAGGGTTCCATGTGCTAACCCTGAAGACGGACTTAGGGGTATGTCACTTCCGATATTGCTGGTCTTTGCAAGAAACCTTTTCAGACTAAATACAAAAATAGTTCCCTATAGACATATTGCTTGTGGTTTCGTGTACCGTTTATAATGACCTTTTTCAGGAAATGTGCTGTTTACACGACTCATTTCTTTTTTTAGACTAGCAGAGCAATTGATTTTAGAAAGCCCAGCTATTAAAATACCTGAGTTTAAAAGACAAAATGCCACTTTCTATTATGTTTCTTTCATTAAAGTGAGTCGGATGTATCATTGCTGTTTAAGTAGAATCATTTAACAGATTTATTCTGGGAGAAAACACTTCAGGAAAGCACAGTAAGAGTTTTTTCAAGTCCTTGCTGTGGGGAAAAAAAAAAAAAAAAAAAAAAAAAGGCTGCTAATGTCCCATTTCCCTGCCAACTGAATACCTATGATATCCACTGCTGAGATGATAAACTATGAAGACAGAGATACTGGTTTTCTGATCCCATACTAGCTTCGTGGCCTGAAGAGATTCACTTGGTCTTTCTGAGACTGTTTCCTTTTCTTGAGTGGATTCTTTAAGGATTAAAAGAGATGACCTATATATTTATAATGCCTGGCATAAAGCTGCTACTCCGTAGAGTAACTGGCGGCAATGGAGTAATAACCGCAAAAGCAGCAGCGTATGCTGGTTGTATTCCCTGGTTCTGTGAGTCCACAGGTTGGGGGGATTTTCCATAAACTTGCACTCCTGAATGCACGCTGGATAACGGAAGTTTTCACACACACACAGTGATGCGGGATCAAGGACACCAGCCGATCCAGTCTGTGAGGCTGTCAACCCAATGGCACTAACATGTCTACATGTAACTTATTGCTCACAGAGATTTTTCTCTCCTTGTGATAGAGGATAACGGAGAGACATCCTGTCCATCACAAAAAGGTCTCTTCAGGAGATGCACCTGGTCAGCAAATATTGTTTATGTACATCAACTCTTACTTGTTCAATTTTATTGCATATTTAGATTCCTATTAAAGTGGGAATTGCTTGGAACATTAATTCACTTGATATGGGTATTTTTTGAACAATATTAAATACTGAAGAATATAAAAATCTGTCCCATTTGACATATAAAATGTTTGAGATACAGGTGAATGTCAGGGTATGTCAGTGTTCTAGACTAAACACTCAGTATTTGTCAGCTTGTGTTACTTGTCAACTGCATTACCCTATATTAAGACACATCGTCAAAAAGCATTTTTTGAAAGGGCATTTCTTTTGTTCGTTTGCCTGTTTTTGCTGTAGAACTAAGAAGCCATGACAATTAGCATAGGTTCCAGTCTTAAAAAAAATAGGATTAACTGAACTGAAACCATGCTGCAGGCAAGTCACTCTAATAAAAATGAAGCATGCGACAGAACACAGGCAAAAATGCTGTACCTCCTCGGGCTCATGGCAGCCAAATACATCCTTCCTGACACTTGTCAGAGTAATAAACGTTTTATGGTCTCGTAGGTTTGGTGTTTTGTGCTTTTTTAAGAAAGCTTACACAGATGGCATTTTAATACAGAAGACAATCCAAATTTGTAAATTGTCTACATTTCAAGGTAAATGTTCAGACAATATTTAAAAATTTAGAGATAAAAAAATCTCAATATGTAAAATTCAAAATTTACAACAAGAAAATCAACATGGAACCCTATTTTTTGGAGGTGTGGGTATTGCTGTACCACCTTTAAAGAATTCTTTATTGAATGTTCAAAAATATAAACTCTGAGCATGTAGCAGAAGCATCCGTAGTCTGGTCTAAGTAGAAGTGTTCCACTGGATACAAAAAGTTATTTGTTGGAAAAAGTAACCATTTGTCAATTGGTGGCAACTTAGACCTCTGCAGTTCTTTAACGTGCTTTGTTGTTTAATTGTCACATGATGTGAGGGTACATTGGGACCCACAGATTCCTCAAATTATGGATTTCTTTTTCTGATCAATGAACACTTTGGATTTTTTAATGAAATAAACAGCAAAGATGTAACTCCACTTGCTGTGAAGGTCATAATCACCACCATGAGAATGAGTTCTTTTTAGTCAAGAATTGGGATGTTTATGATGATCTCTTTAGGTAACATAAGTTTAAGATGACCTCTTATAGATCCAACTTATCACTTCTTACAGGTGAAATAAGTCAGAGAAATATGTCAATGCTCAAGCAAGGGCCATTTTATGAATACTGAACAACCACCTTGATATTTTATGCTCCTATAATTTGTTCCCCTTTCAATTAAAGAAATCCATTATTCTGAGCTCTCCAGTTTTCTTCAATGCTATATAAAATAAGAAATTTAGTTTTGCTGTTTGGCTCTGAAGCAGACAGATGTTTAAGAAATTACAGTTAACGTCAATATATGCAAATCTTACTTTTCCTAAAGGGAAAAATATTGGTAATGATATTCTTACAACTACAAATTTGTCTTCACCTAAGAAGGTCATTTTAAGAAGAATTATCTATTATTCAAAATGAACACAGATTTAGTGCAGAATTGTCTACAGTGTTTCTTGGGCATATTACTCTAATGATGGGAAAAATCTCAGAAAATTTACTGAAAAAAACTCATTTCAGGAATTCCAATGATCCATTCTACTGAGTCATCAGTGCCCTAATTACTCAATATACACTCTTGCTACACCCCATTTCTATTGGGAATGATCCCTGCCACCAATTTGGTGATTGGTTTCATTATTTTAATATGTCTTACAAATAGGAACATTTATAGAACCATTTCATTTTAGAAAGACTCGAACCAATTTCTAAGCATTTTTAAAAAAAACAGAATTTAGGGAATAGGCATAAATTCAGGACCACCAGTACACTGCTTTGTTATCTGCCTGCTTAAAAAGCTCAATAATACACTGGAAGACTTATGGAGTGTTTTGCTTTGGTTTTTCTTTTCTGTTTGTTGTTGTTGTTGTTGTTGTTTTATTCTGTTAGTTGGTTGAAATAGCCTGAGTCCATAAAGTTGAAGAAAATTATCAAATCACTGGCCTGGGCAGCAAGAGATAGTGAGTGTGTCATTAACTGCATGGATGACCTGCACTATCATTTAATCCTTTAGGACCTCAGTGTCTCCTATGCTAAATCATTCCTAATATCATAGTTTGTATTTATAGCTGTTAAATATTAGGACTCATCAAAAATGTTCTAATATAACAACCAATTTTCTAATAAATATTTTTAAAGATAACTAAGGTAAGAGGATAGCCATATATTTGCACGTATCTCAAAGAAAAGTTCAGAAGGATACATAAGAAAAAGTCCATGGGAAGAAATTGTGTGAGTGGGTGGATGGGGGGGAGGGGGACTTTATCTCTTTACCTTATATTCTTCTGTAAGAATGTTTATACCATGAGCATGTAACTTTTGCAATTAAAATAAACTAGATAAAATATACATGAACACTGCAGTACATATATTAAATTTAATGATTTCTCCAAAATTACTATTTTTGAATTTCAAATACGCAATTATTAGACCATGGCTGTACTGATATTATATGATCATTTTCTTCAGAAAATATATAGGTTTAAAGTCGTCTTAATCCTGATGTTCTCTCCCTTAAGCCTGCTTATTCAGTTTCTACTTAACTTTCACGTTCTGTTCACCTATCAACACCTTCTCCTCCTTCCTTGACTTTTCAAAAGCAACTCCACTCCAGGACCTTCATAGTAATGTAATCATGCCCTATGTCTCTCTCTCCCCCTAGACCCCAAAGAGAGAGACTTGTCTTACTCTTCTTTACTTCCTCCCAAATCCTTAGCACAGTGCCTGGCATTGGGTGGTGGCTCTGTATATTTTATCCATACCACTCATTATGATGAAATCTGACACCTTATAAACTGTATTTGAGATATTTTTAATGCCATTGAAAACATAATAAGAAAGAAAAAGAAAATCGTACTGCCTACTATAAACATGTGCACCTTATGAAAAGTAACCATTTGAGCTAAATGTCAGCGCAAGTATGTTAACTGAATATGGATCCAGTTCTTTAGGCCTGGTTTGCTTGGGCTTACTGGGTAGACTCAGATTCATCGACAATGTCCAAGGAATTCTGTCATTTTGATTTTTTTAAAGAATTTTTTCTAATCCAAAAATGTGAAGTGACAGAAATTAAGTTTAATGAAAGATAATGTGTGTTGGAGTGGGTGGAATAGTAAGAATCAGAATTGTGGTTTCTGTACACCATTGCTAAGGTCAGAATCAACAAGCAGCCCACTTCTCAAAAGAGAAAGCTGAGACCCAAGATTGAATCAAAGAGGAAGCTCATTTGAAATAGACTTTAACTTGAACTGGTCCAGGAAATGGAAACATAGAATTCAAGTTTCCTTTGTAACACTCACTCTCTGTGCCAATTTGGACAAATCACTTCAGTTTCTATGAGCTTAATTTCCTTATATATAAAATAATGTTTTTCATGTCTACCTATAGGGTTACTGAAAAGATTAAATGACATGGTGTATATAAAAGGAACCTATAAACTATTAATTGTATATGGATCGTATTTTACTTATTATAGGGATTTCCTCAATAATTTCTCTTCCCTAGCCCCACGGGTTGGGTGAAGTACCACGGTGGAGTGGGAATATGCTAATGCGTGGGAACCACAAGTTCTGTCTTCCATGCTCCTACCTTTATAAGTGAATAGCTAAAGGCAGTGCCTTAACCCCTGCCTGCTTCAGTTTCCCACTGAGGAAAAAGATTAACAAACAAGAAACTAATATATTTATATTTAGTCTAGAGATATTTGGAATAATCAAATAGAAAATGGTTGCAAAAAGCTTTGCAAAGCAAAAAGTTTTCAACTAAGACAGCATATTTGTGTCTTAAAAGTGGGTGACAGAAAGGTAAGTGATTCATGCTAGAATGTGCAGCTTATAACATATAGGAAGAAACTAGGCTAGCAACTAATTTTAACTTTCTTCCACTAAACTACCTGACTATGTGAATAAATATATCATGCACACAAAATACTGGTCAGAAATATACATAAAAACTATAGAAATGGAAGTTCTATTTTCTCATAAGAAAGCAAAAATATTTACACGAGTTAAAAGATTAAAATAATATTCATACATCAAGGCATTACATTTCAATTGCATTTACTATGAAGCAAAACACATTTACTTTATGTATTTTACAATGACTTCACCGACCACTGACTATTTTATAATAACTACTGGTTTCCAGCCTCTCATCCACTTTCCATGAAAACCAAAAACCCTCTATTTCCAAGTCTCATTGTTTGGGTATAGCTGCTGCTTGTCCTGTTTGTGAAAACAAGCTTTTATTTAAAAATTGATTTCTCAGTCTGGCCCAAAACGTTCTTGAGCATTAAACAACTAAGAAAAGCAGCCCGAGTTTCTTGCAATCCAAGTTTCTAATAATCCTTATTGATTAAGGTATAATGAACTGCAACTGTTTACTTAGTTTTGGTTTTGATGTGTTTTATTGTAAAATATCAACTTACTACCTGATGTTTTTGCAAGTTTCCACTGAGTTTAAAGATGAATTTTTGAATTCTTTTAATGCTTTGAAATAATAATGAAAAAAAAATGACTTCACACATTAATTGAACAAGGGTACATTATGTGTCTTTTGTATTCATTTCTCTCTCCAGAGATAATCGTTATTCATTATCCAAATTTACTATTATGACACAAAAATGGTTCCAAACAAAATTGCTGATCCTTGTTTATATGCACAAAGAGATTCAAAATATAAATCTTCATATTAGCACAGTTTGTAAAATGTCATTCCATATGTGATCACTTCTTATTCTGTAATTTCTGTCAACATCTGAAAAAAGATCACCAAATTATTACAAGATTTTGCAAAAGTGCCTACCCACTTTCGAAAAAAACTTGCCTTTTACCAGATTTGAAACAAACACAAGCTTGGAAACGCTACCCTGCTCCTTTATTTAAAGCACTACTATCCTACTGTGCTATAGTCACTTGTTGACATTCTTCTCCAACATTGGATCATAAACTCCTTAGGGCGAGGCCCATGCATAATCCATCTTTATAATTCATACAGCTTGGCACATAGGAAGTGCGCCAAAAGTGTTTGTGGAATTGAGATACATAACAACCCATTCTGGTATTCATCTTCTGCATTGGCTTCCCCTACAACCTGGTGACACAATATTTAAGAATTAAAAAAAAAAAAAAACCCTTCCTCATAAAAATGTTGAGGACCCTTTTCAGAAAAGGTAGTTTAAGGGCCATATTTGAACTTTCAAAAGGGCATTCTTTTGAAAACATTCTGAATCACTATATTACATCTATAGATTTCATAAATGGCTCTGATAAATAAAAAAAAATCTTCGCTCCTATTTCTACCTAATTAGCAAGAAGCTTAATCTTCGCATTAATAAGTCTCCTAGTCAGGTCACTCAGGAGTGGCTCCCACTAGGCCAGAGGAGTATAAAGGTAGCTGAGCTCAGTCAAAGCCTGGTTAAGTATTAAGGCTTATCTTAGATGTGGGTAGCATGAACCCTTTTTGCTGTCTTCACTGTATCTTTGTCCCTACGAGCCTTGTAGTATGGTCTTTATAGGGTAGAGTCAAAATAACAGAAGCCAGATTTCTGGGCTTCTGACTTTATCAGGAACCCCAATTAGATATGCTCAGGGGATGGAGTCATGTTTCCATACCTTTCCTGGCTTTTGACTCACCAATGTTCAATTTAGTGTATAGCACTGCGCCAGTCTTTTTGGTCCATACCTCCGTATAAAGATTAATAACAAATCTCCATAAGGTCTAGATTTAAAAGAAAATATTCCTTTCCAAGCATTTTCTTTTCAATACATGTCATATTACACAGGGAGCCGTAAACTCTACTTATATGTAGTCCCAAGCTTTTAAGTTTCAGGAGCAATGTAAACTTAACCATGTAAACACACACACACACACACACACACACACACACACACACACACACACCACCAGCACCTTAACCACCACTCACCACTACCACTAGGCCAATAGTACAATTTGGGAAACAAAATAGCAAATTATCTATCTATCTATATATATAAAAGGCTAATATGCAAAGTGTTTCCTCGGGAGTTCCACCAGGAGACCAGGAGTTCAATCGCTCACTATGACCACCAGGGGGCAGCATGAAACATGGCAGGCAACCAGCAGTGGCAGTGGGGCACTGAGGGAGCTAGGGAAGGAGGAGTTGGGGAGGCAGGGAACCTGATCTGCCCTGATTGCCAGCCAGGCCTAGGGACCCTACCCGTGCATGAATTTCATGCACTGGGCTGCTAGTGTTACTCATAAGACAGCTAAGCAGATGAGAAACTCATTTAGTAGAATAAACTACAATGAACAACAACAACAGCAAAAATAACATTGTAAAATGTTTGAATAGGATTTAATATCATAAAAATGAATCGATATACTTAATTTTGGTTTGGAGATGTTATTTGTTCTGTCTAAAAATCCACAGTGTTTAAAGAGGAAGGAAGGAAAGCTAAAAGTATTACACTTTCCTTGTACATCCCCAATCTGGAATATTTAGAATAGAACCAACTTCTTGCTAGCACTCTTCTGTCTTTCCCATCACTTTACAGCCCCACATGATCATATGCTCAAGGGATTTTTCAGGAAACCCCTAATATTCTGAGAAAATCGCAGTATGCGTTTGGTGCGAAGGGAACCATGCTTACCCAAAGACAGGCTGTTTTGATTTCCTGCAAAGTGCGTGGGTTTTGTAGTGAAGGCAGACCTGGGGTTAGCTCCTGGCTCTAGCTGTGAAGACTTGGGTTTATTACCTAAGCCTTCTGCAAGATATGGTAATTTGAACCCATCTCTGAGTGTTACATCTACCATAAGAAATATATGTGGAAGAGTTAGCACCTAAATTTATAAATGCTTTGTAAATGATTTTGTTGCTCTTAATCAAACTAAAATGGAGAAGCAGTTTCTGGACAACATTTTAATTATGTATAACTAATATCATTCAAATCTGTTATATAAGTGCTTTGGGTAAGTAGGCCCCATAAAATGGCTAAATAACACATCATCAGCTTTCACCTTTTCTTGTCACTTTTTAATTATCTGCCCTTTTGGTTTTGGCTAGCAACTAACAGGTTATTTTGCCCTCTAAAATCACCTGAGGAAATAAGAGTATTTGTTTTTATATCCTGAAGTTAAAAACATAATCAAGATTCTGATAATCTGCTATGCTGGCAACCCCAAAAGAACATACGGGGAAAAGGTGATGAATAAGGCATTGTTTCCCTGTTTGATCACATTTTCATCAAAACTGCAAAATTCAGCACTGCTTAGCAGCTTACAATTTTTAACAGTTTATATTGTAATTAAACAGGAAACTATTTCCAAGACATCTTTGAAACAGTATGCTTGGTAACCAGCTACATGGAAAATAACATTTAGGCAGCAGCATTCAAAAAGGTGTAAAATAGTAAATGACTAAGACCATTGTTTCAGTGATAGAGGGAAGGGAAAAAAACATTTTTCAAACATTATGATGGTCCTCTCCTTGCATGCCCCATTCCAGAGATAAACCTCTTATAGGCCAGTTATAAATATACTAGACAGATACAAGGCTGGTTAAAACAAAAAGCTTCAAGGGATGGGCATTATCTGCTTTAAACCACCTGAATAATGATTGCAATAAAATTGTTGACTTAAAAAATAGAGTAGACATCAATGACCCTCTAGCCACTCACTCCATAGAAATTTCTCCTGTAACAGATCCAACCGCTCCAATGAAGCTAGGCAGACCTCCCATGAATCACCATTGTTCCCTCTGTGGAGGAAAGACATATTTAATGACATCTTCCTCACCCTCAGAGGACAAACTGAGGAAGCCTGTGCAGAGGAATTGGCTTTAATACCTATTGGCTCAGCACTTAAGAAGACTGGATATTATTGTGGTGATAACTTCACAAATATTGAATCATTATGTTATATATCTGAAATGAATATAATGTCATATGTCAATTATATGTCAACTAGAGACCTGGTGCACAGATTCGGGCACCAGTGGGGTCCCTTGACCTGGCTTGTGCCCTCTCACAATCTGGGACCCCTCAGGGGATGTCAGATGGCTGGTTTCAGCCAATCCCCGCAGGCCTAACCCAGACAGGAGAGAGCCTGATCCTATGTATTGAGCACCTGTCCCCTGGTGGTCAGTGCACATCATAGCGACCAGTCGACCGGTCGTTTGGTCACGTAGGCTTTTATATATATAGATAAGAAACTGGCTTTACATTTAGCTTCTCACATGAATTTTCTAATGAAAAATTTACTTCCAACATCTGAACCAGCAAGAAAACTAGACGTTACCAATTGTAGGCACTGAACTCCATCTGGGCTAATCCAGTGGCCATTTGTTAGTCATCAATGTCCAGAGCAGTTCACAAAGAGGCAGTCAACAAACATCAGCTGACCCTAAGCAAAAGGCTGAAAGGCATGGCCTTCCAAAGCATTTCTACATGTTGGGGATTATCAGACACACAGGTTCTCTGCCAGCTTTTCCACATCTGCAATAAGGTTTCTGTACCCAAGGATTTGTGGAAGGCAAGCCTGAAGAGAGATTCCAATCTAAGGTGTTCATAAATAGGAGTAACACACATGAGAAAAAATAAAACATACTCTTTGGCATTTTTCACTTATGTGTTCGACAGAACTTTTCATATTTATAAAATATTTAGGAAATTGCTGAAATAGGGTATCTCTAATAGAAGCAACATGTCCTACTAAATCTCCGCATAGACAGCTATGGAAATTGGCTAAAATTTACCTCCCATTCTGGCCTTTTCTTAAGCCAAGTTGCAACAGTATGGCTTAAAAAATAAAGGAGTTCTTTTTTGCAAGTGACTTAAAGTAAGATATAGAAGATATGAGTAATAATCGGTTTTTAGGCATCATTTAGCCGCCCCCCCCCTCCGCCCCCCGCAAAGTGGGTATATCAGAAACACCTCAGAAGGGTGTTGGATGTGTGTGCATGGGCACATGTGTATGTTTGTGTGTGGAGGGGGGGGGGGGAGAGCACTGAGACCATTAGAGGTAAGAAATTTTTCAAAACAAAAAGATTGAAGACTTTGTTATTGTGTAGTGTATGTTCAATATACATATGAGGATTACAGCAACATCATTGGTTTAGTGAGGCTAAGGAGGTGTTGATAACAATTAAAAGAGAGGAATTCCTAACACCCACCTTATTGCTGCTCACTTGGTTAAACAAGCTCTAAGCAGATTTTGTGTTCTCCCACTGGTGGTATCAGATGAATGATTTCATGAGTCAATTTCACACAGGTGGATTCCAGCTTGTGTTGAGGGGAAAGCGGGAACTCTGCCTTAGAGATCTTCCTGGCCTAAGTATGATCCATTTGCAATACCTGGCACACAGTAACTACTCCACAGTGCATACATGTTTGTCTGAATAAAATAACATTTCTCTTTAAAATCTACCTCCAGATATGCCTTGGGGATGGTTTTCCCATTACTTCTCATTTGTTCTCCTGCACGTTTCTTTCTTGTGTGTTTTCACCTAATAACTTACAGTCACTTTAGTGTTCTTTTCATATCTGAAGTCTCCTGTCCAGACCTTGTCATCCTGAATCGTCATGAATAACATACACTTTAAAAATAGGAAATACATCTCCTTTTTCTTTTTATAACTCCTTAGTTTGGATAAAGCTCTCCTCTCAAAAGATGAGAAAGTCTGCGGAGTATAAAACTGGCAAAAGCCTCTTCCCTCATTCCAACCATACAGTTCCAGGGGGACTTGGACCTTCTACACAATTCTACCTGCCATAGCTAGTTGTTCTAATAGGCACTGAACTCCAGCTGGGCTAATCAGATCCTTTTCCCTTAGAGCAGTGGTTCTCAACCTTGGCTGCACATTAGAATCACCTGGGAATCTTTTTAAAATCCTGATTTCTGGGCCCCATCCTCCGGAAATTCTGTTTCTTTGTTATGGGGTGAGGCCACAACATTAGTAACAGAGAAACAGAATTTCCGGAGGATGAGGCCCAGAAATCAGGATTTTAAAAAGATTCTCAGGTGATTCTAATGTGCAGCCAAGGTTGAGAACCACTGCCTTAGAGTCTTAATTCTCGTAGTACAGAAGGATTTTCTTTAATGCAAACCTCGAAAGATGTGAACATAAATGTTCCACATGATGGCCAAGGTTCTAGCCACAAGGACGACCTGGTCTGAAAGTATAAAGACAATACAAGAGGCAGATAATAGAAATGTTAAGAAAGAGGACCCTGAGGGCATTCAAATCCTTAGCTGCCATCCTGTCTAAGGTCCAGCTATACCCCTGACATTTTCTTTCATTCAATAAATACTTAGTAAGTACCTTCTCTACACCAACCATTTTGCAAGGCACTAGAGATGCAACAATAATCAAGACAATATGGTCTCTTCCCTGGCAGGGCTTGTGAGCCATTAAATCTACATCCACTTTTTCGCTCAAATTAGTTTGAATGGGATCCAAAAAAATTCTAACTCCGGTTACTTTATAAATTAAACTTCTGTGGACTTATCTGTGAAGCTAATCATAACAATTTTTATGACAAATCTACTTTCCAAACAACTACATTACCAATACATTTTGGATCTTGATTTATGCCTAAACTGCTTAAAATTTCCCTGATGAAAACTAGCAAATCCTCTTCTCACTTACTCAACATCTAAGAAATCTCAAAGTTTTTCTTTCACTGCATTTTTTAAAAACATCCTGAATTTAAGTCTAGTGTGATGCAACACATAGTTTTGCTTCAAGCAATATTATTTTATTTCACTATACCAACGACTCAGTAAACTGATATAGTTCTTTACCTCTTTTCCCAACCTGGGTTCTTTTAAAATAAAACATAAAACGCTATGCCTGTAGGTGGTGTTAGACCACATCTCCAAGGCCTTCCTGGTGCCAACATTTGAAGATGACAGTAAGAATGACAACTATTTTTAATACCATGTTAGGCAAAGGAAAGTGGTTCACCTTCTCCAATGTGATCTTTCCAGACTGTGATATGAGGAGGCCACTGCTTAAGGTCCAATAAGATAGATTCAAAGGATGTGAAAAAACACCCCTTCTTCCTGACACCAGGCTGGGATGCCCTGCTGCCTGCCCTCACCCTTCATGCTCAGGCTGTCAGGACACACCCATAGGAGCACATTCAACAAGGAATTCACAGGGGATGGGCCCACACTGAGCCACCCCTCAGCGTACAGCCCCTCGCCACCACCGAGGAGGTGGCCTTCCCAGATTTCATGGCCAGTGCTGCTAGCCTTCTCCCCCACTCCCACCCTGACAGACTTCTTCGGAGTTTTGTTTTTCAAAAAGGCCTTTGAGAGGGAGCGGGGAGGGGAGCGCCAGAGCGAGAGGAGGGAAAAAAGGGTCTTTGAGGATCGCCAAGTCCATTAAAATAAAAAATGTAAAAGTCGTACCGTTTCTCAGCAGCATGAGGTGGCACGTGGATCCTAAGGGATAAAGGATAACTGAACGCCTCCCCAGATTCTTTACGTTCATTGCCTTTCTCTCCCGTGTCATTTCTCTGGGGCATAATATGGTTAGAATTCCTTCTGATGGCTTTTCCATGTAGATTATATTCCTGGGGTTTGTCTGCAGGTTGAGTTGGTGCCTGTTGATTAAGGGATAAGCAGTAGCTGAAGGCTTTCCCATTTCTCTGACTCACAGGGATGCTCCCCCAGAGAAAGTCTGCACCTCCTCCTGCCATCAGATGGTTTCCCCCAGTCCTCATTCTGCTTTGCAGTGGCCTGTTTTCATGTTGAGACGACGGTTCTGCACAGGTGTCTTGGAGAAGTCAGCCCTCCTCGGACCTCAGCTGTTCCTGCTAGGCCCAAGTGAACAGCAGGCCCCACGGAGGCCATGTTCCAAACGACATCGTCTCTGTCCAGGATTTTCCGAGCAGGGTCCAGCGATGCCCACGCATCCTGGCACAAGTCCACAGCCACCTCCCCGAAGGTCACCGTGTCCTCTGACGGGTTATCAGCAATCGGGGAGCCATCACTTCTCCTCCACGTGCCCCGCCTGGAGACAGTCGGTTCTTGAACATGTCCCCTCTGAAAGAGGCAAGGACAGCAGCTGTCACCGGTTTATGTGGTGACGGTACTGGAGATCTGCTTTCCTGGTTTCCTGGCGCCTAAAGCAGTCCAGCTCCAGGAGGGAAGAGCTGGACTGCTTTAGGCGCCAGGAAACCAGGAAAGCAGCGGTGCTGGTGCAGAAGGCAACGTGCTCCGGAGCCGCTTCGGCGGCTGGTCGGGCTGGGAAGGGGTGGAGGCCCCGCAGCACCTGGAACACCTGAGGCTGCGGCTGCGCACACAGAATGCCGCTGCCTCCAGGATACACCTGTGTTAAAGGCTTTTCGCTAGCCACCGCCTTCCTTCTGGCCGGCCTCTTCTCCTTCCACTCGCCCACCTTCACCCTACACTCTAATCCAGCGGTTCTCAACCTGTGGGTCGCCACCCCTTTGGGGGTCGAACGACCCTTTCACAGGGGTCGCCTAAGTCCATCGGAAAACACATATATAGTTACATACTGTTTTTGTGATTAATCACTATGCTGTAATTATGTTCAATTTGTAGCCATGAAATTGGCGGTCACCACAACATGAGGAACTGTATTAAAGGGTCGCGGCATTAGGAAGGTTGAGAACCACTGTCCCTTACCGGCTTCACCTGACCACACTGCACCCGTCAGTTCCACTAACTTGCAGTTCTAACCCTCCCACATCAGCCACATTAACAGCAGTTTCCTCGCTTGCAGTAACCTCTGTCCATTCTTTTTTTTTTTTCAATCGTTCTTGTTGAAAGATTTTTTTCATTGTGTTGTGATGTGACATTCTATATATGTTAGGCTTTTTGCCTTCAAATTCTTTTTTTTTTCCTGAGAGGAATGTAGCCACACCAGGTTTCTTTCATTAGTAATTGCCTGATACACCTTTCTCCACTCTAACTTTCAACCTTTATGTGTCCTTAAGCTTTAGATCAGTGGTTCCCAACCTTGGCTGCACATTAGAATCACCTGGGAATCTTTTTAAAATCCTGATTTCTGGGCCTCATCTCCAGAAATTCTGTTTCTTTATTATGGGGTGGGGCCACAACATTAGTAGCAAAGAAACAGAATTTCCAGAGGATGAGGCCCAGAAATCAGGATTTCAAAAAGATTCCCAGGTGATTCTACTGTGCAGCCAAGGTTGAGAACCACTGCTTTAGATGTATCTTTGGTAAATAGCATTTATCTGAATGATTTATTAGGACTAAATAAATAAATAAATAAATAAAAAGAAAACACCATTTCATCATTTAGAGACAAAAATTATTGGGTGAAAGGCTTAGAGGTCACAAGAGATTCATATAATCTCTCATAGCATCCTAATAAAAAAGAAAAGAGAAAACTAAATTTTACAATGTAGAGATTTCACATTCAAAACTTAATCAAGTAAGTATGCCCAACTGTGGGACAACCTGATGTTAGCTGTTCAGTGTGATGCAATAATAAATACCAACATCATCTATGTGGTATCTTGCCAAAAACAGCCTGATTTTAATCTTGAGAAAAACATTTTCAAATTTCACAAGGTAGGACATTCTACAAGACAATAAGTTTATGCTCTTCAAAAAAATCAGTGTCATTAAAAACAAACAAGAAAATGGCAAGTAGAGTGTCTGGATTAAAAGACTGAGGTGACATAACAACCAAGTAGAATGTAAGAACTTTGAGTGGAACTTGTATTTAAAAAAAAAAAATACTGTATTTCACTTATATGTAAAATCTAAAAAACAACAAAGCAAACTAACAACAACAAAACTACAGAGAACAAATTGATGGTTGCCAAAGGAGGAGATTGAAGGATGGGTTAAAAAATGAATGGAATTACAAAACAAATAAGCCACAGAGATATAGTGTACAGCACAAGGAATATAGTCAATAATATCATAGTAAATTTGCATGGTGACAGATGGTTATTAGGCTTATTGTGATAATCACATCATCTATAATAATAAAAGGGTAACATGTTAATTAGACCAGACGTATTCCTGACGTCATTCCGGACATACTTCCTGATGAAGCTGGGGCCAGGGGTAAGCCTGCCCAGGTCCCGGGTGCCTGCCGGTGGCCAGAGGAAGAAAGGCCTACTCTTGCATGAATTTTCGTGCATCGAGCCTCTAGTAAAATATAAAATACCAAATTACTATGTTGTACACCTGAGATTAATATGATATTGTATTCCAACTATACTTTAATTTTTTTAAATGTAACTATATAAGATATTGCCCTAGTATAGACAATAGTATACTAGGTAATACTATTGAATTAATATTTTAGGTACGAGATTGACATTGTAGTTATGCAGGAGAATGTCCTTATTCTTAGGATTTACATGCTGAAATAGTTAAGGGTGAAATGTTGTGACGGGTTCAACTTAGAATGATGGGTGCAGGGGAGAGAGAGAGAAAAAGAGAGAGAGAGAGAGAGAGAGAGAGAGAGGACAGAGGAAAGAGAGAGGGAGATATAGCAAATGTGACAAATATTTACAATTGAATGAAGGATATATATGTCCATTTTCTTTAGTTTTAAAATTTTTCAAAATAAAAAGTTGGGGGAAATAATGTAGAAGATGATTCATTCATTCTCTTCCCTTCACAAAAAAAAAATCTAATCCTGAAATGTAGCCTAAAAAGATTTAGTTGGGCCCTGACCGGTTTGGCTCAGTGGATAGAGCGTCGGCCTGTGGACTGAAGGGTCCCAGGTTTGATTCCGGTCGGGGGCATGTACCTTGGTTGCGGGCGCATCGCCAGTGGGGGGTGTGCAGGAGGCAGCTGATTGATGTTTCTCTCTCATCGATGTTTCTAACTCTCTATCTCTCTCCCTTCCTCTCTGTAAAAAATCAATAAAATATATTTTTAAAAAAAAAGATTTAGTTGGGACACATTTCATAGTGAAGGCTGATAATCATTGAAACAACTGTCTGCACAGGTTGAGGCATCTCCTTGTGGGGAGACCTTAAAACTTGGACTGGGGGTGGGATTGTCTAGAAGAGCTGATGTTACAGTCACTCCAGTTAAGTGTCTGGCTAAAAGCTAACACCTCAATGTCCCCTCTTGCTTAGGGTTTTCTGGTTATTAACTTACTTCCAGGATACTTATTAGCTTATAATTAGTTGAGAATTCTATAGAATGGTACATCAAAATAATGTATTATTGAGAGTCTTTCAGAAACTATTATTCAGGCTTCAAAAATGTAGGTCAGCACACTGGTGCAATAGACTTCCAGTAGTTAAATTGTGTTAATATTTCATATCTCTCAGAGAAGTTTAAAATAGAAGTCAATGGATTATGGGGATAAAATTTCTACAAGCCTAAAATCAATTTCTGGCCCATCTGGAATGTTGAGCCATTTTATGCTAAATATATTGTTAGCTAAGAATGTGTTCTACTATGTACATTGTGCCCTCTTTGAAGAACCTGAGAATTTTAAAGCTGAATACAGGATTAATGTTAACCTAAATATTGTCAATATATTAGGGATCATAAAAGCTCTCGGGGCAAATAAATATTTTACAAACATAAAATATTGTGAAAGAATGAGAAAGTTACAAGGGTAATTATGAAACAATGCAAATGTAAATGTATATCAATTTCTAATTTTGTAAGTTCTTTCTCATTTGCATTAAATACAAACATTCTATAACTACCAAAAATAGTTGTAGTAATTAAACAGCAAGTGCTTTAAGCAATCTACAAAAAATATACCACTAGGGCGCACAGCTTGAAAATATGAAATGTTAAACAAGTAATCAATCTGGCCTAGATATTGAACTATGTACATAATAAAATGCAATTATTTTACCAATTGATAATTTACCTGTAACACTTGTTAAATGGTCTATGGAAATATTTACTCAAGGCTCAAAAGAGCATTTTATCCGCAGATGCCTAAATCACCTAAGGAACTTTTGGGTATGTTTTTGAAGATTTCCAGGGTTGAAGATTTGTCTTGTTAATTAACACTTTTATCATCAAGAGCTTTCTTCTATTTACAAATGTTATCCCTGGTTACATTTGATACCATTTTCCATGTTTAAAGCGAGCAAGTCAAAGTCTGTACTGATACAGTGCCATCATACTAATGAACCCTGAGTTATTTCAAAAGGCCTCATCTTGGATTCTGTTTTCCTGCTTCTCTGTGTCTCTCTTGCAGTGCAGGGTGACTGACTGGTAGAGCTGGAAAGGACCACTGGGCCACACATGTCACTGGTTTCCAATATGGACTCTGAGATTTTTCATGATTTTCTTTAACACTTCTCTGTCTCCTAACCAGCAATCGGGGAAGCTGACATTTTGAATAAAATCTTAACATATACATTTGAGGCTCGTGTACTTGTTTATTCCCTTTTATTTAGTTCTTAAACTTTTCAATAATTTTTTTCTTTTCCTCTATGGACCATTAATGTCAAAGTTTCTGAAAAAGACCATCAAATTTATCGACAGTAAAGTTGGACATATGGATATTTCCCCCAAAATTTATAGTTTTCAAGTGAAGTGCTGACCAAAAAGTAATTACAGTAAAATCTAGTTGTAATTTATGTCCCAGATGTTGCGATTTGGTTATTTAGAATGCCACGGGTAAAAAGAACAAGATTAAATAAAAAATATATCAAAAAGAAGAAAGGTACAGCTATGTTGCTTTAAGAAAAATGTCACAAGGATAATCATTTGTTTTAAACAAAAAAAATATAATTGTTTTTGTTTTAATTAATTTTGAATAAATAATATAGTCACAAAGTTCAAAAATCAATAAAATATGAAAATGTCCATAGTGACAGCCTTAGTCCTTTTCATCTAGTCCCTCACCCTTTCCACAATTTCAAACAGGGTAATTGCCATTATTGTGTGTTTATGTACCATTTTAAACATTTCATACATATAAAAAGCAAATGCACATATGTATTTATCTATCTCCCTCCATTTCGCACAAATAAGATACTGTAAATCATGAATTAATGTATGTTGGTATCGTGATAGACTTTTAAACTTTCTTCAAAAGAAAGAATAATATTTAGTTGTGTTAAGCACAGTTGACTCTATAACTTATTTCACTTTTATTGGATAGTCTCTCTCTGAACAGTGCCTTATATAATTTGTGGCCATTTCAGAATAATGAACAGCAGCTAAACATATATAACTTTATTGATTTTACATTGAAGACCTGACCTCAAGCAAATGCCTAAACCAGGTAATTTTCATCATGGATTTATTAATACTTGGTAATCCTTGCAATGTTACCCATCTGAGTTTCTGAAGCATAAAACTGTGAGGCCTTAAGGGCAGGCACCATGTAGCAGTCATTATTGTACCAGTACTGGGCCTGACATATAATAGATATTCAATAAATGTTCATTCAAATAAACTAAAGTATAACCAGAAGGGCAGTAACCTGAATGTTACATCAATTTCATTCACTTTTAGTAGAAGCAATCTGTGTGTGTGTGTGTGTGTGTGTGTGTGTGTGTGTGTGTGTGTGTGTGTATGAAAAGGCTTGCATTGGTCAGTTACTGTTTCACTTTCCTTCCTTTTAGACTTTTTTAAAATTCCAAACTGATGAGTAACCTCTCTAATCTCATACAATATAAACACTATGAATGTAATTACTATATTATCTTACTAAATACATTACTTTAAGCCAAACAAAACCTAAACTCACCCTTTTCCCTTAGGGCTAATTAAAAGATAATTAAACATGTGTAAATGTGCAGCAAGTAAAGAACAAGGTCCTTACAAGTGAAACATTATTGTTTCATCTACCTGGACAGACCATCAAGAAAGCAAAAATGCCCTTGTGATCATTCCTGAGAAGTTACGTTTATTTTTCCTGGGTTGTTGCGTGATAATGCATGTGACAAGGCCAACAAAGTGGAGGGAGAATAATGCTGAGTCATCTGTGAAATGACCATCGCTTACATAGCAATTCTGGTTTCAAGAACCCTTGTGTGCAAACACTACAGAATTCACTTGGGTGAAATTCCAAGTAGATGAAAAATATTTCTGACTAAACTCATCAAAGAATGAAAGACTTTATATATAAGTACAGATTCGACATGAGGAATTTTCCCTTTGAAAAGATAAAGGCTAAAAGGAGGCTTGTTTAAAATGAATAAAATCATGTAAATGAACATAGATCAGGTCTACAAATGTGACAGTACTAACTGCCATATACTTAATGTGCACCACCCCCCTTCAAATTCACACGTTGAAACCTAATCACCAACATGATAGTATTTGGAAGTGGGGCCTTTGGAGGTGATTAGATCATGAAGGCAGAGCCCTCATGAATGGGATTAGGGCTCATATAAGACACCTCACAGAGCGCCCTCAGTCCTTCCTTTATCGTGTGAGAACACAGGGAAAAGATGGTCATTTATGAAGCATCAGTGGGCCTGTATCAGTCACTGAATCTGCTAGCACCTTGATCTTGGACTGCTCAGCCTCCAGAATTAGTACAAATAAATTTCTATTGTTTATAAGCCACTTAGTCTATATTTTGTTATAGTGGCCCAAACTAAGATACTAATTTAATATGTTACTTATCAACTCACAATTTTTTCTGATACATAGTCTCAGGCAAGAGGAACTAAATAAATAAATAAATGGTATTATATCAAACTAAAAAGTTTTTGCACAGCAAAGGAAACCATCAACAAAATGAAGAGACAACCTACTAAATAGGAGAACATATTCGCCAATGATACATCTGATACAGAGTTAATATCCAAAATTTATAAAGAACCCATACTATTCAACAAAAAAAAAAAATTTCAATTAAAAAATGGGCAGAGGTCCTGAACAGACATTTCTCCAAAGAAGACATACAACTTATATATGTAATTTTAATAAGTAGAGTTTTCTCTTCAACACCCAGATGCTTCAACTGCCACCCCGACCAGCTAAACAGAAATGAGCACCAAACTCTCTCTTCCCACTGCTCATACCTGAAGAAGCAGAAGCTCCCATGGTGCATTGCACTGGCGAAGCCCAGGTGTGTCCTAGGAGCAAGGGAGGCTGCTGGGAATTTGAGTTCTGACCTCTGCAATAATAAGGCTACCCTCATAAGTGGGGATTTTCCAAAATATAGACGAACTAAACAAAAGATGATGGGTAAGCACAACTATGACAAATGTCCAATAAATAGTGATAGGGCAGGACCCACTGTACTCATCATTCAGAGAAATTATGCGAAGTAACTAAGATCACAACCACGATATGGCAGACTTCCCAGGACATTCTTTCCTTGGTTGAATGTCAAAGTCTTCCAAATTAATACTTCTAAAGAGACTAACCACACACTAGGTAGCCAGTGGACAAACTTTAACACGTAGAGGCAAAACTGCTTTCAGATCCAGTAAGCTGCGTTTTCTCACCCAAAGGAAGAGTAAACTATCCATGTCTGAGGATTCATCACATTTACACATGACACCATTGGCATCTCAGCTTCTACTGAAGGCTTCAAAACAGTGAGTCTAAGGAGTTGGACAAAGGAAGAATTTTGAACTGCGGTCCATTGGATGTTTCAGAGAGCTTGCAGCATGTTTGATCGTACTGGAAAAGCAGAACCTTGGTGTTCCTGTTTGTGGGAATTTTCTGAGTGCTGCTTAAATTGTGAATTGCAAATGGACAGGAATCCCACTCTCACGCTATTCCAGCGGGCACTGGCTGTAATTCTTCCTTGGCAGAGAAGAAAACAATACAGCCTCTCTCAGCTGTCACTTACTCTCCTTTTCTTTATCCCTCCCTCCCATTTTGCAGGTCTGTTCTTGCAGAACCATTTTTAAGACTGAAAATGGCGACAGCAAACCATGCCAATGACTGAGAGGCTTTCATTCAGCTGCTGGCTTGAAACATGCAGGACAGGCACCCTTTGGGCATGAGCATTGAATCATAAGATCTCAGAGATAGAATAGTCGTCAATACAATGGAACTCAGCTATGTTCTGTCCTATAAATAAGACTGAGAAAATATAAAAGTACATTTGGGGTCTCTTCTGTTCATCAAATGTAGCTACTATGGTTCTCCAAATGACTTAAATTTTTCATCCATACCAGGCCACTAAAAGATACAATACAAATTGCATTTTTGAAATCTCTCTCTAATAATCTTGGTATTACTAGAAAAGGTACTTTGGGACACGTACTAATTAAGGGGCACTGTAACTTCAAAGGACTTTTACCCTGAGGTTCTAAATGCAGACATATGGATATCTAAATCCTTAATACCATAATGAAGAGGCTTGGGCTATATAATGCAGAATGGCTGTTTTGTTCATTTGTACTGACTGTGCCTTGCCCAGCACAATTACACTGAAGCTAAACTGCAGTCTAGAAAAATCATTCAGGTAACTATTTGTGACTGCCAATGTCAAATCTGCCAAAGTTACTCCGTATTTTATCAGCAGCTGCATCTAAAAGTATAAAAATTGAGAAGGGAGGAAGCACTAAAGATCTTTTTAAAAAGCATTCAATTATCTGTGATTTAAATGATGAGGGATTGCCAACAGTTTTCTAAAACAATTATATTTTTTTCAATATAACAGATTTTTAAAAAACACAAAATTAATAGAATTCAAAATTTTTCATATAAATTTTAAAAATTAAATTTTCATGGAAGTATTCAATTTGAATATTAAAACTGCCACAGAGAATTTAGTGGTTTTGGACATCATTCCATATTTTATCTTGAAAAATCTATTTTCTTTGTGCCCTCCACTTTTGTCCTTTTGAACACCACCCTACATTTCTACTTCATAATAGGCATCCCACTCAGAAAAATAACAGTGGCAATGATTTATTGAAAATTTTATGAAATTCAAAGTGAAGTAAAATAGTGGGTTAGGAAGGAAAGTGCTGTCCTGATTCTACCAATAGGTAACCTGATTTAATCTCTGAGGTGGTTTTTTTGGGGTGGGGGGGGGAGATTCCAACAGAAATTGGACTAGGTAACTGTGCAAAGTCCATAAAATGTCTTTAAAATCTGAAATTCATCTGCAATCTATGCAGTCTTGCCATGGGTCCTAACATTTAAGGTAGCATAACTAATCTTTGGCCATTACCACCTTCTTCAAATTCATTGGAAACAGAGTGGATTGTAAATGTCTTGAGGTTAGGGAACCCCTTTTATAATCAGCTTTTATTTTTGTTCAAAGAAAACACCCCGGACTTCACAAAGAATTCTGGATGGAGACTTGGGCTGGACAAAGCACATAGATTATGTTCTTTACCACTGACTTATTAAAATGGAATAACATTAAGACCTAAGCCAAAGAAGCAAAGAATTCCCAACCACCACTGATGTTCTTTTTTCTGCAGAGTTTCTAACATTCTGACATTTCATTTTTGTGTCCTTATTTTACTTTTTGGTCCTTAAACACATTGGGCTAAATCCCACTGGTAAACCACAGTCTAGGCTTTTTGCCACTCAGAGATTTAATAGAAAGAAAATGTCTTACTCATAGTAAATAATAAAATAGCCTTTATTCTTAATTATTCTATGGAAATACCATCAGTGAGTTGCAAAGATTACATAACCAATGAAAACAAATAATTGCTCTAGATGAAATTCAGAAAATGAACAGCAAAAGAATATATAACCAAGGAAATTACCATGGTTACCTCTGAGTAAATAGAATATGTATTTTCACTTTCTTTTTATTAGCAGTAATTTCTAATTTAACAAAAGGCACATATTATTTTTGTAAAAAGGATAGACAATAAAATTCATGTTTAATTTTAAAAACACACAGCCAGACCTTAGTCTACAACAAAATTACAAAGATCCTTATTCTTTTATTCAAGCCTAGGATCTTGAAGGATGATCAGGATTTAGGAAAAACTTTTCACAACATTAAAAAAAATAATAAAAAAATAATAATTTTTTAGTAATAAGATTAAACACCATAGCATTATGTGCTAAGGACTATTCTAAATGCATCCACCTTATTGAACTCTATCAACAACTCTATAAAAAGTAGGTGATGCAAGTTTTCCATTTTACCTTTGAAGCAGCTGAGATACAGAAAGACCCAAGCACATAAAACCCTAAGTTCATAACTATTCAGCTGCATGAAAATCTCATAAGATTTTTATTTTTGGTAGTAAATAATAATTTTTAATTATTGATTTTGCTCATTTGAATTATTTTGGAAAGGTTTATTTTAGAAGGTCAGAAATGTAGAAGTCTCCTGGCTCTAAATGTTATGTTAATTGAAACAGACTTCAAAGGCTATCAATAAGGACTAATAAAAAGGAAGTTAATTGGAAAGTTTGAAGCTGTGATTAATCCCCTAGAGCATATGTTGGCTTTTCTTCCAAGAGCATTTGGGAGTGGAGTTTGTCCTAACTAAGGAAATTAGCATCTTAGGAGCTATCCCATGGCCCCTCCACATGGCATGGCAGAAACTATCACTGTTTAAGCCTTGGTCCCCTACATATTTTTTTCTTCTCTTTAGAGTCCTCGATACTTTGGAGTGGTTCCTTTTATAAGAGACCTAGTGAGAAATGTGAATAACAAGCCTTCCAGAAAAATCTGTAATTCTTGAGGATAAACAACAATATTCTGTTTTCTTTAGAATTTTCACTTTTTCTTTACCAAGAATTAATAACCCTTCACATAATATTCTAAATCACTATCACTGAGCTTTCTCACTCAGATTCTTATGAAATATTAAAGAAAATAATCCTAACACCAAAGAAAAAACTTAAACGAGTTATTTTTATTGTGCATCTGGAGAGCTGATTTATTTCTCTTACATTGTACAAGGACTACAGTCATCCTTCAAAACAAGTGGGAGTATTTACCTGCTGTTTCTCCCTATAGTGTCAAGCCTAATTTCAAGTTTTCTGAAAGTAAGTACGTATAATTTATTTATACGGGCCTCAAGACCATTTGTATCCACATTAGAGAGCAGTAAAATAATGATAATCACTTATGGAAAGAACTTCTTTTATAAACTGCAAAACATTAATGCTTTGTTTTAATTTACTCCTCTCTTGGGATCTGATAGTGATTGAATTCATAAGCTTATTCTGGCCTCTGGGCAAGTTCCATGCTGATTTATAAGGTGTGGAACTTTTAGTCAGTTCTGTTCTTTAGGATATTATTAATCAAAATCTAGAAGTAAATGGCTTAACCTGAGGCCAGAACTCCTAGATTTTCATTGTAGCTCTGACACTATTAAGGTCATTAGGCTTGAATGAGTTTACATTTCTGGGCCTCAGTTTTCTCAACTACAAATTAAAAAACTTAAACACATGATTTTTCTTGGGCCGTTTACAGTTCTAAAATTCTATGGTTTTTAAGAGATGCTCTGTTTTATGTATGAGAAAATTAGAAAGCCATCCTGACTCATCAAAAACATGTAAACACTAAATGTTTAACTATTCATAGTAATTACCTGTTACCAGTAATGATTATTTGGGGTTTTTTCTTCATATCACCCTAGGTATATTGCCTAGAAAATATTGACTGTTCATATGCCGGGGTCCGACCCCAGCAGGTCCAGGGGTTCCCAAAGGCGTAGACGGAGTCGGCGAAGAAGGAAGGACACGGAGACAGTGTTCAGTTGATCAGCAACCTAGCCAGGATCTCTAGCCCGGATCTCCAGAGAGGTTCTGCTTCGGATCTCCAGTGAGGTTCTGTAGCCATGTTCCCTCGCTAGGTTCTCCAGCCAGGTTCTGTCCAGGCTCTCCAGTCAGGTTCAGTGTCCAGGTTCCAGTCAGGTTCTCCTGCCAATCTCTGTAGTCAGGTTCAGTCCAGGATCCCTTGCCATGTTCTCCCGCTAGGCTCTGTCTCTAGGCTCCGAGGCCAGTCCCTCTCCAGGATCCTCCAGCATGCTCTCTCCAGCAAAGTTCTTCTGTCTCTAGGCTCCGTGTAGGTTCTGTCTTCTTGATTCTGTTCTAAGTTCTGAGTGTTTCTGTCTTGTTACAACTGTATTTATACCAGTTGATTCAATCCTATCAATCTCTATTACAAAGGTTAGGGCGTTTCTTATCTCCATTCCAGGGAGAAAAGATTATGTAGTTTAAGCATGATTGTTCGTAGTTAAAGGGATTAATTACCCACCTGGCACTTAGTTGAGGGGTTTTATTCCCTCCCTAACTTCAGGGGAAAATCCCTACCTGGGGATTCAACCTTTCTCGGAGAGGTGACCTTGGTTAAAACACAGCGCCAAGAAGGTGAGCAAACATATTAAGAACCGTATGCCATATATGCCAGGTCCCTTGAAACAGCAAGGATGGACCGGCTCCCGGCATTCATATAGTTGCCTTAGGGTACTATATTATTCAGATGGACACACACCAAATATTTATTTATGGTGCATTTAACCCTAAGCAAGCTGAACAACCGGAATAACTGGTTGCTGTGATGCACACTGCAAGGGTGCAGGACCAGCTGGCCCCCACCCATGCATGAATTCGTACACTAGGCCTCTAGTAAATTATAAAAGGAAACCACTTGTTAGCCTCTGCTTTCACCAATCTTTGCTTTTTAATTAATTAGGTAGTCATTCACTCAGTAAACCTTCAATAAGCATTTTTTGAATATTTATGTGTCATGTAATGGAGTAGACATTTTATGGTTTACATTACCTCTCCTAGAAATTCTAAAGGGTAGAAAACTGAATATTGGAGAAGTTACATCTGGTTCAAAGATGAAGAGTTGATAAGTGGCGGGGCCACAATTTGAACCCAGATTTGTTGAATTTGTGCCAAACAATTTTGTTTGCCCTCAGAACCATTCTTCATTCTTCTCCATTCTACCGCCAACCAGGAGGTTGACCTGTATGATTATATCAATCAGCCATTATGGAAGCCCAACAAGAGATACTGGGGAGGAAGAGAGTAAGGACAGATGAGGTCTTTATGTCAGTGCCCCTTTCTTTTCAGATTCATCCAGGACTAATCATGTCCCTTCACCATAGCTCAGTGTCCCATTCAACTTGGCCCACCCTACACAATTCTTCCCTGCTAGGTACGGTCATAATCCTTACCCCAGCAGGTCCAGTAATGGTGACAACTCTGGGGTACTGTACTTTCACCTAAAATTTCCCACATTCAGCCCTTGCCTTGGGAAATAGTCCCTTTTTAAGCACTTGCGAAGATTATCCTTAAGTGCGCCATCTCTTTCTTGTTGTGACCCTGAATAAACAGGCACTAAAACTCTTGCTACTATGCCATGCCATGCTGTTCACACGTCAGGACACACGTACTCCCTGATTTAACCAAGTATTTGGGATCAGATACCTTCCAATTGGCGACAATAAGAGCTACTATTTAAAAAACATTACTGTTGTTCTGTTTCTATTATTTCTCTTATCAGTTAAAACCTGAAACCAGCAAAGTTATAGGATTCAAGGATGATCAAATTTCTGTTATTGCCTCAGAATGCTTTCATCAGAATGATTCAAACAAATAAATCTAACCCACAATAGGACTGAATAACTGACCCACTATCAGTTTCCACCAGTGGAGGAAAATATTCTTGACATGTGATCCCTTCAACTGCCCACACTTCAATCCAAGGTCTAGGATTAAGTTTGAAAAGAGAATTACAATATAGGAGGGATTATGTGACATCGCAAAAGAGCACTAACTTTTAATGTTGTTATTTATATTGCCTGGGGAATTGACATTAATTTCTTTTTGTCTCAAAACGTCCTCTATCTGAAAATGAATAGTGGGGGGAATTTCTATTGATTCTACCAAATAGGCAGAATTCTTAGACTATAGGTGTCCTAACATCCTCCTGAGGAAGATACTCACACACCAATCTCTTTGTTTGAATCAATTAGGTAATGAGCCACAAGACGTTAGAATTTCTTGGCCTGAAGCAGACAAGATCTGATTAATTTAAATGTTGGTGCACTAACTGAAAAAACTTGCTTATGCCTTGAAAAAGAAGTCTCTAGATCAGTGGTTCTCAACCTTCCTAATGCCGCGACCCTTTAATACAGTTCCTCATGTTGTGGTGACCCCCAATTTCATTGTTACAAATTGAACATAATTAAAGCATAGTGATTCATCACAAAAACAATATGTAATTATATATGTGTTTTCCGATGGTCTTAGGCGACCCCTGTGAAAGGGTCGTTCAACCCCTAAAGGGGTCGCGACCCACAGATTGAGAACCACTGCTCTAGATTGTGCATCCCCCCTAACATGGGATCTTCTAACCTGGGATTTTATGCCTGGGTTTCCAGGAATTTTAAAACCACTGAAATGTGTGGGGGAAAAACATGTATACATGTGCTTTTGACTGGAGAGGGACTCCATAGCATTAATGAGAATCACAAAGAAGTCTAAGAACCAAACTTACTAGGAGGAAATGGGCAATGTGTCTGCTTCATTGGCTAGACCAAGGAATACAGATTAGTAGACAAGATACTTCAATATTATTCTGATTCCATATACTCATCAGGCTACTTTCTGTTTTTGCTTTAATTTCCCACATAGAGTTTTAGAAAGAAACATTTTAACATTAATTATTGCATTAGCTAAAGAATCAATTTTATGGATTTGAAATAGATCCTTTTGTCCTTTTCTCAATGCTTGAATCCCCCTGAATAAGTTATTGATCAAATTTGCAGACCTATTGGACTGGAGAACTGGACCTAGGAACAACAACAACAACAAAAGAAATCTCTGACATTTTTGAGATCTTTTCTGACCACCAATCATAACCCACAATCATGCAGCCTCTCACTACTAAAGCTTTAACCTGAAGTTTTAAAATGCAAATCTTGAATATTAAGAATGCTCAAATATTTTGGTACCTTTTTTGCATATATTTATTATTTTTTTCACACCAGGGAATCAGCAATGTACAATTTAGTGACTATTAAAAAAAAATTTTATTTGAAAAATAGAGATCCTGAAGATATAATAAAGAATAACATATGTTTAGAGGGAACAAGGTAGTAATTACTCCTTTCTATCCAGATCAGTGGATTTCATTTTGGGAGCTATGTGGTAAAATTTAATAATGTATTTGGTCAGCTTTGTCCCCAAAGAGTTATTGATGTGACTTTTTTAAGGTTACATTTTTCTATTATTGTGTTCAGATAAAGGAGAACTCTCTTCAAAGGAAATATGCTAGAAAGAAATCCATTATGATACTGTAATGAATGTCTTTCACCAAATGCGGGATAGAGAATTAAGGCTATAACTCCAATTCTCTTATCTATGCTGGAAAAGACTTTGTATCTCTAGTTCCCATCATAAGATGCTGCCTTTTAGCACCGTTATACCCTATAGAGGCACTTCTTCTATAGTCTCTTCTATAACCCTCAAGTTTCCTCCAAACTCTCTCAAAACCAGCACCCATGCCTTCCTGTGGGTCAAAGTCAATGGTCACTTATTGATCTTTATCATTCTTGAGTTTCTTCTAATATTTGCATGATCACCCCCTTCTCCAAACACTCTATCTCTCTGGTCACTGTTTAACTACTGAGATTATCCTCCTTTGGTCTCCTCTTATCTCTCTGTTCATTCTCCCTCATCTCCATTACTAATTACTCGGTGCCTCAGGCCTTCCCTTAAATGTTGTATTCACCATGGCTCTATCCTTGATAATTTCCTCATTGAGAAATCTCATAACCCACTTCTATGTGGCAACACCCATGTCTGTATCTTCATGCCAGGCCACTCTGCTAAATATATAAATCCAGTGCATCTAAATACCAACCAGGCATCCTTACACAGGTACTTCAGACTTGCCTGCCCAGATGGAATTCAATCTTCCTATACTTTCCCCCTAGTCAAACTAGTTACTCCTACTATAATCTCTCCTTAGCTTACTATTTTCACCATCCACCTAGGCATTCAAGTCAGAGGTGATTAACTCTCTCTGAGACCTTTACACAAGTAATAATCTTTGAATTTCATCCGCATGAATAAGTAGAAATGTACAAGTTTAAAAAAAACATAAAGGAGCATTCTAAGAATGAAACAAGATTTTCAGAAAGTCAACAAGTTGAACACTTTTATGTGTTTTTTTTTAATTTTAAGTTCATTTAAAAATAAAAACAAAGATGGGGGAAAGTCATTAAGTCATGAAACAGTATATATATATATATATATATATATCATGCTGAGTGAAATCTAAAGGAGGAGAAAAATATATGAAATGGGGGTTCCAAAAGAGTTGTTTTGGACTGAATCTAAGGAGTAGATCTGAGACCAATGTAAAACAAGATGTGTTTAGAGACTGATAAGAAACTATTGGCATAGGTTATAGAAAGTATAGTAGAAACTGGCAAGAGATGAAATAGAAGTACATTAGGGTTAGGTTATAAAGGATCTTGTGTATCATGCTAAGGTGTTACACTTCACTCAGTGAGCAATAGGAGGTCTCCTATGATCCTCAGTAAATTGTCTTTTTTTAGCAACACCTTATGGCTTTCACATTGCCTCTACGGCAGTGGTTCTCAACCTTCTGGCCCTTTAAATACAGTTCCTCATGTTGTGACCCAACCATAAAATTATTTTCGTTGCTACTTCATAACTGTAATGTTGCTACTGTGATGAATCGCAATGTAAATATCTGATATGCAGGATGGTCTTAGGCGACCCCTGTGAAAGGGTCGTTCGACCGCCAAAGGGGTCGCGACCCACAGGTTGAGAACCGCTGCTCTACTGGTTTCTAAGTTCTCATCAGATCTAGCCTGAGCCATCCTTGAGAAACTTATAATTCTCAAAGAGCCATTCACTATTTGTTGCTCAAGGTTCATGAAGCTTACAACAGCATAGTACTACTCCTAAAACCTTTTTAATAAGAAACTGTAGTGAATATTGTGTTGGATAACCACAATCTAAGCCCCCATCTTTTTTTTTTAATTCTTTATTAAGGTATTACAAATGTGTCCTCATCCCCATTAAACCCCCATACTCCCCGCCCCCATCTTTTGGAAACAGAAACTCAATTTCCCTTTGAGGGTCACTTCTCTTTTACTGAAGTCTGTGTGTTTCAACCAGAGATGACCCTTTGTCCAGCTCCTGCATCCTTTCCCCCACCAACTGGGCCACTTTATCACACTGGCCACAGTAACTCTTCAGGAATAGACATCGGTCAGTTAAAACAAAGTTGAGGTGTTCTGTTTGAACTTTTAAGGAAGATGCTACCATTTCTATTGAATTTGAACTTGAGAAGATGTAAGAGTGAAACAACTGGCAACCAACTTATCCTCACCAAGAGCCTGCAGATGAAATCAATATGGCAGAAAACAAAAGCAAGAGACATCTACACCTGTGTGTTGAGTGCTGTGGAGATGCACTAGAGTAAATGCCTGGCCCCTACCTTTAATAAGCGTAAACTATATCTGAGAATATGTAACTATGACAGTAATGGTCAAGTATAAAAAAGAAAACTTGAAAACTACGGTCTCCTACTTTACATGACAGTGAGCCCAGAAAATTAGACAGGATTTGCTTTGTTTCTTCTCTATTGAAATAAGCAAGAGAGGTACCAAGCTGCCCAAATTCGATAAAGGAGAATTTGAAGGAGTATAAATTAGGCATTTAGGCTTTCATTTGTCTCTCAATTTTTTTCTCCCTTCTCGCATAAACTCATACTCTTAAATAGTAATGAATAAAAATTTTTTTACTCCCTATCTGCCTTAGCATTTATTGTGAATTGCCTTATAACCATGTTTTTCTGTAGAAAAGGAGAGGTGTTGGCATACTTGTTTTATTATTTTTTGTAGCAAATGAATTTTTCTTCTTGAAAAAAACAAACTGCAAATATTGCCCTGTAATCTCCACTCTTTTGTACACTGTAACATTATGGAAGAGATTGTGTTTGTTGAATCCTTTTGGAATTTAAGAAATGAAGCCACGCCTCTGATTTGTCTATTGAGCTTAACATGTGGCCACTGTGGTTTTGTTTTTGTTTTGATTTAGTTTATTCATTTGCTGTATAGATAGCTCATAATTTTTAAGAGAATTTTAAAACTGATTGACAGGCAACAAAAAGTTAGACTGAGAAATGCTCACCTGATCCGAGTGCAATCCAGGGTTGGTGATAGAAGAAAGATGTTTAAGAAAGCTGAAAACCAGAAGACAGGCTGATTAAGTGAGATGGTGAGATGAAGAATAGAGAAAGAACTGAAGGGGATCTGGAAAGAGCAGAGTGAAAACACCAGGAAGTAAAACTATCTCCATTTATATTTTAGATAGCTCAAACTACACTTTCAATGATGTGGAGGTATTAAAGGGTAAGCCACATTTGTGAACTGTCAAAAATTTGAGTGTGTGAGATAATAAATGGCATGAGATTGGGTTGGTGGCAAAGAGAAAGCACTAGAGGAGAGATTTTACATATAAAGGAGAAAATATACATATACATGTATAAAATAAAATCATGCTGAGTAAAATACAAGGGAGGGAAAATTATATGAAGTGGAGGTTCCAAGGAGAGTTGTTTTGAACTTAACCCAAGGAGTAGACCTGAGATCAACGTACGGAACTGAAAATCAGAGGACCGTAACTGCCTCATCGTGTAAATGCCCCAGCACTGTTTCTATCTGGCTCATGCTGGATCTAGTAATGAGGCCATCTGCTTGTAATGCTTGCTCTGTGTGTGGCTTATGCCCAGAAATCTCCACGCCTTCCAGCAAAGTCATTTTCACACTGTATTTGACAGACAGAGCATGTGTTTATGCTAAAAACACTGCAGGAAATGGGTATTGGGAGAAATCAAAAAAGTCTTGACCTTGGAAGAAGACAGGCCTGAGCTCTAAGGAGGTAGTATTAAAAAGCTAGAGGCAGTGTAATGCTGAGGAACCTTCTCGAAGCAAATCCTTAGACCTGTATCACACCATGGTAGGCAAGAACATCTGTTTGAAGTTGCTTTGGGGGAAGACAGATTATGGTGGCCTCATTCTTTGCTTTTGAAATGACTTTATTCTCTTCGGTAGTTAGTTAAAGGGAGAAAAGCCAAAAATGACTTTGAAAATATTAGTGGGAACCCCATGGCCAATTGGATAAAGCCCAAGTTACTTATCATGATCCTTTACAACCTGACCACAACTTACTTTGCCACCAACCCAACCTCATACCATGTATTATCACATACACCAAATTTTTGACAGTTCACAAATGTGGCATACCCTTTAATGCCTCCATATTATTGAAAGTGTAGTTTGAGCTGTCTAAAATGTAATTTTCACCTTTTTCCAAAAGGATCAAGGAAAGGTAAATTTCCCCAAGATCAGACAAATTCTGAGTGTATGGCATGATGATAAGACATTAGAGATGAGAAAAGAATCAAAAGGAATGTTCATAAAGTTTGAATGGAGATGCTCAGGCAAGAGATAACATGCCATGGTTCCCCATAGCATTTCCTACATTTAGAGAACTGGACTTTTGTGATGACATCAACCTCTATGAAGGCTTATCTTCAGAAATATCCCAATAAAATTTATCTTTCATCATAGTGAGTCTGAGGGTCTTATGAAGGACATCCTGTTAGATTAGTCAAGGTTCTATTGACAAGTTCTTTCTTGTCTTCAGTATCAGGAATAATTTTTCTTCACCTAGAAAGCTAAACTTGTTTTGCTCTATAGAAACTGGGCCCTTGTGGGAAACTGTTTATTGCCTTCACTATCTGATAAGTGTAGACAGAGAACCCCCCCCAAGGCTGGGTGCCTTTGAAGCCCTAGCAAAGGTTGGAGCTAGGCGCCACCTCTGTTTGTCCAGACAGTGGTAGCTGAAACTACTCCCCCATTTATTATTATGTAAATCCTTGCTGATGGGCTAGTCTGCTTGTTACTAGGGGTTCACCTGCCTAAGGGCTATGCTATGGGTGCATCCCAGATCAATAAAAGCTTGGTGAGGCCTGAGCACGGGAGAAAGTCCTTCCCCTCGAGTTGGACTTACTTGCCTGGTCCCCCAATATTTCAAGTTATCTCTTGTCTTTTCATATTCATTTGTGTGCGGCTCTGCTTCCAGTTCCTGAACCCTGACCCACGCGGGACGTGGGAAGGAAACACTCAACAGGCCCTTATGAGTGGCCATAGTTAGATATCTGCATTAGCAACCAGAAAGGTTAAAAGCAAATTTGGGGCCCATCCTTTGTGAGTGCATAGGACTCTATGGCAAGAATCAGCAAACTTTTTATAAAAGGCCATATAGTAAATATTTCCATCTCTGTGGACCATACTGACGCTACCACAACAAGGCAACTCTGCATGGTAGTGTGAAAGCAGCCATAGACAATGCACAAACAGATGGGTGTGACCGTGATTCAATAAAACTTTATTTACAAAAACAGATAGTATGCTGGAATCAGCCTCCTGGCTGTAGCTTGCTAACCCTGCTCTAGGGCAGGTTTTTGTAACAAAGTCTCAATCATGATTCTGTTTTATTCCTTTCACTTACTTTTCTCCTTGTTCTTTCTTACTCTTTTATTTATGTTATGTGGCTATCGCTTATGTAATTGTGCTGCCTTTCTTGTATTTTCTAACGTAATAAGTATTTAAATAAAAGTGTTAAAATTAACTGGTTATAGGTTTGCTTTATGTTTATATTCAAGTAAGAAGGGACACTTGCCAAAGTTAATAGGGCAATGAAACATGTCAGATGGGATGGATTATATTAAGAAATCTAGGCTAACCACTGAGCAGTGGTTAGAGCGTCAGCCTATGGACCAAAGGGTCCTGAGTTTGATTCTGGTCAAGGGCACATACCTTGGTTGAAGGCTTCTCCCCTGCCTGGGCCCTGGTCAGGGCTCATGCAGGAGGCAACCAATCGATGTGCTGCTCTCACATCGATGTTTCTCTCTGTCTTTCCCTCTCTCTTCCACTCTCCGTAAACATTAATGGAAAAGTATCCTCTGTGAGGATTAATTAAAAAAAAGAAGAAGAAATCTAAAATTTAGAAAGTAATACTTTTTTCTCAAATTTTTTCTCTGGGTATACATCTAAAAAAAAAGGCAAGAGGATGCAAGGGGAGAAGGAAGTCAAGAGAAGAAAGGTGAAGAATAGATAAGAAAGTAGGAAAGCACTGGAGGCTGACAGTAGACCATTCTTCCTCTGATTCTTTATTTCCAATATAGTAATATTTATCACTTTCTGGCTCTTACTAGTATTTTTATGTTTCATAAAATTCATTTGTAATAGTGCTGTGCTTCACATGTTTATTCCCACTGTGTTATTGCTCACTCATCTTTGTTCTAAATCCCTTTAAATTAATTCATTCAATACATACTAAATATTGATAAACGCTAATACCAGGTACTGTTCCAGGAACTGTGTATATAACAGTGAAGAACAGAGACAATGTCCCTACCCTTATGGTATTTGTTTCCCAGTGGAGAGTAACAATGAATAAATAAATGAACAATAAATAAATAAGTCTGCTGGGCAAAAGGGATATAGAAGGATAAAGGCGGAATAAGAGGATAGAGAATGATGGTACTGCTTTTTTATTGTGGGGTCAATACCTGAATGAAGTATTGGAACAAGCCATACAGGTACCTGAAGAAAGAGAATCCTAAAGGAGGGAACAGAAAGTACAAAGTTCAAAGGCTCTGAAGTAGGAATATGCCTGGCATTTAAAAATGTAACAAGGAGCCCCGCCAGTGTAGCTCAGTGGTTGAGAATGGAATATGAACCAGGAGGTCATGGCTCAACTCCTGGTCAGGGCACATGCCCGGGTTGCAGGCTTGATCCCCCGCAGGAGGTGTGTAGGAGGCAGCCAATTGATGTTTCTCTCTCGTGGATGTTTCTATTTCTACCACTCCCTTCCTCTCTCTCTCTAAAAACCCAATAAAATATGTTTTTTTAAAAAAGAAACCAGGAAACCAGAATGGCTGGAGTAGAGTGAGCAAGGGGAAGAGTAGGCAATGAAGTCAGAGAGGGAATAGAAGATTGGATCTCGTAGTGACTCAAAAGACCCTGTGAGAACATTGGATTTTATTCTGTGGGATATGGAAAACCAATGGAAGTTTTCTGACAAGAGTAACATGATCTTATTTATATTTCAGAATGAGCTCCATGACTGTTCCATAGAGGGCATACAGATGGAACCAAGGTGAAAAAAGATTGGTTGAGACACTTGAAATTATCCAGGAAAAGAGGATGATGGCCTGGACCAGAGTGATAGCAGAAGAGGTCATTTGTATGTATCTGAAAAAAGTGTTCTGACAGTGTTTGCTGACTAATTGGGAGTGGGGGGGTATGAGAAAAAGAAAGGAATCAAAAATGACTCCGAGGTTTTTGATCAGGGATAATGGAGAATGAATTCACCAATTATCAAGATGTGGAATTCTAGGAAGTAACAGGGTTGGGAAGAAAAACCAGGGATTTATTTTGAAATTGTTAAGTTTGAGGTGTCTAATCAGACATTCAAGTAGAGATTTTGACTATATATGTGGTTATCTGAATCCATAGTTCAGGGAAGAGTTATAAACTAGAAAGATAAATTTGGACATGGTCAACATATATAAGATATTTAAAACCATGGACTGAAGGAGATCATCATGAGAGTGAGTACAGGTAAAGAAATTAAGAAGGCTGAACACTAATCTCTTGGGTGCTTCAACTTTAGGAGGTTTGGGATGAATATGAGTAATTAATCCAGAGAGAATAAAATTTGTAGGGGGTGAGGTTAGGAAAGAGTATACTCTTGGAAATCAAATGCAAAAACATGTTTCAAAAATAAAGACATAATGACCTGTGTCAAGTGAAGTTGATAGGTCAAAGAAGATAAAAACTCAGAAGTAACCTTTGGTTTTTGGCAACATAAAGGTCACTGATCTGTTTCATTAGAGTGGTAAGGCATGAAAGCCTATTTCAAATCTATTCAAGAATGGAGAAAGATCAACTGTACATAATGGGCATGGAAATTCTTTTTAGAAGTTCTCCTCAAAAGGGAAGCAGAGAAATTGACAAAACAAACAAACAAACAAAAAAAACTCAATGTAAAGATGGGTGATATAGAATAAATATGGAGGTAGGTTTTATATGAAAAATTGTCTACTATCCTATATGCTCATCCTCATCTTGTTTCATTATTTTCTCTCTCCTTCTCTCCATGATATAAGTCCTATATCCTTTCATACCTGCCTGATCTGCCTGATGTAAGTCCTACCTCCTTCCATACCTGCCTGGACATCCAGGGTCCTGAAGGGCTTCCCTATGCTCCACTGTATCAACGCTCTCAGGAATAAAGAGATGAACCCATTCCACTGAGTGGATAATAAGGCCGCATACTTCTTCACTGGCAGATTGCTTTTATTTTTGACACTGAACATTAATCCTCAACAAAAATGAAGGATTCAAAATAGATTATCTCTAAACACTATCACAGCTCTACCAACCACCTCTACCTTCCCCCTCAACCCTACTATAAAATGCTACAATACAATGAATAACATCACTAATTTGGAAGACGGACAGAAGATAAAAAGGTATTTTGAGTTACAGATATTCTCTTTTTACACTATTGTAACATGTTGGATTTTGTTCTGAAAAGTGCATCGATATTGGAAGCAACCAAGAGGTCCTTCAGTAGGTGAATGGATAACCTGTGATAAGTCCAGACAATGGAATATTATTCAGCACCTAAAAGAAATGAGCTATCAAGCCATAAAAAAAAACATGGGTGAACCTTAAATGCATATTACTAATTGAGACAAACCTATCTGAAAAGGCTATATACTGTATGATTTCAACCATATGACATTCTGGAAAAGGCATAACTATAAAGAAAATAAAGATCAGTAGTTTCTAGGGATGGGGTTGAAGGAGAGATCAATAAGCAGAGCACAGAAGATTTTTAGGGCAATGAAAAATACTCCATATGACATTATAGTGATGAATATATGACATTATAAATTTGTCTAAACCCATAGAATGCACAATACTAAAAGTGAACCCTAAGGTAAACTATGGATTCTAAATGATAATGATGTGTCTCTGTTGGTTCATCCTTAGTAAAAAATGTGCCATTCTGGTGAGTGATGTTGACAATTGGATAGATTATGCATGTGGGGGGAGGGGCAATGGGAATATGAGAAATCTCTGTACCTTCCTCTCAATTTTTTTATAAACCTAAAACTGCTCTAAACAATTATCTTTAAAAAATAAAAGTATATCAATAATGAATAACACAAGAGAATTGATGTTGACTTTGAGTTTAACTTTTAAACTTCATGTATATTTATTTAGTAAACATTTCTGGCACCTACTATATGTAGCCAGGGTGCGAAACACTGTGTGGAGAAAAAACAAAGAATGAATGAGATAGCAGTGATTATACTCAAAAGAGATTATTTGACCCTCCTTTATCTCTGGTGATAGTTCATTTTAGAATTGTAGGTAATCCTAAATCAAAATTGTTTGCATCAACTAAGTGTTTTTAACACAAGCCACATTAATAAACTTCTGAATTCAGATAAACAAAGTCTGAGGTGTGAGTGAGGTCTGAGAAGCAACCACCCCAATATAGCTAAGCAATGACCAACAACAGAGACCAGGAAGACTTGAACAAGTAGGTTTGAAAAGGGTAGCGCCTTTTAAGGTATCCACTACAAGCTCATGTTATGGAAGGAGCCATGAAGGTTGCCCTGTTTTGAACGGGGGAACACTGCCTCTCTCCCACCATCCCTCTAAACTCCTGGTTCCCCTTTTCCCTGCCATCGCACGCAACACCCAGAACTCACCACCTCCAGGAAACTCTCCAACTGCACTGTGCTTCTCCCACTTACATCTTTGTCAGCTACTTCAAGGTGTACATGTCTGCCTCCACAATGAGACTGTAGGCAATCAGAGAGCGATTTTTCACATCTGCACAGACACACAGGGACAGTTTTGCTGAAAAAATGCCCACTGGGTGTATGAATTAGAGACATTTTAGCCCCAAGAACCCAAGTTATAATTGTTATGAATGTGAACTGCATGGGTAATAGTTACTTTCTTTACCTCTTTTGCTGCCGAACTATATAAATTTATTTTCTCACATCATAACACCACTGGAGTTTTGTAAAGTTAAATGCAGTGCCCCCTTGTTCTACAGCTCCTTACTGTACTTCATAGTGAAGAATATTAATCATCATCCCTGGCCAGCAGTGTTAAATGCTTGGGTTGCACAATTCCTGTTTTATAAGTAACTGCTTTTTGGCTATTTGTCCAGTTTCATCTTGGTGATGAGTTATAATGTGAGAATATTCTTTTATAAAGCACTTTGAAAGAGAAAAACTGTTGCTGAATTTACATATTTTACATGTCCTGATTTTAACATTGTAACATATTAATAGCACATTCAAATATAGCTTTCAAGGCATTTTTTTTCTACATGAAATTTTAATTCTATTCATTTCAAATCCGCAATAATTGGCACAGAGAGTGGGTTAATTGGGACTTCATGTAATCTCAAGGTTCAATTATATCTATGTCTTCAAAGTTCCTAAGCTCACTTACTCTACAATAGGTATGCAAAATGCTATGCAGACACGCCCTGTCATCATCAAAGCCAGTCAGTCATTGCACTATCCTCCAAGAGAAAAAAATTGCTGAACTTACTTGGGTCAAGATACTTTATGCCATTTAGAAGGAAAGGAATGTTCATTTCAAACCTCCTCCAATACAGTTTTTCATTGTCGGGCTCATGATTTTACCTGTAAATCTTGCTAAAGTAATGAGCTTTCACTGCGGAGTTAAAAGTCATTTCAGTTTGAGTTTTTTGGTTTTTTAGTTTTGTTCTTTACTTTCAGTAGGTGCATTATTTTCAGTGGCTTTTTCAAAATCAAATTTCTGGGTACTTTAGAAATCTCATCATTGTTTGCCTTTCAATGCACTGTTTATATAGAAATAGGCTGACTCTGGATTTTTTCCTCTCCCATCTCATGTAACTAGAATCTCAATCTACAAAACAAAATAAAGTGATTATGATGGCGGTCATATTGCTTTTACTTTCCTTTTTCTATTTGAAATCCCAAAATAGATGAGTTTTAATTTTTCCCCCCCTAATTTGGACAAGCTCAAAAACATAATTTTTCTTTTCATTGCTTTTTATTATATGGTGCTGCCATCTATGGGTCATACTCAGAATAATTTTGGTTTGGAGTTTAAAGAAATTTAGGATTTAGAACCTAAAAGACCATGTAGTCCTCATCTTTTATTTATAGATAAGAAACTCAAGACTCTAAGTGGCTAAATAACTCCAATATAGACATATGGCTAGTCACTAATAGAGGCTGAATTACCACCCATATTTAATATTTTATACCTGCACACGTGGCTTTAAATTCACTTTTTTGCCTCATTTACAACTTGAACAAAGAAAATTATCTCTGTTCCTAATATTTTAACATGTATTGTTCTTTAAAGTGAGGTAAAAATGAGCATTTTATTTTTTACTTTTTTAAATGAGCATTTTAAATATATAAATATCTAACCACCTAAGCATCCTTATTTTAATTAGTTTGCATATTTGTTTTGAGGATTATTTTAAAGAATAAAGCAAAATTTCTATATTTAAGAAAGTTAAAAACTTATTATTTTAAGAATATACTTGAATATAAAATGTAGGTATTATTTAGAGGTCAAAGGAATAAGAAGTCAATGTAATTTTTTAATTTCTTTGTAGTAATCTCCAAACACAACAGGATCAGGGTGGGGGGGTACAAAAGTATGACTATTATTTCTGACAGTAACTGCAAAAAATATTTTGAAAGTTTAATGGCAAGAAATGTTTTTAAAGTTCAAACTTAACAAAACACATTGGAGTATAATGATTTTGGATCCTTTTTTTTCTTTGGGGGGGGGGTGGGTGTTCAATTTAACATGACAGCATTTCATTAATAATTTTTACAATGCATATGAATGACACTGGTCTTTGGTTTGTTTGCTTTTTATTCAGCCTGGGAAAGTCTGGCGTCAATTTTATACCAGCTTCTGAAAATAAATTGGGAAATTTTACTTTTCTATGCTGCACAACAGTTTAAATGCTATTGAAAACATATATAATGTTATTTCAAAGCCTGCCCTCCTTTTAGGTCATCATGCTGTTTTTTCTTCCCCTGAATCTGTTTCAGGTTTTACTCAAGATGTTTTTGTTTCATTTTCTTTTGTGTTACAGCTTTATTAGGGTATAATTGATATACAAAAAGCTGCACATATTTAATGTGCACAATTTGCTGAGTTTGGACATATGCATAAACCCAAGATATCACCACTATTAAAGAGTTTCCTGGAGGTGGTGAGTTCTGGGCATTGTGTGCAGTGATATAATAAATCACTGGGCATATCCGTCACCTCCAAAAGTCGCTTTGCAACCCTTTGGTGTTTTTTCATTTTGTTTTGTTACCCTTTTTTTTTCTTTTTTTCTCTGTGGTAAAAACATTTAGCATGAGATCTACACTCTTACTAAAATGTTAAGTGTACATTCACTTCTTTTTCTGACATGGATACTATTTTACTATTTTTCAGTTGAACTAAATTAATGCAATGACTCTCAGATATTAGCATTTTCTAAAATCGTATCACATAATCACTATTTAGTAACAAGCACTAATAATTAAAGCCTGTATCTTAAAAACTAAAATTTATAATAGATCAGCCCATATTGTCTCACCTACTTACTAATTCTCCCTGATCTATTTTTTAATAACTCTGTAAGTTTAATGTGAAACAAGGCAATTACGTGGTAGGTCACATTTCAGAAAAAAATAACTAAGGTAGGTTGAGCAAGTCATAGTAAAAAGTACATTATTTCTATATTTATCTTCTAAGAAGATTCAGTTATTTTAATGATTTTTTTGCAAGATGCAGAGTCAAGAAATTTCTTTGCTATGTAGGCTAAGCCTAAAAATCATATAGTGAAATTAACAGTGCAAAAAAAAAAAATGGGTCCTACTTTCGACCTCCAAAAAGTAAAAGGCTTATCATGAATGTCCATTATAAATAGAAAAATGATTTATCAGTTCTCTCTATGTAAAGCATGCTTTTTCTCATTTACTAATCACTTTATAAACAAGATAGGAAACAATGTAAAACTGTTTCAAATGCAACCACATTCTGCCAGCACTTATTGAAGGTTTAATAACAAAAATATTATAATTAACATTTTCAGTGTGCTTATTTACTATGTGCCAGAGAGTTTGAATCCCAAGTTCCAACTCTTAAAACAATATTTTAAATTTACTATATACAGAGTCTATGTTAAATGCCACAAGAATTAAAAGTATCAGTAATATCCAGTAGTATCCACCCCCAAAAACTGTAGCCTCATTGAAGAAATAATTTTACAAATCACTGGGCGAAATGTACAACAGAGATGCAAAGGAAGTGCTATTGCACAAGTTTTTGGAAAAGCTATCTTTTGAGAGTCAACTTCAAAAGCACAGGTAGGAGCATCTAAATAAAAGTTGGGGGCAAGAGTATACAACAGAAAAAAATAGCATATGAAAGACAAGTACGTGGAAAATTTCAGATGTGTTCAAATAATATCAACTCACCTATTTTGGCAGGAACACGATAAGCTCAAAAAGTTTAGTGAGAAATATAATATAGAAGTATTGTATATCACAGTATATTTATGACTGATTTAGACACAGAGGGTAACTAGAAATTCTATGAGCTCTGATTTGGAAAACTTGGTGACAAATAAATAGCTACAGACAGCAGACAAGGAAGTAGACTATTCAGAGTGGTTGGGATGGAATGAAGATGGTGGTAAGGGGAAAAGTAAGTGCATAGCTATGGGAAGCACTATGGTGATGGAATGTCCTATGACCTGTCCTTCATTGATTGGATGCTGGAAGGAGGGAGGGGTCAAATACTACTCATAAGTTTAAGTCAGAATGACCTGGAAAATGATGCTGCCATTAGAAATAGAAGAATCAGGAGGGACACATCTAAATGAAAAAAATGACAAGTTTCTGGCAACAATAAGAAATTCAAAGTGCCAAAAAAATTCACATGGAAGTCCCAGAAAGGCAGGTAGAAGTACAAATCTGCAAGTAAGGGCTGTAGAAGGTCATTTGAGTTATTTCCACATTGAAGAGATCATTGAAATCTTAGGAGGAGTTGGAGTTGGAATTGCTTACTTATAAGAGGAACAATGAAAGAGTAAGTGGAAAATCCTATTTTCAGAACAACAGGAAGAAAGGTAATTAAAGAAGGTATACTGAGGTCTTCAGATAGGTATGAAGAGAACCAGGAAAAAATACTACAAAACCAAAGAGGAAATTGTCAAAGGAGAAGATAATACAGACAGAATAAATTGTAGATTATACTACATGAGATTGCCAATGAATCTTTGAGAGAAAATTTTTATTAGAGAGACCTTCCCAAAACATTAATTTTTACCAACAGTGTCTTTTACCAATGATATTAAACTGCATTATGTGTTCTCAATTACTCATTTTCTTCCCACTTTTGCCATGCTTTTCAGTAGGATGAATGTACTTCCCACACCACTGACTTTGGACTTCACTTTATGACTTGTTTTGGCCAACAGACTGTGAGCAGACATATGCCACCTTATATCAGAGATGTAGGTTAGGCTAGCATGGTTAGGCTCTGCTTCTCCTGCATTCTGCCTTCTGCCATGAGAATAGCATGACCCACATAGGGGCTATTCCTTCAGCCTGTGTCCTGAAATGGGAAGATAGATGGCACTGATCCCAGCTGAGCCCAGCCAAGAGAGCTCAGCCAACTCACAGCCCTCTTATAGTTAAGTTAAAAATAAATATTTGTTCGTATAACCCATTGAGATATTGGAGTTGTTTGTTACCACAGCAAAAGCTGACTAACACACCAATTTTTGAAAACCAATAAGCTGTTTAACATTGTTAGAATCTTTGGAAATGTTGCTGTGTGAAGTTCCTTGAGGTATACAAGTTAAGCATATTTTACCTTAATCACTGTCATAAAGCTGACGCAAAGTTTGAAAGAAAAATCATGCCTACTAGCCTTTGGTCATTCATTTAATTTGTAGGTAGACGTGAGTCTTTGTAAATAATATGATATGCAAAGTAAAAGGCATGCTTTCTCTTAATTTGTCTCCAGGGGCTCTTTAATATCCATAGAGCCACACTCTCCTAGTACTTGGATTTACCATGCAAAGTATTTTTTTCCTCCCTGTTATTGTTGGCAAAAGCTGGATCATTCTGGTCTGCTCAGAACTCAACAATCTGTACTGCCAATTGTGCTATTACAACGTCTCTTAAGATTCCCTCCACTGTTCCTTTATTCTTGGTACTCCCTTGGTGACTTACGAGTTGTTTCATGGCATTGTAATGTAGCTCTTGACATATAGTACAATACACTCAATTACCCTAATTTAAATAAACAACTTACATGTGCATATGTTCGGGCATTTTTAAGCGTGGTATTTTTCCCCTTGATTTGGCCTAAAATGTCAATGGCATAAAAATTAAAACAGTGTCTTAGCTTATAATCTGCACAATTTTTCCTTTGCTACTCCTATTTGTGATATGACTAGAAACTAAAATTCTGTGTTTTTGAAGAAAGATAGTGTATTGCTTACAACATGAAGGTTTCTTTCATTTATCATTGAAATGTTACTAAAATCATATGAGGCTTAGTTACCTATATAAGAATATTCTTAATTTTATGTTCCATATCAAATAATAAAGATGTAAAAGATAATATAAATAATAAACAACTGTTGACTATTTTCCTTTTAAATATTTAAGGACACACACACACACACACACACACACACACACACAGCACCCTTCTGGCCTGATGGCTCAGTTGGTTGAAGTATCTATCCATATGCCAAAAACTTGCGGGTTTGATTCCAGGTCATATGGTAAACAACTGATTGATATTTCTCACACTGATGCCTTCCTCTCTCCCTCTCTCTAAAAATCAATGAAAACATATCCTTGGGTGAGAATATTTTATATAGGGCAGTGCTGTCTGATCAGAAGCAAGTGGCTGATAGTAACCTGTTATATCTGAAAAAAATAATAAGATGAAAGACATGCCCCGATGTGTTATTCTCTTGAATACAGAAGTCACAGCTCTTACCATTGTTGACACAAGTAGGAGGCAGCCGATGGCACAATGGGCCACTGTGGGGGCAGCTGTAAAGTCCAGGAGGAGACAAAGAGGCTGGTATAGAAACATTAGTGAAAAGATGAGAGGGATTTTTTTTAAAAAAGAAAGAAACTTCAACAGCTTCCAAGGCCAGGCAAACCGAGGAGGGAAAGCTCTCAATGGGAAATACATCAGGAGATTTGCTTCAAGAAATATTTTTAATAAAAGGAAATTTGGATTCTTGAAAGTAGTGCCTGTCCAAAGTTTCTTTTCCCTTTTTTATTACTTAAAAATGTTTAGTTCTCATTATTCATTAAATAATAGCACTACCAGCCTAATTATGTTCTCAAGAGTATATTTAATTGTAGTTTCTACATTCAATGATTTGGTCATTAAATCAATATACTCTGACATCATGATGTTCCTTTCTACTGGAACACACTCAAAAAGCATAACCCACTCAGCCCTTGGATTTTTCTTTTTTTCCCACAGAATGTTCCTTTTGGATACATATGGGAAAAATATGGCATTCCAATTCCACTGTAATTTCTTTCTTCTGCAATAAAGCACCTGTGAGTTTCCCTTAAACTATGAGCCACTCGCTCATTTGAGCCTCAATCCCATGTGAGTAAGTGGGACTAGTACTTCTTGAATATCCATCTCAGCTGCACCTCCAAATTCAGTTCTTAGTTTCACTGTGGAAGCTGAGGACAACAGAAAATTTTTGACCTTAGAATCATTTTCTCAAATAGCTCCACATATCATTAACGTCAATGCCATATTTCTACCTATTTTTTTTTCTTCAGGAAAATTTATAGCCTAGAGATCATAAAAGACCAAAAAATTAAATTTTTTAGTAGAAACAATCAAATGTAACAATGCAGTTCATTTTCTGGTCTGTTGCTCCAATAAAATCTTGCAAATCACTAATAATAATACCAATAATAATACCATAAGTTCTTTTGTCATGAGATTCCACAAGAACCTACTTCAAGAAATGGTGAGGTAAGTAGGAGATCAATATAAAGATGCCAACCCATTTCATGAGGTTAGATAACATCTTATTCATTAATTTTATCCTTTAGTGAAAATGTGTATAAAACACAAAATGTACATTTTTCCTCTCCTTCATGAGTTTAAATGTTTAAGCTCAAACTTTAATTATAGACATACTTAAATGATCACATTATCATACATAAAAATCAAATTGAAAATGTTTTCTTTGTCAGAATTAGAGAAGTTTATAAAAACTCCTTCTTGTATCTTTGCTTCTGCTTCTATTCTTTCCTAAGACCCACAATTTTCTTTCTTGTAGGCATAGCTTAGTATTTATAAGATTTTGTATTAGATTTAAGGCATATGTTATCATTTTAGGTTCTAAGCTGCTGATAAATTCTGGACTTACTTCACATCAATATTTTAATAAAATTTATAAACAGAAGACATACTTGGGCTTAATTTAAAATAAAAAATGTACTTGCATGCATATAAGCATAACCAATGGACACAGACAATAGGTGGGTGAGGGCCTGTGCTGGAGGTTGGGGCAGGCTGGGAGAGGTCAGCGGGGGGAAAGACATATATAATACTTTCAACAATAAAAAATTTTAAAAATAATAAAGTCAAAAATGTAGTTTTTGTGTTAGATACTGTCACCACCATTTTACAGATGAAAAATTGTAACTCAGTGAGTGGTTGTTTTTCGTTTGTTTGTTTTAAGCTTGCTTTAGGTTAAAATTAGTAGGTTGAAAGCACCACTAGGGTTGTCTCTCTTTGGAACATCACTTTTACTCCCTGATCTGGTTCTATCTAAAGATTGCATTTCAATCAATGACCCTCCTTCTCTCGCTGCCTGACTCCCCTCCAGTCTCCAAGCACATGACTATCATGTGCCATACCCCAAACAGCTTTGCTCCTCTGAGCCTTTCCCTCACTATTCCTGGAATGTCTTACTCTGCTTATGCCTGTCTTAAAACTCCTAAATAATTTTGAAAAAAATCACAGCTCAAAAGTCACCATCTCTCAGGAGAGCTTCCATGAACTCCCTCTTACATTTTCCACCTACCACACTGCATTATAGTCTGGCTTCCTCTCCCTCTCTCTTTCCCTTCTCCTCCCTGCCCCTGGACCTCCTCCCAGATGGGGAACTCCTTAAGAACAGGGACTAAGATTATTATCTCTGAATCCTCAGTGCTTAACTGCTTAACACATCATTGCCTTCCCTGAAGTTTGTTAAATTGGGCCCTCACCTGTGGACAACAATGATCAGTGGCTATACTACGGTCAACTTTTACAACCAGCTAGCGATTCAGTCCTGTTTTGAAGCAGGGTCTGTATAAATAACAAGTGAACTGAAAGATGATGTTTCCAGAAGGAGCAAATTACACGTGTGCTCTGTATTCTTTTTCTTTTTTTAATATATTTTTATTGACTTCAGAGAGGAAGGGAGAGGGAGAAATAGAAACATCAGTGATGAGAGAGAATCAGTGATTGGCTGCCTCCTGCACAACCCCCACTGGGGATCAAGCCCACAACCCAGGCATGTACCCTGACCTGGAATTGAACTGTGACCTCCTGGTTCAGAGGTCGACACTCAACCACTGAGCCACACCAGCTAGGCATTCTTAATGATTTAATAGCATTTGTATGAGCTATTCCAACCATAAATAAGAGAAAAACATGGGCTCTGGCCGGGTGGCTCAGTTAGTTGGAGCAAGCATGTCAAACTCAAAGGCTAACATGGGCCAAATAAATGAGGCATGCAGCCTGCGGGCCATGAGTTTGACATGCTTGAGTTGAAGTGTCTACACACAGGATGGGTCAGGGTTGAAAGTTCAATCCCCAGTCAGGGCACATACAGGTACCAACCAATGAGTGCATGGAGAGGTAGAGCAGTGAATCAATGTTTCTCTCTCTCCCTCTCTCTCTCTCAAAACCAGTAAGTAAAAAGAGAGAAATATGTGTATCTCTTTAAATATTTCTATTCTCACAAAATATGAAGTGTCAGCAGATGACTGTCCCTCCTATCTAATGACTGCCTGAAAGATCGCATCCATTATTCCAAAGTCATTATCTTAACCAGTGTATAGCATATTAGAGGCATGGTGCATGAAATTCGTGCAAGGGGCTTAGCCCTCGCAGCCCCGGCTTTGTCTGGAAGGTCGTCCAGAAGGACATCCGGAAGGTCGTTTGGCTGTCCAGTCTAATTAGCATATTACACTTTTATTATTATAGACTAGAGGCCCGGTGCACAAAAATTTGTGCACTCAGGGGGGAGGGAGGGGTCCCTCAGCCCGGCCTGTGCCCTTTCGCAGTCTGGGACCCCTCGGGAGATAACAACCTGCTGGCTTAGGCCTGCTCCCGGGTGGCAGAGGGCAGGCCCAATCCCTAGGTGCAGCCCCTGGTCGGGCTCAGAGCAGGGCTGATTGGGGAGTTGGGGCACCGCCCCCTGTCATGCACAGAGCAGGGCGGATTGGGAAGTTGCAATGCCACCCTCAGTCACGCTCAGGGTAGGGCCGATTGGGGGGTTGGGGCACCGCCCCCTGTCACACTCAAGGCAGGGTCGATGGGTAGGTTGTGGCGCCACCCCGTCACACACAGAGCAGGGCCAATCAGGGGGTTGGGGCTCCGTACCCTGTCACGCACAGAGCAGGGCCCATTGGGGTTGGGGCACTGCCCCCTGTCATGCACAGAGCAGGGCCCATCAAGGGGTTGGGGAGCTCCCCCCTGTCACACACAGAGCAGGGCCAATCAGGGGGTTGAGGAGCTCCCCCCGTCACTCACAGAGTAGGGCCGATAGGGGAGTTGGGGCACCGCCCCCTGTCACACACAGAGCAGGGTGGATCAGGGGGTGAGGGCGCCACCCTCTATCACCCACAGAGTAGGGCCAATCAGGGGGCTGGGGTGCCGCCACTCTCACACTCAGGGCAGGGCCGATGGGGAGGTTATGGCTCTACCCTGTCACACACAGAGCAGGGCCAATAGGGGATTTGGGGTACCGCCCCCTGTCACCCACAGAGCAGGGCTGATCAGGGGGTTGGGGTGCCTTCCCCTGTCATGAACAGAGCAGGGAGGATAGGGAGGTTGTAGCCCCGCCCCCTGTCACACACAGAGCCGCAGGGCGATCAGGGGGTTTGGGCGCTGCCCCCTGTCACACTGATCCGGGTGCCGGGAGGCCTCTCTGCACTGCTGATCCCGGTGCTGGGAGGCATATTAGCCTTTTACTATATAGGATAGAGGCCTAGTGCACAGGTTGGGGCTGGCTGGTTTGCCCTGAAGGGTGTCCTGGATCAGGGTGGGGGTCCCCACTGGGGTGCCTGGCCAGCCTGGGTGAGGGGATGATGGCTGTTTGTAGCTGGTCACACACCCTTCAGGGTGGGGGTCCCCACTGGGGTGCCTGGCCAGTCTGGGTGAGGGGCTGAGGGCTGTTTTCAGGCTAGCGAGTGACTGAAGCTCCCAACTGCTCCTTTTTTTCTTTTTTTTTTTTCTTTTTTATTCTGGGCCAGCTTTAGCTTTGAGGCTTGGCTCCAGCTCTTAGGCCTCCGCTGCTGAAAGCAGGTTTCTGGCCTTTGTTTACAATGTTGCAATCCTGCTGGCTGAAGCCGGGTGGACTACAGCAGGTTTCTGAGGTTTTGTTTAGCTTCTATATTTGTTACATAGTTGCTTAGAGTTGCAGCTCAGAGGCCTGCAGCAGCAGGCGGGGAACACTGGAGTCCTCCGTCACTGAAGCAAGCAAGCCTCATGTTAGTTTCAAGCTGCCTGGCTGCCGGCCGCCATCTTGGCTGGCAGTTAATTTGCATATTGCCCTGATTAGCCAATGGGAAGGGTAGCGGAGAACCAAGATGGCGGCATAGGTTAACGCCGGAGTTTGCTGCTTTGAACAACTACTTCAAAAGTGAAACCAAAAAACGGACGGGACATCACCCAGAACCACAGGAACGCTGGCTGAGTGGAAGTCCTACAACTAGGAGGAAAGAGAAACGCACACGGACACTCAGAGGAGGCGCAGTGCTGAAGTCAAATTCTGAGGTGTGGAGTGCGCGGAGCGGGCTGGTGGCGGAGGGCGCGGTTGTTGTTTTCAATCGGGAGGGAGTCGCAGACTCTGAGCACCAGATCCGGGCGAGTCTTTAGGGACCCAGGCTCAAACGGGAGAAGCGGGACTGTCTGGCTTCGGTCAGAGCGAGTGCAGCTTTCTCTCCCAGCTTTGCAGCGGGTGCTGGGACTCAGAGAGGCAGAGCCCCTGGGGACAGGACTGAGAGCCGCCATAACTGCTCTCTCCAGCCCAAGCTGTTGATCCTGTTCGACCCGCCCTGCCCAAGCCCTGCACAGAGGCATTTGCCGGATAGCCTCAGGCAAAGGCTAGATTAGCACCTCCCTAGAGGACAGAAGTTCTCTCACTGCTGACACAGCTGATTCTCATAGCCACTTGGCCTGGAGGTCAAACCCTCCCTGGGATTAGATACAACAATCAAGATTTAACTATAAGACTGCGAACAAAGACCACTAGGGGGTGCACCAAGGAAGCATAACAAAATGCGGAGACAAAGAAACAGGACAAAATTGTCAAAGGAAGATATAGAGTTCAGAACCACACTTTTAAGGTCTCTCAAGAACTGTTTAGAAGCTGCCGATAAACTTAACGAGATCTACACGAAAACTAATAAGACCCTCGATCTTATATTGGGGAACCAACTAGAAATTAAGCATACACGGACTGAAATAACGAATATTATACAGACGCCCGACAGCAGACCAGAGGAGCGCAAGAATCAAGTCAATGATTTGAAATGCGAGGAAGCAAAAAACATCCAACCGGAAAAGCAAAATGAAAAAAGAATCCAAAAATGCGAGGATAGTGTAAGGAGCCTCTGGGACAGCTTCAAGCGTACCAACATCAGAATTATAGGGGTGCCAGAAGATGAGAGAGAGCAAGATATTGAAAACCTATTTGAAGAAATAATGACAGAAAACTTCCCCCACCTGGTGAAAGAAATGGACCTACAGGTCCAGGAAGCGCGGAGAACCCCAAACAAAAGGAACCCAAAGAGGACCACACCAAGACACATCATAATTAAAATGCCAAGAGCAAAAGATAAAGAGAAAATCTTAAAAACAGCAAGAGAAAGAAACTCAGTTACCTACAAGGGAATACCCATACGACTGTCAGCTGATTTCTCAACAGAAACTTTGCAGGCCAGAAGGGAATGGCAAGAAATATTCAAAGTGATGAATACCAAGAACCTACAACCAAGATTACTTTATCCAGCAAAGCTATCATTCAGAATTGAAGGTCAGATAAAGAGCTTCACAGATAAGGAAAAGCTAAAGGAGTTCATCACCACCAAACCAGGATTATATGAAATGCTGAAAGGTATCCTTTAAGAAGAGGAAGAAAAAGGTAAAGATACAAATTATGAACAACAAATATGCATCTATCAACAAGTGAATCTAAGAATCAAGTGAACAAATAATCTGATGAACAGAATGAACTGTTGATTATAATAGAATCAGGGACATAGAAAGGGAACGGACTGACTATTCTTGGGGGGGAAAGGGGTGTGGGAGATATGGGAAGAGACTGGACAAAAATCGTGCACCTATGGATGAGGACAGTGGGTGGGGAGTGAGGGCGGAGGGTGGGGCAGGAACTGGCAGGAGGGGAGATATGGGGGGGGGGGGGAAAGAGGAACAAATGTAATAATCTGAACAATAAAGATTTAATTAAAAAAAAATGGGAAGGGTAGCGGTCGTACGCTAATTACCATGTTTCTCTTTTATTAGATAGGATACTCCCATATGGAATGAAATACTAATTATCTATGTATTCATATTTGTATTAATCATTAATTGCTGCATAACAAATTACCCCAAAATTTAGTTGCTTAAAAAAATAAAGTCTCGCCGAAACTGGTTTGGCTCAGTGGATAGAGCATCGGCCTGTGGACTGAAAGGTCCCAGGTTTGATTCCGGTCAAGGGCATGTACCTGGGTTGTGGGCACATCCCCAGTAGGAGATGTGCAGGAGGCAGCTGATGGATGTTTCTCTCTCATCGATGTTTCTAACTCTCTATCTCTCTCCCTTCCTCTCTGTGGAAAATCAATAAAATATATTTTTAAAAAAATAAAAAATAAAGTCTTGGAGGGTCAGGACTCCAGGAGCAGCTCACCTGGGTGGCTGTAGTTTCCCATTAGGTAGTAGTCAAGCTGTTGGCCAGGGCTGCAGTCACCTCCAGTCTCAAGTAGAACCGGAGAATTGACTTCCAAATTGATTGACAGGTTTGTTGGAAGCCTCAGTTCTGAGGCTTATGCCCATTAAATGCTTAGGAATTTTGTAAATATTCAAGTTAAAATTTATTGATGTTATTGAGTCAGACACCTTAAATATTTAACACTGCTTTTAATTTATCATAAGAGTTACTTCCCAAAAAACGTTCATCACAGCTGGATTGAAAGAGTATTTGGAAATGTAGCAATGTTGTTTATATAACTAGACCACATTATAATTCTGCTGAAGATCCAAAGGGATTTGCCTGTGTAGGATTTGAAACAAAAGAACAAGCAGTGAAAACTATTGAGGTCCGACCAGAATCTTTTGGAAGAAAGTTCTTCTGAACCTTCATTAATTACAATTTTCCAGGAGTCCTGTTCTGCTCTGGATGGTTATGACAAGGGTTTAACAGTGTGCATTTCTGAGTTAGTTTCAGTCCTGACTGTTTTTATGATCCTGTTATTTTTAGCTATCCCCCTGGCTTTATTCAACTACTTCCAATTTGCTACCTTTCTATCTTTTATGTATCTCGCAAACCACTTTAAAATACTTTCTGAACGCAGCATCTTCTAGGCGGATAAATGGGTACATAAAAGGTAAATCCACATGGACCTCATTTTTCTTGGTTGATCACTACTGTATCTTCCAGGAATAAAGCCCAAAATTCTATTGGAAGTTTTAGTACAACAATGAAATCTCCTTTAAAACATATTACATTTCCGATGTATTATTGCAACCATTTTCTAACCAAGAGCATAGTCATAAAAGTAAAGAAATACATATTTCAAAAGGCATTTTATATCTACAAAGTGGAATTGCTTTTACTCCATCTTATTTTTTTATTTTTAAATTAAATTTATTGGGGTGACATTGGTTAATAAGATTATATAGGTTTAAAGTGTACAGTTCTATGATACATGATCTGTATATTAGATCAAAATCAAGTCATCTTCCATCACTATATATCACCATTTATCCATTTATCTGTCAAATGATAATTTGGTTGTTTCCATGTCTTGACCACCATGAAAAATGCTGCAATGAACATAGGGGTACATATATGTTCACAAATAAATGTTTTCAAATGTTTCAGGTAGATACCCAAAAGAGGGATTTCTGGGTCATTTGGTAACTCTATTCTTAATTTTTTTAGTAACCGTCAGAATGTTTTCCACTGTGACTGTACCAGTTTGCATTCCCACCAGCAGTGAAGAACAGTTCCTCTTTCTCCACAACCTCCCCAACTTGTCATTACTTGTCCTGTTCTAATAGCCATTCTAACAGATATGAGGTGGTATCCCATTGTAGTTTTTATTTGCACCTCCCTGAAAGCTAGTGAAGTTGAGCGTCTTTTCATATTTCTGTTGACTATTTGTACGTCTTCTTGGGAGAAGTGTCTGTTCCGGTCCGCTGCCCATTTTTAATTGGATTGTTTATTTGGTGTTGAGTTGCATGAGTTCTTTATATATTTTGGATATTAGCCTATGGAGGAGCTGTTGTTTGCAAATATCTTCTCCTGTTTGGTTGATTGCCCTTTTGTTTTGTTGACAGTTTCTTTTGCTGTGCAGAAGCGTTTTAGTTTGACATGGTCCCATTCATTTATTTTTGCCTTTACTTCCCTTGCCTTACACAAGTTTGAAAGGGGGAGAAAAGCAAAAGAGAATTTAACCTGATCTTCATCAAAACTTTTTATGCTTTACAAGGTGTTTAGAATACAAGGGTCCACTGACTCCAGACTCAAAAAATGCTAGCATTTGAGACAAAGACTGGCACTGCTATCTCTCTCCTACCTTCTTCATACCTACTTTAATATGATCACCCTAAATGTAAACTCTTGGCTCCACTGCATTACTTCAAGATATGACATTAGGATCTTCCCTATAACATCATTAGAGAGAAACCAGCACAATATAGCTGCACCACTGTTTCCTGCTGCCATCGACAGGATGAATACATCCCCAGGTCACCCACCTCGCCTGTCTCTGAGGAAGACTTGCTTCTTCCTGTGTGTAAGCTAATAGAAAAGTATCATCCTGGCCCAGACAATAACCTAATGGCAAAAGGAGAACCAGTCCTCTTCTTGGAAAATCATGGAACTGCAAGTAGTAGCCAGTGATCTCCTAATACACATCATAGTAAATTCAAGGATAATGTGAAACTTTGCAGATTTGACCTTGGTTCAGCCCCAAATTGTCCTGTGTAAGTACAGGCAGTGGGCAGAGGCTCCTTCTAGGAGTCAGCCTCCAAGAAACCCTCTGTACACATTATCAACTCTTCCCGTGGCCTCTTGTCTCTCATAGTTGGATGCCTATGTATTACCATTGAGCCACTCACTGATCCAACAGTCCCACCCCTCACTCTTTCCCTGGGCTCTCTCACTAGCCCAGATTCAAGATGGGAAGAAAAAAAAAAAGGTAGGAAGAAAGGAAGGAAGGAAGAAAGGAAGGAAGGATAAAAGGGGTCACTTTTTAATATTCTCAACCTATACTTTCAATAAATTGAACTGTCTCTTAAAATTCACCTTATCAAGTATCACTGTTAGAGCCTGCATTTCCTCATAACTCATGGTTATTAACAAGACCTTTCATTAAAGCAAACACTCTAAACAGGAAAAAGAAAGGGCAATGATAAGCAGGTTTTGAATACATAGAATAGTCTGTAAGAACAGTCTTTTAAAATCCTTTTGAAGTCTTTTACTTTAATAACCTTAAATTTAATTCACTATCACAATGGCAATTATAAGTTATTACGAATAAGAAAAATGGAGCAAGTCTCATTGCCACAAATATTTTTGTTGCCCTTTTAAAGATTTGTGAAATACAAGGTTGAACATAGTAATTTAATGCCTTTTAAACTGTCACCTAAATCTCATGTTCCTTTTGAAATTACAATGTCTCTTAGTCCTAATGAGTCATAAATCCATTACTGTTAAACTCGTGACTCTGATTTCAGGTTAAAGAGCCACCACATAGTTGATTTGCATTTTTTATACCCCATTAAATTGCTTTTGCTATGTTCTCTCAGATTTTTTAAATGTGTCTTTCATTTGCTATATAGTGATTTTACATAGTAAAAAAATGGAGACAATTTTTTAAACTAAAAACTTAAGCTAAATTTCAGAATAAGCAGACTTCATCTTATTCATCTTTATAAGACTGGTGCCTAGCACGGTACCTGGCATATGGCTGGCATCTAATAAATGCTAATTAAATTGAGAAAATATAGTTTCTTGCGCAACCAATTTCTCCATGTATCTCAGCTAAAGTTGTACGTAGATCATGACACTATTCTCTAGTCCTGCCCATACAGGGCTTGAAACTTCTAAGAGGACCATTTGTTTTTGCTTGTTTGCTTTCTTCTCGCTTCCAAATCAAAAGATGACAAATTTCTTCAACTTTAAGGTTCCACGGATAATAATGGAAACATCCATTTAATAATAGATTTTCAGATTTTAAAAAGGGGCCTACCAAAACGAGTGTACATATCAATTTTAAGATACATCCCAATCTTATAAAATCTAAAATGTAAAAATTTAATGTCTTGGAACCAAGTAGACAGAGCATAATGGCAGTGACTTGTCTTGTTATTATGACTGGTCTTTGTTTTATTTTCCAGCCCATCGAATGGATTTAGAATAGGATGTATACTGTGAGGAAGCATGGTATGGTTTGGTACTCAAGGTGCTATTTGGAGGAAGTCTATGGCCAATACTAGATAGGAAGCTATGCCTTCCTAAGGCCTTATGATCACTGTCTATTGCATCATGGATTCCTAACAAATGGGAAATGCCAAGCATTTCGTGTCACAAGAGAAAGGGTAATACTTTTTACCAAGCATAGGTACCAAGAGTACCTTGAAAGAAAGACCTCTGGAATGTGTTCATTGAAATCTATGTAACGGAAATGTTTTCACCTAAGTAATTATGAGGGAATTATTTAAAGTTCAATTGTTCACATCTCTCCTTTCTTAGAACCTTTTCTGAAAGACTCTATTTTGTAAACTTGAAAGGTTCAAGCAATTATCAGGTTTAAAAAGGTAGGTAAAATTAGCCTGAGAGAATAATAAGAAGGAATGGAGAGAAGAAGAAAAAAAAAAGAAGGAAGAATCAAAGGTAAAACACAGGCATAAAGAGTTCTTGCGAACTGTGGGACATTCTAACCCAAACCAGCAGTTGTTACTTCTCCAATGCAAAATGCCTACTCTGCAATTATTACTGGAATTTTAAAAGTCCTGACATTAACACCTTAACAAGGCTCACAAAACAAGGCACAAAAGTCTGCCACTGAGTCCCATAAACAAGATGCTTCATTATGCCGAGATGATTTTTTAATTCAACTTTTAATTCTCCCCTGTTGTTTGGCATGCTTCTAAGTTATTTCTCCCTAATAAGAGTTACCATATACCTAGGAAATAAAAGCTAATTTTAATTCTCTTCTGAGCAAATCCAAGAGGAAGATAAACATGATCCTGCAAATAAAATAATTCAATGCATTCCAAATTCTCATCTAAATGATATAAGGCTGCCACTTAACTTATTTGTTAAGGTGAATAAGCAAAAGTTAATTATACAGCAGTTGGGAAAAATAGATATATTTTTTAATTCCTATTATCTATTTATTCAATGGCATTCTTTATGTTTTCAAAGGAATCACTCAGAATGATTTGTTTGTGGAAATTATGTTTGTAGTAAAAATAATTCTCAAATGCTTTTCTCCTCTAAATAGGAAGGAACTATGTTTGAATAATGATCAGAGTCCTATTAGGACAATTCCTAATTTTTTCAATTAATGATTATTGCAATACAAAGGTGATGGTTGTTATGAACAAAGTTCTGATTTGTAATGAAAATATTCAGTATATCAAAAAATTCCATATTTATGTTAGTATAAACTATCTGAGGATCATCTAATTCATTCCCCTATATTTCTATGTAAGTGATGTTTATCAAAACATCATTTACATAGAAACCTGCTATTCTTTAAAAATGTCCAGTGGAGATTCTATTTTCTTGAACAATAGCTAGTTCTAGTGACTAATATATGAAAATTCTTAAAGTAATTCCTACCGCTGGTTAATCTAAATCCCTTCTGAAATGTTAATCCTGTTTTCTCTCTAATGTCAATAAGAGCCCAACTGATAAAACTCTTTGAAAATACATTTATCTTTTTCAATATACACCAAAAAGATTGTGACATAAATGATAAAGGAAGAATTTTTTTCCTTAGGCTCTAAATTATTAAGGACGTGGTATGTAGTTACTTTCTCGGTATCCCTACATGATCCTATGGGCATGTAGATGTGCATATTTGTATACAAATGCTTATATGCAGGGTGTTTTTTTCATGGACTCACCACTTGGAAAATCCTTTTCTGAGTGCCTTGAATGTAGTTGTTGGGTAAACTGGAAACGAGCTACTAACTATTATTGTCCTTCAATTAAGTTAAACAAGAGTCAGGAGCATTTAGAGTGACTGGTTCTCAGAATTTCAATTCCACCAGAATTATTCTCAAAAATTGAAAAAGAAAATACATCTATAACTGAAAAAAGTTTGATCCTGAGTGGTTTTTAACCCCCAGAAATTAGGAAATATATCACAACTTCTTTGGAATCAATAAGCAGATTACTCCCTAAGCCAGCGATTTTCAACCAGTGTGCTGCAAGAATTCTTAAAACACACAATATCTGACTATTTAGTCAAGGGTACTGACTTCTTTTCCCTTAGGTTGTCAAATAAAAATTAAAAAAATGACAACAACCAACACAATAGCTATTTGGTGTGAATGACTCAAAAGTACACTTTTTTTTCAGATCAGCAAAAAATACATTTTTTTGGTGTGCCACAGAATTTTAGTAATTATTTTATGTGATCAGTTTATTAATTAGTCTTATTACATATTTATTATATTGTTGATTAATTAAATAAATAAATAATTTTTCAAATAAACTTTTGTCTTCCTATTCCATATATTACAGTCATGTCCTTCCCTTGGACAACCATCCTCCTTGCATACCACCAGCATGAATCATGTCCATACTTCTAAGCTCAGCTTACATTTCACCCACTCCATGAAATGTCCTTTCACCAGCCCAGTCTAAATCAACCCTCTGTCTATGAACTACGATAGTGCTGATTCATTGAACACCTATTTGCCATCTTTAATCAATGGCACAGCTCCCTAACTAGATGGTAAGTTCCTAAGGATAGGGGCCAATGTCTTAGGTTTTGTTAGTGCTCCCAAAACTCCAAGCACAATGTGAGGGCTCCAATTAATATACCTGATTGATATGTTTCTACAGCAGGGAAACCCAGAGTTACTTGTATCCTCCTGATCTTTATTTCTCTCACTGGCTTTTTATTTCTAAAACTAGAGGCCCAGTGCATGAAGATTCATGCAAGAATTGGCTTTCCTTCCCCTGGCTGCTGGCACTGGCTTCCCTCCCGCACCCGGGACCCAGGCCTTCGCTCCGGCTGCTGCCTTCCGCCTTCGCTCCGGGCTGGAGCCACCTCCTGCCCGCGCTGGCCAGCTCTGTGGCCACTACCCAGAGGCCAGCCCTTGGCGGCCAGTCAGGGCTTGTGGGAGGCTTGACTTCCTTCATCGCTGGGGCTACGAAGGAAGCCAAGCATCCCGCCCAAAGGAAGCCATGCGTCCCACCGGCTCCGGCCGGCTCCATGGCTCCAGCTGGCACCATCTTTGTGGCTATGGGTGCTGCCATCTTTTGTCACAGAGTGATGATTAATTTACATATTACTCTTTTATTTATTAGATAAGATAAGGGTAGTATTACATGAAATCCTAGGGGTATTATGAAGGAGAATGTAATGAGAATATTTTTAAGTAGCCTTTGATATTTGGTTTCTTTCCTTGCAATTCTTCAGCATTTTCTGCCCCCAGCTAGGAAAGGGTAAATACAGCAAGGAAAATAGGATTTGACCTCAATGGAATGACAACAAATGTGCATGGTGTTCACTTTCAACAATACCTGGGAATGGGCTCTTCTCCATTTATCAAGTTGAAAAACATCTTGGAAAAGCTGAGAAACGAGGGAAGAAAAGACATGAACTACTTGCCAATCCTTTTTTCTTTAAATTGTGTAAACTGGAGCAAAATGAAATTTATTTAAATTGACAATCAAGTTTTTCTTTCCCTGTGTGAACATAAGGCCCCGAGGACAAACAACATCAACACTAATAAAAGAGAAAAATGGTAATTGGCGTACGAGCTACCCTTTTCATTGGCTAATCAGGGCTATATGCAAATTAACTGCCAACTAAGATTGGCAGTTAACTGCCAACAAGATGGCGGTTAATTTGCATATGTAGGCACAATGCAGGGAGGCGAAAGGGAAAGCAGGAAGAAGCCTCCTGCCACTGACAGTGATCGGAAACCCAGGGGGGAGCTAAGAATCTGGAGAATCAGGTGCCTTTTCCGCCCTGGCCAGTGATAGCAGGAAGTAGGGGTGGAGCCAGCGATGGGAGCTGGGCACAGTCGAAGCTGGCAGTCCCAGGAGCTAGGGGTCCCTTGCCTGGGCCTAAAGCGAAGCCCACGATCGTGGGGCTGCTGCAGCTGCGGGTCCCCGCTGCCCGGGCCAGACGCCTCAGCCAGAGGCGTCCTGCAGGGGCAGGGGTGGAGCCCACCAATCACGGCACTCCCCACTGCCACTGCAGGTCCCTGCTGCCCGGGCCGGACGCCTAGGCCAGAGGCGTCAGGCCTGGGCAAGGGGCCGATCCTGCGATTGGAGGGTGATGGGGGTCAACGCCTGAGGGTTCCCAGTATGTGAGAGGGGGCAGGCTGGGCTGAGGGATACTCCCCCCCGCCACCCAGTGCACGAATTTCGTGCACCGGGCCCCTAGTCAATTATAAAATAAAGATAGATGGTTTCTTCACACATTAAAGTTATGGTGACACCTATCTCCCCTCACAATAAATTTACAATAAATAGTTGTACATAACTTAAGAAAACAACTTATTCTTCAAAACTAATACTAGTAACACTACACCAGTGATTCCCAAAGTGGGCGCTACCGCCCCCTGGTGGTTCGCTGCAGCGATCCAGGGGGGCGGTGATGGCCACAGGTGCATTTGTTTTAACTTTTTTTGTATTACCTTTCTATTCTGAGTTCAATAAATAGTTTCGTAATTTCAAACTTCAATGTTTCTAATTTACACCTTTCTTTACTATATTTTACGAAAAAGGTAGAAACATTAATACATATATCTTTCTGTTTAATTGCTATTAAAATTTTTAAAAAATTAATTTCCAGGGCGCGCTGAGTAATATTTTTTCTGGAAAGGGGGCGGTAGGCCAAATAAGTTTGGGAACCACTGCACTACACCATTAGATACGCTTTCAGCACTTAACTTTCCTGACTGCTTTAAAGTAGGTTAAGAAAAAAAATCTTCCCCAACTGAAAAAAGGAGAGAAATCATTATGACATGAGACTTCAGTGAAATTCCACCCTATTAGATTTTGCTGAGAGAGAAGTGCCAGACAAGGGGATTTCAGGAATGAGTCTTTAGATCTGAAAATTAGTGCAATGAAAATTACGAAGGCAGTACCATGACTTTAAATGAACTTAATATTTTCTTAAGTTTTAATGTAAAATAATTGTTCATTTCTTCCAAGAAATAGTTAAGGTTACTAATTCTTTTGCATAAATCAATATATTCTAAGCTAATAGCCCAGAAAAGCCTATAAAATGTAGCCACGTAGCTGTCTGTTTGCAGGGCTTTATTCCAGGAGCTAAATAGTTTCTACTTATAGTCGACTATTGTCTTTATCAAATTACTTCCTTGACTCCGTGATAGCTTTTTACAACATCTTTTAAAAGTATGCTTTAATCTCTCATCGTAGTCTTTGCGTTTAAGAATGTAATTTTTAAAGTAAAAGGATTGACTACTATTATATTTTTGTGAGTTTTTAATATATTGCAAAAATCATGTATGTGTACAAAACACCACTCTTAATGACTTTATTATTCATTAGAGAAACATATATGGATCTTATTAACTTCACTAAGATTATGTTATTATGCTTCATGATTAGCTACGGTGTTAATTTCTAATAGCTGCAAAAAATGTTTTTAAGCCTAGTAACATTTTTTACCCTGGTGCTCTTAGTTATGTAGCCTTTCCAGGAAAAAAAAAAAATGCAAGAAAGTACAATTTAAAAAAAAAGAAACAAGAAAATACAATCAAAGAAAAGCTACGGGATGAGGAATAACAGTCTTACAATTTTAGATTATTATGTTAAATCTGTCTCATTAGATGTAAGATGGTAATGATAATGAATGTTCACCCTCAGCTTCTGCTGCGTAGCAAAATTACAAAATGTGTTTTTAATGAAATGTAACACACTGGTTATGTTTATCTGACTTCTATTTGAAATCAAATTGGCTTAAAATATTATGTAGAAAGTTTTAACTCTAGCATTCCAAAAACACTTTAATCAGAAAACTGTTTTATGCCAAATTAAAGTACAGTGGTGATTATTTTTCTTCTAACTCTTAAAAATGTTAGCAGAACAAATTGCTCACTCTTTATTCTGATGCCACAATAATTTCATATCCTAGAAAACTTAAACCATATCTGTTTTACTGTTCTGTAAATAAGGAAATTGAACTAGATGATTTCCAAGATTCTCAGATTATCTATTGATTTGCTTAATTTTATATGCTGTAATTCCAGCATAGGCAGGCCATTTATCTTGAAAGTTTCTTGAATTACAGCACATCATGGCAGACACACAGATTGTATGAGCTAAGAGTAACCCAAGACTTGGACTGTCCCTGTGGCATCACATTTTTTTCCCATTCTAAATATGGAGTGGCTTGATAGTAATCTCTTGAATTGATTGAGGTTGGTCTGAGAGAAGTCTGATTAAACTCCTACCCTCAGGTATGGCCTCTGAGGAATCTCTTAAGGGGAAAGGATCAATCCTAAACCAGATCCTAAGACGTTCTGATCCACCTCCAACTGTGTCTGAGAATCCTCAAATACTTTATAGGGAACTCACCAAAGCCCAGTGAGTGTGTGTGTGTGTGTGTGTGTGTGTGTGTGTGTGTGTACACATGCACATATACATAAACATACAACTTAGGGAAAGCATGTCAAACTCGTGGGCCACAGGCCACATGCCTCATTTATTTGGCCCGTGTTAGCCTTTGAGTTTGACATGCTTGACTTGGGGCAAAGTGTCCACTCTATTTGAACATTCTATAGTTTTACCTGTAAACGGAAAAGAACACACTAATAATCTTGAAAGACCCTAGCAGTCAAACATTCTGTGATTCCTCAAGTTAAATCCCTTCCTTCTACCTCCTTTCAAAATGATGACAAATGAGACTTTTTTTTTTAATAAAAAGAGAGTACATTTTTATATTGGAAGGGAGGTTAAAAATCTAAATGGCATATTGTAAAGAAAAAGTTTATGTAAGACTTAAAGTTTACAGAACTTAATAATTAGTTGTTAAAACGGGAAAAAAATCAACGTGAACCCAAGGCCTTAAATAGAAATATAGATATATTTTCTATTCCTGTCATTAGAAGTAACTGAACTCAAAGCGTTTGCTCATCATCAACTTTCATGCACATTCCCTTGCATTAAAAAGAACAAGGGGATGCCAAAACCGGTTTGGCTCAGTGGATAGAGCGTCGGCCTGTGGACTGAAAGGTCCCAGGTTCGATTCCGGTCAAGGGCATGTACCTGGGTTGCGGGCACATCCCCAGTGGGAGATGTGCAGAAGGCAGCTGATCGATGTTTCTCTCTCATCGATGTTTCTGACTCTCTATCTCTCTCCCTTCCTCTCTGTAAAAAATCAATAAAATATATTTTTTAAAAAAAAATAAAAAGAACAAGGGAACTTGCAAGATAATTTTTGCACTTTTTTTCCTGATTTTAAGGTATTCAAAACTCATTTTAAAATATATAAATATTTAAATTTTATAAATATTTAGAATAACTGGATTAATATTTTTCTAATCAATGTGTTTGTCGCTAAAATTTTAACCTGATAAAATTTATGTTTTAGTGTATTCGTTGCATAAATAATATCTAAGCATTTAAAGTGGTGTTGTCCACTGTGGTACCCACTAACTACAAGGACCATTTAAATTTAAATAAATTAAAATTCAGTTCCTTAATCTTATTATCCACATTTAAAGTGCTCAATAGTCACAGGGCTGATGACTATGATATCTAACAGCATGGATATAGAGGTTGTATTAGCTTATTTTTACATATATTAGGATATAGAATAACCAGCTACATTTATAAGCCTCAGTCAAGACAGAAGTTCCTTTTGTTCTTATCTAACAATCTAGAATCCTAGGTGTTCCCGGTATAAGATTGGCAGGTGGAGAGGCAAGTTCAGCCCCATGAGGTCTCCAAGGACCCAGATTCTTCTCTCTTGTTTTGCTGTCCCTTCGGGTGCCACCTTATTCTGCATGATTGGAACTAGCTCTGCAATATCCTAGCTACATGCTCCAGATTGTCAGACACGGAAGAAGAAAAATAAAGGGCAAGAAACTTCCTTTAGTGGTTCTCAACCTTCCTAATGCCGCAACCCTTTAATACAGTTCCTCATGTTGTGACCCAACCATAAAATTATTTTCGTTGGTACTTCATAACTGTAATTTTGCTACTGTTATGAATCGTAATGTAAATATCTGATATGCAGGATGTATTTTCATTGTTCGCGACCCACAGGTTGAGAACCGTTGCCGGGGAACGAATATTCCACACAGCACTTCCACTCACACCTTTGTGGCTGAAACATGATTGACTGTAGCCCATGTCTGGATCTCATGAAGGATGGAAAAGGTGATCAAATTTTTGCCTTTGTGCCCAAGCTATAGGGGTGGAGGGCGTTATTTCTAAAAAAGAATAGAAGAATCTTTAATAAAAAAAAATAGCGCTCTGCCACAGAGAAATACTGTTCAATGCATTTTTTTAATATTTAAGTTTATAATGGGAAGTTTTAAGTTTATTTATTTTTAAATATATTTTTATTGATTTCAGAAAGGAAGGGAGAGGGAGAGAGAAACATCAATGATGAGAGAGAATCATTGATCGGCTGCCTCCTGCACACTCCCTACTGGGGATTGAGCCCGCAACCCAGGCATGTGCCCTTGATGGGAATTGAACCTGGGACCCTTCAGTCTGAAGGTCGACGCTCTATCCACTGAGCCAAGCCGGCCAGGGCTGCATTTATTTTTTAAAGTGGATCTTAGAATATATTTAAACAGTGGGAGATGTTGTTCTCATTTAATATTCCTTGGGAAGTAAAACTCTTATCAATGTCCCTTCCACTGGTTATATAAATTCTACCATTAAACATTTTGTCCTGGCCTAAGTAGTATAAACCAGTAATAAAAACTTATAGTTTCATTTTAAAACTCACTCAAGAGACAATTTTGCTTTCTTGGGTGTTTTAAAATAAATATCAGCATCCATTTTCACTCGTTTAACTTTTTAATAGGAAAAAAAATTCTTTAAGGGATAGTGCTACCCATAAAATCTGTGAAATAATGTACTCAAGTCAGCACTGCCTAATTATGAGGTTGTACAACAGCCAAAAACAATAGTTAAAGTATCTAATAAATTTAACAATACCACATGTATGTTTTATAGATTAAACTCAAGTTCCAAAGTAAATGTTGTATTTAAATTTTAATTTTGTGCATGAGGAACTAAAAATGATATTATTAAAATATACTAAAATTCATTATTCTTTAATAAAAGAGCATTTGCTATTAAGCTGCAAGCCTAATCATTTTTAACCTGTCAATGAAAGTGTTATTACATAACAAGGTTTGCCTACTTACCTACCACTTCTACAAAACTGTTTAACATTCTTTTACATTAAATATTTAAATTATATATTATAGACAACAGAAATTGGTAAAAGAACAATAAAAATTACAATATAATAATTACCTTTTAGCAACTGCATCTGGAAATCCAAAAATGTGCTTCATAATTATTAACAATAATCTCTCTTGACATGCTTTTGTTCAGATGGAAATATGAAGAATTTTATTTATTTATGTGTTTTATTTATTTATGTGTTTCAAGATCAGAATAAATTTCAACTGGTGGCTGAAAACATAAAAATCAGCACTGATAATTTTGCATTAATAATAAAAATTTTTCAGACCAATAATTCTGATACGGTGTTAAATTATATATATAACTTAGGGACCCACTGTACTAGTAAATCAACATTCATTTGTCAGTCAACAGTGTCTGAAGGGAATTGTGTACATGTTATTATTTGTTAAATTGACCTCAAATAATATGTTAGATGCACTATTTCCAAAGAAAATGAATTCTACTTTCCTCAATCACTGATGTGATTAAGCAGTCAGTTCGTGAACTTACTTTCAATAATAATCAAAATATTTTCCCTTCTTAGTGCCACTTAACAGCAGCTAAGAGGAAGCAGTGCAATTTGAGGATACCATCCCCTCAACCAGCTTCCCTCATTATCTATTATTAGTTTTCAAATATTTCCTCCTCTGGCCTATAAGGCCACTCACATGGACATTTCTAATCTGTGAAGATTAACCCCAACAATTTCCATCCCATTCAAAAAAATAGCATAAAATAAGGGAACGTAGTATTTTATGATTGTTTTGCATCTACAGCTTATTTAAGAAATAAACTACTTTATCTCTTTTCAATATTATGAGGCATCAGGTATCATGAAAAAACCTCATAGTAGAGGATATTTTTAATAGCTGGATACAGTAGGGGAATAAAAAGCAGAGAAAGTAAAGGGAAGGGAAGGGAAGGGAAGGGAAGGGAAGGGAAGGGAAGGGAAGGGAAGGGAAGGGAAGGGAAGGGAAGGGAAGGGAAGGGAAGGGAACCTCTATAACTACATAGAAGAACTGATAAGAAATTGAGAGTAATCCTCAGGCCAAAAATGACAACAACCAGAATCCAGAGAGGGAACAAAATGCAGATGTTGGTATCTGCCAGGGGAACATCTGCCGATCCTCAGAGGCCTGTGACTTCATGCTTCTCGGGCTATACGACTAAAGGACAGGGATAAAGCGAGGGACTACACCAAGTGGGAAGTTGGATCGGAGACTCTCACAGAAAAATAAAACCCCTGAGAGCTGATATCTCACTGAAAGAACAAACTGAGCCCTGGCTGATTTGGCTCAGTGGATAGAGTGTTGATCTGCGGACTGAATGGTCCCGGGGTTCAATTCCAGTCCAGGACATATACCCGGGTTACAGGCTCCATCCCCATTAGGGGGCACGCAGGAGGCAGCTGATCAATGATTCTCTCTCATCACTGATGTTTCTATCTCTCTCTTCTGAAATCAATACAAATATATTTGAAAGGAAGGGAGGAAGGACTGAAATATTTTAAAGATTCTATACTGCACAGGAGGAAATAAATATTTGCTTATTTCCATTAGCTCTAAGAATAGGAGGAAATACCATCTCTTCTGAAAATTCTTCAACAGAAGCATAATCTCAATTGGATTGGGGCTGAAATCTTATTACTTGCTTCTGCGGCTCTAATTACTTAAAATGGTTATGAATTAGTAGTATACCTTGGCTCCAAGCAGAGGTAAACTCAAGTGCTCTGGAAGAAAACACCTTAAAACCAAAACTTGAGAGAAGTATCACAGATAAACTCAAAAGGAACATGAACTCACAACATAAAAAATCAAAAACACATGAGGAATCAACCCACCATGAGCAAATGTCAGTCGAAACAAGAAAGATCAGATCCACTTAGACGGCAAATGTTAGAATAATCCGGTAAAATATTTAAATAAATATATTTACTTTATTTAAAGATTTAAAAGAACATAGAGCATATATCTAGAAGGGATTCTAATTATTTTTAATTTTGTTAAACTGCTAGGTCAGTGGCCGGCAAACTCATTAGTCAACAGAGCCAAATATCAACAGTACAACGATTGAAATTTTTTAAACTTAAACTATATGTAGGTACATTGTTATTAATTAGGGTACTCCTAAGGCTTAGGAAGAGCCACACTCAAGGGGCCAAAGAGCCGCATGTGGCTCGCGAGCCGCAGTTTGCCGACCACGGTGCTAGGTCAATTAAAAAGATAGCCCACTTTTTAGAAAATAGACAAGACTTGAGCAGGCACTTCAAAAGAAACACAGCCAATTAACACATCAAAAGTGTTGCATATGACTAATTTTCAGTGAGGTAAAAATTAAAATCAGGGTAAGAGCCATTATACACCAGAATACAATGTCCGATCTGACAAGGAAATTTAATGTCATATACAGCTGGGAAGAGTTGATACATACACTTTAGAAAAGTTCAGCATTCTCTACTAGAATGGAAAATACTCTGACATGAGGATCCAATTTTTCCATGAATGTATAAATGCACAAGAGGAACTCCTGCTTGTGTATACTTGTACACTATACAACAATGGTTATAGCAGCCTTATTCATAATACAAAAAATAATAATCTGGAAACTATCCATCTGTAGATTATAAATTACAACTACATACAAGAACATAGGTGAAATGTATGACATAAGCAAGTCCAGTATAAGTAAAGTCTAAAACAGGCAAAACTAAACTATATTATTTAGGGATGCATTTATAAGTGGAAAACTATAAAGAATAGTAAGGGCCCTAACTGGTTTGGCTCAGTGGATAGAGCATTGGCCTGCAGACTCAAGGGTCCCAGGTTCGATTCAGGTCAAGGGCATGTACCTTGGTTGCAGGCACATACTCATCGATGTTTGTAACTCTATCCCTCTCCATTGCTCTCTGTAAAAAATCAATAAGATATATTTTTTTAAAAAAGAATAATAAGGAAATAGTTTATCATAAAATTCAAGTTCATGGTTCCCTTTGGGGTGGGAAAACGATGATGAGGAGAAGCAAATGGTATGCTTAGGAGTGCTAATAAAGTTCTTAACCAGGGTGGTGATTATATGAAAGAATTCTTGTAACTATTTATTAAGCTCATATATTATTTTATATTACTAATGTGTTTATATGGCAATATAAATTTATAACAATATAGAAATAGAAACTAAAAATGCAGAGGTTTTGCAAAGGTCATTATTATTCAATGATTATTTCAAGTGTTCCTCTACATTTTACCATCTCCTTTGAAATTAGTTTGTGGCCAATGTGATTATTTCTGGCTAATGAGCTATTAGTAGAAGTTATGTACTCCTTCTGGTCTGCAGGACTTAAACACAGGCATAAGTTCTCCATACTCTCTCTCCCCCTGCTATGCAAGCCTTGAATCCCCATGTTGAAAGAGTGAAGCCACAAAATGTAGACAAGCTAGATTCATGGATACCAACATGGAAGGCAGATGTTCTGCAGAATTGGTGGGCCATCACTGCATGAATGAGAAGTAAACTTCATGTTTAAAGCCACAAAGAGTTTCGGATTTAAATGTTTCTGCAGCATAGCCTAGCCTAAGTGACCAATACAAGTGAGTTAAGAGCAAATCAGATTAAAATAAATAAAATTAAAAGTATTAAACAATCACTCCTCAGATTTCTCTTTCAAACAAGAAATGTGAAATAGAGATCAAGTGACATGGAGAATAAAATGAGAAGGTCTAGTATATGTCTGATTACAGCTCCAGACATGTTCTGTAGGAATGCAGCATATTTCATAGGCACCTAAAAAAAATTGACAATATTTTGCCTTGCATTTGAATTAAAATTTAAGTCTATTATGTTATAGTATACCAATTAAATTAAATTTACCTATTTTTAGAGACTCAGTTATTAAACTAAGAAAAATTAAAAGGCATTATGTCTGTCAGTTTCTTTTGAAGTTACATTTAGCAGTTACTCATACAGAACTAAGTATTCACCTACCCTATGACACAGCAGTTCCACACCTACATATTTACCTAAGAGAAATGAAAACATATGTTCACAAAAAAATGTCGGTACTTCCAAAAGACCTACCCAACCAACTTTTTACATAACAACCAAGAACTGCAAATAATCCAAATGCCTACCAACAGCACACCAGATAAACAAATGGTGGTATATTTATAAAATGAAACACTATTCAAAAAAGTTTTTTAATTAACTACTGAGACACATAACAATGTGAATGAATCTTAAATCTTTATATTTAGCCAAAGAAGCCAGATACAGAGTATACATTATATAATTTCACTTACATGAAATTCAAATTCAACCTACAGTGATTGAACACAGAGCAGGGCTTGCCTACGAATTTGAAAGTTAATTGGAAATGAGCACAAGAGAACCTTCTGGAGTGACAGAAATGTTCAGCATCTTGATTGTCATTGGGGTCATTTATCAAAACTCATGGACTTGTACACTGAAGGTCAGTTCATTTCTCTGTACATAAAGTTTACCTTAAAAGGATATTAAACTTTGAATGTTACATATCAGGGGAAATATTTTATTTTGGTAAATGAACATTATTCAGTCTATAATCTCAGGAATGAACAAAAAAAATTTGCTATGTTTGTCTCAGTACAAGGGTATTTTTCAGCCAGTCTTTGAAGAGAAAAGGCCCCTGGGGAAATCATGCATTAATGTTCTCTGGCTTCTTTGAAAAGGCATGCAGCAGTTTCATAGATACATCCAAACTTACAGTAAAAAATGTATTCTACAGTGTTTCCTCATTGGCACAAATTATTGGATATTATCTGCTATCATCAAAGTTCTCAACTAATCACAAAACTAAAATGCACAGTGTTTACCTAACAGTGAAAACTACCTATACTAATAAAAGGGTAATATGCTAATTAGACCAGATAGACCGGACATCTTCTGGACAAAGCCACGGTGGCGGGGGCCAAGGCAGAGGCAGTTAGGGCCAATCAGGCCAGCAGGGGAGAGCAGTTAGGGGCATCAGGCAGGCAGGGGAGCAGTTAGGGGTGATCAGGCAGGCAGGCAGGCAGAGTGGTTAGGGGTGATCAGGCAGGCAAGCAAGTGAGCAGTTAGGAGCCAGCGGTCCCAGATTGCAAGAGGGATGTCTGAGAAGTCCCAGACTGGAGAGGGTGCATGCAGGGCTGAGGGACCTCCGTGCACAAATTTTGTGCACCAGGCCTCTGGTAAGGAATATAGAATGGGAAAAGAAACCAAGAAGGCCAAAAAACCTTTAGATTTATAGTGTACTTGAAAGACATTGTTTCCCAAGGTCAAAATAATTAGCAAAACATAAGGAAGGCAATCATAGTAGGCAGAATTCATTGTAAGCATTCTCTTCAAGAGTTAACTCAAGCTGCATAGTTAAGATAAAAATAAAATCTAAAAGCAAAATATAAGATATTGGGTAGCTCAACATGTGACCCTGTGTTGTATGAAGCAAGGCACTCTAAAACTGGAATCCAGCCCATTCCATACCCTTCCCCACCTCCCACTGTGCACACCCCCACAGGCTCACATCCACACAGAGAGTTTATTAAGCCTTTCCAGATCCAGACAAGAAATTTAGTGATTGCTATTGAGAAATGAAAATAGGTATAAAAAAGCCCCAGCTTTCTTAGCAAAAGAAATAAAATTAAGCCCCACGGTGTACTTTGAAGCTGACATTTTGCTGCAGTCAAAAAGCACTTTGGAGATTATTTCTTAGTGATGACTTGTGTCTGTTGCTAAGCACTAGGTTGATGTTATTTTTCAAGATTTATCATGCTGTGCCACTCTGGACATTAACAATAGATATGGAAAAGGGGGTAGGCCTCCACAAGAGACATTTAGGGCCCGTGGGTAGAAGTTAAGGGCCACCAATATCAGTGCAAAATGAGGAAGACAAGTCTCAGACTCAAAGAATGAATGGGCAGCCTTAGTTCACCATGATTCCTGAGTCAAACCTAACCAGATGACAACTTGCAGGATTATTGCAGAGGCAAGAAATGTAATGGTTAAGAGAATGTTCTTTCAAATGAGCCTGGGTCTTCTGTTTAAAGACTAGTTGCATCATCTACCAGTATTGGAATTTGGCCAAAAAGTGGAATTAGCAACTCCAAGTCTTGTTATCCTCATCCTTGCAAATTCTGGGGCAGATTACATGAGATTGGTGTGTGTGAAGGACAGATAAAATGCATATTTTGAAAAGTGGTGAGAAAGTAGGGCTATTTAGTTCATGGTTTAATAACATTTTATACATTCAAACTAAAGAAATGTGGTTCTTTTACTTAAAAAGATAATATATAATCACAAATTATTTTATTTGACACACTAATCACTAATTACTCTTCTTTACAATTTAATGAAATCAAAAATTTGCCCTAGGTCATGCAGGACAGAGAAGAAAATAGCTGAAGGGTTGCAAATGTGCTATTTTCCTATGAGCCAACACACATCCAGTGGTACATCAGGATCCTGTGGTGGGAACATGGACAGAGAGGGCTGCGTGTTTTAAGCAACAGACTATAAAGAGGCCAGAGGAAGCAGAAAGATTTCATGAGGAGCCACGCTAGGCTCATGGAGACACCATGCTGTCAGAGCTTGCCTGCAGCGTCCGAACCCTCAGCACAGCCTCCCCTGCGGACCAGTGCTTCGCCTGTTCTAGGATTTGTTTCTCTCCGAGAAAATTGTCAAGCCCACTTCAGGTGCTTAAGGACATATTTCCTATAAACCAGACTAATGTTGTTCATCTTCTTCTCTATAATAAGATATGAGGGGGGGGGGGGGGGTAACAAACATATTATTACGCCTTATAGCAAAACTAGTATTGTCCTTTTTTGCAAATTGGTGGTCTCTAGTTCTACCAGGGAGAGAGGAGTGGCAAGATCAGATGGCTTGTATGTTCTTGACTGTAATTTCCCTCCAGAGCAACAAAATGTTTATCTGCAGATAAACATGCAAATCCTAGGCAAACCCTGTCTTCAAGTTCTTGTCTGGACAATCCTTTCTACCTCTTTGCACTTAAAAGAGACCACGCTTGTTTTTGTTTTATTTTTTTTAATATATATATTTTATTGATTTCAGAGAGGAAGGGTGAGGAAGAGAGAGATAGAAACATCAATAATGAGAATCATTGATCAGTTGCCTCCTACACGCCCCCTATTGGGGATCGTAGGGGATAGAGCCCACAACCCAGGCATGTGCCCTTGATCCGGATCAAACCCGTGATCCTTCAGTCCGCAGACCGACGCTCTATCCACTGAGCCAAGCCTGCTAGGGCTTGTTTTTGTTTTAAACTAAGATTCCTCACTCTTATGTGTCAATTCACTCAGACATATTGTCATTTTAAATGTTTCATTTTTTTTATCATGGGATAATGGGATTTATTTTTAGTAAAGGAATATAGAGCACTTGGGGGGAAATGCTGAGCTCTGTGTTGAGATGGTTGTGTCATAGGTAGGAAACAGGGGGGTTTCTATCCCTCATCTTTCCTTAAAAAAAAAAAAATGATGCTATCCCTACACTCATCCTGAGAGTTGCTGCCTTGGTCATTTTCAAAAAGTTATAAAGCCCAAATAAGCCAGTTTAGCTCTTCTTCTCCATGCCCCTGCCCTTCCCTCATGGGACCACATTCCTTTTTTATATGAAGAATTATAAGTCCCTGTTGGCTTTGTATTCCAAGTATTTATCAAATATTTTAGAAGCAAGATATTTTTGCAAAAATACCCTCTATGGTCCCCATCTCTCCCCCTGCTTAACTGATTTCATTTTTATCTCCCCTGAGATCCTCAGATCTGGGAATACATTGTTAGTTTTCTATCCCAGGCACAGACCACCTCAGCCTGAGTCTCTCCCTGAACTCTCCATTCCTACTGTTACATGATGACCAAGTGTCAACCCCCAAGCAAATGACCCAAAGCTTCACAGGCCAAATTTCATCTGGCTCAATTCTTTCAAAGTACCTGGTAAACCCAGAACAATAGGGGAGCTGCTAAAAGGGGGGGGGGGTGCGGGGGGGGGGAGCTCAGAACTGACTTCATCACCAAACAAGAATAAGCCCAGCCTTGTCCGCCGTGACTCAGGCAGCCCAGGAGGTCCTCATGACATTTTAAAGCGAGCATTCATTCTAATCATCTCTTTCTTTTTGTCAATATTAGGAGCTTTTATTCTGAGCCATGGACTAGCAACGTATCTCCTTTCCTAATTACTAGATTAATTTTTGAACCATTTGTACCAACCAAGCCTGTGAAAGTTGTTCTTAACCTTATTAATAAAGCTTTTTATATAAAATATTAATAAATAATTAGCAGAAGGTCAACTCACAGATGGGGATTAGCTTGTCAACTCTGTTAAATAACAAATTTCTGTTTATTGCATTGAAAATCACTGAGTAAAATCATAGGCATTTATAATTGCTTGCTTTCTTAGAAAAATAGTACCATCATATGACTTAAACTAGAAATAGAGGCAAAATTGAATTCTTCTTATGTCAGGTGGATATACACTAGGCTCCAGGTTACTGTGGTGTTTGTGCAGCAAGAGGGTAGCACCCTGGATAGTTCATTAGTATTTCCAAAATTCACTAGTGACATTTGGGAAGGAGATTACCATTTAAAATACTTTGAAATATTTAATTTGAAGAAATTTAAAGAAAAAAATGCAGCCATCTTATCAGTGGGCTGCTTGCATTTAAGCAGCACAGTAAAATAAGAAGTTCAACCCAGTCTAATTTTTCAATTTGCTTTTCAATATTCAGGCCCACAAAGGAGAACCATGTCCTACATTGAAAGATACGCTCATTGCAAATGTATTGAAATGGCCCAAGTTCCGAACACAGAGACCCATCATATCAGAAGGGAACGTGTTCCAGGGCTCCTCACAGAAAGGAAAGGTCTGTATTTGTTGATGACATCAAAGGCTTTGGACAATCGTACTCTCTCTTCAAACGCTCTGCGTTCCGATGCTGTTTCAGTATTTCTCATTATGTTGGGGATAAAATCTGAGCACCATCTAATTTCATTTTTATTAAGGAAGGTATAATCTCAGCTGAATTGATATGAGGGATCTGGAGTGATACGTAGGAATAGAGATAGTAGAATCCATATGAGGGTGCACAGAAAATCCTGTGCTCTCAAAATTTAAGACTTTTCATTATTATGACAGAGAGAGGGAGTAATTTAAAGAATTACGCATATGGGATCAATCCATTCATTTACTTAATAAAGATTTGCTGGGTGTCTAGGCACTATTAGGCCAAGTACTATTCTAGCACTTAGCATACATTAGTGAACCAAACAAAGATACCTGCCCTCATGTAGCTTACATTCCAGCTGAGGAAAACAGATGATAAATAATAAACATAGTAATGTATTGAACCACATAGAATGTCATGTCATAAGGTGTTCTGTGCCTGTGGAGGGACAAAGTAGAATAGGGGGAGGGAGACTGGAATGGTCACATTTGGCTAGGGATAAGAGGGGTGGTCAGGGTGAAGTCCACGGAGAAGGTGATGTTAAACAAAGACTTGACCAAAGTTCCAGCTCTTAGTAGTGATCAGTCACTGAAGAGCCAAAAAGAGAGGAAAATGATGAAATAGGTGTTTTGTCATAAGAATAGTCATAAATACATTTCTATGTATATTTATTTTCTCTCATAGAAATAAAGCTTTTAGGCCCTGGCCAAGTAGTTTAGTTGCTGAGAGTGTCGTCCCAATATGCCCAAGTTGCAGGTTCCATCCCCAGTCAGGGCACATACAACAATCAACCAATTGATGCATAAGAAGTGGAACAACAAATCAATGTTTCTCTCTCTCCTTCCTCTCTCTCTCTTTCAAAAATCAATCAATAAATAAAAATTTTAAAAAAGAAATAAAGCTTTTGCTGTAAGCATTTGATCTAACACTCTTTTAGAGGTTTTTGTTTTTTTTTTAATCTGATATTTTCTACCTGACCTTTTATAAACAGCTACTTGTTAAATGATGGACCGACTGAAAAACCTGAAATTTTACTACCAGTTATTAACATTTGACCCTCAGAAAATATGTTATGCAGAATTAGGTGACATATATTCAACCTACACACTGAACCTGTGCTGTGTGTTGTGCTAGATATTGTGAATATAGCAATTTTAAATGTACAATCCTTGACCTCAAAGAGTTTGCAATCTAGTACTATTCATTGCTGATACTTGCTAATGTTCCACATTTACTACTCTGCCAGGCACTGGTCCAAGTGTGCTTTATACTTACTAACTCATATAACCTTCATGACATTATGAGACATCATCTTTTTTTAGATTTAAGTGAGGAAACTGAGGCCAAGAATAGTTCAATGACTTGCTCAAGGCCATTTGAACCCAGGCCGTGGGACACTGGTGCTGGCTCTCTCCCTCGAAGAGGATATGGATCAGTAAACGGATATATTCCATAAGATAATAGAGAAACATGCGCAGGTGACATCTAGATCTGCCTACATTGGGGCAAGTGTCAGCATCCTGTTTTGCATCCTGTGCCAGTTTTCAGTGGGAGCCTGCACCTCAGCATCTCATTTAGCTCGGGGCCTGCAGCAGAGGAGAACGGTGGGAAAAGCTTCAAGGAACTTCAAACAGAAGTGGGGCGTGTGGCTCAGATAGCATCAAGAACTAAAGAGTCCGCTCCACACCCTCCCACCTGGCCTGGTCCACGCAGGCTGGAACCGTCAGTTCTAGCGCTCTCCGTCCCTCCATAGGCAAATTCCCCCTGGAAATAGCCCTCTGCCATAGACGGTATTTAAGTTACAACATCATGTTTAGCAATGTAAGACGATTTTTGCTTTCTTTGCACATTTACATGATTTTTATTTGCCTTTGTACAAGTGTTTTCAATTAAAATTCTCCTGGACCAAAGTACTTTATGTATCCTATGAACTATCTCATATAAAGTTAAGAAATTTCCCCCAGTAATATTGTTTCAATGTTTTTAATGAGAACTAGTAAAGTGGCTATAAAGTTTAAACAGCTTTAGAGAAAATTAAAAACATTCGAATTTGTGTGCTAAGATTAACATATAAACAGTATTGATCTACTTACCAAATAACAAATCAGCACTGTTTTATAATAGTAGAGTGGAGCATGACTAAAGAGCATTGAGCCTTAGGTAAATAATTTATAGAAATAATAAATTAAAACAATCTATTAAGTTGACATTATCCTGCCCCTTTTTAGTAATCTGCTGTTTAAACTGTTAGTTGCTGCTTGATTAAAAAAAAAAATCTTATATGGGATAGGTTCCCAGATGCCATATTTGTCATATATATTAGTGTGTTACCCAATTTTTGTCATCAGATTGATATGAGATAAAACTGTAAGCAATCTTTTTAAAATAAGCTCCATAGACTCTTTTCTTAAGAGTGCATTACTTATATTTTCATTGTCGTATCCAGTGTTAATAACCAGGAGTTAGACTTCTGATAACCTAAGCCACCCAGGGTATATCAAATTCCATAAGGAAGGCTGTCACAGGTCTGTGCACTTTGCTCCATAGGTGTCATGTGCCTCAAGCAAAGTTCTTGGTGGAGAACACAAGAAAGTATTGGAAACCAGTGTCCCGAGGCGGCAAAAACAACTGAAGAGAAAGGACAAGAAAAACAACTTTAAAAGGCTGGCAGTGTGGAATCACATTGGATAGGCACCAACAACCTTAACACTTCTTAAGGACCTCCCAATACAATAACTGCCATTTATAATTGAGAAGTGCAGATAGATAGTTACAAATAGTCTTGGGGATATAAGTACAGGTCCAACTCCTTGCATTGTATCAGCTCCTACTTCAAGAACCTCTGAGGAAAGTATTTTCCCCAGAACTACTCAGGGCCCGCTCCCTCACCTCATCTGGGTGTCCATTCAGTTGTTCTTTTAGCAAAGATCTCCCCTGATCACCCCATTTGTAATGACGCTTCTCCCCACCTCCAGCATTATTTCCTATCCCTTGTCCTGCCTTAGTTTTTATTCACAACACTTATTACTGCTTTGCATGTTATTTCTTTGTTGCTTCTCCCCCACTAGAACGGAAGGTCTGCTAGGACTGCCTTGTTCCTGATGCAATCCTAGTGCTTGAACAGGGCCTCCTAATACAGAGGACAAACTCAAGAATTAGTCATAGGATGAATAAATAAAATATGAGTGAATGGATAAATGAATTGGCAGAATTAAGACTAACTGGGTTATTAAAAGAAATTTCTAGTAAGTGCTATTGTATTATAATGTACAGAATTAACTATAAACATTAGTAATTATCATATATCGATTATACCATGCCATACATTGTGCAGGCCATCTTAAGTTATTTCTAGTTGTCACAACAGATGGTGAGACTGAAGCTAAGAGACAATAAGTTTCTAGAGAAAACAGCCAATGTTTATAACATTTGTTGTCAGGCATTGTTCTAAGCAGTTTATGTGGGGGTCCTGCTACTATTGCCATTTGACAGGTCAAGGAATTCAGGCATATGATTTGCTCAAAATCAAATAGTTAATAAGCGGTGGCACCAGAAGTTCAACACAGGTAGTCTGGGACCAGCGCCTACACACTCTTGCTGCTCAAAATAAGGCCCAAGCAGCAACAACATCGGCATTACCGGGAGCTCACTCGAAATGCGGTATGTCATGCTCCATCCCAGGCCTGCATTCCAATAAGATCCCAGGTTTTTCATACACACAATTGAAAAGCTCTGCTCTAAACCATACTGCCTCTCAGGCAGGCAGGCAGGCAAAGATGGACAGAAGTAATTTTAGGACAGTAGGACTATAAATAATTTTCACTGTAAATATTAAATGTAATTTTACATGAATTTAACAGAAATATCATAATCTGAAAAAACAAAAGGAAACTGCTGAACTACAGGTGAATGACTATTTACCCCAAAACATTATATTCCATTAGATAAGGACAAAAAAGTACATTAAGCGACTAAAACCATTACATTTTCCTTATTCTTAACCTCCTGTTTCAACTTCAGATTGTATCAACTGACTCCCTGCTATGAAAAATGAGATGTCAAAATTGTTCCCTTCTTCCCTCTTTCCCCCTCTTTTTCCTACCTCCACATTTATCTTGGTATTTTACTGTTTCATTTTGGGGTTTTCCACTAAAATATGTAATATTTCCATTCTATTAAACACCTAGTTACTTAGTCTTAATTCCGTATTTCCTTGAATTCAAGGAGTCTGCCACAATTCAATGTGCCTTTATCACACCTTTTCCATTTCTGAGGCCCATATCTTGACTAATCCTTTTATTGGCTGGGGATTTTTTGTTTGTTTTTGGTTTTGGTTTTTTTATTTTTTTGTCAAGTAACGTTTTTTAAAAGGGACCATGGGTATCAGATTCCATAAATTCTTTTACCTTTAAGAATGTTTACCTGCTGCCTTTATAAATAAATAAAAACTTGGTCAATTATATTATACTGGAGGCCCAGTGCATGAAAATTTGTGCACTGGAGGGGGAACCCTCAGCCTGGCCTGCCCTCTCTCACAGTCTGGGAGCCCTCAGGGGGTGTCCTACTGACAGCTTAGGCCCATTCCCCACGCCTAAGCCGCAGTCTGGCCTCCCTCTGCGGAAAGCGACCGGGCTGATCAAGGGAAGGTGCCATCCCCATCACCCTGCTGCTGCTGCCGCTGCCGGCCACGGTGGCTGCAAGGCCTGAGCCCTGGGCCTTGCAGCAGCCACTGGGGCTCAAGGCTGCCTGAGCCCACAACTGCCTGAGCCTGAGCCTTGCGGCCACTGTGGCTTTGTCCAGATGTATGTCCAGATGCACGCCCAGAAGAAAGACATCCACCCTAATTAGCATAGTACCCTTTCATTAGTATAGAAGAGGGTCATACATTTCTTCAGAACTGTAGACACTGCTCCTTTGTCTCCGAAAGTTTCCTCATACCCTCTTTATCCTTGCTATTTGTGTGTGATAAGAACATTTAACATTAGATCTACCTCTTAGCAAATTTGTTTGTTTGTTAAAACTCACCTGAGGGTATTTTTCCATTGAGAGAGTGGAAGGTGGGGTGGAGAGGAGAGAGACAGAAAGAGAAACATCAGTGTGAAAGAGACATATTGATTTGTTGCCTCCTGGGGCGAATGGCCTGCAACCAAGGTATGTTCCCTTAACGGGAATCAAAACTAGGACCCTTCAGTCCACAGGCCAACGCTGTATCCACTGGGCCAAACACATGAGGGCCCCTTAGCAAATTTTTAAGTATACAATACAGTATCATTGTCTTACTTAAAGTTTCATGTGTATCACCTTACTTTAGTCTCTAGTCCCGGGGCATAATGAAAATCTCCTAGTAAAGTTCTTACGCTGGTTCTTTGGGCAGAAATTATGTTATTTGAAAATTTATTACTAAAATAATCTGAAATTTTTCCATAAAGGTTCCAGGAAGCACCAGGATTTCTGGGCAACATATGACATTAATGGTAACACCTAACATTTGTTACATGATTTATAATTTATAAAATGCTTTTAACAAGAGATAGGGCTATTCTCTCCTCTGGGAAAGGCTGTAAATGTAGCACCAGCTCCTTAGAGCGGTCACACATAGCTCCTCCTCTGCACATTAACTACTAGGAGAACTGCCTCCTTTCTCTACAGCTACACCTCCACCCTTGGGTTTCCCATATGGATGAGCCATTCCATCTCTTCTCTTTAGCGGTGATTTCCTTTTATATGTGCCCTCTCTGTTCCAGGATGAAAGAAAATTGATGTGGACTCTCCTTCCACCACTTGTAAGTTGAGTGACTCTGTATGTTACTGACCCTCAATTTCTTCATACGTAAAACGGGAAATAGAATCACTGACCTCGGGGTTGCTCTGAGGGCCAAGTAACATCTCACATGGATTTTATTATGCTTTGGCCTTCCTTCAGGTCCTTGAGCTTAACCATTACTCAAAAACAAAACAGCTTTTCCATGGTATCACCCGTTTAGATTTAGGCATCTTATTTCTCAGTTTTCCTATAAATAGAGTTGTTGCTTTTGAGGGATTTTCAAATTATCATTTTTATATCTTTTTTATTAGTAGTACCTAATATTATTATATTATACTCAGAGAACATGATCTTTATGCTGGCCATTTTTTGGAATCTATTAAGACAACACTTTTGATTTATCTGTGGTTAATATTTATAAATACTGCATCTGTGCTTGGAAAGAATATGTATTCACTACATCCTTAAAGAGCAGAGATATATATCCATATCTTTCTATCTATCTCTATATTAGAATTAGATCAAGCTTGTTAAGTGTGTTTTTCAATTCTTCCATATCTTAAGTGACTTTCTACTTATCTATTCCAAAAGAAATCTATTAAATCTCCCACTATGACTGTAAACTTTATCAATTTATACTTGCATTTCTGTCCATTTTCAGTTTATATATTTTGGAACTATGTTATTAAGTGTACCTAATAATATAGTGTATTTGCTCTACCATTATATTAGAATAGTCTCCTGGTAAACTGTATCTTTCATCCACAATTATCCTTTTTATCCCTAATATTGTTCTATAACTCAAAATCTATTTAGTTTGATATTAATATTATTGTACCAGGTTTCTTTTAGTTACTATTTATCTACTATGCGCTTGCTTTTTCCATCTCTTTACTTTTGATCTTTCGGGTTTCAGTTATGTTTCTTCTAAATGGAAGGAAAAACATTTTTCCTTCAATCTGAAATTTTGTCTTTTAACAGATAAATTTATCTGATTTACATTTATTATAATTATCTATATACATGTTATATGCAGGATTTTAGATGCTTTCCTAATTTTCTTGCCCTGATCCTTAGTTCTCAAACCCAATCTTGAACTGAAATATCCCACTCAGTCATTCCTAGCATTTACACATCCAACTTAAAGACACACCTGAAGAGAAGAGAAGAGAAGAGAAGAGAAGAGAAGAGAAGAGAAGAGAAGAGAAGAGAAGAGAAGAGGAGAAGAGAAGAGAAGAGAAGAGAAGAGAAGAGAAGAGAAGAGAAGAGAAGAGACAAGACAAGACAAGAAAAGAAAAGAAAAGAAAAGAAAAGAAAAGAAAAGAAAAGAAAAGAAAAGAAAAGAAAAGAAAAGAAAAGAAAAGAAAAGCAGTTCAGGTGTTCTCTGAATTATTTGAATCTGAATTTCTATGTATTCTTCCAATCATCACTATGTTTATTCCTTTAAGAAACTAAGGTCATATAAAGGGAATGGCTGCTCTTTTTTTAATATAGAAATACTAGGGGCCTGGTGCACGAAATTCGTGCAATGGGTGTGGGGGGGGGGAGTGTCCCTCAGCCCAGCCTGCCCCCTCTCACATACTGGGAGCCCTCAGGCGTTGACCCCCATCACCCTCCAATCGCAGGATCGGCCCCTTGCCCAGGCCTGACGCCTCTGACAGAGGTGTCAGGACTGGGCAAGGGACCCTCATTTCCCCCCATCACTGGTTCTGCCCCCAGCCCAGGCCTGACGCCTCTGGCCCAGGCATCAGGCCTGGGCAGGGGACCCCCAGACCCCTCCGATTGCTGGCTCTGCCCCTTGCCCAGGCCTGATGCCTCAGCCAGAGGCGTAGACCCCCATCACCCTCTGATCACCTGATCGGCCCCTTGCCCAGGTCTGACGCCTCCACCAGAGGTGTCAGGCTTGGACAGGGGACCCCCATCTCCCCCAGGTCACTGGCTCTGGCCCCCGCCCAGGCCTGAGGCCTCTGGCCCAGGAATCATGCCTGGGCAGGGGACCCCCATCTCCCTCTGATCGCTTGCTCCACCCCCCGCCCAAGCCTGACGCCTCTGACCCAGGCTTCAGGCCTGGGCAAGGGGACCATCATATCCCCCCAATCCCTGGCTCAGCCCCCCGCCCAGGCCTGATGCCTCGGCCAGAGGAGTTGACCCTCATCACCCTCCGATCACCAATCACCAGATCGGCCCCTTGACCAGGCCTGAGGCCTCTGGCAGAGGTGTCAGGCCTGGGCAGGGGACCCCCAGCTCCCCGCGGTTGCAGGCTCTGCCCCTGCCCAGGCCTAATGCCTCTGGCTGAGGCGTCCGGCTCGGGCAGCGGGGACCCGCAGCTGCAGCGGCCCCGCGATCGTGGGCTCCGCTTTAGGCCCAGGCAAGGGACCCCTAACTCCCGGGACTGCCAGCTTCAACCATGCCCAGCTCCCATCGCTGGCTCCACCCCTACTTCCTGCTATCACTGGCCAGGGCGGCAAAGGCACCTGATTCTCTGATCATGGCTGGGGGGGCAGGGCAAAGGCGGCCCCAGGGCCGCCTTTGCCCTGCCCCCCAGCTCTTAGCTCCCCCCTGGGTTTCCGATCACTGTCAGTGGCAGGGGGCTTCTTCCTGCTTTCCCTTTCGCCTCCCTGCATTGTGCCTACATATGCAAATTAACCGCCATCTTGTTGGCAGTTAACTGCCAATCTTAGTTGGCAGTTAATTTGCATATAGCCCTGATTAGCCAATGAAAAGGGTATCGTCGTACGCCAATTACCATTTTTCTCTTTTATTAGTGTAGATATCTTCCCTGACTCACTCAGTAGTACCTTCCCTCATCTTATGCACAGTTATTGGATATTTCTATTTCCCTTTTAGTGAAGTTGCCTTCCTGATGAAAAGCACTTCAAGACCTAGTCCACAGGAGATGTGCTTTACAGACAGGCCAAGTAAATGACAGCTTTTGCTCTTTCATTACAAACACCATCAGAAATGAAAATGAAGACCTAATCTTAGATGTAAAAGGAATCCCTGTTGTTTTCAATATTCCTCTAAAGTATGATGCTTTTGGTCAATATAAGGTAACATTTTATGCAGAGTAACACATTTGTAGTATTTGGAACTCAACATGGGCTCCTTTGGGGGGAAGAACACCTTTGTTAATATACAGTAAATGAGAAAGAACTTTATTTTACATATACTATATATTAAATATGCATACATATATAAACCTTGTTTTGAAAGTTGTGTTGTATTCTCTCCAAGGACAAAAGTAAGCTGGTCTGTGAACTAAAATATGTGAGAAAAATATCAGTATGAAATAAGTAGATCACTCTACAAATCTGTGTCTATTATTCTTTAGGATGGTAGTAGAAGACTATGTTTCAGGGAAACATTGTGTTTTCATCAGTAACTTAGTTATTTACATCCTTTAAGCTATTTGAGTGAGGTCATCTTTTAACTTAAAAATATGAATAATGCAGGATCATCTTCTCCAAATATAATCACTATACATTGTGATAAAACCAAGTATTAAGTGAACATCCTCTTTTCTTTGAAAATAATCAGATGTCACCCTAGCTGGTTTGGCTCAGTGGATAGAATGTCGGCCTGAGGAGTGAAAGGTCCCTGGTTCAATTCTGGTCAAGGGCACATGCCCAGGTTGCTGGCTTGTAGGGGGCATGCAGGAGGTAGCCAATCAATGATTCTCTCTCATCATTGATGTTTCTATCTCTCTCTCCCTCTCCATTCCTCTCTGAAATAAATAAAAATATTTTTTAAAAGAAGAATAAAATAATCAGATGTTTTTCTAGTGTTCTTCAAGCATTCCTTACTCCTGTCTGCACTAAGCAGTATAGAAAGTGCAATTTTCACAGGAACTCTCAAGCTCCTTATTCTGTAAGTAGCTGCTAAATTGCACATGAATTGTCTCCACTAACATACCCTTCCATGTGCCCACTTATGTATCCTTTAAATGAGACTATCAAGTGCCTACTCATAATAATGTATTCTTGCTACTGCCATCAAAGACTTCTAACATCAGTTCTTGGCCAATGCTTTGTCCTAACTAAAGTATAAAAGGGGTTAAATTTAAATACATAGTCAGAGATGGTCTGGAAATCAGGATGGGAAAAAATCATGAAATACCTCTTTATTCCCCACTCTGCCCCTCCACTCCATCTCTATAAGTCTTTGTTTCTCTCCATTCTCCACGGGACTACAGGTATAACAACAGTGACTGGAAGGACTAAAATAGGTTGACTTTTGGTTCTCTACATATACTTCATTTATAAACTTTTAATATTTACAAAGATTAAAAAAAAACATTAAAAAGCAGAAATCATATTGCTCCAATACAACCCTGTTATTCAATTATTCAACCCTTTATGATTGTTCCAAAAGAGTAGCTCCTCATATATATTTTCTAGTGGCAAATAAATAAATAAATAAATAAATAAATAAATAAATAAATAAAAATTCTCATTGTTGCTTTGGCAGGTGGAAAGGATGACAGCTATCCTACATAATAAAAGGCTAATATGCAAATCGACCAAATGGCAGAATGATCAGTGGCTGTGACACACACTGACCACCAGGGGGTAGATGCTCAAAGCCGACAGTCAGACATCCCCCGAGGGCTCCCAGACTGCGAGAGGGTGCAGGCCAGGCTGAGAGATGCCCCCCCACCACCCTCGTGCACGAATTTTGTGCACCAGGCCTCTAGTTATAAATAATACAGAAATCTTATATGTTGGGTCAACATACAAGAAACTCCTCATTTGAGCGACATGCCAGAACTCAATGTCTGAATGTTTTTTTTCTCTCTTTCAAAGTAGTCAGCTTGAGATGTATCTTCACTATTCTCACAGGCAATGGTGCCTTTGCTCAGAACATTTTTGGAGTTTCTCTTTCAGAATTGTCTTCAGGGCCTGGTACACATTGTTCTGAACCAGCCTCTATAGTAGCAAATCACAATCATGGGGGAGTTGTTCTAATTTTATCTTGTTTTTAAGATATAAACATTATTCAGAGCCAACTGAAATAGGTGTTCAAGTTGGATAATATATTTAGGCTTGCTCAAATACCAGGTAAAGAGACTGTGAGGTCATGATACCTTATAAACTGATCCTGAAACTATGATAAATTTCAAAATTTGTTGAGGAATAAAACAGCCTCATAGCAACAAAAACAAATCATTTCATAGCAACCCCTCTAAAGGGCAACACTCCTTTCATTTTGCAGTTTAAGTTCTATTGTATTTATTGTGTGAGATTTTTTGTTATGACTCATGTTCATTCTCTTTAAACATATTAAAAGAAATTTGCTGAAGGTATTTCTTTGTTCAAGTTGCATAAGATTTTTTTAAATTTACTTTCAAACTGTGCTTGGGCTATTCAAGGAAGGTAAAAGCTTTCTGGGAGAGATGCTAGGATGTAAGCGTTGAAGTTTTATCACTTCAGAGTAGGTTTCCTTGGTTGCATAAAGCATACAAATATTTGTACAATGTCCCCTTTCCCAAGGGCAGAGAGGTAGAGGGCAGTAACAGGGCTATCAATTCTAGTTTGGGCAGATTTTTTGGTTAAGTGACTTAACAAAATCAATCCATTTTTTCTATCAGACTCTTATCAGCCTCTGAGGATTTAAGAAATTAAGTTAAGGCCTATGGAATCCAGTTGCAGCAGCAGACAGATCCCTAGAGCTCTCAATGGAGAAATACAAAAATACTATCATGAACTGATCATTAGAGTTTAGCTCCCTTTTAGTCTCTGACCCATTTGCCACACTCTCAGCCTTCCGGGAAATGCTGAAATGCTGGGTGAGCACAAGGACTGCTAGAGGACCTGACTCAAATGGACACACGGGAAACACCAAGGGTTCTGGAATTATGATTATAATCAGTGATCATAGTAAACATCACAGCAAGAGACACCAGCTACTAACTGGAGACAGAGGTGTGTGTGTGTGTGTGTGTGTGTGTGTGTGTGTGTGTGTGTATAGAGAGACAGACAGACAGACAGACAGAGAGAAAGAGATGATACACACACTGTATAGCTTAATTTATCTGCATATGTAATATGTAAATATATATCATATATATGATATATTTTTTTAAAAAAAGGGCCATCTTTGAGGTGGAATTATTTTTTCTTCTTTTTTGCTTATCTGTATTTCCTATTTTTTTCTAAAATGAACACATAGGAATATGAATAACTTTGATTATTATAAAGATAAAACACTCAGTGTAAGTGGGGATCACTGTGCAGAAGTGAAACCAGAACACAGGTCTGTTACCACCACCTGCTGGCTTGCACAAAACTGTTGGCCAGCCGCACTATGGATTATCCTACTGAGCAAAACTGTCAAATCAGCCGATTGTCCATATAAATGTTGATATTATGCTCAGTGAAATAAGTCATTCAGAGAACGACAAACACCATATGATTTCCCTTATCTGTGGAATCTAAAGAACAAAATAAATGAACAAAATGAAAACACACTCATAGACACAGAGAGCAAACTGGTGGTTGCCAGAGCGGACGGGGGTTGGGAGACTGGGTGAAAGAGATGAAGGGATTAAGAAGCACACATTGGTAATTACAAAATGGTCATAGTGATGTAAAGTACAGCACAGAGAATATGGTCAATAACATTGCAATAACTATGTATGGTGCCAGTTGGGGTACTGGAAATATTAAGGCAAACACTATGTAAAGTATATGATTGTCTAACCACTAAGCTGTGCACCAGAAACCAATACAAAATAAAATTGAAAGATTAAAAAGAAGGTTCACCCATTAGACTGAATTCAAAGTCGTTTATTCTGTGCAACTGAAAAAATAATGCAAATAAAATATACAGCCTGCACCACTCTCAGCATTCATATCTGTCTAAGCTCGTTTATAAAAATATATATATATATATATATATATATATATATTTTCCCATTGTTTTGTACTCAGAAAAATTAAGGTTCTTGTTTGTCTCTTTGTGCTACCAAGAAGTAGCATGAGTATGCAAGTTGCCAACCTTAAATGATGGTGCATTTAAATCGTACAAACTGAAATTACATTTAGTTTCTCGTTTTTCCATCTTTATTATCATTGTTCAATGCCAAAGTGTTCTTCAGAGAGTACACAGAATGAAAGACCACATCCATTTCCAATAACTTACAGGAAAGTGTGAATCTTATCAAGCTTTTTCAAAGGGCACAGGGGAAGTGAAATACTTTTGAGTGAGTTATTAGGTAAAAATTGCAGAATGTGAGAACTTCTGTTTGACAGTTTTTGACTGGAAAATTATAAGGTATCCATGTTATTTCTCAAGGTATTCATTTTCTTCAAATTAGACATTGGTTCAAATACTCCTTTTAAATACCACTGCTTGCAGGTATACTTTTTCCAGAAAAACACACACACACACACACATACACACACACACACACACATACACACACACACACACACACACACAAAAAGCACCAAAGTGTAGTGTGGCATTATCACTGGCCTAATGGTACCTATTAGCTCCAGGATTTAATGAAAATAATTTTAAAGAAAACTTTCAAATCAACATGGTGAGTGAGGAGGTGGGAGGGTGGGTGAAGGATGGAGAGGATAAATGATGCATGCTGATTCTGGATATTATTTTAGTATATTTTCCAAAAGAAATTATTTTAGCTCATTCTCAGCTCTTGAGTTATCATTTGGAAAAAATATATGCCGCCTTTGAATGGAACACAGAATTTCAGGCTAATATGTAACTCCTATTAGAGCAAAATTAAAAAATCTTAGTTTCTGTAAATATCACATATAGGCCACTAACTCTAAGAGATCCATCCCAAGGTCACTGTTGTAGGCAGAACATTAACACCATGACCGTTACTCCCTGGTGTCACTCCGGTGAATGTGTTAACTTTATTGTTTAATAATTGTATGGCAGATGTACTTAAGGTTACTAACCAGTTGTCCTTAAACTAGGGAGATTATTCTGGAATATCTGGTAAAATTAATCTAATTACTGAGCCCTTAAAAGCAGAAATCTTTCTCTGGCTGGTAGGAGAAAAAGAAGTCACAGATTCAAAGGATGAGAAAAATGTGACGTGCCATTTTTACTTGAAGATAAAGGGGGCCACGTGTTAATTAAATAACAACCTCAGTCCTACAATGGCAGCTAAGAACCTGGATGAGTGTGGATGTGGCATCTCCCCGCAACTTCTGGAGAAGAGCCCAGCTTTGCCAACTTCTTCATTTCAGTCTTGTGAGCTCCTGAGTAGAGGATGCTTCTGAGCTTTGCTTCACCTAAACATCTGACCCACAGAACTGGGAGAGAATTCATGGTGTTATCCTAAACTGCTAGGTTTATAGTAGCCTGTTGCAGCATCAATAGAAAAGGAACCGTTACACAGTGAACAGGGGTTCAAATCAGTCACTGGGTCAGACCTCGGCTAGCTGACTCTCAACCCCATATTCTGTTTTTTGTTTGTCTGTTTGTTTTTAATCCTCACCCTAGGATATTTTTCCATTGATTTTTAGAGAGAGTGGAAGAGAGAGGGAAAGACAGAGAGAAACATCAATGTGAGAAAAACGCATCAATTGGTTGCTTCCTGCACTGCACCCTGACCAAGGCTCAGGGCCAGGGAGGCGCCTACAACCGAGGTATGTGCCCCTGACCAGAATTGAACCCAGGGCCTTTTGATCTGTAGGCCAGTGCTCTGTCCACTGAGCCAAACCAGCTAGGGCTCAACCCCACATTCTTGAACAGCGAACCACACCATTAGCCAGCCATGCTCCCCATCAGATGGGTCAGCACACACCATCCTACCTATCCTTGCCCACACAGGCCTCTCTCATCCAGGGCCATGCCCCCTCTTAAGAGGCCATGGGTATCAGTGCAGCTCAGGGAACCTTGAAGTGTCCCACACCCAAGGAATAGCCATATGCTCATGAGCCCCCTCGTCACTTCCTTCAACCACCACAGCAGCCCCGGTGCCCTGGACGTTAAACTGCCTCAGCAGTGCCTTTACAGGGTGGCTTCCATGGCAGTGGGAGAGTATTCTGGATTCTCCTCCCAACCCTGATGTTAGCCATAGCTTCTCTGGGACTAGGCGATGTGTCAGTCTGTGTAACATAGTGGAAAGAACGCAGGCTCTGATATCCTGAAGCCTGAGTTCAAATCCAGGGTCCATACTTTACTAGCTACATGGCTCAGGCAAGTTATTTAACATCTCTGAGGCTTTTCCTGTCTGTACAAGAAAGGTAAACATATTACTGCCTCAAAGACCTGTGGTGAGTATCAAAAAAAAAATTCATAATTTCTTGTACAGTGACTGGCACATAGTAAAGGCTCAATGATGTTACTGGTTATTTTCTTCTCCCACTCAGCACCTGGAATATTATGCCCTCTGCCTTTTCCGACCTGTCAATTAGTTCACCCAGTGAAAACTCACACCCCTTATTACCTTAGAATGTGCTTCACCTGTCCTTGGGTTCCGTGACACCCACGCTTACTTGATTTTAAGAAACACCTAAAGCATTTATTAAAAAATGCAAATCCACAGACCCCATCCTTGGAGCTCTTGTTTTCGGAAGTCTGGAGTAGGAAGTCAGAAGCTCCAGAAATTTGCATTTTTATCAAGGGCCACAGAGGGTTCTTATAAGCCATCCTACTCAGGATCTCGGCTGGTTGTGTGGGAAGGTCCAGGTGCCAGGATGTCCAAGAAAGCCAGGAACTTTCTGGTACCGCCATGGGCACTGTCACAGGATGCCATAAGGGAGAGATACAAGCATCCCTCAGCTCATGACAAAGTTTGCAATAGCAAATTCATAAGCCTTTCTTAAGGAAGCATTCCCTCCTACCTCCCTCTCCCCTCCACTCCCTGGCATTCAAAGAGGCTGGCTGAGGCTAACATTGTATTGGGAAGGGACAAAGTGAGAGGCTATGTCAAGCTGCGCTAGAACAGAAAGCCAGGAAAAACTAGCAGTGTTCAGAGTGCCTGGCATGAGGGAAACAGTAAATGGCTGCTGGTTTATGTAAATCCTGACTAAATGTGCACAACTTAGTGAGTGACAGGCTCCGGATGCTGCTCTACCCGCCTGCCTCCATGAGGGTTGACTGGCTGCACGAGGTTCATAAAAATCATCAAGTCACTACACATCTTGCAAGTATGTAGACCCCAAGAGTCATAGATAAAGGTGGATTTATGTGAAGCTATTTAAACTTCAGCAAAAGTGAAAACCAAGCAAGGTGTTCCTATGGTCATGTATTTTTGTAAAATTTGCAAGAAGAAGCTACTTTTGTACTCTTTTCCTTAAGAGGGCTCCCCAAATTCTATATGCTTCAGGCTCCATTAAACCTGGGTTGACCACCACAGTTCCTCAAAGGGGGGCTCAGAATGGATAATAGCACGGGGAAGTAGGGTGCTTCAGACAGCCCTGCCCTCCTTGCAGTCTGGAGCCCTCAACACCAACAGGTTATGCTCTGAGAAGGTGAGCACACTGCCGTTACCTGCCTCAAGGTGGCTAGTGCCCTCTCCTCTCCACACCTGGCCAGGCGTGCAGAGTGCCCCGCCCTTGCTTGATCCCAGAGCTGAGAGGGGCCAAGGAAGACCTTCCACCTGCCCTGCAAACTACTCAGACCCCTTTTCCTTGTCCAAGGGACTGGGGTTTCTCACTCCAGCCCCTCTCACATGTGCCAATTCCATTCTGGCCCCAGCCTGGGATCCCCAACTCCATCCCCAGGTCAGTAGCCATGCTATCTGACCGTAAACAGCAAGGTGGCCACAAAAAAAGTGCTGATGCCTTACGTACAACCGGTGCTGTACAAACACTCTGTGATTTAATTTGAAATATTTGCTTTATGTAAATTGTAGATTTTAGCTACTGGACTAAGATTGTTCACAGAAATAGATTGTAATTTACTGCTGTTTCTCCATTTTTTTATTACTGTATAATTAAAACCTACAGTTAGCTAGCACTGTGGGGAAAATGTTGGTGTTATGCAGTATGCATTTTAATTGAGTGCACAACCATCATCTCTGCTTCCAGCGACCCGGCTTCTCTGCAGATATGTGTGTGCATAATTCTCAGATGCCATCAGGTGCCTGTGATCCGCAGCCTTCCAATAAGCCAATGCTCTGGTTCTGCAGTTGTCAGCCCTACAGATGCTTTCAGAGTACAGCGCCTTGAACTGAGGACATGTGGGCTCAGGGAAGTTGGGCCTAAGTGCGAGCAGGACGTTTGGGGGAAGCTCAGCATGGACCGTGGGTTTCTCTTCTCTCGTTGAATTCCCCGCAGCCATCAGGGTGATTATTACAAAGATGGAGACGTGGGCCAGCCGCTCTCCCCTTGTGCTGTTTCTCACAGGGAAATACAGAGCACTCGAGTGGGTAATAGAATGAAAGAGGACTTCAGATTCTTGATAGGAAAACTGCTATCCCATTCAATAGGGTCTTTAGTCAACAAGCCTCTATCTACTAAGTGCCGGTCAATGTGCTGGGCACGGGGGTTTGGCAATGAGTAATACACAGACCTTGTCCCCAGTAAGCTCACATGCTAGTAGGAGAAGGAAAAATTCATATCTGTAACTACATTGCATCACCATAGGATTTACTAGACATATGAAGGGTGATTGGATATAATGGAAAGAACATGGCCTTTGAAATCAGAGACTAGGGTTCAAATCCCACTTTTGCAACGTGTTCAACTCTGTCACCTTTGGAAAGCTGCTTCTTCAAAGACCTGTATTTCCTTAGCAGAGGGAGCCCTGCCCTTTAGAGTGCAGAGGGGCTCATGGCCCAGCCACAGACACTGCAGCCAGCTGGCCTAGGTTTGGTCTCTAACACTAGCGCTTACTGGGTAGATGATCTGGGGCAAGTCAATGTACTTACTGCCTTATGTTTCTGTGTACTTATCCATCAGAGAGGGGTAACAGTAGTGTCTGCACATAGAGTTGTTATGAAAATTAAATGAGTTTGTTCGTGTAAAGGGGGCCGGTACTGATTACTACATAAGGCTTTGCTATTTCATTATTTGCCTAATTAGGGAGGTCAAAGAAAGATTCCTAAAAAGTACCCATTGAACTGAGATATCCAAAGATTAGTCATGTTATTTAGGTGAAATGAGGAAGTGAAGAGCATAGGCAAGTGTCCAATGTTGGAAGGACAGTGGCAAATCCCGAGAACTAAAAGCAGGCCCCACGGGCCACCATTGAGAAATGAGATCAGACCAGGCAAGACACTGTAATCAATGTCAGTTTTATCTTCACCCTCCAGGCAATGGGAGCCACAGGGTGTTTGAGCTGGGAGAACATCACTCTAACTTCAGGGTAGAGAAGACTAGTGAGGGGACAGAGTGAGTGCACCCATGTTCAATAGAAGTTCATGGTAGAAATCCAGAAGAAATGAGGATAACATGGACAAGAGGGATGGTAACACAGATGATAAGCCGTGGCAGATCTGAGAGAAGTTTTTGAAGATAAAACTCATAACACTTGGTGACAGGGAAAGAGACACAGAAATGAGATGTCAGGCATGACTCCTAGGTATCCAGCTTGCAAACCTGGATGAATGGTGGGGCTAGCCACTAAGATGGAGAACCATGATGCAGGTCTTTATAGGGACACATGGAATGAAACGGAAGGCAGGGGTGCCCTCTAAATAAATGTGTGTGAACGTCAGAGGGCAGGGAATCTAAGTGCTCCTCCTTTGGAGAAGTCCCTTGACCTGCAGAGCTCATATTCTGTTAATAATGCTACGGGTAGAGAGAACAATCATCCAAAGGTCATTTATACTTGGCTATATAAAGCAGTGATGTGAGAACAATGTACACTTAACCTGCTTTCTATCCCAGACTCCATCCATCTCAGGCCCCTCTAAGCAGCCTGAGATCAGCAAAGAAAGAAAAGATAAGGTTCTCATTAGATGGAAGCAAAGAGGATGTAGGAACAAAAACATACTCTCCTTGGTGTACAAAGAATCCAGACAAATTGTCATAGAAACAGTAAGTGGATTCTAACGTCCTTATTATTTCCAGCTACCCTTGACTGAGCACTTAGAGCATGCCAGGCACTTTATCGACATTGTCTATCACCCTCACACAGAACCTGCAGAGACAGGAAGAGGCAGAGACTAACGCACCTGCAGTTACACAGCCACTGAGTGATGGAGCAGGGATTTGGACCTCAGTCTGCATGACTGTAAGGGCAGTCTTCTGTTTTCAACCCCAGTTTATTTCTTTGACTGAAAAACACTTCAGCATTGACCCCCATAGGCAAAACAGACATTTCCAGGTGGTTAACCACATTTAAGGTGAAGCCCTTGGCCGCACAATAGAACAAAGGGAATTGGCCTCTGCAGAGGTCAAAACCACAACCTTGTCCTCATGTGATCATTCTGCCACAGGAGTCCTTCTGGCAGGCAAATGCTTGCCATCCAGCGGCTATCAAGTGTTTTATTTCCCTTCACCTTGTGTAGGTTGCTCATTTATTAAAAGAGCTCAGCTTTTCAAAACAGGCCACTGGATAGAAGAGAGGCCGATGCTGCTTCTATAAATTATCGAACGGAAAGGCTGTTACAGAATCTGCCAAGAACTTGAAGGTAGGGCGTAGGGTGTAGGGTGCTGGAAACCCACCTTCAGTGCAGAGCCAGCTCCCAGGTCCTGCTTCCCTCCGATGGCCTAGCCACGTGCTCACACTGCCACCTGCTGGCCCTCGCATGCATCTCTGCTTCCCCACCAGTCCACCTGAAGACCCACAGAGCCTGTCAAGCAGACTGCCCCCATTGTATCACCGCCTTTTGGCATTTTCAGGTGTCACACTCAAGAGCAGTTTTGCATCTCTGAACAAAATCTCTTTCAGCCTGTCAGCGAAGCAAGGCTGCTAGGAATCCATGCATGTGCTGGTGGCGGTAGAGAGGAGCCAAGAACACAAGGGAGTGAATACTGTATGAGGGATGCTGAGCGGGCAGGGCAGCGGGGAGGAGGCTGTGTGGCCTTGTGACAGTCCCTGTGAGGACCTGCCACATTGGTGAACCCAGTTGTCTAATTTTCAGGACCTGCCGGGGTCCAACCCCAGCAGGTCCAGGGGTCCCCAAAGGTGTGGACGGAGTCGGCGAAGAAGGAATGACACGGAGACAGCGTTCAGTTGATCAGCAGCCTTGCCAGGATCTCTAGCCACAATCTCCAGCCAAGTTCTGTGTCCATGTCCTCTTGCTAGGTTCTCCAGCCAGGTTCTCCAGGTTCTCCAGCCAGGTTCAGTCACCAGGTTCTAGTCAGGTTCTCTTGCCAATTTCTGTAGTCAGGTTCAGTCCAGGATCTTTTGCCATGTTCTCCCGCTAGGCTCTGTCTCTAGGCTCCGAGGCCAGTTCCTGTCCAGGATCCTCCGGCATGCTCTCTCCAGCGAAGTTCTTCTGTCTCTAGAGAACGTTCTGTGTAGGTTCTGTGCCTATGCTCTGTCTCTCTTGGTCCTGTCTTCCAAGCCCTGTGTTCTCAGTTCTGTGTTCTGAGTTCTGAGTTCTAACTTCTGTCTGTCTCTGTCTTGTTACATCTGTATTTATACCAGTTGATTCAATCCTATCAATCTCTATTACAAAGGTTAGGGAGTTTCTTATCTCCATTCCAGGGAGTAAAGATTATGTAGCTTAAGCATGATTGTTTGTAGTTAAATTGATTAACTACCCGCCTGGCACTTAGTTAAGGGGTTTTATTCCCTCCCTAACTTCAGGGGAAAATCCCTACCTGGGGATTCAACCTTTCTCGGAGAGGTGACCTTGGTTAAAACACAGCGCCAAGAAGGTGAGCAAACATATTAAGAACCGTATGCCATATATGCCAGGTCCCTTGAAACAGCAAGGATGGACCGGCTCCCGGCAAGGACCCCCTTCAAGGCTTTTTTGGCCACAAGTCTAGTGACCAAACATCCCCAAATCCCCTTTAAATGTAGTGAGGGGCCTTCCTCCTGCATGTTTTCCTTCCCTGTCAGCACAGCTCATGAATCTAAGGGCAGGGGAGGCTTCCAGCTTGAGAACATTGTGCTATTATTTTAGGAGACCACAGGCAGCAGTCTTTCTTTTTAAAAGAATTTCAATTCTCCCCTTTCATTCACTCACAGCATGAAAATAAGTCACTGTGCTTGAGCATTTTAAAAATTAAAGGCTTAGATGGCACATGCTGATCAAGGAAAGAGATTAACCAAAGAACTTATATACCCATATGCATAACCAATGAAATCACAATAGTGTGGTGAAGGCCTGGGGTTGGGCAGGGGCTGGGAGGACAGGGGTAAAAGAGAGGGGAATTGGAAGACATCTGTAATATTGTCAACAGTAAAAAATAAATAATCAATAAATACACGCAAAGTTGATCTTCAGCCCTGGTGGGCCGGTGTGGCTCAGTTGGTTGGGTGTTGTCCTGTGCACCAAAAGGTTGCTGGTTCTATTTCTGGTTAGGACACATGCCCAGGTTGTGGGCTCAATCTCAGGTAGAGGGCATTCAGGAGGCAATCAATCAAAGTTTCACTCTCACATCTCTCTCTCTCTCTCTCTCCTTCTTTCTCTCTCCCTCTCTCTTTCTTTCTCCCTCTCTCTTTCTCTCTCTTTTTCTGTCCCACTCTCTAAAAATCAATTAAAATTCTTTAAAAATAAAAAAAAACTTTCTTTACAAAAACAGTTGATCTTCAAATACCTAATTCCATCAGCTATTACTTTTCTAAGGTTTTTATTTGGGTTTGCTTTCATTTACCTCATGTAATATTACATAGCAGACTACATCTTTCTCATTCTGAACTAGATAGGTTGCTAAATTCCATAGCTTTTGGATAATTTTGGAATAGAAAAGGGGTTATAGATTATTGGAGGTAAAAGTCGGGGATCTATCTGGTGACCTTTCTCTCATATGTTTAAGGTTCAACTCAATTACAAATTAATACGGACCATTCCCTGAATCTACTTTCTAAAGGAAGACCCTCGAAGATTCTCGCTTGCCCAGACTGCCAGAAGAAGAATTTCTCAGCCTCTGACCAGTTTTCAGATTTTCTACATCATTCACAAAACCCCACTATCTTCTAATTTCACCCACACAATTTAAACACATACAGCCCGTCTCTTCCCAGGTAATCTCAATTATTCCCATGGTCTCAAGCACACTTGCATGTCAATAACTCCCAGGTCTCTGTCTTCAGTTCTGAACACTCACCTGAGGTCTAGATCCATCTACCCAACTTCCCATTAAATATTTCACCCTGGATGTCCCATGGGATCCTTAAGCTCTCTGTGTCTAAACTCCAGTCTCGGTCACCCTGGCGCCATTTCCCAAACCTGCTCTTCCTTCGTGGAATAATTCCAGTTAATTGCACAATTACTCATTCAATTACACAAACACAAACCCCAAATGTCACCTGGGGAAACCCCACCCTTTATGTATGATTGATCACAAAGTCCTGTAATGTTTATTACCCAATAGAGCTATTTATCATCTTCTCTCCAGCTATACTGACACCACCTTTTCACTCGGACTTTTGAAATGGCCTTGCAACTGTCCACCTTTCACCACGCTGAATGCTCTGCTTTCCTTCCTTCACATTCAAGAATACAAAATTGACCACACCCTGACACCACAACCACAATACATAAAAGGAAAAATTGGTCCATTGAACTTCATCAGAATTTAAAACTTTTGCTCTGGAAAAGGTTTTCCTAAGAAGATGAAAAGACCAGTTCCTGGGAAATTGTTGTCTGATATCTTCTGGATCTTGGCACCTCAATCTAAATTTCTAATATAACATCACGTATGTATGACTATTTCTGCAGCATTTGATGTAGAATTATCTGTGCTTTTTAGAAACATCCATCACCTACTTCAGGAGTTTATGTTTATATCAAGATGTGACATGAGCCATCCATTCAGGGAAAAGTTAGAATATGGGGAGGTTTTGAGGGGAAACGTCATGTGAGATAAGACTTTACTGACACACCGGTCATGGCTTCCCAAAGAAGAGAATCAGAAATGCAGAAAGCCTTTCCAAGTCCTGTAATTCTGTCCCCTGGGGTAGTATAACCCAAGAAAAAGTTCAGATGCTGACCAGTGAAATCAGCTATTTTCCCTTTAACAAAGAGTAGTGAGTAATGGATTAGAGGTAAAAATACTAAGATAGCAATGAAAGGATCTCCTCATTAGCAGTTATAACCCCTCGTGACCTGGTGCATATCAGTCCCGCAGGAGTGATAATTAATAGTAGCAGATGACAGGGTTAACAGGAAAAGAGCCTGAAAAATAAGAGACCTAAAATTCTTATAGCCCATTTTCCACCCTTACCTGTGAGCATAAGGGACACTGGAAGCTATAAAGTCCCGCCTTCCCCTCGAGCAGGTGTCCCTTTGCAGCCTTCCTCCAGCTCTGTGTGTCTGAAGCCCTGGGGCTCAGCATTCTTTGAGGCTTCCAATTCAGTTGGATGACAGCTCTTTTTATGAGAAAGCTCTACGACAAGGTCCTACACAGTGGTCAATTTCATGATATACAAAGAGATTCTGGACTCCCAAATTATTTGCTGAAAACAAAACAAAAACAACGCGCTCCTGTCATTAGCATGGTCTTAGTGTGTGAACGGAAGAGCCAGGAAAAGATGTTGAGACATACAGAATCCACACAAATACTTATGAGTCCTGGCCCTGCCAGTTAGGGGGCGTTGCAGAAAAGAATTAAGGATCAGCTCAAACTTTAAGCTGGTCAATTGATTCCCTTCTAGCAATAAAGTAACCTAGGTAAGAGTTACAGAACTTCATCTACCCAGATCAAACAATAAAGATGCAATATGTCACCTAAGAATTCAGCAGGTCTTCACTTGGACTCCAGGGACGTGGGCTGCAAACCAAATGGCATTTATAAATCAGGGTCTTGGGCAAGTCTCCCTGAATGTCTGCTGCCACCATTCTTGCCCCAGCCCCGAATCTCTTGTCAATGAGCCTTCTCAGACAGGCAAGAAATCACCTCAATCTGCTCAATATGGTGAGCTTATCCTCAATGGATGAGGGTTCTTAAAGTAAGCAACCCTATGCTGTCCATATTTTCAAATTACTTAGAAAATCTTGTACATTAAAACACCTAACAGATTAAAATATGTAATTGAGTAATTGATTTTTAGACTTATGGTTTAAGTTGAAAAATACAAATGGATTTGCCTATGTTCGTATATACTATTAGAATATATTTTAAAAACTTGAGATTTATAATATTTATTTATTAAATTAACTAGAGCACTTTAATATTAGAAGTAACTTACATGATACAGGAATTTAGTTATTAAGAAAAGAAAGGCCATTAAAGTTTAAAATATTTAAGAAACTATGTCATCAAGCTAGTAAACTCTTTTAAAGTGATTGGTAACATTTATAAATAGAATAATAGTAATGGGAGCTGAATGTAACAGTTCAATTAGAAATATCTCTTAGTTTTTAAAACATCAGTTTCTGATTTTAAAAACAAAAGTAACTCTTTTATGTGAATGACATCAGCCCCCAATACCATGAAAACACACATGACATTTCTGATTCTGTTTCTGCATTTTGTCTTTTACAGAATGTAACTGCAATCCGTAAAGAGCCAGCTTTTCAGAAGGAGGAAGAATCATTTACATGTCAAATGTGAATCTATTTCCTTACTATATTTAATCTCCAGGAAAGGCCTCATAAAATAATAAAAGGCCCAGTTCAAATCAGTATCTGATGCTTCATTCCATTATCCAAACCATTACTACATAATTTATTGCCAACAGAAAGGAAACTCCTTTTATGTTTGGTCTTAAACTCTAGGTAGATCAAGTTCCGGTTGTCTCTATCTCCATCAATATTAATTAAAATTACACAAAGACTCACTCTCTGTCTATAGCATTTTTTTAGAAAGATTATAGTTGGTTGCAGTATCAATTGTAAATATTTACCTCCTGGGCTTTCTATAAGTGTGGCTGACAAAAGGAGGAGCAGAGAGAGAGGGAGGAAGTGTGCAGAATGTGGATAGAAATGCTAACATCATAAATGAGGGAGTCAAGAGATTGAGGTGTTAACAGAAGATGAATCAGAAATAGAGCTTTAGGTATATGATTTAAAGTTATAAAAGTAACCAATAAAACATCTGAAATGGTAAGTATAAATCATATACAGATATACACATATGTATGTCTAAAAACATTAGGAAGAAAGAGTAATATGTATACACCTTATCTTTTATATCAAAAAAATTATATATAATGTATAATAAATATATACTGTATATTATAAATCAAAAAAATATGATCTGGCACATCACTGTTCAGGAGAGTAGCCACTGGCCACATCTGGCTATTGAGCATTAACATGCGTTTCATCCAAATTTAAATATGCTGCAAGGATAACATACCCAACAAATTTCAAAAACAATGTAAAACATAAAATAGCTCATTAATAAGTTCTATTAGATTATATGTTGAAACAATAATATTTTAATATACTGGGTTAAATAAAGCATTATTAATATAAGTTTTATATGTGTACTTTTACTCTTTTAATGTGACTACTAGATCATTTTAAATTATATATGTGGTTCACATTATATTTCTATCACAGGGGACTACTCTAGAGTTTTGGCATTAGCATCAAAAGAACTAAAAATACAATAAAGGGTTTGGCCTCTGGGAAATAGAACTGAGAGAGACACATGGGGCAGGAACTAGTTGTGTTTTTTTTTATCAGAAACTCTTCTATACCATCTGATTTTCCTTTGGCATATATTATCTTGCAGAGAATTTGAAGTGTTTCAACACATTTTAAATGAAAGAGTAACATATCATAAAGGGAGAGGGTAAATGAGGCCATGGATAAAGGTTTAAAAAAATGCAAAGACACCAGAGTTGGGGGAGGGAACACAGCCGGACAGTGTCCACATTCCGGACAGAATCCCACGGCCAGTCCCGGGTCAGTGTGGCAGCACTGCCCTGTCAGGAGCCTTCACAAACAAACACATTCACTAGTGCCATTTCAGTTCATCTTTGTCTCCAGTCCTCACTCTTAAAACGATGAGTAAGAAGACCTTTCTCTCTGCCCTGGAGCTGGATAATCACAACATCTTTAGCACTGTCGTAAAAATCATAATGTCTTTTCCAATTTCCAGATGCCTAAAGATCATGATGTCCCAAGTCAACATGTCCCTCCTATAACCTCTCTCCCTCTACCAGCAGGAAATTCAGTATTTTTTAAAGTACAGTGGGGCCTTGATTTACGAGTGTCCCGACTAAAGAGTTTTTCAAGATACGAGCCATCTCTCGGCCGATTTTTTGCTTTGACTTGGGAGCTAAAATTCGGGTTACGAGCCAGCTTCAGATACCCCACCGCTAGTTGGTGCAGCAAACATCACAGTGAATGCCACAACAGCCCAGCATCATGTGTCTCACTCGTTCACTTTAAGATTTGACATACGAGTAATTTGAGTTACGAGCTCCGTCACGGAACGAATTAAACTCGTAAGTCAAGGCCCACTGTATCTTCCTTAAGAAAGCTCTCAATTATGCATAGCTGAGTGTGTCCACCTGTGAGGCCATAACATTGGGACCTTTTAATGTCTTCTCACACAGAAACAATACCCCAGTGCCTAAGGTAGTAAGAGGGGAAACTCATTCGTGCAACAAATATTCTTGAGTGCCTGCTGCTTGTGCCGAGTCCTGTTCTAGGACAGCAATGAGAAAAACGACATCCGCTGCTCTCTTGGAACTTACATTTCAGTGGGAGAGACAAATAACAAACCAGTAAACAAACATATATGCATAGATTCAGTAATGTTAACTGATTATAAGTGCTTTTTAAAAGATAGTTATAACTGTGTAAGAAAAATATGCATATTAATGAGATAGAGGATGATGGGATGGGGTTATAGGTAACTATTTTAGAGATTGCTTGCTGAAGAAATAATATTAGAGAGAACAGTTGGATGATGGAAAATATGGGAGAAAGGGAAAAAATGTTCCACGTAAGGAAGGGCAATGTCAAAGGGCTTCAGATGGGAATGAACTCAGAGTGGTCAAAAACGGCAAAAAGGCCCGGCTGTGGTGGCTCAGTGGATTGAGCGTCGTCCCATGGACCAGGAGGTCCTGGGTTCGATTCCCAGTCAGGGCACATGCCTGGGTTGTGGGTTTGATCCCCAGTAGGGGGCGTGCAGGAGGCAACCAATCGATGAGTCTCTCTCATCATTGATGTTTCTATCTCTCTCCCCCTCTCCCTTCCTCTCTGAAATCAATAAAAATATTTTTTTTAAAAAGCAAAAAGGCGGGAGCAGCATGAATGAGGAAGAGAAGGGAGAAAGAGGCGGTACAGAGGCATCCTGCCTCCTCTCTTGTAGGGCCATGTGGGCCCTGGTTTGGACTTCATTTTCTATTCAAAATACGATGGACTCTATCAGGTTTGGAGCAGAGAATGAATTAACAGGACTTTTGCCTTACTAATTTTCTTGTGGATACTCTGGTTTCTCTTCAGATCGCATAAATCTTTTGCCTTTTACTAATTTTCTTGTGGAATTGAAAGTCAATAGTCCAAAGATCCTTCCCTCTTTTCTTTCTCCATGCTTAAGGTTAAATAAGAATTAAATCAGAATTATTTATTCAGGAAAAATTTGAACTCACCCTGGATCAACAAACAGATAACTGACTCCTTATAGGATTGTGTACCTCTTCACTGCTGTATGCCATTTGCAGAACTTAGGTTTCACACCTAATTTCTTTAGAGTTAACGAGTACTTATTGATCCCTTTCTGTAGACCAGCAATGTGCTAGGCAGTTGTCTACATGACCATATTTCATCCTCCTAACAACTCGGTGATAGTGGCAAGGTTATCCCATTCCAAATGACAGCGTCTGGGTTTGCACCCAGCTTTCCCAGTGCAACACTCCACATCACGCTGTCTTTTTTATAGCCCTCTTATCAGCCATAATGGGTTTTTCTAACATTTTAAAAGCAAATATCAAAATGAATAATCTGCTTGGAGGTAAATAGTGGTAATTGCTGTCAGTTCCTGACAGTGAAGCAGAGATTCAGCAAAGCAGCATAATTTGCTTGCAATTATGCAACTTGATAGTGGCCAAGCTGGGATAATTATTGGATTTTTCCCAAATGCTCCCATTGTTATCCAACCTCATCTTTGAAAATTCAAAAGCAGAAAGACATAACTTAAACCTAAGAATGAATATGGGTTTCAAAGTAATAAAGGTTAATTGAGCTCTAGAAGGGCTCACAAGAAAAAAAACAACTGCGTAGCATTTGCAAAAATGAGAATATTCAGAGAATGCTTTCAACGGGCAGCCATGGGAGAGCATATTACGAAGCAAAGGCAGCAACTGGGTGGGTAGATGGACGTGGAAGAGCAGGAAGCTTGGTATAATCGCGGACTAGTACATCGACTCTATTGAGTAATTAAGGTTCCTACAGATTTGTCATTACAAACTGTTGACGAAGACAAACTGTGCTTAAATTGAAAATATGTTTATCTGGTGATTTCTCAATAAGATTTGTGTCATATTGACCGGGGTAGATCAATCTTGCAAAAGCTGGTGAAAAGAAGGTATGATATTTTTATTAAGACGTATAAAAACAATATATTGTATATGGCTGTTCACAGCACTCCGCTGAAGTAATGTCACTGAAGTAAATGGAAGAGAAAATTCTATTACAGTAGAACATGCTTTACTGCACTAATGTTTTCCTTTCGGTTGTAAGCTGTGTTGGAAAACAAATTGCTGGATCCTTCAGGAATCATTTGTTTTAGTGTTTGAAAAAAAGCATTGATTTTTAACACTGGAGCATATAATCAAGTTTTAGAGACATTCACATCGAAATGATCTTTGAAAGGCAATTTGTCAGTGTTTCATTTGTCCAAACTCTGAATATTACATTTTTAAAGTATTTTTCCCTGCTCTTCTATCATTTCCTTTAGAATTATGTCATTATTTTATCATGCTTTCTAATTTCTTATTTCACTTACAGAATTTATATATAAATATGTATAAATGGTAAAGAAATGGGGAAGGTTTTTTTCTTCTTTAATTGCATAACTGACATGATAATGGCTTTGATGTTGAAAATAATGATGGAATAATTAAGAAGTTATCTAAATGACTCAGAAATTAAGTTTCCTTGCATCTTTTGATATTGACATTCCCAACACATGGCCTTTTCCTGAAAGGGAAAGAGAATGTGGAAGACTGGACAGTGCGTTTTACGACCAGGCCTACAAGTAGCATACATTACTTCCAACCATATTTCACTGCACAAAACCCAAGCATATGGCCCCAAACCAACTGCAAGGGATAATGGGAAATACATTCTTCCTATGTCCCCAGGAAAAGGAAATAAAATTTATTAATAATTTAGCAAGTTTCTAACACAAGGAAAAAATTAATTTACACAATGATAAGGCACTCAGATTTCCTTCTATAACTTCTAAAAGTAGTTCAAAGCTTTATCCCAGAATTCATTTATATGTATATTTTCTTAGCCTTATGAAGAAAAGCCTTAAGCGGCTGGCATAAAAGAAAGGCCTTTACTATTGATATTCTGCAAAATAAACAAGCCTCTGCTTCTATGGTTCAATTCATCTCAGGAAGCAGTTTTTCAACAGTTGATGAAGATAAATTTCTGAATACACCACACTTGTCTAGTACTGAGTCAAGCCCAACCCCAGATGGACAACCCCACCTCTCTCTCAACTCCCAGTCTACGGTTACACTCAGACAGTAGCATCCTGAATGTCCAACGATACTGCTGCAGCTGAGTTCAAGGCCAATTGGAACACGGTAGAAAAAAACTAAAATATATGCTGAACCTAAGATGTCCCTCATGTCACTCATAAGAAAAAAAGGTAAAGTATCAGACGGAGAGTGGAATTAAGCAGCTAATTATAACCTTCATAACAAAACTGTGCAATGCCATAATGGATGTGCTACTTCTTCATGTAATAAGTCCTCCCTCACTAGAAGGTTTCAGCAGTGACTGCCTGAAGGAGTGTTGGAAAGGGCTTCATCATTGAGTTTGAAGCCAAAATGAGATCCACATACCACCCAATGCTCAGATTTCAAAATTCCATACACTTAAGTCTATCTGCTGGCTGTTGTTGTTTTAAGTAATTATTTACCAAGCCACACCTCCCGCTCTGTGCCATCAATGCCCTTGGTTCAACAATTATGTAAGAAAGGCAAAAAACAAACACAAACAAAATTATTATCTTAAACTATAACCTAAATGAGTGTTTTGCTTCATTTTCTTCAAATAGCTTATTGTACTGTCACTTTGTTATAATGAGCAAATCCAAAATATTCCATTTAAGTCATTTTCAACTCAAAAATAGCGTTCAATTTTGCCACCTAAACGGACATCAGAGGTAATTTGTATAGAGAAATGGAAAGAGAAAATAAAAGTACAACTATGGTGAGCCATACTTCCCAAGGTATGGTTTACAAAAATTATACATAAAAATCCACAATTACTGATTTTTAAAAATCTGGTTGTATAATTATATTCAGAGCAACATAGGTTGAACCATCATGCTTTTAGTGGTTAAACCAGGTAAAAACTAGAGATGAGAGAAAAGATTGATATGAAATTAAAAGACCAGCAACCTCGGAAGGTTAAAAACTAGTCCTTGCTAGCATCATGGGAGTTAATTCCAAGAGGGAAAAGTATGGCCCTGGCCATAAATTAAACTCGATGTTTCTTGCTGACTAAACTCAATATGTTGCTGTTAAAAATGCTTGTTTCTTTTATCTAGCAAAGCATCTGCTTTTTGATGCTAAAAGTGGGATCTGAGGGAAGTAGTGATCTTTCCCAAGACAACTTGATTAATAGTATGCTTCCAAATTTTAGCTAAAAGACATTTTTATGAAATCAGAAGTACTGAATAATTGTTTCCACAAAGAATCTTGATATATATTTCGTTCCCTCCAGGCTTTTAGACAGTGGAGCTCTGAGATGTTCTGCTTTTCTTCCACACAGCTCTTGCTTTTATAGTTATCTCTCACATCAGCGATGCTCATAGACCACCCACACACCTGGGCCGTGTGCTGCCAAACATCCTAGCTTACTGGTTTATGAAGAGAAATAATAAGAGCATGGAGAAATAATAAACAAATGGACTTAACATTTTGAAAAAGGACTAAAACATTTATTCCAAGGAGCTAGTTTTATTGCAATATGTTGAAAATGCAACAATAAAACTGTATTCTCACATACACAGAGGTGGGCAGTTGAGAGCTGGATAAGATAAAAATTGTTCAGAGTGAGTAATCTTTATGCAAGGTGAGTAGAAAGTACTTTAAGGACAAAGCAATGTTTTTTAAGATATTTTTATTTATTTCAGAGAGGAAGGGAGAGGGAAAGAGATTTAGGAACATCAGTGATGAGAGAGAATCATTCATCAGCTGTCTCCTGCATGCCCCACACTGGGGATCAAGCCCTGAACCTGGACATGTGCCCTGAACAGGAATCGAACCATGACCTCCTGGTTCCTAGGTTGACATTCAACTACAGAGCCACACTGGCCCAAGTCAACATTTTTAAAAATTAGGTAGACCTGATGGTGGCTTGAAAACATAAAATAAGTTCTTAGAATACATCAGAAGAGGTGAGGACAGGAAAGATAGAGACGGGAAAAGAGAAAAGGAAAAAGAAAAGATAGGAACTCTGCTGAGTTAGGAATTAAAAGACCTGAAATCACATCTCTGATCCTTCCAAGCCATGTAATCTTGAGCAACTCTCAACATCATCATCATCATCATAGCAGCTATAACTTAAAGAAAATTTACCATGAACCTCACCCTTTACACAGGTTATCTCTTTTAATTGCCACAGCAACTTGACAAGCAAGATCCTATAATCTCCATTTTATAGAGTGAGAAACAGACTCAGCAAACAAAAAATAATCATCCTGCAGTTTTACAACTAGAAGATCCCCAAACAGGGGTTCCCCCTGTTTTGTTTTTTATTGTTTTTTATTGTTATTTATTGATGAAAGTATCACAAATGTCCCCTTTTTTCCCATTGACCCCCTCCACCCCACAATTTACAATAGCTAAATTTGGAAACAGCCCAAGTGCCCCTCAGCAGGTGAATGAATAAAAAAGCCGTCATAGCCGAAACCGGTTTGGCTCAGTGGATAGAGCGTCGGCCTGCGGACTGAAAGGTCCCAGGTTCGATTCCGGTCGAGGGCATGTACCTGGGTTGCGGGCACATCCCCAGTGGGAGATGTGCAGGAGGCGGCTGATCGATGTTTCTCTCTCATCGATGTTTCTAACTCTCTATCTCTCTCCCTTCCTCTCTGTAAAAAATCAATAAAATATATTTTAAAAAAAAAAGCCGTCATACATTTACACAATGGAATACTATGCAGCTATAAAAAAGAATGTCTTTCCTGTTTTAAGCATATGTATAATTGAAAGTACCCACCTTTTCACAACGGTGGAGAGCTCCTAAATGTAATCTATCAGAACCTTCGTCTCTTCATCTAGAAAGGGATTATTATAATTCCGTCTATAGTCACATGACCACATGCATCTGTTGTCTTTTGCCACAGTAACTGTCTTTCTCCTGGGTCTCTGAGAAAACTAGCCAATCTGCTGGTCTTGGCTAGACTTGATGGGACCGTTTTAATGATCTGAGCATGCGTCTGGTGGTCAGCTGGTTGTTGGTTGATCTAGCCTGGCACCAGCGGGATAACCAGCTCTGCTCCATGTGGCCTCTCATCTCCAGCAGGCAAGCTCATGCTTGTTTCCATCCCACGGGCAGAGAAAGCACGCGAGTCCTCCTGAGTCCTGGGGTCAGACTTGCATGACATTACTAGGCCCACATTCTGTTAATTAAGTAAATCACAAGACCAGGCTAGACTCAAGGGCTGGAGAAATAGATTCAAAGCACATTGCAAATAGCATGTATACATGGAAGAGTAAAGAATTAGGGCCACTAAGCAATCATGGTACCATAGAATGCATGTAAATATGCTTTGTATACTGTACAATACTAAGCCACTAACTAAAACCCTAACGAAAACCCACTCTTCCTGAAAAGCAGCAGCAGCCACTGCCACCAATCCAAGGACAGCTTGTCCTCACAGCTGTCATCTCTTACAGCTGAGCTTGTAGAAAAGAGCTTTTCTTATGCACTCTGTATTCAGGTGAGATTCTCCCCCATGCCCTTACCCCAAGACTCCATCCCCAGTTACATTCCATTAAATTAGACATTTCTTCCAGAATTAAAAATCAAGAAGAATAATTTCCAGGTTTGGAGTCATTTATTCTTGGTCTTTCTGAATCTGTATGAGATTCTATTTTTTATTATCATGCTTTCTTTCTACAACAAAATCCCAAGTTCATACTTCAAATGATTTAAAATAAGGTCCCTAAGAGACATAGTCTAAGAGGGCTTCAAACCAGCATCTCAATTCACATTAAGCCATGAAATTTTCTGTGATTTAAACAAAAAGCTGCTGTAACCAAAACTCCAGAGTCTTTCTTTTCTATCCCATAAATATTTACCTTATTTTTTTTAAAATTCACCATGAACCACATCCAGATGAGTGTGCAAGAGAATGTTATCATGAACCTTTATCATGTCACATAACCTCTCTAGGCAAGTGGTTCTCAACCCTGGCTGACTGCACGTCAGAATCACCAGTCACACCCCCAGAACAATCAAATAGGAATCACTGGGGGAAAGACACAAGCATCAGCACTTTTTCAAGCTCCCCAAATGATTTCAATGTGCCCCCAGGGTTGAGAATCACCGCATGGGAGCCCTTCCCTTCCATGACTATGAATGGAAGGCTTTGCATTACATTCCTATTTGTATTGGGTTTGCAATTCTATTTTTCTTTTTGAATTGCTAGCAAAAGAGCTTGGCTATTTCTCATTGAACTATTTTTGAAGCAATGTAGAGTAAAAAGAGGCTTTGGAGTCAGAGCTGCAGCTAAATCCCTGGTCAGTTACTTAGGTGCACGACTTGGAGCAAGTTATTTAACCTACTTAGCCTCTCTGAGCCTTGATCTCCTCCTACAGCAAATGGTATAATTCCTACTACATAGGGTGTTATAAAGATTAAGTGAGGCAAGTTATATAAAATGATCCCATAATAGACAATCAATACGTATCCATTTCTTTTCCCTTTTGCCTTCAGATTCTTGAACAAGCTGCTGGGTACCCTCAGGTGACCTGCTGTTGACTTCGAAAGAAAAGGGAAAGGACAATATTTGATTGTGTATTACACGGATCTGTACACCGGGAAGGGGCCCAGTTGTCTGCCTTTCACATGCATCGGAAAACCCTGCTGTTAGCTCCCTTGGGGTGAGATATCACTATATATATTTGCTTGCTAGGATCCACCCCACAGGGGGTCTAAATGTCACTTGCTCAGACACATCATTGATGGGGCTCTTTATTTTTTCTTCCATCAGCCCAAGAAGCCTGAGGAAGACCAGGTTTGGGGGAAAGGCCACATAGGGAAACAGACAAGGACCAGCCAACCTCCTTCTGCAGCAGATCGGCTCTCCAGAAAAGCATCAATCTAAAATCGACTGCGGCCCTGCCAGTGTTGCTCAGTGATTGAGCGTCGACAGTTCGATTCCCGGTCAGGGCACGTGCCTGGATTGTGGGCTTGATCCCCAGTGGGGGATGTGCATGAACAGCCAATGTGATTCTCTCTCAACATTTATGTTTCTATCTCTCTCTCTCCCTCTCCCTTCCTCTCTGAAGTCAATAGAAATATATTTTTAAAAAATAATAAAATAAAAATAAAAACAACTGCAGAGTAAAGCAATACCACCATTACAACTACAGAGCAGCAAAATCGTGTCTGGGTGGTAGAATAGTTTCCTTTGCTAAATGTAAGTCTCCCAGACAGATCTGCAAATACACTTTTACACAAAGGAGGATCTTTAAATTGCTGCAGTTTTTTAAGAAGCCTGGTGCCACAGAACAAACGAACCTCTTTTTTGTGTGTGGCCTCTGAATTCCTTCATTGGCAACAAATAGGAGATGCATTTAGATTTTCCCAAAATGTATTGTTAAATGATCAAACCTGTTTTCTTGGTTCTGACTCATTTTCTGATTACAGAAAATCTTTAAAATTAAGATTGATTGAACAGGAGCAAAGCAGAAATTGTAAGAATATTGTTGATTAATCAACTATATGTAACCAAATGCCACACATTTACATCATAATTTCAAAATGACCTATCTGTGGAATCTGCCTGCCTTCATCGGTCCCTCACCCCTCAACTTAGGACAGGTCATGGCTGCCCCATCCTCAACCTCATTCAGATTAGCCGTCCTAAATTCTAACATGGCAGAGCCTGCAGCCCATGGGAGTGATTGGTACGTACAGCTTTCCTAGTCTTCATTTTGTTGCTTATTAAAGTCAAGGACTTTTTAAAATATTTTTATTGATAAAGGAGAGGGAGAGAGAAGGAGAGAGAGATAGAAACATCAATGATGAGGGAGAAGCATTGATCAGCTGCCTCCTGCATGCTCCCCACTGGGGATCGAGCCCACAACCTGGGCATGTGAGTGGGAATTGACACTCAACCACTGAGCTACACCGGCCAGGCTAAAATCAAGGATTTTTATAAACCGGTATATTTGGGTTCTTTGGCACAGGGAATACTGAGCTAATATTTAAACCTGTCCAAAATGAGACTGTTTTGATCAGAAATACTGAATTCTTCATGAATGTTGTGTCTCTCATTGATCTTATATCTATCTCAGAGACATTAGTACTTATCACAACTTAAATATCACACATTTATTTGTTTATGTGCTTACCGAACGGCTCCACCTTCTGGGTCAGAGGTCTACAAACTATAGTCCATGGGCCAAATCAGGCCCCCCCCATCTGTTTTGTGAATCAGATGTTTATTTACATAGTCACACCCACTCCTTTACATATTGTCCACTGTAGCTGCTTTCCCATTACTAAGGCACAGTAGAGTAGATGTGACAGAGACCGAGCTTCAGAGCCAAAAATATTTACTATCTTGTCCTTTACAGAAAAAGTTGGCTAATCCAGCCTTAGCCAGTTTTGCTCAGTGGATAGAGCGTGGGCCTGCGAACTGAAAGGTCCCAGATTCGAATCTGGTCAAGGGCACATGCCTGGACTGTGGGCTCGATCCCCAGTGGGGGACTTGAATGATTCTCATCATGGATGTCTCTATCTCTCTCTCTCTCTCCATCTTCCTTCCTCTCTGAAATCAATAAAAATATATGAAAAACAAACAAAAAAAGTTGGCCAATCCCTTTTCTAGACTTCAGGCTTCCTAAGAACAGGGACTTTGCTATAAACTCAGTGACCTGCACATAGTAAGTGTTCAATAAACATTTGTTGCATAAATAATGTTACGTTTATCATGTCAGTCACAAAGCTACTTGTCAGGAACAGGTCCTCAGAAAAAGAAAAAGCAGACATTTGTGCTTTTTTTATACAGATATATAAAGATGGAAAGACCCTAAAGATGAATACACCCCTACGTGATTCTCCCAAGGTTAGCCCAAGTAGAGGCAAGAACTCCCGCAGCACATTTATTTTCCCTTTAATTAGTTAGTCGCTCTGTGAATTCAGCCTGCTCCCGGGGGGCCAAGGGTTTGAACACAATATGCAAGCCACGATAATTATACTCATTTGAAACTTTCAATTCTGACATATTCCCTGAAGTTCTTTAAATGCTCACCATTCCAGTGCATTTTCATTAATTTGATTAGGGAATGATATGCATTAAAGAACACAAAGTACAGCTTCACAACGAACGTTGTTAATTAAACTATTGCCCTGAGAAAGTTCCAGTGCACACTGACTGATTATTCCATCTGTTTTGACAAAAATTTCTCCAGATCTGATATCCCAAACACGGCAGTGGCTTGAATTTTAAGACATCCACCTACTCCCTGAAGTGCAAGACGGAATAATTTAATTCTGCCAAGTCACACTAAGAAGTAGATAAGAATCGCCCAGCACAGCTCAATTGCTCTGTCTCTTGCCAGTACTGGCTGATGAAGAAATGCTGGGTGATTTGATGGCTCCAATGCACTAAGGCAATTTTTCTTATGTCAGCCTTTATTTCTTCCTCCAAAAGTTCTTTGTAATTCTGTCCCATAAAGGAAGGATCACAGATAAATAAATCATGGAACAGAAGCACACCAGGGTTGCAAGGTCTGAAACCCACAATTATGTCTCACTTCACGCATTTAGCAATCATGCATTAGGCCCCTAGTCTGCGCCAGGCACTGTGATGGGCACTGAAGAAAATGAAGAGGCATGCCTTGCAACTCGGTTTAAATCCAAGCATTCTTTTTTTAAAGACAGGAGTTTTCACCCCCTCCAGAACCTTAATCCTCAAGGGTAAAGACCTAAAGAATGCAGCTATAAAAATTTCAAGCCCAGCCAGCATGGCTCAGTGGTTGAGCATTGACCTATGAACCAGGATGTCATGGTCAATTCCCAGTCGGGATTCATGCCCAGTGGGGGGCATACAGGAGGCAGCCAATCAATGATTCCCTCTCATCACTGATGTTTCTATTTCTCTCTCTCCCTCTCCCTTCCTCTCTGAAATCAATACAAATACTTTTGTTTTTCAAAATATCGTGATCTCAACTATAACAACAGCGGGCCCCCACAGATCTAGCATTTTGAGTTTCCATAAGTGCAAGTAAATTATTTTGTCACCAAAGGTGACTTCCTGAGATGGTGAAATGACCACAGCAACACAGCACACCCCAGTGCGGGGCCATCAGGTGAGGAGACACGGGGGCAGCTGCGGATTCTTGAGCAAGGCCTTTTAACTGTGCTGGGCACCATTTCATTTTCTATAAAACATACACCGCAGTATCTCCTCCGCCCCTCTCTCAAGGATGTTATGAAGATAAATCAGCAAAATATATGAAACAGGAAGGAAAGCACTCTATAAATTTTTAAACTTCTCATTACTAAACACAAAAGTCAAGTTTCTCTGAATGTAAGGTACTTAAAATCAAGCATCCTATATCACTTTATGCCAAAAATTATTACACCATTAACAATGGGACCTCACTAGTGTCCATTTTAACTGGAAACTTTATGGTGGAGTTGTAATTTTACTGATATTTAAAAGAAGAAGGATGATTTAAAATGACAGAAGCCAAATTTCTTTCCTATCTCCTGTTGCAGGAAGTAAAAGCACTTAATTTTAAAAGGACATATTTATAATGTGTGTACATACTGTTTTAACAGCTAGTAATCTGAAAAGCTTAAAGGAAGTAAGTTGGATGTAGGATTTCAGGAAAAATTCAGTGTAAACTTGAATCATTCTTGTTATCTTTATTTTGTGCCTTAAAAAGCAACAATAATAATGACACTATCCCATTATAACCCAAGATGAAACCACAGAAACACAGTGTTTGGGCATCTTGGTCCCACCCTTTTGGACTATGGACACCTGTGTGGGCCAATGGACTGGAGAGCAGAATTCCATTGGCCTATGGAACAGAATAGTAGAACCAATCACTTTCCCCTTCGTTCTCCCATTCTGCCTCTGCCTCCATTATAGAACTTGCCTTACTGTGTTTAGTAATTAATTACTGTTCCACGCCCCTAGTAGGACAGTGCCCTCTTAGAGGGCAGGGCCACGTCTTATTTGTATCTAGATCCTAAGCACGTGATGGGCAATGGGAGGTATTACTGTATTGGGTGATCGCCAGGCCACTGGTATCCAACACTCCCAACTCCAAGGACCCCTTGAGCATCAGTGTCTTTCCAAACCCCAATTCTGTGCACACAATTGATCTTGGCTCGGCAACATTTATTCCAACTTATAAAAAGGCTTGATCCAAAAGTTACAACCAACACTTCATTCTCAGTAGTGGGGAAACAAAGCCTATTAGCAAAAACAGAAAATTCCAGCCAGTTTCCTCCATGGCCATAAAATGTAGGAATACCCACATTGGTTGTTCCATCAACAAGAGCAGCACCTGCTTTTTCTAGTCCCCCAATATTCATGAGTGTCGTCTCCCTCCATCTCTGAGATTTGACCCAGAAGTATCTTGAATATTTCTATCCAGTTTGGAGTCTGAGTTCTTATGACCTTTTGGAGCAAACTGGATACTGATAGAAGAAAAGAAAACCCTGAAGTAAAGGCACTAAGGGTACAATCCAATAATAAACCACCTCTTAAGAACAAGGTGTCAATACTGGTAAGCAGCTTTCAGGATTATTTAAGCTCATTTGTTCAACAAAGTGACTTGGCCAGTGTCAAAGGGCCATGTAGGGTCAGAGCAAAGACTAGAACTCGGATCTCTGCACCCCCAGGCCAGTTAGTGGGACCAGCCAACCTTGCTTGCCCAAGGATCCCAGGACATGGAACTTTCCATTTTTACAGCAGGACAAGACCAAGCAAACTGTCTGCCTAAAACTGAGAGGCTTAGAAGCTAGGACTTCCATCGCAGAAACAGGGAAAATCCCAAACAAGCCAGTAACAGTTGGTTGCCCTAAATCCTTCACTACACATATCTGTTCCTTTTATCAGCTTGATAAAATGTTACTAGTTCTGCCTCAACTAGATAAGCCCAGGAAGAGCCTAGAGATAAGAAATGGAGTTTAACAGTTGTTGCACAGATGTGCCCCTCTTAGAGGCATAAAATTCTATCCATTAGTTTTAATCCATAAATGATCAAAACTAGAGCCTCAAGATTCTCTATGAATTTTTTAAAAGAATGTTCAGGTCTTTAAATAATTAAAAGTTAAAAATATTCAAAAGGAAGAAAATGAACATCCTGAAAATGAGCATTATGAAGCCAGTCCTGTTTAAGTACCAAACTATTATTACATGTCCACACTCATCAAGTTGTCGCTTCTGAGAAAAGAAGGCCATGGAAGGCTCACAGTTATGCTGATTAATTATCCCGAGAGTCCATTCAGAATGCAATCATTACTCAGGAGGCGCTCCTCTGACACTGATTAGCCTACATCTTCAGCGATCCAGGGAAGAGTTCAGAGTCTGTTTTGAAAAGGCATGCAGTATTTCCCACAAAAGGGAGCTGGAATTGATATTTCAACTGCTTTGAGGGAACTTGGGGTTCTGGGTGCATTATATCTGCATTTATAAAAGGGTTAATTTTCTTCCCTCCAGTTGCAATGAGCAATCTCAAAACAGCAGGCTGTGGGGAAGATTCGGCAGGAAAATACTGCTGGGTATACCCATGAAGTCACAGATGAACCATACAGACACTACCTTGTGCACTTCATTCATGCTCACTCTCAACCTCACAATCAATGCCATTGTCCCAAGTTTCTAAGTGAGAAGCTGAAGCTCCTAGCACTCACCAGCTCCAAAATCAAGAGCTAGTGAATGAAAGTGCCAGGTTGAGTCTGGGTCCCTCTGGCACCCAATTCCAGCCCTTTCCCTGGGTAGGTCTCCTCCCTGACATACCCTCACCACCAGGGAAGCTGCTCAGCTCCCATGTTCTGTGAGGTTGGGTTTGTAAAGAATAACATGCATCACACTGTGCATAGGAAGAGACAAGTCTCATGGGAAAAGGGGAATATCTAACAGCCCTATTAAACAAAAAGGAAATCCCACCTTGCAATTAAAGAAAGGCAAAGATATTTGCCAAAATCCCATATGTTAGTTAGTTAAAAAAATAAATAAGCCAATTAAGGCATTTTGCAATATAGCCACAGTTAACAAGCTGTGAAACACAATGATCTTCCATTTGATCTACTATAAGAAAATCTCTTCCCTGATTATGGGGTGGCTAATATCACTAAACAAATCCCTGCAGCCCATACTCCACACAGGGGAAAAAGCCCTTGCTCCATGGAAAGTAGTTTTCTGGAGTTTCCTACCTTTAGGAGAAATATAAGAGACAATAAGTTACATAGTGACAAGAATAGAAACCTGAAATATATGCTTTCCTAAAAAATACTGCTTACCTTTGGCTTTCCTCCTCTTTAATTCTCTCCCTTCAAGAAACAAACCGAAAGGTAACTTCCAGCAATTTCAGCTGGAAAATTAACATTCCAGATTGCTCTTCTTCCCAAGGATGATAGTCTGATTTACTGCCTCCTTGCCTGGCTTAATCAGTAAAGAACACTAAGTACAAGTTCTAGATATTTTCAACGACAATTTACTATAGAAGAGGGCGATGCTGCAAGCAGCCAAAGGTTTCAATGCTCCAACTATTAATAAATCCCCCTGAGTCTTTGAAACTTTTCCAGCAAGATCATCCAAATAGCAAGTTCCCAGAACCTTGCACTGTGAGTTTCTAACCTGGGGGTCTTGTCCTATAACTGTTTTGGTGTGTGCACTGGCAAGATATTTCTACTTCCTTCACTCCTGTGGAGCTCTGAGGCTGGCTCTCTCTATTATGTAGGGCCTCATTCTCTGCAAAGAATCCCCTGGTGAAGAAAGAGGCCTTTGGGGAAAGCCAGGAAGCATTCCTGCAAATTCTACCATTTTGTAAAGGAATTACATGACCATTTTTAAAAACAAGGTTTGAGAATTACAAATATAGAGCTATCAGAATTTCTTTGAGAATTAAGTTAGAAGCAGGACTACAGAGGGAGATTTCATTCATTCTGAATAATTAGCAATGCAGTTTTACTAAAAGGTAACTTAAAAGTGATTTTTCTACTTCTAAAAGGGGCTCACATAAAAGCTCTTAAAAGGCCATTTCCCCCCATCCATTCCAAACACAATTTACATTACGTTGCATTAAGGCAGGACATGTCAGGAATTTAAGTCTTACAATGGAACCTTGTACTTCTACACCTCAAAATGTTTACACCGAGTTTGAAAGTCCTTTTTGTATAGGAAGCCATCTGACCTGAATAATGAGGAGAAGTGAGCCTGTGTAGCTTTGGGGACAGGAAAGAGGCGCATAAACTGCTCCCAGCATTCTGTGTGACACCAGCTCTCCTCCAACTCAAACCCCAAGGCCCTGGCCCACTAGCTCCTCTCTCATGCTTTGCCAGCACATCTTTACACTCATTTTCCAGTTTATTTGCAGCTCCCTTCAAGGACAGAGGCAATGGGAACAAGACTAAATCAAAGCAATCATTGCTGCTGCTTTTGAATCATTCTGATAAAAGACTTACTACATTAGAGAGGCTGTGGTTGCCACTATCAACAGCTGGGATTTAGGGGTATATGTGAATTTCAATTATCCATGCTAAACCTATCTCTCCTTGACTTCTAGAATCTCCAATGAAGATAACCTGCTCCCTTCAGAGTCATGATCTCAGCCCTTCTCCTTCTGCTGACTCTACTGGAAAATTGCTGAGTCACTGCCTTGCTTTCCCAGCAAAGAGACAATCCAGTTGCAGATTTCTTAAATCCTATGAGCTCATCCCTTCAATCCCACCCAGCCCAACCTAATGGTGGTTCTTACCTCTTTCTTGGAGTACTTTTTCTTCCAAGTACCTTTTTAAGTCTCCCATTACTCATTGTCACTAAGGAGTCAGTCCTCACCACTGGCACTGGCTCTTCTCCAAAAAGCAGTCTGAACCAAGGAAAGCTGAGGCTACCTGTAGCCATGCAGAGCCAGTATTCTTCTGATATGAGGCTGGACTAAGTGACCATAAATTACTCACACACTGTCTCCTCCGCAGTGATAATCAACCTTTTATTCAGATCTAGTAGTTTACAATGGTCTTTCAAAGGAGACTGCACAATGATGTGTCCAGTGGGGCTAGGTCCCCATCAGCCAACATGAACAGTAAGATGTGAAAAGAAAGCTCAGAGAAATGCCAAAATCATTAGCCTGGGAGTCAGAAAATGAAATTGACATTGGTTAAACAGTGAGGTAAAAATTTGAACTCCGGTCTGTTTGGTTCTAAACTTCATGAACCTAACCACAACTACCCTACTTCTTTTATCAATAATATGCTAATAGTTGTTGTATATGAACTGTATGCTGTGTGCTTGACTGGGCATTACCATATGCAATCTTTAAAGTTAGGGAAACCAACTCCAATACAAAATAAGTGTAATACTGCCCTGACCTGTTTGGCTCAGTGGATTGAGCGTCAGCCTGGGGACTCAAGGATCCCAGGTTCGATTCCAGTCAAGGGCATGTACCTTGGTTGTGGGCACATCCCCAGTAGGAGGTGTGCAAGAGGCAGTTGATCAATGTTTCTCTCTCATCGATGTTTCTAACTCTCTATCCCTCTCCCTTCCTCTCTGTAAAAAATCAATAAAATATATTTAAAACAAAACAAAACAAGTGTAATACCAATATTTGAGCCTCGTTCTGTCTGATTCCAAAGCCAGCTGTAGAACTATTGAAATGCCCAATAAACTGAGGCAGGTTGAAACGAAGAGCATTCAGACAGCGAGCAGCACCCATGACTATGGTTGGGTGGGTGGTGGCTGCACCAGAGCAGGACTGGCTACATTGGGAGGAGCAGTGGGGACAATGGCAATATCTGGTGGTGGCAGTGTGAGCTAGGAGTGCGTCAGCAGTGCTTCTGTGCCCTCTGTCAGGGTCTGGCAATGCAACAAAGCAAAGGGACATTTCATACTCTAACGGGACCACAGCAGGAAGGGACTAGAGCAGAACCAACGGGAGTCAATATCAGAAAACCAACCTGGCAGCAGCGTTGGGCCAGGAGGAGGGTCAAAGCACAGCCTGAGATCCAGGGCTTTCGGAGCACACAGGACAGGGGGCTGATGAGGAAGTTGGAGAGACACCAGTCAGTGTCTAGCCTCACTAGCCACCAGGCAGTGGCTATTAAACTCCATGGTATGTGAAGGCCTCTAATAAAATATAAACCAGTGAATCAGGTGAAAAGCAGAGACCAGAGGAGAAGAAAAGTGGCAAGACCCAGGAAACCTGAATAGGAGCTCTAGCCAAGGTGGCTCCAGACAAAAACATAATCCCAAACTCCCCAACAGCAACTGCAGCCTAGGAAAAATGATTCCCTAGCCCCAGGATGAGCCCTAAGTGGTTTCCAAGGAGGCAAAAGTGCCAGTGAGTTGGGTCTAACTTAGAATCAGATGTGTTACCAGGATCTCCCCAAAACGGCATGCCTTTACTGAGCAATTAATTCCCATAAAGGTCATTATCGTGGCTGTAATTGGGATGATTTAAATACCAAATTATACATAAAAGGCTGCCTGGGCCCAAATGACAACAGTGTGAAAGGTTACTCTAACTCTTTTTTGCCAAAAAGCACATTATTAATGGTGATACGTATAGAGTATTCTAATGCATGATCTAGAGCCCAGGAGACCCATATAGTGTGGGAATAAGCCATGGAGAAAACCTGTGCTTTCTCCTTCCCACTTTAGCCCTCCAATGGCTTCAGTCTGAGATTCAGCCCAGCCTCCTTTCTGTTCCCTACTCTCCTCCAACCCCCAATCCTCAGTTTCTCCTCCTACTTCTGATCAACCATTATCTTTGAGTGCACAGGTATGCAAAGCAAACACTGTAGGAACCTACAGATAAAGAAACCAGAACAGAGGAAAAAGGCAATGTCTGATGTCTCAAGACAATGACCTGGAAGGCAATGAGAGGGATGTGGGTAAAGGTGTCATAAATCCCCAAAGCAAGAGAGTGTGGACACTGGCCCAATAGTGGCCTTATGGTCACAGTTCTTCAGCAGCTGGGATGGGACTTTTGAATAGTAAATCAGCATTTGTCCTGGCACTCCTCCTGTCCAGGAGATTGTTCGGACAGAGAAAATATACTGTACTGCCCTTGAGGAAATTGCAGTCTTATAAGCATTTATGTGCCCTGATAGCCTCACTTATCTCATAACAGAGGTACAATGTCAGGGCAAGAGAAGAGAGCACCGGCATTGCTGGGGGTGAGAGACAGCCTCAAGAAACTCCTCCCACTGGCTGCACACAAACAGTACAAGAAAATCCAGGGAGGTTGAGAGGAAGGCCTTATCTAGAACTCACAACTGTAATTAGGACACTATCTGGCACGGGGGGGGGGCTACAGACACCATCCCAGCCATAGTCCCTCAGGATCACTGAAGGCCAAGCCACTGGGAAGAATAGCAATAATACCAGGTTTATTGTCAAATCTGAGGTATCACCAATTGTAAAATATATTCTTTTATCAGAGATAAAATTTGAAAGAATAGCTTTTGGTGATTATAAAATGACTAGGGGCCTGGTGCACAAAATTCGTGCACTGGGTGTGTGTGGGGAGGGGAGTGTCCCTCAGCCCAGCCTGCCCCCTCTCACATACTGGGAGCCCTCAGGCATTGACCCCCATCACCCTCCGATCGCCTTATCGGCCCCTTGCCCAGGCCTGACGCCTCCGCCAGAGGCATAGACCCCCATCACCCTCCGATCGCCTGATCGGCCCCTTGCCCAGGCCTGACGCCTCCGCCAGAGGTGTCAGGCTTGGACAGGGGACCCCCATCTTCCCCCAATCACTGGCTCTGGCCCCCGCCCAGGCCTGAGGCCTCTGGCTCAGGAATCATGCCTGGGCAGGGGACCCCCATCTCCCTCTGATCGCTTGCTCCACCCCCCACCCAAGCCTGACGCCTCTGACCCAGGCTTCAGGCCTGGGCAAGGGGACCATCATATCCCCCCAACCCCTGGCTCCGCCCCCCCGCCCAGGCCTGATGCCTCGGCCAGAGGAGTTGACCCTCATCACCCTCCGATCACCAATCACCGGATTGGCCCCTTGACCAGGCCTGAGGCCTCTGGCAGAGGTGTCAGGCCTGGGCAGGGGACCCCCAGCTCCCCGCGGTTGCAGGCTCCGCCCCTGCCCAGGCCTAACGCCTCTGGCCTAGGTGTCCGGCCCGGGCAGCGGGGACCCGCAGCTGCAGCGGCCCCGCGATCATGGGCTCTGCTTTAGGCCCAGGCAAGGGACCCCTAGCTCCCGGGACTGCCAGCTTCGACTGTGCCCAGCTCCCATCGCTGGCTCCACCCCTACTTCCTGCTATCACTGGCCAGGGCGGCAAAGGCACCTGATTCTCTGATCATGGCTGGGGGGCAGGGCAAAGGCGGCCCTAGGGCCGCCTTTGCCCTGCCCCCCAGCTCTTAGCTCCCCGCTGGGTTTCCGATCACTGTCAATGGCAGGGGGCTTCTTCCTGCTTTCCCTTTCGCCTCCCTGCATTGTGCCTACATATGCAAATTAACCGCCATCTTGTTGGCAGTTAACTGCCAATCTTAGTTGGCAGTTAACTGCCAATCATAGTTGGCAGTTAAGTGCCAATCATAGTTGGCAGTTAACTGCCAATCATAGTTGGCAGTTAATTTGCATATAGCCCTGATTAGCCAATGAAAAGGGTATCGTCGTACGCCAATTACCATTTTTCTCTTTTATTAGATAGGATACTGATTGTTCAATGCACCCCAATTTCAGAAATACTAAAATGGAAAAAAAATGCATCTTAGAATCAGTGAAATTCATCAATACCACCTAAAGTTCTACAGGCTCTTGTAGAATGGCACTTCTATGCCCCTCTAAAATTAGGTAAGACCATATCATTGGTGTTGGCCAATGAAATGTGAGGAAAAGTGGATGTCAATTCTAGGCCAATATATGTAGTTGTCAAAGTGTGACTATCCAGTGCTCTGCTCTCCTGATGCAGTAATCATGGAAGCACATGGTGGTTACCCATGGGAAGGGTGGCATCACAAGAAGATGGAGTCTTCATTAGCTGGGAGCTCTGAGAAATTTCCATGAGAAGAGTCCCCCTGCTAACCCATTCAAACTATTTTGTACTTTGAGGAAAAAATAAAATGTGTGGTTCGAAGCAACTGAAATTCTGGGATTGTTTGTTACCACAACATAAACTAACCTCTCCTGACTAAAACACCATCTTATATTTGAATAAAGCAATACCTCATTTAGTTCTCAAATTACACAATAAGGCAGGCATGTCAAGCATTATTGCCATTTTAAAGATCAAAGAAATTGAGGCTCAAAAAGATTAACTGAATTCCTAAAGTCATATATCCAGCATAGGATATGTTGGGGACTAGAACGCATGTCCTCCAACTCAAGAATGAGGCCCACAGGTCGTGCCCTTAGCTATCTCTATCCTGCCTCCAAATCCCCGCTTCCTTATTCCTATGAATACACATGCACACGTACATATCTTCTTTGAGCAAATGGAATTTGAATCCCAATCTCTTTACTTGAAGGAGCAGCAAAACATGCAAGAACCTGGCCAACAACAGACGCTGAGACTTAGAATACAGGTGAGAGCTCAGGCCTGGCTGCAACACCACAGTAATGTATTTGCAGCTGAAATATAAGTTGAGAAGTTCTGGGAAGGCAAAAAGATGAATGCTGAGATGAGCATTTTCACAATCTATGGGTAAAGAGTGAAGGAAAGGAGAGGGAGACGGAGAGGGAGAGAGAGAGAGAGAGAGAAAGTAGACATTCTTCATGTTTTGCATTTCACTGCAGTTTCTTGAACATACTTTACACCCTGAATGGAAAATTAGCCCCCGTCAGTGTTTGCTCTAAAGTTTCCAGCAATCACGAGATAACGTCTAGGAAATTCTACCGTAATCTCTTACTAAAACACATAGGCAGGAGACTCAACAAGAATAGACAGGCTCCTGGGGCTCCTGACCCCATCACTGCCACTCTTATTACATTCTGTGCTCAGAACCCCAAATTATACAAACCAAAACGACTTCCCTGAATCAACACTTGCTGAGAACTCAGTCCCTTCATTTCTAAGCTAGGAAAAGGAGCAAGTCAATCCCTATGGCCAAAATACAAAACCAGCTGGTGTCAGCAACTGAACTGGCTTCAGGGTTTGCCCTTGGTGCCCCAAGGAACCTAATGTGGAAATTTAGTAATTTCAGAAAAGGAAATGAACTTTAGGGAAACTCTCAGAACTATTCATCTCTTCCATCACATTCTCTCCCTCAATAGACCCCAAGTCCTGAGCACAGTGCCCTCCCAGGGTGATGGTTCCATTCATGGTCCACGCTTGGTTAAGCACCTGGTTCTGAAAATGTCAGTGTGAAGTTAGCCCTAGGACGGGCATGTTCATATCCAGCATTGTATGACTTTGTCAAGCCCTCTAAAATTCTGCAATGAAATGTTTATAAATAACTGCTTAAGTCCCTAATTCCCTTATCTGATGACCCAGTCCCTGTAGCTGCCTTCAGTAACTCAGTAAACTAACCTTCCACTGTATGGACATCAGCATATAAAGATGAAAGTTTTCTGAGTTTTAGTCACCTTACCCGGGACGCATCCACAGGATTTTGTTAGGGCTAAGCATTGTCTTCTTCAAATGGCAGGCTTTTCTTTATTATTTTTTGGCAAAACAGTAAATCTGATCACTGTGGAACCAGATGAACTCTCTGGGATTATAGAAACGGATATTCATGTTGTTTTATGTAGTAAACATCCACAGGCAAAAATCCTGCCTAAGAAGATTGTGTGCCCCTTTCCTGTTATAAAAGGGCACTATTTTCCCACAGTAAGGCTTTGGGCACCAGTTCCTTAGGTAGAGTCCAAGATACTCTACAGTGATAGACACTTCAATAATGGTTCTTAACCACATGAGGGTTCCTAGTGCCTTCAAAAATTGTTGAAAGCTGTGGACTCTCTCCAATAAAAGGCACACCAGCACACATAAAGGCCATTTGGAGTTTCAGGATGACCTCATCCCCCTGATACCCATCCATTTCTTCCCTGCTTTGGCCCTAGTCCTATCCCTCATTCCCAATGAAAGGGGGGTGCTCATGCAGGAGGTGCCGACTCACTCCATCTGACAATGTTGTCCCCTTTTCCATGGAGCTTCTTATTTACCCCTAGAAGATGTCCTCCTTAATTTTCCTGAATCTCAGTTCCAACACAAAATGGGAACTATTATCGTATGTGCCAACCCACTTCATGGGATATTATGGAAATAAATAAGGGAAGAGCCACAAATATACTGTGAACCATGTATCAAACACTGCACACATGGGCAGTATTGTTGGGGAAGACTGTATGTGTGAGCTGTCATGGGCCCTGTCCATTCTGCTTCCAAACCCTTCCATCTGTTTGCTGACCACACCAGATCGTTGATTTGATTTTTCACTGAGGGCTTCTGGGGTTCACAGTGCTTACACAGGCCTTTTTTCAAATGAGGGTTTGTGTGAGGAGAACTGCAAGATTGTCAATTCTTTAATGACAGTGTGCTGGCACCTGGGGAATAGCCAAACGTTGCTGCAATCCCCATAATTCAGAGGCCCCCATAAATCAGCCTGATGAGAAAGAAATGCTAAAGCAGCGACATTGCTTTCTGCCGCCTGGACGAGAATGAATGGCTTACAGGTTCCTTTAGGGGTGACCTACTTGTCCACTAACCCATTCCTCAAGTTGTCATGTGTAACCAAGGACCTCCAAGATGGGACGCAGGGAAAATTAAAGATAAAGTTGAAAATATTATCCCGTGTCTGTCTTAGCCTTTTCTGCATGTTAACTGCTGTAATAGGTTTAGAGTATTTGTTGGTGCAAATTTCTTTGTTAAGTTAGGCCAGTGGTCAGCAAACTCATTAGTCAACAGAGCCAAATATCAACAGTACTTCTTCAAAATAGACTCGCCCAGGCCAAAAACTGACTTCTGCGCACGGGCCACGAAGTTTCAATCGCACTGTACGTGCGCCCGAACGTGGTATTTTGTGAAAGAGTCACACTCAAGAGGCCAAAAAGCCGCATGTGGCTCGCGAGCCACAGTTTGCCGACCACGGATTAGGCTAACTTGCTGTAACAAATACTAGTACATCCAAAGATATGAGTCTCAGGTGTAATCGGAGTCTATTTCTCCTTCACGTGTACAGTTAAAGGCATATCCTGTTTGGTTCCACAAAATTGTACAAAGCCCCAGACTGACAGGGGCTCTGCCAGGCTCAGTACATGGCGTTCAATGTTGTCCCGGCATCGATGTGTTGCAGACAAGCGGGTAAAGAGCAGAGAGAATTCGTTTGGGAAGTTTAACAGAGCAAATTGGGAGAGACACAACTCTTCTGCTCACGTTGCATTAGCTACACTGCCCTGCAGGGAAACTGAGAGGTGCAATCTAGCTGTGGACCTACGAAAAAGAGGAAATAGATTTTTGTGAGCATGTAGCTCCCTCTTCCCAGAAATCATTTTAAAAACTAATAATTTTGAAATTAATTTTTGGTCAGCGTTTGGATGAATAAACTCAGCTGGTTGATTCATTCATACTCATTCTCTTCAATGCATTTACCAAGTATCAATTCTATGCTAATCGCTCTGTAGGCACTGGAAATACAGAAGTTTTAGTGTTTGCCAGCATAGAGCGCATTATATTCTAGTGTGGTAGGACAGACACCAAACAAGAAAAATAAATAAACTATATGGGATATTAGTGATACGTATAAAGAAAAATAGTAAAGTAGGGAAGGGGACAGGGAATATGGGTGAAAGATGGTCTGCAATCTCAGATGGGATGGCCAAAGATGCAGATGCAGTATTAAAAGGAACAGAGCAGAGGTCTCACCCAGGAGCCTTGCAGGGCACCTCACATAGATGAGTCCAAAGCCCATCAGCAGAGTTCCAGGGCAGAGTTCTGCATCGCCCGAGGTCCATCATCTGCTCAGCTCAAACGTTACACCAGATTTTTTACAAGATGACTGAGTGATGACTTATTTTCCTCCTTGGTCACAGCCTGCACTGAAATGATTGTACTCTTGGCCTACAGGTGAATGAATAGTCTCTGGAAATCTAACCAGCTGACTCTTTCTCTTTTTTGTGGGAAGCATTTCAATTCAACGAGAGAAACAAGCCCCATCAACTTCAAGTACCAAGAGGAATACATAGTGAAGGGCATTTACTTTCTGCTGGAACATTAATTAATCAAACAGAGCTGACAAGGACAAATGGTATCGCAAGGCCGGGAAGCAAGGGTCTTTGCTGTTTTCCAAATTGTCAAATCAAGTACCCATCCTGCAGCCTGCTCTGGGGCAGTACTTACAGCTTCTTGGAGTGTTAATTCCCTTTCTGATGTTGCCATAGCAACATTCATGGCATACATGGGTTGTAGTTGTTTTTGTTTTTGTTTGGGGAGGCAGATTCCAGGTGAAACATTTGAAGGGAAAAGAACCTCCTTGGTGTTATTACTGCAGACACAGAAAGAGGAGACTTTTAGAGCTTGGAAACAGAATGATAACATCTTCTATTTGTGCAGCCCCTTCTATAGTAAGAGGATTTTGATATGCAGTTCCTGTGAGCCAGGACAGGGCTTCTATCCATTTTACAAATTTTTCAAGCAAGAAAACTGAGAAACAAAGGAAGGAGAACCATGAGAAATACATTATAAGGAAAAATGTGGGTAAAATATAAACGGCCTTGAATTCCAAGCTATAGGTCATTAAGCTTGATTATTATTTAATAATTACTAATAAACTTGATAAAAGAACTACCCTATTTTTTTTTTTACTATTATATTATCACTGAATCCTTACAACAATCCTGTGAGGTAAGAATTATACTCTTCTCCACTTTTCAGATGAGGAGACTGTGACTTAGAGAGTTAAGTCCCAGAGTGGAGATCACAGAAGTGATAGGAGTTAGAACATGGAAGTCATTGGTAACAAGAGTCATTTCTATTGAAGGGTTTCAGGGGGAAACCTAATTAAATATGTGCTTTAAAAATCAGGAGGAAAGAAATTGGAGACAGTGAGCACAGATCACACTTCTGGGGTTTTTGTTGCAGCAGGTGCAAAAAAATGGGGTGGCAGCTGGTACAGAAAGTGGACTCAAGCTTCCCTATTTTAAGATGGGAGATATAATAGCATGTTCATAAGAATGACCCAGTAAAGAACAAAAAAGTCAGTGTTGTAAGAGAGAAGGGGAGAGTTGCTATAGTGATGTCCTGAAAGACCAAGTGGAGGATGGGATCCAGTGCACAACTAGAAGAGTTTGATATGAGTTTGAAGGGCAGACAGACACGGGCAGGTGAGCAGTCTGAGGAAAGCCCCTTTTAATTGCTGTGACATCTAATCAGATGCATGGTCACTGCCGGGGTCCAGCCCCAGCAGGTCCAGGGGTCCCCAAAGGTGTGGACGGAGTCGGCGAAGAAGGAATGACACGGAGACAGCGTTCAGTTGATCAGCAGCCTAGCCAGGATCTCCAGCCAAGTTCTGGTCTTGATCTCCAGAGAGGCTCTGCTGTTTATTGTCTTGTTACATCCGTATTTATACCAGTTGATTTTAATCCTGTCAATTTCTATTACAAAGGTTAGGGCGTTTCTTATCTCCATTCCAGGGAGTAAAGATTATGTAGCTTAAGCATGATTGTTTGTAGTGATTAACTACCCGCCTGGCACTTAGTTAAGGAGTTTCATCCCCTCCCTGACTTCAGGGAAAAATTCCTACCTGGGGAAACAACCTTTCTAGGAGAGGCATCCCCTCCCTGACTTCAGGGAAAAATTCCTACCTGGGGAAACAACCTTTCTCGGAGAGGTGACCTTGGTTAAAACACACAGCGCTAAGGGGAGCAAACATATTAAGAACAGTATGCTATATACGCCAGGTCCCTTGAAACATATGCTGTGCAGATGTTTCTTTCCTGCAGCGACTGTGTCAAGCAGCAAGGATGGACCGGCTTCCGGCAAATTCCCCCTTTTTTATTTTTTAAATGCTCACGCATGCAAATCAGTGGCCACCTCTCAGATTGGGCCATTTAAGTCTCGGAAGAAGAGTGGCAAGCAATGATAGTGAGCATAGCTATAAACATAGTGGATGGAGCGCAGAAGGAGCCCCATTCCTGTAGAAGGTTGCCAGCCTCTTCAGTCAAGGGATTTCAGCTGTCCTCAAGTTATTGGTTTGATTGTCTTTGTTGGTCTGGCTAGTGGGCGGCGTCACTGGCGACAGGCTTCCTGAAGCGTCTGCAAGTTGAAGGACTGCATCAAAGGGTCCATCAGGGCCGTGGTTGATGGTGGTGTCGATGTCCGAGGAGGAGTAAGCTGTGCCCTCTGGATCCAGCTGATATGGAAAATGGAGGGTAGTAGAAAAAGAAGAGAAAGCAAAAGAACTACAAGGCATGGAAGTGTTTAGAAAAAAGAGGGAGAAGAAAGGGAAGAAGGCAGCATCCTGACACAGCCCTTTCCTTCAGCTTCCCCTTTCCCTGTGGTCCCAGGTAGAAATGGGAAACAAGTCCTGTTGCAGTGAGAGGGCAGCTGCTGTCAGCCAGTCTCTGTCTTTACCTGGGTCCCGATCTGAGCTGGGCATGGGAAGCAGGAAGCAGCCATGGGGACAGGAGACGTTCCTCAGAAGGGGCGAGTGTTCAAGCCCCTGCACCATTGGGGAGGGGGGTCTGTGCCCCACCTTTGTTGCACCCCAAGTTTTCTCCTACTGGCCCCCGACTGTGCCTGTCTTAGGTTGCCCCTCCCTGTGGAGTCTTACCCGTCGTTGACTACCAGCCATCTCTGGGCCAAGTAGGGTGATGTGAGGTTCAATTTTGTCTCCTTGATAGCCTATGTCCCTCTGGCCTCCATGCCCAGCAACTGCCTTTGGATTCCCTCGCCTGCTGGCGGGGCTTTGGCATTGATCATAGGGAACTCAGGTTTCTTCTCTAGAGAGGGCCCAGCTTACGCCATTGGGCCAGAGACAGATCCGTGGTACCAGCCACCATGAGGCTTCAACCTCAGCATGAACAGAGAGCTCAGGCAACAGCTATGGGCAATTGGATTGTAAGAAGAGGGTCCCCAAAGGTGTGGACGGAGTCGGCGAAGAAGGAATGACACGGAGACAGCGTTCAGTTGATCAGCAGCCTAGCCAGGATCTCCAGCCAAGTTCTGGTCTTGATCTCCAGAGAGGCTCTGCTGTTTATTGTCTTGTTACATCCGTATTTATACCAGTTGATTTTAATCCTGTCAATTTCTATTACAAAGGTTAGGGCGTTTCTTATCTCCATTCCAGGGAGTAAAGATTATGTAGCTTAAGCATGATTGTTTGTAGTGATTAACTACCCGCCTGGCACTTAGTTAAGGAGTTTCATCCCCTCCCTGACTTCAGGGAAAAATTCCTACCTGGGGAAACAACCTTTCTAGGAGAGGCATCCCCTCCCTGACTTCAGGGAAAAATTCCTACCTGGGGAAACAACCTTTCTCGGAGAGGTGACCTTGGTTAAAACACACAGCGCTAAGGGGAGCAAACATATTAAGAACAGTATGCTATATACGCCAGGTCCCTTGAAACATATGCTGTGCAGATGTTTCTTTCCTGCAGCGACTGTGTCAAGCAGCAAGGATGGACCGGCTTCCGGCAGGTCACTAGCTAAAAGGAATGTTGGGAGAGAAGGTGTTGGAGGCTTGAGGGGGGGAGATGGTCAGAAGCAATTATCATTTGGGTGTAGGGGAGGAGGAGTGCTTTGTTATATTTTAGTTTTAATAACTAGTACTTGAAATTCAAATGTAATACAGCACAATTGCTTCTATTCCAAGTGTGGAAGGGGAAAAATGCATACATGATTTTGTCAAAACAGGTAGCTATGCCATTACAGAATATTTTCTTAGGTAGCGGCTTTTATATCCAAGAACAAAATGAAACATTTCCAAGTTAGCAGCTCCCTTACAATTGTCTATAAAAGGATAGGATAGCAGCCTCAAGGGAGAAAAACACTTAAACTTTTCCAGATTTTATAATTTAAGGCCAAATCAGGCCTTTCTCCTCCCATGTCGCTATGATACTGGTAACTGGAGTTGGGATAGAGTTGGAATGAATAATATTAAGTAAAACCATCAATAGAGAAAGCAATTTTAAAAAAAAATAGTGGAGGTGGCTTAAAAGGCTGGTATCAGAAAAACACGTAGTTTGGGTCTAGGAGTAACAAAAAACAATGTGGTTAGTAATTTTAAAAAGCAGGGACAATTTGCTGTGGTGATGTCGGGAACAGCAAGAGACGCTGCTGGGAGTGGACAGGGATGCCCCACCTGGAACAGAGCCCAGACAAGAAGCAGATTCCTATGGAGAGAAGAGTACCCAGTTGATCAGTGCTTGGCTCTAACTTGATCTGCCTGAAACTTGATCTTTTCACCACTAACCCACCCATTTCCTCAGTGAGTTCCATGTATTACTGAAGCACAAAGTGAAGAATTTTCACATCCTTTTACATTTAGGGACCCAGAGGTGTATAGGCACCACCAAAAAACATTGAGATATTGGCCTCTCCGGTTCTCTTTCAAGAGGCCACAATGTTCTTGGCAAACAGGCACTGAGGTGTTATAGACTCAGGAGCAGCAATGCCATATGGCCCAGAGTGATTATAAAGTATTCTTTCCCATCTTTCCAGGAAGAGCCTATTTTACTCCAAAGGAGTATGGAGTGTCATGGGGGAATTCATAGAGTTGCATTAGCCATCAATTATTGTGCAATAAATCACCCCCAAACTTAAATTTTAAACACACATTTTTTATCTCATGGTTTCTGTAGGTCAGGAATCTGGATGCTGCTTAGATGGGTCCTATGGCTCCAAGTCACAAGGCTGTGATCAAGATCAACTCAGGCCACAGTCATCTCAAGACTTAACCAGAGGAGGATTCCCTCCCAAGCTCACATGGCTGTTGGAAGCATTCAGTTCCTTGAGGACTGTCAGCCTGAGGGTCTCAGTGCCTCACTGGCTATTAGCTGGAGTCCTCCCTCAGTTCCTTGCCACATGGGCCTCCATAGGGCAGCTCAAAACATGGCAGAAGATTCCATCAGAGAAAGCGGGTGAGAAGGCAAGGAGGAAAGGGAAGACAAAGTCACAGTCTTATTTGTGGCCTAATCTTGGAAGTGATAGCCAGTCCTCTGTCACATTCTATTTGAGGCACATCACTAGGTCTAGCCCACACTCATGCACACTGATGTGAATACCAGTAGGTGAAGATCATTGGGGTCATTTTAGAGGCTGCTTGCCATGGCAATGAACCTTAATACTAACCGGAAGTAGCTCCTGGATGTCTTCCCTTCATATTTTTTTACCTCCATTTCCAGCTCTGAGCAAAATAAAGCTCAGAAATTAAAAGAGGCTGGCTGTTCATCTTCTAAAACGTCACCTTGCCTGGGCATATGGTAGCCCCAGGGGCGCTGTTTTTAATTTTTCAAGGCACACAAGCCTCTAGCTGTAGACTTTTGGCTCTGGGCTCCTGCTCCCATCATTACTTAGGCCCACAGCTCTCCTCAGCTCATGTGGTCTCTCAAGATGCACCTTCTTTGAAGCTTTAGCTCATTCATTGTCAGCTGCCACCATACTTCCTTCTCTGAGGGTCTTTTCCCACTACCAGGAATACAATGTGTAGTGCCTCCTGTCCAGATATTCCCCAGGAAGGTGAATGAATGACCCATACTTCTCTCACTCAAATTCTAACCCATTCTGCTACTACCTAGAAGGAAAAGGAAGGAAGAATTTAGTAGGCAAGAGATACTTCAGAATGTTTGCAAACTTCAGTTTAAACACAAATTTTCAAGCTTATGTGAAAAGAACTGAAAAGCCAACGGAGGAATTGTTCTCCTGAGAAATGAGTCTTGAGGAATTTACATGGAACCAGAAACACCCGCCTTCCTGGTTAATGTTCAGACTTTACAGAGAGCAGCTACAGTCCTATCTAAACCTACTGTGCTTGGGAAGCTACCCCCTGATGAGCTGAGTACAAGCTGGTGCTGGTGGTCCAAACCTCTTCAGTGGTGGACTTAATTCCATGATCAAGGCTGCCCTAGAGCTCAGTGATGAAGCCAACTAGCCACTTCTCTCCAGGGAAGCTTCTACAGCTGCAAGGAAGGTGCTGGTGTGGGGCAGTAACTGGTTTGTTCACATTGGTGTCATACAAACTTGGGCTGAATCCTGGCTCATTTCCTTATTTGCAATCCTGGCAACCCTGGGCAGATGTCTGAGTTTTGGGTATTTATTTCACAGCCTCAGGAAAAGGATTAAATGATGCACTTCTTGGCATAGACTAGAGGCCAAGGAGCTGAGCCCTTCCCTGGGTCCCTATAGAACAGAGGGGTAATGTTTTCCCAGGGTACCCACTGCCCCTGATTTCCAAGACTGTCTTAATACTCTTAGTCGTGCTCCTCATTTTTTCTTACTCCTTCCCATGAAAACTCACCTCTGAAAGGTACTATACCAGGAAAACCTCCTCTGAGAGGCTCTTGAGTGAAAGAAAGCTTGTGAGCTCGCTTGTGTTGTAGTATTCAAGACTTTGAGACCTCTCCGTTACCCATAAAGAGGGTCTCTGCAATTAAATATGGACACAGAGAAACACCTTGAAGTCCTTCTCCCAGATCTACTCCCAACCTATAATCTTGTCAATCCCCAGCCCTGGGTAAAACCAATCATCCATTTTATCCACTGCTGTTCCCAAGCTGTTGAAAATTACAAAAGCTGACTGACCAGCTCCTGTTATAAATCTGTTTTTCCACCTCAGCTGCTCACTAATCTTCTTACTCATCTTTATTAACTGTCTATCCTACTCTCTATGGCAGCAATTTCAATCTAGTCTACTCTATTAGTCTTCAAATACTACACCCCGTTCTTTCTGAGCCTCCTACTTCATGGAAACACTTAATGTTCTCTCCCTCACTTCCTCCTTTCTCCACCTCAGAGTAAGTTCATCACTTCTCTCACTCTTCAGTTTGCAGAGAGAAAGAATCTCAACCCCTCTCCAGTGCTAATGGTGATCCATAGGCTTTGGTGCCCATCCTTCAGGCCACCTCCTAGATTTTCTCACATTAATCCAGTCCCTCTTCCCCTCTTAAATGTTCACCACCTCCCTTGATGCCTTAGGGTAAGAGGCCTTTCCTACATGTCCTCTCCTCTTTCCATCCATCAACACCACACACTTCACCAGTTCTCTATCACTCATCACCTCTCAACTTCCTATAGTCTGGCTTCCCTACCAAACCCTTCACTGGAAATGCTTTCTCAAATATCTCCATCTTTGTAATTGGAAATCCTCTGGTCTCATCTCAGTCCTCTTTCTCTTAGACCCCTCTGCAGCACTTAATGTATCTACCCTCTCATGTTTTTTGTTTGTTTTTTCTCTTCTATGCTTTCTCCTCCTACTTTTTGTACTGTTCCTTCTCAGTTTCCATTGCTTGTGCACCTGTCTCCTCCTCGCCCTCAAATGTAAACATTTCAGACACCCTCTATGTGTCCCTTTTCTTTTCCAGGCACACATCTCTCTGTGCATTTGGACCTACTCTCTTGGGTCTAACCATTATCACATCAACACGAAAGATGTTAACGCCATCTCACTAGTACAGACCTCACTTCTGAATCTCAGCTCCTTCTGAGCTTTCCAACCTCCTACCAAACATGATCCCAAAAATTGCCTGCCTTCCTTACCAGCTCATCACCTTCTCCATCAGACCTCAACAATCCCCTTCACCTGTGTTTCCTCTTCTTATCCTGTTTATATAATTAGGTTCTTCCTTAGTTTACCTGCATAAAACTTCAATTCCCCAAGTAACTGAAAGCCATGCAGTGATCAAGTCTATTGATTCTTTCCCATTTCTAGTGGCACCATCTTTATAATTCTGCCATCAGGACTTTATTGCTAGTGATTCGTCATAAATATCTCACCTCCTCAAATGATGCAAATAACACAGCAGTAACAGCCAAGCAACACATGGAGTGAGGTCACAGAACTACAGCCAGTACAAAGAACCACTGAGTGGAGGTAAGACCAGGTTCCTGATGGCTGCCACAAGCAAAGAGAGATGCCTGCTATGTGTCTGAAAAAATAAACATTATATTTAAGGACATGGAAGAGCGCCTTTTCCAAAAGAAGAAGGGCCTTGTGCTTTCAGGCAGAGCCACCAGGAAAGAGAACATTTCTACAGAGTATTATGAGGGTTCCCATAAATGAACACAATTGTCTCAGCTTGTTTCCTGGGGCTATGACCATGGAAGTTGATACAGTGTGCCAGGGAACCCTTCTCATTTGAAAAATCAGAGCTGCCTGATAACCACTGTGTTGGGAAAGAGCATCCCTATCTTAGTCTTGTCAAGGTGGAACCAGCTTACCAGGGAAATGTGATGCAGAACAGGGGGCAGAAGAGACACAGTCTCTAGTCACCTTCAACTGATTCAAAGGTCCTTGTGATTTATCAAAGCATCAGGCAGGACCAGAACATGGTTGTAAGCTAAGTGTGTTTCTCCTACTGGCAACAAACTTATGAAGCAGATGGGCAAGGGCAGAGACCATCAGATGGCCATCAGTCCAGCGAGGCCAACTTTGCTAACCAATGCTTCAGACACATTTGTCATTCCCCACCTTCTGTGTGCAGGTGCTGCATCTTAAAAACATGGGGCTCCTGTTTCAGCAACCCAATGTAGTAATAAGCAGCCTGTTTCCACTTTCTTCCATGGTGCATGTATCATCTTTCTTCCTGGTTTCAAAGTGATTTATAAGGGACTGGAGGAAGGGAAGAGTCAGCAATGATTAGCTGAAGGAGGTACCTCTAAGTCACAGATCAATTCACTTCCTTCTTCAGCAATCTGAAGAAGAACTTTCATTTATTTGTGGTTATTTTAATACCTTTGGATCTCAGTAATAAATGACACTTCCAGAGCTCCCCTCTCTTCTGATGGTGACTTTAAATCTTGGCAGTTAGTAGGGAGAGAGGGCAAAAGAGAAATTTTGCAAAGGGCATCTCCTACCAGTCACACACCCCAAATAGCCTCACCCTGCACCATAAAGACCTATCTTGTTTTATGGACCATCAAAAGCTCTGCAGTATTTCTCAAATTATAGGCAGAGAAATAGGTTTAAAAAGACATATTTCATAACTTATGGAATAACCACTTGGGAAGGAATCCTCAAACCTGAAGTTACCTTTTCCAGCTGAGGAAGAGAATAATCTAAATTTGCTTAAATGCTATCAGTTCCCCCAGGCTATTCCTCACGGCCATTTTTCAGCTCCTTCTCCAGTTCTGGGGAGCAGGTACCAGCAAATAAGACTGATATAGCTGGATCTCCTCTCCCTGCCACAGCAGTGCCATCAGCAATAAAGTGTTCAAAAAAGCAAGGCAGCAGATCAGGTGGGAAAGAGAGGAGGAAAGAAGTGCAGGAAGCCTGCCCTCATTAATTAGTCCAGAATATTGTCCAGCTGAAGGCAGAGCCACAATGGAACCACTGGGAGAGAAGGGACACTAGAAATCAATAAATTTGACCATTCAACATGCCTCCCTTCATCACTGGACTGCAATCCAACCCAAGGTAAAACTGCTCTGTTCTCTATACATGCCTCTAGAATATTATATCCTGGCCTCAATGGAGATTTGTATTTGCACGCACGTGCATGTGTGCGTGTGTGCGTGTGTGTGTGCGTGTGTGCGTGTGTGTGTGTGTGTGTGTGTGTATACATGTGAGTATGTGTCTTTGAGCTGCAGAGTATCTCCAGTTAAGATGTAGAAAAATATAGGAGTCAAATGCTGAAAATTATATAGAAAAATAAAATTACAAGGATTCACTCTGATCATTTTCCTTCTTATCTTCCTCTGGTTGCAGACCTTTCAATGATTTCTAAGGCAATCCCAAAGCACCCTCTCTGAACAACAGTGCTGAAACCCCATGCCCTACTTCAATGAGAACACAAGGGATATACATGTTTTGAGATTTTTCCAAGGCAGAAAAACAAACACCAGATGTGGAAAGAATGTTTTCAGTTGACTGCTTACCTAGGATACTCTCATAAATGAAGTCATTATGTGACTAAACAAGTAATTGCCTTTGTTTTATTATTTTTCCAAATAAAAATCACCCATGTTGAACCTAAGAGAGCCTGCTGCCCAGGAAACCCCAAGACCTCTTACTGTGTAACCCTTACCTGTAATATTTGTATTAAGACATAGGTTCAGCTTCTTAAAGAAAAAGAGAGACAAAAACACTGTATCTCCAACAAGAGAGAAGTTTATTCCACTCTATGGTAACAGTTCAGAGATGCCACAGGGGGTGAGGCGGCTCTGTGCCACATGAGCAACCGGGAACCTAGGCTCCTGCTTTGTTGTTCTGCGACGTCCTATAGTCCCTGGAACAGCAGTCTCAGCATCACCCAAGACCTTGTCAGAAATGCCAATTCTCATGCCCCACCCCCAACCTACTGAATCAGAAACTCTGGGGTCGAGGCCCTGAAATCTGTGTTTTGCCAAGTCTTCTAGGTGCTGCTCTTATCTATGTGGTCAAAGTGGACTTACTGCCACTTCCATGTTCTAGACCATGGGAAAGAGGAGATGAAAGACAAGTCATTTCCTATCAATGAAGTGAAAAGGAAATTACACACATTGCAGATTTTGTTCACCCTCCATTGGCCAGATGCATGGTCAAAAGGAGACATTTAGCTGTAAACAAATGTGGTCTCTAATGGGGTCGTCATGTGGCTTGGTGAAACTAGGGGAGTTCACTTTCAGGATTACAGAAAGAAGAAGGAGGAACCAGAGGGGGTTCTTCGAGTCCAAAATGAGGCTGCAAGGGCATCTCCCAAAGTGGCTCCAGCTGGAAAGACGAGGTTGGTCCACAGAACGTGCTATGATTCCAGAGTCTCAGAAAGAGGATTTGGATTAAGTAGTGGAAAAGAAAATATGCATCAGACACAGTTAAATAGGCAAAGAAGGCTTTAATCAAGACTCTTGCAATAGGGGAGAGAGACTGAACAAAAGGGTAACGTGGGAGAGTTGTTAAGCATTGGGATGAGATGGTGGAAAAGTACCGAAGGAGGTTAGGGGTGGGGATGGCCAATGGAACCAAGCCATCTGTCTGTGCTAACTGATGCTTTTGGAAGTTAGACCCCTACCTGCCCAAAAGCCCAGGAGACAGGAACACTCTCTTTCCTTATGATTACATTTCAAAGAGATGGCTCCCCATTCCTTGCGAAAGACATCCCAGGTTATAAAGCTGGCTATAAAGCTGGCGAGGCTAGGAGAAGAATTACTTCTCAAAGAGGCAGAGAAAGAATTGACAATGGATGGTTTTCTAAAGTAAGTGCTCTAAGGAAAGGTCAGAGCCCTAGAGTTAGGAAGGAGCCCTGTTGTACGACTGGGTGGAACCTGAGGGTTCCTTCCACATGACAGGGGTCGCCTGCACACCTTGCAGACAGGCCCTGAAGCCCAGAGCTGCAGCACTCACACTGCCTTTGTCCCCAGCACAGCAGTTCAAGCCCTATTCTCCCTTTCACTGGGATAAATGGCCTTTGTTTAGGGAAAGTGGTTTCTTTTCCCCTTCAGCTTTGGCTTTCTTTTCCTCTTTGGCATCTAAACTGTTAGGCTTTTGAAAAGCATTTCATTTAAGAGACAGAGTTGAATAGCGGGGCTTTCTTAATCAGTTCTCAGCACTGCACCAACTTAGCTGACTCTGCATTTTGTAAAAGCTGCCCAGCTTCCTGGAGAGGCAAGATAGCAACCATTTGACACGGCTATTGCTATTGCTAGCAGACTCTCTCCTGCTTAACTCTGGGTAGCTTTTACCTGAATGGCTTAGGTACAGTTCTGCTCAGAGACAAGACTCTCCAATGGAAGACCATTGGTGAGAAAGATTCTGAAACACTGGCAAGAGCAATTCATGCAAAAACAAGAAGAAATGCTATTTCAGTGAAATTACTCTGAGCATAGTTCACAGCCTTGACTATAGACTGTGCCAATCTCTAACTCGAGGCAAAGTCTTTCTACCCCTTTTGCTGGGAGGTGAAGGAGTCCTTCCGTAGCTCCCTATCATCAAATCATCTAGTTCCTTTTTATCATAAATAAAGCTCAGCATTTACGTCATGGCAACAGGCTTGCTTAAAGCCTAAAGTCTAGCCCTAGCCAGTTTAGCTCAGTAGATAGAGCATCAGCCTTTGGACTGAAAGGTCCTGGGTCGATTTCTGTCAAGGACACGTACCTAGGTTGCAGGTTCGATCCCTGGCCCAAGTCAGGGAGAGTGTGGGAGGCAACCAATCTGTGTGTCTCTCACATATTAATGTTTCTCTCTCTGTCTCGCCCCTTCCCTTCCACTCTCTCTCTAAAAATCAATGGAAAAAATCCTCAGGGGAGGATTAACAACAAAAAATAATTAATTAATTAATTAATTGAAGCCGCTTCCCCACCTCACCTGCCTGGGAGAGAAGCCTGCCACAGTGGCAATGTTAACTCTAGAATTAACACTGTTCATCCCACAGCAAGTTAACCCTAGAATTAACAGTAACGGGGCTGCTATGGAGAGTGACAGAAAGATTCTGCTCCACGGTCTGTTCCTTCATCCTTTCTACTAAGTTGGAAAATCAATTCCTTTGTATCTCAGGAGACACCATCCAGGCACCAGAAAACATGGGCCTAGGGAGTCCCTGAGGTGGTCCCATTGGGTGAGTTCCAGAGTCCGCCCCAGGAAGTCCGTTAGATCTGTTGGTCAATTTAGGCAGGATATGAACCAAGTGGAGAAGCAATTCCCGTTTCAGGGAGAGCAGCCAAGCCAAGTGCCTTAACTCCACAGGTGTGACCTTGGAGGTGGGTTACATAGCCCCTTTCCCCTGAGGAAAGCTGTGTGGTGGCCATAAGGAAGATGGAAAGGAAGAAAACAGCCATCACTCGTTGTGCAGCACAAACCCAGAGAGAGATAAGGAGCGTCTGGCCCCATCTGATGGAGCTGAGTCCAGCTGGGGAGAGAACAGATCCATCGACCTGTGAAGCCGCTGACCTGCCCTGCACACCTGTGCTGCCTGCCATCCAGTCACCGCTAAAGCCAGCTTCGTATTTCAGGAAAGGGCATTCTTGACCGAAACCAAGGAGCTGTTACTGTGAGTTTTATTTTGTTTTGTTTTGTTTGTTCTTTCATGTTTTTAAGGTTTGTTGTTTTTATAAAACAATGCATGTCCACATGTGTCTGCTGCTTTTCAATCAAGCCTCAGAGACTGTTTTAAAGATCAAATAAGATACTCGAGCTTATTTTTAAATAACTATTTCCCATTACCTACTTAAAAGTATTTTCTAAAATGTTCCTCCTATAAATTGAATCAAAATTTTAAAAATAAAAATAAATAAAATGGTCCAATGAAATATCATGGGCTTGAAGCCCATGTGGCTGGATTAGGCAGAAATCCAGCCTGTCTCCTCACCACCGCTTTCACAGAGTCACAATTCACACCACCAAAATACTAACCAACATAAACCATGAAATGAAAGATGCTTACACCAGGAGCCCAAGGACCAGGACAGTAGTTTTAATTCACATTCCGTTTGGCTCTGAGCTTTCTGGAAAAGAAGACCGAAAGGAAGACATCATGAGCTTCCTGGCTTGTCTTCTCACTAGTCTAAGCTCAAATGGGGCCCAAATTTTCATCTTCCTGGTGTTATAGATAAAGAAACTCGAGCACAGAGAACATAGGAGTTTTGCACACATTCACAGACCTGGGCTGAGTCTAAACTTGAACCACCGTTGATGAAGCCTTGCGGAATTCCTGTGCCATTTTGCACCCTGGTGTTTCCCTGCATTTCTCAAATGCAGCTCTTCCCTGAACCTGATCAGATCCAAGGCACACAATGGCAAGGGAAAACTTTGGCAAGAGCAGGGTTCCTACTTATGAATCACCGGGTCATTAAGCTGGAGTGTGCATCTGATTATGAGTGTACACATGCACGCACATCTTTCAAAGGTTCCTAGGAGGCACAGGATGGAGAGAATTGTGCTCTTCTAATAATGAGTTGTCTGAATTTGGCAGGGTGATAGATAAGGATACTACACCTGAGACCAGGCCAGCTGAGCTAGGAGCATTGGCATGTATTCATCTTATTTAGTACACCTGAACCGCTTGCAAGATGAGGGTATTGAGATTCAGATGAGAGCTGAATAGCTTGGCTAAGGTTGGCAACTATTAAGTCACATCAAAATTTAAAATCCAAGTCTGTATGACTCCAAAGCACAGGCTCTTCCCAAAAAACAAAATTGGCTCCAAACCCTACACTGCCTTTCTTCATTTACAGAATGAGGGTTGCATGGATGTTTATTAAGAAAAATCATATGTGTGTGTGCATAGAAAGGGCCTTAAAGAAATACCCCAATGCCCTAACCAGTTTGGCTCAGTAGATAGAGCATCAGCCCGAGGACTGAAGGGCTCCAGTTCAACTCCAGTGAAAGGCACGTACCTCTCAGTTGCATGCCTGGTCAGGGCACAGGTAGGAGGCAACCAATCGATGTGTCTCTATTACATCGATGTTTCTCTCTGTCTCTACCCCTCCCATCCTCTCTCTCTAAAAATCAATGGAGCCCTAACTGGTTTGGCTCAGCAGATAGAGCACTGGCCTGCAGACTGAGGGGTCCCAGGTTCGATTCCAGTCAGGAGCACATGCCAGGGTTGCGAGCTAGATCCCCAGTAGGGGGCATGCAGGAGGCAGCCAATCAATGATTCTCTCTCATCACTGATATTTCTCTCTCTCTCTCTCTCTCACCCTCTCCCTTCCTCTCTAAAATCAATAAAAATATATTTTAAAAATAATAATTAAAAAAACAATGGAAAAATTATCCTTGGGTGAGGATTAACAACAACAAAAAACACACACAAAAAAGAAATACCCAAAAAAGTTAACAAGGGGTTTTCTCTGAGGTGAGGAATGAACATAGTAGAGAAATAGTGAGGAGGAGAAAAGAAACATATATATAAAACTTGAATCCTTTACAATTAACAAGTATTTATACATCATTTGTGCAATTAATAAAATAAATAAGTAAAAGGGATTGAGTCAAAGAATTCCAGAAGCTCCTTCTAGCTATCCCATCGTACATTTTTCCTTAATAAGTAAGCAGCAGGGTCAGCACCCTCCTACAGACCTACTCCACCTGAAAATGCAGAGTGGCTTTTACTAACATTAGAGCAATTGCACCATCCAGTGGCCACTTTAAAATTTACAAAGCATCTTCACTTTAACAGGAACACGCCGTGTGCTCATTCACCATTCAGCCTTTGGGGGAGGGATAGCTTAATTTTTATTTAGTAATGATAAGTAATTAATTTAACTTGATAAAAGTAATTTTATCTATTGTAAAGTTTATTATTCCCCAAGCCAGCCAAATCTGTGTTCTATATTATCCCCATGTTGACATGTTTCACTCTCTTTGGTTCAGAGACTGTGTCACAGCCTGAAAGAAACTTAGGCATCCAGGGCACCTACCCTCATCATTTTAGAGAGGAGGAAATCTGTCTCTGGGCTGAGGACCCCTCTTCTCATCAACAATGCCATTCACCCCCCAGCATCACCTCAAGTTAGCTACCAAAGGGATACCAGGAAGAAATCTCCTCCTAGAAATATCCCACCTATAGGCTCTGATGCTGGGTTAAGAGGCAAGTCAAATTGAGCAACATTTGAGGCCATAATCTTTAGGATTCATCCTTAAAATTATTTGGCAATACAGTGCCATCAAACTCTCCATATAACTGTCAAAGTGCAAACTGAGGCCACTCGTGCAACAAGCTCCTTGTGTTCAAACATTCCTCAGTGGGTTCATCCGTATCTGTGGGCATTTTTACAAGTTGCTATATGGATTTACAGGACACCAGTGTGTCATCACAGTCAGCAGAAATTCTGAATTTGAAAAATGCAAGGACTAGTGCTGGTCCGGGAAGGAGTGATATACTGCATTATCTAAATGTTAGCTTTCTAATACAGATTTCCAAAGGATTCATGGAAAGGGAGACTTCTGAAAACAGAGAGATAGAGATAGAGATGGAGATGGAGATGGAGATGGAGATGGAGATGGAGAGATAAAGGTAGAGAGGTAGATAGAAATAGAAATAGAGAGATATAGAGATAGAGATAGATAGAGAGAATAAGTCCATTGATAAGGAAATGGTTGAAACAATTCTGGTATTTTGACACCATGGAATTGCATACCACTGCTAAGAGTGAATTTGAATTATAAAAATGAATGTGAGTAAATTTCCATGAGGTACTATTGGGGGGAGCTAGATTGCAAAGAAAATTCCCACTTAATAAAATAAATATAAAAATCCTTGTATAAAGATATATATATGTATGTTTATTTTGTACACATGCATGGTAGGATGCCTAAGTCAGTAAGTGAAGTCTACAACTGCACAATGAAAATATATTGAATCACAAGGCAACCACTTATATTGAAATATAGTTCTATCCATGATCCCCAAGACTCCACTGATGCCAAGTAGGAACCATGAGAAGGGACCCAGTAAAGGATATGCTTACCAACGTCACCCCATATACAAAAATTCACTAGAGCAAAGCATAAAACCCTGATACTCCTAGAAGAAACCATAGAAAAATACCTTTATGATTTCAGGGATGGCAAAGTCCTCTTGAACCAGACACAAAATCACATGCCATAAAAGAACTTGATTAATTAGACCTCATCAACATTAAAAATATCTGTTCTTCAAAAGACACCACTTATATTCAGTATCTATAAATAGCTTCTACAAATCAATAATAAAAAGATGAAAGGCCCAATTAAAAATGCGCAAAATACATGCAGACACTTCTGGATGCACATAAACACAATGGCCAATATGCACATGAAAAAGTAATCAGCATTGTTAAACATCAGGGAAATAAAAATTAAAACCACAATATCACTTCATTCCAACTAGGGTGACGAAAGTTAAAGACTGGCAATACCAAATGTTGGTAAGGACGCAGAGCCACCAGAACATTTACATATTGTGTTGGCCTGTGTATAAAACGTTACAACTACATCAATGGGCCATGAGTTGACGATTGTTGAATCTGAGCGATGTGCACATGCATATTCTTTGCTCTCTCCACCTTTGTGTATGTGTAAAATTTTCTATAATAGAAACGTTAAGAGAGAAAAAGAGTACAGCTCTGTAACCAAGGAAATGACCTGAATCTGAAAAATGATATATTTTCCCAGCCCCGACATTTAGTACCAATCAGTAGTACTGGTTGTTTCAAACTCGGGCTGCATATTAGAGACTTTTTAGAAAATATCAGTCCTAGTCCCTGGTCTGAACTGGTGAAAGCTGAGTGTCTAGAGATAGGGCCTGTGTACAGTATTTTTTTAAACTCCCCAGGAGATTCTAATGTTCAGCCATGGTTGACAACCACAGAGAAATATAATCTTAAATCCTGTTTGCTTTTCATGTCCTCTTTGGATCTTATAACAATTAGGAATCTGACAAGAAATAGAATTCACCACACAGGAGACTATCTGTAGAAATCTGGGCACGATTAAGAGAACGAACATACCCAGTAGGAAGCCACTAATACCCCTGGAGATGAAGAGATAAACTACTGACCAAGGCTCAGTGAGGGCAGGAGCTGTGGGAGAGCCAAAGTCGAGGGTGTGACCAAATCAGCAGGGAGCACGGATAAGTCCCCTCACTCCTCCTCCCCCACCTTCCAGGCTGGCAGGGACGTGCTCTCCGGGAGGGGACACAGCAGGGCAGAAACTAGCAGAATGTACAAAGAGGGCCGGCAGAGATGCCAGAAATCCCATCTCCCCACTGCAGTCTAGCCTGTCCACCCAACACCTGACTTCCCCTCCTCCTCCTGGCCCCTGGTGATAAGAGGAACCTCTGGATCACTTTCTTTCTTTCTTTCTTCCTTTCTTTCTTTCTTTCTTTCTTTCTTTCTTTCTTTCTTTCTTTCTTTCTTTCTTTCTTTCTTTCTTTCTTTTTTAATGTATTTTTATTGATTTCAGAGAGGAAGGGAGAGGGAGAGAGAGATAGAAACATCAATGACAACAGAGAATCTTGATCAGCTGCCTTCTGCATGCCCCCTCTGTGACGGAAAACCCCTATTCTGTAAAACTACCGTTTGGAATTCTCTGCTATTCTTTGGACGGCCTCTTATTCTGAAAAAGTAACTTTGCTTTCTAGCCTGCTTGAATAGTGGGGGAGATAAACTTAGCTCTCTGACCTTGTAGGCCAGAGACTAGATACACCCAATGCCATGCCAGGTGCATTTTTTAATTGGATAGAACTGTATAGTTTTCAAGGCCACCGCCAGCAAGCACACAAAGGGCTGGCTCTTCTATAAAAAGGGAAGTTCTACTTGTAGCTGTGCTTAGATTTGGATTCATTTCCCTGAGCCCACCACGGTGAACCAAACTCTCAGAGCGTTGTTTGGTTCTGGTCCGGTTTTTTCTGTAACACCTCCTGGGGATCGAGCTCGCAACCCCGGCATGTGCCCTTGACCAGAATTGAACCCGGGACCCTTCGGTCCACAGGCCAACGCTCTATCCACTGAGCAAACCGGCTAGGGCTGGATCACTTTCTTGAACTCACCAATGGGGAAGAGGTCAGAGGCCCATCTCAGGGAGGACCCTGCAGTTCTACCGCACACACTACCTCAGTCATAAAGAACTGAACTCACCAATCCACAGGAACTGTGGGATCATGTTATATATGATTTCCCCTCCCTGGCCACTCTCCAAAAAGTAATTAATTAGGGAGACTGTAAATTATTGTTTTCAAAGACTTTATCTTAAAATGCTGTATAAAATCTCATTTCTTATGTGGAGAGGTCTAGGAACATCACTGAGACCATTCCCTTCATTTCACAAATAAAGGAACTGAAGCCAGAGAGGGGAAGTGATTTGCCTAAAGTCACCCATCTGGTTAGGAGCAGAGTCTGAACATCGCAGCCCAGGGTGCTCCTCACTGCACCACACAGCCCCTCAAGTTGTTGTCCTCTTTGCCGGCCAAAATTGGAACACGAGACCCCCAGGGCAGCAAGTTCGTGTAAATACCTGCCACTTCCATTCCACCCTTCATCTCCAGATGTGACGGCCCAGATCTATTTCATGGCAAGTACCTGGTATATCGCAGAGGGCAGAGTTTTTAAAGCTGAGAAAGGCAGTAAGTGCCAACGAGCTTCTGTCTGGCTCCCCGGAGAGCGCCTGATCCAGGAGGCAGATGCTGAGTGGGTCATGGGAGGCTGTGCCAAGTTGTGGGGGGAGGCGTCCATGAGAAGGAAGCAGGCTTCATTAGCTTCCTGATGAAAGTCTAATCAGCTCCCCAAACCATTGTTTCTGGCTGCACACTCAGCCTGCAGGCCTGGGGGCTGGCCTCTCCGACTCTGGCTGGGTTGCTGCAGGGTGAAGGTTTAGGCAAGGGCCTTTCCTGGTGAATTAGGAGTCCCTGTCCCCTGGGGAAGGTGGGGAGAGACCCACAGGCGGTGGGACACACTGAGGCAGCAGATCCCAGGGCGCAAGGCCAGGGAGGGGGCCAAGGAAACAGCTCGTTCTCCCCAGCTCCAGATGGAAGGCAGGCGGCAACAGGGCAATGGCGGAGGCAGCTCTCATGAGTCTGGGATACTGAAGTGGAGGTCCAGCCAAGGAGGAGACAGACCAGCCATCTCTCGGGGTTCCTTACAGCTTACAGAGCCACATCCTAGACAGGGTGGCAGAGGGCAGCTCCTCCAGCCCACAGCTCACAGCCCTGTCTCTCGGATCCCTTCACAGCGCCCACACAATCTGGAATTGTTTGTTTACTTATTTATTATCTATCTCCCCAAAGGACTAAGCTCCTGGAGGCGAGGGATTGTTGGGCCCAGTGCCCAGGATAACACCTTATACTTCATAGGCACTCACAAAACCCATCTGTTGGCATTGATAGCTAAAAGGATGGCTCTGAAACATCCATATTCCTAAAGAGGGCAAGCCACTTGCAGAGGCAAACCAATTCTGGCCTTTGTAAGGAGGATCAATTACAGAACCCTGTATCTCCACCTGCCTGGCACACTGAACCCTGCCCACCCTGGGAGATGATAACATTTGTACAGAGCTCTAGGGATGGTAGAGCACTTTCATAGCTGTTCCTCAGTCCTCAGAAATAGCCTCTGAGGCTATTATTTTGGTTTTTAAAATAGAGTAACCACAGCTTTCAGAAGGTGAACGGCTCCCGCAAAATAACTTCATGAATAAGTACGAAACATGTATCCTGCCTCCAAGTGAAACACGAAAACTGAACTGGAATGTGTGATGTTCCTCTGGGTTGGATGACTCCTGGGTCCTTGTCTGGTGGAGTCCAAGAATGAAACCACAGACAAAAGGTGGGACAGTAAAGGATGGAAATTTATTGAGAAACAAGCACAGACTCCCGTGTGGGGAGGAAGAGAGAGAGACCCCCTAAGTCCCTTTTTTCCTCAGTTTAAAGGCTGCAGTTCTTTGTGCCCTGACATCCCGATTGGTCACTATCCCCTCTGATTTGGTCACTATAGCAACTCCAGAGCTCAAACCTCACGGTGAGGTAGTGAGGTTCTCCTCTTCTTCTCCCTTATTGTTCTCCTGTTCCCTTTGGGCTTTCCTCTTCCCTCTCTGAATGAGGGGCTTCCTTCCCTTTATTCTGTAAATGTATACCTTCTGCAGCTCCCAGCTCCCTTATTCTATGGAAATGTACCTTCTGCAGCTCCCAGCTCCCTTATTCTATGGAAATGTACCTTCTGCAGCTCCCACCTCCCTTATTCTATGGAAATGTACCTTCTGCAGCTCCCACCTCCCTTATTCTATGGAAATGTACCTTCTGCAGCTCTGTAGCCCTGCGCTTTTTCCATGGACCCCCTAATTCCCAAAATTTCCTAAACCCACCTATTTTTACCCCCAAAAACTCCTTTCACAAGTACAATGCTCTTCCCTCGGCCATCATCATCGTCAGAGCCCTAGCTGTGAGCATATACCAGGGACAAGCACTATTGTTCCATTTTTGCCAAAGAAAAACAGGGGCCATGAGGAAATACTGGTTTTGCTAATCAAAGTTAGACCTGTAGCAAGAGAAAAAAAATCCTCAAAGGATTGAAAGGAGAAAAAGAGTAAAGAGGTATGTACTCTTCCTCTGGCAGAGAGAAAAGTGGGAGCAGAGAGGAAGAAAAACAGGAGTGTTTCTGGCCCTGTGATTAAGCAATGAATTTACTAAGTGGCAGCTAATCCTCCACTTTGCCCCAGATAAGCGGCAAGTGGGCGCTGGTCACTGGGAAGGGCAGCCCACTGCCCTAGGCACTCACATTTCCTACCACCACTCTTCCTTGTGTTCACAGAACCCTGGCTTTGGAAGAGCAAAGTGCTTAACAATATTCAAACGATTGTTGTTATTAATAATGCCAACTGTTTAGATCTGCATAGCTCGATTCCTCCTAAGAATTTAAACCTTTCACACATATTGTCTAATTCTTTCTCAGAAATTTTATTAGAAAAAATGTTCCCAGGTTGCTATGGAAAAGTTCTTTAAACATTTAAACATATCTCAGCCTAATCTATATTCTTTCCCTCCTACCCCAGGCTAGCACATTTCCATTCTGATTATCTGTCTTTGAAATAGCAATTTTCAAACCAGAAACCTAAAAGCAACTGTAAACCTCCAATCTCTCACCAAACTCTTGCTTCCTTTCCATACCCCGGCTACAAGGTATGTAGAGGCAGCTCCTCTCCTGAGGGTTTCAAAAGTAGCTCAGGACCCATCTTCCCCAGCCATCCTCTGGTATTCATTTTGCTCCTGGTAAAATTAAGAGGTGTAAACAATAGTTACAATGCATTGAGTGTCTACTCTGCCCTGGGCACTGTGCTAATTGCTTTATATACATTGTCTTATCTAATCCTTATAGCAGAGACTTCTATTTGTCCCCTAGTATCATAGTCTAACCGCTTACAGTGAATATTACATACTAGAGGCCCAGTGCACAAATTCATGCACCAGTGGGATCCCTCGGCCTGGCCTGCGGGATTGGACCAAAACCGGCTCTCCAACATCCCCAAGGAGTCCCAGATTGCGAGAGGGCGCAGGCCAGGCCAAGGGACCTCACTGGTGCATGATCGGGGCTGGGGAGGAACACCGGAGGTTGGCCAGCCAGGGAGGAACCGCGAGAGGTCTCCAGGGCATGTCCAGCCCATCTTGCTCAGTCCCGATGGGCCAGACCCCAGCAGCAAGCTAACCTACTGGTCAGAGCGCCCCTGCCCCCTGGTGATCAGTGCACGTCATAGCGACTGGTTGACCGGTCAACTGTCTGTCCCCTGGTGGTCAGTGCACGTCACAGCAAGCAGTTGAGTGGTCTTAGCATATCATTAGCATATTACACTTTGATTAGTTGAACGGATGATCGGATGACCGGACACTTAACATATTAGGCTTTTATTATATAGGACTAGGGGTCCTTCGGCCTGGCCTGCGGGGATAGGGTCGAATCCGTGCACCAGGCCTCCAATATCCCCCAAGGGGTCCCGGATTGTGAGAGGGCACAGGCCAGGCCAAGGGACTCCACTGGTGCATAAATCCGTGCACCGGGCCTCTAGTATTTTAATTAGAAGTAAATAAATAAACAAAGTGGGTTTATATATAGCACTGAGCCAATTATTCAAAATAGTGAGGTTTCTTTGCCTTGTTGAAATATATTTACATATATATGATAACTATGTATACATACAGTTATCCTAAAATGAGCTAATGTATTCATTTTTTATTTTTCATCAAACTTTTCTTTAACTAAAAAGCAATCACATCATTTTTATATTTCTTAAGCTGGTTAACTAACCATTCAGAATTTTTTAAATAATAGCAAAACAACCACTTTGTCTCTTTGCCCAAAGCTTGACTTCGGGAGCTAAATTTTTAGTTGAAATTGAAGCCTGTATTCTTTTCCCAAGCATTCAACATTTATTACCTGGGAGACTTCTTTGTCAGCAGAGCACATATTAAACCAGTTAGTAGAAGTATGTTTAGATTGTATATGTTAATTTACATTTGACAAACTTGCTTCTCTGGTGCCTACTGGGACGCTAGCTAAATGTGCAGCCTGGTTGTATTTAACCAAACTCATATAAACAGAAAAGCCAAATCCCCACACAGGGCATAAAAACATGAATTACATGATCCAGAGAGGGTTCCTGAGGGAAATGGCAGCTTCCAAGAAGAAAAGAAATTATTCAGTGTAAGTCACAGTCTTTGATGATTCATGTATTTTCCACTATGTGTGAGAGATAAAGAAGCACCCTTAGAAAGAGCACAGTAAGCAAAAAAAAAAAAAAAGGTAAATATAATAGTCTTATCTTCTTCTCTTGAGTCTTCTAAATTATGTTTAATGATTAAAGGCAAAATTATACTATCTTGCCGGGAGCCGGTCCATCCTTGCTGTTTCAAGGGACCTGGCATATATGGCATACGGTTCTTAATATGTTTGCTCACCTTCTTGGTGCTGTGTTTTAACCAAGGTCACCTCTCCGAGAAAGGTTGAATCCCCAGGTAGGGATTTTCCCCTGAAGTTAGGGAGGGAATAAAACCCCTCAACTAAGTGCCATGCGGGTAATTAATCACTTTAACTACGCACAATCATGCTTAAACTACATAATCTTTTCTCCCTGGAATGGAGATAAGAAATGCCCTAACCTTTGTAATAGAGATTGATAGGATTGAATCAACTGGTATAAATACAGATGTAACCAGACAGAGAGAGACAGAACTCATGAGACAGAACTCAGAACACAGAACTAAGGACACAGGGCTTGGAAGACAGGACCAAGAGAGACAGAGCCTAGGCACAGAACCTACACAGAACGTTCTCTAGAGACAGAAGAACTTCGCTGGTGAGAGCATGCCGGAGGATCCTGGACAGAAACTGGCCTCAGAACCTAGAGACAGAACCTAGCGAGAGAACATGGCAAAAGAACCTGGACTGAACCTGGCTGGAGAACCTAGCAAGGGAACATGGCCACAGAACTTCGCTGGAGATCCTTAGCAGAACCTCTCTGGAGATCGAGACCAGAACTTGGCTGGAGATCCTGGCTAGGCTGCTGATCAACTGAACGCTGTCTCCGTGTCATTCCTTCTTCGCTGACTCCGTCCACGCCTTTGGGGACCCCTGGACCTGCTGGGGTTGGACCCCGGCACTATCTGATGTGGTTGTAAATGTATGCAGAGAAAATATTTAAGACATCTCTATTATGAAAAGGAAAAAGAAAAGGGATATAAAGAGAGGTAAAATTTGTACACTTTAGGAAAAACTGGCAAAATGATGAGACCAACAGTCAGTGATAAGGAGAGAGAGAGAGAGAGAGAGAGAGAGAGAGAGAGAGAGAGAGAGAGAGAGAGAGAGAGAATGCAAAACACTATAGGTAAGTCGAAATAAAATTCTACAAAATGTTCAAGTAAACCACAGAATGACATGAAAAGAAAACAGAGAACTTCACAAAATAATAAAACAGAGAGGACAAACAAAAAGCAAAAGATAAAATACAAATTTAAACTTTAACATAACAATATTACATCGAATGTAAATAATATGGTTGAAAGTTAAAAGACAGAAAGAGATATGTCATGCAAACATTAGTCAAACGAAAGCAGGAATAGCTGCATCAATATCAGATAAAGTTGACTTCAGAGCAAAAAAAATTATCAGAGACAGAGAGAGACATTATACAATGTTAAGAAGATCAACTAACCAACAAAACATAGCAATCCTAAATGTGAATGTACCAAACAACACAACTGTGAAATATATAAAGCAAAAATTTGTAAAATTGAAAGGAGAAATAGACAAACCCACAAGTATAGCTGTAGACTTTAACACCCTTCGAGTAACAATTTATAGTACAACCAGACAGAAAATCATCATGGATAAAGTACTCAATACCATCAATCAGCAGAATCTAATCAGCCTTTGTAGAACACTCTACCCAACAAAAGCAGAATACACATTCTTTCCAAGCGTCCACAGAACATATACCAAGATAGGCTATATTATGAACCATAAAACAAACCTCAACAAATTTAAAAGAATTAAAATCATACAGAGTGTGTTCTGTGACCAAAATAGAATTAAACCAGAAATTAATAACAAAGATAACAGGAAAATCTCCATACACTTGGGAATTAAACAAGACACTTCTAAATAATCCATGGTTCAAAGAGGAAGTCTCACTTATGCCCCCAACCTCTGCACATTGTCACCAAGTGCTCTCTGTTCACTGTCACGTCAGCTTTGGGAACCGTGCTCATCTTGCATGACCTGCTAGACCAGCTTTAGGAAGGACCTCGGGATGTCATGATTTCAGAAACCATGAGAAAAGTCAATCCCTGTCCCACCACAAAAATAGTATTTTTCCTTGGGTAATTCTCAAAATTCCTTTTTGTGGGGGGTCAAAACTATTATTTCTCAGATAGAGGCAAGTCAAAATACAAATGCCTTTGAAATTTATAGAAATAAACATGGTAAACCGTAAGTTCTTTAATTAACCATTGATTAAAATTAACGTACTAGGGATCTAATTGTACAGTTTGGTGACTATGGTTAACAGTACTGTATTATATACTTGAAAGTTACTGAAAGAGTAGATCTTATGTTCTCACCAAACATACACAAAAAAATGGGAATTATGGCCCTATCTGGTTTGGCTCAGTGGATAGAGCATCGGTCCACAGACCGAAGGGTCCCGGGTTCCATTCCAGTCAGTCCAGGCTCTGGTCAGAGCTCGTGCTGGAGACAACCAATCGGTGTGTTTCTCTCACATCAATGTTTCTCCCTGTCTTTCTTTCTCTCTTCCACTCTATCTAAAAATCAATGGAAAAAAATATCCTCGGGTGAGGATTTTAAAAAAATTTAATGTAATTATGTGAGGTGATGGAAGCGTTTACTAATTTTATAATTTCACAACATATACATATATCAAAACACCATGCACACACCTTAAACTTACACAATGTTATATGTCAATAATATCTCAATAAATCTGGGGGAAAATAAAATCTTTAAAAAAATGGAACCCACAAGTTTTTTTTTATAGAAGAGCTTTGAGAGATTGAGAAGCTTTGAACTAGTGCCATGAGACCTTGAGAATACTCTGCACAGAACTAACGATTACACCTTGTTATATAAACAAAAGAACTGGAAAATATTTACCAGTCAGTTAACTTGAGGCCACTAAAAATACAAACATAAGATAGGCTGAAGGGTTAGAATAATTCTTTGTCACACTTATACTTTTTCTGTATTTTGTCATCATAAAATTCAATAGTTCATGCACAGAGGTCTCATGGGGTTTTACTCTAACCATAATGATTAATGATTACACAACCTCTAACCCTGAGACTATAAAATATTTACTTAAATGTCCATTGTAGAAAATTGCATTTACCAATCACTGTTTATTGGTTATAGGAAATTGCATTTTGTAATATTTAACTCCCAACAATTTCACTGAGCTTGTTATAAATAAGTCAACCAGTATAAAAACTATTCAGATCCTCTTGGGTTTAGTTAAAGTCACCTGTATTTTCCCTGGTACCAATCATTATATGAGAAAATATAAACAGTAAGTATGACAGGGATATTTTATTTTATTTTATTTTATTTTTGGCCTTTGAAATTGTCTTTATCTCTGATCATTCTTACAACCATCCACCCAAGGATTAACTCCCACACATGCACCTCGAGCCCAAATACCCGCCCCCCCTCCAAGCACATCAGATTCATATTTCTGATTCTAGGACACTTGCCCCCTGAGGTCCCATGAACTCCCCAACATTTGCCCCTGTAATCGTGGACCTGGGCTTGGTCCCTTCCTTTCCCCATTCCCAAGAGCATGAATCTGGAACGGGGGCGCCCCCTGCAGAATGCACCTGGTTCTGTATTACAGCTTCCAAGGCACCAGAACAAAGCTTCTGCTGAGTGTTCCCACTGAGCAGGGTCAGTACAGGGGCACAGCACGGCTACATGTCATGAAAACTCCACGTCGTAAACTTTACTGTTGCCACATTTGCCAAGACAGATGGTCCTGGGACATCCTAACTCCCTCAATACCCCCATGAGCTCAGCCCGGATCAGCGCAAGTCTCTCCTTGTTGACAGTCCCCTGGATCCTGTAACACTCCAGGGGGACGGGGTACAGCTCGAGCTCTAAACTGCGCAGCCCGGCTGTGTGGCGCAGCAGCTTCTCCACGGTGGCCACGGAAAAGTTGTTCTCAGAGATGGTGAAGACCCTGAGCTGGTGACAGCGGCTCAGGACAAGCAGGATGGCCTCAACTTGGGAGTCCACCATCCCACAGTTATCCAGACCCAAGTCCTCGAGTGTGGGTGCCACTGCCTCCAGCAGAGCTCGGAGGGGCTCAAGACTAAAATCCGCGAGGCTGAGGCCAAATAGATGCAGGGACTTCAGCTGCCTGAGGTTCGGGCACTGGAACAGGTGTGTCAGGTCTGAATGCGTCAGCCGCTGGCAATTTGTTACGGAGAGTTTGTCCAAGGGGGTCTGCAGGCACCTGAGCATCTGGTCCAGGCGGCCTCGGAGGAAGGAGGGAGAATCCATGTTGAGGTCCCGGAGGTGCCTCAGCCTGATCATCTGAGAGAGGAATTGGGAAAAGGATCCCTGCTCTTCCTGCTGTTTCCTGTCCCAATCCTCTTCCTCCTCCCACTCCTGCTCCTCCCACTCCTGCTCCTCCCACTCCTGCTCCTCCTCTTCTTCCTCCCCTATCTCTTCCTCTTCCTCCTCCTCCTCTGTCAACATGTGAATGTGGGAGAGAGAGAGTCTCTGCAGGTTACTCATCTGACCCAGGTAGAGAGCAAACGTCCCCAGGGTGGGCAGGTCCCAGGTGCAGTGCACTTTCACCTCCTGGATGCAGTCCAGCTGCACCCCATCCAGGACCCTCCTGACCCTCTGGAAGGGCACCTCAGAAATCCTCAGCGCCTTGCAGCACAGGTGTAGCAGCCCTTCCCTCTGCCGGGCCCATTGGATGATGTACATGAGAAACTCATCCCCGTCCCTTTCATTGAAGTGAAGGTCTAGGAACACCTCCAAGGGAGCCAAGGGGTGCTGCATGTGGGGGCTGGAGCTGTGCACGGCCACTGGTTCCGTCGGTGAGCAATTCTGGGTGCTGTCTCCACACCACATTCTCCAGAAGTTGGCACCCGAGTTCCTTAAATCCAGCACCCGCAGTTTCCACCTCCTGGGCCGAACCTCCTGGGCAAGCAGAACGTCAAGCCCATCCAACACGGCTTTTAAGACCTTGTCCGGGGACAACTGTGACAGGCAGCCCAGAGGGAGGACGGCGAAGGGCCAGGCATGTACCATGGCCTTCAGGGGCTTCCGCTTTCTCCTCCGGCAGGCCTGAATGAAGAGCGGCGGGAAGAGCTCAGCAGGCAGGTGCTCCAGAGCTGCGATGGCTGAGGCCTGGTCCCTCAGCAGGCTCCTTCCTGCCAGCCTCAGGAGTGTGGGTGGGGTCCGGATACTCATCTTCAAGGTGCTCAGAAAGGAATCCTGCAGAAACTTCTGCTGTGACTGGGTTGGCTGGGGCTCAGATCTCAGACCTGGTGAACCACGGCACTGACTGCACAGCTGGAGGACTCTGAATCTCTCCTCTGGTGCCTGAGGTTTTTATTCACCTCCTCAAATGTTAACATCCAATCAGAACCCTCAGTCTCCATCCCTTAATCTCATTGGGATTACTTCCTCTCTCCAGATTAAAGGATTGAGAGAAAGTTAGGGAGGGGCAGGGTTGAGGCCTGGCTCATGGATTCCTTCCACAGACACTGACTGAGGTTGACTGATGGCCTCCAGTTGTCATCCTCAGTGTGGGACAATGAAGTTGTAATGGTTATCTGATGTTAAATAGGAAAAAACACAACCTGAGAGCGTGGTGGCTGCAGGTCTTTGGCCACATTAGAGTAACCCAAATGTATCCACAGTTAAAACAGCCAACGCCCTCAGCTGACACCCTTTGGTGTCATCCCCAAAGAAAACAAATGAAATGTGTCCATGCATCAAGTGAGGTTTTATGTCAGATGACATAGCAGATCATGAGCTCCACAGGGATAAAGGGGTGGGCAATTGAGCATGTGAGTGGCCCTTCATACCCCAAGGCTTGTGTGAGGGAGGTCAGGTAAGAATCACTATGAGAAGCAGGGTCAGGGCTGGGCAGGGTTGGGGGGTGGGCCCTCCTAATGGAACCCTATGAATGACGCAGGGCCAAGTAAAAGATGGGTGTTTTTTCTTGGAAAGAAGAGAGATGGAAAGACTCTTCTCTGGGTGAATTTAGGAAAAAAGAAGGAAAGCTGGAGTAGAGACAGTGCCATCCTAGAGGGCAGAGGGAGAGATTCCATCTTCTATCCCTCCCAGGGGGAAAGGGTGGGTCTCCTCTGGTAAAGATGGGATTAGCTCAGCAACTGGGTGGAGAAGATTAAATCTAAGAATGTGAGTAGAGGGGAAAAAGGCCCGGCCTGGGAGTCAAACATTTTCAATCCTGAAAGGCACTGAAGGCAGATGTATGGGCTCTTTGGGATCTTGAAGCCAGAGAGAGAAATAAACATGGACCAATCACAAGTAACCCTGTCACATCATGGAAGCTGGCACCAGAAAACGTTTATCTGAGAGTCAGGATTCTTCCACAGAGAACCCTTCCCAGACAGCAAGTGCCTTCCCTCCATGGCCCCATTCCTGCCCTCATGGCACCCCTTCACTTCACTACACCCAAAATCATCTCCCTTATGACCACCAGCCCCCAAAGTCTCCACTTCAGTAAGCCTGTCCCCCAATATCACTCAGTCCTATATTTGTCTGACATCCGTGTGGTCTGCTGGACCAGAGGCTTTTTTAAATATTTTTTTAATTCTTTATTAGTTAAGGTATTACAAATATGTCCTCACCCCCCCCCCATTAAACCCCAACCCCCCCCCCACTCATGCTCTCATCCCCCTGGTGTCCATGTCCATTGATTTGGCTTATATGCGTGCATATAAATCCTTCAGTTGATCTCTTCCCCTTACCCCCTCCCTCTCCTATTTTCCTTCTGGGGATTGATAGTCTGATCACTGTTTCTCTGTCTTTGGATCTGTCCCTGTTCATCAGTCTATGTTGTTCTCTATAATCCACAAATGAGTGAGATCATGTGGTATTTATCTTTCTCTGACTGGCTTATTTCACTTAGCATAATGCTCTCCAGTTCCATCCATGCTGTTGCAAAAGGCAAGAGTTCCTTCTTTTTTACCGCAGCATAGTATTCCATTGTGTAGATGTACCACAGTTTTCTAATCCACTCATCTGCTGATGGGCACTTAGGCTGTTTCCAAATCTTAGCTATGGTGAATTGTGCTGCTATGAACATAGGGGTGCATATATCCTTTCTGATTGGTGTTTCTGTTTTCTTGGGATATATTCCTAGAAGTGGGATCACTGGGTCAAATGGGAGTTCCATTTTTAGTTTTTTGAGGAAGCTCCATACTGTTCTCCACAGTGGTTGCACCAGTCTGCATTCCCACCAGCAGTGCAGAAGGGTTCCTTTTTCTCCACATCCTCTCCAACACTTGTTGTTTGTTGATGACAGCCATTCTGACAGGTGTGAGATGATACCGCATTGTCGTTTTGATTAGTATTTCTCGAATAATAAGTGACTTTGAGCATGTTTTCATATGTCTTTCAGCCTTCTGTATGTCCTCTTTCGAAAAGTGTTTATCTAGGTCCGTTGCCCATTTTTTTATTGGATTGTTTATCTTCCTATTGTTAAGTTTCATGAGTTCCCTGTAAATGTTGGAGATTAAACCCTTATCGGTGATATCATTGGCAAATATGTTCTCCCATGTAGTGGGTCTTCTTGTTGTTTTGTTGATGGTTTCCTTTGCTGTGCAAAAGCTTTTTATTTTGATGTAGTCCCGTTTGTTTATTTTCTCTTTAGTTTCCATTGCCCTAGGAGCATTATTATCAGAGTAGAAATTCCTTCGGCATATGTTTGCAATTTCGCTGCCTGTGGATTCCTCTATTATTTTTATGGTTTCCCGTCTTACGTTTAAGTCTTTTATCCATTTTGAGTGTATTTTTGCGTATGGTGTGAGTTGGTGGTCTAGTTTCATCTTTTTGCATGTATCTGTCCAATTTTCCCAACACCATTTACTGAAGAGACTGTCTTGACTCCATTGTATGCTCTTGCCTCCTTTGTCGAATATTAATTGGGCATAGTGGTTTGGGTCGATTTCTGGGGGTCTCTATTCTATTCCATTGATCTATATGTCTGTTCTTGTGCCAGGACCAAGCTGTTTTAAGAACAGTGGCTTTGTAATACATTTTGATATCTGGTATTGAGATCCCACCTACTTGGTTCTTCTTTCTCAGGATTGCTGCAGCTATTCGAGGTCTTTTTTTATTCCAGATGAATTTTTGGAATGTTCGTTCTACTTCTGTGAAATATGCCATTGGTAATTTAATGGGGATTGCAGTGAATCTATAGATTGCTTTGGGTAGTATGGACATTTTGATGATGTTGATTCTACCAATCCATGAACACGGTATGTTCTTCCATCTGTTTATATCTTCCTCTATCTCTTTTTTCAGTGTCCTGTAGTTTTTCGCATATAAGTCTTTTACCTCCTTAGTTAAGTTTATTCCTAGGTATCTTAATTTTTTTGGTGCAATGGTAAATGGGATTGCTTTTTTAGTCTCACTTTCTGTAAGTTCACTATTGGTGTAAAAAAATGCCATGGATTTCTTGGCATTAATTTTGTATCCTGCTACATTGCCGAATTCATTTATTAAGTCTAATAATTTTTTGATGGAGTCTTTAGGGTTCTCTATGTACAGTATCATGTCATCTGCAAGTAAGGACAGTTTTACTTCTTCTTTTCCAATTTGGATGCCTTTTATTTCTTCTTCTTCTCTGATCGCAACGGTTAGTACTTCCAGTACTATGTTGAACAGGAGTGGTGAGAGGGGGCATCCCTGTCTTGTTCCTGTTTTTAGGGGGAATGGTTTTAGTTTTTGCCCATTGCTTATGATGTTGGCTGTGGGTTTGTCATATATGGCTTTTATTATGTTGAGGTATGATCCCTCTATTCCTATCCTGCTGAGAGTTTTTATCATGAAAGGGTGTTGGATTTTGTCAAATGCTTTTTCTGCATCAATTGATATGACTGTGTGGTTTGTTTCTCTCAATTTGTTTATGTGATGTATTACATTTATTGATTTGTGGATATTGTACCATCCTTGCATCCCTGGGATAAATCCTACTTGGTCATGGTGTATGATCTTTCTGATGTACTGCTGTATCCGATTTGCTAGGATTTTGTTGAGGATTTTGGCATCTATGTTCATGAGGAATATTGGCCTGTAATTCTCTTTCATTGTGTTGTCTTTATCTGGTTTTGGTATTAGGGTGATGCTGGCTTCATAGAATGAGCTGGGAAGTGTTCCTTCCTCTTGAATTTTTTGGCATAGTCTGAGGAGGATAGGTTTTAGGTCCTCCTTGAATGTTTGGTAAAACTCCCCTGACAGAGACATTTTAAGACAACGCAAAATAACCCCAACTTTCTCCTCTGCAGCCCTAAAGTATAAGTGGCTGAAATCTGTGCCTTCCTTTGGGTTATAATTGGGGAGAAGACCTAGAGGGCAATAGAGCCCAGTGATCTCTCAAGGGAAAGGGTCCCACATGCAGAGTAAGATGAAGATGTGGGGTGATTCAGAAGAAGAAGAGTGTTGCTGTAGAGAGACACTATAGGAGAGTGATACTGCATCCAGCCTTTGCTGGTCCATTGACCTGGGTTCAAGTCCTGGCTCTGCCTTCTGCTCATATAACTTATCATCAAGCAATGTGCTTAATCTCCCTCAGCCTCAGTTTTCCCAACTATAAAGTAATGATATTTAATGGTCAACTCATGGAGGCGGAAGACTTGAGAGGTCTATAAAGTGTTCCACTCAGTTCTTAGCATGTAATAATGTTGGATAACTGCTAGTTTCTATTTTTGTTGTTGTTGTCGGTGTTTTTTTTTATCTTCCCATTTCACCATTTCACTTACATCCAGCCTTGGTGACAAAAAATGAGACTCGATGGGGGCACTCTCTACCTGCCCTCCGCCCTGGGGTAGCCACAGAGTTTCCAGAGTGGCCTCACTGATGTAGAGGGTCTGCAGTGGCTTGTCCTGGCTCATCTTTCTCACTGGAATTCTCCACCCAGGGCTCTGACATGACAGACATATCATCTGGGCATCCTGTCAAGCATGGTCAAAGGCCAGACTAAAACATCCCCTGCCATCATGTTGTGGTACCGAGGAGAGAGCACAAGATCTGGAGTCAGACATCTGAATACCATTTGCTCACTGTCTACACTTGGCCAATTAGCTCCTCTCTAGAGTCGTCAACTTAAACTGGGTTTACTACCACCCACCTTTAAGATTCATCGTGAATGTAAAGTACTCTTCCCAATGTAGGTGACAAAACAAATGATACCTATCACTACTGTTACATTTGTGAGAGCTTCTGTTGAATTCTCCCTCGGGTTTCAAGAAATATCAATCATTGGAGAACCGGAATCAAGTTCAAAGATCGTGTCTCCCACCACATCCACTTACACAGAAGCAGACTATTTCAACCCACCTAACTCGCAAAGGCTCCAAGCCTTTATCTTTTACGTGTTACCCTTTTCCGAGTTTTCCCTGTTTCAGGATGCATGTGTTTATGACTTAGATATGTGGTTGTGGCCCCTGCTGTGGTTTCCCTCCCATGAAGGGGAAAGTTGGCCCTGCACCATAAGACCAAGCCCTTCTTTCAAAGTGAGAAGGGAACTGGTCCTCTGTGCTACATCTGGTTATGGGAGGAAGGGTCCTCAGCAGGTGCTTAGTGATACAGCACTTCAAATTCACAAACAAAACCACTTTGTCTAGGATGGCTGGGTCTAAATGAGTCCAAGATTCTGCTGCCACATTGTACCCAGGCACTTAACCCTCATTTGTTTTCTTTTTTTAATCCTCACACAAGAAATGAGGATGTTTTTCCCATTAATTTTGAGAGAGAGAGAAAAAAATCAATGTGTTTGAGACATCGATTGGTTGCCTCCCACTCGTGTCCTGACCAGGACCAGTAATTGAACATGCAACCGAGGTATGTTCCTTTGAACCTTTGGTCTGTGGGCCAACACTCCAATCATTGAGAAACCGGCCAGGACACTGAATCCTCGTTTTAAAACCATATTTCCCTTGCCCAATTCCTTCTTCCTTTTGTTGAGTTCTCTCTCAGTGGCTTCCATCCCTCCCTAGAATAGGACTTCAGTCAGACACACATGCACATGCATCAACCCATCAGACATATCTATAAATGTTTCAACGCCCACTGTGGACAGCAATGACGTCCTTTTTTCCTAGGCAATTTGAAAATAAGTTGTTGCTAATAGTTCCATGGGGTTAGCAATGTCTCCTGCTATTCACCATGAGTCCCAGCTTAGCCATGCCAAGACCCACCCTATTATAATAGGTGAGGAAAACTGAAGGGTAAGTGATTGAGCCAGGACACACAATCTGCTGGGGGCGGGGGGAGGGGGGGGACAAGAACTCTAGTCCAGGGCTCACTCTCCACACCACACGGCCCCCTTTCATTACACAAGCTCCCTCCTCTGTGCTGATGCCTTTGACTTAGTCAGATGGTTGGCACATTTTTTGTGTGTTGTTTTTTGCCAAAAAGATGATTTGCTTTCCAAAAGTCTCAAATTAAACAGTTGGTAACTGTTTCTTAAGATAAAGAGAATTGGATTCTTACAAGACATTGTAGAAAGCAACTTGACAGGACTGTGGTGTTTCTGTTTCCTATCTCTGGATGCCAGATGCCTGCTTTCTCCTGTCTAACCAAGAGAGGTTTGTGATTGGGTCTGAATTCTCAAACACTGTTTCCTGGAAAAGACCTTAGAGCCACTGGTGGGTCTGGAAAAAAAGGGAAAACACTTTGCCAACCCAGCATTGGCATGCTCCGAGGCACTTTAGAGTCCTGAACTCAACCTTGAGTGCTAAAAGTATTTTGGCAATTGCTGAGTTTCAGAAGCAAAGGGGAACTAAGACTTGGGGCTCTGCCTACTTAGGGGGGAAAAAAGCAGTCCAGAGCTCCAAACCAACTGTGTTAACCAGTGTCACCTTTCAAATCAAAACTTAAATTTGAATCATCCAGTTACATATTGGTAGCAGAGTATTTGATATAGTTTAGGGCAAAATGTTTTTTACTAATATTTTACCAGAATTTTTATTTTCCATGTGGTAAAGCATTTTGCAGGAATCTTCCATTTCCCCAAGGAACTTAAGATAAACCAGTCCAAAAAAACACAATGGAGATAAGTACACATTTATGTGACCACCTGTTAGAAGAGTTAACTCAGAGCTGACTATGCAAATTCACTATTCTGGAGAATAGCTAACATTATACCCTTGGCTTCTCAAGGAAACATAGCATCTCCAGTTGTTAAGCTCTTTCACTAACCTGTGATTATTTTACAGTCAATTCCTGTTTCCAACCCTTCTCAGAACCCCCTTTCATACATAAAAATATGGATGCATATGCAAAATGGGAGAATCTCTGTATTAGCTTGCTCAGGCTGCCATAACAGAACACTACCTATTGGGTGGCTTAAAGCAACAGAAATTTCGCATGGTCTGAAGTCCAGAAGTCCAAGATCAAGATATTGGCAGGTTTGGTTTCTTCTAGGGACTCTCTTCTTGGCTCGCAGGTGGCTGTCATCTTGCTGTGTGTCCTCACATGGCATTCCCTCTCTGCACGTGCCCTGTTGTGGATCTCTCTGTGTGTCCTAATCTCCTCTTTTTATAAGGACACCAGTTAGACTGAATTAGGGGCCCACTCTATTGGCCTCATTTTAACTTAATCGCCTCTTTAAAGGCCCTATCTCCACATACAATCCCATTATGAGGCATTGGGGGTTAGAGTTACAGCATATGAACTGGGAGTGGGGGCAGGAGGACACAATTCAGCCCTTCACAGCTTGTCTTTATGATAAGTTTCCAAATTACATGAAACAATAAAGTAATCCATTCCTAATTTAACAAAAGTCCTGTGGTTTTGGGGGGCTGTGCAGAAACATACAGCCAGATCTAATGTGTGGTTTAATTTTAGAGACTCATGCTTCTCTGTCATGGATAAATGATCTCTGTGTGAAAATAATACCTGAGCTGAAACTTGAATATTGGGAAGTAGCCAGCCATGTAAAGTTTCTGAATATGAAAGCTCCAGGTAGGAAAAAAAAACTGCAAATGCAAAAGCTCTGAGGTGGGGATGAACTTGGTGTGTTTAAGAAACTGAAAGAAGGCTGTTGTGGCTGGAGCAGAGAGAGCAGGAGGAGGTGAGTCAGAGAGACAGACATAACCATGTCACATAGGGTCTTCAAGGCCCTGGAAATAAAGAAGCCTGAATTTTATACTAAATTCAATGAGAAGCCCTTGGTGGGTGTTAAGATGGGAGGCGATATGATCAGATCTATGATTTATTTTGGCGGCTGTTTGGAAAAGGGATTAGAGTGGGACAAAAATGGAAGCTGACGGGACAGTTATGAGACCATTAAAATAGTCCAGATAAGGGATATTGATTGTTTAACCTAGAGGTGAAAGCTGTAGAAATAGAGAGTTAATATGTTTTTAGATGTATTTTAGAGATGGAACTGATTAACTAGATGTGACAAATTGTAACCAGACAACCAAGGGGTCCGGGCTGCCTGTCACTACTTCAGCCAATTCAGCAGAGACAGGGATGAATCATATACGAGCATTTATTCCAATCATGCTGGCAGTATGGGAGAGCAGCAGGTCATCCACAAAAATCTGCTCTGCACCCCACCATAAGCCAGCTGTTTATATTGGGTAGAAGGACAAAGATTATGTGGGGAAGTAGGAATTACAGGCATGGAAAAGTAGGCACGGGATAATCATTACAGGTTACAAGTTATGCAGGGTGGCGGAGAGGTGGGGGGGGTTAAAGGAGGGGGTTGCAAGAGAGTGGGCACCTCCAGGCACCCCAGGACCTGATTATAAGTAATAGGGAGTTGCAAAGATCAGGTGCCTTCTGGACTAGATTGTTTCAGCCACGAGGTTGTAAATCTTTCCATCATGATAGGAGGTTCTTGGGACAGGAGGATGGACTGCATTCCGATGTTAGTTCCCATGTCCCAGGGTATACAACTCCAAGCCAGGTGAAAATATGCTTTTTCTAATCAGAACAGAACCATCATGGTTAACAGAGAATGATTCATATTTCCTATAATTGTAGCTGGTCCCCAATATTCTATTTCTGCCCCTAATAATATGAGAAAAAGAATGGAATGATTCTCAGGTTTTTCTCTTAAGAAACTGGGAAGGGGTAACACTGTTTCCTGAGAAAGAGACTGAGAGAAGAACAGTTTAGGGAGAAGAAAATGAAGAGAATAAAGAGTTCTCTTTGGGGCCCATTACATTTAAGATGCCTATTAGACAACCAAGTCAGGGAGCAGCTTGACATCAAATAGGCAGTTTGATTTATGAGCTTGCAGCCCAAGGAAAGGTCAAGACTGGAGATTTACATATGGGAGTCATCTGCATATAGATGGTTTTAACATCATGAGACTAAATGAAATCCACCTACACTAGGGAAATAGTGTAGCTACAGAAGAGGACCCAGGACAAAGGATGTCAGAAAGTCAAGCAAAGAAGATGGAGCCAGTTAAGACATTAAAAGAGCATCCAATGAGATGAGCGGGAGAATCAAACATAAAAAAGAAAACTGCTGTTATAGAAGCCAAGCAAAAAAAATAATAATAATAACTACCTGGGTTAACTTTACTGTGAAATTAGTACAGATAGTTCAGAAGGTTTGCTGAGTTGCTTAGTCCCTTAAGTCAGTGATTTCTATCTCACTATTCCCCATAGAAAGAAAAACGGCAAGGTCATGGACACAAACTGCCTCCCAAATGCATGCCCTTAGTCTCCTAGGAAGATGATGAGTATAATAATAGCTTAGCTTCCTCCTCTCAACCACTGGGGTAAATCATGTCTCATTTGCATGAACTCACAGTTGGTTAGAGCGTGTCCTGATACGCCAAGGTTGCAGGTTCAATCCCCAGTCAGAGCACATACAAGAAGCAACCAATGAATGCATAAATAAGTGAAACAACAAACATCCTCTCTCTTTCTCTCAATCTCTCTCTCTCTCTCTCTCTCTCTCTCTCTCTCTCTCTCTCTCTCATCATATATATGAAGATCAAGCTTCAAACTACTATCAGACAGGCCACAGATGATGAATGTGGATGGCCTGTTTACTATTAACTGGGTTGTCCTTGGGGATGTATTTTAAATGAAATATTGTTATGACCATTACCTTCAATGAAAATAGTTTGACCAGCTAAAACTACTAGCTAACTCAGCTCTACATGACTAGCCACTTGCCTACTTAGAAAGCCATCATGGGTAAGAACATGTAAAAAATCAAATAACATATAAAAAACCTCATTGATCACATAAATCAGCTCATTTCCCACATTAACTGTGTCCTATAATAAGACAGTATTTTAGTAATATAAAGTTTCCAAGAAGAGCCATTTGCAATTCTGCACCAACTTTAACAGACCTCTATCGCAACACTTCAAGTTATGTCTTGAGATGTCACAGTTAGGGATTGTTTGCTTGCTTATTTTAATTGATATTGTTATAGTTGAAGTGATGCAGATAGTTATTAGGTACTTGAATAACAGGGAGGAAATTAAATAAAATTCTCAAGTCACCCATACAAACCTTAATAAGTCCATCAAAGTACATAAATTGTACATAAAAGTATACAAATTAGTTGATTCAGTATATTTCCATCCTCAAATGGAGAAAAATTTAATTTCCCCATTCATTAAAATATACTGGTATGTACATAATATTCCTCACAAGCTTTGCACACAGGAGGGTCTCAAATCCTCTGAAGACTACCTGTACCCCCACTATCCCAGAGTTTCCAAGTTAAGCACTCTGGACTTAGAATATTTTCTCCTACAGGGTATACCCCTTCTCCTTATTTGCCATGCGGAACTAGAACTTTCAGTTTCCCAGAGTGTAGTCTTAAGAGACGCTGCTTATGTTGTTTTTGTTGTTGTTCTCTAGAAAAATGGGCAAGCCCCATTGAGGACTAGAGTTCACATCCCACAGTACTTGGGGCTGGAGATGCTGGGAGCTGTCCTGCGTCCTGAAAATCCTGAACCAGCACCACCAGGAGCTGTCCGAGGTTCCAAATGTCTTAGAAGAGTGTTTCTCAAAGTATGGTCTATTATCTGTATCAAAATTAACTGGTTATGCATGTTAAAATACAAATAAATTCTTAGTCAATCCCAGAACTACTGAGTCAGAGTATTTATAGGTAAGACTCATGAATCTGAATTTTGAGATTCTTATGTCACCAGCGAATATGATGTCTCACAAATGTCAGTACCACTTTTTTAGGACTGAGAACCACTTATTCGCATTGAACTCACTAATCACTGTAAATGTATCTGATGCCTTTAATATTATCTGTATTAACACTCATGATGAGTGACTAGTCCTGAAAAAAGACATTAACCAAATTTCTTCCAAATGGTTTCTGTCACAATTTGGCACCAAACAAATACAAAACCCCCAGCAAGGAATGTCAGGAAAGGCAAACCACTTTTTAAATCAACTTCCTTGATCTTTTAGGAGGTCTTTCCTATTCATCCAAACTAGTAATGAAAATCACTATAATCACAACCAATATGTAATGATCACTCACTCTGTGCCATCTATCAAATCCATGACAGTGATAATAGTAGTAAACACAACAAAAGTATACTCATTATTTACTACATACCAAGTACTGTTCAAAGTTCATCACACAATTGTCTCATTTAATCCTTATAATATAATATACCCATGATACCAAAAGGGCAGGGAAAATTGCACCTGGTTGGTAGCCATTTATAGGTGTTGTCATATAAATATATGATACTAAAGCCAATACTTTGAGATACTTTTTAGATGTTTGGAAATGGGGGGAATATAAATGTCCTTATTGATTCCTTGTTGTGTTCCTGGCACTTCAGTATGTTTTCTTCATTAAAACATCACAACTGTTTATGAATGTGCTATCCCTATTTTAACAGCTTTATTGAGATACTGATATACAATAAACTGCACATATTTAAAGTGTGCAATAGGGTTTTTTATAGGTATTTACACCCATGAAATCATCACCTCCAATAGTTTCCTTGTGTCCTCTGTAATCCTCCCTCCTACCCCTCTTTAGTTGCCTGTCTCTGACAACTACTAGTCCACTTCTGATGCTATGGATCAGTGTGCATTTTCTAGAATTTTATCTAAATGGAATCATATAATGTATACTCTTTTTGTCTGCCATCTTAAACTCAGCATGATTATTTTGAACCATGTTATTGCACTTATCAGTAGTTCATTCCTTTTTACTGCTGAGTAGTATTTCAATTATCTCCATTTTATAGATAAGGAAAATGTGAAAATAAGCAACTCATCTAAGATCACACAGTAAAGGACTAGATTCAAATGTAAATCTGCCCAACACAAAAGCCCCAGATTTCCCCACTAAAATTATACTTTTCATTTTTAACTGAGAAATAATTTTATATACATCTTCAGCATGGGAAAGATATAACCTCCAGAATGAGTAGAACATACTGATCACACACAAAAATAGGTTGTTGGATGATTAGAGAGGATGTCAACTGTTCTACCCACCATGCTAACTTTCAAAACCTCAACCCTTGGGTTTCCCATTATTAATAAATGACCATTATTAAGTCATTCATCCCAAAAGAACCCAGGGTCCTGGTGCTGCCAAAGTACATGAAGATCACCATATACAGGGCTGTAGCTAAAATCCTGACATATAGGCCAAAAGGGAAGGCAGTATATGGAGCAGTCAGATTTACAGTAGTTCTGGGAAGCATCCAAGCAATTCTGAAGACCTCATTAAACTGAGTCACTTGTACGGCTGCCTCTGCTAAGTAATTAGAAACAGAAGAAGAGATGACAATGAGAAAATGGAAAAGAAGAGAATGGTGAACCACCCTTGCCAAACTCCCAATTACTCATTGGTGATCTCAGGCACCCATAACTCATGGAATATAAAAACTTAACAGATTACATTTTTCCATGACCCTCAACATATTTTTGAGGAGCAATTAATAATATTAGTCACTAGTATTTATACAATGTTTATTGTGTGCTAGACACCATACAAGAGAATCTTATTCCATGTCCATTTCACTAACAAGGAAACTAATTCTCAGAAAATATAAGTGACTTGTTCAAGGTGACACAACCAGAGACTAACTCATAGACAAAATTCAGATCTCTGAGTCTTAGTCCAGTGGTCTACCCATGACTCACAAGGACTCCAAACTGCTCTTCACCCAGCCACCTCCACACACTTTTACCATCATTGGTCCCATCACAGGCTTACCCTAGAGCCGTGGTCGGCAAACTGTGGCTCGCAAGCCACATGCAGCTTTTTGGCCCCTTGAGTGTGGCTCTTCCTAAGCCTTAGGAGTAAGGCTAATTAAGTTAAAACAATGTACCTACCTACATAGTTTACGTTTAAAAAATGTGGCTCTCAAAAGAAATTTCAATCGTTGTACTGTTGATATTTGGTTTTATTGACTCATGAGTTTGCCAACCACTGCCCTAGAGTATATGTTGACTTAGGACATTCAGTTTCACACCCACTGTCACCTCATCTCACCCCATCAGAACATATCATTCTGTGTGTCCTGCCCTCAGAATACTGTTCAACACTAGAGTCAACTTAAAAGATATTCCAATATCTTCTGCACCAAAGAGCTAATGATTACAATGCTATGCTTTTCTGGGCTGCCAACGGGGCTTAAGAAAAGACTGGTGAAAATGGTGGGCAGGACTGGATTTTCCAAGCCTGGCCTTCACACATGAGAACGTCACAGATTTATAGACACTAATTCTAAGCACAGAAAACTCTATTCCTCTTTCAGAGGGACCAGCTTGGGCTGAGGTGGCCTTTTGCCTAGAAGAGAAAGGAGGGACGTACTAATTATTATAGTTAAATAATGAGAGTGATCATAGGAGCCAACATTGACCAATTGCTATATATTGAGTGTTTTTACTAGAATTGTCTCAACCCACATTTCCATGAACTGAGTGCCAGTGCAGGTCTCATTTACAGATGAGGAAACTAAGAGACAGGGGCTAAGGAATCTGAGAATCAACAGCTGCTCTTGCAAACTCCAGAACACTCACTCTTAACCCGTCCATAGATCCCCACCAGTTAGCTTATATTACGCACCCATTATGTGCCTGGCACTGCACGAACTTCAGGCATATCAATTTATTGAAACTTCACAACCACCCTGCGGGAGGTAGCATTATCCCCATTTTACAGATGAGACGCAGTCGAGAGAAAAAAAAAAAAAAACACAAAAAACTGAGGAAGTGTAAAGCTGGAACCTACCACAGGCAGTCTGCCCCGAGAGCCTGCGCTCTCATCCAGCATGGCTCGTTCCTATTCGAGTCTTTCTAGCTTAAAAGGCTTTGCAGTTCAGATGCCAAAAAGCCATTGCCCAGCGACCCGGCATTGCCCCTGCACACCACGAGGGGGCGCCTCAGACCTGGGGGGTGGGGGTCGGCTGGAAGCCAGGCCCCTCCCCTCACTGCACTCTCTGCTCGCCCAGCAGCCAATCCGAAACGTTGGTGACGGCGCAGCGCTCACCGTGGGACCGACCGCTGTGAGGAAGGCGGGGTAATTCTAAGGGGCGTCTGGTTTCCAACTACGGAAAGCGATACGCACAGGACAGGAAAGCTACACACGAGGCTGTAGCTCGCAAGAGAGGGCTCCAGGCATTTTACCTGAAAAAGTCCCCAGGTGGGAGGTGCTCTGACCCGCCTCCGAAGGCGGAGAAGGCGGCAACCAATCCTGAGAGGCCCCTTTCGCATTTGTCGCTTCCACCAATCATCGCTCAACCTCCCGAGCCTATCAGGAGCTCAGGTTTTCTGCTTGCCGGTCACGTGGATCCAGGCGAAGGGGGTTCCCTACGGCCTGAGCTGAGAGGCAGGACCCCGCCCCCTCGGGGGTGTGGGGGTTCTTCTGCAGGTTGGGTACCCTGCGGGCCTCCCACAGTTCTCACCGCCGCGTTTCTTCGGCAGGCGCGGCCCTGGGCATGGGGCTGGGTTCTGACCTAGGGGTGTACAGTGGGGCCGCACTCATTTACCCCAGGGCCTTGCGGGTGCAGGCCCCTCTGCTGCAATTGTGCCTCCCTCCACTTTCGGGATCCCACACAGAATGGCCCGCGTACCCCTTGCAGGGATTGCTCAACTCTGCGCACCTCTGGGGCTTTGTGAATATCACCTTGCAGCGTTCACTGCATTCTCTTCGTTCATACTCGCACACTGGACCGAGAGTAAGACCGTATCTTAAGTATCTTTGCATTGGGCGAGTTATTGAAACTCTCTGGAAAAGGAAGAGAAGATTACCTTCTGCATGAAGTGCGTGCATTACGTAAGGCACTTAGGAGGGCATCTTGCACACACCAGGTGCTCAGAAAATGTTACCACTGTTTTCCCTGTGCCTGGCACAAGCACAGTAAGTGCTCAGTAGTGTTTAGAATCAGTTTCACAGACTCATTCTTGGAGGTTTAAATCTCAGCTTCCTCAGAACTGCTGCAAGGGGATGGAAAAAGCCATATATATACTTGACTATGAACGCGTCCAGGGTTATCGCAACTGGGAACAGCACTCAGGAGTTCAAGTCCTGACTGCAGTTTGCTAGCTGAATGACCATGGAAATTAACTTAAAAATTCTTTATACTTCCTGGGCTGTAAAGGGCGGATGATGATGATGATGATGATGATGATGATGCCTGCTTCACAGGGTTGTAGTACATGCAAGTGATGCACAAGAGGTGCTTACAACAGTGTCTGCCCTGCAATAAGCTCCCAATTTTCTCTTCCTTTCTTATCCCAACTTCTCTTTGGAATGTGCTCTTTCTCTTCCGGTCCCAGCAGATATGGCCAAGACCAAGAACCACACCACCTACAACCAATGCCGAAAATGACACAAACATGGCATCAAAAAAACCCCGACCATAAAGATACAAATCTCCTAAGGAACATGCCCTTTGCCAAGAAGCGCAACAAGAAGGGCCTGAGGAAGATGAAGATGCAGGCCAGCAACGCCAAGGCCTTGGGCGCATGCGCTGAGGCTATCAAGGCCCTCATCAAGCCCAACACCCCAAAGGGCGGCAGCCGCAAGCTCAGTCTACTTGCCTACATCGCTGACCCAAAGCTTGGGAAACGTGCTCATGCCCGCATCGCCAAGAGTCTCAGGCTGTGCCAGCCAAGGGCCAAGGCCACGGGTGAAACCAAGCCTCAGGCTGCAGGTGCGGCTGCAGCTCCAGCTCAGGCTCAGGAATCAGGCTCGAGCTCCCACTCCCAAAGGTGCCCAGGCCCCCATGAAGGCTCCACAGTAGCGGACTCTGTCTGCCGATGTGAGGATGGAAGGACCGGTGTGAACCCTGGGCTGCTGTCTGCATGGAGCTGCTACCCTGTGCTATTTGTACAAATAAACCTGAGGCAGGATCTGTAACAAGGGGAGGGGAGGGGAGGGGAGGGGAGGGGAGGGGAGGGGAGGGGAGGGGAGGGGAGGGGAGGGGAGGGGAGGGGAGGGGAGGGGAGGGGAGATGGGAGGGGAGGGGAGATGGGAGGGGAGGGGAGGGGAGGGGAGATGGGAGGGGAGGGGAGATGGGAGGGGAGATGGGAGGGGAGAGGGGAGGGGAGATGGGAGGGGAGGGGAGATGGGAGGGGAGATGGGAGGGGAGATGGGAGGGGAGGGGAGGGGAGATGGGAGGGGAGATGGGAGGGGAGGGGAGATGGGAGGGGAGGGGAGATGGGAGGGGAGGGGAGGGGAGATGGGAGGGGAGGGGAGATGGGAGGGGAGGGGAGGGGAGATGGGAGGGGGGAGGGGAGATGGGAGGGGAGATGGGAGGGGAGAGGGGAGGGGAGATGGGAGGGGAGATGGGGAGGGGAGATGGGAGGGGAGATGGGAGGGGAGGGGAGGGGAGATGGGAGGGGAGGGGAGATGGGAGGGGAGAGGGGAGGGGAGATGGGAGGGGAGATGGGAGGGGAGATGGGAGGGGAGGGGAGATGGGAGGGGAGAGGGGAGGGGAGATGGGAGGGGAGATGGGAGGGGAGGGGAGATGGGAGGGGAGGGGAGATGGGAGGGGAGGGGAGATGGGAGGGGAGATGGGAGGGGAGATGGGAGGGGAGATGGGAGGGGAGGGGAGCGGGGAGGGGAGGGGGGTCCAGTATAGTTTCACACCCTCTATCTCACACTTGTCTCCCACTTTAACTTTTGCAAAGCACCTGTATATATTTTCTCATTAATGCTCATACCAACCCTGTGAGGCTCAGAGCAGTTACTGGTTTGCTGGAATCCTAAAACACTTTTTTGGTGTCGTTTCATGCATGTGCATTTGGAAGAACGTGGCTTTTCATTGTATTTTTAAATGTATTCTACAATTTGTTTTCTTCACTTAACAGTACATCTCAGAGATCTTTTTATGTCTATATCCCTCTTTTTAATTATTTCATAGTCTTTCATACTCGAATTTATTTAACTATTCTCCTATTGTCATACATTTTTGTCTCCTTTAATGCAAAATTGTTTCCAAAATATATTGATTCTTGATCACACATTGTATTTAGTTGTTATGCCTCTTAAATCTTTTTTTTCATACATGCTAATATTTAAAGCCAAATTCTATGGAGTCTCCCTCCAGGCCCAATGCTTTGTTGCTCGGACTCTGAGAGACTCCAAACCCAAAGACTGAACTCACCAGGCAATGAAATCCTTATGGTCAAGAGTTTCCATCCGGCTTCAACTTTCTCTCAAAAACCAGCCCAAACTCCAGCAAACTGTGGGACTAGAGTCCTTCCTCTGGTGAGGAAAGGCTGGGAGAGGATGCTCGGTGGGGCTGCAAAGGACTGATGATGACTTCACCCTTCAGTGGCATTGGAGTCAGAGGGGGTCTCTCAGGCAGCCCTCCCCACAGTTTCTCAGCACCCCTGCCCTTGTATCCACCCCATCCAGGTCCATCGCACACTTCACCCACGAAGAACTTATTTAACTGCAACCTCTTGCCACCAAAGTAAGACACACTGACCTATTATCAGATGCACTCCTATTCCATTAAAGCGCCCAAAACACCCTGGCAGAGTTCCCAGCCCTGCTCTCTCTAGGGATCAGGCTCAGCTGGGGGATAGAAGAGATGCCAGGAGGTCATGGGCACCCGTCATCACACAGGGGATGCCGAGACATCCAGTTCTAAAATGTAGCTCTGCAGCCAGGAAGTTGCTTATCTTCCCTGAGCCTCAGTTTCTGCATTTGTCAAATAGAAACAGAGGAAGGGGAGCAAGGATCCAGGATGTATAAATCGGGGGAGGGGGGCATGCACACATCACATGCAAAGATCTCAGCAATTGAAGCCGGAGGTGGGGGTGGGAACCAGGTCAAAGTCCTGCATTATCTTCCTTGGGATGGATGGAGCTGGTCCTGGAGCAGAGTTCAGAATGGGAGCCTTTCCCTCCCTTCACCTCCCTCCCCCCCACCCCCCAAGCCTCCTTCCTGGAAGAAGATATGTCTCAGGACATTGATCATCTCAATGCTATTGCTTCAAGCTGTCAACTGAGATTCCCCTTGCTCCCCTGCCTGGAGCAGTGCCTGTGCAGAAGAGGCACTTGGTGTATATTTGTGGAGAATCAGTGAATTCTCCCACAAGCCCCAGTCACATGAGTCAGTCCCACCTGCTTTCTGAATGGACACCTAAATAAATAAGATAGGTTCCTAAATTAAGCACTTGGCTTTTTGCAAGGCTTGGCATCTCTCCAAGCCTAAGTTTTCCTGTGTGAATCTGAAAGTCAGCAAGCCCGGGACAAGCTCCATGCGGGGAGGAACAGAGTCCTGTTCCTGCTGGCCCCAGAGAAGGCACGAAGAAGGGGCACAACACTCAATAAACGCTGTTGTTCACGCAAGCGCAAACCAGAGATGCTTTTGCGCCCTATCTAGAGAGCTGACATCTAGGTAAGGGGGGAATGGGATTGATCCCGGTCACCAGGAAGGTCCCAGGCATGAACTAAACCTCTGCATTACTTAAAAGCTTTAAAACAAACTTAGTCAGGTGGTTACAAATTGACAGTAGCGCAGCCCTGCCCTCTCGTGGCCACCAGTGCAGTGCCATGGAGGAAAAGCGGAGATAACAATTTAGGGGAACAATTTTTCATTATACAAGTTTTGTGACTCCATTGTAGACAACTGTGGTGACATAAAATAAAAGAATAAAGAGTAATCGTAGCGCCTGAATACCGTCAGCACTACTTGAGCTTCCAGTCTTATGCCTATTTTATGCCCAATTCATTGATTCAATTGTGTCTATGGAGAGCCTACCACGTCCCAGGCACTGTTCTAGGCACTCCGTGGCTGTGAAGAAAACAAATAAAAATCACTGTCTTTGTGCCACTTAGATTCCGCTGTCATCACTCTGTATTTATGCTGATATTTTCACTTTTATCATAACCTGTGTTGCCACCTACTCTTCATACAAAGCAATGCTGATGGCTGTGATTTTCCTGTCTCCGTGTCCTCGCCACTGGACGCCTGAATGCTCCAGGCCTGAAAAGTCAGGGCCATGATTACTATCTAAATCCTGTGCCTTCACCCAACAACTACCACCTGCTGCCATTATAGTCTAGGGCAGTGGTTCTCAACCTTGGCTGCACATTAGAATCACCTGGGAATCTTTTGAAAATCCTGATTTCCGGGCCTCATCCTCCGGAAATTCTGTTTCTTTGTTACTAATGTTGTGGCCCCACCCCATAACAAAGAAACAGAATTTCTGGAGGATGAGGCCCAGAAATCAGGATTTTCAAAAGATTCCCAGGTGATTCTAATGTGCAGCCAAGGTTGAGAACCACTGTTCTAGGGGCTGGGGCTACAGCAGTGAGAAGGGCAGGGAGAGCCTGCGCCCCCTGTGGGAAAGCAGTGTGAAATGCATCCTCACAGGAATAATTATAATTCCATTGTCATACATGGACATATGAACAGGTGCCCAACTTTATCTGACGTCATCTGAGGGGAGGTCTCCTTTAAACTCAGAACCCAAGGAGTCATCAGGCTGGGGCCGGGCAATGGGAGAGCAGGTGCAGCACCTGGAACTCAGGCCTCACAGGACTTTAAGGCCAGTTAGGAGGTGGATTGACCCTCAGGGCAAGATCCTGTAACAAACATCCCCTGGAAGAAGAGCCCATTCATAAGAGTAACACAAAGAACAAACTGTTTGGAAGTCACTTATCAAGAAGCATGTAATATGTATCTAAAACTTCACTGAGGGACAGAAAAGAAGACTTGAATAAATGGAAAAACACATTTTTGTCTTGAATGAAAGATGTGAAAATGTGAAAGATTCCTTAAACTTACCTATGTATTTGCCACATACATATAATAAACCCTTCTGAATTGTAGGGCCCGTTTTACACTTTCCCAACTCCCAGCTCCCTCCCCACCCCCCGCCCCAATAACACATACAGTGAGATTAAATTATTAATTTTTGTGATTATGTGTTTCAGGATGCTTACCCACTACATTGATAAGCTAAGTTCATCTGTAAAATATAAAAGTGAAAATAGCCTGATGTAAACTACTAAAATATAACCTTATCAGGTAAAAAATATATATATAGCAAAATAGGTTTACAATTGTTTGTATGGAAAATAATACAGTAACTAATAAATAATAATACAAGAATAAACTGTTTCGCATACTCACAACTATAAACCTACTTTTGCCCACTCCTGTATTTAAGTTTCACATGAAATCTAAAATGATATTCAGGCAGATACTCAGGTCTTCTCCAAAATAAACTCTCTTGGTAATATAAAGAGAATTTTGCTTTCAAGCATTCTGACACTTAGTTTAAGATGGCAATTGAAAAATCATGTAAAAACAACTAAACATTTTCCCCTGATACAATACAAATTTAGAATAAATCAATCATTTGTTTGGACAAGTTTTTTAGACATTTATTAACATTATCAGTAAATGCCATTTGTATACTATTGGCCATGTGTCAAGATTTTCAAACTATCTCTTTTTTGGTTTCAGGAAATGGACAGTTTTTTCTTTGATAGCTCCTTCTTCCTGATTCTGCCAGACAATATAAGAAAGCTGTTAACACATTTCAGCTGCACTTCTGAAATCCACAAAACATACAATTATTTAGCGTCTCGCTACTCTCACTGTCACCACAGCAAAAGGAGCAAAATAAAGGAACTTAACCAAGAGCTTTTCTTACAGCGAGGCAAATTATAGCATCATATAAAATAATGAAATGTTCTTTATGAGAAAACGAGTGCTTTAGCAGACCCTGAAGTACCAGGAATTAACTGGCAAACCCAGGCCTGGCTTCACCAGCAGGGCAAGCAAGGGGACTGTCCGCACTTACCCTGGAACCACGTGAGAGTGGGAGGTTCCCAACTGCTCTTACAGACCCATAAAGTTCTTCTGGAAGCAGTGGGGTGAGCCCCATGTGTGTTCCCACTGGGCAGAGCCTCCATCCAGCAGGAGGGGAGATGAGAGGGGCTGAGTCTCCCTAGACCAGTCGTTTTCAACCTTGGCTGCACATTAGAATCACCTGGGAATCTTTTGAAAATCCTGATTTCTGGGCCTCATCCTCCGGAAATTCTGTTTCTTTGTTATGGGGTGGGGCCACAACATGAGTAACAAAGAAACAGAATTTCCGGAGGATGAGGCCCAGAAATCAGGATTTTAAAAAGATTCCCAGGTGATTCTAATGTGCAGCCAAGGTTGAGAACCGCTGCCCTAGAGGTTCCTGCATCGACCAAGAGCCGGTGGCCCTGCTTTGCTTTAGGGACCTTATCCCCAGCCGGCTATGTGGCTGGATACCTCCAAGTCGCCACCATTCCTACCTCTTCTCCAGGCCCCTTCCTTCTAGCTCTGAAGTCCTGCAGTCGCTAGAACTGTGGTGCCCACACTTCAGTCAGCCTGGAGATCTTCAGGCACAAGATTTCTGATCCCGTAGGTCAGGTCTGGGTGGGGCCTCGGAGTTTGCATGTCTAACACTCAGGTGATGCGGATGCTGCTGATCAGAGACCACACTCCAGAGCCACTCCCCTATCCAGTTAGAAGGTCGGCCAAGTTCTGGCCACTCATAGTTAACACTCCACATGGCCTCCAGCTCCCAAAGCACTCCTCAGCCTCAGATATCGGGGCTTGGGGGCTGGGGTACCCCAGGACAGCAGCAGGAAAATGGTAGCTTCACTAGAGGTTCTGAGCCAAACCACCTACTCCGGGAAAATGCTAGTTTACAACATGGTTATAATGCCCACCAGGGGGCAGCAGACCCTCATGAGAAGAAACTTCCCTGAACGGAAAGGAATCCTCAGGGCCCCTTACTGAGGACTCTTAACATCCCGCGGAGGACTTAGGTGGTTGAGGGAACAGGGGACCCAGTACAATAATTCTTTATATCCTGTTACTGTTTCATGGGTGTCAACGTTTCTCATACGTCACTTCATCCAAACTATACAACATCCCGAGGCACTGAAGCATGAACACCTCTACGTGACTGACAGATAAGAAAACAGGCTCAGCACGGTTAAGGCCAGGTGACTTATCCAAGATCAGAGGGCTGGTAATTTATCAGACCAGGAACTTGGGCGCAGGTGGCCTGACTCCTCGTTCAGTCCCGCCCCTCATGCCCGGCTACAGTCCATTTCTTTGACTGTTTACCACACGTGCATTTCCTCTTATTCTTCACAACAACCTGTAAGGCCTGTACCCCAATTATCCCCACATTAGAGACAGGGAGAGCGAAGTGAAAGGCATTAAGTAACTTGCACAATCAGTAAATAGTGAAGCCAGGATTTGAACTTGGGTTCATCCAATTCAATAATTCGCCAACACTACTGTTTCCCTCTTGTCACTTGTGAACAGCAGTTGTTTGTTAAGCATTTGTTGAGCAGTGCGGTGCTAGTCAGGGGCAGGGCAAAGTCTTAGCCCCCAGGCAGCATCCAATCTAGGAAAATCTAAGACACCCTTACTAGGTACCACAGGAAACCCACCGAGGTGAGTTACCGTGGTTCCCATTTCACAGATGAGGCAACAGTGTTTAGAGAGCTTAATGAACTTGCCTGCGGAGGCAAGACAGTTTGTAGCTGGCATCATTGTCCTGCCCTTATCATGGGAATGACCGCTTCTGGGTTATAATGGCATTAAACAAAGTATCGTGGAAAGCACTTTGAAAACTCCTAGTTGCTACACAAACATTAGTTCTCTGCTTACTGCCTATCAATGTAGAGAGGAAGGGGAAGGATTTAACATGTGGATAAAGTACAAATTCTCAGGAAATCATGGAGGATGCATTGCTCCCATCAATGAAATAATAATGCAGTTGAATTCGACCTGCACCCTCACACTCTCCCTCTCATTCATCCTCTGGATGAAGCTGATTTCTCTTTCCCCTATGTCCGTCCCCATCCCACGTGTTTGGAAATTTTACAATTTAAAGTAACTGTACAATGTAATTAATGGATCAAAGTGAATTCATAAGGAAAATTAAAAATATTTTGAATTGGAATAAAAATAGAGCCTATTAACATTTGCAGGTTGTAGTTAATGCAACACTTATAGGGATATTGAAAGCTTCTAATATTATATTAAAAATAAGAAAGTCTGAAATCAATGATCTAAGCTTCTACTTTTAGAAACTAGAAAATAAAGAGAACATTAAACCCAAAGCAAGAAGGAAGTAGTAAAAATAAAAGTAGAAATTTATGAAATTTAAGATAGAGAAAAATCAATAAGACAAAAGCTGATTCTTAAAAAAAATCAACAAAATTGATAAATGTCTAGCCAGACTGACCAAGATAAAAAGAGATAATTGACAATTATTATTCTCAAAAATGTAAAAGAAACATTATTTTCCATTAAGAAAAATGTGCTTAAGATATAAAACCAGAAGTCAGGTTTATGAAACTTTGATTAATCATTAAAAGAGGTCCCTGGAATTGATGTTTCAAATAACCCCTTTATTTGGTGCTTCTGAGGTTACACCCTGGGGCAGCCCATCACAGGAAGATTAGGAAAGGTCCAGAAGTACTGCTTTCTTGTGAAAAACATGAAAAGGGATTGTGGGAGGGAAAAAAACAGCTTGAAGCTGAGAGAATAGTTCCATCACCTGTTTTGTTTGTTTGTTTTAGCAGTGAAATCTTAGAAAAAACACGTATGGAAATTAAGAATCCAGAAGTAGATTCCACTCCTTTATCATATTATCAAACCTCTTGGAAAGCCCTCCTATAACCCCAGTTTGAAGATGCTCTAAGATGTTACTTAGAAAATACAACCCATGTCTGTTAAAAAGAGGTTTCAGAACAAAAAGAAGTCAGCCAGTCATTCTAGCATTGGTTTCCCACATTCCCATTTCCCCTACTGTGTCTGTTCCCAAAGGCCTCTTCCCACTCTCCACAGGCCTGAGATCCGCACCCTGCCCAATTCAAGAAGCTTCCCTACAACCTCCTGGCCCTCAGCCCCAACAGTCCCCTGATAACCCCCCGTTTTTTAAGCCTCAATTTAGACTCCCTTCATCTATCCTTCCTTTCTTCCTATATGAAATGGTGCCCCATATATACTTTTACCATAATATTTATAATACTTTATTGACTTTGTTTCCACATCTGTTCCCATTTTGGAATTCCTGTTTTATTGCTCTGTGTATCCTCAGTTCCTAAAATACTGCAGAAGCACAGTACATGTCAGTTGAATGAACCTGAGGCTCACCTGCCCAACCTCAGCTTGACCCAGGCCTGACATCACATAACCAAAATCTGGTCATAGTGCGACCTGGCTACAAAGCTCGTTGAACGCTGTCAGGATGTTGTTTGCTAACCAGGCTGCTCTCAACCCTGAGTGCACTTTAGAATCACCTGGGGAGCTTTTTAAAAATACTGATGCTCAGGCCTCCGCCTAGACCACCGAGTTAGAAGCTCCTGAGAGTGGGGCCAGCATTTTTATTTTTTAAATATATTTCATTGATTTTTTACAGAGAGGAAGGGAAAGGGATAAAGAGTTAGAAACATCGATGAGAGAGAAACATCGATCGGCTGCCCCCTACTGGGGATGCTGGGCACAGCATTTTTAAAGCTTCCAGATGATTCGAATGAGCAACCCAGGTTGAGAACTATCTTAGCAGAAAGGAGCCTTGGTTTACACTATCTTCTGATGTGGAAGAGTTCTCAGTTCAACACCAAACTCATTTCCTAATCCTCCCTCCATGTGTGGGCTCCCAAACCTTTTCCTCCAACCTACATGCACCTCCACCTGGAATTGGGCCCACCATTCAAGCCCACCCCACATATCATCTGTCTAAATATTTAAAAGTGATAGATCAAGCAAAAAGCTGTTAAATACTGAATGCCCTTTCCTCTTCCCCTGACAAGTATAATATTTGAAACATCAAAATTTGCCTAACTTGAATATATTTCATCAAAATGTAAAGAAGGAAAAAGTAAAATTATTTCCACAAACATTTTAAATCTATTTTAATTATTTTTAAGATTTAAAATTATTCATTAAAGTTAAATGGCAAAATACAAATTATATTAATACAACTTTAAATAAGGGCAACGTTTTAATTTGATTTCCTGAAAATTCAATATTATTATATTTAGCATCTTTATAAAAGTAAAGCATTCTTTATTTTTAAATTCTACCTGGTTGCTTGCCAATGTAAAGAATGGATGTCAGGCCTCTACCTGTTACATCCAGATGTGCATATTTACCAATAAGAGTAATATGAATTGTTATGGATGTTTAGCACTTCTTGGAAATGATATTTAGTAAGAATTCATAGTATGTATGCTATCTGCGATGAACATTTTAACAAGTTCATCAGCTTTTTCTCTACCTAAGGACCCTGCCGCTGAAATCCTTGCACTTCGCAGTAGTGTCCTTTTCTGATATTGGTGGCAACACAAGCCCCAAACCTCCCTTCCATGGAAACATAGCCACCTTCCATTCCATGGACATACCACTCAAAACAAATGGAGATGCATTTGCTGGAGCCTGGATGGTGTTAGAGAGTGGAAGCCTGACGTTGCAGGTCACACCAGGCCATGCTAAGTGCCACACCTGGAGTGACATGTTTCTGTGATATTTGTAGCAGGTGGGGCCCCCCTGAGCCCTCCTGCCCAGGCACAGCAGTTTCAAGTCCCACACTGGCCCCTGGCCCCGCCTCCTTGATGAGAAAGGCACTTCCTTACCTTGCCCCAGAGAGCCCCTTCCCTGGCTTCATCATCTACTCTCTAAGACAGCCTCCTTCAAGACACCCCTCCTGGGAGTCTACGGACCCACCCGAAAACCCTGCCTATTTCCTGCCTGGCTCTCTCTGCCCTGTATATTTTGTCTGGACAATATTCATTCTTCAAAATCATTCAAGATATAGTCACATCACCAAAGTTCTAGCATTTCTTCCCGAGCAACACATGCAGACACCCAGACAGGCTGACCATGTGAAGACCCCTCAAACGAATGTCTTGCTGTGTTTTTTAACATTTGAAAGTGCCGCCTGGGTTGGCATTCCAGCTCTGGCATTTACGAGCTGTGTGACCTGAGTCAGGTTACTTATCCTTCCTGAAACTTAATTTTCTGCTCTATAAAATGGGACTATTGCCTACCTCAGCATTGCTGCAGGTCATATATTGCAATGACAAATGTAAAGAACTTGACATTTGGGTACCTGTTTAGGAACGACCTTATTTTACATTAATAAAAACACTATGCCTTTTTCTTCAGGCTTAACACATGCTATCTATCACAGGTAATTCTCCAAACCAAACAATTTGTTGGGTTAAGGAAGAAGCATGTTAAAACATCTTCAACTTGTATAATAAAGTCGATCACTTCCAACTAGCAAATCTATCGTGCCAACTTGTCTCAGAATTGGAGCAACCATGAAAGCCAGCATCAAGCACTGTCAGTGGCTAGACCAGTGATGGCGAACCTTTTGAGCTCGGCGTGTCAGCCTTTTAAAAATCCCTAACTTAACTCTGGTGCCGTGTCACATATAGAAATTTTTTGACATTTGCAACCATAGTAAAACAAAGATTTATATTTTTGATATTTATTTTATATATTTAAATGCCATTTAACAAAGAAAAATCAACCAAAAAAATGAGTTCGCATGTCACCTCTGACATGCGTGTCATAGGTTCGCCATCACTGGGCTAGACCCAGGGTGAACCATGCCATGCAGAAATGAGGTTACATTTGCATATGTAGGAACCTGAGTGTGATACTGTGTCTTTATCTCTGGTCCTGGCTGAGCTCCTAAAACCCTTGGAATTTCCTAAGTGATTAGAGAGATAAAGCTGTCTTGATATTCATAACAAACTATTTTCAACCACACCTAAGTTTATATTAATGAGTTGACTTTGGAAAGCACCTGAAGATTGGGACTAGTTGCCATGGGAACCAACCTTGTTGTGATTGGAGTGTTGAACCTTTCTGTCCCACTTTCCCACCGCCTCTGGGGAGGGGACCCAGGCTGGAGACTGAGTTCAGTCACCAACGTCCAGTGATTTAATGAATTGTGCCTATGCAGTGAAGCCGTCATAAAAACCTAAAAGGATGGGATTCAGAGAGCTTCGGAGTTGGTGCACACGTGGAGATTTGGGGAATGTGGTGTGCTCAGTGAGGACACAGAAGCCCAGCACCCTCTCCTACACACCTCGCCTTACACATCTCTTCCATCTGCCTGTTCCTGAGTTATATCCTTTTATAATAAACCGGTAATCTAATACGTAGAATGTTTTCCTGAGTTCTGTGAGCTGTTCCAGCAAATTACTCAAACCCAAGGAGGGTGTCACTTGGAACCTCTGATTTATAACCCGATCTTCAGAAACACCGGTAACAGCATCTGAAGTTGAGGGGTGGGGAGGGGGATCATCCTTGTAGTTCTGAGCCCTTGACCTGTGGGATCTGAATACATCTCCAGGTAAAGAGTGTCAGAATTGAATTGTAGAATAACCAGCTGGTGTCAGAGAATTGGTGGGATGGGAGGGAAAAGGCACACACTGGAGTTGGGAGCTGAATTATACTGAATTAACTGGCACCATATTTCTGATGTGTCAATCAATGTCCAGATGCTCCCTAGAGACTGGTTCAAGCAGGCCCAGGCCCAATGCCCCTCCCTCTGCCTTATACCTGGTTTCTCTCATGGCCCCTCCTCTCTACAGCCACTACCCATAACCCCAGATTACCGTGGATCACATCAGCCCCCTCCAACAGCCCATATCCTTCTGAGACCCAGCACCAAACTCCATTTCTAGTGCCTCCCATCTAGGTTTGGTGTGGTTGGTGGTTGCTTTCTCCAGCCCTAACTCTGAAACCACGAAGAACATCTCCTTACAGGGCTGCTGTATCAAAATACCTCATACACACAGGGACACTCCAACTCAACCTCCAAGAAAAGGGAGCCTACTCCCTCAGTCAACCCTTGATTCATCTCCAAGGGACATCAAATAGGTCAGTCCCATCCACTTACTGAAACAAGCACCAGTCAAACCAGTTGTTTGGCATCATGTGGGCCAAGTACAAATAAACTAGCAAACAGATGGAGACCAAAGGAGAGGCTGCACATTTGCATGAGCTGCGGGGCCTGTTCTGCGCCTCTCAGCGGGGAGGGCTGTAGAGCACAGGCGTGGGACCCTGTAAAAGCTCTAGGCAGTAAGGCCAGTTTCCCCAGTCCAGGTTATGATGGTTTGGAACCAAAGAAGCCCCTCAAAGTCTTGAGGATGCTTACACAGTAAGAGAAGATTTTCTCTGTGAGCACTCGGGAAGCAATTGTCAGTTTCTTCCCCTTTGTCCCAGCTATAGAGCCTAAAAGGGGATCTTTGGTTTGATATTTATGATGGACGGACACTAGATAAAGACATGTTCTCTGAAATGCTAATATGCAACCCCTGGACAGCCAGGAGCACTAGCTCAAAGTTTGCCCACGTTCATCTAACTGTTGAAAGAGAGCCCTCATTCTCGGGTCTTCTTGTCCATCAGTGGTCTAGGTCTCTGGTCTGTCCCCTTCTTTTCTGTTTGCTTCACTTAGTTCCAGACATCATTTCTCCACCTGATAAGAGATGTTGATACATTTTCATGTTGGTTCTTTGAAAAAGAATTATTTGTTTCTCTATTGTATATGTAAAAAAATACAACTGATCAATATTTGAGTACAACTTATCAATATTTCCTACTGAATTGCTATTCCTGCATACTGTTTTTTAAATAGGGATTGTGTTCCAAGGGGAAACACTATCCCTAATCATAAATTTACCTTAACTCTATTTATTCGTCCCATATTTATTTTACAAGATTTTTTTTGGGGGGGGAGAATTGTATCAAGCTTGAGGTTTGTCTTCCAAATCTCTATATTTTAAACACATGTCCAACTGCTTACAGTGAATATTACTACATACTAGAGGCCTGGTGCACGAATTCATGCACCCGTGGGGTCCCTTGGCCTGGCCTGCAGGATCAGGCTGAAACCAGCTCTGTAACATCCCCCAAGGGGTCCTGGATTGTGAGAGGGCACAGGCCAGGCCAAGGGACCCCACCAGTGCGTGATCAGGACCAGGGAGGGACGCAGGAGGTTGGCCAGTCGGGGAGGGATCGCAAGAGGGCTCCAGGGTGTGTCTGGCCCATCTCACTCAGTCACAATCAGCCAGACCCCAGCAGCAAGCAAATCTAATGGTTGGAGCGTCTGCCCCTGGTGGTCAGTGCACGTCATAGTGAGCAGTTGAGTGGCCTTAACATATCATTAGCATATTACACTTTGATTGGTTGAATGGATGACCGAATGACCAGACACTTAGCATATTAGGCTTTTATTATATAGGATACTCCCCCTGTTGTTTTGAGCTATCTCTTTTATAATGAAAATCTTACCAAAAATATAAAATAGTGTTACCACAATGTTTAAATCTACTGATTCAGAACTAGCATGAAATGGTTATTCAAATGGACTGCACAGATTGGGCCCCCATCTTCTCATATTTAAAGTGGTCAGATTCATTATAATTTAGAGAGTCTCTAGGGTTCTCTCCTGATCCAAGTTTCGTTTGTTCTTGTTTACTTTCACAGGACAAAGGCAGCAGGAATCTGTCTCCCAGGGGGAAGAACCAGAGACCAGAGAAATCATTAAACTGAGAGAGGGTATTAGAAGGGTAGCAAACAGGAACCTGTCCCAGATCCAGATAAGAAATGTCTTGGGTGCCCAGCCAGCATGGCTCAGTGGCTGAATATCAATCTATGAACCAGGAGGTCACACTTCAATTCTAGGTCAGGGCACATGCCCAGGTTGTGAGCTTGATCCCCAGTGTGGGGCATGCAGGAGGCAGCCAATAAATGATTCTCTCTCATCATTGATGTTTCCATCTCTCTCTTCCTCTCCCTTAAAAATATGTATGTGTTTTTTTTAAAGAAATGTCTTAGGTGAGCTAGGGAAAGATGCTGCTCTACCATCCACTTCTCACAGCCAAAAATAGCACCACACATGCCCGAACCACACACATTCACACACACACACACACACACACACACACACACACACACACTCCCCCTACTCCTACCCACGAACACCACATTCACCATGCACACACATCCTATACAGACATCACACACACACACACACACACACACTCCCCCTACTCCTACCCACGAACACCACACTCACCATGTGCACACATCCTATACAGACATCACACACACACACACACACACACACACACTCCCCCTACTCCTACCCACGAACACCACACTCACCATGCGCACACATCCTATACAGACATCACACACACACACACACACACACACACACACACACACACACACACACTATAAGCACCACACAAAGAGTTGGCTGTGACCACTCCTTAACTTCCAGTATTATGTCTGGATTTGGAAACTGCTAAGGAGGTAGGAGTTGGGGGTGACCAGTAATTAGAAAACAAAAATGGGCTTTGTATGGGAGTCCCTTGGGATCACACAAGATGTCTTTCTAGACCTGGAATAGTTTTCTGTTTTGTGTGGGGACAAAGATTAGGGCTGATGCCTGAGGGTAAAGGCCTCAAGGAAGAAGTTCTGGGGGAGGGCAGAAGCCAAGGTGGGGAGGGGGCAGGGAGGGGAGAGCTGATGAGAACACCCACGACCCCCGGGTGGGAAGGATCTCTTGGGTTCTGCTCTAGGCTGGGATGTCCTTTACTGAAACAGAGAGTCATCCTGGGCCCAAAGGGAAGTTGCTGCCTGGACTGGCCAGAACTGACCATGGCCCTGTGGGTGGGTGAGGGCTGAACCCCATGCTCTGCGTGCATCCCCCTCTGCAGTCACAGCCACACACATCCCACAAATGACCATTTCAATGAGAGCTTTTTAACACTTGGGCTCTAGAAACTTAAGAAATGCTCCACCCTTCAACTTAGAAAAGCAACTCTTCGTTTGAGCATTTTATAAAAGGTCAAGACGTTTTGCCACCTACATCAGACATGTAGCTTTTCTTCCCTCCTCTTACTTTTGAAATGATCGCCAAACCCCAGTGGTTTCGTTGCCTGGGAGAACACTGTGCCACATGCAACATCTGTAAGCAGTTAATTTTCCAAATGGGAGATGGTCACCACAGATGCAGACCTTTTCAAAATAAACACTAGAAAAATATTACTCCAGCAAAAAATGCAAGCTTAGACTCCATGAGAGGGGGTGCGAGGCAGCCGGTGCTAGGACAGGACCCGGTTTGCACGGATAAAAGCCGCATCCTGGCCAGCCCAATGTGCAAAAGCAAGAGAATTGGAACCATAGAACTGCAGCGCAAAAAGAGGTCTTTGGGGTGAGAGCATTTTCCAATCTCTTCACAGATGGGGACATTAAGGCCTGGGGTAGCGGGGGAGTGCTTATCTCTGTGGGAACTGGAACCCAGGCCAAGAGTTTTTTGCACTATAATAAGCCTCTTTGAATTTCTTTGAATACTTTTAGCTTTTTCCTTTTTAAGAAAAAAAAAAAAAAGTCCTCTCACTTTTAACTATTGCCTTTAGGCCCAGTTGGGAGAGGAGGGGGACTCCCATCCTGGCCTCAAAGTGGGTGCTTCCTCTTTGCACTCTGCACACCGTGCTCTGTACGGATGGCAAGCAGTAAGAAGACAGGAGCCTGCAGGCCAAGGTGGGGTGGAAGTGATGGAGGTGCAAGACGCAGAACTCCACTCTGCTTCTTATCCACCTTACTGAATGAGGTGGCCAACCAGGAGGGCCCGTGCTCTGAGACTGAAGAAAGCAAGGTCATTGTGACCCGCGTGAGTTAGGGGCAGTTGGGGGCAGGGCAGGCTGGAGATCCAACTGCACCAGGACTATGGTGCCTCCGACCAGGGATAAAAGGAGGCAGGGAGTAAACCCCCAACCTGGAGACGGAAACTGACGGGGCATTCAGACCTGGTGGTTGTTTAGGGTTGGAGTGGAATGGGGGAAATTTGAAAGACAAATGGTGCATTGAAGGGAGTATAATTGCTCCAGCTAGGTGCACCCCTGGACAGTGCTAACTAGTTAGGCTTTATCAGCCTTATTGTTATTAGTTTATCCAGCTCGGCCCTACAGGATGGTTCTCTGCAGCGAGGTTTCTAAAGACAAAAGCTGAGTTCTGCCAGGAGAAAAAGAGAGGGGAATCGATACAAGAAAAGGATAGAAGAAGAAGAAACTGTGGGAGGGAGAGCATAGGCAGTGGAGCTGTAGGGAGAGGAGGTGGGACCTGGGAAAGAAGTGGGAAACCATAGGGGTAGGGGCAGTGGAGGAGAGTCGGACATGATGACCACCAGGGGGCGCTACTGCCCCACCAACACCCTGGAATTCAAGGGGGTTTTCAGAACCTCAAGTGGGCTTCGCTCCCTCCCCCACCACACTCTAACTCCCCGTCTCTTCTGCAGGCTTTGAGGTTTCCGAAGTTAGGCCCCTCGGGGTTGTCTCAGAGGACTCCCTCCGAAGGGGCCTTCCTCTGAGAGCCTTTTCCTGAGAGGCAGGATGGAGGCACCAGGTAAGGAGTGAAGAGGCCCCCGGATTTGTACCCTAACTCTGTTCCCCACGTTTCAGGCCAGGCACCGCTGCGGGTGGGGATAGGAAGGCACCTCTACTTGCAGGTTGCAGAGAGTTTGTTTCAAGCAGCGGACCTGGCCGGCAGCAGGGGTCCCCTTTACATGCTCTGAAGCTTTGCCTTCCGAGATCATCCAGCGGGGAAGTGCTCACCTGGCTCTCCCTGTCAAGTGGCAAACTCAGAGAAGACTGACAAGGTGAGCAGAGCCTCAGGTGTCCCCCTACAATGGACCGGGGGGGGGGGGGGGAGGGACACTTCTGGCCAGCAGTGGCTGGGACTTACACTTCGGAGCACAGAATCTGCGCCCAGGCACTGCCTGGTCTTATGGCCATTGCAGCCACCCCTGCTCCCCTCTGTCTGAGACCCAGCACCTGTTGTCTAGAATCAGAACATACTCGCCTCTGGGCAGACACCCTGACAAATCCTATAAATTCTATATCCTCCCCGGCTTCTCTGTTTTCAGTCTGCTCCTCAGACACCCTAAGCTCCCCTATCTACAACCTTCCTCATGTTACCTTTTCCAAGATGATGGCTTAGCAGATATTAGTTACAGTTCAAGTCCACTGATGCCTCTCAAGAAGATTTTAGGGAGACCTGGGCCTCCCAAGTCTAAACCACATCTCAAGGTGGTTCTTCCACAGACTCATTCTTTCAAAAGGTATGTATTGGTCTTCTCTTGCTTTCCCAGGGGCCTGGAAGAAGCAGGCTTAGTTAGGAACCAAGTGTGCTGGGACTCGAGGCTAAGTGTTCCGGCCTCTGAGGCCACTTCTGGAAGGGCGCTGAGCCATGCAAGGCAAGCTCAGGTGTGAGTCCTGCAGGTGACAACTAAGGGTCTGGCTCTGCTGAGACTGGAAGAGACACCAGCGAATCCAGGCATGGGTGGGGCCCTGAGCAGCCCATCCTCAGTGGTACCCTGCCCCACCGCTGCAACCTGGAGAGGCTCCAGCCTCAAACCAGGATTCAAGGAAGAGGAGCAGGGTCAGAATACTAGACAAGGCGATGGAGACTGTGGATTCAGGTACCAAAGCTTATGCCATTAGGGGTTGGGGCTGATTGGGAAATTCTGGAAGAGGGGACTGCCTCTGACATACCCAATCCTCATTTGGATTTGAGCAAAGGAGACTTGAGAGCAGGAGGGAGGCACCCAGGAGTCTGTGAGTCGTGCCTAAGCCTCTGGATCCCACATCTGAGGAACATGACTTACTATCAGCTTTGAGCGGTGGTAGCACCGTCGCCTCTGAGGTTTAACCAAGGCACGATTGTTCCTGATTGAAAACATGAGACTAAATTCCAGCCCCTCCTCCCGCCAGTGGCAGGCCAAGGCTCCACATCCATTTCCTGCCTTGGTCAGAATTGGCTGGGGAACGGGACAAGCCTGCTAGTGGCTCCTGCCTGTGGCTCCAGCCAGGAGAGGCTGGAGAGAATAAAGGCAGACACAGAGGAGATTCAAAGGGAATAACGCATGGACTTGAAGAACTGACTCCCCCTCCCATCTCATCCAGATCCTTCTAGAGCCCAGGCACATGCCTAGTGCGGGTGTGCAAGGTCACTGCAAGCCCATCTTGTGGCCCTGAGGCCATGCTGCTGTGATGCTCTGAGGACAGCTCAGCTACCCAGCCATTTCCCACAGGAAGGCAAGCTGTCTTTTCGCAGCCACGTTCCCCTGAAGATGGTCAGGTCTGCAGCTGGAGAAAATCAAAGACATACAGAGTATTATTGAGGGAATTCTAGCAAATGTCAGGTTTAACCAAAGCCACCACATTTTATAATCAGGGTTCAGAGAGGGTAAGCAATCTCAGAGATAAATCTAGTCTGTAACTCTTGACTCCTGACTCCTTTTTGACACCAGAATTTTTGAGAAAGTCTTTGAAAGAAATCACGAAATAAGCACCTCTGATCAAAGTATCAAAAATCAGCCTCAAAATTATGATAGGTGAGTGGTCAACATGGTCCTTTGCTAATACACACCCCACCCCACCATTGTTTAGTGTAGTCCTGAGGCCATGCCTCAAGGAGAACTGTTGCTCACACTTTTCTGTTTTTCCTCAGTCTCCCTCTCTGGGGAGTGAACCCACATCCCTGCACACAGGCGGTAATGTCTCACCAACCCTGAAGTCACTTCTCCAGAGTACAATCAAGAACAAGGAAGTAGAAAGACCTGGAAACAGCCAATGGAGACATCACAAAATCCAGGTTCCAAAGTTCAGGCCCTTGCTCACTGAAAAGCCCCTCAGACTCCTTCAGATCCCTTTAACTCTTGTTTCACAGACAGTTCTAACAAGCTTACCTTTCAGGTTTATTATTATTATTAATTTTTTTTGACCTATGGAATATCAGAAGCAGCCAAGAAATTAGAATAAAGGGGTTGAATTGCTAATGATAGGCATACTGAGAATAGCAGAAGTGATAGCTGTAGACACAGGGTAGCAAAAAACAAACAAACAAAACAAACAAAAAACCACACACACACCCAAATAGAAGTCCCCAAAGCACTGAGATCTGGAATCGTTTTAACATATAACTAAATAGCCATACATGTCTCAGTAGACCTGAGTGTATTGCTGTGTGCCTGAATCACACATACAGAAAAGGAGTTCTTCAACCCATCTTTTGATTCTAAGAATAATGGCCCAGCTTCACCCAGTTCAAAGGACTCTTATAAATCTATATGTAATTTCAAAGGTCAAAAATGAGACACCCCTCCCTGCTCAGGAGCCAGGCCCCTGTGTTAGCACTTCCTCTTCAGATGCATTTAACATGTAACAGACAGATACACTCAGCATTTCCACCCCTTTAGGAGAGAAGAATATGACTATGAGTTGGCATAGGATTCTTCGAAGATTGTACAAAGAAACAGTATGCATGATATTGGAGGAATGTCTAAAACCTTTAAGAACAAGCTGCCGGGGTCCAACCCCAGCAGGTCCAGGGGTTCCCAAAGGCGTAGACGGAGTCGGCGAAGAAGGAAGGACACGGAGACAGTGTTCAGTTGATCAGTAGCCTAGCCAGGATCTCCAGCCAAGTTCTGGTCTGGATCTCCAGAGAGGTTCTGCTTAGGCTCTCCAGAGAGGTTCTGTCCAGGTACTCCAGTCAGGTTCAGTCACCAGGTTCTAGTCAGGTTCTCTTGCCAATTTCTGTAGTCAGGTTCAGATGCTGGGGTCCATCTTCTGTCTCTAGAGAACGTTCTGTGTAGGTTCTGTGCCTAGGCTCTGTCTCTCTTGGTCCTGTCTTCCAAGCCCTGTGTTCTAAGTTCTGTGTCTTTCTGTCTTCTGAATTCTGTCTGTTGTTGTCTTGTTGCATCTGTATTTATACCAGTTGATTCCAATCCTATCAATCTCTATTCCAAAGGTTAGGGCGTTTCTTATCTCCATTCCAGGGAGTAAAGATTTTGTAGCTTAAGCATGATTGTTCGTAGTTAAAATGATTAATTACCCGCCTGGCACTTAGTTAAGTGGTTTTATTCCCTCCCTAACTTCAGGGGAAAATCCCTACCTGGGGAAACAACCTTTCTCAGAGAGGAGACCTTGGTTAAAACACATAGTGCCAAGAAGGTGAGCAAACATATTAAGAACCATATGCCATATATGCCAGGTCCCTTGAAACAGCAAGGATGGACCGGCTCCCAGCAACAAGCAATATCCAAGCTCCCATAAGCAGCTTGGAAGCTTCTATTTATCCACAAATAATCGACATGCTCCAGATAATCTTCCCTTTCTGTTTGTTAATGGAGGTCCTAAGAGTCCCTCTAGGCCACCGTTGAATGATTGGATGAATGAATAGATGGATGGTGAATAAATAAACCTGGTGACATAGCTAGAGTTATTTGAGAGAAAAAAAATCACCTTTCTTTAAATAGAGTCCTCTGCAGACTTTTCCAGATTCACACATTTCTCCCAATGAATCTGCATCAGTAAGGCCTGAATATATTGACATATTTCAGATCATTTTTTTGCTGCTTATATCCTAGGAGGACATCCAACATTCAGATGAAAAGTCAAGAATCAAAGGATATATAAAGAGCTCCCCAGACAAGAAAAAGCTAAAGGAGTTTATCACCACCAAATCAGTATTACATGAAATGTTAAAGGATCTTTTGAAGAAAAAGAAGAAGACGAAAGATAAAAACATCAACAATAAAATGGCAATAGATAAATATCCATCAACAATTGAATCTAAGAAACAAAATAAACAAACAAGCAGAACAGATACAGAGAACATTTTGACAGTTGTCAGATGGGAGTGGCATTGGAAAAGGTGACGGGATGGAGAAGTACAAATTGGTTGTTACAAAATAGTCATGGGGATGTGAAGTACAGCATAGGAATATAGTCAATAATATTCTAATAACTATATCTGGTGTCAGATGGGTATGAGATTTATCAGATGATCACTTAGGAAAGATATATACTAGCAATGTCTAATCACTAGGGTATACACATGAAACTAATATAATACTGTATGTCAACTATAACTGAAAAATAAAAAATAATTTTTTCAAAACTGAAAAAGTTAAAGGATATCAATGTCACCTTGAAAAAAAAGAATCTATTCATTTAAAAGTTTCTAAGTATCCAAATGGCTGGCATCAGTAGATATGAGCATTGTGTATCCATTCATTCAACAAATATTTATTAAGTGTGTGCTCCATAGAAGTCCCAAAAGCTTGCTTTCTGCTAGGTCCTGAAAACCCCAAACTGAGTAAGATTGACTAGTCAGTCAACTTCACAAAACCACATCATCTTGAAGCAGAGGAAGAAAGCAAGCATGCATATAACTTGCTCCATACCTAGCACTGTTTTAGGCACCTTCCTAAGTTACCACTTTTTGTTTTATGACGACCCTCAAAAGTAGGAATAACCCTTAACCAGACGAAGGAACTGAAATTTGGAGAGGTCAAGTAGCTTGTTCAAGCCATATAACTATCAAGAGTCACAGTGAGGACTGCAGCCCATTGCTCTGCATGGCCCAAAGTAGGGGCCTGTGATGAGCCTCAGAGAACAGACTAGATTGACTACAGCTATCTGCTGCATCTCTTCAGGAAAATTATAAGCACTTATGAGCCTCGGTTTCTGTCTAATGGGACCACAGTACCTCTTTCAGAAGTCAGTTGTGGGAATCAAAGGAAATAATATATGTGGGGTCTCCTGGCTTTGGATCCAACACACATTAGGTATTCAGCAAATGCTTATTATGTGGGTACGGTCACCAAACGCTCTTCCACGCTGACCTCCCAGCCCCAGAGGTCCTTGACACCCGTGTCTGCTGACAGTGAGCATCCCCAACCACTACCAGATGCAGGCGGCTCATGGCCTCCTGGGGCACGCTGTTCTGGACATGGAACTTCTCACTCACCTGGCATCCCTGTGTGCCCAGACCACACCAGGTGTGAAGAAGAGAGGAGGAGAAGACACAGGCCTCCCTGGAGAGGTGACCATTTAGCTCTGGGGATAAGGTCTGTCCAAGAAACCTTTGAGAACTCTCTTTAAGAACATCATCTTTAAGTTGATACATCATCTTTAAGAACAGGAATGGGAGGCAGTGGAGGCATGACAGCCTCTCTCTTGCTCCCTCCACCTCATCTCTCTCCATGTCGAGAAGGAGCTAAGCTGACCACCAGGCAAAACTTCCTGGACGAGGGTGGCAGGCTGCTCCCTGGATCCTGATACTCACAGAACTGACTCTTTGTTTCCTCCAGTGCCCTCTCCCTCTTGTTCAGTCCCCTTTTGAGCTACTGTCCCATGTGACTCTTAGCCAGCCGGGTATCTCCTCGCCTTGTGAGAGATCAGTGTTGCTCTAATGTTTTTCATCTAAACCACCATGAAAAAAATGATCAAAATGATGATTTTGTAAGTATGTTAAACCACAGTCAGAAGAAGCAAGGCCCCTCACATTCCACCACCCTAACTGGCAGTCCTTGAAGTGTAGGTGTTAAAAGTTCAAGCTCTTAGAGCTGGCCTTTTGGAATATTCCAGCTCTACAACTTCTAAATGGTAAACCTGGACAAGTTAGTTAACCTCATTAGCCTCGATTTGTTCATCTATAAAACAGTTCCTCCCTTAAAGAGTTGTGGTAAAGAACCAAGGTCAGTAAATGATGGTTCAGGGGTCAAATCTGGCTCACTGCCTGATTTTATGACGTCCGGTGAGCTAAGAATGGTTTTTGCATTTTAAATGGTCGGAAAAAAATCAAAAGAAAAATATTTTGTGACACGTGTAATTCAAATTTCAGACCCATAAATAAATTTCTGTTGGAAATTAGCCATGAATGTTTGTGTACAAATTGCCTATGGTTGCTTTTCTGCAACGGCAAAGTTGAATAGTTGCAACAGAGACATTATAGCGCACAGCCTAAAATATTTACTACCTGGTTCTTTCCATAAAAAGTTTGTAAATCCCTGGTAAAGGGAAAAGGAAGAAATGCATGGAAGTGGTTGTATAGTTTTAAATATCTAAAAAAATCTGTTATTATTTCCTCTTATTGCCATCTAGTGCCCGTTTGCTTTTGGAGATACCCACGTAATTACAAAAATTTTCTAAATTATTTTTAAAATCACTGCATAATACACATTTTCCTGTAGAATATGTGGTGGTATTTAGTTCTAACTGGCATTATTAATACAGAATACACATATAAGCATAACCAATTGACACAGACAGTAGGGGGGTGAGGGCCTGTGCTGGGGGATGGGAACATGCAGGGAAAGGTCAATGGGGTAAAAGGAGACGTATGTAATACTTTCAACAATAAAGAATTTAATTTTTTTAAAAATACAGAATACACTGATCATCCTGAGCACACAGAGAAAGACAATGCAAGAGAGGTCCCATCCTCTCAATGTCATCCTCTAGACTTACTCTTATTGGAATACATGGTGGAAGGACTTGCAAGCAAATAACAACAGTCTCCAGATTTCTTTATATCAGCACAGGGAAGGGAGAAAGGGCCTTAGAAGTTGTTTGATCCAATCACCCTGTTTTATAAATGAGGCATCTGGGCCCTGATGAACTTAAGGGACTTACCTAAGAGCACCCAACTCTCTTTGACCACTCCCACATCTTGGTGTCTCTCCAGTGTGTACTTCCTTTCCCTTTAAGTCGTTGGCTCCAACGACATGTCCTGACTTTCATCTGGTATGACCTTGACAAAACAGCTTACATGCAGGTCCTGGTTTATTAGATGTTCATAATCTTGAAAGCAAATCAAACCCATTATTTAAAATTTATTTTATGTTTGCAATTAAAGTGTAATTGACATATAACATTATATTAGTTTCAGGTGTACAACATAATGATTCCATATTTGTACATGTTGGGAAATGATCACCATAACAAATAGTTAGCATTCATTATCACGCATAGTTACAAAATGTTTTTCTTGTGATGAGAACGTCTATGATTTGCTCTCTTAGCAACTTTCAAATATGCAGTACAGTCTAATTCATTATAGTCACCATGCTGTACATTCTATCCCTGTGAGTTTTTTATCTCTGGGCATTTGTACCTTTTGAGGCCCTTCATCCATTTCACCCACCCCCAAGCCCCTCAAATCCATTTTGAAAACAAAGGAGCGTCTACCCTGGCCCAGCCTTGGCATCCATGCCCCAGCAAATACAGGCTCTGTAGTGTCCCTAATCAAGATCTGCCTGTGTTTACCCAATCTCTGCACAGGGTCCTGGCACAGCCTCACTCGGCTGCCTGTCAAAGGTCCAGAACAGGTGAGAAAAATGAGAAGGCCCTGCCCCGAGCAGTGGTTGTGGCCCTCACAGCCTGCCCTTCATACAGCAGGACAGAACGGGCATTCACTTTCCTCCTCCCTGTCACGATACCAACCGAAATTACCTTTAAATGAGGAAGAGCGTCATTATTTCATTAACAGGGTTGCGACAATTGAGGAAAATGTGTCTCCAGTGTAAACAACCGGAACCTCTTTGCGCTCTATGAAAACAAGGTTAAATTACTTGCAGATCCGGGCGACGAGAAGATGTAGGAAGTGAACCTGAAGCCTGACACATTCAAGGTCTGGGAACCGAAAATAATAGGAATTGTTCTGATTTTTCTAGTGGAATCGAGCTCAGAGATGGGCATGCCTCTTTGCACAAGCAAGGATTCCTGTGCCTTCCCCTTTGCTTGTAAGAAGGGTCGTAACTTCCTTCCGTGACCATATCCCTTACATGTCCACCAGGAAGATAGTCACCACACGCCTAGGCCCTGGGTCACCCCAGCAGGGATCTGACGAACTCTAGGCCAAGGGCTCCTTTGACCTCCTCTGGGAGAGACTGTGGGGACCTGGTCAAGAGAACAAGAGGCTAATCTGCTGAGAAGAGTTCCACATTTTAAAAAAAGAAAGAAAAGTAAAATTAAACGTATTTGACCTGAGAAGAAATAGAAGACTTTTCTAGTTGCCAAAGGGACAAATTCGCCAAGCAAATGTGAACTCCTGGGGAGTGGGTCAGAGGAACCCGGATGGAGTAGACTAGGCTGGGGGTGATGGGACGATTTATCCGGGTCGGGTCAGATGGGAAAACCCATCAGAATGCTCCACAGAACTCAGCACAGTCTGCCCTTTGTACGGGTATTTATCTAAGTCGTCAATTTTATAGCCACATTACCTTCCCAGTCAGCAGGAAAGCAGATATAGGTGCCGTCAAGAGGCCTGGCTGTGGTTTGCACCGCATAATGACAGATGCCAAAAACAAAGGGGAGGGGAGAGGGCACTGGGGAGAGACCACAAAAGAGCCTTTATAATTATGCCTCTGCCTCCCTGGGGGGCCTGCTGCTCCCTCTCCTCCTTGAGGAGGTGCCCGGCCCGCCTGGGGAGGGAGGGCTGGCGGTGGGGGCTGGGGGGGGGGGCGCTGCCTTCCCTGGACGTGCAGGGCAGCTGCCTAGCACGCGTCTATTAATAACCGTGCAGGGACTTGCAGGGAGCTATTAGTCGCTGTCTCTCTTCTCCAGGCTAAATAGCGGCAATCCCTTTAACCTTTCTTCATGGGCCTGATTTTCCATCCCTTTAATCATCCCTGTCACTTTCTGCTGGATGGGCTCCACTCTCACCACATCCCTCCCCGGAGTGGCTGGGGACTCCGAGCCAACTGGAGGAGCGGCCTCGCCTGAACAGCGCTCCTTCCCTCTGCGCCCCCCTCTGCCTGCCCTGGCTGGCGCGGCCTGGGAAGCCCAGGGTGGTGGCAGGCACCAGAGGCCACGTCACCGCGTTCCTGACCCTTCCGAGCTCTTACTCCTGCTGTTGGGATGTTCCCGGTGACCAGAAAGCCTCTAAAATCCAAGAGTCTCCTCTGAGCTGATGTGCTCTTCCCTGCCAGACCCCAGCCTCTCCTGTGGACCCTGAGAACAGCCAGCTATCCTGCTGCCATTTCACCCGCCAAAACACTTACAAGCCAGCTTGAGAAGTAATTTTTTAAAGCAAATGTCATTTTTATCACGGCCCTCCCCTACTCAAGGGCCCCGAGGCGCTCCCTGTTACTTGATGGTATTGCACATGTAAACACTCACCAGATACCGGGCCAGAATGCTCCGTGCTGCCCGTGTCCTAGATCCTGTTTGGGGTGTGCTGATATAGACACAGATGCAGGGTTAGGGCCCTTTGACAACAAACAGCAGAAACCAACCCTGACTGGTTTCAGAATCAGGGATAAGTTGGAAATGAACGGCATCATTTGCAGAATTAAAAGGAGAGCTGAACTCCCAGCCTAAGGAAGGACGAAACAGGGCAGCTCGGAGGTCCTTCTAGATCATTGCCATCAGATGTTTGGCTCGTTCCTCCTTATTTATTTTTGCTTAAGAGTCAGCGTTTGGGGACCTAGAATCTAAGACAAGGTTTGTGACAGGAGGGTGGGGGAGCCCTGTGATTGCCCACCCCTCTGGAACCACACATGGTGGGAACAATTGCCAGATTTAGCAAATAAAAATACAAGATGCCCAGCTAGATTTGAATTTCAGATAAACAATGCATAGTTGTTATTATAAATCTAGCCCATGCAGTAGTTCCTGGGTTCGTCTTCCCATTCTTCCTTTCCCCCAGCCCCATTCTGCAACTTCTGGGTGAGCCGGCAGCCCCTCTGACGGCCACAATTCCCTGTTGTAGATCATGCCTAACTAATTTCTTCAATCCATCCTCAAGGTTGCTGTGGATTTTATTTCTTTCTCTTTAATTTTAATAGCCCAGCTTAAATTGCCTCAAAACTATGTACAGTAACTGACACAAATAAAAAGGCTCATGTGCCCTTTGGCAATCATTTATTATTTATGTCTTCTTTACTTTTACTTAGTGAAAAAAAATTTTTCTTTGCCTTCTCTTTTTTGCCAAACACTTCAAAAACAGCCCTAATATAATTTAGTGTTTGTGTAATTTTTTAGTTGAACATGCATTTTCACATTTCTTATTTTATTTAGTATTGTAAATTATCGTAACTAGTGAGTTAAGTGTTTCATTGACACCCATAATATAGCCCCCCCATTTCACAGATGGGAAGACTTTGAAAGGTCGATTATAAAAGTGAGTGTTGATTCAAAGTTGTGGATCTAGGACTTAGAACAATGTGTTCTTTCCTCTATATCAAAAGTCAGCAAACTTTTCCTATAAAGAACCAGAGAGTAAATATATCAGGCTTTGAACACCACACGATCTCTATCGCAACTACTCAACTCTGCTGTTGTAACACAAAAGCAGCCATAGTCAATACATAAATGAACGGACGTATGTTTCAATAAACTGTATTTACAGAGGTCAGCAGGCCATATTTGGCCCATGGGTTGTAGTTTGCTGACTAACGCCTCCTCCATACCACACAATAAGTACCTTTCAAGATTGATAAGTCTATCAAAGTTTGCCTCCAATTGGGATGCCATGATTTTGACCCACATTAATATTAATTCTTTCTTTCCTTCTTACCGCTTCTGTGTCAGTATTATTTGGACAATGACTGACTTGGATTCCCACTACACCATTGGACCACCCTAGTCTGTAGTAAAATTTTCTCTGGTGCTATGAACATGCTAAGCCTGTCCTTCCTCCCCTGGATTGTCCTTGACCTACATGTGTGATCAGTCCTGACAGCCTTTGTGAGGAGGTGCCTTTCCAGTACAATGCATTTCTTAAGGCCCCAGAGTTAACCAGGATAAATCATCCTAATAGCTCCCACTCACTCTGAGCTTCATGTGCCTCCTCCCTTGGGCTATCTTCAAGCTTATCCCAGGGAAACTCATGCCCTGGGATGGTAACTCCACTAGGAGGCCTCCCTGCAGCCCTCTTCACCTCTGGTCCATGGAAGAGAGGCTATTTAGTTCTATCTGCTGCCTGCGGAGTGGGAAGACTGACTCAGATGCTCTTCCCGGGGAGGGCAGGAGCTTCCTAGAGCGAACCAGCTGGTTTGGCTTCTACCCTTTGCTGTTTATAGATCCTAGGACAGTGAAGGCTGGGGACTGTGTGTAAGCGGCATCCTCCTGGGCAAGGGCTCCAGTTGCATGTTGACTGTCCACCTACAACCATAATTCTACCATGTAGGAGTCCATGGAACATGACTAGCACCTCACATTAAGGACTCCGGGTCTTTAAGTGAGTTTCTAGGCATGTGTGTATGCGCATCAACCATAAAGTCAAAAAATTGCCCAAACGCCTCATTTACAAGTAAGGAAACTGAAGCCCAGAGAAATCACCTTAGTGTATCATGATACCAAGGCATAAGGATTCATATTATCTTCATAAATAGTAGCCATAAAGGTGTTGATAATTTGATCAATAAAACTGAAATTTATAACTATAAAGCTTTCCTGAATATCAATATGTTTTGTTTAAAATAAGAGGCAGAGAATGTGCTCAACCCAGCACAGCCCAAGAGCCATGAATGAGGTCAACTTTTTCAAAAATACTTGAGATTTGGCCTTTTCAAGGCTTCTATGTGTCCCAAAGGCAGAGTTTTCTGGGAACACTCACAGCACCCTCTAAATTTCTTCATAAATTCTCCAAAGGAGTGAAGAGCAGCAGCAAAGAATCGAGGGTACAAGGAACACTAAACATCCTTGCTCTACCATTTTGAAGTTATAGGACTTGTAGCAAATAATTTAACTTTTCTAAGCCACGTTTTCTGATCTGTAAAAGAAGTATAATAACAGTACTTATCTTATGGAGGTGATGTGATAATTATACGAGATCATGTATACAGAGTACCTAACATCAGCTGACTTAATAGTAAGTACACAAATATTCGCTCTTATTGCAATTCTCGTTGACATTCCGGGTTTTGTGCCTTAATTCCAACTCTAATTTTGAGTTGACCACTCTGTGCTACTTTTCCAACTGTGAAACAGACAATATCTTTGCTGGAGAGATGGATAATTATAAGTTAGTTATGATGTGGGGAGACAGCTCTGCCTCTTCACCCAGGGCCATGACCTGGCCCGAATGACCTCCACCCTAAGAGATAAGATGCCTTTCTGAGCTGGGTCTCCTCTGAGGAGGTGGTCTCCAGGCCAGGACTTGGGCTCTCTAGAAGAGGTAATGGGCAGTCGCAGGTAAGAGGTTCAAAAATTTAGGGAAACAGGCAAGGAAATGTGAAAAAGGCTATGCTCAGATTTTTTTTGTTGTTGTTGGTAATCTTTCTGGCATTACGGTTTTTTTAGTCCAATTCTGTCATCTTTTGAAAGTCCCGCAGATTGAGGGCAAGGAAATAAAATAATTCCTACAACACAAAGGCAAAGGGCTCAGGATAGATCCTGGATAAGGCTCATGCTGCTAAGGGGACCTCAATGGACCTGACTGTAGTATTTGCAATATTTCCAAACCATTAAAAAAAAAAAAAAAGACAAAGAGAAAAAGCAGACCGCCTAGAACTTCACTTTCCCAGTGGTAGAAGAAACATGTTAGACAAAACAACTCTTTCTCCTTTTCCCTGGGTTAATTGGCAGCAGCAGAAAACACTTCACAGAAAGTTCCAGAAGGGCTTGATATTGAATTTGTAAAGTACAAATTCCCACAACAATCAATGACTAAAGTAGCAATATTTTAGCCCTTCACAGGAATCTGGTTATTATTACCATTAATGCCAAGAATCTTGTTTCTATTCTTTTTGATTTAAGGTAATTTTCTTTGTAAAAGGCTGCTTTGTTAAGCTCTGTGCAGTTGCATAGGTTTGGGGAGAAAGAGAACTGGGCATGTTGGGAAAGTATCGTGTTGTACTGAAACTTTAGAGGCCCTGGTTGTGAAGAACCCCTTTGTTTTTGCCCTGAACCTGATGCAGTTCTTCAGACTTCGTTTTCTAGTTCAGTGCACTAATTTCAGCATTGTCCACTCTGATGATGCTATCTCTTTGAACATGACAATTCCCAAGGAAGGTCTCCAGGAGGCTGGACCTACCTGGTCAGGCCTGGCTATGACCCGGCCAAAGGAGACCCAAGTCAATGTTCGTGTCTAGAAAGTGACCCCATGACTCAGGGTCCATCTTGTAGACACTAAGGAAGCACAGATACCAATGAGTGAAATAGCTAGCTAGGTGGTTCTCAACCAGGGGCAATTTCCACCCCTGCCTCCAGGGGACATTTGACAATGTCTGGAGACATTTTTGATTATCATAACTTTTGGGGAGTGGTGGCTCTATTGGCATCTAGTGGGTAGAGAGCCAGGGATGCTGCCAAACATCCTACGAAGCACAGGACAGGACCCACAACAAAGAATTGTTCAGCCCTAAATGCCAATAGAACTGAGGTTGAGAAACCTGAGACGGAAAGAGACACAAGAGAGCTCTGCATGGGCTGGGCATGGCCCATCCCCTCTCTGTATTTTGCCCCATTTTCCCTCGCTCCCTGAACTCCGAGCACACAGACGCCTTCCAGTTCCTGACAGCATTGTGTTCCCTCGACATATGCTGATCCCTCTGCCTGCCAGTCTCCTCCCTCCCGTTTCATATAGTTCAGGCATGTCAAACTCACAGCCCGTGGGCCACATGCCTTGTTTATTTGGCCCGTGTTAGCCTTTGAGTTTGACATGCTTGATCTAGTTAATGTCTTCTCAGCCCCAGATCTCAGAAGCCTTTCCATCAAGACTAAGCAAACCCCCAATTACATGCTCTCTCCCCTTTATTCTTTCTTTTTTCAAGAGTTTTGAAAATATCTTCATGTTTTTTTCAAAACTCCCCAAGCTCCCTGCATCTTAGCTAAGTGTATGGGCTGACAGCACTAAGTCTGGAGTCAGATGGGTAGTGTTGGAATCCCCACTCTGGCAGGGTCTAGTTGTGTGACCTTGGGCAAGTCACTTAACTTCTCTGTGTCTGTTTTCTTACCTGTAGCATGAAGATAATAACTACACCTAGCTCATAGGAGGGCTGTGAGGATTAAATGAGAGATGCTTATAAAGTGTTTAGAACAGTGTCAGGCCCATCATGAGCACCATGTAAAAGTTTGCTATAATTATTACTTCAAGAATTAAAAACTGCCCTTCTGAGACACGGAGCTACATGATAAGAGAGAGATGCAGCATTTTCTCTTCTCAGCAGCATGGCCTGGCCTCACTGACTTTTCTCTACCAGAGGAACCATCTCAGATCAGCTGAGGCAGGGGAGCCAAAGTCAATGCTTTCTATTTAGAGATAAAGAAATTGAGACCCAGAGAGGTTAAGGAGTTTGGAAAAATCACATAGCAGGTTTCTTTCTACCTGATCAGACTCCCCCTACCCTACCCCCACCTCTTCTCTCCACTCCACCCCCCTTTAAGGTTATAACTAGTGCAATTCCTGATCTACACTAAATGAATATCCCATAGCAACTATCTCTGTCTGACTACAGGTCCCTGCTCCCCAGCTTTTCTACAAAAGACCTGGGAGTTATAAAATCCAAGCTTATCAGAACAAAGCACACTAAATAGAGCACAGCAAGGTTCCTAATCAGAGATTTAAGGTGCTCACACAACAGCCTGAAGGGAAAAATAAAAAATGTAGGACTAGGGAGGGAAAAAAAAAAGTAGACTAAGGGCAAATAATAACCTAAATAAATTAAGAAAATACTGAGGCTGTCTCCTGAAGTTTTCTGCCATTACATCATTGATCCTGAGCCGGGGCTGTGGAATGTCTCTGCAGGGCTATACAAGCAGGGCCACACCTCATTTGTTTTAACTCCCTCAAATCCTGTTTTACTCTTTGACACCCTCCCAGCCTCTCATGGCTGTTCTTACTCTTTTTTCACCCCCTACGGGTTTTTTTAAGCTCATTCTTTGCCAACACTGTAGTGTTTGAGCCCAAAGAGTTCCTGGGACCTTAGATCTCATGGAAAGGAGTGTGGTGTTCAGACCATGGAGGGACACTGGCCTCTGACCTTTTGGTCTGGCCACACTTGAGAAACCCAGCTCTGTCTGAAGTCCTAAAAAGACATGAATAAACTGGAATAGCATAAGAGGAGTACAACCAGGAAATGACACTTTATTATGTAAGGGGCAACTGGGTGAAGAGGGCTTAGAGCTGTCTTCAGCAAATTTAAAGGCTATTGGGTTTTCAGGTCCCAACAACATTACAGAATGAACTAATGTGAACTTCTAAGTCCTCCAGAAACCCATAAAAATACTGGTAAAGTATACCAAAATAAAATTGTTTTACAAATATATCTAAGCTCATAAAAATGAAGAAAAATCTCTAGGTCCCAGAAAAAAAGAAAAAGAGGGAACTCATAGTCAGGGTGGCAAGCTTCAGCTTATGCCTTGATGGCCCAAGGAGATATTGACCCAAATATAGGCCCTAATGTCTCTAGAGGCTAAGGTTTTAATGCCCCTAAAAGAGCAAAAGGTGGAGCTGTGGGCCCTGAAATGAAGACTCTAGAAACATTAAGTGGAGACCTTGAGAAGACAGTTGCTTCAATTTAAGTTCCACTCACAAGCCCAGGAAACCACTGGGATACAGATCTCTTTTCAGAGTTTCAGGTAAGGAAAGAAAACTACCCCAGAGAAACAAAACCTCAAGTCATCACCAAACACATGTGTGCTAGAAAAATTTATACTCCTTACCTGGTATATTACTCAAGGTTCTCCAGAGAAACAAACAATAGGATATATATGGATAGATATATATATATAGATATAGATAGATAGATAGATAGATAGATAGATAGATATAGATATAGATAGATATAGATAGATAGATAGATAGATAGATAGATAGATAGATAGATAGATAGGGATAGATATATAGATATGGAGAGAGAGAGAGAGAGAGAGAGAGAGAGAGAGAGATCAATTTATTTTAAGGAGCTGGCTCATGCAATTATGGGGACTGACGAGTCTGAAATCTTCAGGACAGGACAGCAGGTTAAAATACTGACCTTCCCAGAAGCCCTTGCAGCTAGGGTAGCAATGCAATGTGTTGTGGCTCTGACCAATCAAATATAAACTCAATATACCAATAGGCTGCTAGGAAGAACAACTTCCCCTTTCCCCTTTGCTCTTCTATCTAGAATGAGGACACATTACTTATAGGCACCTTGGGACCATGAAGGGAAGACAAAGTCACATACTAAGGATGGGAGGAACAGATGATGAAAAGAACCTGGGTGCTTGATAACACCCTTAAAGAGGTGCACTAGCTCTGGACTATTTACCTCTGGCCTTCTCATTACAAAATAAACCCCTTGATATTTACTTCATTTTCTATTACTTGAAGCCAAATGCAACCCTAAATTGCACAACATGTTAAAAATTTCAGGATATCTACTAAAAGAAGAGAATTTGAACATGGTGGCTTTTAAAACAGTAAAAGAGAAAAGGATGAAATAAAGAAAACTCAGTCAATGTAATAGAAGGCAGAAGAGAAGTAAAGAATATAAGAGATTAAAACAAAACATTAAGATATAAACATATACCAATAATAACTGGATTCCAATAGTAAATATAAATGAAAGGATTAAAACTACCTGTTAAAAGATACAAATGCTAAGATGAAACAAGAAATCCAACTTTTTGTTTCTTTCTAGTAGATTCACGTTTTAATTGTCCACTAGCTAGAACAGAGGAAGATTGAAAGTAATGAGATTAGGAAAAATACACCAAGCAATCATCATCAAGAATTCTGCAGGAAAACACAATAATGCCAAATTTAAATATACCTAACAGCAAAACAGAAAGAAAGAATAAGAAAAGGAAAGAAGGAAATTAACAAATCCACCATCATTGTAAGAGATTTTATCTGAAAGCAGACTCAGACAAATGAGTCCAAAATTGAAATGGGCTGCCGTGGCTAGGAGAGCTTCATAATCATGGAGGCTTTGCAGAATCTGTATGACCCTCGATGAGGCTGTTGCTGGCATGTGCAGGTATCTGACCCTTAGCTCCATGAGGGCAGGAATCATGTCTGTTTTGTTCATTCCTATTGACCGAATGCTTAGAGCAGAGCCTGATACAGAACTGTCGTCAATAGGTGTCGAATGAATGAATGAATGAATGATTCAGCCAAGAAAATGGATAAATCGCCTCTAGAGTTCCCCTCAATTCTAAAATTTAGTGATTCTGGCATGCCCATTCCTCTTCTCTTTGTCCTTACTCCATTCTGATGCCCAGAGTCAACACGAACCCAGGAGATTGAGGCGGCACTGAGAGAGACAAGGGGGGAGTGAAGAATGGACAGAAGAGTAGTAACATAAAAGCACAGAGAATGGAAGCCAGCTCTGCAAAGAGCTTCCAAGAGTTTCTGTCACAGAAATTCCACTTGGTCATAGTTACTGCCCTGGCGAAGGGCCTGGAGGGAGATGGTGGATGGCCTGCCATGGAGGGGGCCTTCCAGTCAGCATATCTTGCCTGTGCTACCTACAAGGGTAGAGAACCATGACAGTGAGTAGGTCACTCAGTCCGCCAGATCCATAAACCAAAACTTCTCCTACTTTCTGGGTTCTAGGACACATACAGGAAAGGGGATGAGCTCCCTAGCTATAGAGCAGTGATGGCGAACCTTTTGAGCTCGGCGTGTCAGCATTTTGAAAAACCCTAACTTAACTCTGGTGCCATGTCACATATAGAAATTTTTTGATATTTGCAACCATAGTAAAACAAAGACTTATATTTTTGATATTTATTTTATATATTTAAATGCCATTTAACAAAGAAAAATCAACCAAAAAAATGAGTTCACGTGTCATAGGTTCGCCATCACTGCTATAGAGAGTCTTTAGGTCTAGGAAGAACAAGGTCCCTGTACTTGGGAATCCTCCCATCTGATAGGGAAACACAGCCCTACCCTCATAGAGCCTGTTATGGATTGAAAGTTTGTGTCCCCACCCCTCTAATTTCATGTTAAAATCTTAACTCCTAATGTGATGGTGTTAGGAGGTGGGGTCTTTGGGAGGTCTTTAGGTCATGAGAATGAAGCCCTTGTGAATGAGATTAGTGCCTTTATCCCATTGGAGGAGAGCTCCCTCACCCCCTCCATCATGTGAGGGCACAGAAAACGCAGCCATCTATGAACCAGATGCTGAACCTGCCTGGGCCTTGATCTTGGACCTTCCAGCCTGCAGGGCTGTGAGGAATAAATTTTGTTGTTTATAATGACCCCATCTATGCTTGTTTGTTATAGCAGCCCGAATGGACTAAGTCAGAACTGCTAGAATGAATGTGACAGTCCCTCTCTGAGTCAGCTACTAGTATATCTCTTGTCCTCCCACCCAGGCAAGACCAAACGGGGAGGGAAATGGCGGGCCCAGGTTCGTTTCTGTGATGAATGGAGGCTGTGAGCACTGCTGCCAACAGGCTCTCAGGGGACATTCCCACAGGCCCGCCATCAGGGTCGGGGCTCCCTTCCCTTCGTTCCCTCCCCACCATAATGCCTGAGCTCTGAGCCTATTTCTAGCACAGGAATGTTGGCCCCTGTGTCATGTCCTGCTTTCCCTCTGCTGTTTTTGTTTCCTTTCCCACCCTGTCTCCCCCAGCCCCAACCCCCATTTCCCAAGCTCGCTCCTGGGAGACCAGACTCACCAGCCCACTGGTGATCTTGTTTTACATGAGACATTTCCAAAAAAGACCAAAAAGTCCTTTCCAGGAAAATGCCATTTTTAAAATTCAGCTCCAGACACTGCGGCAACATTAGGAAAACAAAGGACTTGGCAGAAAGGTTTTCTGCATCGGGACTTTCTAAAATACCTTTTCCAAATTGCCTCCAGTGGGAATGACTCCAGGGGTCAGCTCTGGAACACCAGGCAATTTCAGATGGACAGTGACTTCTGGTTTTTACACAGCCAGCCTCTCCTTCCTGGGGATCACCCTGGGATCTCCTCCCAGGCCCAAGCAGAGCCCCTCTCAAGGGTTGCCAAAGAAAACAGCTGTCTCCGGAGGGTCAGGAAATGCTGCTGGTTCCTCCCTTCAGAGGAGCCTGCTCAGCCGCTCTCTGGCTGCCATCACTAAGCTGAGGGGCCAGGACGGAGGCCTAGGCGACAAACTGTGATTAGGAGGGAGCTGCCTTCTCTTATCATCCAAGTGACAGAAATATACAATTTCACCTGGGGCATACACAGTGGTGTTATTCCTTTTGCACATGTCAGGTGTAATCATGTTGATGTCATACGTGTAACAGTCGTGCCATTATTTATTAAGCACATTCCATGGTGTGCACCAGTAACCTATTCTTTTTTAAAAATATATATTTTTATTGATTTCAGAGAGGAAGAGAGAGGGAGAGAGAGATAGAAACATCAGTGATGAGAGAGAATCATTGAACAGCTGCCTTCTCCACACCCCCCCACTGGGAGTCAAGCCTGAAACCTAGGCATGGGCCCCGACAGGGAATTGAACCGTGACATCTTGGTTCATAGGTCAACACTCAACCACTGAGCCATGCCAGCCAGGTGCTAACCTATTCTTTATATTTATTTTATTGCATTTGATCCTCATGAAAACTGTTATGGGCTGAGTTGTGTTCCCTCCCCCCCTCCCCCCCCCCCCCGCCCCCGCATCCCTTCCTTAAAAAATTCATGTTAATGCCCTAACCCCCAGGACATCAGAACATGACAGTATTTGGAGACAGGGTTTTTAAATAGGTACTTCAGTGAAAATGAGGTCTTTAGGGTGGGCCCTGATCCAATCTGTCTGGAGTCCTTAAAAGAAGATCTGTAGACACAGACAGATGTGCCCATGGAGCAAAGACTATGTGAGAGCACAGCAAGAAGGCAGCCATCTTCCAAGAAGAGAGGCCTCAGGGGAAACCAAACACCCTTAGTAACACCACGATTTTGGACTTCTAGACTGCATAACTGTGAGAAATGTTGTTTTTTAAACCTATAGTATTTTGTTATAGCAGCCCTAGCAACTTCATGCAACAAACAACCCATAAGATTAATATTGTTATTATCACCATCTTGTAGAGGGCAAAACAGTCTCAAGATGTTATGAGACTTACCCAGCAAACAAATAAGACAGCTACAATTTGGGAGTCACTAGCCTAACTCCAGAATACAAGCTCTTAAACCAGTGGTTCTCAACCTTCTGGCCCTTTAAATATAGTTCCTCATGTTGTGACCCAACCATAAAATTATTTTCGTTGCTACTTCATAACTGTAATGTTGCTACTGTTATGAATCATAATGTAAATATCTGATATGCAGGATGGTCTTAGGCGACCCCTGTGAAAGGGTCGTTCAACCGCCAAAGGGGTCGCAACCCACAGGTTGAGAACCGCTGTCTTAAACACTGTGTCCGACTGCTTCTCTTCTGTGCTCCGCTATGTATGCGCATGTTTTACTTACTTATTGCTGCATAACAAGCAACCTCACAATGTAATGGCTTTAAGCAGAAACACTTACTTTGTTCATTCATCAGTAATTGGGCAGGGCTTTGTGGGAATAGTTCATGCCTGCTCCGCTTGGTGTCAGCTAGGATGGCTCCAACACGAGACCAGATCATCTGAAGTCTAGCTCCCTCACTGTCTGGTGATTGACACTGGCTGTCAGCTAGGACCTTAGATTAGGCTGTTGGTCCAAACACTTCATGTGGCCTCTCCATGTGGCCTGAGCTTCCTCCTAACATGGCAACTGGTTCCAAGGTGAGAATCCCAAGAGACAGAGCCAGGGGAAAGCTGCGTCACCTTTCTAGCCCAGCCTTGAAAAAAAAAAAAAAAAAGACAGCATTACTTTTACCACATTCTCTTCCTTAGGAGCCAGTCACTAAGGCTGACTCATGTTCAAGGGAAGAGAAATTTGATGCTATCTTTGATGGGAGGAGTGTCAAAGAATTTGCAGAGATGTTTAAAAATCACTAGGGGCATGTGCCATTCACACGGTTGTCCATGCTTTGTCAGGTGTTTGTTTACTTACCAGCAGCACCGTATCATTGAAAGAGCATTAAACTGGGGTTCAAAGTCCTGAGCAAGAGCCATTCAGCTATAAGGGGCCAGGATTCCACAACCCGTGCGTGAAACGAGCAGGATCTGCTTCCGGCTTAACCACCTTCCTCTGTATAGGACTGAGGCCACTTAGCTCCATTCCAAGTAATATTATTATCCCCATTTACACACGAAGAAACTGAAGTTCGGGGGATGTAAGTAACTTGCCTAAAAGTTAGTAGAGGCAGAGCCTGAACTCGAGACTGTGCCCTGGCTGGTGCCATTTCCTCCAGAGCCAGGTATCCTGCCCCTGCATCCTTGCCCAGCACCCAGGTTCTGTTCCCTGTTGGGAGGCTTTCTGCACAGCCCAACTGTCTGCCAGGGCATCTGATGGCACCTGGATGGTCCATCTCTCTACTCCACTCAACTTTTGGGGCCTCACCATGCTTTCTGTTGGACCTTATCCCTGACTCTATTGTGAACTACTCTCTGAGTCCTACTGTGGAATAGCCACCACACTGTGCTCACCCTACAAATCCATGTCCCAGCCCTTCATATCTGCCCCAGACCATCTTGATAATAGAAGAGTACTTTGGCATGGCCATAGCACAAGACCAAGCAAGAGAGCATCATGACTCTGAGGCCCCAGAGTCAGATCAATCTAGATCCAAATCTTGACTCCACCATTTTTTACTCGTGTGTAAGAATAATGAGGCCCACGCTGCCTCATTGTGAAGATTCTCCATGAATTAACATGTGTACAGGGCTTGGCACCATGCCTAGCACATAGTAAATGCTTAATAAATATTAGTCATCTTTGGTGTTGTTATTATCAAAAATATTTGTAACAGATCCACTAGAAAGCCTAGCATATGGTAGGCATTCAAAAATGATAACTGTTAATCTCATTGTTTGAGTCCTGGAAGAGCTACAGGAATTCAGAGAACGGCCAGATAACAAGGTAGTGAAGACAGAAAACAGGCTGCCCAAGCAACTGTGCAGATCTGCAGATCTCTGCCTAATCCCAGAGCTTGGGTATGACTGGCCTTGATTAAGTGGAAACGCCTTTTTGCAGAACTCCCATCTTCATCTGCCTCAATTAGGAGATGACAAGAGCTTCCTAACCTTGGAAACCCCTGGAGGGGGAAATTTAAGAAAGAAAATCAGCCTGGCTGGTGTTCTCAGCGGTTGAGCATTGACCTATGAACCAGGAGGTCACAGTTCAATTCCCAGTCAAGGCACATGCCCGGGTTGTGGGCTCAATCCCCAGTAAGGGATATGCAGGAGGCAGCTGAACAATGATTCTCCCATCATTGATGTTTCTATCTCTCTCCCCCTCTCCCTTCTTTTCTTAAATCAATAAACTTTTTTAAAAAGAAAAGAAAGAAAAAATATCAGAAACATCCTCTGTGCTCCTGCCCAGCATCCCTGCTATGGCAATGCAAGCCACTGGCTACCGCATTCTGCCCTCCTCATCCAGTTGTCTCACTGGTCTATGGTTTCACAGACTTCATCTGAGGCTGCATGTTCTTAGCTGGTGAATGTGATCAGGATATGTAATAGTGTCCCAGCCTCAAGCCCACTCCAGGTTGAGCTGTTAGCAAGAGGTGAACAGAAAGCAACTCTCAGGTTTATAAAAGACTAGAGGCCCAGTGCATGAATTCATGCACAGGTGGGGTCCCTCAGCCTGGCCAGCAATTGGGGCCAGCTAACCTCCCGCGGTTCCTCCCCACAGCCAGCCAGCCCCAGGACTGTGGGAGGTTGGCCGTCTGCGGGAGGTTGGCTGTGGAAGTGCACTGACCACCAGGGGGTCAGCTCCTGTGTTGAGCGTCTGCCCCCTGGTGGTCAGTGTGTGTCATAGCAGCCGGTTGACCAGTCGTAACAGTTGCTTAGGCTTTTATATATATAGATGATCCATGTATATAGACACACACACAAATACACACACTTCTTTAAGCATTGGTGCTGCAATACTAGGATTATCCTCCCCCACCATATTTTTCCTGCTACTACTTTCCCAAGATCCTCAGAGCTACATTCACCTGTGTTCATAGCTCCTGAGTCAATGCAATCAAGCTAGGGAGGGAGGGGTGTATAAAGTTGAGCAGGCCCAATGGCTTAGAACAATGTCACCAGCTCAGTTCTAACTGCTTGGCTCTTATGTTCTTCCTGATTTTCCTTCAAGCCAGATGATCAATGAGGTGACAGCCATTTCCCCCAGACCACTCTCATTTCCTTCTTCCAATCAAGACATGAATCTGGTGCCCTTTGCAATGACCTCTAAAAGTCCACATCACAGCTCATGTTGCCTCTGACTCCCCTCCCCACTCCAGTCTTGGTCCACTCTGATACAACCAAACTTCTGCCTTGACTCCTAGTCCCTAATTTTACCTAGAATCCAGTTCTCCTCTGTATTAGTCCACTATTTCTGTGATAATACTATGTAATAAACAATCCTCAAACTCTAGTGGCTTATAAAAAGCAAACAGTTCTTTTTTTTCTCACAGTCTGTGGGTTGGGTGAAGTAGCTCTGAGCCAGGCTGTGGGTCAGGTACAGATGAGTTTCACATGTCACTCATTTTGGGCCCAGCAGCTACCTGGGGCATTACACAATGAAAGAAGCACAAGAAAACGTTAGTGAAAACTTCCTGTGACTCTTTGTTTAAAATATATTTTTATTGATTTCAGAGAGGAAGGGAGAGGGAGAGATAGAGACATCATTGATGAGAGAGAATCATTGACTGGCTGCCTCCTGCACGCCCCACACCAGGGATTAAGCCCACAGCCCAGGCATGTGCCTTGACTGGTAATCTAATTGTGACCTCCTGGTTCATAGGTCAATGCTCAACCACTAAGAACACCGGCCGGGCTTTCCTGTGACTCTTAAGACCTCAACTCATAACTGGCCATTATCAAGTCCACCCATATTCCATTGGCCAAAGCAAGTCAACTAGCCAAACCCAAAGTCAAATGGACGAGAATATATGCTCCACTTATTCTAGTAGGCTGCGTGCCAAGTCCTACAGCAAAGGACATGGCTGTATAATTCTATTATAGGGAGGGAGTGAGGAATTGGGAATAATTATCCAATCTCAAGCATTTCTTAAACCCCTGTTATGAGTTCACCTGAAGGAACTTTTAGCTTCTGCTTGCCTGCCAGGCTTCCTCCCTACCTTCCCCAGATCAGGCTTAGGGCTGGCTCTGTGTGGACAGAGCTGTCACATGGTGACCACTGCCCACTTGACTGCCAGCCAGTGTCTGTCACCTGCATCTCTTGCTGTGAGTTACCCATCTGATTGTTCCTCCTGAACTCTTAGAGAAGCTTACATGCCTAATTAGTTTCTCAGTCCCTAGCATATCCTGGGGGTAGAACCAAGCAGAGGGGGTAGAACCAAGATTAGGAAACTTGAAAGCTATTGGGGAAACCAAGGCAGCTTCTCCCATTCTCTTACTCTCTCTTGCCATATGTTTTCTCTCTGTACATCTGCTTCAGTTTTCTCTCTAGGCACCAGCTTTCTCTCTTTCTAAATTGACTTAGTAGAATAGGGCCTGCTCCAGCTCCAGAGCTACAGAAGCTCCCACTTCCATACCATTACCAAGCTGAAGAGTCTTACTTCCAAAATCCCAGAGAAAGGCCCTAGTCAATCATGACCGGGATCGTGTAGCGCAAACATGGTTACCCACCCCTCTAGATGAAGGAAAAGTGGTATGGGCTGCCAAACATAAAAAAAAAAAAAAACCAAGACTCCCAACTGGAGTCCTCTGGGCCGCTCTGGTTAGAAGATGTATTTAGTTTGGCCACAGGGGTTTTTAAATGTTTTGAATTACTTGACAAAATTTAGAAATTGAGAGTAGACATATGAATCCAGAATTTTTTCTTAAGAAAGTAAATGATCTCAACTGGAAGAAAGTGTGAAGGTACCCTGTGGGGCCTGATACTGTTCTGTTTCTTGATCTAGCTGTGGGTTATCGTTCCATGTTCCATTTGTGAAAAATTCATCAATCTATACACTTAAAATAGATCCACTTTTGAATATGTATATTATACTTTTTTGATGTTATAAAAATTTAGAAGATCTGGCAAAATCTGAACCACATTCCAGCAAGGGATAAATCTACTGGAGCTGAGTGGTTTTCTACAGTGCCCTACTCCCACTACTCCTCGTTCTCTTCATGTCACTGAGACTGAGGGTCAGTAGTCATTTATCATCACCTTGGATATGGTTTTCTTATAATAGAGTTAAGAAGAAAGCAACTTTTCTTTAATATCCGTAACTCCATTAAAATGGGGGGACAGTCCAGACAGCATGGCTCAGTGGTTGAGCATCGACCTATGAACCAGGAGGTCATGGTTCAATTCCCAGTCAGGGCACATGCCAGGTTGCAGGTTTGATCCTGGGTGTGAGGTGTGCAGGAGGCAGCCTACCAATAATTCTCTCTCATCATTGATGTTCCTATCTCTCTCCCTTTCCTTTATTCTCTGAATTCAATAACCATATATTTTTTAAAAGGGGAGAGACAAAAGAGCACCAGAGAATATGCTTTTTTTTCTTAGAAAAACTGAAAGTAGCTTTTTTCCCTTTTTTTTTCAGATGTTAAAAATACTCTTCTGAGTTGACAAGCAAATAAAATGTGTCAGTATAAAAAAAAAATCCAGTGACCAGTATGTGGAAACTTCACCTAAAAACAAAGGACTGATGGTTTAACATGTTTTATTTTTCAATGCAAATAAAACAAGTGATGCAACTACGAAATGAAGTCGTGGGGTAAAATAGTTGAGAATACTGCTCAGGCATTGAAACCTTTCATGAATGGTAGGTTTGTAAGAATATCTACTGAGGACAAAGGAAATTCATGCCTTGAAGAAAAACAAGTATTTGCAAATGGAAGACTAAACAGAAATGCTGTTGCTCAGCAAGATGATGACATGGCTGAGAACTTACAGGACAGGTTGTATGAAAAAGTTCAATCATTTGTGGCATTTCCTAGGGAAGCTTATGAGAGCCCAGTTAAAATAATACCACCCAGTCAGCTATATTTATTTATGGTTCCAAAAAGACTTGGACATGATTGGAGAATTTTTGGGCATGGTGTCCATCACAGGCACAACTTCAGGAAATGGGTTAGCTTTGTGTGTTGAGTAGTCATGAAAAATGTAAAGCAGACAGGTCAAAATTAGTAAGCCAGGCTATGAAACAGAGCTCCTGAGATGGTCAGCATTAACACTGACCCTGTTTTCAAACTTAAATCCAAAGTGGCAAATATTGCACAACCATGGCATCTAAATGATTTACCAGGAATTGCTTTGTACTAATAAGTTAAAGTAGAACATATCATGGGCCTAGTAAATTGGATGCACTCCCATGACTGAAAGCATAGGAATTTCAATGCTCTGCTTGATGCACTGGATACTTAATAGTCATAACATGCATGTATTCTAATAAATTAAAGGTAGTTGGTGGGTAATGTTGAAGTCTTGTCTTTGCAGCTGGGAAGAGCAGTTCAAAAATTATTAACTTGTTTTTTGACATCCAACAAAATATATTTATTTACCCCAACTCACCAACAAATATTGGATCAATCTATTGATCTTTTTGGTAAATATCACAAGCCATCTAACCATGTGGGTACTTCTCTGCAAGAATCTTCACAAGTATGCAAGTGGGCTATTGAGTTTGTTCACTCTTAGTGAAATTATGTCTTCGGGAAACTCAGTTGGCAAAGAGTAATCTGGCCCACTTTGCTGTGCTGAAATCAATTTTCAGAAATGAAAGAGATCACTTAAACTGCTCTCCCAACATTGTGGGGTGGAAAACAGGATTCAAAAAAAAGGCTCTAATTTTATGAAAATAAACTCCCGTTATTTGATTCACCTTCCTTTATTAATATTGTGCCATTAATGGAATTTTTGAACCACAATTGAGTCCCCAAAACTAAGTTTTGCAACATTAAAATGCCAAAATTCTACGAATTTCTCAGGAGTAGTTACCCTAAATATAAAAACCATCACACAAAGATTCTATCCATGTTCAGCCATGAACAGCTGTTTTCCATTATGAAACCAAAAAGAAAAAAGAAAAAAAAATGATTGCTCTCAGTTAAAGGATTCAAGGCTGAATTCTATGTAGCACATCGCAACATGAAATACAAGACCAGACATTGACATGTGGGGCAAAAGAAAAAGCATCACATTTCTGTTTCTAAAGCAAAGAAGTAATGAGTTATGAAAGAAAAAAATTAATTTAATATTCCTATTTTCTTCAAATGCTGTGTTTTTCTATTTCAAACTTAATATATAACCACCAATATCATATATGTTTATATTATGTTATGTGTTTATGCCATGGTCAAGAAAAAATGAAAGAAAGTTTGATTACATTTCTGGCAGTTGATTTTTCTTACACCCAGCCTACTTTACTCATTTTTGTTGCATTTCTAAATTCTGCAAGAATCTGGCTTTGCAAGCTCTGGTGTAAAATATGTATATTTTTTTTCTACATTTTTACTATTAAGCAAGTGAGCTTGTATTGAAAAATTATACATAAAAAATCCAGAATAGAAAAACAAGCTCGCTTATTATACCATTCTGACAGTACTTACAAAAACATGCATTTATAAGAAATATATATGTATAATGTATTTTAATTAAAATGGAATCATACCACACATAAAGTTTTATAGGTTTTCCATATTGTTAAGTCTTTTACAACTCAAGATTTTAATGGCTGCATATGATTCCAAAATACATTTGTAATGTAACTATCTTATTTGCCATTGCTGCATATTTACCAGTATTGGGCTTGTGTCACCTGACTGCCCCTGTTCCCAACCCCACTCCCACCAGTGTTTGTATGAACCACATATGTCCATAAATCTCAGACTTCTTAGTCCTAGAAGAGATGTCACAGTAAACAGAATGCCTCCAACCTGACTGGGGAGGCAGTGCTGTCAATAAGGAACCCTGCTTAATTAGGAAATCATTCATATGCTTGGGAATCCCCCAGTTTGACAAGGTGACTCCACCATCAGGAAGTCTCAAACTTGATGAAAGAAGCCCAGTTTGCTACGATGATCAAAGGCTCCCAGAAAATGTGCTGATGGCATCAAGTTGGCAGTGCAAATAAGCACATGAAAATAAGCAAGAACTTGCAAGTTGGGGAAAAGACTTTCAGACCACCTGCTTAGGTGGAGCTCCGGGACTGCAGAGAAGAGACAAGTGAAGAGGAACGTACCTTATCGCAGCTGAGCAAGGGACATCTTGAGCTTACTAGAGCAAAAATCTATAGAATAATTATCTTTAAAGGAAATGAAAAAGATCCAAATTGAACAGCATAAGAGTAAGTTTTTAAGTAAGAGTCAAAATTTTGTGATTAGACATCACAGAGGAGCTCATGCATTCACCTTCTCTTCTTTATAAGAACCCATTCAAAAGCATTTGTTAAAGGTACTAACCCCCAAGAAGGATGACATGGGAGGAATCCTTAGGCAAAGGAAGAATTTCAGCCCATTTCTGAAAAGCTAAAGGTCCATTAAAGTGAATGAGCTAGCAAAGCAAGCGGCAGAGGAGGAGTCTTGACCTCTTAGAACTTTCTGGAGAGGGTCATGACTTGGAGACAGCAGACAAGGTGGGTGATGGAAGCACAAAATAATAAATTAATTCAAAATCTGATTACAGAATGGTGAGGGACACTCTAAGCTCCTTCCCCACCTCAGCTGACAAAATGGCCTGCAACCAGGCTTTCCGTCCTGAGGCTAGAGAGGGGAGAGAGAAAGAGAGGAGAGAGGAAGGGAAGGGACCAGGGGAGATGAGAAGAGAGTTGAGGAGGAAATCTCATTTCCAGAACAGAAGCAGCAAGGGTTGTTGATGGTGCCCCAGAGTAAAGAAAGCTCCAGCATCCTGGCATTTCAGAATCCCATAGCACGGTGGCCAGCCCCACCCCAGCCCTTATTGTAACTAACCAAATCCTTCCAGTGACCACCCATAAACACAGAGCCTCCAAATATACTTCTTTGTCCTTCATTCTCACATACGAATGACAACCGAGGAGCCCCAGATACCGAGGAAACCCGCTACATGAAAGAGAGCTGTAAAGAGCTAGAGCCTCATCCATCATAGCCAGAAGTCAGAAGATAATGTCTGAAGTGGATAAGTCAAGGAGAAATTGTATAAGAATATAGATAGAGATGCTTTAGAAATAAAAGCAGAAAAAAGATAAGAGTAGATGTCTCTCAGTAACAGAACAGGAGGTGGGGGAAGAGGGTAGGAAGGGCAGATGACTGTTGTTTTTCATCGTAAACCCTTCATTACAATTTGGTTTGATTTTTTTTATTTAAAAAATTTTTATAAGAAAAGGTTACATGGTAAAGTTATTGTCATAAAAGGAGCCATCAAAATAATTAATTGCTATGCAATCTGAACTTTTTGCTCCTGAAGTCTTAGTTTTTTGTTCTGAATTTTGTTTAAGCAACCAATGCAAATGGAAATTCCCTAGCAGTTATTTCCCACTATGTCCATTCCAAATAGTATGTTACCTTACGTTTCAGGGAATTGTTAAAGAGAAGGAACCAAATTACATTACTGCTAAGTGATTTTGTTTGTTTGTTTGTTTGTTTGCCAATTAAATTAAGGAGAAAGAAAAAATTAAGTCCTAAAGGATCAGGTCAGACTCTTTCATTACCCCCAATATTTTTTGAGCACATACTACATGCCAGACAATATTGTAGATGCTGGAGATGTAGTAGTGAACAGGACAGACAAAATATCATTCTAGAACTATCATTCTCATGGGAGATGGGAGACAAACTATAGACAAAGAAACAAATAAATAAAAGGGGGCAACATTAGGTTGTGTCAAGAGCTATGCAGAGGATTGAAGTAGATTGATGACAGAGAGTGGCTGAGTAGATGCCTTAGTGTTGATGATCAGGGTTGGTCTATTTGAAAGATGACAGTTAAGCTGAATTCTAAATGGGGAAAAAGAGCCAGCCTTGTAAAGACTGGGGGGAAGGGTGGGTTGGAACAGGCTGGGGAGAGGAAGCAGCTTGCCAGTTAGAAAATCTCTAAGTGGGAGGGAAAAGACCTTTAATATGACATATGTACATGTTTTAAGAACAGATAGAGGGTCATTATGGTTGACCTTAGTAGGTAAGAGGGGATGAGAAGAAATAATGGGATGATGTAGGAAATGCAGGGACCAGATCATGTTGAGTTTTTAAGCCATAGTAAAGAATTTGGATTTTATTAAAAACACTAGAGGCCCAGCGCACGATTAAATCGTGTGTGTGTAGGGTCCCCTAGGCCTAGCCTGCCATCAGGGCCATGTCCACCGCCCCCGACACCACACATGCTCCATGGACGCTGGCACCCCTTGCCCTCCACCAGATGCCAGGTTCTTACCTTCCCTGGACCTGGCATTCACCTACTTGGAGGATGCCTATAGGCAGCAGCCCCATTGTGGAGCTGTTCTCAGCGCCCTCTCCTTTGGTCATGACCCACGGGCCACGCCATTTGGTATCGGGATGCCGGATGTCCTTCTGCTCCACCGGCCTCTGCTCCGTCTGGACTCGGGTAGTAACCACAGCCGCCACCACAGTCGCCGTGCAAGAGTAAAGCCAGCAGGCCGGTGGCACACGCGAGTGCACACTCCCTTACCCTCCCCCTCCCACCTCTCAAAGGTTAGCCCCGCCCTGTCGAATCCAGCCAATCTGCCTTCCCAACTGCCTTCCCAACCACCCTGGAGGCTCTCAGTCTTTTGAGCTGAACCTTGCAACCCGGTGAAGGCAGGGAGGGCCACCTGACACACCAGGAAACTGAAGTCCGAGGCTGAGTGGGAGCGCAGCTCCGCTCTGTTCCCTCCCAGCCTGTCCTATCCCTCTGCGCCAAGTGCTCAGGTCCCTCCCCTCCCTGACATCAAGGGCCTATTCTGCCTCCCTGCCGCCTGCCGCCGCCTCCCCCTCACCCCCACCCCCCGCCACCTGCTGCGCCTTGGCTCCATTCCTGTCTCAACCACCTCTACTTTGCTCCCTTCTACTGCTTGGCTTCCTTCTACGTTGTCTTCAGTCTTCGCTCCCAGCTGGTATATACAAATTAACCGACATCTTGGTTGGGTTAATTTGCATATAGTCACTCTGATTGGCTGGTGGGTGTAGCGAAGGTACGGTCAATTAGCATCTTTGTCTTTTATTAGTGTAGATAATAGAAAGCCTTTGAAGACATTTATGCAAGAGAGGAACTTGGTCTGATCTAGGTTTTCAGATCACTTCCTACCTGGAATGATTGGAGGCCAGTTATTTCATGTCTTTAGATACTAGTCAAATAAAGGGAGTTAATGTGAACTCAAATCAAGTTAGCATGACTTCTTCAGGAAACCCAGTTTTCATTCATTTATTAATTTATTAATTCACTCAAAACTACTTATTGAGCATGTGCTATCTGCCCAGCAATATGCTGAGAGTCAGAAATATACAAATTCTTGTCAAAAGGAGGCTGCATCGAAGACTGGCATGAAATAATATCTCTGAATCAGATAGTCAATGAGGATAAGATCTGGGTGAGAAACCGCAAGATTTTCTTTCTCTAAGAAAGTTGTCAGGCCATCTGGATTTTATAGAAAAGAAGAAGGGACACCTCCCTTCTCTGTCCTCAAGAAGTGTGATAAGCTTACAAAGATGGTCTTCTCCCTCCATGATTTTTAATATGGCCTCATGCCCTGACTCTGGGCTGGCCTTGTGATTTATTTTGGCTAATGAGGCAATAGCAAGCATAACATAAACAGAGACTTGAAAAGCACTGCACATTGGGGTGTGCAAGAACCTTGCAACCACTACCATATGAATTAGCCCAGGCTAGCCTGCTGGGAGATGAGAAACATGTGACCATGCATTCTCCATTGCTCCATCTGACCTACAGCCAACCAGCAAACATGAGTGTGAGGCCATCCTAGACCATCCATCCTTAGCCAAGCCAGTCCAGACCAGATAATATGCCTAGCCTACCCACAGAATAATGAGAAAAAATACTCCGTTAATTTAACTCAGTATGCTTTCAGAATGGTTTGTTACACAGCAAAAGCTAACTAATACAAGAATACAGAAAAATCATTTTACCTCTCACGAAGGAAAGATCCTCAATTCATATACTGCATGCTATGGCCTGGTTCCTTCTTATCAATGATTTCTAAAAAGTGTCCATCTTTTTCCTCCAAACATGTCACACAGCTATTGATTCTCCCTTTGTTGACTCCAGAGGAAGGAAAATTAATGGCCCTGGTCAATATGAGAGCTGGTCCTATCAGAGGCATGTACAAAGGGATCTGAACAGGTTAAGCATGTGGTGACAAAGAGTGGCTGCACTGCAAATACAGAGTGAGATTGACAAGATTGTAATAAGGGAGATACCAGGGAAGAAAACACCATGAGCAGCTTTTCACTGAACTCTGCCCTATCCAAGACCTCTTCACCCAGCCAACAGATTCAAAACTCAATGGAGATTCCATGAGCTCAGTAAGAAAGAGTTTACAGCTTCCTTCCTCAAAAAGCTCCAAGATAAACAGAATAAACACCAGTTGGTCTCAGCTGGTCGCCCATTGGCCTGCCTGGAGGAGGGGGATGCCAGAGATAGCTTCTTGAGGTTGCTTCCAGGCCTGCATTTCTAGGAAATAGACAATTATGAACAACATGGATTTTATTATCGTGACATCTCTAAGGTCTCTGCATAAAGCCTATATTTAAAAATATAAACATGTAAGTGAAAAAAAATGTCAGGGGAATAAATATTTGTCTTAAAAGAGACCATCTGTTTCAAATTTTTATTTAAAAAAAACACCAACATGTGTTTTACTTTAAATTTGTGTGTGTGTTGTTATCCTTGGGTTAAGTATTAGGTAAATAGACAGAAGCATTGAGAATCCATTTTCCAGCAAATTTTGGTTAGAAATCCTTGCGCACGTGACACAGGAGATAATTTGGGGGCTAATTGGAGCTTTGTGGGCAGCCAGTTCCTTGCAGCCCTCTCCCCCGCTCAGTCCCTGTGTGACTGGCATGAGAATCTCCCTGGCACTGGTGTTTGCTTTAGACAAGATGGCATGTTATACCTCAGCCGACACAGCATGGTACAGGCTGATCCCACATGCAGGTGGGACCAGCCTGGCAGGACCACAGAGCCCACTTTTGTTTGGGCCTCAGATATAGGCACAAAGCTGTCAATTCGAATGCAAATCCTGTTTGGTGGTTGTAACCAGGCTGGCTGGGGTGAAAGTGGGGTGTCAAAAAAGATGACTGTGAGCTGGTCTTGATGGGTAAGTAAGAGGAAAGCCTGAGAGAGGTCATTTCAGAATGGGGGTGCAGCATGGAATCTTGAAGATGTCTGGTATATTTTGGGAAGCAGCATCAATTTGGGGTGGCTGCAAGTCAGGAATGGCTGGAGATGAAACTGGAGTGGTGCCGGGAATAGTGGACAACTTTCACTTCTTGTTTGTTTTTCATCCCTTCCTGTTAAGAATTGCCCCTTCTCCTTCCATCATGCCCCCACTTATTCCAGGTGACTCTGGCGGGTCTGTTAAACTCTCCACTCAGAACGTGCACTGCTCTAGTCACGGTAATTGGCCAAAGAGTGGTCATATGACCTGTTTAGGGCCAAACATGGTCCTTTGGGGGGATACTGATAGAAATCTGTGAGAAAGTGCTTTCTTTTTTCTCCTAAGGCGTGAGCTGAAAGGACCTAGTAAGGCAACTTTCTTTTTCCCATCATGTGGAGAGTTTCTGTCTGAATTAAGACCAGTATAGTGAAAAGCAGAGAGGAGAGAAAGATGATTGACATTATTTGAGCTCCTGGGTCTAACTACACCTAACCAAAGTGTTTCCATTTCTACCAAAACTGACCAGAGTTGGGTTTCTGTCTCTTGCACTTAAAAAAGGTATTGGCAAATACAGTGGAGTCAGAAGCCAAAATTACACTTGCAACAAAAGGCAGACAACCCTACCTGATATAGGCAAGAGCCCAGAGGCTCCCTGTGGTAGAGAGTACTAGCTGCCCGCCAAAATATATACTCCCACTCCATCATATAGGGTTATTTCTGGGAAGTGGGTGTCCGGCTAAGGATTACATTTCCCAGCCCCTTCTCTTGTCTTGCATCTACATTCGGTACAAGATGAATTCCACCAATTGAATATGAGCAGAAGTGATAGGAATCATTTCCAGACCAAGACTTTAAAAGTGAGTGTGCAGAAGGTAGGCCCACTTTACCTTTGTGCCTGGCTGGGGAAGGTAGTGAGGAGCCCTGAGGGATGATGAGCCTGTATCCCTGAAGCATCATGCTGAGGACAGACACTACTATAAAGGAGCACCTGTTCTGGACAGTTCATGTCAGCAAGACATAGATTTCTCTTGAGTTTGAGCCACTACGCAGTTTGGGGATCTCGTCATTACAGAAGTTTGGGTTACCTTTCAACATTTGGAAGTTGCTTGCAGTCCCGACCTCGGTCACCGATTGCTTTGCTCTCCAGCGCCAGAATTACTCAGGTCAGTGGCACCTGCTGGTGAAACCCACACCATGTCAGTTCCATGTACTTACGGAGCACCTACTGCATAATAGACCGTGTGCTGGCTGTTTAAGGATACACAGGTAAATTAGATGGGCCATATTTCATTAACTAAGTCAAGCATCTATTGTGAGATGTACCATTATTTTATGTACAATTGGAAAAAAATGTACATACCACTGAAAAAAAGATATTGCCAGTTAAACAATGACATGCCATCAAAAGTTATCCTAATTTCAGAATTGTAAAAATGTGGAGGGGAGATGTGTATCTTAAAACTGATGAAATCCAGTATTTCTTACTTTCAGGAAGCTGAACATCTTGGGGGAGAGGCAGATAAACAAATAAATATGGGCTGTGCAATACAAGCGCCATAACAGCTATGTAGACCATTCAATTGGAACCCAGAGAAAGAAGTATGGACATAGAAATGGGGAAATCTTCACAAAGGTGACATTTGAGCTGGATCTTGAAGGAGGAAGAATGGAAGTGACTGCCAGGAGATGTTTTCCCCCCAGTCAACAGGGCTGGCAAATCTTCTAGATGCTTTCTGCATGCCTTCAGCAAGGCTTTCGTCAATCTCCAGAGACTACGATGGTTTAGCAGAGTCTCAAAATACTAGCAATAAATTCCAACCAGACAGCTCCATTTTCTTGATAAATGGAGGCTAATCCTTTAGGTGCCAAGAGATCATTTTAACTGGATAGTTTTCTGGGGAAAATCTTCCAAAGTGTGTCATAGTAAACCTTTGGCATCTGCTAGGGGTACATCAGGGGAGCAGACTCCTGGCTTGCTCAAGAATCACATTTACATGAAAAGCCACAGGTATCCTGTGTGTAGCCTGGCACCACACATCACCCTCCCTTCTCACTGACTCTAATGTTTTGCCTCTTGCTTGATGAGCAATTATATGTAACCGGTATATTGACCACGCATGACTTCTGATATAATCAAAGCACAGTGTTATTTTCGTCTCTCATTATCTCTTTAAACCTGGTTCCACTTGGGTAGTTTCCCTCTTCCACTGAATAAAAACTCCCAAAGGTCCATAACTTTTCAGTTCATTCTTGGGTGGTTGACACACTAAGTCACCTGAAGTGACACACACAGTCCTAATTCTGTAACTTGAATGCTCATTTCTGTATAATAACTCAACCTGATTTAAGAGCATGCCTCTCCCCCACCCTCCAGCTCCACCTCACTTTAGGCTGGAAGCTGCATTGGGAAGGGAGGGGGTGACTGATCTCTCTATCTGCCTGGTGTGTCTTTTACCAACACCAACACACACACACACACACACACACACACACACACACACACACACACACACACACTGCAACAGCTCTCTCCAGGGAAAGCTCTTTGCTGATCTATATTCCCTCTTCATTTCCTCACCATTTTATACTCTCAAAGTGGGTAAGATGGTATCCAGAGTTCAATTTCCTCTGTGCATCCTGCATGTGGTGATCTAGCTATGTAATTTTACATCTATTATACTTTGCGGTCTCTGTTATTTTTAACGTCATATGGGGCATAGTATTATTATGGACTGAATGTGTGTGCCCACCCCCAAATTTCTATATTGAAGCCCTAAACCCCAATGTGATGGTCTTTGGAAGTGGGCCTTTGAGAGATCATGAGGGTAGGACCCCCATGATAGAATTAGTGTCCTTATAAGAAAATGAAGAGGCCAAGGTCGGTTTGGCTCAGTGGATAGAGCGTCGGCCTGCGGACTGAAGGGTCCCAGGTTCGATTCCGGTCAGGGGCATGTACCTGGGTTGCGGGCACATCCCCAGTGGGAGATGTGCGGGAGGCGGCTGATCGATGTTTCTCTCTCATCGATGTTTCTGGCTCTCTATCTCTCTCCCTTCCTCTCTGTGAAAAATCAACAAAATATATTTTTTAAAAAAAAGAAAATGAAGAGCTCTCTTGAGATACCTTTCTCTCTGTCTCTCTCTTCCTCCCTCCATCCCTCCCTCCCCCCACTATGTGAAGGCACGGCAAGAAGGTAGCCATCTGCAAGCCAGGAAGATAACTCTCACCAGAACCCAACCATGATGTCAGACTTTGCAGCCTCCAGCACTGTGAGAAAATAAATTTCCGTTAAGCCACCCAGTCTACAGTATTTTGTTATGGCGGCCAAACTGACTAATACTAACCAGAGCATTGACTGAAATTGTTTAAGAGATCCGATTTCTCTAGTTTCTCTGTCAGGCACATAGTAGGCACTCAAAAAATTTACTAAGTGGATGAGTGAATGTATAGCAGAATGACAGCATCACTCATTTGGATGTCCAAGCCACTGTGAAATCCCACATTCCAGTCTGTGTATGTTATTTTCCTTATTCGTTTTTTAAATATGCAAGTAACATACAAACACCCTCATGTATGAGTGTTAAGCAACATACAAGGCAGAGAAAAAAGTTCTCCTTCGCCAATCTCCTCCCTGGTTCATCGAACTTCCTACTGAGAGGATACACATGCACAATTGGTGTGACCTGTTTCTTACAGACCGCTGTCTTTGCTTCTACATGCCTTTGGAATGGTATCACATGGTATCATGCTGTGCACGTGATACGGCAATCTGCACTTTCTCCTCTATCTGGCAGCCCTCTCTATGCCCATACATCCCTCATTCTTTTCAGTGTTGTACCATATTCCATGGCAGGTATATACCTGTGAATGGGCATTTCAGGTGTTTCTAAATTTCCCCTCATATAATTGCAAAATACCATCCTTCCACATGCCTCCTTGGGCAAACGTGCAAGTGTGTGCCTGGGTTAGGTGATTTTGCACTGAACGTTTGGTTGCCTCTGCCACATCGCTGTCCTCAGGATGGGGCTTACCCTCCACCAAAAAATTTCCCCACCCCAGTAATGAAGACTATTTTAAATCTTTCCAAATTTGTACTAATCTGGTATTAGAAGAACATCTCGTTGATAACTTTTAGTTCTATGAACACTAGTCAAGTTTGTGTCTTCTTTATTTTTGCCTATTCCCATTCGGTGTCTGTTTTTCTTATTGGGTTGTTTGTCTTTTAATGGTTCTTTTTTAGAAACTCTCTCTATTCTGTGGCTATTAACCCTTTGCCTTTTAATTTTGTTTGTGATATCTTTTTGGACAAAAGTTTTTATTTTTATGCAATTACAACAAATGTCTTCTTTGTGGCTTCCATTGCTACTTCTGAGAGTAATAAAATATTCATTTATATTTTCTTCAAATATTTTGAAAGGTTTTGTCTTGTTTTGTTTTGTTTAGGGGGGAGGGGTTAGTTTAGCTTTTTATACCATCTAGAATTATTTTCTGTATGTGGGGAGAAAAAAGAGAGCCAATTTTTTTCATGAATTTTTGATGGTCCCAATCTCATTTATTGAGAAATGTACTCTTTCTCCCTCTTATTGGAAATGCTACATTTATCATGTACTAAATTATTATATATATATAATATTTCACTCTAATTCCTCCAAAATGTCTTTTGTCTTAAACTTCTTCAAATTCTTTCCCTAGCCACAGGAGTTGGCTTTTGAGGAGGACCTATTTCTCATATACACATACACAGAGAAGATTCTTTTCACTTCCATGATGGAAAACAAAACGCAAATGCTTGAGGCCGTTAATAAGAGGCTCTTTCCCCGCTCCAGGTTTGCACTGTCAGCAAAGCAAGTGCATATTTCAGCAAATATCAAATTCTTACACTTTAGGGAGCATGCAAGCTTCAGACCCAGCTATTCCATCCACTGGAACACTCACTCAATCAATCACTATTACATTCAATCCCTAGTGCATATTAGATTATGTGCAACTGTTGTTGACCTGGAGCGGACCCTGGCCTAGGCATCTACTTAGAACTTGGACTGTTGATGCCTCTCTAGACCAGCTCGGAACGATGGGAACCACCCCCCACGTCAGGGAGTCTTAACTTCTAATCGTGAAACATGTCCAGACAAGGACAAAGAGGAATATGTTCTGGGATCATTTTTTTTTCTAGCTTGTTTCCTAATAATCTTCTGGAGGTACCAAATGCCAATCCCAACCTCCTCCAACCCCATGCAGAGCAAAAAGACAGGCATTCCTGTATACAGAGATGACATTTGATTATCTCAAATTATAGGTGACCAGAAAATAAATTGGCCATGCCAGCCAATTATTTCCAGAAAGAGAGCCCACAGATCAACTGTCCCAGGTTTAATGTGCTATCTCTGAAAGGTATTCTACAATTTAACCGATTTATAAATAATAACCCAGTACAAGTTACTTCATTTAGTTACCTTGGCACTAATAGAGAGTTTGTTTTGGACAAGGTCCTGACAGTAGCATTGCCCAAAGCCAGGCATTCTCTGGTGCTTTGCCAAGATTTTATTTGGCTGTGGCAAGGGTCTGGTTATACCAATCTTAAATATTCTTAGCCATGCCCGAGGACTAAAGGGTCTGGGTTCGATTCCAGTCAAAGGCATGTACCTTGGTTGCAGGTTCAATCCCCAGTTGGGGGCATGTAGAAGGCAGCTGATCAGTGTTTCTCTCTCATCGATGTTTCTAGCTCTCTATCCCTCTCCCTTCCTCTCTGTAAAAAATCAATAAAAATATATTTTTAAAAAATATTCTTAGCCATGGGCACTACTTCAGCCATGGTCAATGGGGGAGGCTTTGGGGGCCCGGTTTGCTCATTCATTTATGCACTGGAATGAGCTCAAGGCAACTTCAGGAGAGAGTCCCAGTCCTGCTGGTGGACAGTGATGGGAGGGGTCAGCTTCCAAAGGGATGCCAACCTCATCCCATCTGGATTATCAGTTAACACATGTGGACAGGCACGCAGAAGGCAACAAAGAGTGCTGAGCGCTGCCTTTCGGGTCCAGCTAGGAAGGACGGCTTAAATGCCCTCCACTAAATATTTATTTAAAAGCCTTGCTGAGAAATAACACCATTCAGAGAGGATTGCTTGAAGGATAAGCAGTTCATCGACTCTCCCAGAGTGTCTAACACCAATCCCTGGATCCTGCCAGAGCAGCTGAAGCACGGATACCTGGAGTGCATCACATAGGCCCCAGCAGAATTGCTTTTGCTGAACTGTTTTTGGTGTGATGCCATCAGCATTTTTTAATGTAATTACAAGAAACAGTCCCATGAAAAGCATCATTATATTTGGGGGAACAAGGCTGTTGAAGACATTGCTCATTACATCACACAGTGTTTTCATTATTAAGTATCCTCAGGGGTAACTCTGTCTGAATTTAGTACTAAAAATAGTAGTACTTCTCCCGGGCAATTGGTTTACTTCTCTGTGGCATAATTTTCTAGAGGGTGCTGTGAGGAACACCAGAGCAAAAGGCAATTCATCGGTGTTCCATGAAAAAGAGGCTCCCTAGTTTAAAAAAAAAAAAAAGTAAAAATCTCTAGGGGAAAACCAGTTGTTTTTTTGTTTATACGACAGGACTGCTCTGAGTCACTGATGTGCATTATAAAGGGGTGGGCAAAAGTAGGCTTACAGTTGTAGTACACATAAATAATACAATAGTTAATAAGTAATAATATAAGAATAAACTCTGTGTTTTGCATACTCACAACTATAAACCTTTTGCCCACTCCTGTATATTGTGATAACTGGGGGTGATTCTAACAGGCCACCGTCTTTGTGTTGGGTCCTTACCATAGAAGCCGATATAGATATTTACATGCCAAAACCATCCTTTCCTCCTCACCCCTGAGACTTCTGCCTTGCACTGCCCAGCTTCCCTTCAGCCTGGTGTCAAGACCTTAGATGTCCTCAAGTGTGACTTGATGAATGTTGGGTCTTCTCTATTTCTCCCGCTCCCCTCTGCCCCACCCCACCCCACCTGGCTGTACCCCAACACAGCACCCAGACTCAGCAGAGATGTCTGCATCTTCAGCCGCCCCACTTCTGACCTGGGGGGCTGCTGCTTCTCTCCCTTCTCCCAGAATGCCTGCTCCTGTCTCCGGTCTCCACTGCTCCAGCTTCTCCAGATCTGTCCATTTCTTTGTTTTCTCTTTGTAACTTGGTTATTTCTGGCAGATTTCAGAAGACTTTGAGGGAAAATGCTGGCACTTACAGACATCGTGAGGTAGTCAAGCTTCTGCTTTCCTTGTATATAAGGACCAGACTAATCAGGGGGCATAATTTCCTCTTGCAGTATTTATCTTCTTTTTTTTTTCTTAATGTGTGTTCATTATTAGAGCTCCAAGTTGGCCACCTTACAAACAAAGAGATGTTTTGTGCCCAACACCACCACCACTATCTTCTAGATCAAGGCTAAAGGAAGATTCTAGAAAACGGCATTCTGATTGGGGCCGGGACCATTCCTGATTAATTCCCCTTTCTTAGCAAAAGAAGCTTCCATTTTTAGTGGGCATCTAGCCACCCAGAATGAATACTATATTTCCCAGCTACCTTTGCAACTAGAAGTAAACATGTGATTAAGTTCTTGTCAGTGAGATGTAAGTGGAGTTGGCATTTGTAACTTCTAGCAAGTCTCCTTAAAGGCTTGCTTTTCTTACTCTATCTCTTCTTTCTGCTGGTCAGCATGTGATGCAATGGCTGGAGCTCTTGTAGCCATATTAAACCATGAGGTGGCATGCCAAGGTGATGATTATGAACCTACCATACAGTCCTACACCCCCTAACTCTGGACCTATGTGAGTGAGTGAGAAATAAATATGCACCTAGTTTAAGCTCCAGTTATTTGGGGGCGGGGGGGGGGGGGAGTTTCTGGACTCACAGCCATACTTTGTCCTAGTTAAAACAGTGGCTAACTGGAGTCTTCCTGGAAGAAGAAAGAACCTAGGATTCGTTGTCAAGGTTGAAGGGAGCCTCTAGAATCAAGGAAACTGAAGGCTTATAAGAGTTAATAAATCTACCCACATTGGAGTTAATAAAATGATGGAGGTGGGATTTCAACTCAGGTAATCTGACTCCAGAAACCAAATGAGTGACCCTGGATTAGTAACGGTTAGTTCCTATACAACAGTGATTAAAACAAGACAAGTGTTTGTTGGTGTTTTGTTTTGTTTTGTTTTGTTTTGTGAATTAGAAAAACACTAGAAGCTGACAATCCAAGGCTATTTGGCATTCCCTCAATCCTTTGGGTCCAGCCTATTGCTCTGCTAGGCTACAGTATGTCTCCATTCTCATGTTCTAAGGTTGCTGCTAGAGTTCCAGCCATCACATCGGCCTAGCTGTGTCTTTGGCCCAACACTCTTATCTCAGTGAACTGGGCTGGACCAAGTACGAGCCCAGTGTAGAGATGGTTAATGCCTAGATTAGGTCTACCCTGCCCCAGCTGCTGTGTAGGAAATAGTGGGAGGAAATGCCCCTATTTCAGGGGCTCAGTAAACATCCTTGGTTGTGCCCTGCCCTTGAGAGAAGAGTGAGGAAGAACAGTGTTTAAATGTGTCTCTTAGCAAAGGTTGCATGACTTGGATTTAAACAAGGGTTGATTGACTCCAAACCCCTTGTTCTTACCACTGCACCACACCACCTTACCCAATTATCCTTCAGTAGTTACTCAAATAAATAAATGGGGCCCATAAAGGTAAGTGGCAGAGATGTTTCTAAAGCTAGGCAAGTGTCCCAAGGGTCCCTGCCACCTGAGCCAGGAGTCACCCTGGCACTGCAGTGAGAGTAAGTGCTCTGAGTGACCCCGTGATGGAGGGAAACCTACAGGACCCGACAGACAAAAATGACTTCATGATGAATCACACTGGGGCCTCACTTGGGTGGTGAGAAGAAGGAGACTGCAAGGAAGGATCTTTCGAATTCGATGATGTCTCCATTTTCCTATCAAATGTGTCCTTCCTGGGGAAGGCACAACAACCCATGACGGTGGCCTCTTCCTTTCACTCAATAAGGGGCTTGCTTCCTCCTCCCCCAGACCTTCTCCTGGTGGAGAGACTGAAACAGGACACTTTGACCCCATCCCTCTGGACATGTGTCCCCCAAGGACATGTGAATGTACTGCAGGCTTTGTCTCTTCTCCCTTTCCGTTGCTTTACATTCACTCTACATCACAGCCACCATAGAAAACTTCCTATGGCAGAAACAATAATTGATAAGAATGTTTTTAGTGGAAAAAAAAAAACAAAAATGCTGATTAATCAGTTGAGGAATCAGCTCTCCCTATACTATTTACACAAAGTTGAATTGACCCGGGTAGAAATATTTTTAGAAAATGAAAATGGAATGAGTTAGAATGCTTTCATGTGTCATGGGTAGAAAATTGATTACAGGAGGAGAAACATACCAGTGCCTCCAGAGAAAGGGAAACTTGCCCTAGCACTGAGCGCTCAGGTGAATTTCTCACAGGGAAGTTCCACGTGCACCTCCAGGGCTTCTGAGACCTTGGAAGTCACCAACTTCTCTGTGGATCTGATGAAATGTGTGAACAGGCTCCCCAGGAAAAGCATGTTCAACCACGCAATCACATTGTTTTCATTCAATTTCTGGAAATTCATAGGCTCTAGAAGTCCATCCACGGATTCCAGTTCAGGAACCCCAGTCATGTGACAGGGACAATTGGCTGAAATCCGTGCCAGGTGAGGAGAAGGCAGAGAGGGAGAAGGGAGGGGAGATTTCCTACAGCCTGATAAGGAACCACATTCAGGGATCCCCAAGATGTGGCTGGGTTGAAATATGGCATCATGTGCCTGTAATCCTTACCAAACATTCAGAATTTGAAATTTATAAACTCTTCCTATGGTATCTTTTTGTACTTCTCTCCCTTCCTCCAACTTTTTAAATTAAAGACCCATTTTAATATATTTAACTAAAACTCAAGAGTGGTGACAAAGGGCATTTTGCCTCGATGTAGACCAAGCATGTCAAACTCAAAGGCTACAAATAAATGAGGCATGTGGCCTGCAGGACACAAGTTTGACATGCTTGACGTAGACTTCATGGCAAGGCTTAGCGGAGCTGGGGAATGAAAGAGAGAAAGTGAGAGCAGAAGTACCAGGCTGGGGCAGGGTGACACACTCTGAATCAAAGCACTCTAATCCCTCTTCTTCCTGAGTTCATGAGCCCTCACAGCAGAGGAATGAGAAGGGCTTTGCATCCGACAGACATGCCTTTAAATGTCATTTTGTCACTGTGTCACAGGCCGCCTGCATGGCTCGGGCAAGTCATCACATCTGACCCACACGTTCTGTGTCTGGAACAGTGTACATACCAAATAAGCAAGGGTTCCCTTAGAGAACTTAAGTTTTAGGGATGTCTTAGTCCATGTGGGCTGCTATAACAAAAATCCCCCAGACTGTGTGGTTTGAAAATAAACATTTTCTTTCTCGCAGTTCTGGAGGCTAGAATTCTGATATGAAAGCTCCCGCAGATCGGTGTCTGGTGAGGGCACCCTTCCTGGTTCAGAGTTGGCCGTCTTCTTGCTGTGCTCTCACATGGTAGAATGGGAAGGAAGCTCACTGAGATCTCTTTTAACCATTCCTGATGACTCTGCCCTCGTGACCTAAGCACCTCCCAAAGGCGCCCCCACCTACTAATACCATCACTTTGGGGATTAGGTTTCAAAATATGCGTTTGGGGAGGACACAAACATTCATTCTGTAGCAGGGCCCTCAAGGCTGTGCTCTGAGATTCATCCAGGATGGATGGAAATCTCAGACTTGTTCACAAAGACCTGCAACCCAGCAGCACAGCCCAGAACCATCCTCTAAGGCAGCGGTTCTCAACCTGTGGGCCGCGGCCCCTTTGGCGGTCGAACAACCCTTTCAAAGGGGTCGCCTAAGACCATCCCGCATATCAGATATTTACATTACGATTCATAACAGTAGCAACATTACAGTTATGAAGTAGCAACGAAAACAATTTTATGGTTGGGTCACAACATGAGGAACTGTATTTAAAGGGCCAGAAGGTTGAGAACCACTGCTCTAAGGAGAGGTTTGAGGCTGGCATGGAGGCCATGCTCTTGTGGAAAAGGATGAAAGGAGAGATGTTAAAATAGTAGCAAGAGATGGAACAGAGAGTGCCAAAGACAAGGCATGGTGCTTGGGGGAAGGGGGAGCTGCTGTAGGCATGTTGATGAAAGAACAATTTCTTAGTCTCATCTCCACCACTAGAAGTCAAATGAGTCCTGCCTGGGGTGCCAGAACCTTTCCACTTGCCTTTCCCTGTGTCCCGTCTGACCCTCCAGGAGTGGCGGAGGTTGGGTCTCCATGCCCAGCAAGGACAGCAACTACCACTCAAGGGGAACCACACTAGCCCAGACTTTTCCCCAGATGAGATCACTTCCAGAAAGAGAAAATGTTGCCAAGAGACAAGAGCTACCAAGAGGGGGGAGAGGAGAATGGCATATTGGGGCCATGTGGGGAAAGTTGAGTCCTGGTGCTGCTGACACCCCAAGATAGCAGAGAAATCCCATGCACAAGGTAGGGGCATCTTCCTTCACAGCCCCCACCCCAAGAGCATTTATTCTGAGAGAGCACATCTAGGTCCTCTATAACCTAAAGGTACCACACTGGTCCATGTTGATGTACCACCCAGGCCCCCTCTACCTCCTTTGGGAATCCTCCCTGTACATCAAATTAGCCTGAGCATTGAATCCAAATGTAAGAAAAGGGTACGCAAGCAAGGACTCTCAGTGCCTCTCCACGCTGATTCCTACCCCACCCCCTCCCCAGCCCTCATCTCAGGCTTGCCCTCTCCTTGGCAGAGCTCAAGACAGGCCTATTTCCCCCAAGGTTGTCACAGACCAATTTTCTAAACTGCGTGAAAACAGAAAACAAACAGAAAACCAAATCCACCAAAAGCTTGAGTCTTGAGAACAGCTTGGCAGGCGGGAGCAACGTGCTAACAATTTCATGCTGTTTTAAGAGTCTCTAACTAAGCAACATGTACCAACAACCAGATGTGCCCTGATACCAAGAGAAGAGAACATGGGCTTCTAGAGACAGACAAAGATTGGTAAAACAGGAAAACACTCATCAGGAAACGGAGCTTCCAAGCGCTGGGCCTGCGGTTGGGGGAGGCAGCCTCTGTCGGCCTGCCCTGCAGACTCGCTCACCCAACTGTTCATTCAGTTCAGCCACCGGTTTTTGCCCAGCGCCTTCTTTGTGCCAGTCACTGGGCTGCGTACTTGGGCTACTAAGGAGATGCTCAGAGCCTGTACCGGACCAGGGCAAGGAAACAGACATAATTGCAACACAAATGGATCTGGAATGGAGGAAAAAAGCCCAGGAAAAGGAACCTGATTTCGTTTGTGTGGGAATCATGGCACTTCTATTCAATGCGTTTCAACATCTATTTATGGAGTTCTGATTATATTCTGAGGATGCAGGAGGGAAAAGTCTGATATAGTTCCCTTTCCCATTGAGTATGGAAGGCAGCAGTCATCCCAGAAGTGAATAGAAACCTGGTAACTGTGCCTGCAGCAGGTGGCTCTAGAGCAGGGATGGGCAAACTTTTTGACTCGGGGCCACAATGGGTTCTTAAACTGGACCGGAGGGCCGGAACAAAAGCATGGATGGAGTGTTTGTGTGAACTAATATATGTTAACACTGCTGCTGGTGAAGGAGCGGAGGGGAGAGCTAGAGAACCCTCCGCTCTTTCGGCTCCGCGGGCCGGATAGAACAGCTAAACGGGCCGGATCCGGCCCGCGGGCCGTAGTTTGCCCATGGCTGCTCTAGAGTGTTTACTCAACACCTACTATGTGCAGGAGGCAGAAGCCGGCACAGCATAGATGCACACCAGCCACAAGTTGCACCGATTTGAAGGAGGCCAGCCCCACCTCTTGTTTAAAGGTCTATGGCTTGCGAATGGGCCTTAGTTTCCCAAAGGGATGAGTCTCTGTAATCGGGGCCCCACCTAACTCTGAGAACCACAGTGCCCCACAGAGGCCAGGGCCCTAGGTTCTGAGCTGACCCATAAATCCCCATAGAATAGGATGGGGACTGTCCCAAGACAGACACACATTTATCACCCTACTTTAAATTTATATCCCTTTAGCTTAGCTTATCATCTGCTTGCTTGCAGTGCACAACAACGAATATTTTTATTAGTCCTGAAATTATTGTGAAATAACAGTTATATTGCATGTTGGGTTTGGACTTATTAATCTGATACATGTAAACATGTAAGTTATAATCTCTGTAATGCTCTATTTTTGTATTTCTTTTTCCTTTATTATTCTTCTTTTTATTTTCTTTTTTCTTTTTTTCTTAAAAAGTAGCTGCTGGCCCAAGCCTCCCCATGAGGTCATAGTCCTCCTGTGCCTCAGGGAGTCCCTGCTCCCTGGCAAAGTCCATTAGCTCAGGCTTAATGTCTCCTCAAGGCAGTGGCCCCACTTTATGAGGGCTGTGCTTGTCACCTGGTAACTTGTTTATTGCACCAGCTCCTGGAGGATGGGCGTGAAGGTCACAAGTAGGTGGGAATTGCACACCTCAGGCCAAGCCTCCCCCTGGTCATTATTTTACCAGAATGGCCTCTGGGGGGGTGGAGGGCCTGGAGTGCTTCTGAGCTAACACATGACAGCCCGTACAAAGGAACTGCAAACAGGCCCTAATTAATGGGTTTGCTTAGAGCTATTTCCCTGTTTAGGGACTTCATCCCAATAATTGCAGGCTCCATAATCATGAATCAGTCACTGCCACTTTTCTGGGTGCTGACCACAAGCCCAGCTCTATTCCAACAACTGTGAGGAGAGGAGAGCAGAGATCAGGAGCTCAGACCTGTGCCTGGGGCTTCATTTCCATGAGCCCACCCATCCTCACAGTGAGCCGAGAGAAGGCATTCATTAGTATCCTTTTTAGATCAGCAAACTGAGTCTCAGGGAAATTAACTAGCTCAAGGTTATCAGCTCATAAGCAAGAGAGTCAGAATTTGAACCTGGGTCCGGCTGGCTCCAAAGCCTGGGCTCTGAGAGGCAACAGACTAATTGCTCATGATGAGGATGGACCAGGCACACTCTCTAGACCAGGGGTGGGCAAACTTTTTGACTTGAGGGCCACAATGGGTTCTGAAACTGGACCGGAGGGCCGGAACAAAAGCATGGATGGAGTGTTTGTGTGAACTAATATAAATTCAAAGTAAACATCATTACATAAAAGGGTAAGGTCTTTTTTTTTTTTTTTTTTTTTTTTTTAGTTTTATTCATTTCAAACGGGCCGGATCCAGCCCGCGGGCCGTAGTTTGCCCACGGCTGCTCTAGACCCTAGGAGTCCAGGCATGATGCAGGAACACAGGGCCGAGGCCCCAAGGGAAGATGTCCCAAAGGAGTGGCAGCATGCCTGATGGGTGGGGAGAATTATACATGTTTAACAAATTGTACTTGGACACTTTATCCAACCACTAAGTCCAGGTTTGGAAAGGATTGTGGAAACTGCGTCTCACTGGGGGCCAATAAGGGATTAGTCAAATGTCCAAAGAGAACGTGTAGACACACACATACACACACACATACAGTGCCTGCAACGGGCACAAGAAAAAAGGACCTCAGTGGGCAGTGACACATTGGCATCAGGCACTGGTGGGGATTAGGGTGAGGGCCAAACCAAGAGGAGGAGACGTGGAGCCAGGGAATCCTGTGACCACCCTGGACCTGGAAGGTTGGCAGCTCCTGGGGAATGTCTCATCCAAGTGCCCAATTTAGACCTTGTCCCAGAATATGAGGAATGCCAGGGGCGGAGGAGAAGGGCCAGGAGATGATGAAGAGTAGGGGCTGACCAAGAGCTAGCTGGGCCCTTTTTCCTTTACCAGTGATCCCAGCCATGCCCCCACCTCTAAGCTCTCCTTCTTTGACCCCTAAACACATACTAGCTAGGAGTTCGGACCCCCAACTCCATGGAAAGAAATGTACATCACAATCCTACACAAGTTCAACCATGAATCTTTCCCCACTGATGTCTCCCCTAGGCAAAGACTCAGGGTCCTCAGGCCAAGTCTGGGCCAAGTCAGAGGTAGACAAATGAGAGCCGGCCCGACCCACACCAGTTGAGTGAGGTACGTGTGTTAGCCAGGGGGCAAGCTGTTCTTTCTTAGGCTGGGATGAGAATATGAGCCTGGCCCAAGAGGCCACCAAAGCCCATCTTCCAGGGTTCCCAGGACCTGACACACTGTCCAACAATCCAGCATACAACTTAGCCAAAGATCTGTGCTTCTGAATTAGATTCCAGAGGGAGCTGCTGGCACATAGGACCAGGCCAATTCTTCCTCTAGTGGCCAGGCCTCTCAGTCTCCAAAGCAAGTGTACTCCGGTCACAGAGAACAGACTTGGAGCCAGTGGCCAGGCCCTAGCTGAGATGTGATCCGCCAAACCCCTAACAGTCAGCAAGGCCCAGCCTGTCTCCATCTACCAGTCAGTACTGATCATCTGGAACCCTACCTCAGCGCTGCACAAAATCTGCCCTGTTCTGAAGCACCGCCCTCCCGCTCGTCCTCCCCTCTCTGGCTTCTCTCCTGATCTTCCAGAGAACCTCTGACTATTCCTGCCCACAACTAAGTTGTCTGCGAGGCAAAAAGCCCTTTTATCATTTTAATTTACCACCAGCTACTGAGGTTTCTCTTGAGAGTCTTCCCCACACCATGTCTAGGTGCCTGTGGGGAAAGATGCTCTGGAAAACCCTGCTCTCCCCACGGCAGCCCGTCAGGAAGGAGTCAAGAGAGAACAGAAAACAGAAGGAGACAGAGAAGAGCTTGGATTTCCTGAGACTTGAATCCCAGAAGAAACACGAAACCAAGTCTGTGACCTTTATTAAGCTGCGGTGATTTATTATTCTGGGAAGACAATGGTGTCAGGAAGGAGAGGGGGAGGACTTCCCGCAGTAGATATTGTGAGTGTGTGTTCTTGTGGGGGGCGTGCCAGCTCTCCAGCCTCTGCTGTGCCTACGGGGTCTGTCCAGCACATGGCCCCACGAAGGGGCACTCACCTTCTGGGCACCCCGAGAAAATGAGCATGGCCTCGGGATTCGGCTCAGCCTATTCTTCAGCCTGCACAAGCCCTCCTGGGCTTTCCTTGAGGCTAACTGGGTGAGAGACTGCTTCAGGGAAGAGACCGGCACCAGCTTAGATCTTCAGCGGGCCAAGCTAGAGGGAGGAGCAAAGGGTCCCCCTCCTGATCATCCTGAGCATCTCTGACATCTCCAGCTACCTAATCAGGCCTCTGCCTCCATTCCTCCCTTCTACATGCTCGCCTCTCTCTATCCTCCGCCTCCCTCTCTATCTCCCCCCATCCTCTGTCTCTCTCTCCCCCTCTCTCCACCCTCCATCTGCACCTCTTCTGCACATCTCTCATGTGTCTGTGCCTCTTGCTGGCAGCTGGCTTTTCCCACTCTGCTTCCCTCTGCCCTCCCTCAAGGCCCCACACACTCTGAAGTCAGCAGGGGACGAGCTGTTTGGAGCTGAATGAACAGGAAACTGCACTTTTGACTCTGAACACGTTTCGGTGGAGCAGGCTCTGCAGAAAGCCAGACACCAAGCTCAGACACTGAACAGCCGCTTCGGGGACATGCCACGGCTGCAACTATGAACCATGCTTTCCTCTCTACCCCCCTTTCCCTACATATGTCTGAGTCACCATCGGCTCAACGCTGTCGCCTCCTGCCCATCAAGGCCTTTCAGCTCCCTTCCTCTTGGACACATGCAGCCTAAACTGAGCAAGAGACAGTGAGAGAAGAGGGTACCTCTGAGGAACACCCAGGAATCATCTCAACACCAAGGACTGCAGGTGAGCTGGAAGAGGTGAAGTGCAAGGATTTTATCCATAGGCAATCCCCCACAGACCCCTGCCGGTGCTAGGTTGCAGGTATTGAGCAACCCCTGTAGAACCCAGGGTGGTGACCCTCCCAGGGACAGGGTTCAAACAAACACTCAAGGACTTCACATCAGATGGCAGGGCCCTACTGAAGCCCTAGAGAAAATCTCAGGGCAGATTTCCTAACACTGAGAATTTAGAGTTGTCAAATAAAACATAGGATAGCCAGTTAAAATTGAATTTCAGATAAATAACAAACTAATTTTCTACTGTAAGTACATCCCAAATATTGCATGGGACATACTTATATTAAAAATAGTTCATTATTGCCGAAACAGGTTTGGCTCAGTGGATGGAGCGTCGGCCTGCGGACTGAAAGGTCCCGGGTTCGATTCCGGTCAAGGGCATGTGCCTGGGTTGCGGGCACATCCCCGGTGGGAGATGTGCAGGAGGCAGCTGATCGATGTTTCTCTCTCATCGATGTTTCTAACTATCTCTCTCCCTTCCTCTCTGTAAAAAATCAATAAAATATATTTTTTAAAAAAATAGTTCATTATTTATGTAAAATTCAATTTTTACTTAGCACCCTTGTGTTATTTGCTAAATCCAGCAACCTTCTATAGAACTACCTGACTCACAGTCATGTTGGCAATGGTGAGAGAGTGCCACAGCGTCAAAGGGACAAAAAAATCACAATCCCTGGCTCAGTCGAGCTCTCTGTGGTGACCCCTCTTGCTTCCATCTCATCTGATCCCTCAGCTGCTCCCAGCTCCTGTGGTCCAGATGTGACCAATGCTTTTGCCCCTTATTTCAGTAAAGTTGAGGTTGAATTTTCAAAAGGGACTTTATTAGAAAAGTAAGGAGGCACACAAATATTTGAATTCATAAAAGAGTATAGTAATTGTCACATGTAAGGAGATCAAATATCAAAGAGCCCTGAGACCAGATAAGTCTAGACATGGTCTGGTCATTCCTTTCCTTTAGGTGTTCTTGGACCCATTGACTTGGAGCAAGGCTTTTAAGCTGGCTGTTCCTTCGGTGAATTGGGCCAACATTCTGGTACAGGGGCTCTCCCTGGCTCTATACTGAAATCACCTAGGAAGCTTTTTGCTGCCTATTCAGGCCAATTAAATCAGAATTTCTGAGAGTAGGGCATTTAAAAGTTCCCCCAGGAAATTCTAATATGCAGCCAGGGTTGAGAAACCATGCACATCAGAATCACCTGAGAACCAATAAAAAAAACTATTGGTGTTTGCATCCCACCCTCAGAAATTCTGATTTAATTGATACAAGGTGCTTCCTGGGCATTGGGATTTTCAAAAGCTCCCTCGGTGATTTTAATGTGCAGCAAAGTTTGAGAATCATAGCTCCTCACACTTTAATAGACTTAAAATCTCCCAGTGCCCTAGCCGGTTTTGCTTAGTGGATAGAGCATCAGCTTGCACACCCAAGGGTCCCAGGTTCAATTCCGGTCAAGGGCACATACCTTGGTTGCAGACTCCTCCCAGGCCCGGGCCCTGGTCAGGGCGTGTGCAGGAGGCAACCAATCGATGTGTTTCTCTCACATCGATTTCTCTATGTCTTTCCCTCTCTCTTCCACCCTTTCTAAAAATCAGTGGGAAAATATCCTTGGGCGAGGATAAAAAAAAAAAAAAAATCTCCCAGGGACCTTGCTACAATGCAGGTGCTGACTCAGTAGGTCTGGGGTGGGGCCTGAGATTCTGCATGTCTAACAAGTCCCAGTTGATACGGTGCTAGTCCTTGGGCCATATTTTGATTAGAAAGTCGTAGATCAGGGGGCCTCAAGCCTGCCTGTACCTTGGAATCACCTTGGGAGCCCTGAAAACTAGTCCCACCCCAGAGAGTCTGATGTAATTGGTCTGAGGTGGGGCCTGGGCATCAGGGATTGTAAAAGCTCCCCACAGGTGATGCTAACTGCAGCCTTGGCTGTACACCAACATCTAGGGTCATTTTACAAATGGCCCTGTGACCCCCCGAGGGGAATACCACTCTAAACAAGCTGTTCTGACTTCCCTCTATTCCCTGCCCCAGCTGGGAACTTTCTTCCCTTGCCTCAGAAGGCCATGCCCTCTAGTAAAAATTCCCCTTTTCCCACTTCGGCCTGAATAATGCCTCTAATTCCCAGCTCAGTTGCAAAAGAGAGATTGACACAATCCCTGAGACCAATGCCTGGTCAGAACCCGCCTACCCCCGCTTTGCTCTGTTACCAATTGTTCTCTTTGCTCAAGTAGCCTTCGATGCCTCTGCCAGAGGAACCATGGGCCAGAGTCACACACTCTGCTTTGACAGGACATAATCAATCAAAAGTGCTGAGCAGTTTATACTACTTGGTAGTTCCCAAGCCAGGCTATCACACAACCTCTCCCCTCTCCTACAACCATCCTTTGGAAAGGAAGTTGTGGTGACTTGTGGGAGAAGAAGCAGGCTACAGAGAACCCGAAGAACAATGTGGAACTGAGGGAATTATGACTCCCTCTTGGGTGTGATTTCCATGAAATTATTCACGAATTTTTTTTTTCATAGGGGATGACCATAAATATCATCTGCAATGCATCTTCTTTAGTCACTATCATCTTCTGCCCTGTGTCTTTTGTTAGGAGTTGGATGTTGCTGATAGAAATTCGAATCCATGTCCTGGATGTACGGCGTTTGTATAAAATATGAACTCTAATGTGTAGAATTTGCAGGTCGCTGAAGTGTCACAGTCTACTGAAATGGGTCTGGAATCAATAAGGTACACATCAAACTCAATTGTGTTTAATTTTCATTGCTACCTAGAGGAAAGCCTAGCATAGCCCTACACGAGTGAAATTAAACATGAAAGCCTGTCTGAAGTGTAGAAGCGATACTTAAAATGACCTGTAAATAGGGTAAAACATGGCAGCCCGGCCCATCACAACATTACTGTTCATTTTTCTTTCCATAGTGGAGGTGACGGCCGCCATAAGAAAATCAGAAGAGACATGAGCACATTGCAGATCTAAAGGGGAACAAAGTGTTTTCAGTTACACACCAGCAGGACTTTCCTCTCTGCACACCCCTGGGGTCTCTTCCAAGTGCAAAATCACACTCTGCCCTTCAGCAGAGAGCAAAGAAGGAAGGTGAGTAAAACAAGGCCCTCCTGAACTTGGCCAGCCCCCACCCCCACGCAACCCCACCTAAGTTCCTTGGCCGGTGAGATAATAGAAGGTTCAACTCTAGCAGCTGACATGGGCGGGGGGCAGACGCCCACTCGGGGCACTTCCAGCTGACACTGACCTTTCAGTCATGGAAACATTCCCCAGACCGACACTAATCGGGGGCACATCTGGCGTTTGGACTGTGTCCAGATGGGGTTTGTGTGAGTCGAGTCAGCAAGATAACCCGCTGGGGAAGCAGGGGAGGGGAGAATGCAATGCTGCTGAGAGCAATCAACATCTTTGGCTGTGTGTGTATGACACGTGGTCATGCTATGGCCAGTGAGTCATAGAAGAGAGACCCCCTAATCCCTGTCCATCCACTCTCCCTACCCCCACCAACGGAGGAGAAAACTGGAGAGACCCAGAGAGCCAAAGCAACTTCCCCAAGGTTCCACAGCTGGTCGGGGCAGTCTAAAACCCCAGTGTTCTGCTCCCACTATCACACACTTCCCATGTTTCTACACACTTTCCAAGCGTAGAATAGTTCATTGTATCTTGAGATAATATGCCAAGAGCTAAGGTGATGACAAGAATCCAGCTGTTTCTTCTCTGCCAACTTCCTGTGACTTGTAAATGTAAAGGACAATTTTCCAAAGCAATGACAAATCCCCACCCCAGTTGTTTCACTGCAGCTTCTTTTTTGGATTTGAAAAGAAGGGCTGCCTTTCCTGACTGGTTTCTGGACTTTTTTCAGAAATAAACGAATACCTCCCATCCCTAGTGCCAGGAACTGCAATGGAGAAGAAGACCCCTCGGTATTGAAGGTCCAGACACACGGATCAGGAATGACCAAGGATCTTGGTCCGCTCTCATCATTTGCCCATACAAAGTCTGACACCTGTGGCAGTCATGAACAGCACTGCTAAAGAGGTAATTAGGAAAACCAAAGCCAGGATAAAAGGGATTATGTCCCCACTCACCCACACAGAAGGCTGTCTCCAGCTGTCAGAGGAAAGTTCTTTCCAGGCCCGCCGAGTGTACATCCCATTCATAGGCGCCATGTTTCAAGCCCACATCAATGATCCTTTCCTGTAAAAACCTCCAGGCAAACATAAAGATGGAAATTAGGAATCTCATCCACCTGCTCAAATCAAAGAGACTAACTGTATCTTCTCATATAAAAACTGCAGAGATTGCCAAACCGGTTTGGCTCAGTGGATAGAGCGTCGACCTGCGGACTGAGAGGTCCCGGGTTCGATTCTGGTCAAGAGTACGTACCTTGGTTGCGGGCACATCCCCAGTGGGAGGTGTGCAGGAGGCGGCTGGTTGATGTTTCTCCCTCATCGATGTTTCTAGCTCTCTATCCCTCTCCTTTCCTCTCTGTAAAAAATCAATAAAATATATTTTTTAAAAAATAAAAACTGCAGAGATCAGTTCATCCTTCTCTTTGGTTGTTATAAACACATAAAGAAACAGAAATAATCCAGGCAATAATAAGACCCACATTGCCCTGACTGGGTGGCTCGGTTGGTTGAGTGTTGTCCTGTACACCAAAAAGCTGTTGGTTGGATTCCTAGTCAAGGCACATACCCACATACCTAGGTTGTGGATTTAATCCCTGGAGGCAACTGATCAATGTTTCTCTCTTCTCTCTCTCTCTCTCTCTCTCCCTCTCTCTAAATAAAAACATATCCTCGGATGAGGAAAAAAAAACAAGCAAGCCCTGGACAGTGTGCTCAGTGGTTGGAGCATCGGCCCATACACCAAAGGGTTGCAGTTTCAATTCCTGGTCAGGGGCATGTACCTGGGTTGTAGGTTTGATCCCCGACTCCGGTCAGTGTGCAGGAGGCAACCCATCAAGATGTCTCTCTCACATCAATGTTTCTCTCTCAAAAAAAAAAAAATCAATGGAAAAAATATCCTTGGGTGAGGATTAACAAGAACAAAACAGAAAGCAAGACCTATATCAGTGATGGCGAACCTTTTGAGCTCAGTGTGTCAGCATTTTGAAAAACCCTAACTTAACTCTGGTGCCGTGTCACATATAGAAATTTTTTGATATTTGCAACCTTAGTAAAACAAAGACTTACATTTTTGATATTTATTTTATATATTTAAATGCCATTTAACAAAGAAAAATCAAACAAAAAAATGAGTTCGTGTGTCATAGGTTCGCCATCATTGACCTATATCAATGGTCAGATTCCCAAAGCAAGTTTGAGCTCCCCCAGTAACTCGTCAGCCTGCAGAGCTCTCCAGCACTGTTCTCTTCCTTCTGCATCCAGCCTCCGTACAAAAGGCAACTATCTTCCACCATCCAGTCAGTGATGTCCTCTTCTGGAGTAATCGGAAAGGAAGACTGTCTTCACTCCAGTTGCAGATATTTCACCCCCACCCACCTGAAGATCACCCTATCCCATATCCCTCACTTCTGTTGTCCTACCTGAGATATAGTCTTTATCCGCTCCTGATGGGCGGGACGGTCATCATTGAGAAAGAGTGATCCTCCTCCGCCCTTTAGGGGACAGCTTATCAGTTTCACCCTCCTCAGGAGGCTTTTGTCATATTCCACAAGCTCTCCAGATCTCTGAGAAGGAGCTCACAGACACCACCCCTCTTTCTAAAGCGAGTTGGGGTCTCTGCTGATATCAACCCTTCCCCCTCCACCCCCAATGATTTGGTATAAAGCCATTCCACATCCCATGCCAAACCAGTAATTCACAGCACTCATCAAAATCTGCCTCATCAACTGACTCAGCATTCCTGCTTTGGGAGCATAGCCAACCTCCCTAACACCCTGACATCCTTGCCTTCGGCATCACTATTTACATCGCATGAGAGCTTTGGGCTTAGAAAGCCCAATTCTATCTGGATAAAGTATGCAGATGATTCATCCTCTCTGAAAAGACTACACACCCGGGTCTTGATATCCACGCCAAAAAGCTTCTGAGATGGGGCTCAGAGAGGACAGAGCGGGGAGTCCTGTTGCTATGGAAAGCAGTGTGCCAGTTGCCAAGTGAGAATGACTGGCTGTTCATGGGGCACTGCTCTGCCAGGGTTCCCTGTAGCAATTGAGGAAACTTTCTGCCTGGAGCAGCTGTGGACATAGCCTGGGGTCACCATGGCGCCTCAGGCCACACTGACGGTTCCCTGTCCCCTAGTCTAACCTCCTCTCACACTGAAAGACCCGACCCACCACAGACATTCCAGCTGGCCTCCTGGGAGGTTTCTTTGGCCAGGCTCTCCAGCCCAGTGAAACGTTCACTCTATGCTACAGACAAAAAGGGTTTTGACTCAGTTCTGTGTTTTAGAGTGTGCGTTAAATTCCATTAACTTTGGGGGGAAGGGGGATGACAAATAACAACTTGTCTGAACTTTTTACATTTCTCCTCAGTGCCTCAGTAAGGTTCACAGCGAGGTCATCAACGATAAGGAGGGAGGCCTCCCAGCTGGACTGTCCCTTAGCCCTGAGGGGACGTTTCACAGTGACGAGCTGATAGGACTTAGACACTGGTTCACATATGGGGAGGATCGTGGAGATGGAAATTAATGTAAGGGTCATTACATTAGGGGGTAGTCAAGGGAGGGGAGGGGGTAAAGAAATAGTCTCCATCAGGTAAGATGTATAATGAGGATGGTAAGATCCCAAAAACCGAGGCTTCAGCTGCTAGAAGGTTCTGGGAGCAGAGATAATAAAACTAATAATAGATTTTGAGGGCTTACTATGCACAGGGCATCTATGCTATGTACACTATTACATTTATTACTTTAATCCTCATAGCAACCCTATGAGAAGAGAAACCATCACCTAGCCATTTTACAGATGACAAAACTGAGGCTTTGAGAGGCTAGCTCTGGTCACATAAATAGCAAATGAAGGGACTGGGGTTCAAACCAAGGCCTATCTGACTAGAGTGCACATTCTTGACCACTACACTAGAGCAACAGGCCTTAGAAATGGTGACCATGTCCATTCACCTGTTAGAAATGAGTATATCGATGGTGTGTGGAGGACTTTGAAAATGTTGCCTTCATTTGGACCAGGATATTAGTCATCCCCTTCATGCAGCACCATTTTGAGGAAACACATATCATTACACTTATCAGAAGTGCCTTTTTCTAGGGCCAGATCGCCCAGTGTATGACCACTGCCTCTTCAACACTCCTTCCAACAAAAATCTAGCAGTGTGGTGGGCTGAGCTGAGACTCTGGAAGAGAAGCCCCGATGCCCCACCTGGTAGGGGGATTTCAATCCAGGATTTCTCCACCTTCTGGACGCCTTAGGGGAGACAGTAGGCCCTCGAGCCATAGAGCTGGCGCAGGATAAAGAGGCCCCACCCACCTCATTCTTGTCCAGGAATTTCCTCTATCTTCCCTTACCCTGCTCTCCCCAAATTACCCCCCCTTCCCCAGAATTAGGAGGCCAAAGGCCTCAGGAGTCTCCAAGGGACAGGGTGAGGGCAGGGGTCAGATTTTTCTCTTCCAGTTGCTGTTTTCTGAGTACTTTAGGCTTGGTGTAGTCCCGCTGAATTCACCACTGTGGGCCGTGGGTGGGGAGGTACAGATGTGGAAGTATATCTAGGATGTTTCAAGCCTTCGTGCAAAAGAAAGACCCGAGGAGCAAAACCAACGGAGGAGCTGCCATTGCACACAGCTGGGGAACCTAAAGAATCCTAAAGAACCTATAGCCTGAAGGACCAACGTCTGTCGTAAGAATTTTAAGAGGTGATAAAGGTAACTTGCCATCACAGAAGGCAGATAGGGCTAAAGAAACAAGTGAAATTAATTCCTTCTCAGGCCACCAGAAAGGTGAATGGCTACCAGATGGTCAGACAGAAATACCTGCCCACAGGCTGCCCAAGGAAAAAAAAAATGCAAGAAGAAATCAGAGCCTCCACCAAGCAGGTGAGCAGGAAATTAAACTATCTGTACGCTGACCACAATGCAAGACCACACACGTTCATGAAGAGGCTGTTAGGAAGACAGTGTGAGCGTGAGTGTGAGCGTGAGTTAGTATCCATCTTCTGTCTGCCGCCCACACCCAGAGAGTGCAGGGAAATACCTTCCGAGAACACCCAGCAGTTTCAACAGGGGTGAAGATGGGACAGCAGAGACCAGGGCCACTGGGGGGAAACCAGCACACATCCCAGACCATGTCACTGGACCAAGGAACAATATCTTTTCCTAAGCATTTACTTTGTCACGGGCATTTTGCTGGGATCTTTCTAAGTGTCCTGGCAGCTTCTGAAATGGCTCTCATGATTCTTGCCTCCTATAAGTAATCTTTCCCTTTACGTGTGGGCTAGACCTGGTGACTTGCTAAAGACAAATCGAATATGGCAAAAGGGGATGGGCTGCCACTCCTATCAAAAAATCCTCTGAATTTGTGCTTGTGCACTTCTCATCCTCTCTTTGAATCATCTTCTCTGTGCCTTTGTTGCTACATGCCTCCTAGCAGACACAAACACATACACACACACACACACACACACACACCCACACCCACACAATCCCTCCAGGAGAAGGAGGGAGCTCAGCCACCTCTTGTCATTGTTCAGCTCCTTCCCAATCAATCTCCTGCCAACCACAAATTAGCATTACACAGGCATTTACAGTGCAGCCCCAAGGGGTAGATAGAAGCTGCTAATCCTTAAGAAGAGGCACTGGTACGATAGCAGGAGGCCCAAAGCCTGGCCCCCATCCTTGGGATGCTCCTTTGTGAGCCGGCCAAGCCAACCACAGATGGTGAAGTTGCTGGGCCTGGAGCAAACAGGAGACAGCAGGAGCCCGGGGAACAGAGACGGCTTTGCAAATAGCTGCATGACACGGTTCCTGAAACTCCAACCCCTGCAGACGACCTCTTGGGTTGGATTCCTTCTCAGAGCTTCCAGCCTGGCCCTCCTCGGTACATTTTTCCTGGGTAACGTTATGAATGGCTCCGAGTGGGACCAACCTGGAGCAAGAAATGCCCTGGGGCCAGGCCTTAGTTAGCCCCGCGCTGCCCGCTCCGCAACGGGATTAACAAACCCCAAGGTTTTATTTGGTTTCTTTTTTCTTAAGGGATTGATTTCGCCTCATGAAGTCTGACTAAAGTTCCTGATCCCAAAGGAAGGCAGCCCTGGCTGGGTTCCCAGGGTCATATCCCCAAGTGCTGCCTTTCTTCAGGCCCCGGGGGCCCCTGCAAATGCAGCCCTTCCTGCCGCGGCCCCAAAGGCTGGCTCTTGCAGCCTCCAAAGCTCCCTGTGTCCTCATCCCGCAGCTGGGGCTGGAAAGGAGGGGAGCTTGTGAGAGGGGAAGCCTCTTATCACAAACATTTCCTGCCTATTCCCTCTTGACCCTGCATACCACAGCCCTTCCCTGACCAGTTGGGCCACCAACAGAGGTCCCAGCAAACTCTTCATAAAAGCCCCCCCCACCCCCCCGCAGTTCTGTCTCTACTCCAGATTCTTCTCCATCCACACCGTTTCCCTTCCCTAGGGAGCTCATAGGTTCTTAACAGCACCCAAAATGGCTCAGTCACTGAAAAACACGGAAGGAAGTCAGGTAGAACTGGAAAGAAAGAGCACAAAAAGCAGAGGAGGATTTTTGGTTCCAATAGCAAACCTCACAGCTGGAGTCCCGCCTACCTCCTCCAGGACCCTGCTGTCTCTCTCTCTGACAAAGGGAGAAACACAGCCGGAGGCAGGTGAGAGGGAGGCCTGTGCACCTGTGGTGTCCGTGTGCCTGTCTACGCCCATCCCCATCGCACGTTGAGTTGAGTGCTTGCGTGTGCTGCCTGTGGAGCTGACGACATTTGGACTATTACGGGTTCGTGCACTGAAGAATTGGGAGCAGAGGGCCAGGGGGCCTCGGACCAGCCCAGCCCAGCTGTGCTCAGCAGGTCACTGAGTTCCCATACCCCTCTCTCCTCCCCACACCTGAGGCACCCTAGTCCCACGCCTCCCCACAGCCTCCTCTGGCCTGCTCTCTGCCTCCTGCCCCAGCTCGCTGTGTGGTCCGAGCCCTCTGCCACGCAGAGCGAGGGAGGGAGGGATGGGCCAGCATGTTTACAGTCAAGCATAACTGAACCTTTATTTTAAATAAATAAAACTCTTAGCCAGTTTTTATTTCCCTTTGCTTTCAAGACACTGTTTTCTCCCTCCTCTTCCTTCTCCCCTTCCTCCTCCTCCTCCTCCTTCTCATCAGGGCTGAGCCTTTATCTGTGGGGCCACCCAGGGATTGGCTGTGGGAGGAGGGAGGAACAGAAGCCAGGCTGACCCTGGTATTCAGTGTCTTCTCAGGTCAAGTGACACTCCCTCCTCCCTCAAATGCCCACAGAGCCCCTGGGGTTCTTCTGAATTCAGGGATGCCCAGGCCCGAGGAGTAGAGACGAAACAGGAAGCCCAGGTCCCATCAGCAGCATGTTGTCCATCTGTTCTCACCAATCATGAGGTTGCCTACTCCCCAGCCCCCACTCCACTATGAAATTGCCATCCATCTGTCTTCCACTTTGGCCTGTCATCTCTCTGTCTCCTTGTTGGACCCTCGTTCATCTGTCCCTCCCACAGGACAACCATCTCTCAGTATCTCCTTTGGGTTGTCATAAATCCACCTTCCCCATGAGATGTCCCATCTGTCTATATCCCCTTGCCCATCTGTCTCCCCCACTGGATGTACTTCTGCCCATCTGTCTTCCTGAGTAGAGCCAGCAATCGTGGGTCCCTGCGATATGGGGACAATGGGATTCTGTTCTGACTTTGATCCCAGCAATAATAGTAGTAGCTACCAGCAATCAAGTGTCTACTATGTGCCAAACACTTTATATCCTCTAACAGCCCTATGAGTATGTGTTTATTGTCCCATTTTACCAGTAAGGAAACTAAGGCTCAGAAGGGTTAAGTATCTTCCCGAAGGTCACACAGCTACTAGTGGCAGATGCAGGGCCTAGAAGCAGGACTGCTCATACTGACTGGGGGTGAGGACACAGTCTCCGTATTCCTACACCCCCAGGATGTAAGACTCCCCTTTCCTGGCCTCTCTGCACATTTAATTTACACTTTGCTGCTGGATGTTTTCAGGCTGATGAAGTTTCCTCCTTGCCCTGGCTCTACACAAAAAAAAGTGAAGGAAGAAAAGCAGCCAGATGTGAAAGGCTTCAGAGGTCTTGGGGTGGGGGTGGGAGGGGTGGGGGGATGGAGAGTGATGTTAAATAAACATCCAATGATATTCTTTCTGCAAAACAATCCATTTTCCTGGCACCCAGGAGTTCGTCCAAGGGTCTGTGGGTCACCAGGGAAAAGCGTTCCGTGTGTTTTGGCTCCATGTTCTTCCATTGGCTACAAAGAGCTAATTCTTCCAATTAATGAAATCAGCACTGCTGATGGAGATGTACTGACAGATTATTTTCAAGATGAATATATTCACACCGATGGTGGGGCTGACAGGCTGAAGGATTCAGAGGGGACCGTGTGAAGGTCCCCTACCAGCCAGAGACACTGAGGTCATTCATGATGGCCAGGATGTTGGCCACCGCCTCAAGGGACACCTTTCTCCACCCGGAGCCATGGAGGCTGGGCTGGGTTGTCTGTGTTGAGGGGCTGCCTATCAATGGGCTTCTGTATGGTCCTGGCAGGTCCTGGCACTCCTCCCCTCTTCCTTCTCCCCCAGTGCCCCAGCCAAGTCCCCTTCAGGACCTTGTCTGAAGGGCCTATTCAGCATTTAGGATTCCCTGATGGGAAGTGAAAAGGAGACAGACAGATGCTTCTGTGGCGCTGAGGAAAAGCTGGAGACCTGAAGGCAGGAAGGGAAGCCTGAAGCCACAGAGGAGAAGCCCAGAGCGAAGAAAGAAGGAGGTCCTGTGGGATGAGAAAGGAAGAAGGAAAGGGAGGAGGGGAGTCTAGGGGAGGGGGCCCAGGGCGGGAGGACCAGATAGGGAGGGGAGGAGGCCGGAAGAAGGCCCCCAGGCAGAGAGACAGGAGAGAGAGAGAGAGAGAGAGAGAGAGAGAGAGAGAGAGAGAGAGAGAGAGAGAGAGAGAGAGATCCTGTTGGGAGACTGAGCAGCGCCAGAAAGCAGTGTGGGATATTTTTTAAAGCCACAGATTTAATTTCCTGATGACTTTTTTCAGGCTGATATTAGCAGCATTTTTCATCCCCTGAGCAGATCTGCCTGTGTGGAAAAGTGATCCAGAACGTGCCGGGTGACGGAGCCCAGCCTTTACCAAGACAGGCCCATAAGGATCGCCCAACATCAAGCCAACATTTCAGCTCCTTTTTAGAACCCCTAGAGAACAGCACAGATTTTGCTTCTGGCCAGCCCTGGAGCAGGGAGAGGAACAGTTTCTAGACAGCTCTGATGGATACATGGTGATCAGAAGTCAAGGGCAAAATTAACCCTGATAAAGTAACAAGGATGGTTTCAGTTTTCCTGCCTGAACCCAGAATGCATCAGTGTATTCTGAGCATTGAGTGTTAAAAGTTAGGAGCTAAAGGAACCAAAGGCCAAACTCCCTTCTGAGCATCTGATACTACCACCAAACAGCTTTCTAAAGCCTTATTTCCCTGCTTAGAATCCACCAGTGCAGTCCTGAGCTTGCCAGGTGAAGTCCACACCACAAGCCAGGAAAGCAAGGCCCTCAAAACACCAGGGTGATCCAGCGACCAGGGCATCCTGGGGGCCGGCACCATAGACACCGGAGCAAAGCTGCATTTAACAAGACCCCTGGGTCACCATGTGCACGTGACAGCATGAGAAGCCCTGCTCCTGGCTGCTTCCAACCCCCCCCCCCCCCCAGCTGGTCCGCTGCTTTCCTAGAGAACTGCTGTCCCCAACAAACTGGGTTTGGAAAGTTCTCCAAACACCTCGTCCACTTTTCCCTTTCTGAGCACTGGCTCATGTCATCGGCTCCATCTTGAAGCTAGAGTACCTATGCCCACTCAGGGAATCTTGCCCACATGTTATGCCCACTTAGGGAATCTTGCCCACATGTTATGCCCACTTAGGGAATCTTGCCCACATGTTAAGACCGAACTCCAAAGTTACCACTACCCCTACCCCCTTGAAGATCTTCCCACCATTCCCTTCCCCTGCCAGAGGCTGGAACTTGGACTGCCATTTGTTTAGATCACCCATAGAGTGCTTTTCACTTTCTGTCTTATATTTCAGTGACTCATGTACTTATCTAGGGATAGTACTACGTAGTGGTTTATAGGACTTCCTAGATTCAAATCCTTTTCCCACTGCTTCCTACCTGTGACACTCAGTAAGTGCTTAACCTCTTTGGAAATCAGTTTCTCTGTCTATAAAATGGGGCTAATAAATAGATGTACTCATAGAGTTGTAAGGATTTTTAAAATATATTCATTGCAGGTCTATATGCCAATATAGTACGTGCTCAGTAAATGATTGTTAATTGAATGAAGCGATACAAAGAACAGTGTCCTTAATCACAGAGGAAATAAGAGATACTATCCACAAACTTGACATGGTATAGTCTTCCCAAGGCTGGCTGATTGTCTTCTGAACCTTTTCCTAGCACCATAATTTGTTTTTATAAAATAATCAATAACTGTTGTTGTTTTTCTAATGGTCATTGGGTAAAAGTCCTGCTTCTTCGATTTGGTTTCCATGCTATCCCCTTATTGGGTTCTTTCTGCCCGACTTCCTGGTTCCACTCCTAAAGCGCAGCATTTTCTTTCAGCATCTTTTTAAATATTTCAACTGGTCCTAAGTATTTATTTTATTTTCTATTTCTTTGTGTAACTTTATCAAATGTCTCATTAACATTCTTTTGACTCCCCCAAATATTTCTTAAAACACTTATTCTGTGTTTTTTGTGTTTTTTTGTTTGTTTTTTTTTATCTCCAAGGGAATAGTTTGGCTGGGTTTTCTACCAGGAATGACACAATTCTTTCCACATCAATGCAGAGGGGAAATTTGAGAACCAGTAGATTCGCATCATCTGATCCTATACCCAAAGAATTGCTGAATTGCTCAAATGCACAAGTCCCCAACTCTCCCACTAGCCATATTTCTCAATGCTGTCTCTACCAAAAAAAAAAAAAAAGTTATTTCTGTTACTTCTGGTTAAGTCCTAAGGGAAAGTGAAATAAATACCATAAAAGAAGCTCATTGAAGATGGAGGTCATTCCAGAATCCAGTTACCTTCCATTACCAGGGTGCCTGACACATAAATATCAGACACATTTATGTAATTTTTTAATTTCAATCAATAAGCATTTTTAATTTCCTTTCAGAGTCCCATATGGGGACCTGGTTCGGTTTAGATGCAATTCAAATATCATCTGTCTCCCATGCTGTGTCCCATCTATAATTTTTATGTCTCAAACTTTTCTTTATTATCCAGGGGCAAAATATTGATCAATGCAACCAGGCTCTTTCCACCCCAATAGAAGAGTTTCCCTCTTCTTGCCACACTCACCCCTAGTCTTAAGAAGGGGAGAAAGAGCCGATTAAAGCCACTTGTTTGAGATTTCAAGGAACTAGGGAGAAACGGGACCTCAGGCAAGTGGGAATGTGAGCTACATGGGAAATCTCGGAGAGGACACCTGCTCCGCCATCAGTCTTTGTCTCCAAGGCTCCTGGAGGTGCAGCCCCATGGGAGTGGCTTCTTATTGGGAAGTGGGGCAAGCGAGCATAACACCAGCAGGGACAGAGGGCTCTGTCTGTGGGAAAGGACAACCCGTGAACTTTCAAGCCCAGGGGGTGGGGCAAGGCTTACAATTTGAGCTGGATGTCTGGAAACTCAATATTGCCCAGAGTATCGATTACCTCACAGACTCAGATCCTTTCCTGCTCAGGGGGCAGGGGGAGCCGGGCAGGTCTCTGACATGAAGCTCTCCGTGCAGCTTTTAATTAACTCTAAGAAATACGCATCAGAGCCTCCTAGAAAGAGAGATTGTTTTTCCTGGTAGAAGGACACAGGAGTCATCAAGATAGGAATTTGAGTGTGACAAAAATATCAGGAGGTTCCCATGTCTGCCTTGGCTCAGGGAATTAAACAATAGCAGCTTCATTCTTTAAATCACAGGGTTGTGACCATTGCTTCACACCAAAGTCCTGCTCAGGGTCTCTTTCCCAAAGAGAATCATAAGAACGTTGCTTGCCCTGTCTGCCGTTTTGATATCAAACATCCATGGTACTCAAGCATCAAAATGTGAGGAACTGTCTTGATCCTAAAGCTGTGGGTAATTCCAGATACATGGCTGAATTACAGAATCCTGCTTAACGTCTGAGTGTGAACTCTCCCTCCATTCAGTCTACGGCTGACACTAGACTCCTCTCGTCCAAGCCTTCCTTCAGGTTTTCTGCATCAACATTTAATAAGGACCTACCAGTATGCTTGACTCTACTCTAGGCACGTGGGATACAAGTAGCCAGGACATGGTCACTACTCTCAAGGGGTTTATTTTCTAATAGAGAAAACAGATGTGTGAATTAATAGTAGTAGCAGCTTTGGGGGGAAAAATTTTAATTTATTTTTTACAAATAAAATTTGTATCTATTTAAAGTACACCATGTGATGTTTTGACATATATATACATTGTGAAATGATTACCACAATCAAACTTATTAGACCTCTCTCAGCAAATTTCAAGTATATAATGCATTAGTTACAGTCACCTAGTGCTGTACATTAGGTTTCCTTATTCATCTTATAACTGAAAGTGTACCTTTGATCAATATTTCCCCCATTCCCCATTCCTAGCCCCTGCTGACCACCATTCTACTCTCTGTTACTATGAATTTGACTTTTTTTTCTTTTTTAGATTCCGCATATAAGTGAGATCATGTGATATTTGTCTTTCTGTGTCTGGCTTACATTTCATTTAGTACAATGTCCTCCAGGTTAACACATGTTGTTGCAAATGGCAGGATTTTTTTCTTTTTTTTAAGGCTGAATAATATTCCATTGTGCATATCTACCACGTTTTTAAAAATCCATTCATCTGTCAGTGGACATTTATGTTGTTTTCACCTTATGATATGATATGCTTTTGATAAACACTGGGCTCCAAGATGGATAGCTGGCCTCCAAGATGACCCCCAATCATCCTCACCTCCTGCTACTCATACACTTGTGTAGTCCCCTTATACACTGAATAGGGGTGACATGTATAACTAATAGAATTTGTCGGGGGGGCGTGGTATGTGACTTCTGAGGCTAGGTCATAAATAATATTGCCTCTTCCACCTTGCTCGCTCTTGGATCAGTCACCCTAAGGCAATCAGCTGCATGTTGTGAAGACACTCAAGAGCCTATGGGCCTCCTGGCTGGGTAACTCAGTTGGTTAGAGCATCATCCCCACACGCCAAGGTGGTGGGTTGGATCCCTGGTCAGGGCACATACAAGAAGCAACCAATGAATACATGAATAATTGTAACAAAAAAAATTGATCTCTCTCCCTCCCCCTCTCTAATATAACTACAAAATTTTTTTAAAAGAAGAAGGCTTATGGCAGTGATAGCGATTGATTTTTCTTTGTTAAATGGCATTTAAATATATAAAATAAATATCAAAAATATAAGTCTTTGTTTTACTATGGTTGCAAATATCAAAAAATTTCTATATGTGACACGGCACCAGAGTTAAGTTAGGGTTTTTCAAAATGCTGACACACTGAGCTCAAAAGGTCCGCCATCACTGGCTTATGGGGACATCCACATGGAGAAGAACTGAGGCCTCCCACCAATAAACAGGGAGAAACTGAAACCTTCTGCCAACAGCCATGTGACCTGACCATCTTGGAAGCAGAGCCTCCGCTTTCAGACAAGCCTTCAGATTACTGCAACTTAATGAGAAACCTCAAGCCAGACCATTCAGCTAAGCCGTTCCCAAATCTCTGACCTGAAGAAACTGTCAGATAGTGTTTGCTGGTGGTTTGAGCCACTAAATTGGGGGTAATTTGTTCGGTGGCAATAAATAACTAATCCCATGCTTTGTGTTCATTATCTACTGACTCCTCCTCCCAGTCCCACTGAGCGTTTACTCTTATCCCCGTGTTCCAGGTGAGGAAGCTGGGATTTGAAGAGGCTAAAATAAGCATCAAAGTCAGGCCTGAAATCTAACTCTGCTGGATTTCAAAGCCCGCGTTCTTTCCTCTGAACAATGAAGTGTTTTGGGTGCATGTGCAGACCTCATACAGTCACAGTGGGAGAAGTGAGTTCTACCTGCAAAGCCTGGAATTAGAGGTGAGGAGGAGGCAAGCAAGACTTGTTAGAAGATGTAAGACTTGAAGGATGAGGAAATGAGGGAAATGAAGGATGGGGAGATGTTCACCAGGTGAGCAGCAGGGAAAGGCATTTCAGAGGGCGCATTCACGGAGGCTTGGAGGCTCTAACAGACTGTGGTCTTCAGAACCTGCCTGGAGTTTCTACATCTAGAAGAATCAAGGCCTGTGGCTGGTTCTCCAGGGCAAAAAAATCATGGTTCTAGTCCAAAATCTACCCTTGCAGTCACAGGACCCCCCAAATCACTAGAACATCACAAACTGCTGCCCTGCTTTAGATTAACTCAAATCTCCTTTAGATCCCCATTTCTTCTCTGGGTCAGTTCTCTTTTACGGACCCTGCTCCCTGGCATGTCTGAAGCACATACCAGTTCTTCCTGGCAAGCATGCCTGCTCCTTATAAAACTGTAGTTATGATGTTTACATTTGCATTTATAACGTATCTCTTGTCTACTGCAAAATATCACATAAACTTCTCTTCCTTCTTTAGCAGGATTACTAGAATAGCAAATCAAGGAGATTCGGAGGACCAAGTATATTGGATTTCAAAAAGGCATGTACCTTTCCTTATGGTAGCCTTCTGGAGACATTAGTGGATTATACTAAATTAGAGAAGTACAGTGCAGGAGATTAGAAACTGGTTTAATAACTAACCCAAAGGATACTGACCACGTGTTGCTGTCAAGTTCTAGAAGACAGTCTGCATTGGTGTGACCAATGGCTCTGCCCTCGGCCCTCTCCTGGGCAACAGCCTTTAAATAAATAACCTGAATGAAGATACAGAAAGCAGGTTTATCAAATTCCCTCATAGCTGAAATGGAGACAGTTAGTAAACAGGTGGGCTGGCAGAAATGAAAACAGCATGGTTCTCCAAAGGGTGGTGGGCATAGGTCAAATCTGCCACGATGAATTTCACCCAAAATGAAAGCTCCTTTACTTGAGTTCCAAAAGTCACTGCACAAATACACAATGAAGATTTCTGACTCCGCTGGGGATAACTAAAGAAGAAAGCCATCGAAGGGTTTTAGCCAATGGTGAGTTAAATAAGACCAAAGACACAGCATGCACTCATCTGGCCAGTGGTTCTCAACCTTCTGGCCCTTTAAATACAGTTCCTCATGTTGTGACCCCCAACCATAAAATTATTTTCGTTGCTACTTCATCACTGTAATGTTGCTACTGTTATGAGTCATAATGTAAAAAGCTGATATGCAGGATGGTCTTAGGCGACCCCTGTGAAAGGGTCGTTCGACCGCCAAAGGGGTCGCGACCCACAGGTTGAGAACCACTGCATCTGGCCTTCTGTTGAGGGGGGGAGGGGGAGGGGCACTTTGACTCAAGGTTTACTGCTGAGATTCTACAGCCCCACACCACCCCAGGGCTGTATTTAGTAACTCACACTCTACTCCATTAAATGTGTTTGGGTTCCCGGCGCCTACCCGCCCCCCTCCCCCCAGACTGAGCCCTGGAGCCCTTAGAAGGTAATGAGAACACTGAGAGCTTGGAGTCTGGGAAGAGCTTGGAAACTAAAGCTCTCTGAGCCTCTCCCCTCTGCCCTATCCCTGCTGATAAGGATGAGAGAGAAGCTGGCTGTCAAGTGATTGGAAACAGGAGTTCCCAAACCCTTTAACCCTTCCCTAGCCTGCCCATTCCTCTAACCGCTGAGGCCCATCTCCTTGTGGTTTCCTGCTATGTATATGAAAGCTATCTACTAGTATATCATTTTCCTCTGCCCTTGTCCTGACGGACCATTGAATGCTGTCATTCTACCTGGAAGAGTTAGTACCACAACTGAACGCTAAGGTACAGCCCCTCTAGCTTTAGGCCTCCTCAACAAGTCAAGCTAGAGTCCCCCCCTCCATCCCCCACCCCCCGCCCAAACCCAGCACACTTAACCACCACACCTCTGCCTGTCCAGGGCCACTGTTCACAGCAGGAGCCTACTAGGTAAATGTGTGTGCTATTTGGAATTTGGGGGTGCTGGGAGCAGATACCCCGGGCCCAGTGCCGGCGGCCTACTCCCAGAGCCCTTCTTGGCTGCCCTGGCCAGCTGTGGAGCTCTATGGGGACCTGCAGGGCTCACCCCTGAACCAGACTTGACTTGGCTAAGTCATCTCTGGCGCATTGAGACCGGAGACTAGGGGTCTGTCCCTGGCCTTGGCCAGCGTGGCTAAAGCTGAGACGGAAGTGATTTGGAGGGGTGGGGGGAGAGATTAAGGAGAAGCCAGGTTTATGGCCACAGTAATTAAGTGTAAAAAAAAGCTTCCTTTAGTAGAACAAAACTCAGATAAACTGCCATTATCATACAAATCAGCTTTGCACCTAAAAGCCTTTACCCAAACAGGGAGTTTAATTAAATCCCTAATCTCCTCTGGCACGCTCTGACCCTTTCCCCGCACCCCCTGGCCTCCACTCACTGACTTGGCAACTTCAAGATTCCACTTAAAATACTTAAACTGGAAGCTTTCAAAACATACCCAAAGATGGTGGGTCTGGTTGCTGTGTCTTAGGGTGTTAGGTCCCAGAGGCTCAAATAGTCCTGATTGGGGTGCTGGGTGCCAATGGCAAGGGTGAGCGCGATGGGAGTGATGCCGACAAGGGCGATGCTAACAGTGAAGGGATGGCAGCGGGCCTGGCCTTGAAGGGGAGGGTGTGTGCATCGCACAGCCCTCCTGGCTCCTGCTCATTTCCAGGAGGCTGGTGCTCATTTAGGATCCATCCCTGGATGTGAAAAGTCTGCGATCTCACCACCCACAGAAAATGTGTGGCAGTTGTGACAGACTTGGAAGTAAGGACCCTGGTCTTAAATGGAAGAGCCAGGAATGGCCAAAGTGACCTGTTCGGGGTGCACTGGCCACTGCTGTGACCCACAAAGGGCTGTCATGCCAAGCCTGTTAGTGAGAACCAGGTTCTCGGGGGAAAGCCTAAAGCAATGACGATTCCCAGTTTAAGGTATCAGCTACAGGGCAGCGGTTAGGAAAAAAGAAGAATGGAATTGTGGGGAGGGGGCAAGGCTGGGGAGAAGGCCCGACCCAAGAGCACTGATAGAGAACAACCCAGCAGTGGCTTCTGACATCTGCAAAATGCTTTAGAAGTTGTGCCTTCAAGTAGGGAAAGAAGGAAAGGAAATCAAGTAACAAAAGCCAGGGACCATGGCATATGTTATCTCTTTCATTTCAACCTTGTGTGGTAACTCTTTTTTTTTTTTAAATTGCAGTTGATGTTCAATATTATATTAGTTTCAGCTAAACAGCCTAGTGGTTAAGCAGTTACAAAGTGATTCCCCCAATAAGTCTAGTACCCACCTGTACTATACATAGTTATTACAATGTTATTGACTATACTAGAGGCCTGGTGCACGAATTCGTGCACTGGTGGGCCCAGCCAGCCCACCCCAGTGGGGGCCATCGGCAGCGGGCCGGCTGGAGCGAGGGGCCGCAGTCGTTCCGGTCGTTCCAACATTTGGTCGATTTGCATATTACCCTTTTATTATATAGGATTCCCTATGCTGCACTTCACATCCCAAGGTAACTCTTATTCTCCCTCTCCCCACCCCCTTCCCCAACAGGAGAAAACTGAGCTGCAAGATGGTAAAGGGACTTGCCCAGTGTCACCCAGCTCCTGATTGGCAGAGCCAGGATTCAAACACGGAAAAGTCGATGCTCTTTCTGCTAAACCGCAGATCAGCCACAAGGATTATAATGTTGGAGGAGGGATTAACCACCCAAGAATACTCAACACATCTCCCCTCCCTCTTACAGCAAGAACATTTTCATTCTGAAACAATCCGTTTGTTCTGAGAGAGAGCAGGAAGGTCTTAGCAGGGATGAGGAAATCAACTCTCAGCCCTGAGGCTGTAGCACAAGGGAGCTGGGCTTGTGGGGGGCTTCTTGGGGTTCAAACCCAGAGGAAGGAGAGCCCCAGAGGAGAGTTTTCTTCGCAGGAAAGAGGCACTGGGGGCGGTGGTGGGGGAAAGGGGCATCTGTAAGTCATATAACAAACACCAGACCTCTCCATTTTATACCTCATTCCTTTGGTGGGGGCCAGCAGAGGGGCCTTTCGATTTGGGAAACTGAAACTCAAAGCACCCTGAACCCTGCACTTTCTCTGTTAATTGTAAGGACTTCATTATGCCTGGAGAACACATGGACCTTCTTTAGAGGAAGTTCTATTTCTGGAAATAAGACTCTCTGGATTCAGGAAATGTCCCTGTTTCTTGGGGAGAGTCCCTACTTCAGTGGTTCTCAACCTTCTGGCCCTTTAAATACAGTTCCTCATGTTGTGACCCCCAACCATAAAATTATCTTCGTTGCTACTTCATAACTGTAATGTTGTTACTGTTATGAATCGTAATGTAAATATCTGATATGCAGGATGGTCTTAGGCGACCCCTGTGAAAGGGTCGTTCGACCGCCAAAGGGGTCGCGACCCACAGGTTGAGAACCGCTGCCCTACTTCCTTGCATTGTGGGTTTTCTTTGCAAAGAGGAGAGGCCCTTTAAGGAGGTTCCCATAAACCTAATGAATAAATGAGTAAAGCTGGGGATGTTTGAGGCAGCACAATACCCAGCCCCTGAGGGAGTTCCCAAGCCCTTCGACTCTTTAATCCTCAGCAGGTTCTGCCCAGCCTGATGGTGGTGGCCACCCCGCTCAAAAGCCAGGGGTTTCCAAAAGGTCACTTGGAATAATAGGTACTGCTGTTTTGATTTCTGAAAAACAGTCCAGGGTTCGTGTGGATGGGTTAGGAAAGTAGGGTTTTGGACAAGATCTATGACAGAGTCCTTTGTCTCTCTTATAGCAAAGACAACAGAGAAGAATTTTAAAAGGCCGCCTGGGTCCCCAGAACCCCTCTGGAAGCAGATGGCATGTCAACAGGTTCCCTGGCAGGCCCCAGAGGCCTCAGACCTGGGAGCCTTATTGGAATGCAATTACCCTAAGTGCTGGCTGTTAGGATGAAAAGGCAGGAATGCAATTATGGAGGGGAGCATGCGGTGAGCTTTCATTGATTAACCTGTCCTGTCCGATTCCATTCCCCACTGGGGTGGTTTGGGAGGGCCTTGAGGGTTGCCCTGTGCCCTGAGGTTATCAGAAAGAAAAACAGTCCCTATAGAGTTGGTGAGCCCCGGCAGGGTCTGTGGACCCCTGAAATTGTCTGGGAAATGGGCAACATGAAAAATGTACATTTTATAGAAAGAGGTTATAGCTCAGCACCTGCAATTACCCTAAGTGCTGGCTGTTAGGATGTTTGCGGGCTCCAAACAGTTAAGAACCATCGGGTCAGAGGAGTGAAAGAACAGTGGGGTGGTTAGAAAAGGCCTCCCTCAGTTTTCAACTCCAAGCGGCCATGACCCATCTGGGTGCGATTCTGAGTCAACCACCTGCCAAGTTACTAGCCTGTCCATGCCTCAGCCTCATCTACAAAGTGAGAGTAAAACCCCTACAATCTGGGGTTGATGAGAGAATTAAATGACCTTAGCCCTTAGCCCAACCTCTAGCCTTTAGTCAGCTTTCAATACAGGGGAACAGTTTTCATCATGATGATTTATTAAAGTTCTGAAAATAAAGTAGAACGTACAACGTACTCTTCTGAGTGGTCTTTTGACTCCAAATTCACAGTCTCGATTCCACGGGAGTTCCCTGGCAAGACTCTCCTCCAAAACTGAGTGTGACCAAGAGACCCAGGGTCTCCAGACACCGCTCCCCAAACCCTCCCCCAGTGAGGCACTTCTCTCCTGGAAGGCACCAGGATCTGGGCGCCCAGGGAGACACATCAAGTGACTGGGTGGTGCCAGGGTAGTGGAGGTCTTGCCTGGGCCTGAGCTGGAGCCATCACACCAGCCTGCCTCACTGAGAAAAACTTCTGTAAACTCTAGTTGCCCAAATCTTCCTGCCTGTTGGGATAACACAGCCACACACTCAGTTGAAATGAATTTCTCTGTCCTGATAGACCAGCGGTTCTCAACCTGTGGGTCGCGACCCCTTTGGAGGTCGAACGACCCTTTCACAGGGGTTAAGACTATCCTGCATATCAGATATTTACATTACGATTCATAACAGTAGCAACATTACAGTTACGAAGTAGCAATGAAAATAATTTTATGGTTGAGGGTCACAACATGAGGAACTGTATTTAAAGGGCCAGAAGGTTGAGAACCACTGCCCTCGAGTAAGACTAACCAAGGCTCAGCATCTGTAGAATGTCTAGTGTGAGAAGAGGGAGGAAAAAAATCTCTCCTCTTTCTTCCTGTATTAAGCCTGTGTTTTTATTTTATATATATTTAAATCTTCACTCGAGGATATTTTTCCACTGATTTTTTTTAAAATATATTTTTATTGATTTCAGAGAGGAAGGGAGAGGAAGAGAGAGATAGAAACCTCAATGATGAGAATCATTGATCGGCTGCTTCCTGCATGCCCCACACTGGGGATTGAGCCCACAACCTGGGCATGTGCCCTTGACCGGAATTAAACCCAGTACCCTTCAGTACACAGGCCAACGCTCTATCCACTGAGCCAAACCGGGTAGGGCTCCATTGATGTTTTTAGAGAGAGTAGAAAGAAAGGGGAGAGAGAGAGTACTCATATCAATTGGTTGCCTCTCATACGCGCCCCAACCGGGGTGAGGAACCGGAGCTTGCAACCGAGGTACATGTCCCTGACTGGACTCAAACCCGGGACCCTTCAGTCCGCAGGCCGATGCTCTATCCACTGAGCCAAACCAGCCAAGGCTATTTTCTTTATTTTTGATGCTTTGACACTTGGGGCCTTGCTGACACTGGAGGGACTGCCTCTCCCAGGGTTAGCCAATTCCTGAAGAAAGTAAAGGACTCACCTGCCCACATGCCTTTCAAATGCAAACCAACCAATCCAGAGTCCACATCCTCAACCACCTCCTTTATGAGAGTGCTTCCACCTGGATCACTATTCCCCTGCCCAAATCCCCACCCAGGCCACGGACCAGACAACTAGGGACAGCCCCTAGCCCAGAGCCAGCTGAAACCACTCACACTAGCCAATCCTAACTGCTGAACCTGCCTCACTGGTTCCTGTGGAAACCATACTGAAGGCTCTTCCCCTCACTCCCTCTGCCTCCTGACCAACCCTGGTGCTTCCCTATGTGGCCTCCATGTGTGCCCTACCCGCTTCTTTGGGATCTATAAGTACAACAAACTATCATTTTAATGACAATCATCTCCTGAACTGTTGGTCTCACCATACCCGAATAATAATGAAACCTATATTTTAAAGATTTTTAATTGATTTTGAGAGAGAGAGGCAGGGAGAGGGAGAGACACATCGGTCAGCTGCCCTCTGCACACCCTCTAGCATACACCCCTCCCCTACCACACACCCCCTACCAGGAATAGACGGGCACGCGCCCTGATCGGGAATCGAACCAGCAACCCCTTGGTACACAGGACAATGGCCAACCAACTGAGCCACACCAGCCAGGACTAAAACCTATATTTGGAAACACTCTTCTCCCCACACCTTCCCCTCCTCTGGAGATCCTCAAAGCTTTCCCCCCTCAGAACCTACAGGCTGCCCCAGGCATCTTCCAGCCCAGGCCCAATTGCTCAGGCCTCCTTTCTCCAGCCCACCCCGGCCGCTGCTCTTAAGTCAAAGCTTCCTCCACCTCTGAGGTCAGAAGCCCATCCCAACTCCAGCAGGGAATTGTAGAGGGAGGATTTTTATTCCTGGGTTCCCAGGAGAGAATACATGCCAAGATCAGAGAGGAGGAGCTGGCTCCAGGCCACGCACTTGTTTATTCATCAATCATTCATTTATTCATTAATCATTCATCCCCCCACCCATCAATCATTCATCTGCTTATTTATTCATCCAGTTTGTTTGTACCTCTTCCTTGCTTTGGCTGCCACAGATGTTGGTCCTCTCCGGCTTTGATCTTTCCCGTTTCTGTGGCAGCTGCACAGCAGAGGCCCTCTGACATCACTTTGTCGGTTACCTGGCTGAGGGGGTGTCACTCGCAGAGGAGCCTGAGAAACCAAAGCAACAGTGTAGAGCTGGCCCCAGCCTGGAAGCCTCTTTGCATGGCAGGCTCCGCCTCCTGGCCCTTGGGTCAATGGGAGGGGTGGAGGGGGTCTCTGGGGCCAAGCAAGGAATACCATGCCTCACAGCTGCTTGAAAACTGCTTTTCTGGGCCTTCAGGGAGGCAGAGGCTATAGGAGGCTCCAAGCCTCCAGGCCTGGCTGTGAGGCCTGAGCTCAGCACTTTGCGAGGAGTAGGGGAGGGGGTGTCCAGAGACTATGGTATGGGGGAATTTGGGGCTAGAGTTTTAGATGCCTAAGCTGTTAGCCTCCTGACACATCTCCCAGCTTCCACCCACCCCACCCACTTCACCCCAGAAAGTGTATTCTCAGCCAGCAGCCAGAGACCTTTCTATGTAAGTCAGATCATGTCCTCACTTCTGCTCAAGTCCCTGCTATGGCTCCCCACTCACTTGGTAAGACGTTCCTTGGATAAAAAAATGAATGAATGAATGGGTTCTGGGAAGCTCTGAGGGTGAAGCTTGTGAAGCCACAGCTGTTGGGTTTGGGGCTTCCTGGGATAGAATTTAGAAGCTCTACGGAGGCCTCCATAGCTGTGCTGAGAAGGAAAGAGCCAGGGGAGTCCCAGCTGCCAGCCTTCTCAGGCAGGGGAGGTAGGTAGCACCCTCGGCAGAGACTGTGCTAACTCGAGATGCCAGCTCCGTGCCGCTCTGGGGCTGGCCAGCACTCTGGATGTCATTAGCTGATTTGTTCTGCTCAGCAGAATGTACTTTTCGTATTTAGGCAGGAAAAACAGCTTTCGGTCCTCGTGCCCTTTCTTCTGTGAGCTGTAGCACATGGCCTGCTTATTATGAATTAATCCTCTAAAGAGCATGTTCATTATTCTAATTGAATTGTGCTTCGTTTCAGAAAATAACTAAACCCAGTGCGGAATAAACTCCAACGCTGATCGGTTTTCAAGAAGTTAACCTAAGACAAAATACTGCTAGAGGGCAGCAGCAATTTGGAATCATTAAAGGGAACCCATGTAAATAATAAAAACAAAACTAAAATGCAGAATTAAATTAAGGAAAAGGAAATTGAATTTGTGAATCTGATCTGAAATGGAGGCCCTATATGCAGAGGCTTACCCTGGCTTGCTCTCTGCTCAGTCGTGCTGGGTGAGGAGGTGTGCAGGGGTTCCCAGGCCAGGGAAGCGGCACGTGGGGGAAGCTCAGAGGCCTCCCCTCCTGGGTGACAGTGTGCCATCCTGGGAAGAGGGGTGCGGTCTGGGGACGGAGAAAGGGGGCTTCCCTCCCATGGGGTCCCCTCAGAGGAAGAAGACAACCCCATTGTCACAGCTACACTGGAGGACTCCTGCTGAGCCCTGGTGACTGCTGAAGGAGAACCCACTGCCTGAGCCCACAGCCAAGAGTCTACGCTGCGGCTTGCTCGAGGATGCACAGAAAATGAGGCAGCCTGGCCGGTGTGGCTCACTGGTTGAGCATCGACCCATGAACCAAGAGGTCACCAGTTCGATTCCCAATCAGGGCACAAGCCTGGGTTGCAGGCTCGATCCCCAGTGTGGGTGCGTGCAGGAGGCAGCTGAAGCCAATAGGTGATGTTTCTCTCTCTTTGATGTTTCCATCTCTCTAGTCTTCTCCCTTCCTCTCTCCCTAGAAATCAATAAAAACATTAAAAAGAAGTGTGCATAGAATTTTTTTAAAAGAAAGAAAATGAGGCAGAGGGGTGCAGGGTGGCTGTGGCCCTGCTGCTGAGACCCATTCAGCCCAAGCAGAACAGCCCCTCCAGCCCTGCTCTACCCTGTGCCCCAGGCCCCCACCCACAGGTGACCCAGCTCAGGACAAGGACTGGGGAACTTGCCCCCTACCCTGCAATGGCCCTAAGCAGAGGCCTGACCTCTCTACCAACACTATGGGAGCCCAGTTCCAGATGCAGGAGACCCACATTCCGGCAGCAGGACAGTCATCTCGGCAGGTCAGGCCTCTGTCGGTCAGGAGGAAGGGAGAGAAGTGGGGTGGCAACAGCAGAGGGCAGACTTACAGACGTTATGGCATCTGAGAGTTAGGGGGACCGGGGATAGAGATAGTACCATCACTCAGACTTCATTCTGCAGTTTGCCGGGACTTTTAGCCCCTGTCCCTGGTGTCTTCCAGCTTCTCCTCTCCGTACTCCCACCTGTTCTCTTCTTCTCTTGCCTCCTCCTCCCTTCTTGAAGTGAAAGGAGCACAGCCTACAGAGTCAGACAGGCTTGTTCGGGTCACAGTTCTTCCTCTTACTTTGTACTAGAGCAGCGGTTCTCAACCTGTGGGTCACGACCCCTTTGGCAATCGAATGACCCTTTCACAGGGGTTGCCCAAGACCATCCTGCATATCAGATATTTACATTATGATTCATAACGGTAGCAACATTACAGTTATGAAGTAGCAACAAAAACAATTTTATGGTTGGGTCACAACATGAGGAGCTGTATTTAAAGGGACAGAAGGTTGAGAACCACTGTACTAGAGCTTGGGCAAACTATTTTGCCTTTCTTAACCTCAGATTCCAGATGTAATAATAATAATATCCTCCTCCTCGGTTTGTTATGAGGAATAAATTAAATAAAGCACCTGGCACAGAGCAGACACACTCAGGCACTTCTGTGATTTCATTCCCTGCTTCATCAGCACATGCTCACATGTACGCTCTACACTCAAATACACACATGTGCACACACATGCATACATGCACACACACCCACTGAAAGCCTTAGGCTGGGTTTCTAGAGCACTACAATTAGTTTAAAAAGTCGATTCACAGAAGCAAACATTCAAACAGATGGCATATCCCAGTATCTGAGTGAAGTTTACCATTTCAAATCTTCATTCTGGGGTCTACAAAGACAAATTAGCCACCTTAATCCCTTTTTTGAAACAAAGGGAGAAAATAAGCAAACAAAAACAACAATAAAAAAGTCACTTTTTTCTCATTTAATTTGTATCCTGAAGTCCCAATCATGCACATAATATAGGCCACAGTGTTGTTGAGTGGTCAGCTATCAAACAGTGATTGTACCTAAAAATATCAAATATGGTGATAACAAGGGCGAAAGGAGGTAAGAATTCTCTTGAATTCCATAGCTGTTTCCCCCAGCCCCACTTTACTCACTGCCCCAGAGAGCATTCGAGATCTCGTGCCCATCCCATGAACTGTACCTATAAATTGGAGCACATGACATACAGCCAATCTCAATTCTCCCAGGACAAACCCAGAAACCCCCATTGAAGAAAAATTACTCATGGCACTAAAGTGGGTAGGGCAAATGCTATTCAGGAGAGGGTTGCTACCATGGGGTTTTGTAGTGGGGAGGAGAGATAGAGTTCAACTCGGAGCACATCAAGGAAGAGCGGGAGTTTATAGCCAAGGAGCAGAGGAGGGGGAGTGGTAGTCATTGAATAAAAAATTTCCAAGAGGAAGCATCAGGGCTAAGGGGGGATTCTAGCTAAAGTGACCTAACAGGATTCTTGCCAAAGGCAGGCCTGCGACCAGACAATGCCTGAGGGATAGTGGAGAGGAACCCAACCAAATAGCAAGGGTGATCGGATATCAAGAGTGAGGGATTCTAACTAAAATGACTTTGCAGAATTCTTGCTAAACTTGGACAATGTGGAGATAACATGGAAGCCCAGAAGTCAGCACCTATTTCAGAAGAGAGTTCAGAGGAGCCTGAGTTTGGTCAAGGAGAGAACCTTTGTCATTCCAGAGCAGCTACGTGGCTGAAGATCCACCTTTAGTCTCAATGGGAAGGAAGCAGAAGAGCCAAGCCCTGGCGTGAGACTACCAGGGACCAGGGACCAGGGGGGTTAACCTGAAGGTAAAAACAGGGGACAGGAGGGTCACAATAGTGACCTGCACCTAGATCTAGGGGAGAAAAATGCTGCAGAATGACCCCTCGGTCCATACAAGTTAGTTTTTTTAAAGCCACCCAAATCTTTTAGATACACAAAATGCATGACATAAAAAAGCTTTCAAAGCGACCTTGTCCCACAGGACCCACCTGACGGGAGTAATGTCTAGGAGGCTGGAGGAAGCTTAGTCAGTTGCATGGTTTCTGTATTTCTGATCCTGGATGAAAACCTCTGCATGCAGAGGATGGACTTGTCTACCCAGGAAGACATCTGTGTGGGGTCAGTTTCATCATTTGACCATGAAGGTTCAAATCATGTCTACCCAACAGAAGAGCTTCCAAGGTGGCTGCACCTTAAAGAGCCAAATTGGTTTCTCTCATCCAACCAAATTCCCTTCCATATGAAGTCCATATTGCTCAGGCTTACATGACTCCTACACACACACACACACACACACACACACACACACACACACACAATCACCCATGGATCCCTTTTCCCACTAGATAATAATATTGCTGATAATCCTATATAATAAAAGGCTAATATGCAAATCGACTGAATAGCAGAATGACCAGTCGCTATGAGGCACACTGATCACCAGGGGGCAGACACTCAACGCAGGAGCCCTGCACAGCCAGAAGCCAAGGCAGTGCTAAGGATGTCTGACTGCCAGCTTAGGCCCACTCCCCGGGGGGAACGGGCCTAAGCCGTCAGTTGAACATCCCCTGAGGGCTCCTGGACTGTGAGAGGGCATAGGTCAGGCTGAGGGACACCCCCTCCCCCAAGTGCACAAATTTCATGCACTGGGCCTCTAGTAGTAGCAATAATAGTCAACACTTATTGAGAGTTCACTCCTTGCCAAACATTTGTTCTAAATATTTTGTAAGAATGTGTTCACACTTAATACTCACAACAACCATGTGAGATAGGTATTAGTGTTCCCATTCTATAGATGAGAAAACTGAGGCCCAGAGAAATTAGGCAACTTTCCCATTATAACAGCAAACTATAGCAGCACCAAGGTTTGAACTCAGGCAGTACACCAGATTCTGGAACCTCCTAACCATGATACTTCCTGTTGGTCACCAGCTCCCCATCTGCAAATCTATCCACAGTGACCCTGAATCTAAGCCACATAAAAAAAGAATTCACTGAGCCTCAGTGACTCACATCTGAAAAGCAGGCCCCTGTTTTCAAAACGCCTCTACACCACTTTCCCCTGGTCCTTCTGGCTGGGTCTTCATAGACATCCTTGACTTTTGGCAAATGCTGTGGCCTGGGCTCTGTGGGATGGATGGTTTATAGACAGGAGCATGCTTTATTCTGTTTCACAGGTTGGCTTCTTCCAGCCCGCGAGGGCAACACAGGCTTGGCATCTGGGAGAACGTTCCTGGAGGAAACTGCCTCGTCAGTATGCAGGTACTCGTTTAAATTCCAGACCCTGGCTTTTAAGACACACATCTGCAGTGGCATATGTATTGAGATAGATGAAAACAGAAATGGCTTTCCATTGTATCTGTGTTATTAGATTTGACCTACCATCCAAAAAGCATAGAAAGAGTGGAAAATTAAAGGTGATTTGATATTAGCCTCCTATTCATATTAGAAAAAGTAACTGCTCTTGCGGTTTTCCTCACAGAGGTGTCTTTATTCATTTGACATGCCTTTAATAACTAATTCTAGTTGTCTGGTTGCCAAGAAAGATTTCCTACAGGCAGACTTGAAAGTGACTCGGAACTCTTTGCATGCCCGGCTTCAAATGATCCCAGAACAGCAAACATTCAGCTTCCCTCCAGACTTCTGAAGTGTGGGAATAACATGAAAGAATGAGCAAGAATCATTCTGCAGCCTGCATATGCTGGGACTGGAGCTGTCTGGCAGAGGTTCCCGCTGGGTCTACGTGGACCAGGCATAGTAAGATTTGGAAATAAGCTCATGAATTTGATCCGTGGAGTCAGCCAAACCAAATGATTTATTTCAAGAAAATAAATCTACTTTGGGGCTAGAATGATCCAGGTCAGTCATAAACAGACTGTTTTCCTCTGTCTGTGTAGCCCTGGAGCGGGCAGAGAAAGACAGGAAAAACCACCACGATTATTCTCAAAGGGTCACAACCAAAGATTACACACTATGCATATGTATAAATATTCAATACAGTGATTATGTATTCATCTACATGTGCCAGGTGATTATTCCCATTGTACAGAGGTGAAAACTGAGCCTCTGAGATGTTAAATGACTCACTCAGGACACACAATCTGGGGGGCAAATGTTGGCTAGTTGTTCATCAAGCACGTCCCTTTTCCTTCTGGGCACACAGCTAGATGTCATTTGCCGGGAGCCGGTCCATCCTTGCTGTTTCAAGGGACCTGGCATATATGGCATACGGTTCTTAATATGTTTGCTCACCTTCTTGGCGCTGTGTTTTAACCAAAGTCACCTCTCCGAGAAAGGTTGAATCCCCAGGTAGGGATTTTCCCCTGAAGTTAGGGAGGGAATAAAACCCCTCAACTAAGTGCCAGGCGGGTAATTAATCCCTTTAACTACGAACAATCATGCTTAAACTACATAATCTTTTCTCCCTGGAATGGAGATAAGAAACGCCCTAACCTTTGTAATAGAGATTGATAGGATTGAATCAACTGGTATAAATACAGTTGTAACAAGACAGAAAGACTCAGAACTCAGGAGACAGAATTCAGAAGACCGAGCCTACATGGAGCCTAGAGACAGAAGAACTTTGCTGGAGAGAGCATGCCGGAGGATCCTGGAGAGGGACTGGCCTCGGAGCCTAGAGACAGAGCCTAGCGGGAGAACATGGCAAGGGATCCTGGACTGAACCTGACTACAGAGATTGGCAGGAGAACCTGACTGGAACCTGGACACTGAACCTGACTGGAGAGCCTGGACAGAACCTGGCTGGAGAACCTAGCGAGGGAACATGGCTACAGAACCTCGCTGGAGATCCGGGCTAGAGATCCTGGCTAGGCTGCTGATCAACTGAACGCTGTCTCTGTGTCATTCCTTCTTCGCCGACTCCGTCCACACCTTTGGGGACCCCTGGACCCGCTGGGGCTAGACCCCGGCATATGGCGCCCGAACAGGGACCCCTAGGTAAGCGCCCTGAACTCGGGATGGATCGGACTCCACCGTAGGAAGAGGGTGGATAGTCTTCGCCGACTCCGTCCACACCTTTGGGAACCCCTGGAACAGGATTCCCTTAGGTAAGCCCCCCCCATTGAGAACCCCACACTCGGGACGGATAGGACTCCACCAGGGTGCTACAGACCCCCCTATAGAGGATAAGTAGGGTAAGAAGGTGGATAGTACAGAACTTAGATTGAGAAGATGTGCCATACTGAGTCCAAAGAAAGAAGACTCTGTATTGATTCTTAGATTGAGAAGATGTGCCATACTGAGTCCAAAGAAAGAAGACTCTGTATTGATCTTTAGATTAAGAAGATGTGCCATACTGAGTCCAAAGAAAAGAAGACTCTGTATTGATCTTTAGATTAAGAAGATGTGCCATACTGAGTCTAAAGAAAAAAGACTCCGTATTGATCTTTTAACATATATGCTTATTAGCAGAGGAATTAAGGTTACTCCCAGTCAGACAGAACATTTTATACAAGAAATACGTCCATGCTTTTCTGAGGAAGGAAAGGTGCCGGAAAGGTAAATGTAGAGGCATGGGAGAAGGTAGGCCCAAGGAGCCTTATCCTTAACCTCACTGCAGCCTTTCCACCCCGGGAAAGTGCAGGATTGGCAAGCTCTCCCTGGGGTGATAGATCAGGACTCAGGTAATAGCAGAAAGCGCCAATCCTACTCTTAAAATGGATACAAGAGAGCGTTTCAGGTTTTTCTTTTTAATGCTTGCTTTTAAAAAATAAAAAAGGGGGAATTTGCCGGGAGCCGGTCCATCCTTGCTGTTTCAAGGGACCTGGCATATATGGCATACGGTTCTTAATATGTTTGCTCACCTTCTTGGCGCTGTGTTTTAACCAAAGTCACCTCTCCGAGAAAGGTTGAATCCCCAGGTAGGGATTTTCCCCTGAAGTTAGGGAGGGAATAAAACCCCTCAACTAAGTGCCAGGCGGGTAATTAATCCCTTTAACTACGAACAATCATGCTTAAACTACATAATCTTTTCTCCCTGGAATGGAGATAAGAAACGCCCTAACCTTTGTAATAGAGATTGATAGGATTGAATCAACTGGTATAAATACAGTTGTAACAAGACAGAAAGACTCAGAACTCAGGAGACAGAATTCAGAAGACCGAGCCTACATGGAGCCTAGAGACAGAAGAACTTTGCTGGAGAGAGCATGCCGGAGGATCCTGGAGAGGGACTGGCCTCGGAGCCTAGAGACAGAGCCTAGCGGGAGAACATGGCAAGGGATCCTGGACTGAACCTGACTACAGAGATTGGCAGGAGAACCTGACTGGAACCTGGACACTGAACCTGACTGGAGAGCCTGGACAGAACCTGGCTGGAGAACCTAGCGAGGGAACATGGCTACAGAACCTGGCTGGAGATCCGAAGCAGAACCTCTCTGGAGATCCAGACCAGAACTTGGCTGGAGATCCTGGCTGGAGATCCTGGCTAGGCTGCTGATCAACTGAACGCTGTCTCCGTGTCATTCCTTCTTCGCCGACTCCGTCCACGCCTTTGGGGACCCCTGGACCCGCTGGGGTTGCACCCCGGCAGTCATTTCCAGGATCACTTGTCATTCGAGGCAACCATATGACTCAATTCTGACCAGTAGAAAGTGGGTGGAAGTGATATAAGTCATTTCCAAGCCCATAAAACCTGACTGTACACAATTACCTCTTTTCCTATCTAATGGCCAAATAGAGAGGATGCCGAGGACATAAAGAAGGGTAGAATCTGGACATGGAAGAACCTAGGGCCCTCAATAACTGCTTGGAGAAGAGCCCCTTCCTCATCACTGTTCCTGCAGTTGGACAGTGATGTGACTAGAAATAATCTATTGTGTTAAACCACTGAAATGTGGCGATTATTGGTTCCAGCAAACAGCCTGAACTGACTAATAGAATACACAGGGCTTCCAAACTCAAGGACTCCAAAGTCCATGTTCTTGCCCCTTCTTGGCCTGGAGCTACACTGAGTCTGATCAGCCCTCACCGGGGGACATTAGGATCCTCTAACTTCTTTTTTTTCCCTCCTTCTTCCTGCCCTACTGGGCCTAAGGTGGCAATTTCTTAGTTTTCCACTTTCCTATCTATGCAGACACATTTCTCATTTTTAAGAATCTGATCAAAACTACTCTTTTTATCTCTTGGCTAACCCCTCCCTATGTGGGGCTCAGGGCCTATGAGTGTCTTGGATTTCTCCTCTCCCATGTGGACACATCTAATCAGTTACTAGTGTCTCTTCCACCCTTGCTCTTCCCTCCCATTCCTCAGCCAGCGCTCTGTTCTGGTCCTCATCATATCTCACCCGGTGTTATCATAACACCCTCCAAACTTGTCTCTTCCCATCATCCTGTTGCCTCCAAAAGAGCCTTCCTAACATAGATCTAGTCCCAGAATCCCCTGCATCAATTTTCCCATGTGAAGTCTATCAATATTTTAAAAATGCAAATGCCCTTTGACCAAGCAATTCCAGGCCTATGAATTTGCAGATACATGCATAAAGTGGTTTACCAGCAAGGACATTCACTTCGTCATTATTTGGAGTAGCAACAGACTGGAAGCACCAAATGTCTGTCAGTCAGTCTTATTAAGTAAATGATGGAACACAATTGTGCTTCATCTGAAAATCTCCAAGATCTGTGGTTAAGGGTAATGAGCAAGGTACAGGTAAGTGTATACAATATGTTAATATTTGTGTCTAAAAGGTATTGGGGAGATATTCACACATGTGTTTGCAAGGACAAGGACTATCTCTGAAAGAATGCATAAGAAACTGGTACCAGCAATTGCTTCTGGAAAGGGAACTGAGTGACTGGGTACCAGGGAGACACTTTTCACTGAATATACGTTTGTATTGTTTGCAGATTTTACTCTTTGTATGTATCATTTTAAAACATTAAAATACAACCTGATTTTCCAGTGCTCATTTGACAAGGTCCAAATCCCTTCCTATGAAAGGAAAAACCCTGAGTCCAACACGTTTTCCTGCTCATACTTTCACTCTACAGCACCATTCTCAGAACATTCTTTGTACTCTCCATCATTATGCCTCTTTTTTGGTCTCTCTCTGTCCTGGTAAGTCTCATTTCTGCTTGGCAAGAGCTAATCTCATCTGTTATAAGATTATACTATTGCCCTGTAGCCCAGGTGGCTGCACACTAGAGACAGGTGTCTTTCTTTCCTGTAAGATGGTATGATGTCCCACAACTAGAAAGTATTCAAAATATACCAATGCCTTGAACCAAATTTACAATTCTACATGTCTCAACCACAGCGTCTGAGAATGGCTGGGAAGGGGGCGAGGGATGGGCTCACCCTTCCCTCCAGGTAGGAGCAGGATCTGGAATTCTGCTCCATCTGGCTGGACATGGTCCGTAATACATTTCAGCTTGGGACATTCTGCAAGAACTAACCTCCTTCCTCTGGTTCACTCCCAAAACCACCCCCGACCCCATTTCTTTGGCACCAAAGACCCACCAAATCCATGGTGCTACTATGCTTAGGCCTGAGCATTGGCTCAAAGGATTCAGGCTGAAAACAAAAGACATCCCTTGCCCTGGACCACAGACTAGGGTTTAAACTCAGTTGTCATAATTATTTGAAGCCTATTAAGTTTATTTATGTTCCAAAGCAGGTCCACTAGAGAAGGACCATCATAGTCGTAAATATCAGGACTGCTGTTCTCCAGACACAGCTGGGCCTTGAGGCCCCTCCCCTTCTCAGCTCTGCAGGCCCTGCTTATAGGCATGAACCATGCTCTCAGAGTCAGAGCAGTACCCAGACCCTATCGGACCAATCCTGCTGGCCCAGCCAGCATAGCACGTGCTTCCGTACATTTTGTGGTTGGAGTGTGCTTAAGCAAGACTCAGATATCCATGGGAAGAATGATATCTTCCAGTCCTGTGCAGGTCAAACGCATAAGATATAGGAGCCCATGTGTACAGGGTTTCATCTCAAAGAACCATAGGGACCTAAGAATGGGCATGGAATCCTGGGTACATGTGGAGGTCTTTCTAACCCAATGTAGAAATCTTTAAGAGAACACAGGACTGTTGGAGGTGTCCTCTGAGTTCTTGGCTATGTGAGGGTTTCTTCATTTCCACCCTCAGTGTGGGTTGGAGGAGACTATTTAGTCCTCAGAGTCAGTGTTTTCCAAAGCGCATCCCACTATACACTGACCTTGTTAAAGTCTCCATGAAAAAGTAACAAAGATTCTACAGTCAAAAAGCTTTAAGAAACACTGAATAGTAGACCTTCCCATGGGGAAATCACAATACACATTTGTATATTAAGACCCTGAGCAAGTCTTGCAGCACAGAAACTTGTTTAACCCAACATGCCCTAAACATATTGATCAAAGAATCCTTTTTCAGTGATACCTATCCATTGGTAGGAGTGTTACATGGATTGCATTTCCGGAAAAACTGCCTCCAGTGAGTGCCACATGAGGTTTATCATAGTCTAGGACAGCCGTGGGCAAACTACGGCTCACGGGCCGGATCCGGCACGTTTGAAATGAATAAAACTAAAAAAAAAAAAAAAAAAGACCGTACCCTTTTATGTAATGATGTTTACTTTGAATTTATATTAGTTCACACAAACACTCCATCCATGCTTTTGTTCCGGCCCTCCGGTCCAGTTTAAGAACCCATTGTGGCCCTCGAGTCAAAAAGTTTTCCCACCCCTGGTCTAGGAGGAGGAACACTTCTCAAGCTTTCCCCTCCCTGCCTTCTTGTTCTCAAGTCTGGCCAACACACCTGACCAGGTACAGATATTCCTCTGCTGGCTCTTTCCTTCTCTGTCTCCACCCAGGATGCTGGAGGAAGGAAAGGGGAGTGTCAGCTTCAACTTCTACCAACTGATCCATTCCCCCACCCATCTGCAGTTTGGCCCTCCATCTCCACCCACCGGCTGGTTCAATGTTTACTGACCCTTGTTTTTAAAGAGGAAGATTGAAAAATTGCTCTTTGTTCTTCTTCTTCTTCTCAAACTTTTCCCACCGTTACCTCTTCCAGGAAGCCTCACCTGATGGGCCAGAGCATGCTCTGTTGGCTTAAGGCAGAGGTTGTCAACATGTGGTCCCTGGATCAGCAGCAGCAGCATCGCCTGGGAACTTACTAGAATTGCAAAGTCTCAGACCCCAACTGAATCAGACACTCTGGAGATGAGGTCCAGCAAGGTGTGCTTTAACCAGCGCTCCACGTGATTCAGGGGTCTAAGATTCTGGAAATCTCTCTCGGAACAGGTTCTATTCTACCTCGTTCATTTTCTGCACGTGATTTTATCCACACCACACCCCATTCCAAAAGAAAGGGACATGGACAGCCAATGCTGAGATACTCAGGTACCAGCACAATTAAACCTGTTCACAGATCAACACTCTTCCTGCAGTAACTGCACTCCTCTCCTCCAGGTCTCAGGAGGCCCTCCTTGGCCAGTCCCAAAATGTCCATCTCCTCCACCTGCCCTCCCAACTTCCTTTCCTCCTCCATTTTTCTTTTTTCCTTAGCACTTGTTACCATTTAATATCCTAGATAATAAAAGGCTAACATGCAAATTGTCCCCTTGACCAGGAGCTCCACCAGGAGTTCCACCAGGGGGTGAGGCTGACTGGCCAACCACCCACGGCCCCTTCCCCCCACCTTCCTGGCCCAATCGGCCCCAATTGGGGCAGGCCGGCCAGACCCCATCCATGCACAAATTCATGCACCGGGCCTCTAGAACTATATACTTTATAAGTTTTTATATTTATTTTCTTGCTCTCCCCTAGAATATAAGATCATGGAGGCAGGGCTTTTTCATCTTCTTTGCCCTGCTCTTTCTCCAGCTTCTGCCTCAGTACATATTTGTTCAACAGATGGCCTTATTCCAAGGAGTGGGGCAGAGGGCTGCTGCCATGATTCAACATAGTTTCACTCCAAACTTCCTGGGAGGCAAAGCGTTACGAAGCTCTCTTCATCTAATAACAGGAAATCAGACACTCCTGCAAAGGACAGAATCAGCAAAGATCCTCCTTTTTGCCCTGAGGGCTCCTTGGGTGGGTTATTTTTTCATTGATTGCAGAGAGGAAGGGAGAGGGAGAGGGTAGGAACATCAACAATGAGAGAGAATTGTTGATCGGCTGCCTCCTGCTCACCCCACACTGGGGGATCGAGCCCACAACCTGGGCACGTGCCCTGAAAGGGAATCGAACCGTGACCTCCTGGTTCATAGGTTGACACTCAACCACTGAGCCATACCGGCCGGGCTAGAGACCTATTCTGGATAACAGGTCCCTGAGGGTTCTGCCTCCTGTGGCTGATGTCAGAGCTGAATCCAGAGTCCAGCCAGTAGATTTCATCCTTCAATCTGAGAGCTGTTTCTCCTTTCTCTCTCTAGTGAGAAACGGGCAGACTCCTGCCCACAGATGTCTGCACTGAACTCGTCTCCTGGCAGGAGAAGCAAAAGGGCATGGATTACAGGAAAAAGTCTGCTGGTTTCATCAGCTTTGTAGGTTAAGTGTGGCAGAAACTGAGGGGAGGAGGGGCAGGGCGGGCACTGGACCATACCGAGTTCTTTTTCAACAGGCCGGAAGGGGAGCCCCACCTCGGGAAAATGTATCCAGCCCTGATAAATTTATAAAGTATTTGACCTTTAATCAATCCTAATATTTTCAATCCGCAGAGCCTTCTTAAACGCCTGCAGCCCTGCCCCTGGACCCCTATTCATCACAATTACTGCTCCAACTGTCGGAGGCAGTGCATGAAACGGCGCACGCTGACGTCCAATATTTTATCACTAATAAAGAGAAACATCCCAAGTATTTGCACAGTTTTGATACTTTCCAGCCCTGAGCCCAGGAAAAGGGGGAGCGTGGTGATTTATGCTCACTGCCCAGCCTTGTTAATTGGCCTTCTCGGCTGGAGCCTCGGGATCACTGCTTTTCTTTGTGTCACAGCCAAGGACATGGATGTGCAGAGAGCTTGGAAGGGCGCGGCAGGCGGCTTGGGAGGGGCCTGCGGAGCACACAGTAGGCCTTGCTGGGCATCTGGTTAGTGGCGGGAAGCACTAAAAAGGACAATTTTTTAAAAATCACGATTTGGCAAGTGTTTCCCTACTCTCGTGGCTTTGTAAACAGAGCCAATGTTTATGAAGAATCTTCTTCCAGTTGTTGCCACGGCTGTGACCCGCCCCCAATTCCATGTCTCCCCTTACGGCCTCCTTCCCATCCCCAAGCAGTGTCTGCCTTCCAGCCCCATCCCTTCGCAGTTGGAGGCCCTCCCTCTTGGCCTCCCAGCTCAGTTTCCAGCCACAGCATTCAGACGGCCCACAGGCTTCTTCTACATGGCACCCAAACATCTGGATGAGATGTAAACAAAACAAGCAGATGTTTCTTCTTCATTATAGCAGGTGCCTTGGCAGAACCCTGAGCCTCCGGCTATAAGGGAAGAGCTCTCTCTACAGTCCAGGTCCCCAGAAGGGGCGGGGAGGACTTATCAAGGAGCTAGTCACCTGGACCTCACAGAGAGGAGTGAGCAAAGAAAGCCTGACACGCCTAGAAAGCGGTGCGAGCAGTGGATGATGGTGTCTGTGCGAACAGGATGAAAGGTTTGGCACCTGAGGGGCAGGAGGAGGGATAGGAGGAGAGAAGTCTGTTGCGTATTGGTTCAATATGATTTCAAATACACTTGTGTATGACTTAAGTGACATTGTTTTAATACACTTGTTTATGACAAAGAATTTAAGAAAGTAGTTTTTAGAAGTAGTGTTGTTTTGAGGTAAGAATGAAGTTAAGTTGTTTGAGGGTGTTATCATCTCTTCTGTTGTCCTTGATTAGCGCTCAGCAGCCTTGCTGCTAAGGGGCCCCTCTGGGGCTTATGGAAAAGAGCAAGTGGAGAAGCAACTATGGCAAGGGGAGAGTTAGACTATAAATACCGAGCGTTTGTGAGGACTATTTGAGAGTTTCCGTTTGGGTAAGGCAACTCGTCCCTGACCTAAAAACTCTCCAAAGACCCGACCAAGGTAAGGGCTACTCTCTTATAGGCAGTGGCTGAAAAGCCTCACAGCAGTCCCACCAGGAAGCCAACCTGCCTTCCGACACCAATGTCTTCGTTCCATAGCAACGTGCTCTAGCAACAAGGGGCTTTTGCTCTGGCAGCTGGAAGTCAGGTCTCCGTGGGTCACTCTCTCCCGAGGGCCTCCTGGTATAAAAAGGTACACCTTATATTAAATTTGGACTTCATTCCTTTATCTCCCTTTGCCTGGAATGCAGTGTGATTAATCTGTCATTGGCTTGTGAAATTATTATAATTCCCACAGCGAACCTGTGCTCAGTAAATTGTTGGCAAAGACAAAAATCAGTTTATGGAGCGTAATTTCACTGCCTCCCCCCAAACAAAGACAAAGCAAGGTCCTAATGCAAACCAGTGAGGAAGAGTTGATGCCAAATCCGTCCTTAATTCCATTGTGACCAAGGGTTTTCTGAGCCTCCACTTTCTACACCACAGCCTTCCAAGACAAGGGATTGTCCTGAAAAAAAAAAAAAAAAAAAGGCAAGAAATCTCCTCCTTCTTACCCAGGGGCTAATATGCAAGAAAAGTTGGGCTTGGGGGACTTCGAGGTCCTGAAGCTTGGATGACCTGGGGCACAAAATTCCCCATGTCCTCCCCATCTTCTATCTAGTAAGAGACCGAGGCGTGGTCACACATGTTAATAAAGGGGGATTGAGATATTTGCGGAAGGGATAATTGACGAAGGACAGGAGGAGAGCACCAAAGGCAAAAGGAGATGATGGGCTACCACTTGCCTTCTCTTCCCTCCTTCCATTCTCTCTACCCTGATGCTGTCCTCCACTCTCCCAGTCCTGTGAGTAACACGAAACACATACCTTCCGTCCTCTCCCCCACTCCTGTAGTTTTGGGTGTGAGACTGAACACAACTCCCCAGTTCTTCCCCCGCGCTTCCAGCCCCCAACACACTCCCGTCTTCTCCATTCACCAGCTGGTGTGTGTGACACTACAAATTCTCCCCCAGTCCTCTGTCCCCTCCTCTGGCCCTGGGGAACACTGACACACGCTCCTGCCCTCTCTCCCACTCCCTTAGTCTCTGCATGTAACACTGAACACACTCCCTCCGTCCTGTCCTCCACTCTCCCATCCTTGGGGTGAACATTGCCGGTAGACTCCTTCGGTGCTCCCATAACCCCCATGTGTCAAACCAAACACATTCCTCAGAGCTGCCTTCCTTGGGAGCAGCTTTTTTTTACCCGATTATCTTCAGAGATACTTTCAGGACCCTACAGTGATCCTTTGCCCCACAGCCCAGAGCAAACAAACAAGCATTGGTTTGTGTGTGGCGGGGGTGGGGGTGGGGGTGGAAATCGCAGCGATCCGAAGGTTGCTGCTCCCGTCCATCCACTTGTTGGATTTTGTGCTGAAGGCAAATATTTTCCTTTGACCTCAGTGTCCTTAGCTGCGAAACTGAGCTGCAATTCGACATCAGGCTATCTAGTACCCATGGGAAAGGTCTGATTTCCGCAAGGAGTTGAGAACTCAGCAGCTGGACTGTGGTTAGAACCAGGTGAGGTACAGTTTGGGGAAAGGAGATTACACTTTGTTAGAGAAGTAACTGTTTAGTTGTTTTTATTCCTTTTTTTTTTTTTTTTTTAACAGGACGAGCCAAACAATGCCCCAAGGCTCTGGGTTTTCCAAAGGAAGACCTTCACCCTGAAAACCATGGCAACCCTTGGAAGAAGTGGGGGGCTTCCTTTCCCACTGGGGCAGGGCGCAAGAGTGGGAACCAGACACAAAGAAAACTGAAGTATGGGTGATCCAAACCCCCTCCCCCAAGTAGCCTTGCTTTTTAGCATCATGGGTTAGAAGTTTATAAGAATTCTGGATCCATGGTTTCCTATGGTCGCTTTTACAGATCTTGTTAATTTATTACCCGTGGTTACACTTTGAATGGAAATCATGAAGAAATGGCAAAGGAAACATGAGCTAATTTTTTTCCAGTGACACATTTCACTGCTATTTAAATAGCCGTTTTGCCAAACCAAACACAGCGCTTACAGCCAGCAGTGACACATGAAGGAGATCACTGTGGCCGATCCTGCCTGCGGCATCCAGAACAGGCGAGACTTTCTCTCAGCTTCCCCAAGGGCCAGCCGCCAAGGGGGGTAGACTGGGGGGAGCTGGAGCCTGGGGCACAGCTGGAGTCCTGAGCTGCGGTGGCTGCAGCTCCCGCCCCCCCCCCCCCCCCCCCGCCCTCTCCCAGGCAGGGCTACTTCCCTCTTTCCCGGAGCCCCCACTCCTCACCCCCCAAGGGGCCCTGGGGTGACCGTTTCCCAGCAGCCTGGGAGGCCCCCCAGAGCGGGCCACTGCCTGGCTCTCACTGCTGATGATTTGCTCAGGCCTCTAACTGGGAACATTATCAAGTTGTATACAATCAGAGATAGGCTTCGGGGAAAGCCGCACCAGCTCTGCTGCAGTTCTGTGGTGGCAGTGGCCATGGCCGTGACCATGCTTGCACAGGGCGCCTTTGTTGGGCAAACCCAGAGCCTCTGACTTCTCCTCAGCAACACTGGCCTCTGAATCTTTCTTGCTCCCCGGCTCTGGGGCTGTGATGTCACCGAGCATTTATTAACTTTTCAAGAGGCCAATTGAAAGCTGTGGCATTTGGCAAGAGATAAGCCAGGGCCTGAGAGGGTGGAGAGGGGGACAGGCACACAGAGGCTCTGGTGATGGCTGATACCGGGAGGCAGTGGAGGGGAAACCCTTCTTAATACTGGCCTTGTCAGAACCTCCCCGGGACTAACAATGCAGAGGAACTGGGGGCAGGGAAGAAGCACTGGCCCTTGGGTCCTTGGGTGGCTGTCAACCGCAGGGGCCTGTGAGAGCCCTGTGGCACCGCCATTCTCATGGTGAGCTCCGCTGGTGAACAGTATGTGTGTGTATGTGTGTGTGTGTGGGGGGGTGGTCCAAAAGGGGCATGAAATGGGGAGAGAGCAGCCTGGAGGGAGGAGCCCTAGCCGGCAGGAACTAGGGTTTCAGCCGCACCCAGGCCCCACTGGATCTTGAAGGAGACCGGTCACCTCTCTATTCCCCGCAGTGGGATGCTCTGTAGCCCCCAGAATCCCCTGCAAGTGTCAAGGTGGGCAGAGCAGAGGGGCTCTGACAGGATTCGGGCAGCAGGCCTGCTGGCATGCCCGGAGAAACCACTCTCTCTCCTCTGCTTTCCAGGGAGAAAAGCCACTTTAGCGAGGCTCCGGAGAGAAGTTAACTGTCGTTTTCCCTTTGCCAAAAAGTATATTAAATTCACTGACCACATTTTTCCAGACCCGAGCGCGGAGGACATTAGATGCAACACACACTGGCTGGGCTCTGGTGCGCTGGGCACCACACATATTTCATTTTGCATTATTAATATTTAAACCGAAGCAGCTGTTCTCCGTACACACGGAGCCCAGGCCCGGGGCTCCTACGGAGGCTTCTCCCTGCGGCCAGATGTACCAGCTAGGAAGCCCCTCGTTGACCCCCGGGCCTTGGGCCTCCTGCGGTGAATTTCTCCCGCGTCGCCATCCACTGATGTGCGATGACATTTCTGGGCAAGAGGGCTTGGTGGTTTGTTGGCAAGAACAGGTTCTGTTGACCCGGTTTAGCTGAGACTCAGCAGGGCTTGCCCTGAGCAGATTTTTGAGATGCAAAGTATCTCCTTGAAACACCAGCCTCCCTTTCTGAGCCCTCTGCCCCAGGGCTGGGGACCCCGGACTTTCACTCTTCTCCCCAATCTTTCCGCCTTCGGGACTTTTGTACCTTGAAGCCTGGAGTCCTCCTCCTGGGTATTTGCACCTGACAGCCTCATCTCTAAGCCTGGGTGCGGAGACGCTTGCCTGAGTCCGGGGACACTGTGACCAGCACTGGCAACAGAGCCCTTCCCAACCTGCTCAACTCTTTCTCCCCCAGGACCCTCAACTCCAGTGCCTGCGGCTGCTCTGTTTGCCAGACACACCAAACACTGTCCTTCCATAGACCACCTGCTACTTCTACCTGCCTCTGAAGTCCCAGGGTACCAGTCAGCTCCTCTCTGCTACCACCCCCACCCCCAGGAGGAACTAACTACTTACTCCTCTCTCCTCCATAGCCATGTATGTCCCCCTCTATTTTGGCTTAGATCACATGATATTGTAAACTTTTCTTTGTATACTTATAAAAAACTAGTAGTTATTGAGTGCTTTCTATGGATATGATGCCTTAGGTCAAATGATACATTCTATAATTCTCACAATAACCTTATGAGATGGGTTCTATAATCACTCCCAGTTTACAGATGACAAAGCTGAGACTGAGAGGTGGTGAGTAGCTGGCCCAAGGTTACGTAACAAGGAGTATCTGTTTCCCTCAGAGACCACAAGCGCCTCAAAGAAGGGGTCATGGTCTTGTGCATCCGGGGTTTGCCTAACACGCTGTCTCAGTACAGGTGCTAAACACATGTCTGTTGTGATAAAAATTAAATAAGGCAAGCAGGAAGGTTTTCCCAAGCAGGACTGTGGAAACATCCCAGCATCCCCATTTCTTTAGGTGACCGTCCCAGCTCTAGCTCCTAAGGAGTGGGGAGTGAAAGCACTGTCGTAAGCCAGAGCAGGATTCAAATTCCAGTTCCACCTGAATTTAAACTAGCCGTGTCTCCATTTGCCCATTTCCAAATTGGTGAAAATAATAATATCTACCTTTTGTAATCTTTACCACAACCAATTCCGTCCTGCCTGGGCTGGGTGTGAGGAGGAAGGGAGTTATAGTGCATGGAAGTGTAAGGATTAAGAAGCGATTTGCAGAACCATCTAACAACCCCGCTCTTGCCATCTTGTAGACGTACACATGCTGACATGAACACACACACACTAGGTTTCTTTGATTGCACTGATGATGACAATGTGTTGTATGTATACAGGCTCCATAAGGCTCTGCCTCCGGAATCTCTTCATTTAACCATCACAATTTTTATAAGGCGAATGTTACTATTATGATCCTGTTGCAGACATCTAGTGCTGTGTCACAACCTCCCCAAAACTTAGTGACTTAAAACAAGAACATTTCTCTCGCTCACAGATCTGCACTATGGGCAGGGCTCAGTGGGGAAGCCCTCTCGTCTGTGTCCGGCATCAGCTGAGGCAGCTTAGAGACCAGGGGCCAGAATCATCTGCAGGCTCTCACTCATGGGTCGGGCCTTGATTCTGGCTGTCCTCTGAGACCTCAGCTGGGATTCCTGGCCACAACCTTACATCTGCCCAGCCACTGCCCTGGGCTTCCTCACAGCTTAGTGGCTGAGCTCCAATGTGTGTGTGCAGGGGGCGCGGGGAAGAGAGAGAGAGAGATGCCAGCCAGTGGAAGCCATACTTGTTATGACAGCCTAGGAAAGCCGTGGGCAAACTATGGCCCGCGGGCCGGATCCGGCCCGTTTGAAATGAATAAAACTAAAAAAAAAAAAAAAAGACCGTACCCTTTTATGTAATGATGTTTACTTTGAATTTATATTAGTTCACACAAACACTCCATCCGTGCTTTTGTTCCGGCCCTCCGGTCCAGTTGAAGAACCCATTGTGGCCCTCGAGTCAAAAAGTTTGCCCACCCCTGGTAGGAAGTCCACGTGCCACTTCTGACACATTCGGTTTGTTGAGACAGTCACTTTGTTGCCCAGGTTCAAGGCGAAGGGACATAGACTCTGCCTCCCCAGTGGGAAGTGGCAAGGTTCCGGAAGAGCATTGGGGATGGAAATAGTGCCTCAGCCTTATTCGGAAAATGCACAAAGTCCCAGGTTACAGAGGTGAACGCTGAGGCGAGGAGGCCCCCTGACCTGTGTGAGAGCAGAGCGCCCATGAGTGGCAGAACCAGGACTCAGGCTCAGGTCTTCTGTCTCCAAACCCTGCCTTTTCCCACTGAACGATGTGCCTTCCAATCCCACCTGCCAGGGCTTCAGGAAGGCCCAGCCCTCCCCCCATAATGGTTTTGTGTGGGGGGTTTTTTTCAGTTAGCTTGCCCCTTCACACACACACACACACACACACACACACACACACACACACACAGCCACCGCCAAATCCTTCCTGCAGTCCCTTCCCCCGGACCTGGTGAGGGGAAGTGCTCCTGAGTGGCCCAGACCCCACTTGCTGCCTCACTGCCAAGCCAAGCTGAGCTGGGGACCCAGGGCGGCCAGGAGCCAGAGCTGGGGAGTCCTGATGTTCAGGGGGGAGGGGAGAATGATGGGGGGGCAGGGGCAGCGTCCAGAATGTGTAATTCCAGACGACAGCAGGAGCTAAGACTGTGGGTAATTTGGGGAATTTTTGGAAAATGTGAGCGTGATGTCAGCCTGAGTGAGAGGAAAGCCAGTGGGGGGGGGGCGCGGGGGGGAGTCCTGGGGGGCCGGCAGGGAAGGCAAGGGCAGGGAGTCGTAATGGGAGGCACAGTTAAGAGTCTAGAAAAGTTTAACTTGAAGCTCCCAGCCTACCCCCTCGCCTCTGCCCAGCATGGACAAATCACACGATGTCACTAAAACCCATGCTGGTGAGCCCTGGTTGAATCCAGGGCAAGAGTTGGATTGATTTCTTCACAGATTATTGAGCAACTGAGCACAAAGCCAGCTCTTCACCAGCCAGGCCAGGGCCGGGGGGGGGGGGGGGCATCAAGAATCAGCAAGGTGCCAGGAGAAATCCCTGCATGGGAGCAGGTGGCAGAGGTCATGGTTGGGCCGCCCGACCCCCCAGAATCTCTGGGGTATTAGACTGGCGCCTCTAGGAATATTTTGATTGGCTTGTTAAAGGTCCATCGGCAAAACTGGGTGCTCTCCCAACACCCTGCCCAGAGGTTACCTCGGGCCTGAAGCTCTCACTGACGTCCCAGTCTTCGTGCACTGAGCCAGCAGCACCCAGCACACACTGGGTCAGCCTGCTGATGAAGGCAAAGCATCAGACGTGTGCAGCCAGACACGGCTGCAACCGCAGGCCCTCATCCACAGTCTTCCATCCATGCGACCCTGGGCAAGTCGCCACTGGACCTCGTGAAGACTCCGTGAAATGGCAGCCATGCTATCTACTGGAACTGCTGGTGTGAGCCTTCATAAGATTGCATAGGCGAGGTGTCTACCCGAGGGTCTGGCACGTAGGATTCAGTAAGTGAGCCTCCCCATCTCTATCCCTTTTTCTTCTTCCACACACACCCAGAACCAGGATTCATCCTAAACCTTGTCCAGTCCAGACTCATAGCGCCAAAGAGAAGCAAAGCTGATCAAGTGTCGGGGTGGGGGTTGTGGACAGAGGGTCAAATGGGCACTTTCTGCCTGAGGCACTGGGAAAGCCCCACTGTGGGGAGGTAGGAGAGGGCTGGGAGAGCGCTCCTGTCACCTTGGACTGCTTGTCCTTAAGGCCAGGCCGTTCAAAGCCTGTCCTCAAACATCCCCCTCCATCAGGCTCCACAGAACAAACAGAAGCGCAGGCACCAGGAGAGGGGCTGCTTCATCCCCGTGCTGGCTACGTGGTCCTGGATCTCTCTGTGCCTCCATTTTCAACCCTCTCCTACCCCCTCCCATCAGGCCTCACCCACACAAGCCATGCTATCAAGAGGGAGAGCCTGGGTCGTGGCCTATGAAGATTTCTATTAAGTCCTTTCTGCGGCTCTGACTTTAGGCCCCCAAGTTCCTTCTTTCTAAGCCAGGACTGGGGTTTGGGTAGGAGGAACACAGCCCCTGACTTCCCTAGAGGACTCTGATGCTATTCTCACCCTTGCTTGTCCCTTGTGGGTTTCTGTCCCTCTGTGGTTTTTGGAAGGTCTTAGACCACCTCCCAAAGTTACCGGGTTAAATCTTAGGAATGAGGGTGAAAAATAGCCTCAAACCTTGCCTGTGGCTTTCTTTTGAAACTACTAACAACCTGAAGCAACCCTCCCCCTCCCTCTCTCCTCTCCTGGCAGCTCTCGAATCCTCCAACTCAGTCCTGCCTGAGCTGGATTAGGGAAGGGAGGAGGTTATGGTCCATGGAAGAGTCATACCCTGAATTTTATGGGGTTTGCAACAGCCAGGTGCAGAGCTGGGTCACGCCCTTTCTCCAAAACAGCCAGAGAAATGAAATGCAGGCTCCGTGGTGCAAGTAGAAAGGGAGGGGGATGGGAAGACAAAAGGGGGTTTTTGTAGAGGTGCTGAGGACGGCCTCCAGGTGAGGAGGAATAAGAGGAGGCTATGGGGAGTTGGTTGTGTCATAACCAATAAGTGACGAGCGATAGGAAGTTTCCGTGAGTTACTGGCCATGGAAGTAGGTTTCAGGCAGGTATCGGGAGCTGGCTGGCATTTGAGAAATGCTCATGGCTATCTTCCAAGGGCCACAGCTCACAATCCCCTGAGGACTTGTGGCCATAATCTTCTCTCTGAAACCTGCTCCTGTCTCCCCCAACCTCAGACCTTCTGCTGCAGGGAAGAGCATTGGGGCAGCTGGAGCCCAACATCCCTGAGCTCTTCCAGCCCCAGCATTTATCTTAGGGTTATTTTCACTCCCAGGAACAAAGAAGCTTTTCATTCAGCAAGTGGCGAGAACCCACACCTCTGACAAGCCATAGATCACCCTCAGGGAGGACGGGTGGGGATGGTGGCTAGCACGTGAGGCTTCTCCCTCCCAGCCAGAGCCACAGAGGGGGCGCCTGGTTTATGGCTTGTGGTTGGTTCCAGGCAGAAGGCAAGAATTGTGCAGGACAAACTGGTTCAGAGGGTCAGTGGCCAAGCCAGGACAGGAAGATGGAAAAGAGAGGAGATTATTAACTCTCAGGAAGGAGCCCTGAGCAATCCCTGCACACAAACTCTCTGGGCTCAGTCTCCTCACCTGAGATGTATGATGATCAACCAAATCACCTGAGGCGCTCTTGAAGAAGAAAGGGAGCAGATTCCCATCCTATATAATAAAAAGCTAATATGCAAATCGACCAAACGGCCAAACGACCAGTCTCTGTGACACGCACTGACCACCAGGGGGCAGATACTCAATGCAGGAGCTGCCCCCTAGTGGTCAGTGCACTCCCACAGGGGGAGCGCCGCTCAGCCAGAAGCCAGGTTCATGGCTGGTGAGTGCAACCGCAGTGGCAGGAGCCTCTCGCGCCTCAGCGGCAGCACTAAGGATGTCTGACTGCTGGCTTAGGCCTGCTCCCCATGGACATCAGTCAGACATCTCCCAGGGGCTCCTGGACTGTGAGAGGGCAGAGGTCAGGCAGAGGGAACCCTCCAGTGCACAAATTTTGTGCACTGGGCCTCTAGTGGCATATAAAGGGCAACCATATAGAAAAGGTATAGTGGATTCAACACACCTAGTGGCCACCATTGTAGCTGAATTTACTGGTTCCTTCAATAAGTATATTTAAATACACTAGCATATATAGGTATAAACATACACTGTTATTGATATACATGGATATATACCGGAGGCCCAGTACACAAATTTGTGCATTGGGGGGGGTCCACCCACCCCGATCTGGTCTGGGCCAGCCAGGGGGAGGTTGACTGGCTGGCCCCGCCCCCAATCAGGGTGGGAGGAGCAATCGGGGGTGGGGCCAGCCAGGGGGAGGGGCCGTGGACAGTTGGCCAGCTGGCCTCACCCCCTGGTCGAGCTCCCAGTCGAACTCCTGGTGGAGGGGACAATTTGCATATTAGCCTGTTATTATATAGGGTTCATATACATATAAAATCTGTTTTTATGCATTTGGTAGGAAATTAAATGCATTGTTCTACAATATCTCTTTTACACTTATGTGGTTGTCACTCATATTTGTCCATAGAACTGACTCCTTTTTACTGACTTAATGTTTCATTGTGTGACTATTGATGAATATTTATGTAATCGACCATATTTTCCTATTACAAATAATGCTTCGGTAAGTATTCATGTAACCAACTTCCTTGTACATAACTGTGAGTACAAGTAGGATATGTTCTTAGAACTGCTAGGCTAATAAAAGGGCATGTGCGTGTATTTTTGTTACGATGGATTTTGCTAAATTGCTCTTTATCCAGGTTTTACTTATTTATACAGACACCAACGATGCAGGAGAGTGCTTCACATCTTAAGCTAACACAGTGTGTTATAAAACATTTTGACCTATATTAATTTTAGATGAGAAAAATAACATTTCACTGTGGTTATATTTTGCATTTTACTCATTATAAATAAGGTTGAGAAACTTCTGATGTGTTTAAACGCCACCTGCACTTATAGGAGCTTTAAAATGCATCGATTCCTCAGGTCCCACATTTCAAAATCTAGTTCAGTAAACCCAAAAATCCGTATTAAAAAATACTAAAGTGATTGGGGTAAATAAAAAAAAAATTTTAAGAGAACATCATAAGAAAAGCACTATTCATGTAAGAATAGATTGATAAATTGTACTTCAATTAACATTGTAAACATCTGTTTATTAAAAGAGAATGAAAAGTCAATCAGATTGGAGAAGATATTTCCAATTCTACAATGAACTCAGACCCAGAATATATAAATAACTCCTACAAGTCAACAAGAAAATGGCAGTGACAAGGCAAAGAAGGGGACACAGTGAGTTGGTATCAACAGACTATTACTAGGACATATGCTCCCGAGGATAGGGACTTTGTCTGTCTTGTTCACCAGTGAATTTCCAGAGCCTATCATCACATCAGGCACACAGCAAATATATAGTAATGTTTGTTGGATGAACTAAAAGGAGTGACGAACAGAAAAGAGACAAAGATGACACTTCTCCCCCTGGATTAAAATATAAGGAACTAGGAAGATGGGAATTCAAGAGAAGATGGTTTGGAGAGGAGAGAAGATGGCGGGTTACATAGAGACTGAAAGCCTAGCAGGACACCCAGGTGGAGCAACAGAGTAGACAGTTGTGAAAACAAGACTAGGACTTGGACCAGAAAGCCCAAGTAGCAATTTCCCATATGAGGTCTGAGAAGTGACTGCGAAAGCTGTATGACCAGGTGACATGGGCAAAAGAGAGAATGCAGAGAAGATGGGTAAGGACCCTGCAAAGGGCTGTTTTAATAGGATAGTTGCAGGGTGGGGTTCAAGAGCAGATGCATCAACTTCCATTCTTCAGCAGCAAGTGGAAAGAGACAGAACTACCACTGAAGGAGTAACTGCAAAGCTTGAAGTGTCCTCAGGTTGGACACAACCCAAACATGTATGAGGGAAGACAGGGAGAAGGCAAAGGATACAAGCAAGAAAAAGTCTGGTGGATGGAGCAAGACACTCCCAGTGAAGGACTCCAACTCAGGGGTGATCCAGGTTAAATGACACGGGTATAACTTAAGAACGGGGGACTGTAAGAGAAAGACGGCAAATTTATGAATACAAACTTGGATATGAAAGTGTATGTTTGTTCAGAATGAGAAAATTAGCTACAAGAATATAAAGTGTTATACTGATAAATATCACAATCACAAAACCCAGAAAAATAACATTATTAATTAATTAACTGTCTGACAAACCCCTATAATACTTTTTGGGGAAAAAAAATTTCTTTTGCTTTGTACCTTTATTGATTCTTTTCTATCAAAAGTTTTGTGGTATTTTTTTTATAGAGAGGATAGTAAAATAACTCAAGTCTTTCCTCTAGCATGGTTGATCAAAATTCGTTTTTTTATTGTTGATGGTTTAGAACATTTTTTTTTAGCTTCACAACTCGATATTGGTAAGGCCATATAAATGTTTAGGATTGTTGTCATATTTGGAAAAACCACTATCAAGGTCCTTTCATATATGAGCTATAGTATTTCAGGGTGTGTCAAGTTTTCTTACACAGTGACTCATCCTAAATATCCTTTCAATTGACAATATTGGTTAACCAGTTTGTTGATTTCTCATTTTAGTGGTTAGTCTATAAGTTTTGTATTATCTCACTGATGTCAGAATTTCATGTCAAATGAGCAATAAATTTATATATTTTTATATGATTCAGTGATAAGTTCAGAATCACAAACACATGACTTTACAGACAAACATTCCAGCTATTTGTAGGATTAATGCAAATGTGTGTCCTACAAACACAGGAATTCTGATTAAATTGTAATTTTTTGGTGAAAAAAAATGAAAAATATATGGTGCATTTTCAATTGAGTATATTCCTGGAAGGAGAGAATATCCAACTTGACTTGGTGTTAATGAGAACGAAATCTTGCTTGCAGTTTTACATTTCTGATGAATGAAAAACATTTTCCTGGACTCGTTTATGGTTCTGTAGCAAGTTGCCTGTTGGCATCTAAAAAGACATGCCCATGTCCTAACCTCCTGAAGCTGTGAATTTGACCTTATTTAGAAAAAGGGTCTTCACAGATGTGATTAAATTAAGGCTCTTGAGACCATCCCAGATTAGTCGGGTGGGCCCTAAATTCAAAGACAAGTATCCTTATAAGAAACAGACCAGGAGGAGACACGGACACAGAGGAGAAGGCCATGTTAAGACAAGAGGCAGAGATTGGAGCGATGCTGCCACAAGCCAAGGACCGCCAGGAGCTGACAAGGGCAAAGAAGGATTGTCCCCTAGATACTTTGGAGGCAGTGCCAAGCAGCGCACACCTTGATTTCAGACTTCTGGCCTCCAGAACAGTGAGAGGATACATTTCTGTTGTTTTAAGCCACCCAGTTTGTGGTGCTTTATTTCAGCAGCCACAGGAAATAAGAGCATCACTGCCCACTAACGTTTCTTGCCCTCCTGCCTCCACGGGAGCCAAGAGAGATACACCCCAACACTGGGTCACACCAGGCTTCCTAGGCCATGGAGTTAAATGCGGCATTTCACCCCTACACACACCCAGAGAGAAAATAGTATCTTTTCTTCATCTTTTTCAGCCCAAAACTGCACAGCAGGAGCAAGGGTTTGGTCCAAATGAGCATGGAAATTCAGCATGAACCCCAGCCTGGGCCTCATCGAACCCAACACGAGCACTAAATAAAATAATTCAAATAACTCAAACACCAACTTCAACTCCAATCAATCCTATACCACCTCAGCCCTAACTTCAGCTCCAATTCCAACCTCACCCTAGGTCAAAGGAAAGACGGAAAGGAATGATCTCGGGGGAGAGAACCACCTCTGCCCCACCATCTGATAGCCTTGACCGACAGCTGTCTGCAATTTGTAGCTTGAAACCTGCCTTGAACCATTGTCCTTTGGGTTTAAAATCTGATAGGAGGCTATTGCCATTATTAAAGGATTTAATACTCAGAAATCTATTTGGAAAGAACCCGACCTTAGAAGTTCATAGCTGAGAAATAGAGGCATTTTAGTTACTTCCTCTACAAACAGCAGACTGGGATGAAAGTTCTTAAGAAACTCATCTCCCCCCACCCTGGTCTGCCAGCAGTCATCAGGAAAAGGGATTATCTTCAATTTATAAATGATGAATAATTGCCAGCTTCTAAGAAGATAGAAGCATCCACAGGGAGAAGCTAGATTTTTAAAGAGACACCAGCATGTTTCATTCTGAGTTCTACCCAGCCTCCTCCTGACCCTGGGAAGCTGGTTAGGGGTGCCAGGCCTGGGGCCTACAGGGCACAGGGTTCACTGTGAGACAGAGAAAGTGGGGATTCAGAGCACAAGGCCCGAGGTAAATCCCAGAGCTGTGTTCTGTTGGAGAAGGCAGAGGTCAGTCTGGAAATGTGGCTCCAAAATGACCTGTCAATCAAGGGAAAGCAAGACAAATAACCGAGGCTGAGACACAAAGCCCCCAGGGTCGGCAGGAGCAGTGAAGGCCAGAACAAGAAACTGCAGGTTGGGGCACGCAATCGGGAGGGCCAGCGGTCTGCACTCACCCCAGGGTCCAACAGCCAGCACCCCAAGCGGCTTTTACACCCTTATGTCCCAAGTTTGCATGGAAAAGACAGATTCCTTTTTTAATAACTCTTTTTTTCTGATTCAAAAAAATTGAAGACTACTTAGAAAGTATAAAAAGTTTGTAGAAACAAATTAAAATTACAACCCCTTGACTTGAGTCATGGTCATTTAAAGGGCTAGGACATTTGTAGCACTTAATTGTTTCAAGAATTTAACCTTTCACCCTCTAGGTTCAGTTACTAACATCTAGAAGAAAAACAAAACAAAACTCTCCTGTTCCCTTTCTTTGTCCAAGAGGACAAAACCTGAAAAGAAACCAAGGCCACAGCTAATGCCGACAGACCAGATCCTATTTCCTGCTCTGCTGGGGAGGCAGCTGTCCATTCAGAACATGTGTGTTGACCATTTCCTGTGAGCCTGCACTGTGCTAGGCACTGGGCTACAGCACAGCAGAGACCATCCCTCCTCTGGGCACGTCCACCTTTTGCAAAGGCTATCAAGGGTGCCCCAGGCCAACCCCACAGCATATCACTGACACACACTCGTGTGCACCCAGCCACATACTCCAACATCACAACATCATACACCTACTTTCACACTCACAAATACATTCAGTCACACAACCACTGACACACCCATATGCTCACATCACACCAACATATACTTACATACTCACAACATATACTTACACACTCACATTCACATGCCCACTCTCACACACATATACTAAGCAGTTACCTGCTCCTTCCTTAATACTCTCCTAGACCCTGGTGGTATTTATTATATATAATGTTGTAAAGTCTATAATGTCTCTACACCTCTGCCTCAGCCTGAAAATTCCCTAAGTTCATTTCTATAGGCCCATCTTTCTTCACAGTACCTGGCACATAGTAGGTATTCAATAATGTTCACTGTATGACTTTGAATGCCATGGTTAAGGACTGTGGCCCAAGGAGCAAGGCAATCTCTCCCCAATCAATCTATGTCTCTATCTGTATCTATCTATCTATATCTATCTCTGGCTGAAGTTGGAATTGGGTAAAAAAAAAATCTAAGGGAGCGAAACTGGAAAAGCTGGCCCTTGTGCTACCGGTCACTACCAGAACCTTTAATTAGAGATAAGGATTGACTCTTGCTGGGCAATTTATTCAGATGGCCAGCGATTTGGGAAGACAGCAGGTTATGTTCCCTAAAAATTCCAGCCCTGCTACTAATTATGGAACTGAAACTGGAAAAGCCAGCATTCGTGCTACCTACCTGTCACTACCAGAACCAGTAAGTAGAGACAAGGATTGAATCTCTATGGGTGCTTTATTCAGATGGTCCGTGATCTGAGAAGACAGCAGGTTATGTACCCTAAAAAGACCGTCTTCCATTTCATCTCAAGCCAACGCTTTTTATAAGAAGAAGAAAAGTATAGGTAAGGCGTTTGGAATTCAGGGAATAGGGTTAATCAGATAAAAACTGCAGTCCGTGATTTTCTGCGCATCCCTTCATCTGCTGACCCGTGATTCCTTATCTGCATCCTGGGCCCAGGCCTTTCTCTCCACGGAGCACAGTGTCTCCGATACCATCTTGGGCACTTGCCATCCTCCTAGGGCACAAATCAAATTGCTTGCAGATCTCCTGAAGTCCGGGCAGGTCTAGTCATACATTCTAGTCCCCGAACAATAGCTCTCTACACACATTTGTTACCAAGCCTATTAACTATATATCTGAAGCTAAAAAGGTTTTATGTTCTTGAGTTCCCCATCAAAAGCTCCTCAGAAAAATGCCAGATTCTATGACAAGGCTCCCTCCTCTCAGCTCTAGACTCACCCTGGCTCCCACCCTGAGGCAGACACAGACAGACAGCACCCAGAGATCCTTCCCTGCTGCTCCGTGCGTGTGTGTGGAACCTGTGAGCTTGTGGAAAGGGGCAGAAGAGGCTGTCAGTTTTGCATCGTTGTCTCAAGATTCTCTTTGCCCAATCCTACTGACTCCCCGTTCCTTTCACAATATTACTTCGGAATAAACCTTTTTCGGACTTAATTCCGAAAGGAGGAGGACAGGGGAGGGAGAGGGAGAAGGAGGGGAGGAAGGCGAGAAGAATGGCTGCATCTCCAAAGTGTGAGCCCATTGGTGAGATCACCACAGGCCTAGGTCCCACCCTCAGCTTTGAGGAGCCAGAAATAGGATTCCTCGGCCCCCCCCCCAAAGGTTGAGCAGGTGCCAGGAGACTGAGATGTACTCCCCTGTTTCATGCAGGATGGTGGACAAACTCGAGTGGTTGATAAGCCTCAGAAGAGAAGAGAGAGACTTCATGAGACTTGACTTGATGAGAATTGATGAGACTTGAGGGGATGGGACTTGACGGGACGGGACTGTATGTGATAGGACTGGACTAGACGAGGCAGCCCAGGATGAATCTGGGAGCACTCACCCCAACATTTGGCAGAGCAGACAACAAAGGAGCCCCAGAGAAGCAGACCAACTTCCCAGGCTGCTAAAGCCCCACATAGTCGCCTTCTCTTATAGGTCAGCTCCAAGCCACAACCAGAGATCAAAACAACTGTCAGAAGGATAGTCCATTCTACACACACACACACACACACACACACACACACACACACACACACACGGCCTGCAGAGCTAAGGCAGCTCCAGGACCCATGGTTCCCTTGACCTGATAACGGGAGATCAGGGCTGGGAGCTGAAAGAAGGCTGCCATGGGTCAGCTGGGGCTGTGTGACCTCTGTGGTTAGAGCTGAAGCTCTGAGCTCCTCCCCTAACAAGAGCCTCAGATTTGGGAAAGAATGGAGGATTGGGGGTGGTGTGAGGGCATTTTGAGTCAGGTTTGGCCTTCATCATCCCTCCCAAGTGCCCGCACTGCATAGGCACAGCCCTGGAGAGCTGGCCCCACAGTACAATACCTGGGGCTCATGGAAGTGGGAGACCAGGGCCTGCCACCTCCCCACACACCCCCGCAATACACAAACTCCGAGTCTCCTCATCCTTCTGCAAGGCCAGTGAAATCTACTACAACCGTCTACTCTTGGGCTGTTCCCTCACTACCAGCCCGCTGCAGCCTGCTCTCTACCCAGGGACCCACCCATTCGCATTGTTTAGGTTGTTATTCCCTTACACGTCCTGCCCTGGGATTGTCCTCTTCCTTGAGGCATTAGCACCTTCCATACGCCTTCACGCCTTTTATCACCCCCGCCCCGCCTGCCTGGGGTCAACCTTCAATCCACAAGTGTCTGGGGAAGAGGCCGGAAGCTTGGTCACACTTCCCAGGCGAGTTTCACAGTCCAGTCCCTTTCTGTCCGTGGCATGTCCTGAAGTCCTACCCCCTCCTACTTTTTCTCCCTCCCCCCACAAGAGGTGTTCCCATAATCAGTAGGCATCAGTCGGCTCTAATCAACCCCCTGTTTTGACTATTTTAGCAGCAATAAAAGGGCCATAAAGAGAAAGTCAGGGGGCCCTCTAGGAGCAAGGATCTCCTTCGCCCGTGATATAATGAAAAACACCAAGTGCTTCCTCAGAGCCCTAAGTGACAGCCCTGGCAGCGGAGCTATTGGAGGAGGCCTAATTATGCTATAAATTAAAGGGCTTTTTTTTTTACCCAACATTATGACCTTTAATAAGATTGTTTTTACAACCAGCTGTCAATAAATCATGCAGGAGCACCAGTGAGAAGCATTCTCCGAGAACTTCTGCGAATTTCATTAGCTGCAGTTTATTTGGTTTTGGCGAGCTATGATGTTTTTTAAATCTCAAATTAAAGGCTCTGAACCATAAAAACTAATTCAGAGAAGTTCCTGTTTCAGCCTCTGAAAACAAGCTTTCCTAATTGCAGAAATTAGCTGAGATGTGGCCAGGCCAGGAGGTCATTAGCTGGAAAGCGGTGACAAGTGGCTAGGACTTCACCAGGCCTGGCAGCCATGAGCCCCATAGAACCTGAAGGTGACAATTCCAGGCGCCTACAGTGGCCAGCCCTGGGAGGTCCTTGGCCTGAGGGCTGCTGACCTCAAGAGGGACAGGCCAGCTCAGCAACTGGGACTGGAAGGGGCTAGCCCTGCCACAGCAGACAGGGTCCTTGGACCACCAGACTGGGGATCCCACAAAGCTGTTTAAGCCACTGATGGGAACTTCTCCCCACCCCAGCTTTCTCCAAGTTCTTGTCTTTCTTGCACCACCACCACTGACTATATCAGGGTTATAAACTTCCTGAAATACATACAATGAAGTATATGAAAAATAGGATATGAAAGTGACATATTCAGAGGCATCACTATGGCAAAGGAGTACACAGAGTCAGATGAGACATGGCCAACAGAAGCAGAGATGACACGAGGTCTGTTACCCACTTCTTAAGAAAGCAGGTGGCCTGGGTTTAAATTCCAGCCCTGCTATTAATTATGGAACTGAAACTGGAAAAGCCAGCATTCGTGCTACCTACCTGTCACTACCAGAACCAGTAAGTAGAGACAAGGATTGAATCTCTATGGGTGCTTTATTCAGATGGCCCGTGATCTGAGAAGACAGTGGATTATGTACCCTAAAAAGACCGTCTTCCATCTCATCTCAAGCTGACCCTCTTCATAAGGAGGAGAAAAGTGTAGGCAAAGGGTTTGGAATTCAGAGAAAAGGGTTAATCAAATAAAACCAGCAGTCCGCAATTTTCTGAGCATCCCTTCTTCCACTGACCCGTGATTCTTTATCTGTATCCTGGGCCCAGGCCGTTCTCTCCCTGGAGCACAATGGTTCAGATACCATCTTGGGTGCTTTCAGTCCTCCTAGGTCAAATTGCTTGCGGGTTTCCTGAATCAGGGCAGGTCCGGTCACACATTCTAGCTCCTGAACAATAGCTTTCTACACACTTTAATTACCAAACCTATTAACTATATATCTGAAGCTAGAAATGTTTTAATTTCTTGAGTTCCTCATCAGAACCGTGGGAAAGTAGAGTGTACAGTGAAGACTGTGAAGCCAGGCTGACCTTGTTCAAATACTGGCTTTGACAGTTGCTAGCCAAGTGACCTGAGGCAAGGTATTTCATCTTCCTGGGCCTTGATTTCCTCATCTGTAAAATGGGGGTGTTACTAGTACTTCCCCCAGAGGGTTGTAAGGACGAGGGAGCAGAGGCAGATAAATCAGTTAGCACAGTGCTGGTGTCTATAAGCTCTCAATCAACATCAGCTAGTCACAATGGTAGTAAGAGGGGTGCTGGTATTTCCCTCTCTGACTCTCAACTTCATCTTCTAAAAAAAGAGCCAGGGACTAAATGATTTTTAAAGCCACTGTATAGAAGTAATTCAGAGAATTGTAGCTCTCTGCTTAAACCCCTCAAAGGCTTCCCCTTGCCCACAGATTTAAATCTAAGCAACTGGGAAAGAGCCTGCATGGTTGAGTCCCCGAGCGTCCCCTCAGGTTCATCTCCTGCCAGGAGCCATCCCACCATTCAGCAGAACTGACATTCCCAGTAGCCTCTGCCTCTGAGCCCAGGCGCGCAGTCTCCCTTCTACCTGGAGTGCCCTCCTGAGCCGCTTTAACTGGTTAAGTCCTACTCTTTGCAGGCACCTAAAGTCACTTTCTCCAGCAAGCTCTCTAGTCCCTCATCCCTACCCCTCCCCTTCTACAGGGTTTTCTGTAATACCTGGTGCTTCCGCTGTCAGAGACCTCATCAGCCTACACTGATGGCTCTGTCCAACACGCTGCCCCCACCAAAGTAGGAAGCAATGACTGTGTCTGTTTTGATTTCCTGAGATCTCCAGAGCCTAAAACCAGCCCGGGTGTATGTGCATCAAATATTTGTCAAAGGGATGTTAAACATAGACAATATACCTAGAATAATTAGATAATTCAGAGGCATAATACTAGAATAATTACATGCAGAAATAGAATGTTATCTTGCAAATAGATATTTAATTTGTAACTAGGAGTTGGTTTCCTCTATTTGAATGAATCGAGTATATTAGAAGATTGTCAGAAAATAAAACTATTAATACATCTTACCATGGTCTCATCATCAGACCTTCATCTCCTTTTTCTCAGAGAATGAGGAGGGGAGAAGGAAGGAGGAAGGGACTGAATGGGGTGAGGCTGGATAAGAAAAAAGGGCTTTGAAGACCAAGAGAAACGGGGGCTAGGACCCAGGAGGGTCCCAGTCTCCACGCCCCCAACTCCTTTCCTCCACACTCCCCCACCTGCCCAGCTTCCACAGCTCTTCTAGGGCAGGAACATCAGTGGTTCTAAAATTTCCGAATGAAAACCATTCGTGAAGTCGTGCGTGGGAAATGAAATGCCAGCACATGGGCGTCAGTGACTGTGAAGAAATCATGGCATCTACACTCACCTGGCCTTCCTTTGGTTTGCCTCATTAATCAGCTCCCCAGGTCATCGGGGTGTCTCGCCTCAGGCTCACAGGTCTGGTTTTTGTATAATACACATTTCCCCCAGTTTTTATTTCATCTGCTTTTTTCAAGCAGCCTTTCCATTATTTCTGAACATTTGAGTTTGAAAAAAAATGTAAATTACAGACGCCTGTGGATTGACGTAATGTGAAAAGAAGGCAGCTGTTTTCCCTCCCTCCAAACAGGGGACATAGTTTTTAAAACTAATAAACCCCTAAACCTCACGAAGCCTATTTCAACCTTTTTAAATGGCCATTTTCAGAATGGAAAAGGGAAAAGAAAAACGTGTTTGGGGCAATGTCTTGGCAGGAGGGGGAAAGGTCCCAGCCTGTACTGATGGAGTCTGTCTCCTCTCTCAGGTCCAAGGTCTCAGACCATGGAGAGCCTGGGAAGGGAAGGTCACAACGTGGGGATGTGTCTCAGAAGTCCTGGTAGGGAGGAGAGACTGGACAGACGCAGGAAATGGGAATTTCCTGGCACAGGGGGGTCTGGAGAAGGTGGGAGCAAAGGGACCAAGAGGGACATAGGAGGGATCAGTTTTGACAACCAGGCTGGGACAGTGTGTGGGAGGGTGGCACTGGTAGGAGCAGAGGGTCTGGATATTAGCCACGAAGCATACTGAACACTGTCTGCCTTCTCTAGAAACAGGAATTGAATGTGGGGGAGATCGGGGAGTTGGGGATTAGGGGCAGTGGGGAGAGCTGAAATTTCACTGTGAGGAGCTCCCGGGAGATAAGGAAAGCCACATGTAAAGAATGACCTGACCTCTAGTGAGTGCAAGACTCTCTCATTTTTGAATACGCACAGAGCAGGATCCCTAGGGTCACTCTTCTCTTCCCAGAGGGCTCTGGCTGACTGTCTACTCAAGCATTGGGTCCTGTTCTGCCTATAGCCCTGAACTAAATGCCCAGCAGAGACTCATAGACGGCACCTAGGAATATTTATGGAATTAATAAATGAACTAATATGTAAATGGATCCATGAATGAATGGAATTAATATCCTCTAAGCGGCTATATTCCTTCTGGGAGGAAGTATGTATGGGTACATCTTCTCCATCAACACCAAAATTACACCCCCAAAAAACAAGGCTGCCATGGACAGTTGCACAAATACAATTTTTTTTCTTCCAAAGTGGCTAGTCATTCAGAGAGCAAAATACTCTAGCCATCGTTGAGAAGTTTCTTTCTTGCTCTATCTCCCTCTTCTGGGTTAAACAGGTTGGGATTTGAAAACCAGAGAAGGCAGAAGGGACAGCAGAGTCGATTTGGAAGTGTTCAGCAAGAGGCTAGTGTGAGACACCCTGTGTTTTCCCCGTGGGTTGCCGATTCATGCTATTTAGAAGCCTCAGAAGGCAGGCAGCCCACCCAGCCACCTGAGGGGTGGTGCCAGCTCTCCCAATTTCTGGGGTTGAAACAGGTCTTTGGAGTTTCTCAACTTGCCTCCCAGGGTCAAGAGAGATTCCCAGCAAATCAGCCAGCGCTTTCCCTCGATGAGGTTTGAAATTAATTTCTGGTTTGAAAATAATTTCTCCAGTGCTTCCACCTCCCAATCCATTGAGGAAGCTTTAAAATGTCTCAGATGTAGCCCTTCCCTACCACACCCACATCAAAGGACACTGCTAGGGAACTCCTCCTTCTAGGCAGTTGCTAGGGAATAGAAGGGGTGGATGGAGATGGAGATCATGTGAACAGAAAGAGAATCCTCAAGTCCACCAGTGTTCCTTCCTGGGCTGAAGCCAGAGATGGGGATGGGTTGCCGGTCAAAAGACAAATGTCAGTGTTCCTTCCCATTTGAACTGGCTTTAAAAAAAAAAAAAAAGGCATGTGTTTCAGCGTTGCCATTCTACTCTGGCTTGTAATTTAGGGATCAGAGGATAAGGCTTCAGACAGCTAAGAATCTTGAGTTAAAATCTTCAAGCTAAAAGTAAAATCACTTTTAAAAAAATACAACTGCTTATCAACTTTATTCACCTCCTATTTAGAAGTGAAAAATGCTCCAGGGGGAAGTTTCCTGAGCAAAAGCCAGAATTTACTGTGTATTTCTCACAAACAGGGCTCCCTGGTCTGTTCTGTGAGAAATGAAACCCATAAGACCCACCCAGCAAGTCTCTTGGGCAAAAAGGAGTCTAAGCCAGAGTTGAAAATCCACTTCAGGACTTTTTTACTGCTGGGGTGGGTTGGAGAGCTGTCAATGAGCAGGAAAATAGCACATCTGGGATATGGCTCTGTCCCCTTGTTGGCTGGTATAACTCAACATGTACGTTAGATCTTTCTTTTTTTTAATGGCCAAGATTTATCTGGCTTCTATTAATTTTTTTTAAGTCCAGGGTGAATATGATTGTTAAGTTCTATAGGTTTACATTTGTGTAAATTAAAAGCCATATTTCACTACTGGGCAGATCTCCTGCTTGCCTTAAAAATAAAACGTGGGAAAACTAAGCACTGCAATCCAAGACATGGGTTACCCAACTCACCCAGAAGATACTAAAAGACAGGGGTCTTGTGATTTTCTTCACTAAAGCTATATCCCCTTTGTGCCTTTATAAAACCCGGTTCTGGAAAAGCCGGCGCCAAGATGCTCATACTGAAAGTAGACTTTTAGATTAATTTAGTCAGTCATGTTCTGACCGTGGCAACAAGAGGCTATTATAGGCCTTATTTTGCAGCAAGCAAATTGGTTTGTAAAATTGATATAGCCATATTAACTCCTAAAGGGATTTGGGAAGAAAGTGAGTAGACCCTTCTGGAGACAGTGATCTCTTTCTTTTTTCTTTCTTTTTTTTTAGTCGAAGACTGACATCAGTTTTGACCAGAAGGGAATGTCTCTTTCATGGAAGCCCACACTTGGCATTTGCTCTTAAGTTAAAAGCAAGAGCAATGTAATAAATGTTTGGTAACAACCCCCCACATACTTAGATTTATTGGCTAGTTAAATCTTTAATGGTTAAAGTTAAAAACCTTTTATTTCAATGGCCTGGGGATTTGCACAGCTGGAAGGTTGTATTTTAATATATTCAAATTGGAATGGGAAAACCAAAGTGATCAGGACTTTCTTTCTTGGATACTTCCAAGCTGCTAGGGAGCAGACACAGCCTTGCCCCAGGCCCTCCCTCCTCATGCCAAGCCAAGTTCCAAAGGGAAGAGGAGAAAGGGAGAAGGAAGCATGATTCAGGGGGAAATTTGGGTGGTTCCTTTCCTACTTTCACTCACCTGCTCTTATTCTCCACTCAGGTCGTAGAGAAATCAAGAAGCATCTATAGTCAGGTTCTGCCACCCAAGTGATGCACCTTGATTGGGTCATGCCTTGCCAGCTCCACACTTCTGGAAACTCCCTAGTTTGGTGGCCTGGATTGGAAAGGTGGTGTCAAACAGTGGTAAAGGGGCTGGGGGTGACTGAGTTGACAGGAGTTGATAATGTGATGAAGGGAGATGGGGGAGAATGAAAGACTATTACGGCATAACGGAAGTACAGAATTTGAGGTAAGAGGTTAGAGTGATGAAAGTGACAAGGGGTAGTGCTCATGCCATCTAACCAAATGCTTACTCTGTTCCCGGTGATTTCAAATAGCTTTATGTGAATTATTTCATGGATTCTCCAATTTGGTATTTTACTCTCCCTTTAAACCAGCGGTTCTCAACCTGTGGGTCGCGACCCCTTTGGCGGTCGAACGACCCTTTCAAAGGGGTCGCCTAAGACCATCCTGCATATCAGATATTTACATTACGATTCTTAACAGTAGCAACATTACAGTTATGAAGTAGCAACGAAAATAATTTTATGGTTGGATCACAACATGAGGAACTGTATTTAAAGGGCCAGAAGGTTAAGAACCACTGCAAACTGAGATATATAAAGGTAAGCAACTTGCCCAAGCCCATGAGGTTAAAAAGAGATGAAGCCAAGATTCAAAACCACGTAATCTGACTCAAGAGCCTACAGTCTTTTTTTAAAAACATACATTTTTATTGGTTTCAGAGAGGAAGGGAGAGTGAGAAAGAGATAGAAATATCAATGATAAAGAGAATCATTGATCGGCTGCCTCCTGCACACCCCACACTGGGGATCGAGCCTGAAACCTGGGCATATGCCCTGACCAAGAATCAAACCATAACCTCCTGGTTCATAGGTCAACGCTCAACCACTGAGCCACACCAGCCAAGCAGAGCCATCAGTCTTAACGGGGCCTTCAAAGAATTGGGAATGGGAGTACTCAATGTCTTGGAAATTAATGGATGAGTGTTACAGTCACTGGTGAAGCAAAACCGCAAGGACATCTCCATCACTCTCAGGAAACATGAGAATGAGGAAATTCTCCATCTCATGCACATCCCACAAACGCACACCACCACTTCATCCCAGCAGCTTCTCATGCACCTTAGCACAGAGAAACAAATTTGAAAAAAGATACGTTATTCACTCATCTACTCATTCATAGGCACATGCTTCAGAAACACACCCATCATGGCACCAATGCTTTCACACAGATGCACTAACATTCAGACTCACATCTTCTGGCACCACACAAGTGCACAAGTTCATGCATGTGCGCAGGCGTACACAGACACACACACACTCTTGTGCACACCAAGGGGTATACCAGATGCAGTTATCTCTTGATAAGTTCTTGGAACTCAGCCATGCCATTGTTTTTCAAATGTTGACTGCTGGCTGTCCAGCTGACAATCATGCACCTGGCCAAGATTGGATCCTGAAGGGTGATGGATAATACATATGGATCAGACTGCCAGAAATATAAGATGATCCAAAGGCCCCTAGGACAAAGTGGTGATAAATAGCATCATCTAACCACCACTCCTAATCCCCCATCCTAAGAGCCCTGAGCTCTCACCTTGAGGAAAAGTCAACCAGTTTTGCTAGTGACCTTTGCAAGGTCAAACCTGGGTCTTTGGTCACCAATAGCTATCGCAGCTCCCAGAAGGAAGGCTGCAAGCACAGGAGGTCATTCTTTTTCTTTTCTTCTTTCTTTTTGTTAATCCTCACCCAAGGATATTATTTTTCCATTGATTCTTAGAAAGGGTGGGAGGGAGGGGAAGAGACAGAGAGAAACATTGATGTGAGAGAGACACATCAATTGATTGCCTCTGGTACACGCCCCGCCCAGGGCTGGGGATCAAGCCTGCAACCAAACCGAGTAGGGCTGGGTCCCAGGGAGAGAAGACTCTTGATGGAAAATGCCAGGTTCCCAGTGACTTTTCTAGCTCTAAAACGCTAATATTTCTCATATGGAGGTTCACAGATTTTCACAGGGTTTTCCATTTCAAGGCCATTTTGGTTTTTTATGGGGTTTGATGTTCTCTGCACAAATATAGGCTTAATAATTGACAGAGTGCCAGGCTGCCCACTTTGGCACTCCTAGCCCTGTCAAGCAGGACAGTGAGGCCACTCAGCTCATATGGCCCGAAAAGCCAGGACACTCTGCTCCCTGGCACAGAGACCTTGCCAATTGCAGGAAGTTGGGAAATAAAAGAAATGTTTCAAATAAAAAGATGTCAATTTAACAGGGACCTGGAAACAGATGTTCCTCGCAGAGCCCCAGAGCCGCCCACCCGCCCGCCCATCCGTCCTCCGGGTTTTCAAAGTCACTTCTTGTCAGGTGCCCTGGTTAAGAGGGAGAATTAATGAGCTGTGCTCCATTTTACGGCTGCCGTCTGATGTGGGAGCCCTGTGCGGAGCGCTGGGCGGACTGGCCAGCCTGGCCCCCAGCCCTTCCTCCAGCAGCTCAGCCTGGATCAAAGAGGAGAGCAGCTCAGCTTTTATAGCAAAATGATTAAAACCACGTGGGGCTTGTTTCCTCACACGTGACCTCCTGACAAAGTGCAGAGGGGGGAGCAGAGGAAAGGTGAACCCAGGGGTCTCCAGGCTCAGGGAAGAGTAGGACCCCAGATGCAGACACTATAGAAAATAAGCACAGACAAGCGCGTGCACATGCGCACACACTCATAGTGCCTCTTCCCTGAAAGTTGAAACCCAGCTCGAGAATGAGCACTTGGAGAGTCTAATTAGCCAGGTTAGCTAGGACCACAGAGAGATAGGTAGATAGGTATATAGATAGATGATAGATCAGTGATGGTGAACCTATGACACGTGTGTCAGAGGTGACACGCGAACTCATTTTTTTGGTTGATTTTTCTTTGTTAAATGGCATTTAAATATATAAAATAAATATTAAAAATATAAGTCTTTGTTTTGCTATGGTTGCAAATATCAAACAATTTCTATATGTGACACGGCACCAGAGTTAAGTTAGGGTTTTTCAAAATGCTGACACGCCGAGCTCAAAAGGTTCGCCATCACTGTGATAGATAGAGAGATGATAGCTAGATAGCAAGTTATTTGATTAGTTCTAGTCCTTGTAGAAAAGTACAACTGCATTGTATGACAAACTACGTCTCAAATGTCCCTGCTGCATCTGGACAAATAATTTCTCATACCTCCGTACTCTCTGGCAACTCTGCCATACCTGAAAATCACAGCTTGCTGGTGGTAAGCGACCGCACCTCGGTTCTCCCAGGTGTTCTTGTGTCATCTTCTTCTCCCCCAGTGAGAATTGAATTTGGTGACTTGTTTCTAGAGAAAGGAATGAAGCAGAGCTCATGAGTTATCACTTCCAAGATTATATCATTAAAAGACCGTGCTTGCCCTGGCCAGGTATGACCCAACTAGTTGGGCATCATCCCATGCACTGAAATGTTGCCCGTTTGATTTCCAGTCAGAGCACAAGCCCAGGTTGCAGCTCGATGCCTGGTGAGCAGTATGCAGGATGTAGCCAATCAATGTTTCCTCCCAGATTGATGTTTCTCTCTCTCCCTCCCCCTTCCTCTCTTTCTCAAAGATGTTAAAAAAAAAAAAAAAAAAAAAAAAAAGACAGTGGCTTTCTTCTCAGGTATATCTTGTTGTGAAGGAGGTCACCTTCCATGTTGTGAGCTGAACTATGAGAGACCCACAAGGCAAAGAACTAACTGAAAGACAACTCTCACCAGCAGCCTTGAGGAACTGAGCCCTGCCAACAGCCACAAGCGAGTTTAGAAGCAGACCCTCCCCCAGTCGAGCCTTGAGATACCTGCAGCCGCAGTCAACACCTTGATTATAGCCATCTGAGGGACCTAAGCTGGGCCCAGATTCCCGACCCACAAAACCTGTGGGATAATAAGTACTTATTGTTTTAAGTTGCTAAGTTCTGGGATAGTTTGTGAGGCAGCCATAGATAACTCATGCACCTACACACCTGAGAATCACGGCTCCTTCAGCCTGTTTTCTTCTCCTGAGATAGCCCTGTGCACCCAGGCGTGATTTACAGCGATCTTTAAGTGGAGCATCTACCATCAGCCCCACCGCTGCCTTTACCACTCTGAGCTCCTCCCAGCCACCCTGGCCTCCTAGCTATGCCTTGAGAACACCAGGAATGCACCCACCTCAGGGCCTTTGTACTTCCCCAAGGCTTCCCTCCTCCTTCAAGACTTTGCTTGAACATCACCCATTCAGCAAGGCTCTTCCTGACCACTCTACTTGAAAAGGAAATTCCTTCCACTCCATGATGCTCCCTATTTCCCTTCCCTGCTTGGTTTTTGGCATAGCCTTTATCAGCATCTAGCTTACAATATATCTTATTAATTTCGTTTCTTATTTGACCCCACTCCCAAACCAAAGGACAGAGATTTGAGGATTTTTGTCTATTTTGTTCACTGCTCCATTCCTAGTGTCTAGCCTGGCACACTGTAGGCATCCAACAAGTATTCACTGAATAAATTAACAAATGGACTTATAGAGCTCCCATTTTCTAAACACCTACTATTACATACCAATAATTCTCATAACATGGTCATTAATCCTGATAACTCTACAAGGTTGACATTATTTCTCGTTTTACAGAATTTAAAAGCTGAGACCAGGGAATGCTCTGTTATTTAAGGTCCCACGGCTAATTCATAGAAGTGCTGGGATCTGAGACTCCTACATTTTTTTTTATTTAAATTAAATTTATCGGTGTGATATTGGTTAATTACATTATTTAATTTTTAGGTGTACAAGATTACAGTTTGACATCTGCACACCTACATTCTTATCTCTACACTTTTTCTATTGCCTTGGGTACTCTTTACAGTGAAAGTACTGTCCAAAGCAATGACCTCATCTAACCTTCACAATAACCCTGTGAAAGAGCAATTGTAATTATTATTTCCATTTTGACAGAGATGGGAATCAAAGCTCAGAGAGGTGAAGGCATTTGCCCTGGTTGGCACAGCTGGTAAACAGCAGAGCCAGAATTTCCTTGGCTCATTCAAAAGACATTGTCTGAGCAGCTCCCAGGTGCCAGGCACCATGAATAATAGAACATAGGTCCCCACTCAAGTCCTCAGGTTCCCCTCTCTCCCCAGTCCTATGGGGTTTCATGCTGGCAACCGTGGTGTGCTGAGTGCTCATTCAGGTTAAATGTGGATCTGGTAGATGTTACCTTGTGCAGGTCAGACATGGCTTGAGAGAGGCTAATCTGAAGGGAGATGACAAGTGAGGACTGAGGTCTTTGGGAAGAGACTCAGAAGCTATTACAGAGAAGGGGTTTTTTAAAAATGCATTAAGCAAGAGAAAGTTAAGGTATGGGAACTTTTTTAAATCCCTTTTTATCCCCATGCCTCACTCCCACCCACCCACCCACAGGCAACCATCTTAATGTGCTGGATGTGTATAAATCTTTTGGGTTGTTTGTGCTTTTGCAAAGTGCTTATCTTTTTTTCGTATAAAAGTATATGCAATAGTGTTATGCTGTATATCTCCTTTTGCTTTTTACTAGTCCACTCAGCATTATGTTTTAAAGTACCATGCATGTTATTGAGTGTACATATCATCAGTTGTTTCCAGATGTTGCATAATACTACCCCATGTAACCCATCCACTCCTCCAGATGCTCACCACCACCACCACAATGCTGCGGTGCACATTGCCACATCTTTCCGGTCCTGTGTGAGTGAGACTGCTGGTACTAAGGGTACAAATAGCCTTAATTCAGTGCCTGATTACTATCCTGATACACTCCCATTGGCAGAGCATGCACATTATTATACCCTTATATCCTAGCCAACACTTGGTGTTATCCAGCCTTCTAATGTTTGTCAATCCAATAGTTGTAAAGTGATATCTCAGAGTTTCTTAATTTACATCTCTCTGTTTAGTAATTTACATCTCTCTGATTATTAATATTATTCAGCATATGCAGTAACTCTACATATGCTTGTTGGTGTTTAGTTTCTCTTGAGTGAGCTAATCGGATTTGAAGTGGAAGAGAGAAGATTAGTCTACTCAACTCGCCCATGTTCCTGAAAAAGGGGGAAGGATTTGGCAGTTCACCAGGCATAGGAGCCAGGGATGCTCCAGCAACACTTCCAAGTGGAAAAGGCTTCAAGGTGAACAGTTGGGGCCTGAACTATGAGGTTTTCCTTGAAAACGATTTTTTCCCCAAAAAAACACAGGACAGAACATGGAAAACAGATGACTCTGAAGGAGAAAATGGAGTTAGCCAACAAGATAGAATTGAGGTTCAACCTGTCAAAAGCTATTTCCTGAAAACTGAAATAAATTGGATACTATTAAAAGAAAGAATTTCTGTTCTTCAAAAGACACAAGAGACTGGAGAGGCAATCCACAATGTGGGAAAAGATAGTTACAGAATATATATATATATATATATATATATATATATATATATATATATATATATATATATGGCAAAGGACTCGGATCCAGAGTATATCAAGAACTTCAAATTGATAAGAGAAAGACAAGCTACTCAATAGCAATATAGGCAAAAGACTTGAACAAACACTTCACAAAAGAGGCCAGTAACCATATGAAAACATGCTCAACTTCTTTAGGAATCATAAATACAAATGGAAACATCAGAGAAATAGCACCACGCTCCCACCAGAAAGGCTAAAATGAAAAAGACAATACCAAATGTTGGGTGGAATATAAATCGACACATCCTCTTTGGAAAACTATTCAGGGAAATCTACAGCTACCCTCTGGGTAGGCATACCCTTTGACCCAACAATTCCATCCTAGGCATACATCCAACAGAAAAGCATTCACTAAAACACATGTACATAGAAACTATCCAAACACCCATCAACAATAGAATAGGTAAGGGTGGTATATTCACATACTGAAATACTACACTGCAATGAAAATGAAAGAACTAGTACTTCACGCAACAATATAGTGAATTTCACAAACATGATGCTAGCGGAAAGTCGCCAAATACAAAAAGGGTACGTATACCTATTTATATACATCTGTATAAAGTACAAAAACAGGTGGAACTAATCTGTGGTGAGGTGAAGACTGTGGTGAAGTCAAGACCTTGAGCTGATATCAACTGGGAAGGGTATGGGGAACGGGACTTCTGGAGTGGGGGAATGTGCTGTTTCTTGATCACGGAGCTAGTTACACGGATGTGTTCACTCAGAAATTTCACCACGCTCTCTGCTTATGCTTGGTATGTGTGTATGTATAAATGTCACGCCTCAATAAAAAGTTCAAAAAATATTTCTCGCGTACCTATTGCCTCGCCCCAGCCCCATACAGACAAATAAGGAGTAGGAGATGGCAGAGCACAAGTGCGTACACAGCCATGAAATACATGCCTCGTGAGAGTCCAGGGAGAACAAGATAGGAGTGTCTCGGATGTGGGCAGGGTTTTTTCAAGAACCAAGCACTTCTATGTGGACTCTACAAAAACCAAATAAAGGAACAAACGGAACAAACTAACTCATAGATACAGAGAACATGTTGATGGTTGCCAGATGGGAGTGGGTTGGTGGGGGTGAAAAGGGGAAGGGATTAAGATGTACGAATTGCCAGTTATAAAAACAGTCATGGGGACATAGAGTACAGCATAGGGAATATAGTGAATAATACTGTAATCATTGAGCATGGTGTCAGAGGGGCACCAGACTTAGCAGGGTGACCCCTTCATAAGTTATATAAAGGTCTAATCACTATGTTGTACACCTGAAACTAATACAATATTGTACGTCTACTATAGTTGAAAAAAAAACTTTTTTAAAGAACCAAGCACTTTTTGTATTTTATCCTGCTCAGTGCCCTTTGCAGCTGATGGAACTGAGATCCCTAAAGCCAATGTGACTTGCCTAAGGCCACACTGCTCCTAAATCCCAGAGCTACATCTAGTTTCCTGGCTCCAGGATCTTCTCTCAGGCAACATTGCCAGCTCTATCTGAGCTGGAGCAATCCTGGGAGGAACAAATTACATGGGATGTTGAAGGATGGAGATGATTCATGAAAGCAAGAAAATGCCAGGTTGGGGGGAATTCGGCTTCCTGCAGAGGAGCTGTCAGAGGTGCTCTTGGGAGACAGGCAGAAAGGACAGGCAGGGAAGTTCAGCCGGCACCCCCATCCCTCACTCTCATGCCCCTTTTTAAAGCCCTAGGAGTCTGTCCTCCCAAAAGCTCTCCATACTCCCAGATTTATTTTGCTTTCTTTCGCTAAATCAAACTTTATCAGACAGTTTTACTGTCAGCCATTAAACCAAAATGTGTTTGTGCAACAGTAAACACCTTGTTACTGCAGGGAAGGATTACATAAACAACAGCAGAGACAGGCCTGACTCACTGTACCCATGAGCCCCCAGGAGCGGAGTGGCCCTCAGTGGGGATGGAGGAGAGCCCTTCAGGGGCATCCTGGAGCCCAAGGCTGAGGGGAACAGTCTGGGGGCTTTGCTTTCACCACAATGGAATGACTGGCAAACATTCCTCCAGTCGGAGGTAGGGCGTGTCCTCTAGAGATCTCAGAAGGGTACTCAGGTCCTCACCGCAGCCCTGGGGGAGGGGCAGGAAGAGGGAGAGGAAAATGCTAGGCAGGAGTGGGATGGGTCTGGATTCGAATCTGGTGAGATAGGGCAGGCTGAGCGCTCCACAGGGATGGGGGGAAAGATGAAGCCTGGAAAGAGTAAAGAGAGGAGAGGGTTAGTTAGGATTGGGTTGAGGAGATGAAGAATGTGGCAGTGGGGCTGACTGCTGGCCTGAGTTGTTCACCAATGAGTGGAGGGACTGGAGCTCCTTTTGAGGTTGATGGGAGCATGGAGGTTCAGACCAGCCTGGGATGAGTGCAGATAGAGACACCCGCTAGGCTGCCCTCTCCCTGGGTCTGCCCCAAGTCTCAGGTGGATGGCCTACCCTCAGGGCACACTTCTCCCTCCCCTCATCCACAAGCCGGCCCTCTCCTCAGGGCTGCTTCCTGGGGCAGAGAGCTGTGTGATATCAGCCGTCTAGGGGAACTAGAAAGATAGGATCGAAGGAGGCCCCAGCACTGGATGGAATGCGGGGAATAGCTGGAGACAAGATAAACAGTTTACATTTTTGTCCTCACTGGGCACTGGGCACTGGGCTAGGAGCTTCTATACCACAGGCACTATTTTGAGTCTCACACCTACACTTTGGAATAGAAATGATTATTATCCCCACACACCACACTGCCGGTTCACGTTATCTGATTCCTCCTACACTACTCTACCCACAGTTATTTTATTGAACACTTATTATGGGGCAGGTACTCTGGCCAGAGTTTTTTCATTTCATCCTCACATCGGTGTACAAGGCAGGTCCTTTGATCATTCTCTTTTACAAAAGAAGAACGCAAGAGTCTGAGAGGCTGAGTTGCTTGGCTGGGGTCACACAACTCGTAAATGGCCGAGTCAGAATCAGAGCTCAGCTCTCTCTAGCGCCAGAGCCTGGGCTCTTCCTGTCTGTGTCTGTGCTGAGAAGAGGTCCTGGAGGGAGAGGCAGCATAACTGGGGGGAGGGAAGTGGAAGATGTGGTGCACACACAGAAGGACCCCACTGAAGAGAGAACAGCCATGGCTCGTTCATGGCCGAAAGGAGTGGGGTGCTCCTGGGATGGCTTGGCCGTAAACTTCTTCCTCAGAGACTAGATTCCCAGTGATGGCGAACCTATGACACGCGTGTCAGAGGTGACACGTGAACTCATTTTTTTGGTTGATTTTTCTTTGTTAAATGGCATTTAAATATATAAAATAAATATCAAAAATATAAATCTTTGTTTTACTATGGTTGCAAATATCAAAAAATTTCTATATGTGACACAGCACCAGAGTTAAGTTAGGGTTTTTCAAAATGCTGACACGCCAAGCTCAAAAGGTTCGCCATCACTGGACTAGAACATGCCCTCCAGAGTCCTAGAAGCCACTAGCCCAGCGGTTCTCAACCTGTGGGTCGCGACCCCTTTGGCGGTCGAATGGCCCTTTCACAGGGGTCGCCTAAGACCATCCTGCATATCAGATATTTACATTACGATTCATAGCAGTAGCAACATTACAGTTATGAAGTAGCAACGAAAATAATTTTATGGCCCTGACCGGTTTGGCTCAGCGGATAGAGCGTCGGCCTGCGGACTCAAGGGTCCCGGGTTCGATTCCGGTCAAGGGCATGTACCTTGGTTGCGGGCACATCCCCAGTAGGGGGCGTGCAAGAGGCAGCTGATCGATGTTTCTCTCTCATCGATGTTTCTAACTCTCTATTGCTCTCCCCTCCTCTCTGTAAAAAATCAATAAAATATATTTAAAAAAAAAAAAGAAAATAATTTTATGGTTGGGTTGCAACATGAGGAACTGTATTTAAAGGGCCAGAAGGTTGAGAACCACTGCTCCTGAACTCCCGGCCTGAGGCATTTTAGCCCTAAATGCTCTCTTCCTCTTCCCTCCAAGGCCCAGATCCCAAGCAGCCCCTCAGCCTTGCCTTTGGCCTTCTCCCAGGTATCTATCTGCCCATCACCACTCCACCATCCCATCCATAACTACCCTCCACCACACACTGGCCCCAGCAGCCAGGCCACAGGTTACTGTGATCACTCAGAGCCTTAGATCACTAGGACTCAGAGTAAAAATCAGAAACTATGTAAGTAAGGAACAATTTCTCAAGCACCTGCCACATGTCACACATTGTACTAGGCACATATCCCCTGGGAGGCCTCATTTCATTTAATTCTTAATATCAACCTATGAGGTGAAGACTGAGGCTTAGAGAGCAGGCCCTGTCCAAGGACGTAGAGCAAGTGAGAAGCAGAGCTGCGAGCTCCAAGCCTTCCCGGCGGTGCCACCCCCCCCCCCCGCCCGCCCCCTGCCAGGCAGTGTGATGCTGAGCTAGGGATGTGTGTGTGGGTTTAGTCACACAGATTTGTCAGTGAGAAAAGTGTTCCAATTGTAGATGACATCAAGGAGGTCCTCCCATGAACTATCATTTAAAGTCCCTCTTTTGGGAAAAAAAAAATTTCTAAAAGGAAAAGTATAATTAGAGGCCATCCATGCTGTCTCCGTGGAGCCTGCCACGCCTCCCCACCATCCACCACCGTCTGAGACAGAACTGAAGGGACGCCATCACGTCTGTGAAGTGAAGGATGCTGGGATGCCTGCCAGCCACCCAGGCTCTCTCATAATCCCATTCCCATTGCATTTAGTGGCTTTTTTTCTAATGTTTTATGGCAGTCTAATTTACATAGTGAAAGTGCAAAAGTTGTTAAGTAGATAGCTTGATGAATTTTCACAAATCAAACACACCCACATAACCAACATTCCCAGCATCCCAGAAACCCCTCTGCTGTCCCCTTGGAGTAACTCCCCCACCCCACCCCCCAAGGGCTGACTTCCAACACCTCTGATTAGTTTTACCCATTTTAAAACTTCATATAAATGGAATCAAATGGTATGTGTTCTTCTGTCTGGCCTCTTTGTTCAATATTATGCTTGTGAGTCTTCCATATTTCTCCATGTACCCAATTGCAGTTCATGCATTCACATTGCTGTATAGTATTCCTTTGTGGAAACTGTGCCACGATTTACCTGTTCTGGGCATTTGATTAGTTTCCAATCACTTAAAGGTTTTTAGTGTCCTGATTTTGGATGGCTAAAGGTCAGGCTCTCCAAGAGACTGTAAAAAGTAGTAAGGTCATGTTTCATTACTGATGGATTTCTTAAAACAAGGATGGTGAAGATGTCTCTTCTCTGAAGTTAAAGCATCACAATCAATTTGTGTGATATTTTCAGCTCTACCTAAAGTCCTAGAGAAAGAATATCTAACAAAGTCACTTGAAGCCAATACATGGGTGCATTCTACAAGCATCCCACTGAATCCCTTAGAACCATTACAATTCCAAAAAGGCGCTGAGCTATCACAGCAGCAAAATTTTGATGAGGGAGCATGATAACAAAAAGCTTTGCCTCAAATGTCCCCCGTGGAGAAGGGCTGGGGAGACCCTTTCAGCTGGCAAGTGCTTGGCATTTTTCCCCCAAAAGTATGGGAGACACAAATATGACTTAGTAATTTCCCTTGCCATGAATGTCTCTACTTCTCAGTTGCCATAAATTAAAGTACTTATATTACTGAAAATGCCTGAGAACTCACAGGACCCCAAAGTATCACTAAAATGTTAACGGTTGCTCCAGACATTTTTTATAAAAAACTACCTTTCCACCACAGGGGCTGACATTTTTAATTGCTAATGAGATGCTGAAAGCAATGGAAGAGAAGCTGGAGATAAGGCTGGGCTGTGGTAAGGGCTCAAATTACACATTGTAGATGACATCAAGGAGGCTGAAAGTGAAAATTTGGGTTCACTTACCTGTGATTATGGACCAATTGCTACATGTTAAAAACAAAAGTAAATTTTTCAAATACATTTTAAACGTCTTCAAATTAGTTTATTAGGCAAAAATATGTTTCCCCTCTTTGTTTACATCAAGGTAATCTTTCAGGTGTAGATTCAGTCTTCTGAAAGCTTGTCACAGAAGGGCCCAAGCCACTTTTTAATTTTCTCTATTTAATTAAAAATTATATCCAAGATGTTACCACTGGGGGAAACTGGAGGAAAGATATATTAGTTCTTGCACGTTTTTCTGCACCTTCCTGTGAATCGATAATTATTTCAAAAGCTTAAAAATAATAACATAAAAATAGCAAATAGCCTGTTAGGTGGAAGATGAGGCGTTGAACGGCTTCGGGCGTCATCTGCGTGCTCAGATGACATTTGGGAGACATTGAGATAAGTTTGTTATCATTCCAGAGGGCAATAGAGAAATATCGTCTCCAAAAATGACTCCAAATTGCAGACATTTGCAGCCACTCAAGACTTAGAGTTTATAAACGTCTACTTTCCTCCCATTTGGAACTTTTGGTGGGGAGATAAAAAGCCTTTTGGAAACTTTTCTCCCCCAAAATGATTACACTGAACAGCTTGGCCTTGTTCTGCATTCTATGTGCACTTTGGTTCAATTTACATCTGGGAGTATATATTTTTTTTCTTCCGTAACTACATTTTAAAGACAAGTTTGGAGTTGGGTTAACAATTGTTCATTTGGGCAGTCCCAGTTTGTAACTGACAAGAAAAAAAATCTCTAAATATTGAAAATTTGCTACAAATTGTCGAAAACAGTATTATCTTTTTTGTTCGGGGACCACTAGCAGGTCCCTAGAGATCCCTCAGAGTCCCAGAGGCAATGCCTCCACTTTAGCCCCTCGGTACGAGTCTCATGTGCCACTTGTGTGCTAGGCACGGTCAAGAGCAGTACTTACCTCGAGAGACCATGTTCAAGTTCTGGCCCCTGCCTTCCAGGACAATGGGATGTTCTTCTACTGATCTCTCGGCAGCAGACTCAGGTTAGCAGGAGCTTCTATGGAAACAAGAGTTTCAATTTATCACATTAATATGGGATTGACCGCCCACCCCCTCACCAGGGAAGAGAATACTAAATCCCCAACTAAAACGGTTAAGAGTTGAGGACCTGAGAGTCTAGGTTTGAATTTCAGCTCTCTCACTATGTGACCTTGGGCAACTTAATTAACTTCTCTGGGCTTCACTTCTATCATCTGTAATATCTGGAAAATAACAGCAACATACATCATGGGTTATCAAGAAGATTAAATGAAATAATGTATGTAAAGGGTTTAGAAGAATGTTCTCTATTATTGTTCTCTGAATGCTGAGAAAGTGTTCTCTATTACTATTAATTAAATTGTTCATCAGAAGGCTGCTTGGCGAGCCCAGAATCAGAGCAAAGGGCAGCGGAGGTGATGGTTCCCCTTTAGTTCAGGAGACATCAGTGACATATCCCTGCCCCACTCCAGCCCTGAAACAATAGGCACCCTCTAGTCATCAGGCTGCTCAGGCCTTTCGCATCCTCTATTTCCCTGCCCTGGGCCAAGCTGGGGAAGCGTGACACACCTTGCTTCCTAAACCCCTTTTTCTATGTGAACCGCCTCTTGCCTACTGCCCCATTTCCCCTCTGTTTAAAGTGCAGTATGATTGTTCTTTCCACAGTCCTAGCAGATATCCTCCCCCCACTCCCTCCCTGCCGGGTGTTGATTCAATTAGAACCACTCTCCAAGCTCTGCCTGGGCCGCCCAAGGTCAGAGCCCATGTGCAGAAATCACATTACCTTCCCGATGAATCACAACCCATCATTTCTTATTGGTGTCAGCAAGATTTAAATCTTTCAATAAGGGCTACACATGCATTTTACAGTTGCATAGTTCCTGCTCTATTTTTTTTAAGCGTAATTAAGTTTAGGGCACATGTAATTTTATTTTGGTTTCCTCTGTTTTATTTGCTTCTCACAGTGGATTCTATATATGTTTGTGTATTTTTTAACATGACAAGTAAACATGCTGAGGTAGTCCGGGTCAACTCCTTTGATCTCAGCTTTCTTGCTTCACTGAAAGTCGACTACTTCCATTCTGAGCATCATGTTTTCAGATGACTGGCTTTGGCAATCTCCTGGCCCTGGAACATAACTGTTGATTTGCCATTTTCCCTCTGAATGCCAAAAGTACCTTATGTTCAATATATCTAAGGCTAACTCATAATCTTACCCCCCCCCCAAAAAAATAGGTCTTCTTCCAAGGTGCCCCATCTGAATGATGGCACCTCCATCCAAAGTGGCAACTGAGTAGTCTTGAAGAAGGGGAGAGTGAGACAAGCCTGGAACCTAGAGGTCATTCTTTTTCTTTTTAATATATTTTATTGATTTTTTACAGAGAGGAAGGGAGAGGGATAGAGAGTTAGAAACATCCACGAGAGAGAAACATCGATCAGCCACCTCCTGCACACCCCCCACTGGGGATATGCCTGCAACCAAGGTACATGCCCTTGACCAGAATCGAACCCAGGACTCTTCAGTCCACAGGCCGACGCTCTAGCCACTGAGCCAAACTGGTCAGGGCTAGAGGTCATTCTTGATGCCTCGCCAGCCACACGATATCCATCTTCTAGATTTTAGTTTCTGAAAATCCCCTGAATCCATCCACTTCTCTCTATCTCAAAGGCCTCAACCCTAGTCAAAGCCATTTTTGTTTCTGGGTTAAACTGTAACAATGGCCTCCTGACTGGTCACCCTGTGTTCCTTTGTGATGCTCCATTCTCTTATTGACCATTATTGTCCTCCAGGTTGTCTAGCTGTGGTTTCTAATCTTGGTGCACATCAAATCACCTGCGTCCTTGTTAAAATGCACATCCACCTGGGGGGATCTGATCCATTTGGTTTGGAGTAGGATCTGTGTATTTAACACATGCCCCAGAATTATTCTGATGTAGCTGGTCTGTGAATTAGCCTTCAGGAATCATCGGCTACAGCTCACCAGGAACATACCGGGCCCACTTTACAGATGGCCAAATATGTTTCCTAAATGAATCATGAATGAGCACCATCCGACAAATATTTACTGAGTTCCCAGTGTGTGGAGACTGTTTAGGCAGGAGGGATACAGTAGTCAATAAAAGGGACAAAAGTCCCTCTTTTCGTGGAGCTTATATTCTGGTAGTAGGAGACAAATAAAACAAAAAAAAAGTAAAGTAAAATATTAGAAATGTTAGATGACAAAAAGTGCTATGGAGAAAAAATGAAACAAGTTAAAGGATGGGAAATAGAGCTGAGGGGGGAGGGGCAGGTTGCCATACAGATAGGATGGTCAGGGAAAGCCTGGCTGAGAAAGTGGCTATTGAGTAAAGGCTTGAGAAAGGGGAGAGAGAGCCACTCAGATAACAGTAGAAAGGGCTTTCCTAGATGAACTCTAGAAGGATGAAGCACAGTTCCTGTGGCGAGTCACTCCCTCATTCTTCTACCATCCTTCACTAGTCTCTCTGGAACTGCCTTCAGGTGCAGGGGAGTGATCACAAGATACAGTAATAATAATAACACCTGTCACCTGTCAGATGTACACTATATGCCAGGCATGACACCAACTCCTTTACGTGCAATACTCCATTATCTCGTTTAATCCTCACATCGGCTCTGTGTTATAGAATGGTTCCATACCCGGTCAGAGCATATGCTGGGGTTTCGAGCTCGATTCCAAGTAGGGGGCATGCAGGAGGCAGCTGATCAATGATGTTCCCCTCTCACCAACATTTCTATCTCTCTATCCCTCTTCCTTCTAATCTCTCTCTAAAAATCAATCAAAGCCTATTTTAAAAAAAATAAATAAGGTGTCCGGTGTCTTGCCCAAGGTTTCCCAGCTTGTAAGGATTCAAATCCAGGGTCTGTGACACCAGACCCCAGATGTTGAATTTCTGTTTCTGAGTCAACTGAGCAGTAATTTCAAGGGGACCCAACTTCTGGGTGGGGAAAGTGGGGAGAGCAAGTGAAAAAGAGAGGAGGACGGATGGCCTGGGCCAGAAGCAAGACCTGCTTATGAAGAGAGAGGGCAGGTCAGAGGTCCAGGACTTCAGAACACCTCCTCTCACCCCCCCAATTCCCTCAGGAGCTGAGGGGCTCCTTGGCAAAGCTCTCCCCCAGAGCAGAGGAAATAAGGCAGAGGATCCTCTGAAGCAATGTGAGGAGGGTAGCCACACTTGAAACTGTACTGAGCAGGGATCCAGAAATCAAGAGGTGCTGAGGGAGATGTGTCTCCTGAGTTGGGCACAAATGGACCGAGGGCTGCTTAACCCTCTGGGGCTGACCACTGGCCAGGGCCACCTCATTGCACAGTCCCAGGGTCGCCATTCACACTAGGCTGCAAGAGGCACTTTTTCCGCTGGGTGAGCAGAACTGAAGGAAGTGTATTTGGTCCCTGTGTTCACATGGCTCTTACCCACCCACAGTTTCCTTCTGCACAGCAGCTAACTGTCCTCCACCCGTCTCCTGTCCTACATGCTCCCCACCCCCTAGAGAGCCTTCCTTCCATGGGATTTTTCCCCCACCTGAATAACAAAATTTTACTACAGGGCCTGGGTCAAGGGATAAAAGACACGGGAAAGGTGAAATGGAGAGGTGAACGGTCCAGAGTGAGCTCAGGCAGGGCCTCTAATTCTGGAAGCTCTGGAGAAACTTGACACCAAGGCCAGGTCCTGAGCCAGGGGAGGGGAGGGAGTAAACCATCTTCCCGGAGCAGGAAGTGAGGGAGAGAGTGAGAGTAGGCTGGGGAAGCGCTCTGTTTTCTTTGGCCTCTGCCAGCCCAGGGAGGGAGAGGGAGAGGGGCCAGAGGGAGGAGGATGGGGCTGGTAGAAAGATCCGGCCTTTTGTCCTACCCTCCCCCAGGAGGTGGAGGCTGGAAGAAGGTTGGGGAGGGGGGGAGGCAGAGGCCAGGCCACAGTTCCTCCCTGCCTGCTCCCTGTTAGATGTGCCAGGGGTCTGGGGCCACAGGTGAGAATGTGGGGTGTAGTGAGGAGTGGGAGAGGGCTGGAGGTGGGAGGACAGAGCATAACAGTGTTGGAGGGATGGGACTAGCCCCAAAGCAAAACCCAAGACTCTGGGAGGTGCCACATTCTCTTTAGCCTTAGTCTCCAAGCCACCCCCCAAAAGGCCTTAACCTCCTGCACTGCTCACTTCAGCAAACAGGTGGAGGTCATCCTGGGAACAGCTCCAGGCTGAGGCAGGCCAGGCACCCCATCAGGAAGCTGGTCTTGCAGAGCCCCATTGTCTCTCGAGTTTATGCTGGGATGTAGTCAGATGTAGTCATTCTACTCCTAAGAGAAAGACTTCCTTAAAAACAACTCCATCCCTAATCCTAATTCTCCCAACTGTCATCCTAATCCCAAAATCCATCCCTCACAAGAACCCCAAACCAGTCACAACCCAAACACGATTTAAAATTGTTGAATTTAACCCCATACCTTTATCCTCATCCCAAACTTTACCACAGCCCAGCTCCAGACTCACCCTGAGTTATGTACATCACAAGCCTGACTGCACTAGGTTGTCTGTTGTGGGGTGGGAATTAACAAACAGGAAGAGTTCATGTGCATTGAGCCATTAGGAGGTGTTAGGCACTGTAATGGACTTTTCCCATTTATTGCTGTATTAATACCAACCCTATGAGTTAGGCATTACTATTACTACCATCTTATAGAGGAGAAAACCGAGGCTCAGGAAGATTAGGCTAGTTACTCTGAGAAAGTGCCCCCAGCCCTGGATGTGATGGGTAGAATCACTGTTCCCATCAGCAATATCTCATAGGGTGAGTGGAGCCTCCGCTGGGATCCCTTCTGTCCACATGGAGAACGTATGGCTGCTCTAGAGGCCAAACCAAGTTCCGTCATTTGAGATCCAGATGGGGTCTCTGCTCAGATATGAGTGAGAGTTGACTCTGAGGTCTCAGAGCCTAGAAACTGACTGCAGAGTGATGTGAGAATCATAGCATAGGTGGAAAGGATCTGATTTAGGAAAACAACTCCAAACCTCATTACTTTCCAGCTCTGCAGAATCACTGAAGACTTCCCCCTCCACCATCACCCCACTACTTTGGGGATGCTCCTCCTGATCAGCCAACTCTCATTTGAGTTCACCTAATATTCTGACTCATCCTGGGGAATACCCCCAGAGCCTTCCAGAACTCAATGAGGGGAGTCCTCAATCAGGACAGGGAAGATGATCGTCTAAGCCAGCGGCTCTCAACCTGTGGGTCGCGACCCCTTTGGGGGCCGAATGACCCTTTCACAGGGATCGCCTAAGACCATCGGAAAACATATATTAAATATATAATTACATATTGTTTTTGTGATTAATCACTATGCTTTAATTATGTTAAAATTGTAACAATGAAAATACATCCTGCATATCAGATATTTACATTATGATTCATAACAGTAGCAACATTAGTTATGAAGTAGCAAAGAAAATAATTTTATGGTTGGGGGTCACCACAACATGAGGAACTGTATTAAAGGGTTGCGGCATTAGGAAGGTTGAGAACCACTGTTCTAAGCTTAGTGGTTTATATCACACACACACACACACACACACACACACACTTACAGATGGGCTTGTGCATACACTCACCCACTGTCCCATTAGGACCTTTCTCTGCCCCAAACCTTGTATTTTGTGTTAGTCCTATGGGGGAAGCAAATGAGGGATATACTTCATTCTAAAGGACCTCATGCAGAGGGACACTGGCCTACAAAGTTCCCAGAACATCAGCAGGTCTGGCCAGACCAAAGGGGAGGTACTGGCTCCCTGGAGTCCTCTATTTGTTCCTGGGTTAGTTGCTGTGTCAGGGTCTTTCTGTTGTTATGTGTTTTTTTAAAATATATTTTTTTATTTATTTCAAAGAGAGGAAGGGGGGAGAGAGAGATAGAAACATCAATGATGAGAGAGAATCATTGATCGGCTGCCTCCTACACACCCCATACTAGGGATTGAGCCCACAACTTGGACACATGCCTGACCAGATATTGAACTATGACCTCCTGGTTAACAGGTCAACGCTCAACCACTAAGACACACCAGTTGGGTGTGTCAGGGTTTTTATGGCCAGGTGTCTGTCCAACTATGAAGGACCACATCAAGAAATGCTCAATGCACCTCACCTCTACCACCACCATTCTCAATCAGTCTTGAGAAGATGTCCCAACCAGGGAACTCTGGCGACAAAGATGCCAGATCAGAAGGCCAGCTGAGAGATCCAGTCTCTGGCCAAGGTACTTTGGCTTAAAAGCCAGAAAAGTCCTCTCATGGATACTTTAAGCCTATAAATGAGAAGCGTCTTGGCCACACAACCCTTGCTCATTACATGTTGACATTAGCTGGTGCCTTTCCAAACCAGACCAGGGACCCCTGACGTAGCTCATGGTGGCTCACTGACGGAACCTGTGCTCGGTCCCATCTTCTCTCTCTTCTCCCATCCCCCACATTTATCTCCCTCTCATATACAACATGAGTGTTCTTTTTCTTCTGCCATCATTCCCCTTTGTCATTTGGGAGACATAATTTAGAGTGAGTAACAGTAATAAGTATAATTAGCTTCTGGAGGAGAAGGGACATGTGGCATAGGCAGAGTAGGACTGGGGAAGGGAAAGGGCCTGGGGAGGGAGGTGTGAGGCTCTGCCAGGATCGCTCCCAGCTGTCTCTTCCTGGAACCAAAGAGCCAGGAATCTATGTGCCTGCAGAGAATAGGAGCTCATGCCTGCAACTAAAGCCTATCTCAACAGCTCCTCTGGGCTGGGTGACATGGAGTCCTCCCCAACCCTCCCCTGCAAACTGACAGCTCCTGGGGCTGGGAACCCACCATCCAAAGACCCCCTCCTGATTCCACAGATGCAGATAAAAGTCAGAATAGAAATAATCGGCACTAAGAGGGGCAAGTGCAGATGTGACCATGAAAGCCCCAGATGTGGCTTGGCCATGGCCGCCAGGCTGCTGGGGCTGCACACAGGAATGTAGGCCCAGATGGGGATGGGGCTGGGGGAACAATGCACAGAACTGCTTTCTGGGCTCTAGGAGGGGTGCAGCTCTGAGGCAGAGAGAGGTCTAGCCTCTGACTTCATGAAAAGGCTCAGTCTGATTCTGAGGAAGATAGATTTCTGCAAATGAATATTTCATCCTCATCTGCTCCAGGCCTAATTCCCCTCATTCTGCACTCTCCTGCAACTCCTGCTGCCCTTCCCCAGCTCAGCCTCCAACCACCGAATCAGCTTCATTGGGACCAGGGGTTCACCTTGGGCACCTCCTGCCACAGACGGGAGGGCAGCCATGCTGCCTCTCCTTCCAGGAAATGTCAGTGTCAGCTCAGCAGGTCAGCCTCTCTCCTAAGTCCCACTAATAGCCGGCATTCAGGATGCCGTAAAGATGAAGGAGCCCCCGGCCCTGCTCAGGGGCCCCTGCACATAAACACCCCCAATGATAAAGCTCCCTGCGCCATCCCTCATGAGGCCCATTTACTTCCCACTTTGTTTTAAATTTTCATCTCGAGAGAAGTTTGCAAATCGCCAACAGCAGGAACTTTCCAGAAATTGCAGAACATAATCAGTGCATGCTCAGCCTTGCTGTTCACTCTCAGACACAGCACCCCAGGCCACTGCCTACCAATGAGCGGAGAGGCAGGAGGCTGAAGGCGGTCAGGAGTCTGTGGGACCAGTCCAAGGAGGCCTTCCTTGCCCGGTCCCGCCTCCGGGTGAGCTTGGCCTGCACTCCAGCCAGCCCCCATCCCCGTCCCCGTCCTGTTTGTGAAAATAAGAAGGCCGGCCCACACGCAGCTATTCTAGGAGGATTAGCTAGCTCAACACAGAACATCTCTCCTGGACAGGATGTTTTCTTTAAATACACCCCGTACTCCACCCACTGCCGAATCGGTCATTGTCTTTGGTCATGGCCCAGGGGAGGAGAGGTGGAAGAAGACAGCTATCTCTGTCCTCTCTTCAGGAGCCAGAGCCACAGCCCTGGGATGGCCAGATCTTCCCCCACCCCCAGCCCTGAGCCCGTACTTCTCTTTAGCAGAGCTCAGCTCCAGGATCTGGGTGGCAGTCCTCGGACTGGGTTTCTCAGCATCATGCTGTTCCTTCGATGATCTCTAGGGATGGCCTACTGCATTTACTGCAGGAAATAAGACCTCTTTTACAAAATTCACCCTCTTCTTCCAGTCTCCTCCAAAGAGCCAAACTAATGCTTCCTGAGTGCCTAGTACATGCTTCACATGCTTTATTTAGCACATCTAATTTCATCTTCACAACCCACACGTGTGGAAATGCCACCATCCTCTCACTCATAAGGGACCGGCCTCAGACAAGATAAACAAATTCACCTGCGGTCGCACAGCTACTAGATGGCAGGACAGGGCCAGCACCTGAACCCAGGTCTGAGTCCTCCACCTGAGCTTCCTCGTCCCAGTCACACTCCGCCTGAGAAGGCGGGAGGCTGGGCCCTGAGTGAGCAGAAGAAAGTGACAGAGGAGATGCAAGCACTTCCCTTCGGGCCTCACAGTCACACTGCAGCTGTGACTCACCTGGCTGCCTTCGTGGCTTCACACCTGAGCTCATCTTCCCATAGCTCAGGCACAGGGTTCCCAGTAGCCAAACAAGACCAAGGAGCAGCCAGAAGCATTGCTTCCCCTCCTCCACCAGAGAAGAGTGAATAGCTTTTTGAGTTCCACCTGGAATTATAGGTAGCTAAGGATTATCAATGTCAGAGGGCTTGTAATCAAGGCAGACTCCCAGGAAGAGGGGAAATCCTGGCCAGTTTTACAAAGTGAAATTCCTTGTGCAGAAAGGAGAGAAAAGAAAGCCCCAGTGCAGAGAAGGGACTGATCAACAGTTGGAGAAGTGAGCCCACCATTGCGGGGTGGGGTGGGGGCACCAGAAATGACACACTATGTGGGGTTCAGCAGCCATCTGCAGTTCTCCCATCCAGAGCCTAGAATCCAGCATCATGGTGGGGGCTGCAGCAGCCCTCCTCCTGCGGTCTACTCCACATTCCTCACATTCTTTACGCTCAATTAAGAAGAAATAATCAGGGGAGCAAGCAAGGCCGCAGCAGGGCGGCCATGCCCCACGCTGGCGGCATCACGTGTGCGTGTGCGGAAACAGCCAGATTAGACCTCGAACCCAAGGGCCTTGGGGGATGAGGAAAGCAAGCAGTGAGGTGAAGGGAAGGGGGAGAGGCGGGTGGCATCTGGAAGGCACGGTTAGAGCAGGGGCAAGGTGCATAGCCAGAAGACCTCAGTCATCCATTACTTAATCAAACTATCGCTTTACCACGACCACAGCACTGTGCACTGTGTCACCATCACCATCCACCATCCACCAGCATCATCAAATGCCCTTGGAGACACTCCTGGATGCTTAGAGCATTCTCACCTTTATCAGTTAGTGGCATGAGTTGATTAATTGGTGTCATGAGAATATACCATCCATGGTTGCAGGGGGATGCTATTCTTGACCCCAGTGGAACATGCATGTCATTTCCTCCTCTTGGACACAACAGGCCTGGTTAACCAAGCAAACTCCTACCCCCTCAAGCCTCTACCCAACCTCCACCTTCACATAAGCTTTCCCTGACAACCCCAGCAGACCCAGTCTCCTCTTGGCTCCCCTGGTACTTGTAACCAGGACAGTTCTTACGCTGTTTTGTCATTTTAGGTATGTCTGTCTATATGTCCACCAGAATGAATAATAACTAAATGAATGATCGTTATTATTTATTGAACATGTTCTTTGTGCCAGGCACTATGTTAGCACTTGATAGATAACCTCATTTAATCTTTTTAACATCCCTAGAGGTTATTATTATTATTAATTATTATCCCCAATTTACCCATGAGAAAGTTGAGACTTGGAGAGGTTAAGTAACTTGTCCAAAATGACCCACTTAGTACATCAAGGAGGGGGAATTTGAACACAGGATCATAAAATGCCAAAACCTGTGCTATTACTCCAACACTGAGATGTTTGAGGACAGAGTCTATATTTAGCCTTGCTGACCACTATATGGCAAAGAATAGGTGCTCCGTATAGGATAGATGGATGGATGGATGGATGGATGGATGGATGGATGGTTGTTGTGGGCTCTACAGAGTTTCACCAGAGGAAGTAAGCCAAAAACTCTCTTTCCGCCTTTTATATCAATGGATCAATTTTGAGAGATGATTTGTTAGAACAGAGACCTACTCTGTGCTCTTTATTGGATCTACTGTTAAGGCACACTCTGTGGCCACTTTGGAGCTTCAGCCTTTGACTACAGCTACGTTCAGTCTATGATTACTTTGGGGTCTCAGTCTGTGGTCAGAGGGAGTGGCCAGTTTATAATGAGGATGGGAATCAATCTGGGTCTAGTGTAGAGGATCAGTCTGTGGCTGGTGTATGTCAAATGAAGAGACCACCTCTCTGCCAAGCTGACTGACAGCTCAATAGAGAATAGTTCTCAAGCCAGAGTGCCTTGTTCCTGAGCATTTAAAGGTGCAGAGATGATATGTGTGAGTAACCGGGTATGTGGGACAGTACAGGCCAAATTGCCCTGGAAACAGGGGGAGGGGATGTACCCACTAAGCAAGCACCATGTCCTCTTTGTGAGTCCAACGTAAGTGTGAGTGTGGTGTGGCGTGTGTGTGTGTGTGTGTGTGTGTGTGTGTGTGTGTGTGTGTGTGCTGTGTGTGGTGAGGCAACAGGGGCCGGGTAGGGTGTGGGAGAGACAAACACACACCTGTAATAACACTGGCTTCAGACGCTAGGAGAGAAGAAATTCCCCCAACTGTTTTATCAGAGCCGAAGTTACCAAATTACATTGTTGTTTTAAATTTGAGCTTCTCAGCCTGCAAACGGGGGGAATCTCAGGTTCATGAGCTTAATGCTTGGCTGGGCCTGAAGCGCTACCTCCCCACCCAACCAGGCTCCCAGAGCTCCCAGGCCTGAGGAACAAAAGTCTTCTCTCTCAGGGCTTTGAAGTGGAAACACTAACTGCTTCCTTTAATTAGAAAGAAACCCCTATTGTTCCTGCTTTATTACTGATGGATGAAGACATGGGAAGAGGGGATTTTGAAGAACAGGAGTTGGGGGAGGAGGGGAGGGGACACAAAATCTCTATGGAGAATAGAGCATCTCTATACAGTCTCCACCCACCAAACCAGGCCTCTTTGTCCACCTTAATCAACCAAGACTTTACAGGAAAGATAGAAGAAAGGGTCCCAACCCTCAAGGAGTTTATCATCTAGGTAAGGAAAGCAGAGCAGGAGGACAAGAAATGAAAGATAATTGATATTAAATCAATACTACCAATAAAAGCAAGAAGAATTTAGAGTGAGGAGATAGTCCATAGACAACCTCTTAAGAACGTTCTGGGGGTGTATCTAGGAACTTGAGTTGAATGCTGCAGATTGAAGAGAATTGACAGAGAGGAAGAAGAGAGTATTTCCACTCCAAGCAGGTGAGTGAGTGGCCTTTGCAAAGGCACAGAAATGGGAATGGACACATTTTTGGAGGACAGTGGAAAGTGGGTCTGGTTGTAAAGGAGGGTGTGGGGGCAGTGGGGCTGGGGGCGGGGGGAATACAAGGAACCAAGCTGCCTAGAGCAGATGTAACAGAGGAGTGGAAGACTTTGAAGCACACAGGGGAAATAGACTTGATGAGACAATTAGAAAACCATTGGGCTTTCCTGAGCAGGGGAGTGGCCGTTGGCAGCTCTGTTCAGGAAGGCATGGAAGGGAGGAAGAACAAAGGCAGGGAGACCAGTTGGGGCGCTTCTGAGGAAACCCAGGTAATGATGGCTTAGACTAAGGTGATGGCAGTGGGACAGGGAAAGAAAAGGTGAGGGATAGATTTCAAAGAAAGGACTAAGATGTGTTGACAGAATAGATATACGGGGATAAAAGAGTGGGAACAAAGACACTTCCAAGATCTCCATTCTGGAAGAGTAGGAGGGTGTTGGGGGCAAGGGGAGAAAGTAGAAGCCCTCTAGAGGAGTTAATAAACAAAGCCCTGCCCCCAAAGTTTCATTTCCCCTTCCAGAGCCCAAAGATGCCTTGAACCCAGTACTCAGAGGATGGCAACTCCAGGGCAAGAAAGCCCTGTTCCCTCAGATGGGGAACACCAACATGAAAACAACAACTTTCATACTACTTTTTTTTCATGCACTTCAAAGTGATTCACACCTGTGCCCCATTTGATCCTCAAAACAACCACAGCAGGTATCATTATCCCCATTTTGCAGATGAAAAAACTGAGGCCTGGAAAGACTAATAACTTCCTCCAAGTCACACCACTAGTTAAGGGTAGAGCTGGGAGCAGAAACCTTCTGACTTTCAGCTCAGGACCCTTCCCAATGCCTGTTGGCAGCCCAGGTGAGGGGAGGAAGGGGCCTGGAGCTGCATGTGCCCTGAGTCACTGGGGGCAAGGAATCTGGGCCTCAAAGAGAAGGGTCCACCCCGGACCTCAACCGCACCTCCAGCCTGCTCCTCACACTCACATAGGGCGTAAGTCGGGAGCCCAGGGTTGGAAACGCCAAGTCTAATCAGACCTCACAAGCCCACAGATGGTTTGAATCAATGTGCTACCTTGATAGGAATAATGAGGAGTCCTGAAGACAGTCTTATGCCAGCTCCATCCGTCCGGACAGAGAACCACATCTTCCACAAGAATTTCCCCATCCAGGGTCTCATCACCCTCTAAACTGGACAAACCCTTCCTGAGGAAGTCCCCTGGTCCCACCTCACAGCTGCTCCCAGCCCCCACCAGCAGAACCACCCATAAGTTTTCCCAAAACTCTGGCCTCAGGTTCTAATTTGACAAACTCTGACTTCTTAGGCCTTTCTTGAGGCTGAAAATGGTTCCTAGGGAGAAATGGGTGACCACGGGTCACAAGGCCGGGCCAGGGGTTGTGAGGCAATACGGTGGGGCGGATGGGCCTGGATCCAGACAAACAGAACCAGACAAATGCCCTCTCCCCCACTTCCTGGCAGAATGAGTGTTCCCACTGTTCATTGTTTCATTCAACATGACAAATGTCATCATGACATTTCCTTTGATGGGACACCTGACCTAGGGCATCCTAATCTCATGAAGCCCGGAGTTAGTAAATTTCTGAGGTCACAGAGTCCCAGGAACAGAACCAGTCCTATGGTTTAGAAAAGCCTCGCCTCCAACGGGGGGGAGCCCCTTACAGCCAGGCCTCCGAATAGCAGCAATGGCCTTTCCGCAGGAAAAGCCCGGGCTTGGGATCTCAATCCCCACAAGGGTGGCCTTGTGAGCAGGGACCTGCTTTAATAAAAATTTGGCCTGCCCACCCCCTTGCCTAGCAAAGCTTAATTTGAAGCTTAAAAAACAATGAAGTTAATTTTTAAAAACCTTTCATTGAGTTCCATGAGACCCCTATTAATTTTATTGTTTCAATAAAGCATTTATTTAATTGTCTCCAGAAGGGCCCTGTTAAATGCACAGATGTTACCTGAGTCAGAAGGGAGGGAGCGGGGAGCCTTTCATTTTTTTTTTTTTTTTTTTTTACCCTCTCTCGTTAGCACATTAGCAGAATTCTGTTAATGGATTAACTGACTGTCACCTTTAAAGTCACAAAATAAAGCCCTGAAGGAATGAGACACAAGACAGGTAAGTTCTGGGGAGCAGTTCGGCTCACAGTTGCAGGAAGCAAGAAGTCAGACTCATGATACAGAGGCTGGGATTGGTTAAGAGGAAGAAAAGAATTTTTTTTCTGCTGATGAGGAGACATTTGTTACTTAGCCTCTGGCACAAAGCTGATATTCCTGAAAAATGTCAGAGGACAAGCCCATCACTAGAGGTATGGTGTCCAAACCATAGGAGGGGAAGTGCTCAGCTTGAGTTGGCAGAAAGTCTCGGGAATGTCACATTTAGTTCTTCCACAATGATTTACTGAGTACCTACTGTATGCTGCCACCACTTGGAGCTTTAAATATACAGCAGTGAACAAAACGAAGACCCTGCCCTTGTGGTGCTTGCATTCTAATGAGGGGAGACTAACCACAAACAAGTAAAAGTGTAAGTCATGTCAGACAATGGTAAGTGCTCTGAGGACAAACAGAGTGATGTGGAGAGAGTAGGTCTGTCTGATGAGATGACATCTGAGCTAAGACTTAAATACACAGAGAGCGAGCCAAGATCCTGGGTCCCCACTTTGGGAGGAGCATTATCAAATGACTAAACAATCAGAAGAGCATCACCTGAGCAGAGGCCCAGGGGACCCTCTCACATCAAGAATACTTCAAGAACTACCTCAGGACAGAGGCTCCATCATCCATCTTTGTGTCCCTGGTTATGTGCTTGATGTCTAGCACAGAGTAGGTGCCCAATAAAAGTAGGATGAAAAGGGAAGGAAGGAATAAGAGGAGGGGAAAGATTGAACATTTAGAAGGAAGTTCATTTAGTCAGATTATTTTTTAATTCAAAACAGAAAAAGAGAGGTGGGTGAGGTGGAAAAGCTCAGTCTGTATACCAGGTCATTCATTACCACGAGAAGGGGGTACCCAGTGAAAGGAAGGCATGAGGGATATACATCTGAATGCATCTAGGAGATCAAACTGTAACTGAAGAAACAGTAATAGTAATCACAACTAAAATTATATAGGCGCTGATTCAGAGCTGACAAAATGCCAGTGCATACATTTACTCTTTCTAACATTCTTGTGAAACAGAAAATAACAATATTAGTCCATATTAACTAATTGCTTATAGACCTTGTCACTGTGCTAGGTGGTGGGGACATATTGGGAGCAAAAATCAAACAAGGCCTTGCTTTTATGGAGTATATAGTCAAGAGTAGACAAACTTCAATCAAGTGATACAAGGAGAGAAATTACAGCCACAACGAGTATTGCAATGGATAGGTACATATTGCTGCAAGAACCCAGACTGGGAGTGATCAGAAAAGACTACCTTGAAGAGGTTTCTTAGGAACTGAACTCTAAGGATGAGTGGAATAACTAGGCAAAGAGGGGAGACAAGAGAGTTTCAAGCAGAGGGAAAAGTAAGTAGGGAAAGAGAGCAAGGTGCAAATGAGGAACAGTGGTCTAGAGCAGTGGTCGGCAAACTGCGGCTCGCAAGCCACATGTGGCTCCTTGGCCCCTTGAGTGTGGCCACAAAGTTTCAATCGCACTGTACGTGCACGCCTGCACGTGGTATTTTATGGAAGAGCCACACTCAAGGGGCCGCAGTTTGCTGACCACTGCTCTAGAGCAAAGAAAAGGAGACAGCACGGTGAAGGGGTAGACAAGGCTATAGTATGTGGGGCCTCAGAGAACATGGAAGGTTTTGTCTTTGGCCTTTAGGAAGCCAGAAACCAATGAAGATTTTATTTTCAAACTAGAGGCCCAGCGCACAAAATCATGCACGGGTAGGGTCCCTAGTCCTAGCCTGCAATCAGGGCCATCTTCTGCCCGCTTGCCAGTCCCCAGTCCCACACCACCACCCACCCTGGTTCCCCATTCACCATCTGACGATCAATCAGAGCCTGCAGGCCAAGGGGAGGGACCAAGAGGTCTGCCTTCCATCCACTCGCCAGTCCTCAGTACTGCCCCGCCGCCAGCCACCCTGGTTCCCCTTGTCAGTCCCCAGTCCCGCTCCACCGCCGCCACCCATCCGGGTTCCCCATTCACCATCTGGTGATTGATAGGAGCCTGCGGGCTGGGGGTGGGACCAAGAGGTGGTCAATGCACCTCATAGCCACTGGTTGAGCAGTCGTTCTGGTCGTCACACCATTATGGTCGCTGGGCTTTTATTATATAGGATACTTGAAGAGCTGTCTTGAGGAAAACAGTGTAGATTTGCTACAATCAACTAAGGTCTTGGCAACCTGTGAGAAAGTGCGTTTGCCACTCACAAGGGTGGGGGATGGGATGAGTGAGTTATCTGAATGGCAGAGAAGAGTTCTACTTTGGTCAGGAGAATGGACAGGATCGATAACTTTTTCATCATCAAGGATTTCTTTTATTCATTCTGCTGCCCCACAAACCCTAGATTCGTTAAAAGAGTTTGCCTACCAGGGTACACTTATATAACATAATTCCCCACCACCACCACCACCATTTTCATTTTTAAAACATCACCGATGTCATTTATGAACAGAAGAGACTCAGTGCATGATATAATTCTGGCCACAGCAAAGAACATCAATGTTCTTCTTGATGGGGCAAACTTATCGTGAAATTTGTATCCTTTCCTACAGGCTTTCTGGAATGTTGACGTAGCTCCCCCCTTTCTAATACATCTTTGGGCTCCAGGCTGGGAACTACCATTCTGTGGTAAGACCCCACATCTCTTCCAACCAGGGGACTCTCTAACCATGAAGTACAGCCTTGTTTTCAGGCATTTGGGGAAGGAACAGAGGATGTGAACGAAAGCAGTCAGGGAAGGCTTTCTGGAGGGGAAAAAAAAGTCTGGAGAAGGTCCTTGAAGGATGGGCAAGCTTTGGACGGGTGAGGAAAGGAAGGAGCAGCAGAGAATGCTCCAAGATTGGGGAAGCAGCCAGCCAGGCTAAAACACAGAGCCAGGAAGCACTTGTGGGTACAAGAACGGAGCGGGTAGGTTGTGACCGACGTGAAATGCCAAGCTAAATTATTCTCCAAATGACGAGGAATCATCAAAGGTTTTAGAACAGGAAAACGATGTGTTGGAAGCAGTGTTCTTGGCAGATGAATCTGGTGCCCATACATGCTTTGAGGTGGGAGAAGAGCACGGAGGGGACCCAATCAACAGACCAGATGTGAGAGCAAGAGCCCGGACTGGGGAGGATGGCAGTGAGAACATAAAGGAGCAAACCCCAGAGGCAGTTTTTTAAACGCACAGGACTTGAATTTGAGTCTGGAAGCATCAAAGAGACTCTGAGGTGCCTTGGAGCCTGCTGGTGCAGAAATGAGACAGTCACCAAGGGAAGCTCGTCGGGGGAGGACATGATGAATTCATGGGCATCTTAGAGAGCCTTTACACGGTAAATCCTTCGCAGTGGTTACCTCTGCAGGTGGGGTTGGAGGGGCAGGCAAGGTGGCTTTCACATCTTATGATATATAATCTCTTTTAATGGAGGGATTTTGTGTAATTTTTACTTCCTTTTTTGTACTTTTTGGAATTTTTCAAATAATTATTTTCATTCCATGCAGACTCCCAGTCTCGTTAACCCTTTGTAAACCATCCCTCCTCATCTGTTCCCTCCTCCTTCACTCCCCCTCCCCCCACAGTGAAAGGAAAAGAAGGAATGGTTTGCAGGGTCTGCTGGGGTCTGAAAAACACTTCATACGGGTTTAGTCTCAGCTCCTGAGTCTGTGGTTTTCCCTTGGTGGTGGTGGCGGTCTCCCCACTGCCCCTCCTTCCCTCCTTCTCTTCCCACTGCCCCCGCCCCCTGCAGGGCCTGTCCTCAAAGACTCAACCATCATCAGACCCCCCTCTTTGAAGCCAGATTGCAGTGCTGGGCTTGGAAAGACTGACCTTGGGGTTTTTATAGCTGAGATCAGCCCAGCCCATAAACTACAGGCGGCAGGACAGACCATGGCAGAACACAGGCTCTGATGTCAGAGGCATCTGCGTCCAAATCCAGCTCTGCCACAGTTACCTAACCTCTCCACGTCAATTTTCTCATCTTGAAAATTGGAGATAATAACAGTATTTATCTGCTAGAAGTATTAAGTGGATTAAATGATGATGAAAGGCATTTAATAAGCGTGCTCTATCATTAGTGTTATTAAGAACAATAAAATAATAAATCTTTATGACCAAACTTTGTTGCTTAGAGGCAAAAATAACCTTTAATACACTTCTATCTTGGTTCCCACTGGTGGCATTTCTTCGCATCTCTGTCTTTCCCTTTGACTGGGATTTTTTTTTTATTTTTTCCTAGACCAACAAAGAGCTAAGAGAAGAGCTGAATCAGGGCCTGAGTCGCTGCTTTCTCACTCATGGCGGTCTACTCTGCCACTTACAGTTTCTGTGACATCTGACAGATTTCTTAACAGGTTTCTTAATCTCATGAGCCTCCATTCCCTCATCTGTAAAACGGGTGTAATCATACTGACCTCACACTCTGTATCAAAAAGTTAGACAGCTCCTGGCACACAGCCGGCTTTCAGTACATGATGGTCCTCCATCGGGGTTCCAGGGAGGGGCCTGCTCTTTCCTGCCTGCATCCTAACCCCCAGACCCTGCGTAATCGCCTTTGTGTTCATCCCTGATGGTTTTGGGTAAGCTCCTGAGGGCAGAGGCAAGCCAAGGCCTCCTGAATTGTAAGGAGCAGCCTTCCTCCTGGACCTGGCTCCAGGCCAGCCTCCTGGGGCAGCTGGGGAAGGAGGAGAAAATTGTCAACCATCTAAAGGTCCAGAACCAGATGCACAAACTCAATAGCCTCTCTTTCATCCTCTCTTCTCTCTGCTTTCCAAACCACAGCCCTGAGGCTGCTCAAAAAGAATGAGCTTTTCCTATTTGGCCATGGCCTAGAAGAAAAGTTGCCCCATTGACTCAGGGTGCATTTGGCTTGGTCAGATGGGATGTGTCAGACCCAATCACCTGGCCCCCATGCTCCAGGTCCCTTCCCTCTCCCATGCAAAGGCCTCTGGACAAAGGCAAAAGCCTCCCCTCCACCACCACCTGCCACCAGAGTCCATCCATCGCCCCTTGATCCAATCGCCAACTACCTGGCTCTCCATCGGCCCCGGGGACCAGAGGCCCAGGAGTGCAGCCCTCACTGTTCTCCCTTCCCAAAAGGGTCTTTAGGACAGAGTCTATTCTGGGCTAGGTCCAATGCCAGGTGATGGCTCTAAATAGGTGGCTCTCAGCCTTCTCTCTCCTTAGCCCCATCCCACCCCACCCCCAGCTCCTCCAATCAGAGGAAACAGTGAAGGAGACAGGAAACACATCTCAGACAGCCAGGAAAGGGAGAGACAGAACAGCTGTCATAGAGCATCTCTCTGGGCTGGTGGGTGAGGCTGAGCAGGAGGGAGGAGGGAGGATGGGAAAGCCAGGCTCCGGGGAGGTTAGGGTGGAGGGGGACTGAGAGGGACACACTGGATCACAGACCTGGAGGCCAAGACAGACGGAGAGACCAGCCTGGGCAGTGAGAGCTCTAGGAGCCTGCAGAGCCTTTTGGTTTCTGGGGTCCCGGAGGGCCTCACCCTCTGCCAGGGTCATGGAACCACAATGGCTCATGTTCCCATCTTGAGACCTACGAAGAGGAACTAAGCTCTTTTCCAGAGACGGGTAGAAAGAGCTCTCCTGAGCCAGGGCATTCTGCTCTGTGTTTGTCTGACGACCCTTCTCAAGATTCGGGGAGTTTTATCTGTCTCCCTGTTTCTGCATCTTTGTCTATCTTGTCTTCTCTCTCTCTCTCTCTCTCTCTCTCTCTCTCTCTCTCTCTCTCATCCCATCTCTGTCTCAGATCATTTCTTGGGGACTCTGCCTCAGGGCTCCCACTCCCCCGTGTGTAGGAAACCTGACCTTCATCATCTGTTTTTTATATTTTGGAAACGTCCACTTAACTTCCTACCTGAGGGGAGTGGGGGTTGAGGAGCAGGCTGCCTGGCTCCACCCCTTTCCCTGCCCCCTCCTTTCTGAATCCGATCCTTCCCCCAGCTTCTGGCCCCCAGAGCTCTCAGCCGAGGCCTTCCCTGCCCTGGGTCACTGTGGCACCAGGAATCAGGTCCGGATTCATGACCTTCCCTCCACAGCTCACCGCAGGGTGGGGGAGGCAGTGAGGCCTCTTCTGATCCACTGCTGCTTTGCTGATTTGGGAAAACGTAAAAATTCCAGGCACCGAGAGAGCCCGGTGGAAACCAAGATGGAAAGTCAAGTCATTTCTGCCTCCAGGCAGCATTACAGCCAACTGGGTTGCCTAACATGTCATCACAGGGGTTTATTTAATGTTATTGTTAATACTAGCAATAGATTACACATACTGAGGGTGTGTCCTGTGCCGGGCACTTTATATAACTTTGCATATCATCCACTCGACAGCTTTATATGGTAGGTACTATTATTATCTCTCATCTTCTTAATGAGAAAACGAACACTACTTGCCCAACATAACTCAGCTAATAAGATCTGAACCCAGGTTTCTCTGACTCCAAGTTTACTCCAAGTTTTGCAAGACCTGAGAAGTTTTGTACATTTCCTTTTAAAGGAAATAAATCCACAGAACTCAGAATAAACCTCCACGGTCCCAGGGAGCCAGGCACCCCAGTTGGAGAGGCATTGTTTGGAGCGCACTACTTCCTGGGAGACCTTGAAGAAGCAACCAGCAAAGAGTGTGTGGAAAGGCTAGAAGAGGGCATTTCGGGAAGGAAGAAGTGGGAGGGCAACGTAAAAAGGAATGCGAACGATGGCTGTGAGTCAGGAGGCAGTGCAAGTACCAGTCTTCGAGAGTCTGCTCTGTGCAGGGAAATGAGAGGGTGGAGGGCAGGGCCCACTCACAGAGGCCTGAGGCTCAGTTCAGTTTATGCGCCAGGTGACTGGGCTGGAGAGTAATACCGTCTGCCCTCCACATCTGCGGGTTCAGCACCCGCAGATTCAAACAATCATGGATAGAAAATAGTTGGAGTGAAAACATTACATTGTTGCTGACGTGTACTGTGTAGTTAGGCCTATGATAGTTGTGTCTGTATTGAACATGCAGACTTTTTTTTTTTCATTCTTCCCTAAACAATACAGTATATCAACGACTTATATGACATTTACATTATATTAGATATGATAAGTACTCTAGAGATGATTTAATGTATATGGGAGAATGTGCATAGATTACACGCAAATACTGTGCCATTTTACTTAAGGGACTTGGGCATCCTCAGACTTTGCTATTCACGGATTCCTAGAACCAATCCCCCCATGAATACCAAGGGATGACTGTTCTCCAAAAGAAGTGTTTGAGACCTAGGCTGGAGGTAAAAGGTAGACAATTAAGAGGGCTGATGAGCCCGGCCAGTGTGGATCAGTGTTTGAGCGTCGACCCATGAACCAAGAGGTACCCAGTTCCATTCCCTGGTCAGGGCACTTACCCAGGTTTCAGGCTCAATCCCCAGTAGGGGGCATGCAGGAGGTATCGGATCCACATCTCTCATCGGAAGTTTCTTTTTCTCTATCCCTCTCCCTTCCTCTCTCTCTAAAATAAAATTTTAAAAAATTAAAAAGAGGTCTGCTGAAAGGTTGGTATTACAATCCAGGCAGCGTAGGATGATCTGACAAAACATGTAGAAATTGTTTATCTAAAAGACATTTCCAAAGAAATTTAGCATTTTGGAGCCATCTGCTCCTTCCCAAGGATTGCTATCTAAGTTAGCCTTTGCGCAGGGTGGGGTGTGGTAAGCAGAGGGAGGAGCAGGGAAAGCTCATGCGTCTGCAGCTCTGAGCCTTCGCATTGCAGACAGACCCTCTGGTCAGAGGGCTGCTGGGCCCTGAGTGAGAGCACTCAGTACTCTGAGCTGGACACTGGCCTGAGGACTTTGGTCTGGGAGGCCCAGGATACTGACCTGCCAGTTCTTTGGGGTGGAGCAGGTGGACAGATTGTAGACCTGGAGCCTGAAGCAGCAGTTTTTGTGTCTTTTTCAATTCTTTCAAAAGATGATTCCTCTCCCTGGGTGGCAAAAAAAAAAAAAAAAAAAAGCAAACGAGCAAAATTTGGTTAAGAACTCAAGAACTGCCAATTCAGAAACTCTAATCTATTCAGAAAGTTAAGTCCTTTTTTTCAGAGGCCAAAAACCTATTTCCATCAAAGATTGTATATGTCTGTGTGTCTGAGAGCTGGCGAGGGCGACAGAGTGAGTGTGAGAAGGAAAGAGTTGAAATGCCTTTGTTCCTGCGTGCAAGGCTGCTGCTCCGGGGCTTATGTGTGCGCACTGTACGTACATTTGTGCCTGTTTCTCAGGCCCCTGTGTGCATTGAACTTTGAAACCATAACAGAAACACTGAAGCTTGGCAAAGAATAATTATCTAATTTTGGAACATGTTATTATAATACCTACATGATGTGTAACGAACTTAACAATGTTCGCGTTATATTCACCAACTCTGAGTTACAGGCCCACGATGCCAAGTCCTACCCACGTCAGAGGCTTCTCTCTCCAAGACCCAAGAGCAGCGCAGGCCCTATAGAAAGCTCTGGAAGGAATATTGTCCACCACAACAGCCCCCTCATGGATCCAAAGGGGGGCAGAGCCTGTCTTGGGATAGCAACTCTGTTCCTCCCAGAATCCCCCTTCCTCCCCAGTAGGGGACCCTCCGGAACTGGTAAGGAAAAAGCCATATTGGGGTCACAGAGGCTGATAGGCTTTCCCTGACTCAGCTGTGGGCCAGGAGGCCTCCTGATCAGCCAGGCTCTCTCCTCTTCCCCAGGGGGCTGGATTGAATTGAAGCTGAGTGTGAGGGGAATGTTTGCTGTTTGCTGCTGCTCCCTGCTGACTTTAGCCAGTAGCTCTGTTTACAAACCCAGGTTGGTTTTCCCAGCACAGTTAATTAGACCAGAGACATCTGGTGTGAGGGCTGGGGAGGGCATCTGCTCAGAGCCTCCCCCCCCCCCCACACACACACACCCAGCAGCCATGGGCCAGTGCAGGGCAGAACAGCTAAACTGAACCAGACAGGACTCGAGCAAACCCAAGGTTCTCAGGGGAATCGTGGCTTCTCTCATTCTGCCTCCCCCAGGCTTGCTAAATTAGATTGGACCCCAGCCCTCTGAGTCTTTGGGACCCCAGGAATCGGGGTTGGGTGCCCCAACCTCGGTGGGATCACAGGCTGGAGACCAAGGACTCAGTTCTCTCCTCTGCCCTTCCATGTCCAAGAATCTCTGTCCTCTCTCTCATGACAGTAACTCTGTGCTCTGTAGGAACACCAGATTTCTTTGGTCCCCCTGTAGGAAAATATCCCCTCCCCGACACCCCCTTAAGAAGGAGGTCCTGGGCCCTCCTCCCCCTCCCTGACACCTCTCCAGGCAATCTCTGACACTGCGGGGGAGGAATGTGATTGATCAGTCCGGGACCAGAGGGAGGCAGGAAGGTGCCCAGGAAGGTGAGAGGAACTGGGGTGGACAGTTCCAGGGCGATGGGGAGGTGGAGGGCCGGGAGGGGGAGGGGCAGCGGCTTATCTCTCCCAGGAGGGGGGAGTTCACTCCAAACAGCTAATGCACTGGCGTGTGAAAGCCCCTCAATTAGCACTAATGATGCAATCAGGGAGGGAGGAGGAGGGACCAGAGGTTCTGGTGGAGCCAGCACCAACTTACACAGTACACACTCCCTGCCTCCGACACAGTGGCCCCTGCAGACACACCAACGCACCCACTCCACAGACGGTATGGACCACGCACGTCCGTGGGTAAAAACGCACTCTTTGCAGAAACCACTAGCATGCATTTGGTTCGTGATCCGCTGCGGACCGCGTCTGAATGCAGGGATCCCCGAGGGGGAGAAGGGGTTAGGGACAAGGAGAAATCGGAAAGACTTGTGAGAGGAGGTTGAGCAGTGCGTCTCCGAAAACATGATTATTCCTCTGATCTCAGAGTTCCCGTCCCACGCGCGCTCGCAGGTGCAAGCCCCTCTGCGTCCTCCCCGCAACACCCCTCCCTCGAATCCGGGACTTGGGCCAGGAGCCATCACCCCCAGCCTCACCCGCGGGAGGCGGGACCCCCGGGAATTTCCTGCGCCCCGTCAGACCTCCGGCCCCGGGTCCCGGGAAGGGCGCTCTGGGGTCACACGGATCTCCAGACCGACCCCAGCTGCTCATCCGCTCCGCGAAGTCCGTTACCCGCGGCCTCGCCCCTTTTCTGCTCTCCCACCCCGCCCCGCCGGCTCCGTTATCCGCCTCCCGGTCCCGTTATCCCACAGCCACGGCCCCGTTATCCGCCCTGGCGCTGGGCCGGGAGCCCTCGCGCGTCGCCGGGCCGCCGCCGGCCCCTCCCCCGCTCCCCCGCTCCCCCGCCGGAGTCCGGGGGCCGCGCGCTGGGCAGGGCCGAGCCGCCTCCGCGCCGCTTCCCAGGCCCGGACGGCCGCGGGAGGAGGTCCTGCTGTCAGTCAGCGGGGAAGGCCGGGCCGGGAGGCCGGAGGAGGCGGCGCCGAGGACGCTCGGCCCGGAGCGGGAGGCGGAGGCGCAGGCGGAGGGGCGGAGGCGGGGGCGGCTCCGGGCCTTATAAGCGGCGGGGGCAGGGCGGGCGGGAGGCAAGTGTCAGGCCGATGTGCCGCCCGCGAGGGGCCGGGGCCGGGGTCGGGGCCGCCGGGGCCATGCGCACGAGCTGGGCCGGGGGCCGGCGGGGCGCGCAGCGGAGCCGCCTCGGAGCCTGAGCCTCCCGGGCCGGGCCGGGGAGCGCGCGGGGCGGCCGGCCGGGGGGAGGGGAGCGATGCGGCGCCGGCGGGCGGCGGTGGCCGCGGGTTTCTGCGCCTCCTTCCTGCTGGGCTCCGTCCTCAACGTGCTCTTCGCCCCGGGCTCGGAGCCCCCGCGGCCCGGCCAGTCCCCCGGGCCCTCGCCAGCCCCCGGCCCGGGCCGTCGCGGGGGCCGCGGGGAACTGGCCCGGCAGATCCGAGCGCGCTACGAGGAGGTGCAGCGCTATTCCCGCGGGGGCCCCGCGCCCGGGGCGGGCCGGCCGGAGCGGCGGCGCTTGATGGACCTGGCGCGGGGCGGGCCGGGCCTGCAGCGTCCCCGGCCCCCGGGGGCCCGGCCGCCGCCCGACGGCTCCCCGAGCTGGCCCCCGGCTCCCGGCCCCGGCTCCCCCGGCTCCCCCGGCCCGGGCCCGCGCCTGGGCTGCGCCGCGCTCCGCAACGTGTCCGGCGCCCAGTACGTGGGCTCGGGCTACACCAAGGCCGTGTACCGGGTCCGCCTGCCCGGCGGCGCCGCGGTGGCGCTCAAGGCGGTGGACTTCAGCGGCCACGACCTGGGCAGTTGCGTGCGGGAGTTCGGGGCGCGGAGGGGCTGCTATCGGCTGGCGGCCCACAAGCTGCTCAAGGAGATGGTGCTGCTGGAGCGGCTGCGGCACCCCAACGTGCTGCAGGTACGAGGGCGGGCGCGCGGGGGGGACGGTGCTGGCTGGACGTGTCAGGCGCGGGCGCTCCGCTGGAAGAGAACCCTTGGCTTTGTAGAGGAAAGACACGGAGCCCCGATCGCTGTGCCCACGTTAAGCCAGGGGCAGAACCTGGACCGTGGCGGCTTCCCAGTACACACCCCAGGTCCCAGTCCTGGGTGGGGGTCCCCTGGCGGAGGGACTCCTGCGTTTCTCCACTTCCAGGCTCTACTTCTTGAAGACAGAGGCCAGTGCAGAGGGCCCCAAGCTTGGGGGGAGGGCCCCAAGCTTGAGGTGGAGGTCCGGGAGCTCTTAGGGCCCCCCCTTCTGACTGGAGCTAGAGTGTTGAGCACCAGGAAAATGACCCCAAGCCAGGACTCGGGACAGCAGTCATCCCTGACTCAGGATCCCAACGGCGGTAATAGGGTCCCCTTTCTTAATGGAATCTGAACCCCACTTCTCTCACATTCCAAACAGTGGCTTTGAAGATGGAGTGGGACAGCAATGGGGTTGGGTAGGGCTAGAAAGAGACCTTATGTCCAGCTTGATTCTCAGAGATGATCCCCACCGTTTTCCCCATCCAGAAACCACTGGAGGGACTTGAGGGGATTGGGTAGTAGGCCAGAAAGTGCACAGCCCTTCCCCAAAGTGGCCCCGGGATTCTCCAGGCCTTAAAGTGGGCCCTTGAACCATCGGAGAAGCCTCAAGGTCTTCGCTCAGTGCTCAGGGGACAGGCTGAGGGCCGGAAGGTCTGAGGGTCACGTTATCTGAGCAAACGTGGCTAAGAGGCTGAAAGATGGAAAAGGCTAGATGCCCAGGTTTCTATTAAATGGGACTCTGTCTCCTGTTCACTGGGGTAGGGGGCGGGGAAGATGAGAAACCCCCTCCTCTTGTTCCCTCCAGGATAGAGTAAGAGTGGGCCTCTCACAGTCCCAGCACTGCCCTAACACAGCCACTTCCTCCTCTCCCCCAGGTCTCTGTCCTTGAGTCGGCCCTAGGATTAGACAAACTGTTCCCTTTGCACATGTCTGAGCAGCCTGAGAGGGGAATCCCTGACTGCTCTTGGCCCACTGAACTAGGGTGTGTACAAACTCCGCACTGGAAGAACCTTGCCCACACCTTCCACCTCCTAGCGGCCTAGCCCGTTCAAACTAACCTTTCTGCACCCAGAAGAACTGATCAGAAACCCAGGATTCCTTCCTCCTTTCTTCAGGAGTGAGATGGGCCCCCGGCCTAGATGGGCATTGCAGGATAGGGTAGCCAGGCTCTCAGCTGTGTACAGTCCTGCTGCCTCCCAGTCTCCCCAGGCTTCCCCGGCCCTTGTCGGACACCTGTGACCGAGTTCTGGGCTCTGAACTGGTTGCTGGAGGTCGGGCAGAGCCAACAATTGTGGGTGGTTGTGCCTGGTTGCATGGCTGACACTGTGTCTGGAGCTTAAGAGAGTGAGCGGCTGGTTACGTGGCCATTCTAACTGAGAGGATCTTGTTGTCTTTGCTTCTAAGGGGCTCTTGGAAAGACCCTATTTTTTGGAAACCCTGGGGTGTCAGCCAGATTATGAGTCAGTGGAGGTCTTTAGTGACTTAGTAGGACATTAGTGTTAATTGCTCAAGACACAACACACACACACACACCTTTGGACAGGTTATAAGTTTTATGAGCTTTCCTGTCTCTTAGGGAACTTCTCACTTACCCCCGCAAACTTCCAGACAAGCACCCAACTGACAACCCCTGCCCCCCCGCCCCCCACCACACATATATCACAGAATGGATCTCCACTGTAATGTCAGGTCCCCAGCCCAAAAACACCAAAGGAAAAAATTACAACTGAATAGTTTTCACCCAATTCCCTCAGGAGACCAAGATTGGTTGTCTGGGGTTGGCTATTCGACTCTCTTGGGGTCAAAACTGGGGTTAGTTGCCCTAGGGCACGTGTTACAAAGTGAGTAAGGTCCCAGGTCCTTTCTGTTAATGCATGAAAAACTGCCGAAGGAGGCCAGGGGCCGGTCCTGTGAGCTGAGGGGCTGCTTTGGGAGTGGATCTCCCGCTTTATCCCCCAAGCCCTGGCCAGTGTCCCTCTGGCTTCTTCAGCAATGCCACCTCTGCGTCCAGGGAGCCTGCGTGGGGTCTTCAGTGAGGCTTCAGGAGGCTTCAGTGAGGTTGTGCAGGGAACTAGAAATAATGTTGTTGTAATACCTCTTAATCATTTAAAATTTCAAAACCATTTGACTGTTTGCTGAACTGGGGAGGAACCAGAGAAGGTTTCTTAGATTTTCCCCTCCCCCAGGCCTCCAGAGGCCCCCTCCCCCTCTGTGGCAGCCCCCAAGTTGGTGCAGTGTGTTCTTTTTTAAAAAACTTTGATTGGTTGCTTTTTTTTTTTATAGAGAGAGGGAGAGACAGACAGACAGCCATTGACTTGTTGTTCCACCCATTCACTGATTGATTCTTGTATGTGCCCAGACCAGGGATCGAACCCAAAATACTGGTGCATCCAGACAAAGCTCCAACCAACTGAACCACCCAGCCAGGTCATTAAATGCGCTGTTAATGAGGTATTAATCAACACCCCTCAGGAAAAAATAAAAATTCTAATAGAAAATGCCCAGGATAGCCCTAACCAGTTTGGCTCAGTGGATTGAGCATCGGCCTGCGGACTGAAAGGTCCCAGGTTCGATTCTGGTCAGGGGCATGTACCTTGGTTGAGGGCACATCCCCATTAGGGAGTGTGCAGGAAGCAGTTGATCGATGTTTCTCTCTCATCGATGTTTCTAACTCTCTATCCCTCTCCCTTCCTCTCTGTAAAAAATCAAAATATATTTTTTTAAATAAAGAAAGAGAAGAAAATGCCCAGGATAGCATGTTCCACAGGGCACCTTCCAGTGCCTCGCTCTGGTCTCCAGGGACTGCTTGAGCGAGAATTCTCTATCCACCTTCTGTGATCCCCCTCCCCAACCAACCCCAATACACACACACACACACACACACACACACACACACTCCCTCACGTGATAGATGCCTCTGTAGCCCAGGGCCAAAGGGCACAAGGGTCTTCCCTCCAACCCCCCTCCGTTGTCCCGGGAGGCCCCAGGCCTGCCTGAGCCCAGATTCTGGCCCTGCTAGAGTATACTTCTTCTCCCAAACGAACAAAAGATACGGCTGAAATGCTCAGCCTCACGCTTCCTGGGGGGGTTAATGGTGTCTTTTTATTTTTTCCTGAGGGGTGTTGATTAATACCTCGTTAACAGCGCATTTAATGACCTCCGGGTGTTTAATAACCTTCAGAAGTTTCCCACAAAGGCTCAGACTCTGGGCAAGAAAATGAGAACCAGGCCCCAGGGCTGCTCCCCTTACCTTCCCCCGCCCCACCAGGGTCTGGGGCCTCCCTGAGCTGATTGGGGAGGGGGTGGGGTGGAGAGAGAGGGAAGAAGAGGGTGCCTGGGACTGGCCCCAGATCCCCCAAGTTGCACGCAGTCCTAGTGATCTGATACTGAGCGGTGCCTTCCCTCATGCCAGCAGGACTGGGACAGCTGGCTCTGGGGTCAGGGAGCTGAAGGGCACCCTTGGGATGGAAGAGAGTCTGCGAGGGCCTGAAGTGGAACTGGGAGGGGTGTGAATCATGGCATGAAGGGTGACAATATGCAGGGACATCTAGCTTGTGGACTTGGCTCCCCCTGCCACCCCTCCCCGCACTCCCCCCATTGTGCTGCTCTCTCTTCTCCCTACTCTGGCCCGGACAACTCGGCCTTCCTACTCCACGGGGTACTGATTGCTTTGAGCACAGTCTGACCCCAGCTGATGTGCAGTGTGGTGGGAGAGGCCAGGAGAAGCAGAGTTCTCTGTGGATGCTGGTTTAGGTGTTAGTGACAAAGTCAGGCTGGGCTTCCCAGAAGCCCCTGACCAGCTGAGCTATACCAAGCTCCTCCCCGGATCATCTGGAGTGGGCAGGCCTTTGTGATCATGCCCCTAAAGGACTGACCTTTCCCAGGAGCCATCTCTTACTACCACCCCCACTGATGTGTGTGGCCCCCGCCCACCAACATATGCAGAGAACACCCAAGGACGTGCCCCTTCGAGTCTTTGTTCTTAATGCTTGTTACCGATGCTGAGGGAGCTTGCTTCTCCTCCCACAAGACCTGAGCAGAAGGGGGAAAATGAAACTGCCAAAAAGTGGAAATAATGAGAAATAAACAGGGATTGGAGCAGGGAAGGAGGTATAGTAACCATTTGCTGGCTTGTCGATTAGCAGACGGTATTCTTGGAAAGAATCAGGCTGTAGAATCAGTGTCATAAATGTGAATTCTAGCTCCTGAATTCATTATCCTGTGTGACTTCGTGTAAGTAACTTAAACTCTCTGAGTTGATTTCCTTACCTGTAAACTAGAGATAATAATAGTACCTACTATACTATTTGAGGTTATTATAAGACTTGCGTTGTGCCTGTAAAACCTTTAGCACAATGCCTGGCTCACAGTTAACACATGGTGGCCAGACCAGCCCATGTGCCTGAGCGGCGAGAGGTAAGGGGCTGATGTAGTCAGGAGGAACTGGCTACGGGGACAGAGGGCAGGCTTCCCAGGCAACGCTGCTATTCTCTTCTGGCTCCAGCTGAAGCAGAGGCCGAGGGAAGGCCATGGAGGGGGGCTGGTAGCAGAGCAAGAGGGTATAATAGCCATCCCTTCTCTGTCCTCACTCCCACCCTGGGACCTAATGACCCACCCTGGGCCTCCCCCAGCTCTATGGCTACTGCTACCAGGACAGCGAGGACATCCCGGACACCCTGACCACCATCACGGAGCTGGGCGCCCCCGTGGAGATGATCCAGCTGCTACAGACCTCCTGGGAGGATCGCTTCCGAGTGAGCAGGGAGGAGGGCCGGCCCTGGGCTCTTGGCTGGGATGGTTCTCCCTTAGAAGGCCAGCCCACCAGAGCAGCTTCCACCCTCCTCAGCACTGGGGCTGGGGCGGGCTGGGGCGGGGGGGCGGGGAGGGCGGGGAGGGCAAAGCAGACTCGGCCATCAGCCAAAGGGTTAAAGAAAGAAGCCAGGCATAGAGGACCCAGACCTTTTTTGGGCTCCAGCTACACACACTCTTCCCCCACATACACTCTCAGCCTGGTTGCAGAAAGGTCAGTGTCCTCCTTCTCTTGCCACACACTGGGCTAAAACCACACGCAAGATGCAACTTCAGGGAGGAGATCCGTTATCCCCAGACATCCCTGCGGCCCACTTCCCACTTACTCCGTGTTACTTTCAGGGTCAGGTCAGCCAGGGGTTAATAGAAAATCACTGGCTTGCTCTATGAGGCCCCTGGCCTCAGCCCTTAGTGAGCACGGGGCCTTTAAAGTAAAGGTCAGCCCCCTGAGCTAAGTCCGGAGTTCCAAAGGAGGGAGCCCCGGAGCCCCAGGAGAAAAGCAGTGAGCAGCCTTGTGTCTGCCCCTCAGATCTGCCTGAGTCTGGGCCGCCTCCTTCACCACCTGGCCCACTCCCCGCTGGGCTCTGTCACTCTGCTGGACTTCCGCCCCCGACAGTTTGTGCTGGTGGATGGGGAGCTGAAGGTGACGGATCTGGATGATGCACGCGTAGAGGAGACACCGTGTGCCAGCAGCGCCAACTGTGTACTCGAGTTTCCAGCCAGGAACTTCACCCTGCCCTGCTCAGCCCAGGGCTGGTGTGAGGGCATGAACGAGAAGCGCAACCTCTACAATGCCTACAGGTGACCTCCACCCCCTACTCACTCGGGAGGCCAGCGAGGGAGCGTGGGCCGGGAGGGCATGGCTGGGAGAGAGCCAACAGGAGGCCAGCCAGAGTGGGAGTGGGAGGCTCAGCCTTGACCAGTGGAATAGCAGGAAGGGAAAGGCTTCCACCCAGTCAAGAAGGGAACATTCAGGCTCCTGAGGGTGACGCTAAAAATAGCCAGCTCCAAGGAGATTCTGGGCTGGGGGTGGCAGCTGGAGGCTTCTTAAAATAGTGTCCGACTCAGAGCTTAGGGCCATGACACTGACACTGCCCCCCCCCCACCCCACCTTCACCTCTGGAAGCTCCTCCCTCGGCCCCAGCCAGGGAGCTGCTTTGACTCTGGTCAGTCAGGGTACTGTGGGGCTGAGGGGTGGGGAAGACTGACTCCAGACTTGTTTGCTAGGCCTGTTGTGGCCTTAGCCTTGCCCAGACCCCAACCCTGAGTCTGAGTAGACTCCATGGACAGTCAGGGGAGGTGCCTCATTGGTGGGCCCGGGGAGGCAGGCTCCCTAGAGATCATCGGGATTCTATCCCAAGCTGGCGTAGAGGAAGGATGTGTCGCCGAAGGCTGGACCACTGAGGCCCTGGTTTCTCTCTGCTCCAGGTTTTTCTTCACATACCTCCTTCCCCACAGTGCCCCACCCTCACTACGGCCTCTGCTGGACAGTATTGTCAATGCCACAGGTGAGCTCTCCAGGGCCCATCTGCTTCCCGTCGCCCTGCCCCTCCCCCAGCAGGTGTGGGGACAAGAATGACCCAGGGCAGCCCCCGGTCCAGAAACCATCATCTCCCAAAGTGGCATTCTGTGGCGAACCTCCTCCCCAGCCCACCAGTCCTCTGGGCCCAGGCTCCAGAGGGAGAGGGGGAAAGGCAGCTGCCTGCCTGCCTTGGGAGAAGCAGGAGCCCACGCCCCCTCTCATAGCCACCCTGCGCCCTGCAGGAGAACTCACGTGGGGGGTGGACGAGACGCTGGCCCAGCTGGAGAAGGTGCTGCACCTGTACCGGAGCGGGCAGTATCTGCAGAACTCCACCGCAGACAGCAGAGCTGGTGAGTAGCCCCGGCAGGGACCCCGGGGCTGGGGAGGTGGGAAACAGGTGGGAGGGGGACCCGTCTCCCTAATTAGACGAAGTAGCTCCTGCCCCCTCTAAGGCTTACTTGGTGTGATATACAGGCTGCTGGCTATGTAGCCTTCACTTGGAGGTCTCATCTCTGGCTGAACTAGAACGATAACTTGACCTTAAACCAGGGGGGGTTGGCACCGACACCCCTTCTCTGGGTGGCTCCAAACTGCACTGTGTACTGTCTGTGTGACTGTGGGCAAGTTACACTTGAGCTTCCCTTTCCTCATCTATGAACTGGGTTCAGTATTACCTGCCTCACAAAATTCTTACGGGCGTAAATACCAGGTGAAGTGTGTGAAAGCAATTAACCCAGTTCCTATTCCACAGCTGGAAGACGGCACATGTTTGCTTCTCTTTCCTTCCTCTACACTTCTGGGGCTAGGAGGGCGGCTGGAGGGGGGCGGGGGTGGGGGGTCGGGGGGGACCCACACTGAAACCAGTCAAGAAGCCCTGGAGCAGGGGAAGGATTTAGTCGCTGCTTAGGGCAGCGGTCCGTCCCTCCGCTGAGGCCCTGGGGTTTAGTGTGGTTGGCAGGGGAGCGAGGGGTGGGCAGCCTTCGCATTCAAGGAGCTCCGGCCAGTCTTAGGGGTTGGGGAGCCCTCGTTAGCCCTGTAAATAAAGTTTAACGAGGTGAACAATGGCTGGCTCTGTCCCTGAGGACGCCGTTTATGGGGCTGTAAATCACAGCCGCCTGGACTTTGGTCTGGTCCCTGGTAGAAGGAGGCAGGAGGGCGGGGTGACCAGAGGCCCAGGGCTTCTGCATTATCAGTCCAGAGCCGGGCTCCCCAGGCAGTGGGAGAGACGGAGAGACGGTGACCCGGAGGTCTGCCGCCGAGCCAAGCCTGCTTCCCGACTGAGCAGATTTCAGAAGCTCTTTCTGTGTAATGGGGAGATCTCAGATTCTTCCTCCAGCCTCCTCCCCAAACACTCCAGTTGTGGATTCCCACATGGTAATTTTTGTGTTTTACATTCATTTGCATGCCTCTTAGCTTCAAAAATCCCTGACTGCCCCCTTACCTGAGGGACTGCCTAACCTCTCTCCCCATGACCAGGAGGAGGGCCACCCTAGGCCTTGTGCATCAGAATCTGCACCTTAACCAGATTCCCTGAAATGGATATGCACAGGGACGTTTGAGAAGCCCGCTCTCAATCAATGTCCAAAAGGTTCTGACTTCGGCAACCAGCCTGGACAGCCAGTGACTCTGGGTGCGCATTTATTTCATACATGTGCCCGTCACCGTGTGCTACCTGAGCCAGCTGCCTGTTCTTGGATTTGGGGGACGTGTGTCTCCCCAAAACTAAATCTGAGCCTTGCCTTTACAGAGGAGTCAGCCCCGTTTCAGCGTGCTGGCTACATTCATCTCCATGCTACGGGGACTGGGCTGGATTTCAGCCTTCTAGGAAGTGAATCTTCCTGTCCTTTTCAGAAAGCGACCAAGCCCTCACCCGGGGGCACACAAAGTTCTCATTTGTGCTCCATCCCCAACCCAGAGTACCAGCGCCTGCCAGACAGCACCATCCCCCAGGAGGACTACCGCTGCTGGCCATCCTACCACCACGGAAGCTGCCTCCTCTCCGTGTTCAACCTGGCTGAGGCTGTGGACGTCTGTGAGAGCCATGCCCAGTGCCGGGCCTTTGTGGTCACCAACCAGACCACCTGGACAGGTGAGCCAGTGGGAAAGGACATTATGAGGGATGTGACTGGACTTCCCAGAAGAGGTTGATAGGTAATGTTTCCCCCATCAGCAGCCAGAGATGATAAGACTGAGATGATAAGAGACAAGTATATGTGTCCTCAAGGCCAGTCTCATTAGGAAGAGTGGCCCTGCCTCCAGGGAGAGAAACATCCAGACCAATTTACCTCTCACCTCTGCCCCCAGGTCGGCAGCTGGTTTTTTTCAAGACGGGATGGAGCCATGTAGTCCCTGATCTCAACAAGACCACATATGTGAAGGCCTCTGGCTGACCTGTCTGAGGGCTCAGCTGACCCTCCCCGCCCACTGGGCTTGCCTGCGAAGGGCGTGACTTGCACTGGCAGCATTGCGTGTCACCCGGAACCGCTACAGACAAGGCTGACATCCCAGACAGACGGAGGTGACCAGGACAATGTGCAATAATGCCAAATGTTAAAATGTGAGTTTACCAGTCTAGGTGTGGGACTGCTGGCTCCAGGGCTAGAAATCCTGGGGGGCTGGCGGCCTCTGCAACCCTCTGGGCTGCCAGCAAGGCTCAGGCTGGTCTCCCCTTGGGGGCTCTGCCCCTCACTGGGACAATTCCTTGGGCAGCCCCATCACTGTGTTCGTAGTGTGAGAATGTAGCCAAAGCCCCGGCTGCTGCTGCTGCTGTTGCTACAGGTGCCATGGCCTAGCGGGGGCTGCGTGGGGACAATCGGTCAGAGTGTTCTCTCCACTGAGCTCCAGACAGGAGACTTGACAGGATGCTCCAGGAAGTCAGTGATCCTGTACTGGGGAGGCCACCTCTGGCCACCCGACTGGGGTTTCTCCTGGGCCAGCCCAGGGACAGGCGCAGAGGAGCACACATGGTATGAGCCAAGACGTGGGGTCGAGGAGCAGGTTGCGGTTTGAGCCAGGACCTGGAGTGGGGGTGGGGCCAGGGCCTTTCTGCCTCATTTGCTTTCAGTGAAAGCCGAAAAACAGCCAAAAACAGCCTCTCCCTCCTCCTGGAGTTTGTATATCCAGAAGCTTTTGTACTTCTTGTTCATTAAAATGTTTATTTTTGTAAAAAAAAAATCAATCAATTAATAAAATGACATTTCACACGGTAAGGCCCCTCCCCAAGTTGCAGTTTCTTGGGCTGACTTACTGGTGTGTTTGCGGGGAGGAGTAACGTGTCATGAGGGATGACCTTTGAGGGAGTGAAATCCCCATGGAAAACCTGAAGTGGGCAAAATGTGTTTTCAGGCCCTGCTCTTATGGTGCCCACCTCCCTACCTGGCCATCCACATCCGTATCCGGACATGAGAGACTCCTTCCCCTAAGGAGGTTCACATTTTAACACACACCAGCTCCTCATATGCAGAGCCTGCCCCAAAGGAGTGATGTCCAAATGGTGGGATGTCAACCATCCCAGTGGGGAACTCCCCGTCTTCTCACTGGATGACCTCGGGGAACCCCAAGCAGCCTCCGGTCAGGTCAGCCTTGCCTGCGTATAGGGTTGGGCCGGGCCATCACCACCACTGCCTTCCACAAGGTAATGGACACTTTTCAGAGAGAGTTTTTCTCTGAGCAAGAAATATATGGAAAGTAAAGAGAAAGGAAGGCCTAGGAAAAGACCAGCCCCATCTTCTGGGTTTTAGGAGGGACAGTGTAGCAGGGGAAAGTCCAAGTGTATGGAAGCCCAGAGCAAAAAGATGACTAAGGGTTCAAGATCACACTGCAGCCAAAGAGAGCCCCAACATGGATGCAAATCTTCTAACCTGAAATCCTACCTCTTCTGCCTCTAGAACATTCTTAAAGTGCACAAACCTTTGAGAGTTTTAGAAAGAATAACCAAACTTTAATAACTTAATTTCTTTTCAACAGATGTAGTTGGTGTAATTTCTCAAATGCAAAATGTCCTTGTAGCCCTGGCTAGTTTGGTTCAGTGGATAGAGCATTGGACTGTGGACTGGAAGGTCCTGGGTTCAATTCCGGTCAAGGGCACATGCTCGGGTTGCGGGCTCAATCCTCAGTAGGGGGCGTGCAGGAGGCAGCCAATCAATGATTCTCATCATTGATGTTTCTCTCTCTCCCTCTCCCCACCTCTCTGAAATCAATTTTTTAAAAAATGTCCTTGTAGTCCTAAGTGATGGAGGAGCCGCTGTTAGCTCTGGAGTCCTCATCATGGACGTCACTTGGACCCTCAAGTTGTACCTCACTACCACTATGCCTGACCCCCCCACACACACACACACATCTTGCCTCTGGCTGCTTGGGCTTGGTGATTGTGGTTGGGGGCGGGAAGTCAGAGCCTCCACAGACCCTCACACCATGACTCAGCCAAGTCACATCCCGCCCATGCTCGCCACCCTCGGTCGCCACCTCTCCAAGGAGGCCTCGGCTTTCCTCAGCCCTCAGACCGCTTTCCTCAGCTGAGTTCATGCACATGTAGCCTGCCCCGGGCCCTCTGTTTTACTCCAACTGCCAAGCAGTCAGTGGGGCTCTGAGAGCAGGAGGAAACATGGTGCCACACTGGGCCTCAGGCGATGCCACGGGGAAGGGGTAGGAAGGGCTCTGGGGTCTGAGCATGCTAAGGGAAACGAGAACCTGGTCACAGTCAGCAGAGAGGGTCACAGGGCTCAGGGACTGAGGGACCCGGTGAGAAAAGAGAAAGCGGAAGATGAACCCAGCACTGCCTTCTGAGATTCTAGAAGTTTCCAGACAATGGGTTCACTGGCAGTCTCTGGGCTCCATGAGGAATGGTTATCCTTCTAATTTTACATTCTGAAAACTGAAGCCCAGGTCACAGCTGAGCATTGAAATCCAGCCCTAACTTCCAAGCCTGTCCCTGAGGGGGGATTGTGGCAGGAGGAATCTAAGTTAGAGTTAGGGAGCCCCTGATTACTTTGAGTGTGTGACAAATTAAAATGGAGGGCCCTGGCCTGCTCGAGCAGTGGTTAGAGCGTCGGCCTGAAGACCAAAGGGTCACCAGTTCAATTCCCGTTCAGGTTCCTCAGCCCGGTAGAGGTAGGGGTTCCTGCGGGAGGCAGCCAGTGCATGAATGTTTCTCTCCCTCTCTCCCACTCCACCCTCCCTCCCACTCTCTGGAAATCAATGGAAAAAATATCCTCAGGTGAGTATTGAAAAAAGTAAAAATGGAGGTGCAAAGCACAAAACACCTTTTTAGAAAGATGCACCCACAGGAGGCGGAAGGGATGGTGCGTAGCTCCTTCCTCCAGGAGAGTCTTGCCTCAGAACCGAGGGCAGAATTGGCCGGGGTCAGTCCTGCAGAGCGTAGAGAAGAGCGTTTGCAGCTGGGAATGAAAGGGATAGTGAGTGAAAGCCTGAGGCTAAAAAATTACCAACCCCCCAAGATGGCCATAGACATGAAACCACCTGCCCAGTTCCTGGGTACCTTGTCCCCTTCCTGTGGGAGCCAGAACCATCCCCCTGTCCCCAAAGTCCGGGTCCTTTCCACTCCACTGCACAGCCATACCCAGGTGTAGTGCATGGGAGTAATATATTCACCCAGCTGAAGCCTCAGGTGATGGTGCCAGGGGAGGGAAGCCGCAGGTGGGTCCTTTCCCGGGCTGCACACGAGAGGCCACGTTGCTACTGGTCCCCCACGAGACTCTGGAAGAATTCTGGCCAGTCCTGCTTTTTGCTCACTGTGTGATCTGGGCTGTAGCAAATCCCCGAGCCTCCATGTCCTCGTCTGCAAACTTGAGATTAATAGTATCTGTTTCACAGGAGTGTTCCAGTAATTGAATGAAATCATGATGCAAAGGTCTCAGCCAGTGTCCACAAACAGTGAGTGCTTAGGAAATACTGGCTGGCACTGTCCTTATTCTTGTTATGAGTGAGCTGAGCCCTTAACACCCATCCACTGCCTGGCCTGGAAGAGGACCCAGGCTGGCTGAGGAGAACCGAAGCACAGCCAGACCGACCCCAGACCCCACCTCTCGCTAGCCCAGCAGGGAACACTGCCACCGCCTGGAGGAGGTGGAGTCCAGCTCTCCGGGTCAGTGCCCTGGGAGTGGAGTGCAAGGCAGACAGAAGGGGGAAGAGGATTAACATGAAAGCAGAAAATGGGATTAGGAGGCCTCAGGATAATGTGCTCACCCACCCCCCAGCCATGACAACGGCTTCTTGCTTTCACTTTATGGCTTCTGAGTCCGGAGCAGAGCATGTAAGGCTGGGTCTCCCCCTGCTCCCAGGGGCAGAGCCGGGAAGAGGCGTGGTAGATGCAGAGCATGAGACTACTCAGGCTGCTAGGAAGAGGGGCGGGGATGCCACACTTTCTCGTTTAATCCTCATGGCAGCAGGGTGAGAGGGGTGAGAGCCCAGAGAGGTGAGGAGCCAGGATTTAAGCCGAGGCGATTGCCTCTGAAAGCCTGTGTTCCTTCCACGCTATCCACTGCCTCACGCAGTAGCACAGTGTCCCCCTGGGCCCAAAAGACCAATGACCCACTCAAGCCTGCCCCTTCCCTTGGGAAGGATTTGGACTCACAGCCTGCCTTTGACAGGAAGCCCAAAGGGGAATTAAAGGAGATCAGTCTCCCTCTCCAGCATCATCCTATAAGTGTGAGGGTGTCCTGAGAGCCTGACCTTTTTTTTTTAAATATGTTTTCTTCATCCTGCTTTTGTTTTTGTTTTTTAGAGAGAGAGGAAGAGAAAGAGAGAGAGAGACAGAAGCATTGATCAGTTGCCTCCTGCAGGTCCCATACTAAGGAATGAGCCCGCAAGCTGGGCATATGTCCTAACCGAGAATTAAACCGGTGACCTCTTGGTGCATGGGTCAATGCTCAACCACTGAGCCACACTGGCCAGCAAGCCTGACCTTTATTAAAGGATCCCTTTGAGGTCTGTCATGCAGGACTTTTTTATTTCCCCTGTTCACCTCTCTGTGACTCCAGGCTGCCCCCTTAAGTGGAAAAAGCACTTCATCCGCCCACTATGAAGAGCTCCACAGGAGATGGCGGTCGGGGGAGGGGGAAGAAGGCAGTGAGAGTACATGTCTTCTGGCTCCCTCCTTGTGAGGTCACCCTGCCTGGCTGTGTCCTTTGGCATTTGACTCCTTCTGAGTTTGGGGCAAACCTACCTTGAAGCCCGAGGGAGCTGGATGTGAGGTCTGTAATTGTCAGGCCACCAAGACAGAGAGCAGGGGAAGAAGAGGAGAGACCCAGCACACCACCCCACTTCTCATTTGAGCTTGAGGGGAAGGCAAGAGAAGAATTTCCGTTTTTGTGCCCAGTTTCATTCTTAGCCGTTCAGCTACTTGTTCTGTTTGAATGAAGGACCACATTGGGTCCAAACTTTCAGAGAGTCCTCTACAGCAGCGGCTGCCAACCGGTGGTTCGAGGACCACTGGTGGTCCATGAGGTCCAAAAGGTAGGCGACCGCTGCTCTACAGCAGACACTCTCATTCGGGTCATGGTCATCCCCAAGGAGACAAAACTTGGTTCTTGGGAGACGAAACGTTTTGGCAATCACAATGGTTTCTGGCCCTCCCAAGGGCCGCAGTACATAAACAGGTGTTCAGTGTGTCTGTGCTAAAAAAAATCCACAATAGTAATTGGCAGGGGACCGGGCAACAGTGAAAAATAAAAGCACTGGGTTATAGTGACTCTTACCTCTTTTTTGGGCTGTCACTGAGAGCTTTGAACCGGTCATCCTCAAAAATGTGGGTTCTACAATAATTTTCTGAACTAGTCCCCTAAGATATGCATGTTTTGAAGCACTCTCTGAGCCGTTCATAATGAAAACAAAATGCAATTGGAATTATTTTTCACTTAGTGCTTTACTCCATTACCCTAGCCCAGTGGTCGGCAAACCGCGGCTCGTGAGCCACATGCAGCTCTTTGGCCCCGTGGCATGGGCCACAAAGTTTCAATCGCACTGTATGCGCGCGCCCGCACGTGGTATTTTGTGGAAGAGCCACACTCAAGGGGCCAGTTTGCCGACCACTGCCCTAGCCCATGGTGAACATCTCCCTGCAGCTTGCAGCCTTCACTTGTTACTTTCCTACACAGAAGAGCTCGGGGTCATTGGCCAGTCTGGGGAATCCAATGTGCACTCACTCTTCTCTCAACTGATCAAGCCACAAAATATTTGAGTGCTAGTCACTGTCATGAATACCGAAATATCAGACATGCCCTGCCTTTCAGGAGCTCACAATGTCACTGCAGATGTCACAAAGTGGACAAATTCAACAAGGCAACATATGAGCTGTGACTACAGGGCAATGAGGCCCATTTCCACATGTGGCTTGTGAAAGCAAAGGGCTTGTTGGTCACATCTCACATCACTAAGGGTCAGTTAAACTGGTCCCCTAAGAGCATCAGTTCCCCACGAGGCACCCCCCGGGTAACTCTTTTCCATCCAGAGAGAGGCTGATTTATCCTTACTCTGTATTTCTTATCTGTAAGCCAGTTCCCTATTGTCCCTAAACATTCCCTCCATTTCCATGGTGACTCCATAGGCTTTGGTGTGGAGCCCGTCAGAGACTTCTTGAAAGTGTAAATAGAGTGTGTCTACTGTTTCCCCCCTTATCCATACACTTATTTGGCCCTTCAAAGAGCTCTAGTAGATTAGGGAGGCACGATTTCTCCTTCCCAAAGACAGGCTGCCTTTCCACCGGAGGCGGAGTTTGCTCAAGTGCTCGGTAATCCTGCCCTTAGAGGTTCTGCTGACTTGCCTGGCATGGAAACAAAACCTGTGGGCCATGTCCCAGAAGCCCCCAGCACCCTTCCGTTCTTCAGCACAGAGGTCAGTCTCAAGAAAAAGCTCTCATTTGGTCCTGTCCTTCCATAATATCCATCTTCCAATTTATTTAAGGAAAGCCATGCAGACAAAATAAAAATGAAATGCACAGTATGCTTTGCTTTCCATTGCCTGGAGATTTAAGGCACTGTTATTCATCTGAACTCATACGGAATATAATAGTGAGGTTATCTGTATCACATTTCATTTTATGACATATCACCTTGTTTACACTGCTCTTTAGATTGTTTATGGAATATAGATTACCTTTAAATGCTGCGGTCTTGTTTAGCCATTTTTTTCCCCTCCTGTCAATAAAAAATTTTAAAGGCAGCCATTGTTCTAAGAAATGACTGTTGTACTTAGGGCACAAAGATGCTTTAATCGGGAAAGACAGCTTGTCTTGTATCTTGGCCTCCCATATCTTTCTGAACCAGGCTTTGATGCTATGTGGAGGTTTCTGACTCCATCGTTGAACTATGCAGCATTTTGCAGTTATTAAGAGCAAATGAGTTTCTTCTTTAAACATAGGCCTCTGCTTAGCACATTTAGTACTATTTGACTTGGGTCTCAAGATAGTGCTATTCCTGGAATGGACTTCACATGCTGAAAAAAAATTACTTTTAATTACCCACAATCCTATCACATATGCTAAAATGACCTTTTCTTTCCTATAGCCTCTCCAACAATTTGCTGAGGTGAAGAGATTTATACAGGGCACTTTTGGGTTAGGAATTTACAGTTTAACTCTTTAACGCACAAGTCTGTTTATAAACCATTTGTGCTACTTCTGGAAATATATTCTGAGCAAGTAATTCAAAATATGGAAAGATTCAAATGCACACAGATGTTCCTTGAAACAGTATTTAGGGTAGCAAAAAGTGAGGATTATATATCCATATGATAAAATATATAAATTAGAATGTTAAATGAAAAAAGCAGGGTACAAACCCATGTATGCAACTATGCAAAAATGTATGTGAGAAAAAGACTGCAAGGGATACACAGGACTAATTTGGCAAGACTGCCAAACTAATTAGTGTTTTTTTTTAATTTTCTAAACTTTTCTTGTATGTTGTAATGTTGCCTGATTTTAATTTTTAAAATTATTTTATTTATTTTTAATCCTCACCTGAGGGTATGTTTTTATTGATTTTAGAGACAGAAGAAGGGAGAGGGAAAGAAAAAATCAAACAGTTGCTTCCCTTACGTACCCTGATGGGGGATCAAACCTGCAACCTGAGCATGTGCCCCGACCAGAATCAAACCCGCGACCTTTCAGTGCATGGACTGTGTCCAACCCACTGAACCACACCAGCCAGGGCTAAAATTATTTTAATTTGATCATTTTTTCAATAGATTAAAAGAGCTCAATCATTTTACCTAAAGTAGAACCAAAATCTCTCTCCCATTTTTAATATAAATGGACTTTTGGAAAGTCAGTCCCCTTCACCCCCTGATCCACAAAAAGTGTCTGATGGCTTCATACAGGAGTTGAAGTCACAAATGACTCTAGGAGCCAGCAGGGGAGGCAGCCGCGCTGCCTGCTGCCATCTGGAGAACTTAGGCCTGAGTGCATAGGTATTTCAAGGGAATCAAGAGGTTTTTTTGTGATTCTCCTAATTTATGCATTTTTTGCCACTAATTCAAATTCAAAAATAAAATAAAGACATTTGTGAGCCAAACAGAAAATGTCTCAAGCTGGATTCAGCCAGCTGGCGGCCAGTTTGCGATTTCTAGCCTAAAACCCATTTCTGACAGTACAGCCAACTGCCTGAGCACTCAGGCAACCCAACCTTCCCCGCGTTCTCCCATTCGCCCTTCCTCAGCGAGCCTGGCACCACTTCCGGCTGTTTGATAGGGTGATGAGGATATTAGCCCTCAGAATTATGAAGGCTTGTAAATCTGTCCCTAGTTGGATGCATTGCTCTTGCCAGAACGTGAAAGCTGGCGACATTTTTAATATTAATTTGTTTCTTCAGCTGTCGCTTACATTTAATGTGTCTGTGAGGAATAGATTTGATGCTATTTAAATATGTTCAGTTTCATCTTTGAGCCTCTTCATAGTTGTCAGATGGTGCCAGCTGGGCCCAGTCTCTGTTTCCAGCTCGTTGTCAACCGGACACGAGCCGTCAATGTGTTCATCATGTTTCTTTCAATGCCACTGGCCTGGCACCACTCACCGCCTTGCAGGGCTGACCTCACGCTGTGGCCACTTCTTCTGCTCCCTCTCTACTCTCTCTGTTCCTCTCTCCCTTTCATCCCCGGAAGCTCCTTGGGTACCACATCCAACCACTGAGGGGTCCTACCTGCTTCCACCCTGACAACCTCCTCCTCTGGAAATGAGCCTTTTCCCGGCAGTGACCCCACTGGCTTTGCCACACAGATTTTCCCACTGCTCTCAGGCCCTTGGATATTTGACCCTGAACTTGCTGCAAGGTGCAGCTGGCACGCCAGGGCTGACCATCATTCCCTTTCCCTATTATCTCACGGATGGGCTGGCTCCACAAGTTCAGTGTGATGGCCCTGCTGCCCCGGGACCATGGCAAACTGCACCCCCAGGATCTTCTAAGAGCTTGTGCATTGATCAATTAATTAACCACCCATCAATAAACAAGTGAATTGAGGCTCCCTGAGTAGCAAGCTTTAGCTTCTACAGAGCGAACCGCCCCTTCTTTTCCTATCCAGGACCTACTGTGGGTACAAACGCCTCCTATTAGTTCTTGGTTTGTCTGGGGCAGTGCAGATGCTGCCAGATGTCTACTTTTAACGTGAGGGGAGTTATACTGCTTTTGTGGTTGGGGATAAAGGGGGAGGGGGGCTCAGGGCTACAGGCAGAGCTGGCAAGCCCCTCCACATCCCAGTCACTGGGGGCTCCTTCCCTCTCCCCTCCAGATGTGGATCACCTCCCCACCCCCACTCCGCCACCCACACCCCATTTTGCTAAGTCAGCAGATCCAGACTATTCCAAGCATGGAGGGCCCTGCAGGCTGCAGAGCCCAGGCAGCAGCACACATGGCCCGCCATGTGGGGCGCACGTGTGTAACCGAGGTCAAGCCTGGGCTCCACTAGCCCTCGTGGCACTCTCAGAGTGGGACTCCCCAGCCCTTCTCACCCTGATTCCCCTTTGAAACAGCTCCCTCCTTGACAAGACCAAAAGGCAGAATTCCCTCTTGAGTGATTTGGACTATATGAACACGACCCTTGGGGCAGTTAGGGCCATGGTTGGACCCCAAAGACTAACCTTGGAACCCCACAAATCTTGATTCATTTTGCAACTACAACCCTGTTGCCTCATCCCACCCCAGTTGGTGGTGTCCAATAGGATTTGCGGGGTCTTGTGGTCCTCAGGGGAGATGAGGCTAATGGCAAAGGCCAGCACAAATACAGGTGCTTCCCACCAGGTTCCAAAGTCTTCCAAAGACATGGCAGGCCGTTACCTACAATCCATGCCCTTGGAAGAAAGCTCCCACCATTATCTCTGCTGCTAGACAAGGAGGGTTGGTCTCCTCCTTTGTCTGTCCATCAACATGTCAGGTCCATCCTCCTTCTCCCTTCCATCTTCTAATAACCTAGAGCCTGAAAATATCTTCTGTTTTTCTTTTTTCTCGCTGATGCTCAGAGAGCAGAACCAAAATCCAGAAGCTCATAACTAGCCTGTTCTCCCAAACAGAAACGGACCTGGGAGGAGAGAGGAGTGAGCAGCAGCTCCCAGCCCAGAGAGGCTAGAGGAGCCACACAGAGGCGGGGCCCGGGGTCAAGCCACACATTTTTATTGAGGACTTACTATGTGACATCATATAAGTAGGAGTGTGACTGAGTGGGCTACCACCCACATGCTGGATTCTTCTGAGAATTCCTAGGAACTATACTTCTCCCATTTTTGAGCATTTGTCCCAAACTCGGCAATGATTGGCAGGAGAAGGGAGGCTGCCTTGTTAGCTTTCCCAAGAACTTGTTTTTGCAAGAATAAATGGGAGGTAGAATCACAAAGTAATGTTTTAATATGAAACTAACTATGAGCTTATTCAATTCCTACCTATATCCTGCCTCCCACCCCCAATGCCCATCCTGCACCCCTCCACAGTGTATAATTATTCAAGTGGTAATAGAAGTGCTCCTAATCCAGTGCTCATCCTTCCTTCTCTCCCCAAAGCTATTCTGGAGCAAAACTAAAGCCATAGTGAGGCCCCTCTATCTTTGTCTTCAAAGACTCCTGCACCCTCATGGCATGCTTTCCTTTCCTGCTTGTCCTCATGAGGCATCTGACCCTTCTGAAGAGATAGATATATCAACTAACAATTGTTTAACCACACTGCTATCAGGTGACTGCCCCTAAAAACTTTAAGGATCCCAAGGGAGGAGGCAAAAGGGATGAAGGGCTTGAGGGGACTGGGGAATGTGTGACTCTGGTGGCCCACTCCTGAAGGCGACAGGAGTGAAGTTATTCTATCATTCTTTTTTTAAAATATATTTTATTGACTTTTTACAGAGAGAAAGGGAAAGGGATAGAGAGTTGGAAACATCGACAAGAGAGAAACATCAATCAGCTGCCTCCTGCACACCTCCTTCTGGGGATGTGCCCACAACCAAGGTACATGGCCTTGACTGGAATCAAAACCGGGACCTTTCAGTCCGCAGGCCGATGCTCTATCCACTGAGCAAAACAGGTTAGGGCTATTCTATTATTCTTGAAGAGTAGCAGGAAGTATTCAAAGGCTTGACTGAGACTGTAGCTTTAACTCAACCCCACGCCTGTGGTCAGTTGACCTCAGAGCAGGGAGACATAGTTGAAGAATGTTGCTGGGGTCTTTGGAAAGAGGTCAGGGGTCACCAAGGAGGCACTTTGGTCTAGTGGTTATGAACTGAGCTCCGAAGTCAAGCACCTGATTCTGAATCCTAGCTCCATAAATTATGCCTTGTGGAACCTTATGCAGATTTATTTATATCATTTAGCCTTGGGTTCGTAAGCTATGAAAAGGGGATATAACAGTATTTACCTTGTAGGGTAATTATGAGGTACACATGGAGAAATGTTGGTAAACCATGGAGCCTGTCACATGATAAATCATAAATAAACATTAAGGATTATTATCATTATTGTCTTATTATTGGGTTCCTGGCCCTCTCCAAGAGGTCCTGAGGGAACATGACCATCTTTCTGGGGGTCAATGTGTCAGAGTCCCATCCAGGCTGTGCCAGCTCAGTATTCAGCCAGATGTGGCTCAGTATGTGCACCGGATGAGGCGGGCTGGGGGGCCTGGGACTGAACAGGACCACCCATCGGGATGGGGAAGGTGCTGGCAGGACAGCCTCAGCTGCAGCTGCTAGGCAGCCATCCAGGGTGACAGGCAGAATGCAGTGTGCAAGGATGTGGAAACAGACAACAGGTGGCAGCTCAGCAACAGTCGGCAGCACAGTGAGCAGGGGAGTGGCAGACCTTCTAGCGTTTGGTGACAAGGTATCCCTACCAGCAGGTGGGCCCCTGCAATGGGCAATTCCAGAGTGGTGTTCTAAATACAAGCAGGCAGGCAGCATCAGGAAGGTCTGCAGGCAGCATCAGGAAGGTCTGCCAGCAGATCTCAGCATCCAGCAAAGGCTGGATCTGGTGGAGAGAGGCCACAGAGAGCAAAACGGGGCCCCAGGCCTAGAAGGAGACATGTTATCAAGACAAGGCTACAGGCCCAGGACATAGGGAGAAGTGGCATTGCCAGAACACATCCTCCAACCGCAGGAGGGGCTGACAGTGGAGCAGATCCTGATGTGGTCCAGCTTGAACGCTCCCTGGGCCCAGGTCAGGCTAATTGCCAGGGCAATTGGGACAGGCCTGAGACTGTGCTGTCCCCACGATGAGGGTGCAGGAAAGGGAAGCGGGCGGTCATCATGGGACAACTCTCCTCTCTCTCTCTCTCTCTCTCTCTCTCTCTCTCTCTCTCTCTCTCTCTCACACACACACACACACACACACACACACACACACACACACACACACACACATTCTCTCCAGCAACTACTCCACTTTTCCTGATTCTTGCCCTTTGGCATATTTTCCCCCCTAGATCCTACTTATTGGTAAGGAAGAACCAAAATAGGTAGGATCAACTTTTTTTTAATGAAAAGGCCAGTCTATCAGGCTTGTAATAGTCTCCCTGATGGTCATTTGGCAAGTGACATGTCACTAGGCTTCTGCTCTGTGCCTCATTGGAAGAAACATTCTGTAGGAATATACACAGCTGAAGGGAGCTGGACCCCAATTAAGGCTAAGGTCCTCATAGCTCCCACATGTTTCTTTCTTAAGCTCAGCTAGCCCCCCAGGGAGCAGCATCCTCCCTAATCCTCTGCCTCTGATACCCTATTAATGTGCACAATCAAAAGGTTATTTTGCACATTCATCACAGCAGGAAGATATTCCTAAAGGAACCCGGACACTGTTTGTAAAGAAGTGGTGCCCACCCTCAGGGGCTTTCTGGTTTTGTGCCCTAGTTAGGGCTGGGCTGGATCCAGGCACTAGGGGGCCATTTGGAAGTAGGCATGCCCTGCGCTTCTGGGAGTGGTGAGGTATCTGGCTGGGGACTAGGAGGGAGGCATTGACCAGGGCACCAGAGCACTCAGCATGCTCCTTAGAGGAGATCAGAGAGCCCCCTCCTTACTCCCTCTACCTTCTCCCCCAAACCCAGACCATATTTGGTCCAGCTTCAGAACTCTTCCAGTGGCCCACCCAAGATCTTCAGCCTGAGCTGAGCCTTAGGCACATGTACCTCTGCATCTCCTCCCCCCCCCCATACCTATCCTAAGAACAGTCCTGATATGGGATCCCCCTCCCTGCAAGACCTTAGGTACAAGGGTCCTGGGAATAAGGGTAAGAGTGCAGGTAGGGTGAGGAGAGGAAAGGAACATTGCTATGATCTCTGGAGGCTTTTCTGGCTTCTGGAAGGAAGGCTTTGCCCAGCATGGGCTGTGAGTCTGAATGTGAGACCGAGACAACATGCAAAAAGAGACTCTTCCCTGCCCCACCTTGGCCTTCCTTTGCAATCGCAGCCTAACTTCTGCTCAGACATTGTCATTTACTAGCTTCGGTGTCTGCCATAAGCCTTGTGTCCTCAGATGGTCTGCAAGTTCTCCAGGGGCAGGAGGTTCATCTGCATAGCACAGAGTCCAGCACGAGCCCCAACCCTCACCGCTCTGCACAAATCCTTCACAGGGGGCCCTATGCAGGACCAGTTACAGAATTCGCAAAGCCCGGTGCAAAATGAAACTATGGGATACTTGTTAAAAAGTATTAAACATTTCAAGATGAAGACAACAGAGCATTCAAGCAAGCACAGGACCCTTCTTAGTGCGGGACCCTGCAGGACTGCACTGTTCGCACACCGATGGAGCCCCCTGGTCCTGGGTGGTGCGAGTGGTAGCTTATCTCCAAAGATGTCACCATCAATTTCTTACCTCTGTGCCCACAAGCCAACCCCACATCACGAGGTGGAATGTAGTTCCCTTCCATTGAGCCTGGACTTGACCAATGGGACTCAATGGAGATGACATTCTTGTACCTCCAAGACTAGGTCATAAGAAGCCTTGCAGGTTCTGCCTGGGCCTTATGAATGCTTACTCTTGGGACACGCCTTCTCAGACGAAGCCACCATGCTGTGAGAAACCCAAACCACCTGGAGAAACCACCAGTAAGTCAATGGCCCAGCCGAGCCCCAAGGGGGCAGCCCGTCATGTGAGTGAGCCACCTTCATCATCAGCCCCATTAAGCCTTCATGTGACTGCAGCCCAGTGACATCTTACTGCAACCATATTAAAAAGCCCCAAGCAAGAACCACCTAGGCAACCACAGAACTATAAAAAATAACCATAAATTGTTGTTTTAAACCACTAAGTTTTGTAGTGCTTTGTCATGCAACAATAGATACCTGGAACATGCTCCAAGGAGTGACGATGTGAATGGCCTGGGTTGTATGTCATGACAGTACTGGCTGAGCACACCGTAGGAGCTCAAGATAGGCTGACTGCCATTCCTGACCACCGGTGTGCTGGCACCAGACATGCGGACCTCCTGAACCAGGACGTGCCCTCGCACTGATGGGTGCCTTTTGCGATAAAATATTTGCCATCTGGTTTCAACCTGACATCTCCCTGGCTGACGAGGATACGGATACTGCTGTCTCCAGAGATTCATGACCACTTCCTCCCACCCCATTCCTACCCTTTCTATCTCAGGAAATGAAAAGCAATTTTTCCCTGGGGCCTGTTTACCCATAGCAACATAGCAGGGTTTCCAAAACCAATCTCACAGCCAGTTCCAATATCTGTCTTCACTCTAATAATAATACAGATGCTGCACCTGCCTCCAGATTCCGTCTTCTGCTCTGTGTTTGTTCATTTGTTTCTCTGGGATCTTTAAACATCTGATTAAATGTCATGCTTCAAATGAAAAGTTCTGAAGAAGAAAGATTATCAGACTTTGTAACTTTCATCAGCCCTCCTCTCTGCTCGGCGGCTTTTGGCAACCCCTGTTTTCTCTCTCCTCACCCCCTGCCTCCCAGAAGTCCTCTGTGCCCCATGAGTTCCTCTCCCAGAGAACCCTGGCGTGGGCAGCAGCCAGAGGAGGATCTCACATCACCGTGCAGCCTGAGGCTGACCAAAGGTGCAGGGGACAGAGTTCCCTCTATGTCAGCTGGACAAAGAAGGCTCTGAGATTGCAGGCTAACATGACACTTCCTCCCTCTGAGGCTCCTGACCACATGGCCCCGCTTCTTATAACACCAACTCCCCCCACACTCACCCCTCCCTGAAGTGGACAGACAGTGCAGGCAAAACCAAGTGACCAGAGACCCAAGACGCTGAGGCTGGGATGTGTAACCACTGGGGGTCCTGAGCCCAAGTCTCCACCAACTGTCCCCACGGTCCTTTAGGAAAATGAAAGCACACAGTGGGACCCAGGCCAAGCACAGCCTGCACAGCTTGATCCTTACTTTCATATCGTGAACGACACTTTAGAGATCTTGGTTGCCAAGCTAGGTCCCCAGGTAGTTCTCACGTACGACATTACTTGCAAATAGCATGTTCACCTACCAGGTCAACAACTATATTGCAGCAGGAAACATTTTGAGATAATGGCCAATTTTTTCCCCTCCCTTCTGTCCTCCCACCCCTCCACCCAAGCCCAAGCCATAGTCAAACAACGAGACGATTTTATGCTTTCAGCCTCAAGGGAAGGCTGTGTTGGGGACAAAAAGGAAAATATAAGCTTTGATGTCTGTGCAAAACTAAGATATTTAAGAGAAACATCTTGACTGAGAGCAGGGCCTCTCTCCACCTATCCTCTATGCTCCCCCAAAATAAACATTGACGATTCCTCTGAAATAGTGAGGAGAGGACAGACGGAGGGAAGGCAATGTGAACAGAGAGGCTGGTGGGCCCCTGACCTGAAGGGGGCTCACAGATGGGATGAAGAACATGCCAGCAAAGGGCTTCTGTGAGGGATACCGCCGGCACCCAGAACCTGGGCAATGCCCATCACCAGCACCCAGGGACCCTGTGGCTGTCCTTCCCGATGGGCCCACCAGTAACTCTTCCGTCCACAGTAGCCATACAAGGACGGGAGCCATACTTTGCTGTCTCCCCATCCACCCAGCCCCACAATGTCCCAGGACATCTGAATTCTCATGAAAAGAAAGTTGGATCCTCAACCGTCAGTACTATTCTCATCCCACATATATCTCACCAACCACAAGCTGGAAGAGGCCCAAACGCTACCTCAATTACAACACAGACTGACCACTTGCTAGGTGGCAGGCATCTACAGAAGGCTTTTCAGGCCTTAACTTATGTTGTGATAGAACAGGCCTGCAAATTCCTCCCACCCACCCTCAAAACCTGGACTCACACTTAGCCTCCCTGCCAAGCCTGTCCTGACAGCCCTGCGCAGCCTCATACAGCAGTTCATCTTTCCTCGGTGTTACATCTGCAACCTTTTCTTCTTCCTACCATCCCCCTGTTACACTGCCTTGTCGTTACTTACTAGCAGGTCTACCTCTATTACTGGACTGGAGCATCTAGGGATCAGGGCCCAAGTCTTACTCATTTCTGCATGCTCTGTAATCGGCATATAATAGGCACTAAATTAATGTCTCTCTAGTTAAATTGAATTGCCTACCCACTTCTCTTTCTAAAATTAAAAACAGAATTCCTCATTACAGCAGCTCCAGAGTAAAGGAGATCGTCCTAAAGAGCAAGCCATCGGAAGGACACAATTTGGGAAATCATCACCAGGTTTCACTTGTTCCTGAGTGCTGCTCAGTTTTTCCTAGAGCCTTCTCACCTTGATCCTGCTCTCCTAGAGCCCTCGTCTTACCCCCGAGGCCTCATCCCAAACTCTGGCCAAGATCTTGGCCCTGATCTCACGGAGAAGAATGAGAATGTCTCATCTCACTGCCTCAAAATCTCTAAAACAACTGGCAAAAGTGTGAGTGGGGAGAGAGAGCCTTATAAAATCTTCCTGGGTTGCCATTTGGTGATGTGTATCAAAATTGTACATGTACATAACCTTTGACCTAGCTACTGAACTTCTAAAATTTTATTCTAAAGAAAGAATTGAACAAGGGCATGAAGATGTTCTTTGCAGTATGGCTTATAAAACACACGCTCTGAGCCTCATTTTTGTACCATCCTTACTTTCCAGGTTTCGGCTACTCTGGCTTTCTTTCAGTTTCTCTTTCTTCTCCCTTTTTCTCTAATATCCCAAATGTCCCCACATGCCACCTGAACGTCCCCTCATCCGTGTCTCTTAGCCCATTCCAATGTCTTCAATCTCCTTCAGACTCTCCATAAGCCACAGAGAGACTGTCGAACTGGCCGCCTTGAAGAGAGAGCATCCTTGTGAAGGGCACAGAGTAGGGAAAGACAACTCCAGCTCTGGCTATCCCATTCAGCCTAAGCCCTGGCAAAATTCTTTTCTCCGGAGTTCATGTAAAACAGATTGGAAATTTTCAAAAGGAACTTTAGTGGGCTTTTTTTTTTTTAAGGGGAAAGGAGATAAATTCTGATATATGAAACATTAGAAGGAAGGAAGGAAGGAAGGAAGGAAGGAAGGAAGGAAGGAAGGAAGGAAGGAAGGAAGGGAGGGAGGGAGGGAGGGAGGGAGGGAGGGAGGGAGGGAGGGAGGGAGGGAGGAGGGAGGGAGGGAGGGAGGGAGGGAGGGAGGGAGGAGGGAGGGAGGGAGGAAGGAAGGAAGGAAGGAAGGAAGGAAGGAAGGAAGGAAGGAAGGAAGGAAGGAAGGAAATGAGTTTGTGCATTTCCTATCGTAAAATAATGACCACGTGGCCTGACCAGCATGGCTCAGCAGTTGAGCATCGACCTATGAACCAGGAGGTCACAGTTTGATTCCCAGCCAGGGTACATGCCCGGGATCCCCAGTGTGGGGTGTGCACTAAGCAGCTGATCAACGATTCTCTCTCATCATTGATGTTTCTATCTCTCTCTCCCCCTCCCTTCCTCTCTGAAATCAATAAAATTATATCGTTTTTTAAAAATAATGACTACCTGGCAAGATATCTCTTCCCTGGTAAAGCTCAGGAAACACCCCGGCCATGGCTCGCTGCCCTCTGCTCTGGGCACAGCCACTTCTCCCTCCTTCTGGGCCGAGTGGTCACCTTGGGCGAATAATGGAAAGCACACCTTTCTCTGTGATTGTCGTTCCAAGTAATGCTATATTTTGTTTTATTGTAAATTTTCACTTTTGAAAAGTGAATCCCTGATCAGGTTTTTTAAATATTTTTCAATGATGCCTAAGCATATATAGTGAAAAAACTTGCACCCTCTCATCCCTAACCCAGGCACCCTGCTATCTTTGCCAGGGACAGACACTGCTTCCTGGCCAGGATACATGGAGATGGGCATGTGGTAGCACACTGTTCCCCTCCTTGCCTTTTTCATTTAACAATATATCTTAGAGATTGGTCCATAACATAGGAGTAGGTTGCCCTTCTTCTTCTTATCCAGTTTATGGGTGTGCCATAATCCATACACCAAGTCTCCTGTTGGTGGACATTTAGCTGGTTTCTAGTCCTTTGCTATTATGAGTGTGCTGCAATAAATATCTTTGTATGTTTCCCTTTGTATATCTGTTAGGGGGGGAAAATGCTACAAATGGAATTTCTGGGCCAAAGCACATGTGTATTAAAAACATTTTTAAAATATGTTTTTTACTGATTTCAGAGAGAGGAAGTGGGAGGGAGAGAGGGATAGAAACATCAATGATGAGAGAGAATCATTGATCGGCTGCCTCCTGCACGCCCCCTACTGGGGAGGAAGCCCACAAGCTGGGCATGTGTCCTGACAGGGAATTGAACCATGACCTCCTGATTCATGGTCAGTGCTCAATCACTGAGCCACACAGGCCAGGTTGTATTTAAAATTTTTATAGTTATTGCCAAGTTGCCTCCAAAATGGTTGTTCTAGTTTACACTTCCACCAACAATATGCAATACAATTGCTCTCCTCCCAGTTTTGCCAATATCTACCAAACTTCCTTATTTTTGCCTATAAAGAATGCTGTTTTGGTGTAGTTTTAATTTGAAATTTTTTTTTAGAATAGGTGATGTTGAGCAGGAGGTGTAGTATAATGCATGAGAGGACAAACTCTGGTCTCTGATTACTTGGGTTCAAATCCTAACCCAATCATTTATTAATTGGGCAACTTTGGGTAATTTACTTAACCTATGCATTTGGTTACTCATCAGTAAAATAGTTATCATAATAATAACACACTACTAACATAGCTACTGTGAAAATTAAATGCATAAAAATAAATTTCTGTGTTATCATTATATTTTCATGCTTAACAACCATTGTATTTTTTCTTATGAACTGTCTATTCATATCTTTTGCCCATTTTTCATTTTTTCTGAACTGTAAAGGCTCTTTATATGTTTAGGAAATTAACCCTTTGTCATTTATGTAGCAAATACTTTCCCTAGTTTGTCCTTGCCTTTTGACTCTATTTATGGCATTTTTTGCCATGTGGGCATTTTTAATTTTTATGTAGTTAAATATGTCAACTTTTTCTTTTATGACTTTTGAACTTTCAGCTAGGCTCCAGAAACATCACACTTCTTGAAGTGTGAATGGATCAAACCTAGAACTACTCCTGTTTCCATTCTCTGCCTTTCCTCCCCTTGCTCCCTCCCTGTCCTGTGAGTAAGTCGCGGTTACCTCCAATACTTCCCCAGTGGCTTTTCCACACTCAGTGTCTCCTTGCATTCATCTAAAGTCCCTCAAGAGTAACTCCAATCAGGGCACTTCCCTGCTCAAGAGTGTTCAATAGCTTCTCATTTTGCCTGGAACCAAGAGCAAGCTTCTCTTTGAAGGCATCTTCCCAGATGACACCAACCTACTCTGCCCGCTGGTGATGCCTCTAATGCAGCGGTTCTCAACCTGTGGGTCGCGACCCCTTTGGCGGTCGAACGACCCTTTCACAGGGGCCGCCTAAGACCATCCTGCATATCAGATATTTACATTACGATTCATAACAGTAGCAACATTACAGTTATGAAGTAGCAACGAAAATAATTTTATGGTTGGCTCACAACATGAGGAACTGTATTTAAAGGGCCAGAAGGTTGAGAACCACTGCTAATGTCTCTTATCCTCCCAATGTTTCCCAAATATTCTTCCTCTTCCCCGCCCCCAACTTTCATCACACTATGTCCTCTACCCATAACACCTTCTGCCCATCTCAGTCTATCCAAATTCTCATCTTCCAAAACTCACTGCAAACAGCCCCTCTCCATGAAGTCTCCACTGGTCCCCAGCAATCCGATGTGAGCTCCTCTTCCCGTGCACACTCCAAGCACCTTGTTGGTTCTTTTCCTGAGCATGCACCTCCAGCTGCCTTACATAAACCAAGAAATCTCAGGGAAAAGATATGAATAAAGCTCATGTGGAAATAAATTGCAGACACACGTAACCAGAGTAATAGGGACGAGGGTTGTGAGAAAGTTACTATTCTCTGGCTAAACCATCACATCCAGACAGCTGGGCCGGAGGCTGCAGGAGCTGCCTTCCCCGGTCTGTCTCCCCTGCTGTGTCCGATGGTGGGTATTGGCTAACCTTCTTCTAGTTGCAAGTGGAAGAATACCCAACCCTTCAACGAAAAGGGAACTTGTTGGGTAGATTCAGGGGCTGTGGTGCCACCGGGGGCCAGTTTCTCTTGCCAGCCCTCAGCGTCACGCCCTGTGTATTGACCGGCTCCATTGCCAGACAGGCTGTCCCCGGTGGAGGCAAGATGGTGGTAACAGCTAGCGTGATCAATTGTACTCCCACTTCATCCCAAATTCAAGTTCAGAGGGAAAAGGCAACTGCCTACTTCTTAGCAGGCCCAGCAAAGATCTTATTGCCTTTCTCTGTCTACCCAATAGGTTAGATGCCCACCTCTGAGCCAATCACCATAACCATGGGAACGTATTGCTCTGATTGGTCAGCTCTGAGCACATGTCCACTCTGAGAGCCAAGGATCCAGTGGATTCTACGAACATGTGAGAGCAGCGTTCCACAGAAGGAAATTGACCACAAGAAGGAAAAATAGATGCTATTGACCAAAACCACCAAATAGCCACCACACAGGAAGCAGACCACTACTGCCCTCCTGGAGGAGGGAGATGGGCCCAAAGCCCTCACGCTGAGTTGTTTCTCTCCTGCCTGCCACTCTCTCCTGCCCTGGAGGCAATGGCTCGAGCTTCCAAACACAACATGGTCCCCCAAGGTTTGTGGCTCAGCCGCAGGACCAGTGTGAACAGATCCTAACCAAACCCCAGACCAGGCGATGGCTGGCGTGGTCCAGCCGGCTCCAAGTTATTAGAACCAGGAGTCCCAGCCCTAGTCCCAACAGTTGTAGGATTGTTTATCTTTGTTGGGGAAAAACTGCAGCCAGAGCCATAAATCACTGCCCAGCTGGATGGCTTCGCTGAAATGTTTGTTTAAACAATGAAATCTCCTGACGGACTGAAAATATAGGATGGATCACCCCGTCCTTCTCAGGCCTAGTCTCACAGGCTGGAGCCTGGGGCCTGCGAGAGGGGCTCAAAATTGGCTCCCCACCCCCTCTCTCCATCCTTCCCACCCCCAATATCAGCCCTAAAGAATGAAGCCACAGCATAGCTAATCTGAAACAGCAGATAATGCAAAAGCCATGTCTATCAATCTTTGAAATGCAATCTCTGGAGTGGTTTGCATTGGACGTGCCTTCCTAATGGAAGTAGCATTTCTTGGCTAATGTGCACAGAGAGGCTGCTTAAGGGGTGGTCTCTGGAAGGACACGGCAAGCAGCGAGGAGCGTGGGAGATCTGGCTCTGCCCTGACAGCTCCCTGGGCCTCGGTTCCCTCACTCATTACATGGCCTTTTTAAAAATAAAAAAATTTTTTTTCAGAGAGAGAGAGAGAGAGAGAAATCATTGATGAGAGAATCATTGATTGGCTGCCTCCTGCACCGCCCCCCCCCCTACTGGGGATCAAGCCTGCAACCCGGACACGTGCCCTTGACCCTTCAGTCCGCAGGCCAACGCTCTATCCACTGAGCCAAACCAGCTAGGGCTCGTTACATGGTCTTTATGCTTCTTCAGTTCTTGCCTGCTACGTGGGTTTGCATTCCCAAAAGAAAGACTAGATGAGAGGAGGAGGCAGGGAAAGGCGAGGGAGAAGAGGAAGAGGAAGGTGCTGATCTCCATGACTCCCTGAGGTCCCTCCCAGCCCTGAGGTCCCTTTGTTGATCTCTGGCCCTTCAGAGGAGAGAGGGGAAGCCCCTAAGGGCTTCCTAGGGGCCCAGCTGACAGGCCTGTAGTTAAAAGCCTGGTGCACTCTGAACAGGAGGTAAAAGAGTGCCCACCCATGGGTGTGGGTGACAAGCACCATGTCAGATCGCAAGACTGTGGCCTGTGCCCCAGCAGAGCCTCGCTTGTAGAGGAAGGGAGGGGGCCTGTCTGGGCTGACGGGGCTTGATGGGGGAAGGGGAGCATCCGGAGGAGAGCAACTTCCTTCTCAGCCCTTTGGTTAAAAAAAAAAAAAAAGGTAGCAGAGGCCTGAGCCTTTCCAGTCTGGGGCTGTAACCCTGGCTCCGTGATGGGAGCCATGACAGGCCCGTGATAGAGTATGTGACGCGGGGTATTGAGTGGTCTGGTCGCTGGTTTGCCAAATATTTTCAAGAATGTATTACTTGTCGGGTACTGTGGGAGGCTTTGGGAATGCAACGATGAATGCAACTGGGGTCCTTTGAGAGTTGTGATGGGATATTCCAAAGGGGTGAGAGATAGGATTTACAAGGATCGGGTAGGAGACTGGGAAAGAATTGCAAAGGGACTTGTTAATGGTTATGTGAGGGAGAAGTAGGGGGTGGAATAGGGCCTGTAATTAAGGTCCCCAGGGGCGTCTGTGTGATGGGGAGTGTGATGGATGTTGGGGGGCCCGTCAGCTATACAATGGGAATATAATGAGGTGTGTGATGGAAGGTGTAACAGGGTATGTGAAGGAGTGGGGGTTGTTAGGATACGTGATGGTTTATTAACAAAGCAGCCATCCCTGACAGCCCAGATGAGATCGAATTCTTCTTCTTAATATGGTCTCAACAGCACTTTACATTTATCATTTATAACACTTACCACAATTGAAATGAGTTCATTGTTTTATAATTATTTGCCTAATTCTTGTCCCCTTTACTAGTCTGTAAGAGCCGTGGAAGGTGTAGCCTTGTAGGAGGATCTTGAATCTTGCTCACTGTCATACCCCTCCCTTTACCCCGCCCCAACACAGAGCCCAGGGCTGGGCACATAGTAAGCTTTCAATAAATGTTAAGTGAACACATAGCTGCATGAAAATCGGGGTGATCAAGCCCTTCCCCAAATCCTGCAGGGCTGCTGAATGTCCCCAGAATAAGTAACTTTTCTGGGGGGGGGGCGGGGGGCGGGGGGGGGGGGAGGGTTGACTTTGGTTCTGTTTGAAGGGAAGTGTTGCCATCTGGTGGCCAAAGGGAAAAGTACACTGAGAGGAAGCTTGCATCCTGCCCCAGTTCTAGCTTTCATTGCCTAAGGGGCCTGCAGCTAGCAGCCATCCCTCAGCTTGAGGCCCAGCCCCAGACACACAGAAAGCAACCCCATCGGGTCCAGCTTCCCCCACTGCCTCAGGAGAGGAGCAAGAGGAGGCTAGGAAGTGGAGGTGGTGTGGGCCCTGTGCTGGGCTGCTCCTGGGTCAATCTGGATCCCTCCATCAACTCTCAGGTCTGTGCATCATGGCCACTCAGCCCTGTGAGCCTCAGGCTGAGCTCAGCCCCCTTCCTCCTAACTTTGAACTTAACCTTTCATGCTGGGAAGCAACTAGCTGAGGAAGGGGGGCGGGCGGGGGGGGTGTGTGCAAATAAAGCTTTGTTTCAATGGCTTCCCTATGAAAACTTCTTATCTGAGATTTCACTCGGGACTTGGACTAAAACTTGTGCAGAAGTAGGATGGAGGGAGGCAGTTTTAATCAGGACTCACTCGCCATCACATGAGCACAGATGCTGCAATTTTTGTGTGAAACGGGGTTGACCCATTCTAGACAGTGGGTGCTGGTGAGGTTGTTTGCAGGTACAGGACTTGTTTCTATGTCCTCTCACTGACAGATGAACACACTCGACACTTACCCTCTTCCCCTCCTCTATCCGTCCCTTGATACCAAACATCCCTGGGCTCACATTCAACCGGACCCAGGCTATATATATATAGTTGATTTCAGAGAGGAAGGGAGAGGGAGAGATAGAAGCAACATAATGATGAGAGAGAATCATTGATCAGCTGCCTCCTGCACGCCCCCTACTGGGGATTGAGCCCACAACCTGGGCATGTGCCCTTGACCGTAATCGAACCTGGGACCCTTCAGTCTGCAGGCCCACACTCTATCCACTGAGCCAAAGCGGCCAGGGCTTACAACCTAGACTTTTTAAAAGTCCAAAATTTAGACCAAGCTTATGAAACAGGAAATGAATGTTTCCCTAAGGACATGGGAGCATCTCAGAGCATCTTCCATCAGAATCATGCTCCCCAGTGGACAGGCAGCATCCCAGACAGCTCCCAAATAATGAAAGACTTCCCTCTCTCTGACAATACCACTCGGCTGGCCCAGGTGGCCCAAGTCAGCACTGCTTCGAACGCTATAGTTCTCACCACAGTGGGAAAAACTGTCCCCCAGCACATACAGCTTTTTGCATTAATTTTCCAATATGTGGCCCGATTTCTTCCATTTTACCAGAGCTCCTCCTTTTCATGAACTTTAAACTGCTCCCCGATGGCAAGGTTGAAGGACACAGACTGCAGCCCACTAAGGCCACCTGACAGCATCCTGGTGGAGCAACCTTGAATTTCAATCCTTCCCAACCTCAGGGTACCTCCTCCTCCCCCCCCCTCCCCCCCCCCCCGCCCCCAGCAGTCAGGACCAAGAGAGATTGTCCACAATCGTGTCCCTCACCCTCTTCATTTAATTAGGTCCTGAGCGTTGTCCCAAATGTTTCTTCACCATTTCTCTCAAGAGGCCCACAATATCCCACCCATGTGTCCTCTAGTTCTTATCACAGGTGTGTAGCATCAGCCTTCACAGGAGACAGTTATAGTAAATACATAGGTTAGATAAGTAGAAAGAACTTTAAGTTATTAACACAAATAAATAAAATAAATCAGAGTAAAACTGATAGAACTGAAGGAAGAAATAGATAAATCCACAATTAAAATTAGAGGCTATAAACATCCTATCTAATAAAAGAGAAAAATGGTAATTGGCGTACGACGATACCCTTTTCATTGGCTAATCAGGGCTATATGCAAATTAACTGCCAACTATGATTGGCAGTTAACTGCCACTATGATTGGCAGTTAACTGCCAACTAAGATTGGCAGTTAACTGCCAACAAGATGGCGGTTAATTTGCATATGTAGGCACAATGCAGGGAGGCGAAAGGGAAAGCAGGAAGAAGCCCCCTGCCACTGACAGTGATCGGAAACCCAGGGGGGAGCTAAGAGCTGGGGGGCAGGGCAAAGGCAGCCCTGGGGCCGCCTTTGCCCTGCCCCCCAGCCATGATCAGAGAATCAGGCGCCTTTGCCGCCCTGGCCAGTGATAGCAGGAAGTAGGGGTGGAGCCAGCAATGGGAGCTGGGCACGGTCGAAGCTGGCAGTCCCGGGAGCTAGGGGTCCCTTGCCTGGGCCTAAAGCGGAGTCCACGATCACGGGGCCACTGCAGCTGTGGGTCCCCGCTGCCCGGGCCAGACGCCTCAGCCAGAGGCGTTAGGCCTGGGCAGGGGCGGAGCCTGCAACCGTGGGGAGCTGGGGGTCCCCTGCCCAGGCCTGACACCTCTGCCAGAGGCCTCAGGCCTGGTCAAGGGGCTGATCCGGTGATTGGTGATCGGAGGGTGATGAGGGTCAACTCCTCTGGCCGAGGCATCAGACCTGGGTAGGGGGCGGAGCCGGGGACTGGGGGGATATGATGGTCCCCTTGCCCAGGCCTGAAGCCTGGGTCAGAGGCATCAGGCTTGGGCGGGGGGTGGAGCAAGCGATCAGAGGGAGATGGGGGTCCCCTGCCCAGGCATGATTCCTGGGCCAGAGGCCTCAGGCCTGGGCGGGGGCCAGAGCCAGTGATCAGGGGGAGATGGGGGTCCCCTGTCCAAGCCTGACACCTCTGGCAGAGGCATCAGGCCTGGGCAAGGGGCCGATCCTGCGATTGGAGGGTGATGGGGGTCTATGCCTCTGGCGGAGGCGTCAGGCCTGGGCAAGGGGCCGATCAGGCGATCGGAGGGTGATGGGGGTCTACGCCTCTGGCGGAGGCGTCAGGCCTGGGCAAGGGGCCGATCAGGCGATCGGAGGGTGATGGGGGTCTACGCCTCTGGCGGAGGCGTCAGGCCTGGGCAAGGGGCCGATCCTGCGATTGGAGGGTGATGGGGGTCAACGCCTGAGGGCTCCCAGTATGTGAGAGGGGGCAGGCTGGGCTGAGGGACACTCCCCTCCCCACACACACCCAGTGCACGAATTTCGTGCACCGGGCCCCTAGTCTATATATATAAAAGTCTAAGCGACCATTAGGACTAAACGACTGGAACGGCCAGAATGACCAGTCAAGCAGTTGCTATGATGCGCACTGACCACCAGGGGGGAAGATGCTTAACGCAGGAGCTGCCCCCTGGTGGTCAGTATGCTCCCACAAGGGGAGCACCACTCAGCCACAAGCTGGGCTGATGGCTGGCAAGCGCAGCAGCCCACCTTCGCCGCAGCACTAAGGATGTCCGACTGTGGCTTCGGTAGTGGGCCCTGCCTGTGCAATGTGGCACCTTGCACCTCGGGGACATCCCCCGAGGGCTCCTGACCTGCGAGAGGGTGCAAGCTGGGCTGAGGGACCCCTGCCTCCCACCCAAATGCACGAATGTCGTGCACCAGGCCTCTAGTTACGCTATAAAATAAATAGGCTTGAGATTATACCAAGTATGTTCTCTGACCAAAATGAAGTTAAACTAGTAATTAATAACAAAAACCTACTTGAAAAATCCCAGAGATCTGAAAATTAAATGCCTGATGGGACTATTTACTAGGTTATTGCTGTTTGGTATGAGATATAAGACTCTTCACTACCACCTCACAAAAAACCCTTAGTAAGATCTGCATAGCTCACTAATGCTTTAGCCCTGGGGGTGGCAACCTATGGCACCCAGAAAAAATATGGCCCTTGGCCAGTTTTTGTCTGGCCTGCAAGCTAAGAATGGCTTTTACAATTGTAAAGGGTTATGAAGGAGGAAAAGAGGGAGAAGGAAAAGGAGGAGGAGAAAGAGGAGGGAGAGAAGGAAGAGCAGCTGCAGCAGCAGCCTAAAACAGTCTAAATTATTTGCCAACACTTCCTTTAATCTTGTAAAATGAGTTGGTAAATATTTCCTCCTCTATTTTCTGAAAAAGTTCGTGACACATTGGTATTATTTTTTTGACTGGCCACCAGAGAAGCCTGGTGTTTAGGGTCTCTTTGTGGGAAGGCTTTAAATTATAAATGCAATTTCTTTACCAGATATAAAGCTATTCAGGTTTTTTATTTTTTATTTTGTCAGCTTTAGTAATTCATCCCTTTGTGTTGATTAAAGTTTTCATCTGGTATAATTTCCCTTCAACTTGAAGGATTTTCTTTAACATTTCATGTAATGCATTTTGCCAGTATTGAGTTCTCTCAGCTTTTGTTGTTTTTTTGTTTGTTTGTTTGTGTGTTTGTGTTTTTAATATTTTTATTGATTTCAGAGAGGAAGGGAGAGGGGGAGAGAGAGAGAGAGAAACATCAATAATGAGAGAGAATCACTGATCGGCTGCCTCCTGCACACCTCCAACTGGGGATCGAGCCCACAACTCAGGCATGTGCCCTTGACTGGAATTGAACCTGGGACCCTTCAGTCCATAAGTCGACACTCTATCCACTGAGCCAAACTGGCCAGGGCTCCGCTTTTGTTTTTTTGAAAATTCCTCTATTTCACTTTCATTTTGAACGTTTGTTTTATTTTGTTTTGTTGGTGTGTTTTTTGTTTTGTTTTGTCTTGTTGGATATAGAATTCTAGGTTGACATCTTTTTTTCTTACAGAACTTTAAAAGATGACATTCTCCTATCTTCTGGCTTTCATTGTTTTGGAGAAGTCAGTGTTTATTCTTTGTTTTCTGTATATGATATGTCTTTTTCTTCTGGCTGCTTTTGCAGTTTTTCTCTTCATTTTTTGATTGTATCAATTTGATATAATGTATCTTGGTGTGGTTTTCTTTGTGTTTATCCAGCTTGGGGTTTGTTGAGATTCTTGGACATTTAAGTTTATAGCTCCTATCAAATTTAAAAATTTTCAGACATTATTTTCCAATACATTTCTGCCACATTCCCTCTTTTTTCTCTTTCTGGAACTCTCATCACATGTTTATTAGACTGCTGATATTATCCCACAGGTCACTGAGTTTCTAGGGGCTGCAGTATGGATAGTTACTATGTTTGCACATTCATAGATATTTTCTTCTGCAGTGTCTAATCAATGTGCTATTGAGCTCATTCAGTGAAGTTTTCACTCCAGTTATTGTATTTTTCAGTTCTCAAAAAGAGAACTATTAAGCCTCTAGTTTAATAAAAACTCAAAAGGAACCCATGCAAATTGCTGGAGCTCTTTCTCTGCATACCTTCCTCCTCTCCATTACTGTGTCACACAAATTCCAGTTCATTTTTAGATTTCTCTTCTCATTCTATTCATGTTTTCCTTTAAATCCCTGAACATCTTTATAACAGCTTTTTTAAAGTCTTTGTATGCTAATTCAATCATCTCTGCCATTTATGGATGTTGTTCTCATAATTGATTTTCTCCTGTTTATGAGTCATATTTTCCTGCTTCTTAGTATGCCTAGTAATGTTTCACTGGATTCTGCTGGACATTGTGACTGTTACATTGTTGAATGTCTGAATTTTGTGTCATTCTCTGAAGAGCTTTGAGATGAGGGGGAGGGTCAGAGAGCTGAGTCACTTACAGATAAGCTAAATGCTTTCAAGGCTTATTTTTGTGCTTTGTTAGGGTAGGGTAGGTTGGGTAAAATTTTCCCCTCACCTTCACCCCCAGGATATTCAACCTGAAAATATATTTGGTTGCCACAACCAGAAGGGTGCTACTTGCTTCTGGTGGTTAGAGGCCAAGAATGCTGCTCAGTAACCTGCAATGTACAGGAAAGCCCCCAAAACCACGAATTGTCCTTCCCCAAATTATTGATCATACCAAGGTTGATAAACCCTTGTCCAGAGAACATTAACCCTAGGGCCAGTGTTACCTTACTACTAAATCTATTTGATGTCCTAGATACTCAGCACTATCTCTCCACTCTCCAGTCTAGCTAGAACAGCCACGTCTCCCAACCTGGTGTGAGCTCTGGAAATTGTTCAGCTTGCAGCATCCTGGCAGTTGTTCTTCCAGTAGTTGCACTTTGCCTGGCTTAGTAGAATCTTACCCCACATCTGAACAGCCCTGATCACCAGCCAGGCCTAAGGACCCTACCCGTGCATGAATTTTGTGCACCGGGCCTCTAGTTTAATAAAAACTCAAAGGAACCCATGCAAATTGCTGGAGCTCTTTCTCTGCATACCTCCCTCCTCTCCATTACTGTGTCACACAAATTCCGGCTACCTGAGCCTTCCTGACCTCTAATCTCTAACATTTCAAATAAATGAAACCTCTAGGCTATGTTTGGGTTGCCCCGTCCCTGTACTTGGTCTATACAGTGCCTCTAAGCAGAAAGCTTGAGTCATCGAAGAATTCTCCATGTGTCTCTCCCATTTTTGCAGGTCTTGCAAGACAAGGCACTAACCGTCTTTGTTTCTGACTATCTTCTCAAGAATGTTGGTATAGTGAACAGCCTTGAAAGACAGAGATAGTGTCTTACTCTGGAGCAAAGTGCAGGTTATAAAGATAAGGTCTCCCTGCAGGGCGAAGGTCAAGTAGGCTTGCTCTTCATTGTAAATGATTCTGGTTCCCTAAACTCAGGGTTCCGCTTCTGTAATGCAGCCACTGCCTGTGCTTGTGTCACCTGGACCTCTTCGAATCGCCCCAGGAGAATTGGGACTGAGGAACCAGTGCAAATGCTGAGGCTCTGGCCATTTCTATTGCTATGAGTAATAAAGTCCTTCGTCGGGGACCTAGGACTCTTGTGTCTTCCGCCAGCATCCATGGAACAGTATCAAGATAACTTGTTGCCGAAACCAGTTTGGCTCAGTGGATAGAGCGTCGGCCTGTGGACTCAGGGGTCCCGGGTTCGATTCCGGTCAAGGGCATGTACCTGGGTTGTGGGCACTTCCCCAGTGGGGGATGTGCAGGAGGCAGCTGATCGATGTTTCTCTCTCATCGATGTTTCTGACTCTCTATCTCTCTCTCTTCCTCTCTGTAAAAAATCAATAAAGTATATTTTTTTAAAAAAACTAAAAAAAAAAACTTGTTAACTTGTAAGTAGGGTAAAGTCTCAACTCCTTCACAGTTCTTGACACACCTATTTTGTGCTAAGCACTGTGCTGGGCTCTCAATGTAAGAGGTGGACCACACACCAGAAAAGACATAATCTGGTCTTCTGCAGTCTATAGTCTACTGAGAGAGACAAAGATTTAAAAAGACAAGCAAATATATAATTTTTAAATGGCAAGAAGTATTTAGAAGGAAATCACAAGACAACGACAAGGAAGACGATTTTAGATTAAGTGATTAGGGGAGGCCTCTCTGAACAGGAGACACTGAAATGGAGCCTGAGGATAAGAAACAAAACAAATAGAATGAGCAAGGGGAAGCGCTTTCCAGACAAAATAAATAGCATCTACAAAGGTCCTCAGGCAGAAAGGAGCTTGCAGACTTGAAGAATTGAAAGAAGGCAACACAATGAAAGCACAGTAAGCCACAGTCATGGTGGTGCTCGGTGAGGATGGAAAAACAGGCAAGGTCTCAATCAGAGGTCCTCAACCCCGGCGATACTTTCACATCTACTCCAGGAACTTATTTAAAAAATCAGTGCCCCGGGTCTCATCCCAGACCCGTTAAATCAGAATGCTTAAGAGTGGAGCTCAGTCCTGGCTGGTGTGGCTCCCTGGTTGGGTGTCACCCTGTGCACTGAAAGGTCTCCAGTTCAATTCCCCAGTCAGAGCACATGCCCAGGTTGCGGGTTCGGTCCCTGGTTGGGGTGCATGCAGGAGGCAGCTGATCAATGTTTCACTCTTGTGTCAGTGTTTCTCTCTCTCCCTCTCCCTTCCTCTCTCTCTCTAAAAATCAATTTCTAAACAAAAATTTTTTTAAAGTTCAGCCGCTTGATCATTTTAAAAATATTCCAGGTGATTCCAGTGTGAGACGGGTTGAGGACCACTGATCTTGACCCTGCAGAAGTTTGGGTTTTATTGAGGAGTTTGGTTTTGAATCAAAGCATAATAAAAAGCCATTGGAGGGATTTAAGCATTAAAAAAAAAAAGACATTTGTTTTTATTTTTATTGATTTTTTTTTAAGAATCTCTGGCTGCTGTGAGAAGAATAGATTAAAGAAGGTCTATAGTGGGAGCAAGGAGAAAATGCGGGAAGCTATTGAAATTGTCCAGGCAAGAGATGATGAAGGCTTGGTCGTAAAAAGAATATTGGGAGTCCTGGGAATGGAGGACAGATGAGTAGAATGAGACCAGATCATGACTGCTCTGCCACAGGCCCTTTGTACATGCTGCCCCTTCTGTCTGGAAAGCTCTTTCCCTTGCTCATCCTATGTTTTTTCTCATCCTTCAGGCTCAGTTTTTAAAATACCACGTTAAGGAAATTAGACTTTATCTGTGGGTATTGGAGGAAGGAGACTTAATTCTCACTCGCTATCACTGTAATTCCTTTCCCTAAAGGGAAAGTGGGAAAGAAAGGATGTTAGCTTTTTCCAGACGTTATCATGCAAGGCAGCCAGAACTGTTGGAGTTCTTGAGCTAGGGTATATCATCATGGAGGTGTCTGAGATAAGTGCAGCCTGGGGCAATGAAAAGTGGAAAGGCAAGAACTAGAAATAGAGATGCGTTAAGAGGCTATTGCTGTCGGTCAGTGTGCTGAGGACCTGGATTAGAACAAAGACAGCAGAAATAATAAAGGGCTTAATTTAAGGGTATGTCTCATCAAATATAAGCATAGATATGTGTGTTTCGGTGCGTGCATATGAATGTGCATCATGTTTTCAGAGACAGAGAAATTTGTGTAAATAGACATCCATTTTCTACACATTATCTTTGTTTTCCTCTGTGTCCATGACTGTGTCATTTATCCATTCATTCAGCAAACACTAAGCCCCAACTTTGTTCAAGGCAATGTGCCAGGCTCTATGGGGGAACACAAACGTGAATCAAGCCAAAACCTACTCCTGAGGAGCTTACAGACTTGAAAGGGAGAAAACACATGTCCCCAAATAGCTAAAATGCAGTAAGTAAAATGGTAAATATCATCAAGTTATAAAAGTTCAGAAGAGAATTTCATTACCTTCGCTGGAGAGATAAGGGAGAAGGTGGCATTTGAACTTGGTCTGAAAGAATTAATAGCATGGGGGAAGGAACGTAGGCAGAGACAAGTGACCACGGAGAATTCTTAGCTAACGGGCTAAAAAGGGTGGTGAAAAATATGCCTAAAGGAGCTGATCTACAGAATGTGCACTTTATTTTGTAGACTACCAACTATTCATTGCACTCTTACCAAGAGTGAGGTACTGTGCTAGATCCTGAATGTCTACACACGATTATATCTGTGTTTCCATATGTGTATGCCTGTTTATAAACATGTGTATATTTCATTGTGTGTGCATAGCTGTGTCTCCATTTCAATAGTCAATTTCTCTGTGTGTACATTGATATGATAGCTATGTGTCTACATGTGGCCAGCAGATGGTGCCACCAAATCATAACTAGCAAGGACGATTCTGCCTCTTCCAGCCACGTTTCATCTCAGACCCTATCAGGCCTTGGAGAGATCGCCTTGTAAGGGCTGGGGATTCGTTTGTTTATTTATTTCCATCATCAGCATTGCTCGCCATTGTATTCCCAGGCCTAGCAAAGAACCTGGCGAATGGAAATACTCAGTATGTATGTATAGTGAATTGATGAAATGCTAACCTGCCCCATGGGAGAAGTAGGAGGTGGGGGGAGCCAGGGAAAGGAGAGAAGTACAAAGAAGCTGGCCCACCAGTAAAGACTCCACAGGAAATGGAATTCCAATCACACCCATAAAAGTCACAGAGGGGTTGGCAGGGGGATGTGTAATAAAACAGTGTTCTCTGCCATTGCTGTCACCTCTAAGACATCCCCTTCTCACATGTGGCATCTGACCCTGATCCTTTCCTTCCACCGCGTGACTATTAGGACCTGTGGGAAATACCACCTCTGTCTCTAGAAGCTTACCATCTAGAAAGATAAATAAAGTTTCCTTTTTTAAAAATAGCAACCAATACAATTCTCCCTCTGCCTATTGCTGAGACAGTTTCTTCCTGTCCCATGTGAGAAGTACACACAGAGCCAGAGGAGGGTCCAGCTGGGTCTATTCAGGGACCTTGTGAACCAGAGACCTCTGCCTAGTACCCCTCTGGCCCCTGGTACCTCTCCCCCAACCCCTTCCCACCCCAGCTGCCTCAGGAGACTCTCTCTCTGTCCCCCATCTGGGCGAGGGCAAGGTCTCACCCTTTTCAGAGCCCAAACCTGTGATCTCTCCCACGCACCGTCCCTCTGCAGTCACAGGCGCCCCTCATTAGCTTGTCCAGAAAGAGGAAGGCCTCTGCCCACAGTGACTGCGACTCTGCTCATTTGACACAAGAACACAGATACCACCTTCAGTACTCACTTTGCTCCCACAGGAGAACCGAGGCCCAGCGTTTTGCAGCAAAAACCCTTGACCAACAAAGCACTACTCAATGGGACCAATTTCAAGTCAGCTGCACATAGAAGGGACTGGGTACGTAAAACACTTTAATGGTCTGGCTGCTTCCCCCTTTCTCCCCAGTCCTCCCCATTGCCTCACTCCATTCTCTGAGCTGCAGGCAGCAGCACATGGTGCTGGGTTTGTCATGCCATTGCCAGTCAAGGCCTCCTCGTGGCCCTCTGAGCAATCCCATACCTCGGTCGGGCACACATGCCCTCTACAAAGTGGGCCCCACCTCCAGCCCCAGCCGTTTCTCCCATTACTCCTTTGTACCCACGTGCACTCCATAGTCTCAGTGCCCTAGATGTGTGTGCCTGTTCCCTCCCCTGCACCTTTGCCCTGGGAGGTCCTCCTTCCCCATCTCCACCTGGCAAATGCCCAATCTGCCTTTCAAGGTCCACTTCAAATGGCACCTTCTTCATAAGGTCTTTCGTACTCCACTCCAACCTGATGTAACCTCTCCCCCTCCCTGTCAGCTTCACTACATTAATGCTCTCTTTTCTGAAAGCCCATTCCTTGTATTCTCTTTGCATGGGAAAAAATCTGTGTCTTATTCACCCAGCACCTAGCAACTTGTTTGACATGTAGTAGGTGCTCAGTAAATGCAGAGGAGATGATACAGCTAAGGCTGTTTGCTATAAGACACAGATCCAAGGAACCATCAGCTCTAAGAAACAGGCAATATAGATATTCCTCCCAGGAGGAGATGAAAATAACTCTGAGCACCTATTAGACGCCTTCTAACTCTGACCCCATCCCCATCAGGCTCCTGGCCTCCTCAATCCTCAAGGACACACCACTTCAAAAATAACTCTCCACTCACTGCTCTGTTCTGCCTTTCTCCCTTTCCCTTCCCTTCTCTCCCCTCCTATTCCATAAAATCCTGGGGCTGCTGCCCACAGAACAGGGGGGCAGAAAAATAGAAGGGCTGAGGGAACCCACCTCCTTCTGAACACTCAGATGAGGAAGTGATTATCAGAGGTCACCGTCTTGGTCAGTTCCTGTTTCTGGAGCAAAGATGCCAAAATCTGTTCCCTTTTCTTGTGAAAAAATGTAGGGGTTTTGACTTCCAAATTTCCCAGAAACAATACTGTCACTCAGCTGTCTGTGTTTCTGTCTGTCTGTGTCTGTGTGAATGGTCTGCCAAGGCCTTCTGGGACTGCTCCTCATGGGTGAGCACCTAGGGGAAGCCTTGGAAACTATATCTCATTCCTGCCCCTCCCCACTTACAACCCCCACTCACCCACCCACCCACCCGGCCTGTCTGAGGAGGGGCAAATGCACTCGGACAGGCTGCCTCTGGGCTCCTATCTCCTCCCAGGGCCTTGCAGGACGTCCCTCCTCAGGCCTACATCTGGCTACTCAGAAGCCCCTAGAGAGGGCGGAAATTGAAGCTGGTAACTTGGACTCACTCAGAGGTGATGTGGATCCGTTTGGGAAACCATGTCCCTGTCCTGCTCCTGAGCTTGAAGTTATCCCAACCTGGGAGCAAACAGCCCCCCCCCACACACACACACCCTTGCCCCCAGCCTTGGGCCAGGGCATCATCTTCTGTGCCCCAGTCTTATGTGGAATGGGTGGATAGCACCCCTTCATGTGGAATCGGACCCTCCTGAGCCCTGGGTGGAGAAAGGAGGAGGGCTAGCATAGGAAGTATAGGAGGTGCAGGTGGGAGAGGGTGGGCTAGGGAACAGGTACATATAAACTAAACCAAGCTCAGAGACTAACTAAAGCCAGGGTCAGAGTGAGGATGGGCCTTGGAGTCAGGTTAGGAACAAGATGTGAAGGTCAGAGTGCTCTTGGGAAAGCAGTGGTGCCCAGCCCTCTGCACTGGGTGAGAGAGGCCTGGACAGGGCCTAGGTAGCAGAGTCTCTGTATATGTAAGAGGCCAAAGTTAGAGCTTTCTAACAGGATCCACATTTGGCCTGCTTTTCTTTTGGTCTCTGTTTCCTTCCTCTTTCTCTCATTCCTTCATTCTACATTTAAATAGAGTCTTTACTATAAAGCAGGCTACTGTGTAATCAGTGGTCCACAAAGATACATAAGATGCAGTCAGTCCTTCGCCGTGTGGAGCTATTACTGAACTGGAGAGCCCAATGTATAAGCAACTATGTGTAACCGATCCGGTGTGAAAGGTGAAAAAATGGATGCCGTGGAAGCAGATGGAGGGTGTAGAAGACGGGGGTCAAGGAAGAATTCACAAAGAACAGAAGAGATTTGAGCTGAAAGTGGGACTTACCAGCCAGAGAAGGAAAGGAGGGCCTTCCAGGATGATGAAAAACAAAGGCTCGAGAGCATGAATACAAAAGGCCTCAGTAAGCGACAGTTTCGGAGAATGGGACAGAAGGTCAAGGCCCCTCCAATGCTATTCTAGATTGGATCAGGCACCCCAATGAAGTGGAGACTGAAGGAGAAGAGAGATCTGAGTCAACCAGCTCCTGTTCTAGCCCCACGGGCCACCCTCCTAGCAGAGGTGACATGGGCCCCAACCTAGAGTCCCCCATCCACCTTCCCCACCCTCACCCGATTACTGCTGGTCCTGTCCAGGGTTCCTGAGGGGTGGCTCTCCTCCGCTGTGCTGACCCCAAGGAGGTTTCCTCTCCCCTCCTCAGGCCCCCACACTCTGGAACAGTGGGAGATGGCCATTACTCGGGCCCAGGTCACTGCTCAGGCTTTGATCTAAGTGGCTTTGTCTCACTACCCTGCACCCCACTCCTGGGTCCTCATGCTCTACCACCCAGCTGCAGAGGTGCCAGCCAGATGGAGCAGCAGGAGGGGCAGCCTCTCCCTCCAAGCTAACTCGCTGCCTTGCTCTCAATGCCTGTAGTAGAGCAAGGCCTGCTCACCAGCCACGAAGGCCAGGCCTAAAACGACGGAAGACATCAGTGGCCAGGGCTTTCCAAAAGCGTAGGCTGGGACTAGCAGAGGCCTCACGACCCTGAGCCTCTGCGTCCTCCTTGTGGGGTGTCGCGCGCAATCCCCAAGGCTGAAGGCCTGATCCGCAGGAACGCTGGACGGCTCCGCAGGTGGTGGACCCAAAGGACCTGAGCCAGAGCCAAGGTGGGGGGGGGGGGCAGGAGGCCGGGCAGGACCGAGGAGTCTGCGGGGGATCCCAGATGCTGGCAGTGGTTGGGGGTGCGCTGCCAGGAAGGAGGGCCCCCGCCGGCGCGCGTGGCAGAGAGCCCGGGCAGCCCTCGACAGCGCCCCGCAGCGCCTGCGCGGGTCCCTGGTCCCTCGGGCGCCCTCCCCGCCCCGCCCGCCCCGAAGCCCGAGCGCGGCGCCGCGGGAGGAATTCCAGCCATTTCCTCCGCGCCGCGCGGTATGCAGCCTGCTCGCTGCCCGACCGCAGCGCGGCCCCAGGTGGGGGCCGGGCGGCGCAGGCCAGTCCCCGCCGCATCTGGCAGCTGTCCCGGCCTCGCCGTCCTCCTCGGGATTCCCGATTCTCCGTCCTCCCCCCCTCCCCCCCACCCCTCGTCCCGGGTGACCAAACCGGCCTTTCCAGCGGCCCCCGGCCTGGCGCCCCCGGGCTCCCGCTCCTCCCCGCTCCGCGCGCCCACCCTCCGGCTTCCTCGGTCCCCGCCGCGGCCCCTCCCGGCCACCGCGGACCCCTGGAAGTCCCCAGAGTCCGAGTGTGAAACTGAACTTGGCACTTGCTACGTCATATCGGGGCCAGTCCCATAGCCTTTGAAAGCCTCAGTTTCTCATTTTGCGCAACGGCAACTCCAACAGCAGTGCAACCCCATGTGCGCTTCCCTGGGTAAAAGGAGAAAGGGACCGCGCTGGACCGGGGTCCCGCGGCTTTCTGTCCTCCAGGCATCGCTGTCCTTGGCTTTCCTAGGTCCTCCCGCCCACCCCGCCGTGGCTTGCTCTCCATCCCCTCCGCGGGTGGGGCGGCCCTGGCCGGCTCTGCAGGTAGGCACGGTCGGTGGCTGCCTCCGCGGGGCCTGCTCCAGCCTGCTCTCTCCCTGTCTTAAAAAATGCCTGAACCTGCTTCAGGATCCAGCACTGCCCTCGAGGTTCTTGAAAAGCCTAAAGGGCAGTCATTAACATGTTGGCATGATGTCATCGCAGTCTGAGAGCCACCGGACACGTGGTGATCAGGGACAGTTGGGTTTCGGACCCGGGATGAGGGGGCGCGCAAACGTGGAAAAGGTCTGAACAGAGGATGGGCCACCACGTGCTCTCCGGCTCCTCTTTCAAAGCGCAGGCCCCCGGGAGAGGGAACATTCTTTCCGTCTTTAACCCTTTGGACGAGCATCGAGGAAACCGAGAGCCAAAGCCCGGGGCGACTGGAAGGGTGGGCCCCGCTTCCCCCGCCGCCCACACCTGCCTCGCCCACGCCCACGCCCACGGCAGCGGTAAATGTCACACTAGGTGGGGTTGGAAAGCCCCGAGCTGCACCAGGCCTGGCCTCCGCCAGCTTTGCAGACGCAGCACGGAAGAGCCGCTCCGCTTCGGCGTTCCCCGCAGAAGGCCCCCGGTTTTGCTTTTGTAACTTCCACTCCAGCCAGCGTCCCAAGGCCAAGAATCAGTCCACGCGGCAGGACGGACCCCCCTCGTTCTCCGCGCCGCTGCAGCCACAGACTGCAGAGATCCAGGTGGAGGCAGGTCCAGAAACACAGGTGCCATAAACATCCCAGCCCAGCCAGAGCCGGCTCCCAGGCCGCCCCTCCCCACCCCCACCCGCCCGCCCCGGAGCCCAGCACTTCCGGCCATCGCGGCGGGCGGGCGGGCCTCTCCGCCTGGGGAGGGGCGGGCTTCATCTGTAACAGGGGCCTGGCTTCCCCTTCCTCACCAGAGGCCCCCCCACCCCCCTCAGGGCCCAACCTGAGGCTTTTCCCTCTACTCAGGATACACCTCCGTGACTCCCCTTGCAGGCCGCTCCCTCCCTTTCCTGGTACCTATTTTTAGAAGGCTTCTCCCAGGGACCCCAGTCTACTAGAAAGGCAGGCTCCTCTCTGGAGGTGGAGGAGGGAGGCTGCCTTTGGTTGGAAGGCGACACCGAAATCAGATTTACAATTTGCCATTTGATTCTAACGTTTTTTTGTAGCACTCTTTGTTTGGGGAGGGGAGGCGGGCGGGGGGGGGGGGGCGGCGGCGGCGGCTGGAGGCAGAGTGGATCTAAAAGAGGGGAAAGAAAGAAGCTGGGAGTTCATGCAAAGAGGGAACAGAGCACACTAAAAAGAGGCTTTCCCGGCAGGCCGCTGCCCAGGGGCTCAGGGGGGCTTTCTGAGCCTGCGGGCAGCAAGAGACTCCACTGGGGAAAAGGGTTCATGAAGTTCCACTCCCTGGGGCTAAGGGTACAAAAGCTGTCCCCAGGAAACTGGGAGATCTGATGGCTTGGAGCAAGGGGAGAAAGAACAGGTTTAAAGGTGATGAGTGAAACAGATCTGAATCACCGGTCTTGAATATGTCTGTAAACATAAGCTTTATCGAAATAAATGAATCCCTGTTTTGAAACACGGTGGGTAACCCTAAAAATGAAGTCTGAACTCTCTTCCCATTTGGGAGCTTTCTCTGAAGTCACTGTGCTAGGTAGGGAAGCACTTTGCAACCTCTAGCTGGCCGAGCCCTACTTAGAATGTACTACTAATTCCCCATCTTACTCATGAGGAAGCTGAGGGCAGAGAGGCTAATTAACGAGCTCAAGGACACCCAGCTGGTGGAGGAGCGGTTTGAACTCAGGGATCTGACTTCAGTGGTCAGCTGTTGAGCCTCTGCTGTGGGATAATCAACTCTGTTGGTCTCTGACCAGAGATGGCAATGACTCCTCTATAGTCTCAGCTGCCTTTCACAGTGAGGATGACCTTCCTGTAGCAGACCTGAGTGATTGCAGCCCCATTGAACTTGATGGCTTTCCTGAAGGGCCCGTGCAACCTACCCAAAGGCCCTTATAGGAGCAGGATTCCAAATGGACTGGATGCAAGTCACCAAGATCAGAGTCAGCCCTGGACCAGCCCTTCCTGTGTGATTTCAGGACCACAAGGAGCCCCAAGTGGCCTTTTTACTGAAAAACCACCATAAAAGAGCCATTGTGCTTAACACGGAACCAGATGTGTGCTTAACTTTACCCAGGTCACTGGATCTCACCTTGGGCCATGGGCCAAGGTAACCCAAAGGTAGGTTTTGTCTCACTTTCCTAATATATATATTTAAAATTTTTATTTATTGATTTGAAAGAGAAACATCGATTTGTTGTTCCACTCATTTCTACATTCATTGATTGATTCTTGTATGTGCCCTGACTGGGGATTGATCCCACAACCTTAACTGAGCTACCCAGCCAGGGTAGCATACTGACGCATGGGCTGCTGCCAAAAATAAAAGGTCTAAGTTCAAATATTCACTGAGCTACCCAGCCAGGGCCCCAGCATATTTTTTTACGTTGCATCAATTACCAAATATTTGACATTGGAAGATTACAAAGAAATATCTGGATTTTTTTAGCTTCTCCCCCAAGATCTGAAAATCTGGCCACACTGACATGTACTCTGCAGTCCACCACAGTCCCAGCCATCTCAACCTTTTACTCCCACCCTACTGCTTGGCCCACAGGCGTTTGAATTTGCTGAACTTCCTCACTAAAATGCAGATATTCACCGAAGAGGTAACTATTGAGTCTATAACTAGTCACATTCCAGTATGGATATCTTTTTCTGAAAGCTGGTTAAGGGAGAATAATTGAGGTACGTTAAGGCGAGGAGAGGAGAGAAAGTGGAGCTCCCCCAGATAAGGTGTCAGGCCAAACCAGAGCAGGGCAGAGAATGTTTCTAGGGTCCTAGAAGACCACAAGATGAGAAATTGGTGTTCAAATAACTGTCATGTATATGCAACACAAAGAAACATCACCTGTTTCCCAGGAGCTCATCCTTTTATTTAACTTAGCAAACACCAAGCTTTTATTAGCATCCTGGGCTCCCTTCCCCAAACCTGTTGGAAGAGCCTTGGGCAGTGTCCAGAAACAAACCCTGGAGGTGATTAGAGGGCTGCCGACTCAGGCTGTGAGCGAGCCCAAAGGAATGGGTCTGGCTTTGGACCAGGACAGAGCTAAGCCCAGAAGAGGAGCTGAATGAAGATGAGGACCAAGTGATTAACTGGGGTCTGGGCAGCCAGGAACTGAAGCACGAACTCATTCACCAAGATGGTGAGCAGCTGTGTTTTCTGAACTGTGGCTTACGTGAGGGAAAGCCATCTTCCCCGAATTTGGAAGCTTTTCCTGCCAGAGCAGTTTATTGTGTAGGCAGAGAGGGGAAGAAGTATTGTATAGAGATATGTACGGGATGAAATGGCCTTAGGCAGACTCTGATAGACCTCAGGCTGCCTCGACTTACCCAAATGCACATGTGGGAGGGTTTCAGCTCTGTGAATATTTGAACTCAGCCCTTTTATTTTTGGCAATAGCTCATGTGTCCACAGAGCCCCAGAGTACACTCGGGAGGAGGGGAAGATGAAGTACCTTTAGCGCTTTGGGAGAAATGGCCAGCTCTGTAATCAGAGACAGGAAAATCTACCTGACCTCTTTTAAAGCTGGTGAATAATATGGCACAGTCAGAATTGTCACAATTGCTGGGTGCAGCCTTTGGAAAAGGTGAAAGCTTAGCAGGAGACGGGGAGTTGCCAGGCTGGGTCAGGGCACACTCAATTCAGAGAGCCTTCCCTCACTTCTCCCCATCACCAGATGGGAAAGAGCCCCTGAAACCCTTTCTGAACCCCAACACTCAATCTTTTGGAGAAATGGCCAGCTCTGTAACCAGAGACAGGAAAATCTATCTGACCGCTTTCAAAGCTGGTGGATAATATGGCAGAGTCAGAATTGTCACACTTGCCCACCCCTTTGATGTGCTTACTCTCCTTCTGACCCAGGATAAAGTTCATGACCAATCATTATAATCATCCTTTCACATACCCTCAACTCTTTGTTTCTTGTCTTTGTTATTCTCACCTGGCATGACAATAGATGTAGTCAATTTCAAGTCTCTGACTACTCCACACCTGGCTACAGAAAAACCCTCAGCCACACTATTTGATCCCACTTTAAATTCAAGTGGGCTCTTAATACTGCCCCATAGTCATAGTTCCCTGTTCTGTTCACTCACCTATGCTCTTAGATGACAGTTTTATACCTTCCTTTCTCTTCTCAAACTCAACATTTCCTTCCCATCCTCGCTCTCAGCTGCTCATTGGACTCTTTTTTCACTGGGAAAATAGAAGCACCTGGAAGAGAACTGCAGCTCCCCACCGTCACAATTATCCCCTGCCCAGCAGTTTGCATTTTCATACTTTGTCTTTCTGCCTATTATCAGAGATGACCCATCCATCAAAAGCAAATCCCTCCACTGTGCACTCAACTCCATCCCTCTCACCTACTCAAGGAAGGACCTTACTTCAGCAATTCTCCCTTACACCAAATTGCCATGCTCTACTGGAGCATTTCCATCAGCACACAAACATACTAGTACTTCTCACATATGAAAAAACAACAAATCCTTGTAATGGCTGCACTTCCCTTGGCAGACTTTGCCCCATTTGTTTGTTCCCCTTTAGAGCAAACTTCTCAAAGGAATCATCTATGCTTGCTCTGTTCAGTTCTTCTCCTCCAGTTCTCTCTTAAACCAGCCCCAAATCAGGCTTATATGCCCATCACGCCACAAAAATTGTCCTTGTCAAAGTTACCGTGACTTACATGTTGCTAAATCTAATGGTCAATTCTCAGTACTCATCTTATTGATTAATAGCATCTGATGTCGTTGACCACGTCCTCTTCCTTGAAACACGTTCGTCACTGGGCTTCTAGACATCTCACCCTCTGGGTTTTCCTCCTGTCTCACTACTCCGATTGTCTTGCTATCTTTTTCAGATTCCTCCTCTTTTCTCTGACCCCTAAATATTGAAGTGCCCAGGGCTAAGACCCCAGTCCTCTACTCTTTCTTATCCATCTCTTTTGATGATCTCATACAGCTACCTGATTTGAAATACCATCCATACTACTCATGACCCACATTTATATCTCCAGCCCAGCCCTTTCCCCTGAATTCTAGACTCATGTATCCAATTCCAAACTCAAGATGTTCAAAACTGAACTTTTTTAAAAAAACATATTTTATTGATTTTTTACAGAGAGGAAGGGAGAGGGATAGAGAGCCAGAAACATCAATGAGAGAGAAACATTGATCAGCTGCCTCCTGCACGCCCCCCACTGGGGATGTGCGCACAACCAAGGTACATGCCCTTGACCGGAATCAAACCCGGGACCCTTGAGTCCACAGGCTGACGCTCTACCCACTGAGCCAAACTGGTTCTGGCCAAAACTGAACTTTTGATATACTCCCTCAAACTTGATCTACAAATAGCCTTTCCTATCACAATTGATGGCAACTCTGTTCTTCCAATTGCTCAGCCAAAAACCTAAGCCATCCTTGACTCCTGTTTTCCTCTCACATGCAGACCAGATCAGGCAGGAATTAACTCTAGCTTCAAAATACACCCAAAATTCAACCACTTCTCACCTCCTTTGTTGCTGCCATCCTGGTCACAGTCATCATTACTTTCACCTGTATTATTGCTGTAGCCTCCTGCCACGTCTTCCTGCTTCTACTCTGGCCTTCAATATAGCAGCCAGAGTGATCCTTTACAAATAAATATACCTTAGATCAGTGGTTCTCAACCTTCTGGCCCTTTGAATACAGTTCCTCATGTTGTGACCCAACCATAAAATTATTTTCGTTGCTACTTCATAACTGTAATGTTGCTACTGTTATGAATCGTAATGTAAATATCTGATATGCAGGATGGTCTTAGGCGGCCCCTGTGAAAGGGTCATTCAACCGCCAAAGGGGTCGCGACCCACAGGTTGAGAACCACTGCCTTAGATCCTATCGCTCATCTAATCAAAACCCTCCGTAGCCTCCCTCCCCATTTCTTTTAGAGTAACTTTTTAATAACTCCTCATTTCTCTCAGTATGAAAACCAAAGTCTTTACAATGCCAAAAAGATCCTGCATTTCCTACCCACTCTGCCTCTCACCTCTCTGTCTTTCTCTTCCGGTACACTCTTCCTCACTCATTTTGGGAGTCCAGCCTCCTTACTGTCCCGCAAACACACTAAGCATGTTTTCACACTGAGGCCTCTGCTCTACCTGAACACTTGACCTAAACACTCGTGCCCCAGAAATGTACTTAACAAACTTTTTCACTCCTTTAATCTTTAGATCTCATCTTTTCAATGAGGCCCACCCTGTTTAATACTAAAGCTTGCCATTTTCCCTACACCCCAATGCTCCTGATCACAATTAACCTGCACAATCTTGCTCTCTTTTTTTTGACCCCCATGGCACTTATTACCTTCTAACATACTATGTAATTTATATATTTGTTATGTTTATTGCTTATTATCTATCCCCTCTCTGCCCCCTTTAGGGATCTTTGTCTGTTTTCTTCACAAATATATTCTAATTGTTCAGAAGAGTACTGGTACATAGTAGAGAATATATATATATATATATATATATATATATATATATATATATATATATATATATATATATATATATATATATATATATAGAGAGAGAGAGAGAGAGAGAGAGAGAGAGAGAGAGAGAGAGAGAGAGAGAGAGACTACAGCGTTTGGACAGGTTTAAGCCTGGGACTAATGAGAGGGCATGATCCTCTCGTAGCAAAGCCACGTGCAAGTCCCAGCCAAAGGCTATAGTTGTAAGCTTGACCTTATGGTCCGAACCTGTGGTCCCATGTGGCTGAGTGGTATAGGCTGCAGGAGGTGCAGCAAGTAAACAAAGCTTGATCAGGTGCATGTAATTGAGTAGATTCGAAACCCACAAGAACGTTGTAAACATCTTGACCACGCCCATACTTTGCCTCATGGAATCTGGCTATAAAGTAAAGACTCTGCTTGCAGGCTGTGGCGCTGTCTCTCCATCAGAGAGGGCAGTGTCCCACCCAACCCTAGCTTTCTTCTCTAGTCTGCCTTTTCTAAATCCTTTACCACCCCCTCTCAGGTTCACCATGGCCCTGCCAGCTCAGCGTGTGTGTGTGTGTGTGTGTGTGTGTGTGTGTGTGTGTGTGTATAAATAATCCATACAGAGAGGGATTTATTTCTTTGGCCATCAGAAATGGCCAGGCCAAGAGTAAAGAGGAGAACAAAACTAGAAAGAGCAACTGGAGCCAACTGTAAACACATGACTCATGAGCAAAGTCAGGTCAAGTTGAATGAACAACCAAACGGTATACTTAAAATTACCAGATGGATGGATGAATAGATAGATAGATAGATAGATAGATAGATAGATAGATAGATAGATAGATAGTATCTCCTATATGGTAGGTAACAAAGTGACTTTATTTACTACATACAGAGTAAATAAAGGCCTGGGCCATGACCCTGACATAATTCCCTTCATATCCAGTTGCTTTTCAGCTCTCCCAGCTGTGAGTGAGCCAATCACACAGTTTGACAGAAAGGCACTTGAGAGAGTAAAGGCAGGGCAGGACCCTTTGGAGAAAAACAACCTCTCTCTCTTCTCCTGTTCCCCTAAGTGCCTTCTCAATAGAGGATATTGCCATACCAGATATTTGGGGCAGTCCCGGCTCATTTCATCAGAATTCTGCAATCATTGGATGCAGATGGGTTAACAGTTCTACTTGCCTGGCCCCCACCGTGTTCACTGGTAACAGGCCTTCTGGAGGCCATGCCTTCCTTTCCCACAGGGATTGCAGCCTCAAGGCAGACTGCCAACATATTCTTTCTCCAAAGAAGCCAGTGTTATGCAAGGAGCCTCTGCACCCAGGATAAACCAGTTAAATGAGGCTCCTAAAGCCTTCCAAACATTTAGATTAGAGACTGGGAGTATCAGCCAGGTGGCCGCCCCAGGGGCTTTAGGCCAGTGTGGACTGTAGGGCGGGAGGCTTCACCTGCCCTGGGGAGAAATAGAATCCCAAAAGCCTTCACAGTGGAGCTTCGTCTCACAATATGTCCAAATAAACCCAGGCATCTTTTCATTTTCGAAAGGCTCTGGGCAGAAGCTCTGGAAGATCCCTCTTGACCAGACATGATGACAAGACCCCAGTTCACAGGAGACCCTTAAACCATCTTGCAGTGCCCTTTGCAGAATGGGACATGATCAGTTGTACCTTGCATCATAAGGCATACATGTTGAAAGAACATATTGATGGAAGTTATCTAGAGCTAAGAGTGAGGCCAATCGGCATTGACATAGGGTAAGCCTGTGTCCTTTTCTCCATAGAATAGATACATTTGTTCATAAGGAAGATATTCATGTTTGACATGAATGGAGACACCCTATGGTGCACATGGGCAGAGGGCCAAAAAGAGGTTTGATAATTCTTTTAGATATAAATAGCAAATTCTGTAGATATTTCCCCTTGTACTGGAGGTGTTACATCAAGAAAGGAAACATCAAATCAAACAAATTCAAGCGGGGGGGTTTTGCCTGATTTATAAGCAGAACTTCTCAAGCCTTTATTATTGCTTGTATGTGTGGCAAAGTGGTGAAGGGGAACGAGGATTTCACAGAGTCCTTGGCCGGAGAACTCCTTTTATCATGGAACATCTCCTCTGGGTGTTCCACAAGACACAGGAGCTAGTGAGCCACTGAAGATTTTTAAGCTGGAAAATAGCACATAGGGGAAAACAAACTTTTAGAAGATTGATCTTATGGTAGAATGTAAGGTGAACAGGAAAGAAAAGAGCCTGGGTTCAGGCAATCCAACTCAGTGATTGGATAAAGACTCAAGATAAAGTGGCGAGGGTTGGAGCACACCAGAGCGGAGAATGGAGAGCAAAAACAGTCTTTGTTGGACTCTGGAGAGATACAGAACTGTCCAAGTTCCTGGGCCTTGTAGGAGTTTGAATGAGCACTAATCAGGATTTTGATCACAAGGGACACAAATCAACTTGGGCCAGCTTAAGCGAAAAAGAGGGTGTTTTTCAGGGATGCTTCATGAAGAACTGGACCCATAAACTGGAAAGCTGGCAAAACGGCCACTGTCTCTCTGGTCTCAGCTTCTCTGTTGTCCAATTCATATTCTTTCTATTTTTATCTCTCTCCTCTCCTCTGCTCACCTCTCCTCTCCCTTCTTTCCTCTCTCTTTCCTCTTTTCTCCCCCCCCCCCCCCCCCCCCGCCCTCTCCCTGCTCTCATTTGTGGAAGAAAATGGCTTCCCTACAGTTCATGAGTTTGCCTGTTACACTAAGTTTGCACATCACAGTTCCAGCCTTATTAGAAACCAGTTCTCCATCTCTCCTTCCCACTTGTAGAATTCCAGGAGAAAGAATCTTGTTGACCCAACTTGGTACTCATTCTACTCTGACCAGAGGGTCAGGTTTTAAAACACAAACATGGCTGCAGAAGATCTAGCCCTGGATTAGTATGGAGGCCACTTACCAGGGATAGGTATCCGCTCTAGAGTGACTAGAGGCCCGATGCACGAAATTCGTGCAAGAGTAGGCCTTCCTTCCCCTGGCTTCCGGCACCAGCTTCCCTCTGGCACCCGGGACCTGGGCTTCCCTCGCAGCCCTGGCTTCATCCAGAAGGATGTCTGGAAGGATGTCCAGTCTAATTAGCATATTATGCTTTTATTATTATAGATACTATAACCTGTAATTGAAAGTGTACTTCTGGCCTAGTTGAGCAGAAGCAGACTGCTGTTGAATAAATAGGTGACTGTGAAATTTTAAAGCAACTTCAGTAGAGAGTCCTTATCCTTGTCCCTCACCCAAACTCCTTTAGTTCCCAAATCCTGGAAGAATCTACAGATGAGGGAGGCAGGGTAAATAGTGATAAAGAGTATGTTTTTGAGGTTAAATTGTTTGTATTTTGGATCCTGGCCTTGAGGACTTAAGCAAGTTATGCAACCTTCCTGAGTCTCAGGTTTCTCACCTGTAAAATGGGTTTCATGAGAATTAAATAATTTCTATAAAGTACTTAGCACAACACACTCAATAACGTTAGCAACATAATTTTCAATGAAAATTAACCCATGGGGCTGAAATTTATATCAGGAGACCCAAATATCTTTGATAAACTGGGCAAAAGAGAGATGAACTGGCAGATGGGCAAGTAGTCAGCTTGGTTCTCCAGATATCCCCATGAGTGTGGCCTCTGGAATAGGAGGTTTGGGAAGAAGAATACGCCACAAAGATCTTATGGCACCAACAGGGACTTTAGCAACCCCAGCTCTTTTGTACCAGTCACACTCCCTCTTGTTCTTAGAGATTTAATATCTGCCTATGAAATGGTCATGATTTGGAGGAGAGATGACAAGAAGAGGAATTGCTTTCAGCTGGCCCTAGTCTTTAAATAACCCAGGTACAACATTTTTTAAACACAAAGGAGTCCATGTGTAAAACATTAGTAAATTTCATATATAAATCTAGTTTTTGACGAGTCCAGAGCTAATAATCAATATGCTTTTTTACTGTCTTTGAACTTTGATTTTTCTGGCAACAACAAAAATCCCAAACCTCATCCAAAACCATCGTCCAGACAGCCCAACTTCTACACTCCCCTCCCTCGTGTCACATATTGTTGACAGAACTACTCTCGTTACCACATTCATTCCAGTGGTGATTCAAATTCTTCTGCAGAAATGGACTTGAAAGACAGAAAATTGCTCTTGTAATCACTTAATAAGCAATCCTGGACATGGAATACAGAGCTATGAATATGGATTTACTCTTAGCTTTTATGGATGTATTTTTCTCAGTTATTTTCATTGAAAATCATGACGAATTAATTTAAATAGCACAGTAAACTGAGATGGAAAAGTACCCATAATAACAATTTTGATGAAAATATACACTAGTCTGGTTTTAGGCACGTCACAGGCACTTTGTTTAAATTGCAAGTTTGCATATATTTGAAATGTGTTTGTTAAATGTGTCAGTTTTATTCCTTTCCAAAAAGTCACGAATTTGCTTTGGGGGGAAAATCATGCAGTTTGATGTACAAAGCAGAGAGCGATGAAAATAAGTAATGGGCGAGAAAGACCCACCCAAGGGCTACAGGCAGCTTTCCTAGGAAGATTCACTACCGTGCCTCAATGTTATCCAGTAAGTCTTTCCAACGGACTTTATTATACCTCTAAACCTTTAGAAACAACTGCTTTTCTTTTCAGGACTATCTTTACCTCAAGAAGAGGAAAATTCAGGACATGCAAGATAATCCTCTCTCTATCTAAGAGAGAAATGAGCCTCTTTGTCATAGGAACCGAAAAGTCAGCTATGTAGTACACTAAACACTAGTTTCATACCTCAATATTATATATCTTTTGTAACAAAAAAAGTGTACACATAAGAGAGGTGGTTGGATGTAACAGTGATAAAGTGACTTAAGTTGGGTTAACTATAATCTACAAAACCCATTCTATCTATTGCAAATCATTAGGACAAATGAATTCTTACCCTTACCAGATGTATAAACATTTCTGTAATGCAGGGATTTGCTTCATAACTTGGAGACTGTCATCAAAGGCAGCGCTAACAGTGTTCCTCCCTTTGACTTGAATGACTTCTTCCCTACTAGGATCATTATTGCTTCATAGTGTCCCAGGGATGAAAGGACTTTGAAAGGTCATTTGCCCTGCAACCCAACTAACAGCATCTGCATTACCAGGAAGAACCTGGTCAGAAATACAGAATCTGGGTCCACCCTGCTCTTACCGACTCTGACTCTGCATTTTGGCAGGATCTCCAGGTGATTCATATGCACATTGAAGGTTAAAATATGCCCACTCTAGGTCATTCCTTGCCTCTGAGCCAAACTGGGCACAATGAATAGGCAGGTCTCATTTGGCCAATTTCAGGTCCTTTATAGTTTGTTCTATTTGAGTCATTGAGAGGAAAGGGGAAATATACTAATTTAAGGAAGTCTTGCATAGCATAACAAAGTTAGCAACTTCTTAAGTATGTGCAAGGACTGAAGCCCTGCAGATTAGGTCAAAGGAAAGAGAAGCCGAAAATGGAATGAGTTCAAATAACAAACTCGGATAAAGTAAGGGTAGTACAGAAGTTGAGTACAGAAGGAGCAATTTCACCAAATTACCAGTTCCAAACATCATCTCTGGACTGTGAGTGATTTACAGCCCTGGACTTAGAGGATTGAGTCTCTTGCTGTATTTCATTTCAGATGAGTAATGTTTTATTTAGTACTTCCCTACAGCTTAGCATGAAGGCCCTGGAACCACTACACTGAATTTATCTGGTGATTTGTATGTTCATTCTCTGGTTATCCTAAACTCCCAATCTGTGAAAAGCAAATACCAGAGCATCACTGGCAGACGCCCCCACGGGGATCCTGACTCTTGGCTGCCCAGTCCCTGACGGGACACATGCTACCCTACCCCATTGAGAGTTTCCTGTTTGAACTTGGCTCTGAATCTCTGCTCTCTGGTTATCTTATAGGTTTGAGATTTGTAACAGACTGCAATCTGAACAATAGAAAATTCTCTGTGGGTTAATAGCAGCCCAACCTCTACACCAGAGACTGAAGGACTTAGGATAGTTATATATGTGCTCCAGTGGTCCTCAAACTTAGCTGCACATTAGAATCACACGAATAACATTTTAAAAACAGCATTCTTGAGGTATAATCGACATACAATAAGCTGCACATATTTAGTGTGTAATTGATGAGTTTTGATATATGTTATATACCTGTGAAACCATCACCACAGTCAAGCTAATCACACACAAAATTTCCTCCTGCTCCTTTGTAATCCCTCCCTTCATCCTGCAACAACATATCTCCTTTCTGCCCCTATACATTAGTTTGCATTTTCTAGAATTTTAGATAAATGGAACCATACTCTTGGCCATGCCAGCGTGGCTCAGTGGTTGAGCGTTGACCTGTGAACCATATGCCTGGGTTGCAGGTTCCAGGATGCAGCCAATCAATGAGTCTCATCATTGATGTTTCCATCTCTTGCTCCCTCTCCCTTTCGCTCTCTCTCTAAAATCAATAAAAACATATTTTTTTAGAAAGGAAGTTCCATACTTTGCTGAGAGTTGCTTTTTAAAAAATCAGAGATGGATCTTGGATTCTGTCAAATCCTTTTTCTGATTCTATTAAGATATTCATATGGTTTTTCTTTTAAGTCTGTTGATATGGTGAATAACATTGGTTAATTTTCAAATATCAAACCAGGCTTACACTCCTGGGGTAAACCTCAGTTGGTTATTATTTTTTAAAATATATTGTTACCTTCTATTTGCTAAAATTTGCTTAAGAATTTTTACATCTATACTCATGAGGGCTACTGGTCTCTAGTTTCTTATAATGTCATTGTCTGCTTTTGGTATCAGAGTAATGCTGGTATAGTCCCTCCTCTTCAATTTACATGAAGTGTTTGTGTAGAATTGCTATTATTTAAATATTTGATAGGATTCACCATCTGGAACTAAAGTTTTCTTGTGGAAAGATTTTTAACCACTAGATTCAATTTATTTAATAGATGTAGAGTAGAGCTATCCAGGTTAGCTATTTCTTCTTGAATAAGCTTTGGTGATTTGTATCTATCAAGAATTTTTCCATTTCCTCTAAGTTGATCAATTGTATTGGCATAAAGTTGATCTTAATATTACCTTATAATACTTGTAATATCTATAAAATCTATAGTGATATCACCTCTCTCATTCCTAATATTACTGATTTTTGTCTTCTCTCTCTTCTTTTCCCGATCAGTCTGGCTGGAGGTCTAGCGACTTTATTGGTTTTCTCAAAAACATGCTTTTGGCCTTAGCCAGTTTGGTTCAGTGGATAGAGCCTCAGCCTTCGGACTGAAGGGTCCTGGGTTTGATTACGGTTGGGGCACATGCCCGGGTTACAGGCTCAATCCCAGTAGGGGTTTTGTGGGAGGCAGCCGATCAATGATTCTCTCTCATCATTGATGTTTCTGTCTCTCTCTCCCTTCCTCTCTGAAATCAATAAAAATTTATTTAAAAAAAAAAAACACCTGCTTTTGGTTTCCTTGATTTTTCTCTATTATTTTCCTGTTTTCTATTCCATTGGTTTCTTCTCTAATCTTTATTATTTACATTCTTCTACTAAGTTTAGGTTTAATTTGCTCTTTCTCTACTTGTTTAAGGTGGAATCTAAGGTCATTGATTGGAGACCTTTCTTCTAAGTGTTTAGTACTATAAATTTCCCTGTAAATATGTATGTAGTTCCAAATATTTCCTAATTTTCCTTTTGATTTATTCTTTGACTTGTGGGTTATTTAGAAGTACCTAAGTTTTCCCCCCCCAAATAATTGGATATTTCTCAGATATCTTTCCATTACTAATATCTAGCTTAATTCCACTGTGGTCAAAGAACATATTTCATCTGCTTTGAATATTTTTAAATATCTTCAGCCTTATTTTATAGCCTAGAATATAATCTATATTACAAATTTTTCTATGCACACTTGGAAAGAATGTGTACTCTTAACACTAAGTAGGATGTTATTAAAATGTCAATTAAACCCTCACCAGTTTGGCTCAGTGGATAGAGCATCAGCTTTCGAACTGAAGGGTCCTAGGTTTGATTCCGGTCAAGGGCATGTACCTTGGTTGCGGGCACATCCCCGGTAGGGGGTGTGCAGGAGGCAGCTGATGGATGTTTCTCTTTCTCTCTCATCGATATTTCTAACTCTCTATCCCTCTCTTTTCTTCTCTGTAAAAATAATCAATAAAATGTATATATTTTTTAAATGTCAATTAAGTCAAATTGGTTGATAGTGTTGCTTAAGTCTTCTATAGCCTAATTTTTTATCTACTTGTTCTATCAGTTATTGAGAGAAGAGTATTGAAATCTCCAACTGTAATTGTGGGTGGGGTTTTTTTTTTCTGTTTTATACTTCTAAACATCTACCACCAAGGCCACACATGATACCAATTAATTTAGAATCTCTCGGGGGAAGGGGTGACTCAGCCATCAGTGTTTTCGTTAACTCCCTGAGTTTTCCCAAAGTGCAGTCAAGTTTGAGAGCCACTACCTTATGCAGTCCATGATGGATTCAACAGATTCTCAAATGCATTAGCTTTTTTAATCTTCACACCTGCTTCTAGGTCGGCATTATCCATTCCCATTTTACAGAAATTGAATCTTGGACACTTATCCAAGATCACACAGTTGATCAGAGAACCTAGCTGGAATTTAAACCCAGGTTTCCTAACTCAAAGTTTAATGCTTTTAAAATATTTTGTTCTATGAGGTATGTTTATTGACTTGAAGTTTTCTTCTATCTTATTCCCCTAACATACTGTTTGGGGTTGTGGGCAGGAGCCATGTCCAACCAAAACCTTATCATTTTCACTGGACCTACCACAGTGTCTGCCCCCTGGAGATGATTCTAAAGTTTTTCTTTTTCTTCTTGAAAGATCTAAGTATATGGGATCATCTGACCACATAGTCGTCACTAATCTGCCTTTTTCATGGTCCATCCACAACCTAAGGTTTACATCAGGCTGTGATTAACCCTGGGCTCTTCTCCAAAAACCTTCTGAGGCTGCAGATTGTCAGTCCGTTAATATATGACGTTGGCAGCCAGGGATCAGATTTTGCCCTGAGCTATCCACACAAGTTTGGAGCAAGATTATGAGGGAAGAGCATCTTGGGGAGAATGCATCTCCTATGTGTAAAGGCTGTTTTGTTTGAGTGCTTGCAAGTCCTGGAGGGATAATTTAAATCATCAGAAATGATTTAAATTATTCCTCCAGGTAAATGCCTCCAGAGAAATGATCAGTCAAAAAATGGACTGTTAATGTTTTTAAGATAATGTACGTTCCAAAGAAATAAAGGCTAAGGAAGTGTCTCTTTTTTCTGTCTGTCTGTCTCTGTCTCTTATCTATATTTTATTATATTTTTTCCTCAGGTATCATCACCCTCAATATAGACTAATGAATTAGTGTGTGCTTGTTCCTTTTCATAAATATTCAACTATGCAAATCCTTTCCCCCAAACTGCCTTCTTAGACCTATTTCTTCTGTTATCTTCAGATCCCCTCACCTGACTCCTCTCATCAATAAGTTGCATTCTGAACTCAATACTTGATAGTTGCTGATGTGACTTCCTCTGTTTTGAATGTTTTCTCACTTATGGTCCAAAGTTATAAACAATCACAAGTTAGGGAGCTTGGGCATTCTTTTTTTAAAAAAAGGAATTATTTATTACTAAGACAAATCTACAACCATCACTCTTTTTTTCACCACTTAACCACTTTCTGTTCTCCTAAATTTCCTCCCAGTCTTCAGTCAGATATAGAAATATTTTACATAATTATAAAGCTTATGTAATTTTTGTGTTCTTGTTTAACATGACTTACTAACACTTTCACTGATCTTGCAGTCTTCCTAATTATCATCTTTTGTGGCTGTATAGTTTCCCCTAGATATATCGTAATTTCCGTGCTGCTGTGCAACAAGTTGTTTCGAGTTTTCACTGTTATTAGTGATTCTCCCATAAACATCTAGGTATATATAAAGATTTGGCCACTTTTTCATTTGAATTATTTCCTTTGTAGAAATTTCCCAGAATACTTTTACCATGTTGAAGGGTTTGAATGACTTTAAGGGATGATGAGTCCTTAAAAAGGCAGTACCAAAAAGTTCATAGCCCATGTCATAACTTTTAAAATTATGTTAAAATCTTAAAATTAGTTTTAAAATTAGTTACGACACAGAAAGGCCAAGATATTTCCTAAAGCAGCACTCTGTCCGTTCAAATTCCACAGAGTGGTCCAAGCAATGCATGATGAATGTGTCTCCATCACCTTACTCTTTAGTCCACTGAAGCCCCCTTAAAAAGTGAACCAATTCCTCCCACATTGTAAGGGATGAACTTTTGGAATAAGCCTTCAAAAAAACTCCAGAACAAAACCATGGGGCAAATCAAAGACACACTCCCTGGGATAAGTGCTGCCTTAGAAATGAAATGAAGGCATGACGTGTGTGTGGCAGGAGGGTGGTGGGGAGGGGGTGCAGAGCAGATATGATTGGAACGCCAGTGTCACAGTTGTCCCCTGCAAATTGGTCTCTGGGAGCTGGGTCAAGGCAGCCGAGTTGAAAGGCAAACACAGACAGCAGCTGTTGAGGATGTAAAGTCTTTGGCCGGAGTGGATAGGGAGCTGGGTGTGGTCACCCAGAGGCCAGTTTCCACCCCACCCTACAGGCCCAGTGACAGGCTGAGAAGAGAGAACTTCCCGTGTTGCATTCCAGTCCTCCTCTCTGGGCTTAGTGGGAATGCCTGTAGCAGTGCCGGAGGCGGGCTACAACTGCCTGCTTGCACTGCACGCATCTCCCTCAAGGGTATCCACTCCTGAAAGACTCCAAGGCTTCTAAGAGTGTCATGTCCAGAGAGCCTGGAAGCTGGGTGGACCTGAGACTGCTGCATGGTCCCAGCTATAACCCTAAGCCTGAAGCACAAGTAAATCCCACTCACCGTGGGGGTGAGGGGCTGAGCCAAACTGCAGGAGCATGTGGGTCCTTCCTGCATTGCACAAGTTAAGTGCCGGCTACATGGGCCACACCAGCCCAAGGATTTCCCAGAACATTTGACAAGAGCCCACCCACCCAGCTGCATCACTGAGCAAGGAATCTGCATTATTCATTTCAACATCACTTTTCTTGGAAACCCTGACTGCTCCACTCTCCAGAAATCATCCATCAAACTTTCTCTTTGTGGAAGTCATACTGTGAAAACTCCCATAATCAAATTTCCCACATTAGGATCCCTGCTGATAATTACATAACAACAGAGTCAAGAGGGGAAAGAGTGGATCAAACACTGACATCTTTTATTTCTGTCTTTTAACTGTTTATCATGACAATTTTCAAACACACACAAAATGAGAAAGGAAGAGATAATGGACCCCCATGTCCCCACCACCCAGCCTGAACAATCTCCATATGGGCCAATCTTGTTTCATCTATCACTTCCCATCCCACTTTCATTTCCCCCCACGCCCCCCGAATATGCACACATTTTTTTTTTTTACTAGAATTTTTAAAATCAAGTCCTAGACACTGTCATTTCCCTCATAAATAACTTCAGCATGCATCTGTTACTAACAAGGACTTTCTTTTTGGCATAACCTCTACTGGCACGAGTACTTATTAACTACTGGTATTTGTTTAGCATTTAACTTTTGGTGCAAGGTAAGATTCTTTACACAGTTTATTTCATGAAACCTCAGCATGGCAAAGAATCACCTTAAACATTCACAAACCCCAGGAGAAAGAAATGCTCTAGTTTTATAACATTGCTATTTGCTCATGGGGAAAACTGCTCAACCCAGTCAAAGTGAGCTGTGGCAAGGCTGCGGTCTGGAAACTCGCAGAGCTTGGAACAAGAGGCATGTCGGAGCCTGACGGGCTCCAGCCCCCTGGGTATGCAGGGTATTAAAAGGGTACTGCTTCCTCATCTGAAAACTGCCTCTTTTTTTTTTTCTTCTAACTACCTTACACCTACCACTTGAAGTCACATTGTCAAGACAGAAACACCCCGCTTCTTGAAAAGGTTGTGCCTTCTGTAAGACACCATTCAGCAAAAGAGTTTTGAAAATCTAATTTACATTTCTGCTTATAGGTGTCTATGCATAGGAAGCACAAAGGAAATGTGGCTTCAAGCAAAAGCAACCTCCAAAGAAGTATTTCTGTTTGCTGTGTCCTGTTCCTTTGCAATCTCGCGCCTCATCTAAATATCTACACTCAGGAGATTGAGGCAGAGTAGCTACCTTGGGTTGACTTACCCCAGTAAAGGTGGGGACTGCAGAAGCAGAGCTTGGGATGAGTCTTTGCCTAAAGGACGGGCTGATAAACCAACCCACTGTCAGTCACGAAGATCCTGGGCTTCTGCCTGCAGCCAGGCCTTCTAACTCCTGTACTTAAGACCCCAGGTCAGTCCAGATAGACAGTCACAATGCACCGCTGACTTTCCCTTATTCCCTCTTGCAGGTTCTCAGCACCACACAAGATTGCTACCACCGAGTCTGCCTTGGGTTCTGATGGGCCCAGGTTGGATGTGATGCTCTCCGCAGGTCCCGTCAGCTGTGGCTGGACATCGGACGTGCTCTACAAAGAAGCTACCAGGAACTACAGTTGTGGGTAAGGGCTGTACATAAGGAGGAAGATGGGTTTTGTGAGCCTGGCCAGCACTGTACAGAGTGCTCACTAAAAAAAAAACGAGCTGTTTTTATATGCTTTGATAGATGTTCCCTCCACCTGGACCATCCCTCAGATGTCTATGTGACTTGCCCCTTCTTTCAGGTCTCTGCACAAGTGCCCCATTATCAGGGAGGCCTTCCCCAGCCACCTACATCCAGTAGCACACACCCACTGCCACTCTCCAGCCCTTAGTTCTGCCTCGTGCGTCTCTGTACCCTTGATCACAGCCTGACACTTATTATTTGTTGTCTGTTTTGGTCACTACGGTATCCCCTGAATTTAGAACAGTGCCAGGCGTACGGCAAGGGTTCGACACATTTGCGCAGAATGAATGATCTACTTAAGAACCAGATCTTCTCTACTACCACACGTGACTGGTCAGAGCGGGCACTGATGACAAATAGGGGCTCCACAGGAAATCTATGGGGAGATGGATACATAGGAGCTTTCAAGAGCCAACCCTCCCCGTTCCCCCCGCCCTCCCCCCCCCCCATTCCTCGTGGTTGTAATAGGAATATCTGTTTCTTAAATCTGTATGCTGTGTGACTAGAGATTGTGACCACCAGCTCATACTTTGCTCTTGCTCATCAAGGTCCACGTGAAGCTTCCCGATGGCCTGTCTGTAAACCTTCAAGCGCGGACACTTTAAGAATAACGTGTCCCTCTCAGAGCTCCACCACCGAAAGGTGTGCCTTCAACAACAGAAAGATTTATGACTTTCTTCCCCCACAGAAAAACCACAGAAATATTTCCTTCTTGACTGCAGCAGGGAGTTCCAAGTCTCATTAAAGAACCGGCCAGATGCTTCCTCCTAGCTTGTGTGGGAAGAAGTTCAGATAAAGAGCATTTGAAACTCTACCTCGGCACACCTGCCTCGTACCTTATTCCCTTCTGGCGGGGCTTCCTGTTTTCCCAAGTTCAGGGCCGTAGGGCCGTGTGTGTCCTGCCTCCCCAGACAGCTGGGGCTCTAGAAGCTCCTGGCCCCTCTCCTTCTGGTATTAATAATAGACGGCTCTCATTGAATGGCACACCTGCCATACACCAGGCCCTGCACTATACAAATTGTCTCAAATTCTTCACCCCCAAACTGGAAAAGAGCTGTAACCTGAGAGTCTGCCGTCTGGATGGCCCCTGTATCTGTAATAGCAGAATCTGTCTGTCTGCCTCTGTCACCAAGAATCACTTTCCTCCAGTGTATTTGCAGAGAGGAAGTTGGTCTCTTATCTCCAAAGCCAGTCCAGGCTGCAGGGGCCTGTTCCTCTGCTTTTATCTGCTCCAGAACTCCACAGCCAAGGTCCCTGCTCTTGTGTGTGAGTTCTGCTCTGTGCTCCGGGGTGCCCTCTTCCCCTGACCCTCAGAGTAATGGCCCCTGAGAATGTTCACCTCCTGGAACCGTGGATGTGTTACCTTACAAAGGATTTTGCAGATGTGATTACGTGAAGGACCTTGCGATGGGGAGATTCTCCTGGATTATCTGAGTGAGCACCATGTAATCTCTAGTGTCCTTATACGGGGGGAAAAAGGGAGGCAGGAGAATCAGTCAGAGGAGGAGATGTGGTCATAGAAACAGAGGCCAGAAGGATGTGAGGAGGAGCCGAGGAATGCAGGTAGTCGTTAGGCGCTGAAAAAGGCAAGGAAACCGATTCTCACCCAGAGTCTCCAGAAGGAATGCAGCCTTGCAGACACCTTGTTTTAGGTCTCCTGACCTCCAGGCCAGTGAGATCATAAATGCGTGGTATGTTGAAGCCACTCAGTTTGTGGTCATTTGTTACACCAGCAGTAGGAAACTAATACCAGGGAGGATGCGGGGGAGCCACTTTGCCCTGTTGTCTTGCTCCTTAATGCCACACCTCTATCACATACGTGTAAGCCACTTCATTAAAAGTTTGGCAATAAGTAGAAGGCAAAAAAAAAAGAAAGAAAAGAAAGAAAAAAGCTGGTATTAAATATGATTGTTCCCAGAACCCAAGAGAAGAAGGAAACCCTTTCGTGGGGTCTGTTTGTGGGCGTCCCCCATTTCCCAGCCTTGCCGACCAGCCCCACGCCGCGTGGACCCTCTTTTTCTTCTTTTCCTCGGTGAGCCTGCTTTCTCTTCTCCATGGCAACATGTATTCAGTCGACATTTTTTTTTTTTTACTGAGTATCTACTGTGTCCCAGGCACTGTTCTGAGGTGCTGGAAATTGAGCAGTGAACATAAAAGAGAAATAATACAAGCTATCACAGTGCTTACATTTCATGATATTCCCACCCAACCCTTACCCTCTACCCCAAATAGGCTAATCCGGAAAATACAGATAATCCACAGCAATACATTTCTCAACGTATGAGCTACTCGATTACAAATCATGCCATGTAATTAGATGACTGCCAGAATAATCCGCTCAGGCTCCATTTCTCCCATTCTTGTTCTCTTCAGGGTCCCTCCGCTAACACAAAGTCAAGATACGCCTCCTCATTCTTCCTGTGGTCTTCTGATCCCCTGTGAGTAATTACTGGATCACAAAGGCAAACCATCAGTGTCGGTCTAAATGCACGTTAAAGAGGGGAGGGGGGGCCCGGCAGGTGTGGCTCCGTAGTTGAGCGTCGACCCAGGAACCAGTTTGATTCCTGGTCAGGGCACATGCCTGGGTTTCGGGCTCAATCCCCAGATCAGTGATGTTTCTCTCTCATTGATGTTTCTATCTCTCTATCCCTTTCCCTTCCTATCTCTCTAAAAATAAAAAATAAAAAACATTTAAAAAAAAAAAAAAGAGGGGAGGAGGACCTTCCTGAAGGCAACATACCCTGCCCAACTAAATGAGGACTGGCCTTTGCTTTTGTTCGGCAGGGCAGCTTCAGTTCCCCTTTTCTCAGACCCCACCCGTACACTGTGCTCAGGGCCCACCTGGGCGCCAGAAACGCTGCCCATCACCGTGTCTTTCCCAGCAGAAAGACCTCTGCTCATTGCCGTCATCCCCTGCTACCCAGAGAACTGGTGGAAGCTTGATAGATGTTGAGCCACATCAAATTCATACCCAGGGCTTCCTCTACTAACAGACTCCACCAGGAAGTGGATCTGTGCTCTGTGCCCCAACCATAGCGAGCCCTCAAGAGTTGTGGCACTTTTCTTCTAGTTATAGAGAGGAACCCTCAAGAGTAAGTACCTCTTTTTAATCACTGATAAGCGATCCTCTCCTCTTCTCTTATGGCCTTTCCTAACCAAGAGTGCACAGACACCGTCAAGCAAATACTTTTGATTAAAGCAAATGTGAACTCTCTGGGCACTGGGAAATTTCAGAAGCAAGAATTGTGAGCTGTAGATTCTGATTAAGCTTACCACCATTAGCTATCCTATAATGCTGGTTGCAGAATAATTATTAAAATATAAATATTAATACATTAACTATGTATTTACTGGGTGCCAGGGATTTTATTACACGTTTTTTCTTGTAGTCGCTCATTTAGTCCTCACCAATCAAGTTAGGACTGCTCTTGCCCATATTTCACAGATGAGGAAATTGAAGCTGTAGGGGTTAAGAAAACTGCCCTAAGGTCACACCCTGCTCGTCAGACCCTAACCACTTTGCTATCCTGTTGAGCTGTGTTTAGCAACTAGAAGGCTCCCCAGGGTGGGACCTTCATCTTCATTTCCATTTTTAAGTGACTATAATAAAAGAGGAAAAGACAGGTTTCATGAGCCTTGACCACCCTGAAAATTAAAGATAGAAGAAACCTGAAGCCAGGAATAATAAATACTTTTAAATTATAGCTAATTGAGCAACGGGTAAGTTTGGAAATGTGTGGTTTAGAGTCAAGAGCAGTGTAGGGACCGGTGGCAACATTTGTTTTGAAAGTGTCAAGGGCTGCCACCACCATTTAGATGCCTTTAACAAATGAGTCTAAAACACTCCAAAGAGAATCCCAGCAGAGATGACAAGCCAAGAACGCTTGGCTCACAAAAGAATGGGGGCTGCCTCTTCCCAAGTTACCATGCACAGAAGCAAAACTTGGCAGAATCTGAAACAAAGGATTTTGATCTTGTTCCTACCATTGCTTCCACAGAAGGGAGCAGACAAGCCCACTGGGTTACATCTGCCACGACTCCTGAGTACCAAGGCCTGCTGGGCACTGCTTGGGAGAGAATCCTACCCTGCCCTGTGCCCAGAACCAGCCCCTCTGGAGTCAGCCCCCAAAATGCAAGGCCGGAGTTATCCCTACTTCATTCCGGCAGAGTTTTGTTTCTTGAGGAAACGTTCCACATGTATTCGAACCACTGCTCTGACACCATTTTCATTGAGTAATTCCTGGTGATGTCACACCAGCCAGGCACTAGGGGAAGCCCTGCTTTTATGGGTTGGCTCTTAATTTAGAAATTTTTATATTCTGACTCCCCTCCCTTTTCTTTTCTGGACTCCACTGCTTTTGAGCAAGATGCCTGAGTGGTGAAGTGTTGCCTGCTTTTGCGAAAAGGAATTCCTGCTCGTTGAGAGGCAAATGGCTGAGCGAAGGCAAGATGTGTGTCCCGTAATAGTATGTCTTAATTGGAGAGTTGGCAAGAGAGGAATGATGTGTGGGCCTGGTGTGGGCTCTGTGGCTCCTCATGGGGTTCTTGGAGCTCAGCTGAGATGGACTGGGGGCGGCAGGACTCGCAACCACTCCCTGGCGCCACAATCACGGGTACCTGAGGAGCACAGGGTCCCCTGCAAGGCACCTGGGCAGCCACATCGAACCCACATCCCCACACCTTCCTCCCACGCCTCTCCGCTGCTCTGTGCAGTGAGCCGGCAAAGGCCAGCTTGGCAAACCTCGCCTGCAAAGCCTAATCCAAACAGCATGTCCGCTGAGCTCAGCGGGTGACTCATGTGCAGTGATGTGTGAGGCCAGCAAGCAGAGATTAGGATCTGGCCCGCCCGCCAGCCTGCCCCGCACTTCCTTTGATCAACTCTGATGGTTTTTAATTCTGCAGAAGCAGCTTCCTGCCAGCGGCAAGGCGCACCTCTCCGTGCTGACCTACTTGTCAGAGGGGAGGCTGGTGCGTCCTGAAGGCACAGGGACTGACACCCTGGGCTCAGAGCCCACACGGAGCCAGGGAGGGGAGCCTCTGTCGCAGAGGTGCCCATGGTGACAGCAGAAGCTTGCTCCTCAGCCAACACCAGCCAGGCCACGCGTGTGAGCAGCCTGGGTGCTGGACCTGTTGCTGGCATTGGTCAGAATCATTGCGTAGTAAAGCAAAATGGGACTCTCTCCAGGGGCCCTTCTGTGGTCTGCCGGGGCCTAAAGGACAGTGTCTGGCACACAACGAAGCACTCTCTGGGTTCTTCGGGAGTTCTTTTTCACATCTGTTTTGCTCGAAATGGAACACATTCAGAGTATATTGCTTTCTTGAACTTTTTTCCCCCTGCTTGAGTGGAATGTGTTTGGCTCTGGGTTCTCCCACATTCCTTCAATGACAGATGCCAAGCAGAGCACCTGAAACCAGGTCTCCTCCTCTCTCCCTCTCCTCTCCGATCTTGCTCTCTCACTTTTCTCAGGAAGTAGAGGAGTGATTCTCAATCTCGGCTACATGTTAGAACGACCCTGGGGAGCTGGGGGAAGGAAAACAACACAATGATTCCCAGAATAATTCACTCAGAGCCTCTGAGGGTAGGACCAGACATCAAAGCTCGCCATTGTGCAGGCAAGGCTGGAATTCATTAAAATGTTAGGGTCCCATGGCCTCAGCGCTAGTCCTCAGAATGGTTCCTATTTCCCTGGCTGTCCTCCCGACCACCATTCAATGTAAGGGCCTTTTGAGACTGGTGTGTACTTTAACCAGGCTAAGGTAATAAGACGTTATCTGGGTGGGATAGCTAGCCTACTTCTTATTAAGAAGAATTTCTTCATCTGATTCAAAGTATTTATTATACCACGGAGACTTAACACAGAGAATGAACTTGAGGAACTGAAATGCAGACTAGATGGGTCTCACAGGGAAGAAGTAGGGCTAGTACAGCACACAGAACCATGACCAACCCCCTGGGAACTTCAGGGAGGCAGGTTTGTGTGGGGGTGGTAATGGGTCGTGATTAGAACTTCCAGTTAAAATAAGAACCACTGGTTAAATGTGAATTTCTGATAAGCAACAAATAATGCAATATCTGGGACATACTTATTACACTAAAACTTATTCATTGTTTATTTGAAATTCCAATTTAACTGGGTGTTCTATGTTTTATTTGCTACACCTGGAACTCCCTGTTGTAGATGACAGTCTAAAGCAGTGGTTCTCAACCTTCTGGCCCTTTAAATACAGTTCCTCATGTTGTGACCCAACTATAAAATTATTTTCGTTGCTACTTCATAACTGTAATGTTGCTACTGTTATGAATCGTAATGTAAATATCTGATATGCAGGATGGTCTTAGGCGACCCCTGTGAAAGGGTCGTTCGACCGCCAAAGGGGTCGCGACCCACAGGTTGAGAACCTCTGGTCTGAAGCGTAGCATCTCAGGTGTTGAGGGAGTGGTAGCTCTCACCTGGGTGGTTACTGCCCTCCAGGGGGCGTTGTGGAAAATGTGTAGGCATTTGGGGATGTCCCAATGACTGATGATTGCTACTGGCATTGAGTGGGTGTGAACCAGGATGCAAAACTAATCAGTAGGTGGAAGAGTTCCAATGAAGAATTATCTCATCTAAAATGCCAAGAGCACCCAGACCAGTCCCACCTACTTCACCATTTTACTGAGAACTGACCCTATCACCTTCACATAGCTGCTCCCTAGAAAGCAATGCACTGGCCATTCAGAGAAGTTCAGAATTTGCCCCCAGGAAAGAGCCAACCAGACAAAGTCCCGGGTACTTTCCCCAGTGCCTCCGAGAGCCCAACAAAACCACACAACTGGTCCAATTAAAAGAACCCCTGAAACTAACTCCAAGCCTTCAAAACTTGCCAAAAGTACCACTTCTTTCAGGAAGTTTTCCTTAACTACTCCAGTCTTTACTGAAATGCCTCCACAATCCCTTGAACGTATTCTTCTAATAGCTGCATGTGTGCCAGCTTGTGAGTTAGTCTCTCCAACTAGCCTGGAAACATTAGGGAAGGGAGATCAAGTTCTGGGTGACCTTGTTACTGATTTGTTGGTGGGTTTTGCTGTTTGTTGCACTTTATCTACTTTTTAAAAAACTCTGGTGGAGCCCTGGCCAGGTGGCTCAATTGGTTAGAGCATAGTCCCATACACCATAAGGTTGTGGGTTTGATTCCCAGTCAGGGCACATCCCCATTTGGAGGTGGGGGTGGGGGAAGGGTATAGGAGGCAACCTATCCATGTTTTTCTTTCTCTCTCTCTCAAAAAAAAAAAATCAATAAAAACATATACACAGGTGAGGATTAAAAAAACAAAAACAACCTCTGGTGTAGCCAAAATTAAACATACAGATAAGTGAGGCAGTTAAAGTACAGATGAAAGAGGAGATGAGCAACCACAGAGGAAGGGGAAGACCAGGAACCAGAGATAAGATAATTCTGTAAATGGATATTAAATTTAAGTCTGGGCTCCCTGACAGTCAAAGCAAAAGGGGAAACAGAAGATTACATCACTCTTATTGTCTGGGGAGAAAAAAAGGAAGTAATATCAGTTTATGATGAAATAATCTCTTTCCTCATGTTAAATTCTAATTGAAATGTATCACATAGATCCTCAAAGACAAGATTCTGAGAAACATAATGGATAATGTCTTCAATTGAGTTTTCAGAATATATACAAAAGGTGGTGGTTTGTTTTTGGGTTTTTTTCTTTTTCTTGTGTTTGCCTTGTAAGAAATTTGGAACTATAGTATTGAACCTTGGCTCCCTGAAGACATTTTTATAAGGAGCGAAGCTAATCTATTCTAAATGTATCAGTTTTCAGTGATCTGATTAATAAAGGGGCACTCAGAAGTTTTAACTGTCCAGAGCTTTTGTGAAGGCTTCATGTGTGGCTCCCCGAGGAGCTACTGACCGCCTTAAGGAAAAGGTGGGAGTGCTGTAGAAAGTAGGTTTATGGTGAGGGGTAGAGGAAAGACAGCTGGGAATAGCCACATTTCACTTCCCATCCTACTTTTCTCCCCACAGGCTAGAAACAGACTGTTGGAATCACCCACCCTGTCCAAGGCACTTCCCAGCCACATCCCCAGGAAAAGGATAAAGGAAAACAGTGTGTCACCAAGGGCCCTCCCCAGGGGCAGGATTCTGAGAATGACGGGAGGGACAGCCTGACCCTGAGCACCATCCTTTCATGAGTGCTACACTTTGGGGTTTGCTTGCCTGTCTTCTAAAGGCCGGGGAACGAATAATTAGATGACTCAAGAAGAGTTTCCTTTCTTTGGTTCTATTCGGGCCTTTAAAAAAACAACAACAACAAAAACTCCCTAAATGGGTGGGAGACTAAAACAAACAAGAACTAAACCTCAGTCTCCACCCCCCACCTCCTGGGCTGGACAACATCTGGGAGAGGAAACTGCGGCCTGGGGCTTAGAGGGGTTGCTGATTAATGCACATTTCCTCTCCCTACCCCCATCTCAAATGCCAGCTCTTGCGCTTGGTGGCTAGCAGCGACAAAACCAAAATGAATCACCGTATATCAGGATCCATAGTTAGCAAAAGTCTAAGCAACCCTGGCCAGTTTTTCTCAGTGGTTAGAGCATCGGGTTCTATTCCCGGTCAAGGGCAAATATCTCTGTTGCAGGCTCGATCCACCTCACCCTAGTTGGAGGGCATGTGGGAGGCAACCAATGGATGTGTCTCTCTCACTCTCTCTCTCCCTTCTCCCCCTTTCATTCTGTCTGAAAATCAATGGAAAAAATATCCTCAGGTGAGGATTTAAAAAAAAAAAAGTCTAAGCAGCAAGCAGGTCTGGGGTGAGAGGTCAAGGCCAAAGGTAAACATCTCTGACTCAGGCTTTGGTCTTTTGCTTTTAGATGGTGGTAGCTTCGATCTCCTTTCGGCCGGCCGGTGCAAAAGGCTGGCTGGAGTAGGCAAAGCTAATCCAGTGCTGGCGGAAAGGCTGCGGAGTGACTGCTCTTCTCACCTCCAGGGAGCTTTCCCCAGCTCCCCCTCCTCTCCTCACTGAGCTTGGAGGGAGGGGCACAGCCAGGCGGGGAGAAGTCTCCCTCCTTCTGTGAGTTGGCCTTGCTTACCTAGACGGCTTCCTTCTCAGGTCAGTGGATATTGGCCTTAGTGCTGGAATGTGTATACTGGACTCGTTTTCCGTTCTCTGTCGGGCCCACAGTGTTGACCCAGGCCCTCCTCTTCATATGGGATTAGAGGAAAGGGATTTATCAGGGTCATTTTGGCTACCCAGCATCCGCACTCCCTTCCCACATTGAGAATGGTTACCACTTTGTGAATCCTGGTGCCCTAAGAGAGAGCCCTGGCGGCCAGATGCTCTCTTCTCCTTTGCAGCTGGGACATGGACACACAATCAAGACGTGGCCAATCAGGTGCACCTGCTGCACATGGAACCCACAGCCACTGGCACAAAGTAACAGGGACAGTGGAGAATCCTTCCTAGGGGGAGGCTGCAGGACAACAGACATATCCAGGCTCCCAGGGCAGCGGTGCTCGCGGTGGTATCCAGTGTCCAGGGCTGAAGGTGGCCGTGCAAGTCGTGGTGCAGCACGGGGCAGCCGCTGCACTGGCATCCTCCCCTCACCCTTTCTTTGCTGTGATTGATTGTGCCTGTGGCCTTGGATGTGATCCTGAGTTCCTGGTTCGTGTTTTCTTAGCCTGTTTCTCCAGCCTTCTCAGTGATTCTATGAGTTACTCGATAGCCTTTCAACAAATCAGTCAGAGTTGGTTTCTGTTGCTTGCAAATGAGAACCCTGACTTTGTTCAACTACAACTGGTTTCAGTCAATCGCTTGCAGATGCTTTTTTCTTTTTTCTCCCCTGCCTGCCTTCTTTATGCCTCTGCCTTCCTGGCAGTTCCACAAATAATCCAGAAAAGGAAGAATGAGCATGCAGAGAATTTGACCACAGCTGGGAAGTGAGCCAAGAGAACTCTGAAGAGCTTGAATATTAGATCCCTCACTTTGTTAGGTGGGGTGGGTGCAGGATTAATGAGACAGAAGGCTGTGGGCTGTCTATCGTATTTTATTTTTTAATCTCTAACTTGATTATACGATGATTACCCATGGCACTTAAAGATCCCTGGAGGGCGTGGACCAAGTCTGCCTTGTTTCCCCAGTACTGACGTCATACTGGATACTCAGAAAATACTAGGATAAGGAATGATGATGGAAGTTTGAGAAAGATAATTCATGGAAGAAAAGCTTAATATATTCTTAATGTCTCTTTAAAAAAAGAATTGTCTCAACTATGTGGGAGCTGAAGATTAAGGCCTGTGAGCCGAGCCAGCACTGCAAATATTTGGTGGTGTTGACTGAAGAGCAAAAGCCTGGAGCTTTAGCCATCAGACTATCGGAGACGGAGACAACACACTCCCAGGCAGGCAGAGCCTGCCTTGGGGCCAGCCCAGACAGAATGCCGGTCCATTTCTTCTTGGAAGGGCCCCCCCACCCCCACCCCCTGAGAGTGCCTGCAAGCTGAACTGAGATTGCTCTCCAAAAAGCATTTTGAATTGATTTCAAATGCATTGACAGTATTTGGTCAAAACCCCAGAACTGGGGTAGCAGGGGGGTGGGCAAAGTTAGTCTGAGTCGAGAAAACCAAGGGCAGATTTCCCCATCAGCCACCTCACCCATAAAGGAACTTGGGTGCATCTGTGTAGTGAGGCTGGTTTTGAGTAACACGCATATTTGGATTTGGGGTCACGAGGGTGTGTGTGCTACAAACTGACTCTGGTTCTCATTCTTGTTTGTGGGATGAACCAATGAACCCTTACCTTAGGCCAGTCGCTTAACTAACTTGTCCATGTTTTCATTTCCCAATTTTAAAATCCCTGGTTTTAAAACAGAGAGTTTGGACTATCTCGCTCACCAATTCCCTATCTAAAAATGCAATATTTCTGTGATTTCCCTTAAGGACAAGAGTCCTGTGTTCTTCTTCAATATATCCTTCCGTCCAAGCACAAAGCTGGACACAGCAGGCACAGACAGCCGGCAGTGTGGCAGTATTCCGGAAGAGCCTGGGCCAGACTCCTCTGAGAACACTCTCAAGCCAGGATGTAGTGCTAGCAGTGATAAAGTTAGAGGGAGAACACTGGCATCCTTCGACCTGTAACTATATTATGTAACCAGTTACAGAACCTTCTAAGCTGCTTATGGTGCTTAGGTTTGCTGCTGGAGCTAGAGTCCCAAGCCTCCTACTTCTAGCCCAGGCTTATCTTTAAATTCACATAGAACAGTAAAAGGTAGCTGAAGCAAACACCTCCAGTATAATCTGGGATTGGAAGAAAGAATTGTGACATTTCATACACATGTACATATGGTGTATGTGGTGTGTGTGTGTGTGTGTGTGTGTTTTGTATCTATCTGTATGTACTATGCAACTTGGTTTTAAATTGTGGAATCTGTGGCAACTATTTTTGCTTAGTGAGGGTGCTTTGACTCTTTCGGTCCTGGTTTAGAAGGATAAGCAGATTTGAAAGTCATTAGTGACAGCAGACAGGATGGTCGTCTTAGTCCAGCGGTTCTCAACCTGTGGATCGCGACCCCTTTGGGGGTCGAACGACCCTTTCACAGGGACTATCGGAAAACACATATATAATTACATATTGTTTTTGTGATTAATCACTATGCTTTAATTATGTTCAATTTGTAATAATGAAATTGGGGGTCACCACAACATGAGGAACTGTATTAAAGGGTTGCGGCATTAGGAAGGTTGAGAACCACTGCCTTAATTCGTCTGCGTCCTCCCTTGGGGAGAGGCGGAGGACTCCACAGAAAGGAGGGATGGGAAGGAAAACAAGGAAATCCCAGCAGGGAGGAAAGAGAGTGGCAACAGACGTGGGAGCTCAGCTGCCAGCAGCGATCTGATGCCCTGCATTGCTCCGAGGAGAGGAGGCAAGTCTTCCCAAATCCAGGTGCCCCAACATGATTGCGAAAGCCACACCCATCGGCCCACAGACTGCCAACACTGCTGCAGAACCAGTGAGACACCTTGGGGAGCTGCCCAGGTTTCTGGAAGCATCGTTGGTGGATGTTTGAACACACGCAGGGGGCGGCTCAGAGCTGCCACCCAGAGCTGAACAATCTGTGTGTGGGGGTTTTTGGGTTTTTTGGGTTTTTTTTTTAAAGGCAAAGTTAATTTCAGAAATGTGGTCCTACGGCTAACAGCCAGTTCCTTCTCCCACCAGCCTGCAGGACTGACTGAGCAAGTGCACAGAGCTTTGATGTCAACAGAGGTAGGCAGGGCAAGCCCCGGTGGAAAACTGTGAAGTCAGCAGAGTTATCTCCGGCACTCCTCCCTTCCCCCTGGCTTCCCCTTTCTCCACCCATTTCCCCCACTCCCAGCTTCCAGCTCCTCATTTCCCAGGGGACCCTGGAGCACATGAAAAACCCGCCATCAAAGTCTGCTTCCCTGCCCCGCCAGGTCTAAATCAAACAAAGGCGTGTGTTCCATACATTTCCTCAGAAAAGCGTGCCACACAGAAACCTGGTCTTTTGTGCGCTCTCGGTTTCACCCCAAGTTTGAAGCTGTCTTCCTGCCTCCTGGGGCTTTAAAAAGATTCCAAAGTGCCTCAGACCAATACAGCTGCTTGGTCTACGGCTCCAGTTTAAACCACAAATTATAAAATGATAAATCTCTGCTGGAATCTCTTCCAGGAAAGACTATGTTGTCAAGATTAAGTTACAACCTCATGGACCTATGAGTGGGTCTAGCTGCTGACTAACTCGCACACTCATTTTCCTGCTGGGGATGTTTTTTTTTTCTTCATGAACTTTCACTGTTTCTGAATAACTTTAAACAAAGAAAAATGACCGAAGGCAGGAAAAACATCGGGGACTTTGGAGCCCTTGGAGCCCGGTCCATGCGCTCTTATGTAACGGGCTGAAGGAAGTTGAACAAATCTCTCTCCTCTTGAGCCCTGAACTGCCAGGGAGCGCTGAGAAACGGCGTCACGTGGGCAGCTGCACTCGCTTCAAACTCCAGTTGGAACGTGTAGTGTGTGGTAAATCAAAGCTGTTCTCAGGAATGTGGTCTTAAAGTATTTGCTCAGTGATTTCGGGCAGGATTGCAACATGAATTACTGTATTTTGTCCCCATGAAAATCAATTCTTGGGAATTCTCTTACGGGGTCCCGTCTAGTGGCAGAGGAGTGTGACCAGTCATTAGGCCACATGCACACGTTCCTGTGAGGATGCGCCACTGGGCCACAGCTCTGGCAGGCGGCCGGGGGAGAGATGAAATACTTGCTTGAGGCTCCTATCTCGCCCCTCCGCACCGGGTCTGTCGCGCTGATCACCTGGGCCTGCAAGAAGAAACTCAGCGGTCCCAGGACACTCTGGTCTTGAGGACCATCAGACTGTGAGTCATCATCACGGGAGCATTGACTCCTCAATTCCCTCTTGTTTATTTCACACCCCAGACCTTCCCGTCGCTTTCTTGGGGCCCTCTTGGGGTTTTTGTTTTCTGATGGCATTTCGTGTTATCGCCCACGCCAGCCACTGCAGGCCCTGCCACGGCCACTCTTGTCTCTGTTTTTCTGAAGTCAGCCCTGCTGTCATTACAGCTGCTTTTTCTGGGATACTTCAAGTTGTGGGGTTCTTTTCCCGTGATGATAGCTCTTTCTTCCAATTTTGACCAGTCTGGCGTCTCTATGATTATAGCTCATTAGGACTCCTGAGGCTAGAAGGCACTTTTTTACAATGCAGCCTTGTTTTTATTTTTTTAAGATAACATGTATTCTAACTTATTTTTGCATGGAATTATAAAGATGGAAACAATAATGGTTATTAAACCCACAGTTCAGATAACCCCTAAGAGTATTTCTTAAAGTGAAAATAACATATACACGGAAAGAAAATTAAAAAGGCTAGTAGCTAGCCTTGAGATGGAATTCAAGTCCGTGTTTGTGTGATTCCAGAGCTTACACTTCTGACCACCTGACCCCATTCAATCCCACTCCCCTCCTTAGGGGTTAATGGTTAGTGTCCATGCTTCCAGGCCTTGTTTGGTATATATATTTACCATTATATGTCTAGTTTTATTTGTATACGACTGGGATTATACCACTGAGAGAAAAGTCTAACATTGTGATTAATAAATGGACATTGGATCAAGACCATATGAATTCAAGTCCCAGCTGGGTGACCTTAGACAAATGATCTAACCTCTCTGAGACTCAGTTTTCCACAATGGGGGAAAAACTAGTACCCTCTTTGTTATGGAAATGAGATTATTTAATACATGTTAAACTCTTTTTTTTTTTTTGGTATGTTTTTTGTTAATCCTCACCCCAGGATGTTTTTTAAATATATTTTTATTGATTTCAGAGAGGAAGGGAGAGGGAGAGAGAGATTAAAACATCAATGATGAGAGAGAATCATTGATTGGTTGCCTCCTGCACATCCTCCAATGGGGATGGAGCCCCCAATCTGAGCATGTGCCCTGACCGGAATCAAACCTTAGACCCTTCTGTCCACAGGCGGATACTCTATCCACTGAGCCAATCCAGCTAGGTAGGGCCTGAGGATATTTTTCCATTGATTTTTTAGGGAGAGTGGAAGAGAGAGGGAAAGACAGAGAGAAACATCGATGTGAGAGAAACACATTGATTGATTGTCTCCTGCACTCACCCTGACCAGGGCCCTGGTCGGGGAGGAGCCTATAACCAAGGTATAAGCCCTTGACCAGAATCGAACCCGGGAGCCTTTGGTCCATAGGTCAACTCTCTATCCACTGAACCAAACCAGCTAGGGCTATGTTAAACTCTTAAAACAATGCCTGATGCATAGAAAATACTCAGTACCTGCTAGTTCTCATAATTATTTCTATAATACATTGTACTGGGACTTGCTCTCTCCCTTACCAATGTATGTTAGGGGGGTATTCCACAGCAGTATATATAGATATGCCTCATTTTAAAAGTGGCTAGTGTGGTATTTCATAAAACAATCACACTGTGGTTGATTTAGATGTGCCCCAAAATGGGATGTTCCTAGCATTCAGCCCTTTCTCCTTTGAGAATACAGAGTACTAGAGTCTATCAACACAAGGTTCACCAGATATCAGTATATTTATTCTACTTGTTTATTTAACAAACACATATCTTGTTTACTACCTGCCACACAATGTCCTAACTGCCTTTAAAACGTTAATTCATTTAATATTCATAGGACATCATTGAAGTAGGGACTATTTCATCCCCATATTACAGATTGGGAAACTGAGGCACAGAGAGATTAAGTAATTTACCCAAGATCTCAGAGCCAGGAAAAGCAGGGCTGGAAGTCCAACCTAGGCAGTCTGACTCCTAAGTCCATACTCTTAACCACTCCGCACCTCTATTCTTTGTTCTAAAATCTGTGGCATCACTTCAATAAGACCTGGAGCCTCATCTTGGAAATTCAGCCTCTTGGGAATATACAAGTAATCTAAAAGCAACATGATTTGCTAAATCAACCTGACTCCTTCAACTACCAAGGGCCAGTGTTTCTAAAGACTGTTCCTGACACTGGCCAGGGCGTTGAGAAAGCCCTTCAAGTGATAATCCCAGCACTTGCCTTCAGAGGCCCCTGGTTCTCAACTCTGCCTCTCTGCCAGGCTGGCCCCTGAGCAAACTCACAATGCAGGACAGCATGCCTGCAAAAATAAACAAGCATGTTTGTGTCGGGCCTGTGTATAGAACAGCGAACTTCCAATTAGATGGTGCAAAACTCATGCAAGTAATCTTTTCTTTTTCTGATTTTTGCTGTGTCTGAGCCTTTCACAACGGACTTGGCCAACTCAAATTCCTAAAATGCTAGGATCAGAAAGTCTGGTCAAAAGTTTGCTAGTAAAATATAAAATCCTGGCTCCTCTGCGCTCCTTCACTGCCCCATCCCTACCCTCAAGCTACTTTAGCTTTTAGACATGTGTATACTAAATGCCTTTTTCTTTAGAGATATGGATGAGATATTTCTTTTGGAGTATGTCCAGACAATTTGGCAAATTCACACTTGACATTAACCACAGGGAAGCATATTTTTAAAAAAACAAAAACAGAAGAACAAGAAATAAAATTAGGGTACATTGTGGGCCTACCCTCTTTGGAAATCAGAATATCTTTTCAAATGAAAGACTTCATAAGACGGAATGGTTTTGTTTGTTTTTTCAATGTTTTGCTTGCTTTGTGAATAAGAGTTTAAGTTTTCATTTCAAAAGTTATTGCTCATTCTAACATACTAAACCTGCATTTTTTCTTTCATAAGTAAACTTCTATCTCTGGGTTCTGTCCTTATAGAAAGTACTTAAGGCCAGTTTTCTACCCATTTTGAAGCTTCCTTTTGGGCTCAAGGAGCCTCCTATCTTGTTCTAGCTGGGACATGCTGAAAGTAGAGCTGGCAATCGTGCATAACTTGCTATAGTTTTTGAGCTTCTGCTGTGGCTCTAGCCCTTTAAGTTTTAGGAAACGGAGTAGAGAAGGTAGGGGGATCATGAAGACTGGGGAGAGGGGGCTATGATGGGAACAGGAAATAGAGTCTTCTCAGGAATTCCTTTCTGCTCATTTACTCTTCAAACCACATCTGTACCACATGTTTAGTCTAATTCCTCTCACAGGGAGGTAGTTGAGCAAGGAGTTGACTGGGTTGGGATGGAACCATGGGCTTGTCTTACCCTTAATTACAATACATAAAGCTGGAGATTGAATATAAGGAACTACAGGGTGAGGGGGAAAGTAGGTTTACAGTTGTGAGTTCATGAAACACAGAGTTTATTCTTATATTATTATTATTTATTAATTACTGTATTGTTTTCCATATGAACAACTGTAAACCTACTTTTCCTCTACCCTGTATATACTGGCAGAATTGCTAAGACCAAAAACAGAAGTTGATTGAGAAAGAAGTGAACCATTTTTCATTAAAAATATCTATCACACACACAAAAAATATCTTTCACACACACCTGCCCCCCAAATCAATCACCACACCCACCTGCCCCAGTAGCATCTAGTGGGAACTGCTCTAAGCCCTGGTCCCTGATGAAGAAGTAGGTCTAGTAGCCATGCTTTGTGTCATATGATCCAGCTCCCTGATCTCCAGATCCCTGATTTTCTCATAGCTGATTGGACCAAAGATGGGTACCTGATTTAAGAGCAGTCAATCCATAGATTTATTAGGTTCCCACGACCTAGAGCCGGGTTTAAAAAGATATGTGGAGCCACTCTAGCTGGTTTGGCTTAGGGATAGAGCCTTGGTCTGCAGACCAAAGGGTCCCGAGTTAGATTCCCGTCAAGGGCACATATCTTGGTTGCAGGCTCCTCCCCAGCCAGGGGACCCTGGCTGGGGTATGTGCAGGAGGCAACCAATCAATGTGATTCTCTCACATCAATGTTTCGCTCTGTCTTTCCCCCTCTTTAAAAGATCAATGGAGGAGTAACAACAAAAAAAGATATGCTGAGCCAATCAGAGTCCCTCTCTTAGAGAGGTGGCATGAAAGCAAAGAGAGAAGTTACCTGTTAGTATCAGAACAGAAGGGAGTCTGACTGAACTATATTTATAATGTTGGAATATCATGCACACCATGAATTTCTACTGGTGAGGTCTGTATAGCCATCTGAAATTGAGGACTAGCTTTTAGTACTAGTTTCTCAGAAGTCAGCCCTTTATGGTTTCTGAAAGCTTCCATTATCTTATCATGTGTCTTTCTTAAAGTTCTTATATTTGAGCTAACTGCAATGAGTGCCTGATACTTGTAGCCAAAAAATGCCAATCGAAAGCATTATCAAATAGGCAGGCAAAAACAGAGCCAAAATAAAGGAGGCTGAGGAATAAGGAAAGTCTAAACCAGAAGCAACAGGAGTAGGTGACTTTGTTAACCTTCTTGAGGTTGCAAATAATATTATTGAAGCCTACTCCAGTTGATTAAGAAAGGAGAAAAAGAAATTCATGTAAATATGTGAAGGATGCTAAAATAGCTCAAGGATAGCCAGGATTCTTAAAAACTAACATCAGTTCCTCAAAATGTTAATCATAGAGTTATTACCATATGTACCATATGACCCAGCAATTCCATTCCTATGAAAACATATGTGCACATGAATACCTTTACACCAAAGTTCATAGAAGCATTCTTCATAATAGCTAAAGAGTGGAAACAACTCAAATGTCCATCAACTGATAAATGGATAAACAAATCAGTATATCCATACAATAGAATACTATTTGTTCATAAAAGAAATGAAGTTATGATACATACTACAAATGGATAAACCTTGAATAAGTGAAAGAATCTAGACAAAAAAGATTATGTATTGTCTGATTCAACTTATATGAAATGTCTGAAATAGACTAATCCATAGACACAGAAAGTAGATTAGTGGTTGATAGGGGCTGGGCAGAGTGAGGAATAGACAGTGACAGCTAATGGGCCTGGAATTTCTTTTGGCAGAGATTAACATATTTTGGAATAAGATAGTGATGATGGTTGCACTACTCTGAATATACTAAAATAGTATTTACTTTAAAAGGTTGCATTTTATGACATGAATTATAGCTCAATAAATCTTTTATTACAAAAATTATATATACAAAAAATAGCAAAACAAAACAAAAAAAAGTGGTGCCACAAAGTTGAAAACCAGGAAGAAACCACATAACTCTCTCTCTCATCTTTGTTTCTCTGTGGATATCTGCTTCATTCTTGTCTTTACAAATCAGCTTTTTTAGCTTTTACATGAGCATAGTAAACAGACTCTGAACCCCACAGTTCAAAACTTGTGTGTTGTTATAGAGAATAAATAGATGGTCATCTTACACATTTTCTCTTCTTTCTGGACATACAACTAGATTACATTTCCCAGCATCCTTTGCAGTTCCATAGGGTCATGTGATGAGTTATAAACAGTGGACTGTGGACAGAAGTGATGCATACTACTTCTAGGCCTGACCAATTAAAAAAAAAAAAACCTACTCTGCACCCCTATATCTTCTCCCTCTTCCTTTTACTAAGGCTTTAGAGAATCGTTGAGCCACTAGATTGAAGGAGCCAGGGTATTTGATAAAATTTATGGGGCGTAGCATTTCCCCATCTCCAATGACCTACGTTGTACTGTAATATGACTGAGAAATAAAGTTAAACTCCTGAAATTTAGGGATTGGGTAAACTACTCTGACTATATATGCCCTCTAACCCAGATTGATTGCCTGGCTCTTGATTCCAATTGAAGTCTTCAGGTAAGAAAATTATATTGGTCCAAAGTGAGTCAGGTAGTCTCCCTAGTCCAGTCAACTAAAGTCACAGAACTGAGACACAGTCCCTGGGGGCCTACTCATGGCAGTGAGTGGCATTGTTTAGAGAGAAGATGGCTTTCCTTAAAAAACTGAAAATGGAACTCCCATTTGACCCTGTGATCCCACTTCTAGGAATATATCCCAAGAAACCAGAAACACCAATCAGAAAGGATATATGCACCCCTATGTTCATAGCAGCACAATTCACCATAGCTAAGATCTGGAAACAGCCTAAGTGCCCATCAGTAGATGAATGGATTAGAGAGAAGATGGCTACTGTGGGGGTTAAGTAGGAAGGGTCAGTGTGAATTAGGAAGATGAATGCATGATGCTCTGAGCAGCTTTTTGTTTCTCTCCCCAACAGATTCATAGATATATAGTCATGTGCTGATTATAGTCATGCCCTGCTTAACAATGGGCATGTAGTCTGAGAAATGGGTCATTAGGTGATCTCCTATTTGTGTGAACTTCATGGAGAACACTTACATAAACCTAGATGGTCTAGCAGCTAGACTCGAGCCTATTACACACTTAGGCTATATGGTATAGCCTGCTGCTCCACGGCTACAAGCCTATGTGGCATGTTACTATACAAAACAACATGAGATCAAATCAAGTAGAAGAAAACATGATAGACGTGGTAAACATGAGGTGTATGAGACTTCTGCCAGCATAACATTGCACATGCTTTTACAGAAAGAGTACTCTCTAAAATAACAAAAAAGTAAATACATAAACCAGTACCATAGTCATTTATGATCATTATAGAGTATTAGGTTCTGTATATAATTGTATGTGCTATACTTACATACTGTATATATAAATGGTTTGTTTACACCAGTATCACCACAAACTTGTGATAATGTGTTGCATTGTGAAGTTACAGTCACTGGGAAATAGGAAATTTTCAGATACATTATAATCTTATGGGGCCATCAGCATGTATGCATTAACCAAAATGTTGTTATACAGCGTAACACTGCAGATACAGATGTGGATATGAATATAGATTATACAGATATAGATATTCTAGTTCCTAATTCTAAAGGTAAAGTTCCTTTTAGGCAATTTGAAAAATATCCCCCAGCCCCCCCAAAATCAAGTCATTTTGCATACTTCCTTCTTTCCTTTACTGTCCATTTCTTTCCTTCCTCCCATCCTGAAAGGCAGTATAATGTAGTAGCTAAGGGTGGTTAAGTTTTGAGAATGAGACTAGCTCAGCTGTGGGATCCGGCCTGTCTGAAATGAATAAAACTAAAAAAAAAGAGACCGTACCCTTTTATGTAATGATGTTTACTTTGAATTTATATTAGTTCACACAAACACTCCATCCATGCTTTTGTTCCGGCCCTCCGGTCCAGTTTAAGAACCCATTGTGGCCCTCAAGTCAAAAAGTTTGCCTACCCCTGGACTAGCTGGCTATAGCCTCGCTTCACCACTTTCTGGCTCTCTGACGTTGGGCAAATTATTTAACTGCTCTCTGTCTAAATTTTCCTACCCATATGAAATATCCTATCTAATCATAGACAAACATGGTAATTAACCGTACCTCCGACACGCTTCCCATTGGCTAATCAGGGCGATATGCAAATTAACTGCCAGCCAAGATGGCGGCCGGCAGCCAGGCAGCTGAAACGAACAGGAGGCTTTCTTGCTCCGGTGATGGAGGAAGCCAAGGTTCCCCGCCTGCTGCTGCCGGCCTCTGAGCTGCACTCTAGGAAACAATGTTGCAATTATAGAAGCTAAACAAACCCCAGAAACCTGCTTTCAGCCAGCTTGGCCTCAGAGCTGGAATTGCAACAGTGTTTCAATTATAGAAGCCAAAGAAACCCAGATACCTGCTTTCAGCAGCTGAGGCCTCAAGCTGGAGCCGAGCCTCAGAGCTAAAACCGGCTCTCAGCTCCAGTGACAGCCATAGAAGGTAAATAAATCCCAGAATAAAAAAGAAAAGAAGGAGAGGTTGGGAGCTTCAGTCACCCGCCAGCCTGAAAACAGCCCTCAGCCCCTCACCCAGACTGGCCAGGCACCCCAGTGGGGACCCCCACCCTGAAGGGGGTGTAACTAGGTGCAAACAGCCATCATCCCCTCATCCAGGGTGGCCAGGCACCCCAGTGGGGACCCCCACCCTGAAGGGGGTGCAACCAGCTGCAAACAGCCATCAGCCCCTCATCCAGGCTGGCCAGGCACCCAAGTGGGACCCCCACCCTGATCCAGGACACCCTTCAGGGCAAACCAGCCGGCCCCCACCCATGCACCAGGCCTCTATCCTATATAGTAAAAGGGTAATATGCAAACTGACCCTAACAGCAGAAAGACTGGGAATGACTGGTCACTATGACACACACTGACCACCAGGGGGCAGACGCTCAATGCAGGAGCTGCCCTCTGGTGGTCAGTGCGCTCTCACAGTGGGGAGCTCTGCTCAGCCACAAGCCAGGCTGATGGCTGCCAGTACAGCAGTGGTGGTGGGAGCCTCTCCTGCCTCCTCAGCAGCACTAAGGATGTCCGACTGCAGCTTAGGTCTGCTCCCCGCTGGCAAGTGAACATCCCCCGAGGGCTGCCGGGCTGCCAGAGGGATGTCTGATTGCCATCTTAGGCCCAATCCCCCGGGGAGCAGGCCTAAGCCAGCAGGTGGTCATCCCCTGAGGGGTCCCAGACTGTGAGAGGGCACAGGCTGGGCTGAGGGACCCCCCTCCTCCCCGAGTGCACAAATTTTTGTGCACCAGGCCTCTAGTTAATGATAACACTTACCATAGAGGAGTTTCATGAAGGTTAATGAGGTACTACGTATGTTCAGTGTTTAGTATAGTGCCTGGTACACAGTGCAAACTTATTTACTACTTGTTGTTATCGGGTGTCTAAAACTGCATCCCCAAATTTTTAATTTTTTTCTTGAATGTTCTAAGGATGGAAGGTGGACGTTGTTTTTAGTGACAACTTTTTATGTTCTAGAGGATCCAAAAGACGTGTCAACCAGTTGTTCTTGGGGACATCCTGAACAGGTGGAAGAATCCAAGTACAGATGTTTTAGATGGAGATGCTGAGGTTTCTGTTTAATAACACAAGCAGCCATTTTCATTGGGGGCAGGTATACCTCTGCCCAGGTTATTTCAACATCTTGCTTCTTCTATTGAAGGTCAGAAATAAGAACTTGGGGCCCCAGGACTTGGATCAAGAGTATGAGAGGAGACTCCCACCCAGGAGGGTGGGGCAGGCTCCAGCACCACCGTGATAGGCAGAGAGCTAAGGAGAGGGCCTGCCAGATGGGAGCTCCTGGAAAGAGCTGTGAGGGGGAGCTTTAGGGGCAGTGATGTCAATACCCACTTTTAAGTTTTCTTTTTCTGCACTGTGATTTTCTGAGGTAATCCTTAAGGCTTCATAAAGTTTGTTAAAATTGCATCCTTATGTTAGCTGCTTCTTGGGAAATAGAAGGTTTTCACATTTCATGTAAGGTGAGTGACAGTCAGCTGGAAAAGCCATTAGGAGCTGGGAGGGTCCTGGAGCAGGCCTGCAGAGTGTAAGGTGACCACCACAAACCAGTGTGGAGTAGTGAATCTGTAAACACTGCTGGAGGTGTTCAGAAATACCTGGAGAGGTGAATGAACTTCTGTGGTCATACAAGATGGAGAATAGAGTTATAGTATATAGAAGGAAGGTAATCCAGTAAGGCTTGAAAATCTGTTCTATCTATCTATCTATCTATCTATCTATCTATCTATCTATCTATCTATGATATATGTGTGTTATATATGTGTATGTGTGATACATATGAGAGAGGATATATATATACACACGTGTGTGTGTTTATGTGTATATACAGATTTCCCCTACTATCTGAAAGTAAAGAGTTCTTATGAAAACTTTTGTAAGCCAAAATGGCATAAAGTGAAGAAACAACTACATTAATTTATATGGAAAAAATGTTGAGCATTCCCAGACCCAAAAAAATAACTTATCAAATCATACCAAATATGCTTAATAACGTCCAGTTTTAAGCTAAGTGTAAACACTTTTATGAGCTTTCTTAGGCTTTTCTGGTGCTTGGGACACATCTTGCTAACAGATGCACAAAATAAATCGAGATAAAGCACAGATGCTCACAGACACAGTTCAAAGCTACAGCACTTGATGCTGAGTGTAGTTCCCAGGGAAGGAGCTGGCAGGGCCATTCTCTCTGCCCCGGGTGGGTGCTGCCTCAATAGCAGCTATTGCAAAACAAAAGCTGAAAGCTATTTGTGCTTTCCACCTTTTTTTGTAAAAGTGAAAATCCTCTTTGGATATCTTCGGCTTATTGAAAACAGGTACTATAGTAGGTCTTTCATAAAAGCCAAGTGTCATGATGCAAACTTTCAAAAAATGGGGGATACACATATATACACAACTGTGTGTTGTCTGTGTATAGAATATATATCACCATTGGGTTTATAGTATATATTTTTCACTTCACTTTATATCATGAACTTTAGTATCCTTACCTGTTATTGAAATACTTAACAAGTATATACTGAATAATGGCAACCTATTGTATGATTATGCTATGATTTATTTAATTCCAATTACTGGACTTTTCCTCAGTTTTTCACTGTTGTAAATAACACTGCAGTGAACATTCTTACATAGTGTTTGCATATTTAAAAAACTGTTCTCAAAATAAGTTCTCAGAAGAGTATTTTCTGTGGCAAATGGTATGAATGATTTTAGGTTTTTTTATATAAGTTGACAAGTTGTCCACTGGAAAGACCCTGCACAGAAAAATTCCATAACCACTGCAGCCCCCACCCCCTCAGAATTGTAAGGGTGTCCATTTCACCCCATCTTCGTGGGGTAACTTGCACATTTGAGGGATGACCTGTGCTCACTTAAAGAGGCTGAATCCATGAGTCTTTTTTTTTTTTTACTGGATGTATTGGGGTGACATCGGTTAATAAAATTATACAGGTTTCAGGTATACAATTCTACAATTCATCTATACAGAGAGAACTCTCTAGTTTCCTTAAAGAGAGATTATTCTTAATTCTCCCCTTTCTACTCTGAAGGCAAGATGAAATGATGCATTTCCTGGTGGCATGACTGAGGGAAACCTTTTCTCTGACTCAAATTTACCCCTACACATAGGGATCCTGGCTCTAGGTAAATGCCTACTAGGTTACATAACATATTTACAGTGACTATGACTTTAAAATATCATTCTGGGGAATGTTAATGAAAGTGTGATGGGGGCATGGAGACTACTTACAGGACCAGACTGCCTTATCTAATGTTGGCTAGAACATGAAGAGTCTCAGGGCAGATTCAATGTCATAGCCGTAAGAGGAATGTTACAAGTGATGTGCATACACCAGCTGTCCTGGCTCTCCCTGAAGTGCACCCCTCCCTCAGTTCAAGTATAACCATGAGCGTCCCCAGCACCCCAGGTGGGCAAGAATGTGTAGGGTACAGTCCACTGGGGAACGCCTACCTTTCTGCTGGCCCTGCTTCCAAATGGAGAAGTGGGGGTCAGGGAAGGCATCTATGCAAGCTATTCACTTTCCCTGACTTCATTACTTCATGGGAAGTCGTTCTCTAGAAGTACACTGGGGCTCTGTTCTGCACTTTAAACACTTGACCTCACAAATTCTCCACTGAGCAGATATGGAAACTAAGCCAGAAGTGTAGCTGCATCTCCTGAATCACACTGAAATCACGGAAGAACCTGGACTAGTGCTATACATTTTCTTTTCTTTGTTTTTAACAAGATTCTATCTGATATCCAAAGTAATGCATGTGCGTTGTAGAGACAGAAAATGTACAGAGAATCAACACTAATAAAAGAGAAAAATGATAATTGGCGTACGAGCTACCCTTTTCATTGGCTAATCAGGGCTATATGCAAACCACCAACAAGATGGCGGTTAATTTGCATATGTAGGCACAATGCAGGGAGGCCAAAGGGAAAGCAGGAAGAAGCCCCCTGCCACTGACAGTGATCGGAAACCCAGGGGGGAGCTAAGAACTGGGGGGCAGGGCAAAGGCAGCCCTGGGGCCGCCTTTGCCCTGCCCCCCAGCCATGATCAGAGAATCAGGTGCCTTTTCCGCCCTGGCCAGTGATAGCAGGAAGTAGGGGTGGAGCCAGCGATGGGAGCTGGGCACGGTCGAAGCTGGCAGTCCCAGGAGCTAGGGGTCCCTTGCCTGGGCCTAAAGCGAAGCCCAGGATCGTGGGGCTGCTGCAGCTGCGGGTCCCCGCTCCCGGGCCGAATGCCTAGGCCAGAGGCATCAGGCCTGGGCAAGGGGCCGATCCTGCGATTGGAGGGTGATGGGGGTCAACGCCTGAGGGCTCCCAGTATGTGAGAGGGGGCAGGCTGGGCTGAGGGACACTCCCCCCCCCCACACACACACCCAGTGCACGGGGATCAGCGGAGCCGCGAGGCCTCCCAGCACCGGCATCAGTGTGACAGGGGGCAGTGCCCAAACCCCCTGAACCCCCTGATCGCCCTGCGGCTCTGTGTGCGACAGGGGGCGGGGCCACAACCTCCCTATCTGCCCTGCTCTGTTCGGGACAGAGGAAGGCGCCCCAACCCCCTGATCAGCCCTGCTCTGTGCCTGATAGGGGGGAGCTGCCCAACCCCCTGATCGCTCTGCGGCTCTGTGTGTGACAGGGTGCAGTGCCCCAATCCCCCAATCGGCCCTACCCTGAGCGTGACTGAGGGTGGCATCGCAACCTCCCAATCCGCCCTGCTCTGTGCATGACATGGGGCGGTGCCCCAACTCCCCAAATGGCCCTGCTCTGAGCCCGAACAGGGGCTGCACCTAGGGATTGGGCCTGCCCTCTGCCACCCGGGAGCAGGCCTAAGCCAGCAGGTCGTTATCTCCCGAGGGTTCCCAGACTGGGAGAGGGCACAGGCCGGGCTGAGGGACCCCCCTCCCTCCCCGAGTGCACAAATTTTTGTGCACCGGGCCTCTAGTAAAATAATAAAATAACAATCACCCAGAATCCCAGAACCCAGAGATTACCACTATTAACATTTTGGTAGATTTTTCTCCCCATTCCTTTATCTATAGATCTATCTACAACCATCTCTTTTGTAATCCTGAGCTCATACAAAATTATTTTATAATCTCCTTTTGTGTGTGTGTGTTGTAGGTACTATCTGATTTTGTACCATTAAAAATAATATTGTGAGGAGAGTTTTTGGCAGATACATCTTTGTATATTTGAGCTAATTTCTCAAAGTGAAGTTGCTGAGTTAAAGGTTGTCACATTTCTACTATGTGAATAAATAGTACTAACATGCCCTCCAGAAGTGTTGACCATTTTACACACCTATTAACTATATATATAAGACTACATGTTTACCTGCCTCCTCTACACTAAATGGTATTTTAAAAACAAAACAAAAATTTCCCAATTTGATTTCTGGCAGGTGTAGTTCCTCATTTTAATTGGTACAGAATTATTGGTGATTTATTTGTCTTCCTTTGTGAAATGCCTGTTCATGTCCTTTGTTGTGCCTACATTTCTCGACCAGCAGCAGAGCCCACTAGCCAAGCCTGGTTTTGTACAGAATACTGGATGACTAGGAGTGGCAGTCGGTCCACACTGATGAAAAGATGCCTTTCCCACACTTTTGGTCCTGGGAAGCCCCAAGGCTCTGCCATAGGAATGACTTTCGCTTGCGGGTGAGTGCTGAGGGCCCTTAGTAAACGCTCGGTTTAATTTTGTCGGCTGAAACTCAGAGCGAAGGCAAAGTCACGCCCTGAGGGCGGACCCAGTCAAGAGATTGGACGCCACTCAGTCTGACTTTCCCGCCCAGTGTTAAGGGGATGGATCTCATGATGTCACCAGGAATTCAAGGCCCACCCAGATGTGATGTAACTTCCTGTAATTCAAGTATATAATAAGCTGCTTCCGGTGCTGGCTCTCTCTCTGTGTCTGTCCCTCCATGAGAGGGCAGATGCCACACCCAGCCCAAGCTTTAAATCTAATTTTGTGTCTGTCCAATTCATTTTTCTTTAATTCCAAAAGCGCCTCCTAACATCTCTCTCTCTGTGCTGGATGCAGAGAAGAGACCCCAGCCCCCCGCTGTAGATGAGAATAGCCCATCTCACACCATGGACTGTCTGTACCTGGGTCACGTCTCACCGCACAGCCAGGTACCATTTTGAAATAAAAGTTTCAGGTCATTTTAGTTCCTAGATGAACAGATTTCTAGATCCTCCCAAAACTTCAACCATCACAATTGAAATTGAAGGGAAGTGGCCAGGGAGTCCTTACCTGGAAATGACCATTCAGTTAAGTAAGTGCAAGCCCCCAGGTAACCAAGAATGAAAAACATCCATTGTGACTGGGAGGACTTTGAGAATGGACATCATTGGCCTATGCAACTGGAAATGCTGTGCTAGTACAGACTATTCACACCTTGATCAAGCACTCCATGTGGGCAAAGCCAAGCTTTACACTTGGAGGAGGGTGAGGAATGATATAAAAAGCTTCTTGCCCTGGCTGGTTTGGCTCGGCAGTTAGAGCATCAGCCTATGGACCGACAGGTCATGGGTTCAATTCCCAGCTAAGGGCATGTACCTCGGTTGCAGGTGCCCCAGCCAGGGTGCGTGAGGGAAGCAACCAATTGATGTGTCTCTCTCACGTGGATGACTCTGGATGTTTCTCTCTCTTTCTTTTCCCCCTTCCCTCCCTTCCTCTCTCTCTAGAAATCAATGGAAAAAATATTCTTGCATGAGGATTAACAAAAAAAGCTTCTGTACCATCTATCTGGAGACACACACACACATGTACACATGCATGCAATCTGCTTGCATGTACATGCATATAAAATTATTAAGAAAAAAAAGCCTAAAGGGAATGACATGATCAAAGCAAATTATTCATTTTATATTTCTTCCTGTCTTTTCCCAAAAATAATTTCAGTCTGCCTAAAAGCAAATTGATTCAGTAACATCCATGTGGCTTACTCCTGTGATGAACCTGTGATAGGCACTCGAAGACTGCCTTCCTGAAGTTTGCAGGCAAAAGGGAAACTGCTTCTTAAATCCATTGGGAAGGCTTTATGTGCTTTAATTACATCCATGAAGAACCAGAAACTTGGGATGAGAAACCTCCAGATCTTTCATATTATTATAATCCAAGTATATTGCACTTGAAAACCACTTATGACTTCTTAAATTTCTAGTTACGATTTATTTTTTTAAATGCCTGTTTTTTACTGAAAGACCTCTAACATTTGGAAAGAGAAAAATTGAAAATAAAAATAATAAATCTTACATTTTATTTTTATGATTATTTAAATCAAAGGCCACTCAAATGGTATCTATAATAATAAAAGTGTAATATGCAAATTGACCGAATGCCTGAACAGTGGAACAACTGTCTGGACAAACTTCTGGACGGAGTCAGGGCTGCAAGGGCTGAGCCCCTTGCATGAATTTCGTGCATCGGGCTTCTAGTGCTTTTATAAGATATGTTTATGATGTTTTTATACTGTATTTCATAATTTGGTTATTGGATTTAAAATTTAGCATTTTAAAGGACCATAAAGTAGTAAGTAAATTTCTTAAAATGTGCAATTGAGATATCATGTAATGGTACACCTGAAATTCAGTTTCTAGTTAAACAGACTTTGTTTTATCTGGTCATCCACAATAGTGTATTGAGGTTCTAGTGTGGTGTGAGACAAAATAAATATAGATGAAGAATATTTGACTTACCTCTGTGTGGGACATCAATCAGTAAAAGAAAATATTCTGAGAATAAGACATAAATAAGGATGAGAAATTATTTAAGGAATGTTAATTATATTAGCTTATAGTACAAACAAACTAGTGGAGTGAGGAGGGAAGTAATGGGGAAGAAGTATCCAGCAGGTAATTAGTGGAGGATCTAGGAAATCAGGTTCTCCAGCTCAGGGAGGAAATGTGAGAGAGGATGTAGTAATCCTGGCTTGCAAGCATAATCAGGTAACCCTGATTCTAAAAATTTGCCCCTTTACCATAGTTCAGCTCAAGTTAATTTTCTGCTTCTGCTCTTTGTTGTCCATTCACTTCACAAATACGTATTGAGATTTTGCATATTGCAGGTACCTTTCTGGGAGCTGAGAATTCAGCAGTCAACAAGACAGTCAAAATCCTGCCAAACATCTTTAAACTGTAGCCTATATTTTCTCCTTCCACTTTCACACCACCCTCTCAGTATTTACGCCCTGCACCCTGATTTCTTTTCCCACCATCATAATAAAAGAGCTCTCTAAAAATCAGTGGCTTTCTAATCATTGTATCTAGGGCTTCATTCTTATCTTCCCTGGACCCTGTACTATTGAATAGCATCTGATTTCCAGAATATGTTTTTTTTTAAGTCCTGGCTTCTTTGGGTTCTGTGTTGTGCCATTAGCATGATTTGCCTCCTACAACTGTTACTTTTTCTTCCCTAACTCCTTCTCTTGCCACCTAAATATTGGCATTCCCTCAAATTCTGCACTCAGCTCATTTCCATTTCCTCTCTCTCAAATCTTTTCACTTGACAATTTCTCATGGCTTGAATCTTTGGCTCCAGTTAGAAGTATCCTCGATCTATATTCCCAGGCCCAACCCTCACCTAAACTCTAATCTCACATTTCAAATTAATGTGCTGGAAGCTTCCATCTGGGCATCTGGGCATGATACCAGCACAATCTGTTTAAAACTAAGGTCAGTGCTCATACCACACAGGGTTCTCAACTACAAACAACAGAAACCTACTCTGGCTAACTGCAGCAGAAAATGACTTCACTGGAAAGATATCAGGTGGTCACTGGGTCGATAGGGAATGCAGAGGACCACGCATGGAAAATGGGCAGGAACCAGGCAATCTAGGGCATGGAGAGCACCACTTAGTTCACCCCACGGGAGGTGCCTTTTGGGGATGCTTCTCTGGAGCTGGCTGGCCCTCTTCATCCCCCTCCTCACCCCCAACCCCACATGATCACTACTCATCTTCAATTTTTCAGCTTCCTTCTAGTATTGATCCCTAGCTGGTAGTTTTTATGTTATTCATCCCAGATTAAAAGACTGAGCTAAGGTTTCCAGTTGGTCAAAGTCATGTGCCTGAGCCCCAGCTGCCAAAGGTGACCTCTAATTACCTTCAGCTTCCCACAAAAGGAAAGGGGTCCTGACACAGGCAAACAAAAACATGGCAATTAACTACTGTATTTTCTCTTCTTTATCACCTCATTTCTTTAAGTTCCTATTTGCATTTAATGTTGCCATCATTCTCATCATCACTGGGAGTTGCACCTGGATAACCTCCTTCCTCTCTCTTAGCTTCTGAGGCAGCCCGTCATCCAGGTCTGCAAGGGTTTTGTTTGTTGTTCATTTATTTGTTGTTTTCCTTCAATTCCCTTCTTCTTGGACTTTCTGCAACTACCACTCCACTGCAGCAGCCTTCTACCTGCATTTCCTATTTCCAGTGTCTCTTCCAATTTATCCACCTGTAGGTTAATTTTTCTGTAGCAACATTTTGACAATATCACTTGTTGCTAAAATTACATTGTTGATAGCTGTCTCAGCCTGGCATTCGAAGATCCCCACAATAGAATTCCAGTGATATTAAACTAGTGCAGTGGAAAGAGCTTGTATACTCTTGAGGCTCATTTTCCTGGTTTTAAAAAATGGAGATAAAAAAGCATACCTCCGAGGGCATTTTTAAGTCAGCTCTTTAAAATTTGGAAGGGTGTTGTACTTGGGTTGCAACATCAACTCACAGATGCTTGTAATGGACAATATTCAATTACAGACCTGTCTGGTTCAAAAACCTTCACTGAGGTTGTCATGCTTGTGGTTTGAACACAGGCAGGTTGGGATTAGCATGCTACCTGTTTGGGGGCTAAATGGCAATCTATTCACCATTTTTAGCCTTGTTTCTAATTTCAAACAGCTGACTTTCAAATGACCTTTTGGAAATATTTTGTTTGCAAATAGAGAGCTTCCAGTGTTATTAATTTTTAGAGTTGAATTTCCCTGATTGGCTGCTTTCCATTCCAACATTGCTATTGAAAAGTATTTCCCTGTAGAATTCTGTGAGAAGCTGCTATGAATTCCTTGTGGGGAAATAGTATATAGTTATGGTGGACAGATGAAAATGACCAGTTCTTATTTTTAAGGCTTGCCCAACATCCAGTAAATGTGGTGAAGCTCTAGCACATAGAAACTTTATTGGCTCTACAGTTTCAATAAGTTTAAGCCTCACATCATGTCACAAATTCTGGGAAAACACAGCTCCATAGCCCAGGCTGGGCCTCTTCTTTCTACTAGTCATGCATGGCACCATCAGAGCTACCAAAATTAACCTGAGCCTCCATAGTCATTCACTCACTCATGCATCCACGAAGCAAATCCTCCTAAATGAAGCCTGTTTGGTGATTTCCAGAGGATAGATTTCAGTCTCACAAGCTCTTGCCAAGAATTTACACACAGCACTGCTAAGGTCAGTAAGTGTGGAAAGCCTTAGGCGAAAGATAACAATCTTGCCAAGATTTGGTAAAACAGTTATTTTAAATCGGTGTCTACAGATACAGTTTGTGGGTGAGTGTGTGAATTAATATGCATGGCAACATATTTTTTGGTTTTGCATCTTTCATGGTATTTAAAAATTAACAGATGTTTGTGATGTTAAAATAATATAAAAGGGAAACCCCCTGTATCTCTTCCTACCTTCCCCTTCCCCCACTTAATTTCATTTCCCAGAGGCAACTACTTAAAAAAATAAAACAAAAACAAACAAACAAAATTTTGGAGTATAGCCTCTCACACTTTTTGTTTGCTTGTTTCTCTTGCAGTAATTTTAAACTTATCCCTAGACATTTTTCATGGTTAGGAGGAGCTAGAACAACATTGCCATTTAGCCTCTTACAGATTTTGGAACTTTTTCATACACTGCTTATGTTAAACACAGAATAAAAACAAGGAACCCTTTTTTTACTTTTGTAAAAATAAAAGCAACTGAGACAGGCAGATTTATTATGACTTTAATGAAACACGCTCCATGAGTCTCTTCTAAGGCTCTAGGAAAGTTTATCTTTCCACTGTAATCTCACTTACACATAAGTTATTGCTGGCTATCTTCATTTAGCAATAGGTTCCAGGAATAATTCGATGATCCTGACATCTTGTCATGGAGGTAAGGACTAGAGGTTTATATAATGTGATATGACTATATGGCTGCCACTGGAAGTATGTGGGTAGTGTGGTAGAAACAAGGATTGAAACATGAGCCAGAAGCTAGTCTAGGGAAAATTATTCTAATATATATATATTAGAATATATATATAAATTGTAAGTGGAAATTTTTGTTCTCACTGATGTCAACCCACAATGGAAATTCTCTCCTGTCAGGAATATACTCAATAATGCAATGCGTATAATTTAAAATTCACCATATATTTTCTTTTTCTTTTTTTAAAAATGGGAATCACCTGAAATAGAATTAATCAGAATTTCTACAGCAATACTACAAACAACCTGTACTATATGTGAGAAGTGATTTTTTTATGCATCCCAGCTATCAGCAATAAAAACAAATTGATCAACCATGCCAGAAACTAAAAACTAAAAAATATTTTTATCCTATTAAAAAGTTATTTTAAAAACCACTATCATATTCATAGTACTTTAAAAAGCAAACAGGTTTTGGGCACAAAACCTGTCATAGAACAGTATCCCAGCAAAGGATATCTATTAAGAGGAAAAAAATCATCATATTAAGAGGTAATCAAAGAGAATGCAAGTTCCTATTCTTTTACTTGACAGAGAGTGTTATATGTAGAAACAGAAGAGCAATTGTCAGAATCAAGGCCTTCTTAAATATTAAATGGTTAGATTTAGAAACTTAGAGGAATGAAAATGTCTATAGCAGGGGAAACTTTGGGTAAATAATTTAATTTTGAAGGAGGAAACTTTAGAAACCATTTTGTCTGTAATTTGAATTTATCTTGGCTGCCTTATGGCCAGTCTCCACATAATACGGTTTTCAGAAGACACACAGGTCTGATATCCAAAAAAGAAATGAAAAGTAATTTAGACTTCTAGGGAAGATTTTTAAAGAGGCATCAAAAAGGGAAAAGTATACTGCAAGACAGTAACAAAATGTGTTTTTTTTTTAAATGTTGTTTTTTAATTGATTTTAGGAAGAGAGAGGAAGGGAGAGACAGATTTACTGTTCCACTTATTCATGCATTCATTGGCTGGTTTTTGCATGTGCCCTGACTGGGGATAGAACTCACAACCTTGATGAATTGGGACAATGCTTTAACCAGGGAGCAACAAAATGTTTAACAATCCTTTCGACCATCTAATTCCTCTCAGTCCCTCTCATTATGGCAGTTGCTACCTCTTATTTCTCATCTCCATTCTTCATTCTGTTTCTCTCTCCTGCAACTCTCTCTAGAACAGTGGTTCTCAACCTGTGGGTCGCAACCGTTTGGGGGTCGAACGACCCTTTCACAGGGGTCACCTAAGACCATCAGAAAACACATATATAATTACATATTGTTTTTGTGATGAATCACTATGCTTTAATTATGTTCAATTTGTAACAATGAAAATACATCCTGCATATCAGATATTTACATTACGATTCATAACAGTAGCAAAATTACAGTTATGAAGTAGCAACGAAAATAATTTTATGGTTGGGGGTCACCACAACATGAGGAACTGTATTAAAGGGTCGAGGCATTAGGAAGGTTGAGAACCACTGCTCTAGAATGACTCTTATTCTCCCCTTTCTAACTCAGTTCTTTATTATTGCATAGATCGATTTAGTTCCTGAGCACCTTAAGTTCTCCTCTTATTACTCTGATCCACATAACCAAGTCCCCGGAGGGACTTTGGAAACTAGAACTAGAGGAAGGTCTTTGGAAGGATGAAGAATGGGGGGGGGGGCGGGGGGGGGAGGAAGATAAAGGCTCTGTATACTTAGATATTTTGGTTATGAGACCAGTCCTCCCATTTGTAAATGAATTAAGTGAGGCCCAAATAAGTTCAGTGACTTTATGTTCACCTATTGAGTCACATAGAGTTGGGCCTAAAACTCAGCCTTACTTCGTTTCAACCCTTTGTCATATATAGTTCCCTAGTAGGCAATTAATCCTATCATCTGCTGTAGAAGAGGTTCCTTTACATCCCTTGTGGAAAGAACACCAGAAGGAGTTAAGAAGCCGGGGTTCTTGCTCTGCTTCTACCAGGCTCCATGTCCTTGGGTAGCCATGTCCTTTCTAAGGCTCAGCGTCCAACTTAAAGGGGAGGCAGGTTCAACTCTTGGGTCCTGTCCAGCACTAACGTTCTTTGCTCCTGGCTGTCTTGGGTCCTGTGGCTGTAGCAACGGTGGCCTTGAGTTAGTCAAGAAGACTTGCTCCTATTTGTCCTTTACCCAATTGGGGCAGAGGGTGAACCCGGGGAAGAAGGGATCCTTTCCAGCACGTGGTTGCCTCTTCAGTGTCCTCGCAGTATAAACAGGGTGACCATCTCCTGGTAGGCGGGGGCTCCAGACTTGGACTCCCCAGATCTTGGGCTCCATGCTCCTGAAGATCCCACGTCAGAGGCCCCTCCTAACCCCCACCCATTCTCAGCTAGCTTTCAGACCCAAGTAGTCCCAGGTCCTCAGCAAGCCCACTGCGCAAGCGCAGCCACCAGTCCCGCGCGAGGTGGGAGGAATCCCAGGCCGAGGCAAGGTGAGAAGGAAGGGTCGCCAAGACCCCGCCTCCGTGTCGTCACGTGGGGGGCGGAGTCGGAAACGTGACGGCGTGCGCGGGGGCGGGGCTCTTGCTGCGCGCGGGCGCGGGGGCGGGGCGCGGCGCGGCGCGGCGCTCGCGGCTGCTGCCTGGGAGGGAGGCTGGGCAGGCGGCGGAGCGGCGCGGCTCTCAACCTGACGGGGAAGTGGCCCCGGCGGCCGCGACTGACTCTCCGGAGGCGGACCGACGGACGGGCAGACGGGCGGACGACGAGGGCGGGGGCTGGGAGCCGAGCCGGGCGACTGAAAGAGCGAGCGGGTCAGGCTCCGCGTCGGCCACTCTCTCCGTCCGCTGAATGAAGTGCCCGCCCCGCTGAGCCCGGAGCCCGGCGCTTTCCCCCGCAAGATGGACGGTTTCGCCGGCAGCCTCGGTGAGTACGGCTGGGAAATCCTCCCTGGGCTGCCCCGGCTGGAAACTTGGTTGCCTCTCCAGACAGCCCAGGCCCAGCTCTCCACCCTGCCCCTCGGGATGGCGGTGGTTCCACTGCACATGTTCCCCTCGAGGCTGCCGCCCCTCCGCTGGCTGCGGTGGCCTCGGAACCCCTCCCCCCTGCCCGGCCCTCCTCGGTGAGACCCCGCTTTCCTCCCAGCGCCCCTCGGTGCCTGGCCCTCCTCTCCCCAAAGCGGGAACCCCTCCTCTCCGAGAGGCCCCGAGAGCTGGTACGCCCGTCCCCATACACTCAGGGCTCCCCCCACACAGACCCTTTTTCGAGGTATAACATTCCTCCCTTTTTTCCACACACTGAACTCTCGGAGTCGGGACACCCCTTACCCACGCAGAGCCCCCCCCCTTTTTAGTGTAGGGACCTCCCGTGTCTTCTCAGGAAGGAGGCACCCCCAAACCCCCCGTCTTCGCTTTGACTTTTGGAGACTTCTTGCATCTTTCAGTAGCTGACAACTTCCCCTCACTTCTCTGAACATTTTGCAGCGGTGGAGAGAACCAGAAACACCGAAGCATCACTTGTTTAATACAGAGAAGGGAGAGGTGGCCTCGGTGTTGGGGGACCCTCTTTAAGAGGAACGAAAGCGGGATTTTTTTTTTTTTCCTGGCTTTGCCAGCATGTTGGGGAGACGTAATCCTGCCCGGTGAATGCATAGGAAAGGGGGCCTTTGTCAGGGGAAGAAAGGATTCTCCATTTTTGGAGTCTGCTGTCTTTGTGGAATGGAGAAAGGGAAGAGGTTATGAAGTAGGCTCGAGTATCCTTTGTGTCCCCTTTCACCCAAATAAAGGTAGCAAATTTTGTAACTGGCTCCGGGAACCAGAACTTGAGGCTGGTACTCGGGGGACCCCTCTCACCTGTGTCTGGAATTCCTGTTCTTCGAGGCCACCGGCATCCGGTTACTGTAAAGATTGAGCTCGATTGTGGTGATGGTGAGAGAAACCGTTTCTGCTCTGGCTGATCCTGCAGTTATGTGATACCTGCTGCTGGATTTGTATTCGGAGTATTCTATTTAGAGGTAGCTTGTATGCAAACACCTTCTTTGTGCATTTCTTGATTACCAGCCCCTAGTTGGTTCATGTTCCTGGATCAGTGCACGATCGGGCCATGTTGGGATTAGATGGGTTTTTAAATCTCAAGTGAAAAAGTCAGCCCAAGAGCAATGGGCCCATTATAAGTATTAAATGGCAAAACACTGTAACTGGGGCCCTTTCTTTGGGAAGAAAACAACGTTAGAGTGCTCGGAGAGTGAAATCCTAAATTAGGCAGCTGAGTGTTACTCTTTAAACCCCCCAAAGGCACCTGTTGTCCATTTTCTAGTCTTTGATTCCTTGCATAGTGAGGTGGTTTCATTCTTAGGCTCCTTTTATTTTATTTTTTTAAATATATTTTTTATTGATTAAGATATTACATATGTGTCCTTAATCCCCAGGTTATCCCCTACCTCCCCCCCCCCCCCCCATGCCCTCACTTAGGCTCCTTTTAAAAAGGCATCAACTATTCACTGCTTCCCCCCCCCCCCCTGCCTGAATTTATTTGCCAATTATATTGGACCTAAAGACTTGTCTTATATGGTGGCAAGTGGGTGATCGTACACTGGGGCAAACATTGGGTGCCTTGAGGGATGCTGGCTCCTCAGCCTGTAGGAATGGTGGAATCACTACTCCCAGTAGAATTAGCTGTTCTGCTTCTCTCCTGTTGGTAAGGACTTGCCAAAGCTTCCTCTTCTGTGTTTTGAGGGAGTCTTTCTCATCAGTTGGGGCACTAAGTTTTATTTTGAAATAGTGGATATGCCTTGTTAAATAACTTTTTCCCTCTTGCCAATTCATGAGGCCACTTAGATGAAGGTGAATTTTAGTTGGGGCTCCCACGTTTCATAAAAAGCATTAGGGTTGACCTGAGTATTGGATTTTTTTTTCTTATTCATTTGATGCCATCCTTTCAGTGGTACATTGATGAAACTTTTCCTTTCTTTAGATATGGTGTTGATCAGCAACAGGGGTGATGCTGGTCTCTAAAGAGAGGAACCTGTGTCAGCAGAGAGGGAAAGAAATGGTTCCTGGCAGTATTTCTGGAGCTGATCTTGATGAAGATACTTCTCAGCAGGAGCACTATGCTTTTTCTTTCTGTGCCCCTTGTAAGAGAAAAACTAGGCCCCATCTTAATTGAAACCTTAAAGGGTTGGGGTGGGGGAGGGATAGTGCTGGTATATTTTACTGGTAGCCTTTAAGCAGAGCTTTGCTCGCTCTTGCCAGATTGCCTGTTCTGTTCTCTGCAGTTCATTAGTCTAGAGCTGAGAGTTACATTGATCTTTATTTTATCATCAGGAGAGCTATGAATGTAAAGGCAAGCACTTGTATTCTAGTAGATGTTTAAAAACTTTTATTTAACCAAACAAGAATTCAAAACATGTGAAGTTCTTCTGGGGTCACAAGTATTGAAAGCGTTTGTTTATTCTCAAGGAAGTGTATGTGTGAATCTCTTTTTATACACTAGATGGGTTCTTAAAAAGGTAGTTTTATAGTGATAAAACTGTATTTTTATAAGCAGAAAAGTTGAGTGCTTTATAAACAGAATGATTCTAGAGAAACTGATTATTTAAGGGAATCTTATGGTAAATCACTTTGTAAGTGGAAACCTTTTAAAATTTAAACTGTACCCTTGTTGAGTGTTTAGATAAAGAAAACATTCTATTATGTGCATTTTATAAGATGTCTAATGCCAATTAAAAGTGTGTGTAGTGGTTTTTGAAATAATAGAGAGGAATGTTAAGTGACTGGCCATGTTATATGCACTACATTGAAATAATATGCCAGTTGTATAACTTTTGTTTTACGTAAAAACAACTAAAGGATGCTTTAAATCTCTGCAGCTGATAAGTTTCAGGCAACTTGGCTGGCAGGTGCTTGTACTTTGGAATTTCCCTTAGGCTAGTAGCCTTTCGTTTACGAGTTATAATTAAAAAATGGCAGCACTTTGGAAACGATTTTTTAAAAACTTTTGTGTGTGTGTGTGTGTGTGTGTGTGTGGTGGGGGAGTTCCCTGAGCAATCTATCTTGATGTCCAGCCTCCAAATCACTATATATGTATACATACACGTACAAAATGTACATACAGTATATATTTTAAATCGTAGGGATATGTGCAAAAATGGGAAGCTATTGACATGGCTTTTTTATTGATTTTCATAAGGCAGGGGATAGGTGCATTTCATGCTTAGTCTTTTTATTGTCTTTTAAAAATAAAGGTTTTAATTTTCAGAGTTTTATCTTGGAATTTACTACTTTATACTAAAGTAAGTTAAAGACAACATACAGTTAACTGTGTCAGTTTTAACTGTTTCTGCTCCGAAGATTTTTTTAAAACCCCCAAGTAAAACTCAAAAATTTATTTTCTGAAGAAAGATTGTCATGAATGAAATTGTAGGGTTAGTATAAGAAACATAACATTCTGAGTGCAGGATATATGAACAAATAGTAGCAGTATGCTTCAATTTATGAAATATTTTAAGAAAATATTTTTAACATTACAGTATTAGGACTATGATTCTTATCTCATATACTCTTGCTTTCTTAAAGGAACAATGCAGCCTATGATTTCTACAAATCTAGTCTAAAGCATTCTTTATATATTTAGTCACATACAATGTTTCTCATGTGATAACATTATTTGGGGAATTTTCTTTAAACTTTTAATTTCTTTTTTTAAAAAATATATTTTATTGATTTTTTACAGAGAGGAAGGAAGAGAGATAGTTAGAAACATTGATGAGAGAGAAACATGGATCAGCTGCCTCCTGCACACTTCCTACTGGGGATGTGCCCGCAACCAAGGTACATGCCCTTGACCAGAATTGAACCTGGGACCCCTCAGTCCGACGCTCTATCTACTGAGCCAAACCGGCCATGGCTAATTTCTTTTTAAAAAAAAATATATTTTATTGATTTTACAGAGAGGAAGGGAGAGGGATAGAGAGTTAGAAACATCGATGAGAGAGAAACATGGATCAGCTGCCTCCTGCACACCCCCTACTGGGGATGTGCCCGCAACCAAGGTACATGCCCTTGACTGGAATAGTACCTGGGACCCTTCAGTCCACAGGCCGACGCTCTATCCGCTGAGCCAAACCAGTTAGGGCTTAACTTTTAATTTCTTATTGGTTGTCTCTTAAAAGGCTGAAGATAGGCTTATGTTATATTACATGACATGAATAATAACTCTTACATGGTCCCTGCAGCATCTGTAATATGAGTTAGCTAGAGTACATGTATGTGGATTAACACCTATTTTATGACCAGTACTATGTTTGCTTGTTCTTAGGGGAAGGACAAATCAGCCTTTTAGGAGCTTACTATCCAGTTTTAAATAGATATGTTTAAGCATAAGTAAAGTACTTGAAATGGGAGTAGAGGAGGAAAAGCACCATTTAGAATGCTGTGTAATGTATCAAGCTTGTAACTTCTGAAAGAACATTTGGAGATTGCTAAATTTATCTCTATAGACCCTGGCTTTTTAAAACAATGGAGTAATATTAGGGAATAATATTACTAGGTCTTTTTCTGTCTATATTTAAGTTTGAATAACTTGTGGGGAAAGTACTATATTAATTTTATATATATGAGTCCATTTCTGTAACATGTAAAACTTCAATGTTCATAAGAAATTTGAGAAGAACATTATGATTTTAAATTAGATGGATTTTAAGGCATTAAAAAAGTAAGGAAATAATCTTCATCAACTGTTGCTTCAGTGTGGAATATCTATAGTATATTTCTGAATCTATGTATGATATTTTGTCCTATAGTTTAATTGTCTATAGTATATTTCTGAATCTATGTATGATACTTTGTCCTATAGTTTAGTTGTCTCAGACTGTTGTAATGCCTTAACTTTGCTTATTGCTATATAATTAACAAAAAGCTTTATTTCTTTCTTTTTTTTTTAAAAAAAATATATTTTTATTGATTTTTTTACAGAGAGGAAGGGAGAGAGATAGAGAGCTAGAAACATCGATGAGAGAGAAACATCGATCAGCTGCCTCCTGCACATCTCCTACTGGGGATGTGCCCGCAACCCAGGTACATGCCCTTGACCGGAATTGAACCTGGGACCTTTCAGTCCACAGGCCGACGCTCTATCCACTGAGCCAAACCGGTTTCAGCAAAAAGCTTTATTTCATTTAATCTGCACAGTAACCTGAGGAGAAAAGAAATTCCCCTTATGTAGATAAGGAAACTGAGGTTCAAAGAGTTTGAGATTAAAAAAAAGATATTTAGATCCAGATTTTTTTCTTCAATTTTTTGATGGGGAGAGAGATGGGGAGACTTAACTTGTTAGGTTTGTATTTGTATTATTTTAAATAATGAAAACAGTACAAAAGAAGAAAACATTGTTATTTCTAATTCATCTGTATGCATCTAATGGTAACATGTTGATATTCTTGTTTTTAGTCTTTTTTATGCCTAGTTTTTTACATAGTTAAAATCATGTTATAGCTATAAGTTTGCACTCTTCCGCCCCCTCCCCCCCCCATTGGATCCTAACCATTATTTTGCTTGAACTGAGATTTTTCTGATGAAGTCCAATATCTTTTCCCCACCCCATTTTACTGCCTTTGTAACCCACTGGTGCATTATATCTAATATGCCTGAATCTGAACTACTCTTCCTCTAAATCAGCATTTTCCCTTATTTTCCACTGTCTGAATTACCCAGCCCTGAAAGGTCAGAATCATGTTTGATGCCTTACCATTTTTGCCTACCACATTAAAATCTCTGCTAAGATTTGTCAATTCTTGTCACATTTTCTCATCCCTTACTTTCCTTTTTCACCACCACAATTCAAATATTATTTCATGTTTGGATTATTGATAGCCTCAAGAACTGCCACCTGTTCCATTTATGGGAGGGAGGAGCTTCCTATTAATCTTTCTAAAGCAGTGCTTTGATTGTGCCTTTCACTCTTTTAGATTGTTTCATTGCCTTAATGACTAATTTCAAACATTAGCCTTGTTCTCGAGGCCCTCCATTATCTTGTTCTGCTGTCTTAATATTTCCGGGCCAATGACCTATTTCTTGTTTCCCAAATTTGGTTGGTACTTTTTCATCCCTGTGACATTCCCAGTACCCTTCAAGGTCTAATTCAAATATCACTTTCTAAACACCCTTCCTTATTTGTTGCTTTCATTCCCAGCCTAAAGCATTTACCCCTTGGACTTTTAGCATAGGAGCATTCTTAGAGCACTTATCATGGAATATCTCTTCTTATAAGGTATAAATAATTATTACAAGTCTTACAATTATTATAAGTCTCATTTCTCCAGACAAATTATAAATCTGTTGAAGGCTAACTCTCTCTTGTGTCTGAAATTTCACAGCAGAGCAGTAGAGATTTCATGATGAGTAAAATTTGGGGAAGAAATTTGTTGGCCATCTGATAAAGAGCTCTACGCTTGGTTCTAGGGCAGGGGTGGGCAAACTTTGACCCGAGGGCCACAATGGGTTCTTAAACTGGACCGGAGGGCTGGAACAAAAGCATGGATGGAGTGTTTGTGTGAACTAATATAAATTCAAAGTAAACATCATTACATAAAAGGGTACGGTCTTTTTTTTCAATAATTTTATTCATTTCAAACAGGCCGGATCCGGCCCGTGGACCGTAGTTTGCCCACGGCTGTTCTAGGGTGTTGTTTTTCAAGTTCAGGTCTTGTGTATGAACTATTATTATGGAATTAGAAATTGATTTATTTGGGGTTAAGACCAACACTAAAAAGAATAAAGAGTTTGGCTCAGTGGATAGAGCATCAGCCCGCAGACTGAAAGGTCCCGGGTTGGATTCCGGTCTAGGACACATACCTGGGTTGCAGGCTCGATTCCTGGTTCTGGTCAAGGTGTGTGCTGGAGGCAACTGATATCCCGCCCCCCCTTCTCCCCCTCCTCCTCCCTCCCTTCCACTCTCTAAAAATCAATGGAAAAATATCCTCAAGGAGTATTAACCAAAATAAATACATAAATAAAAATAAATTTTAAAAAAGAATAAGGAGGGGAAGAAAGAAACATAAAAAAATTGATGCTTCACATAATGTTGATTAAAGAAACTTTCAGTTTTATATTTTTACCTTAGAATTACGTTGTAAAGTTTTCTTACTATGGGTCACAGTCAGATGAAAGGTACACTTCTAGTGGCTAATCCCCATCTTTGAGAGACTAGGTGAGAGGATGAACAATCAGAAGTAGTTATATTGAATTGTGTTCTTTGTTTTTGAACTTTTTAGAATCTGAATATAACAGTTCGAATACGGTTAATAGCAGCAAAAAATATATATAGTTCTAAAATCAGTTTAAAATATGTTTTTATTAATTTTAGAGAGAGAGGGATAGAGAAATGGAAACACCAGTGAGAGATACTTCTGTATACCCCCTGCTGTGGATGGAGCCTGCAACCCTGGGCATGCGCCTTGACCAAGGGGGAAGGGGATCAGATTGGAAATGGGGACCTCTTGGTTTATGGGTCGACGCTTAACCATTGAGCCACAACCTGGGCTAGAATCAGTTTAATTGAGGCAAACTCAGTTTGCAGAAATGTGGTTTTATAAAACTGATAGGTTAGGATATGTTACTTACTTTGTAAAGGATTTAAAAAAATGTGTTTTTTTCCCAAAATAATTTACCATATTGTGTTTTTAGCTTTTCTGATGAAGTTATCTATTTCTTGACTGATTCTCCCCTTGTTAGCTATTGAAAATGTATCTGGTCTTTAAGGCATGGCTCAAGCACACTTTTTTTTTCTCTCCTCAGGAGGCTGTGCCTGATTATTTCAGTCTTGCACACATACCATTGCACTATGGTGCTTCTAAAGTGGAGGAGACTGAGCACTTACACCTAAGGGATCTGGGGGTGTAGCCAAAACTTGGAGTTTATTTAACTTAAAAGTTTATATGATAATTTCACAACCGTTATAATAAGAATTGATTCAGATAGGAATCATTGATAGATGCTAAATCTAGGGGATATTTTGATGAGCAGGATTTTTGCATGGTCTTAAATATCTATATATTGCTTATTAGTTGCAAGGGGAAAAATATAATAACACTATACAGTCGTGAAATAACACCTTGAGTGCATGATCAAAATAAATAGCACTAGTGAACATTGTGTGCCTTTGAATGTGATGCCCTGAGAACACATCACTTATGCAGTTCTCTAGTAAGTAATGCATAACCTGAATCTGTCATGTGGAAACGCTGAATTCTTTTTAAAAAGTATTAATGTTATAGAGACAAAGGAAGACTATGGAAATGTTCCAGATTAAAGGAGATTAAAGAGACATGGCAACTGCAATACCTGATTCTAGACTGGATCTTGTATTAGAGGGGATAATGCTATAAAGGATGATTGCATAATTGGATCACTTGGCAAAATGAGAAAGTGGATGGTAGATTGGGTAAATAAAAGTATTGCATCAATATTAAATTTATTGAAGTTGATAACTATCCTATTTTATTCTTAGGCACTACACACTGGAGTTTTCAGGGGAAAAGGGCCATGGTATATGTAATTTACTCTCAAATTATTCCCCCCCAAAATTGTGTAATATGTATATGTGTTTTACTAGTATATATGTACATATAAATGCATGTATGTATACATAGCCGTATATAGAGGGACATAGAAAGGGAGGAAGTGATGACAGAGGATGGGAGGATACTCAAGTACAAATAAAGCAAGTGAGTAAAATGTTAACAATAGGTATAAAAACTATGGATATTCTTGTTCTTTTTTTTTTTTTTTGATATTCTTGTTCTTAACACTTTTTCTGTAAGCTTGAAATTACTTTCAACTGAAAATTTTTTAAAAATCAAACTTTACATATTACTCCATAATATAGTATTTTAAAAACATGGAAATAGAAATATCTCCTGTCCCCCAAAATTCCAGGCAAACTCTTGGGATAAACTGTGGCTCCCAAGAATATGTTCCATGTATATCATGTGGTTTCCTTTTATCCCTAGGCCTCAGTTTGGGAAACATGCCTCGGGGCCAGAGGCAGCTGTGGTTCAAATTTAGCCGACAGACATGTTTTGTTTGGCCCTTTTGAGTGTTTGAAAGATTGGGAAATTTCACATAAAAATCTGGATCTTTGGTTTCTCTTGAAAAATGGAATGATCTTGCCACTCTGGGCTTGCGTTCCATAGATGATGTGTATACTCACTAAGTGGTGTGACAGGTAAGCAGCTCCTGTCCCTACCTTACACATAGTTTGTTTCACGTATTTATCTTATTATCTGGCCTCTTTAGGCATGTGTTTGCAGCCTCTACCTAGTCCAATAGCTAGGGGTGTCTGTCTTCTTCATACTTTTAACAATTTCAGAATTAAATTGCAGAACTGATGCCCTGTCACCTGCTAACCTTTTAGTGTGTGCATCCTATAAACAAGGAAATTTTCCTAGATAACCATACTATAACCAAGCAAAACAGGAAATTAATGTTGATACATTACTATAATCCTCAGCCTATGCAAGTTTTGCTAATTGTCTTAATAATGTCTTTTATAGCAAAAGGATCCAGTTTAGAATCAAATGTTGCATTTAGTTGTCCTGTTGCCTTAGTCTGCTTCAGTCTGGAGCAGTTTCTTAGTCTTTCCTTGAGTTTTGTGACCTTGACACTTTGCAAGATTATAGGCCAGGTTGTTCTGCAAAATGGCCCTAAATTTGATGTTTCCTCCTGATTAGATGCAAATTATGTATCTTTGGCACCAATGCCACAGAAGTGAAGCTGTGTTTTGTTTCATTGTATCCTGTCAGATGGCACGCAGTTTTTACTTGTCCCATTAACTAGTGATGTCCATTTGGATCATTGGATTAAGGTAGTGTTTGCCAGGCTTCTCCATTGTAAAATTACTTTAAAAATATTTTTGTAATTAATAAGTATTTTGTAGGCAGTGCTTTGAAATTTTGTAATTATTCTGTTTCTCATTAGACCATCAATTTATTGGTTTATTTATATCTGTATGGACTCAGGTATTCTATTTTTTTTCCCAATGGATCATAATCTGTTTATTTTGAAGCTCAAATTGGGTCCATTTTGGGTCATGGGTACCCATTTATGCTGGTTTCTGCATTGTTTTGACACGTTCCCATCATTTTTTTAGGACTTTCTTGCTATTTGACACAGTGAGATGATTCAGGTGCACAATTCAGTCTGTAATCACATGCCTATTTACTTTATATAATTTTAAGTAGGGTTCAGGTTTTGAATTAAGTCATTTTAAGCTTGTGAACATTTTTATGGTTCTTTTGTAATTTTGTTACTGCATAATATTTATCTTACAGTTAAACATATGCACGACTAGATCATTAATGTAAATTAGTTTGAAGGTATTTGCTGTCAATGAGAAGTCATTCAGGATATTTCTTACTACCCTGTGTCTATATTTAAACAATCAGCAACTATCTTAGAGAGCAGGGTACTGTTAGGTGGTGCGTGTGTGAGGAACTTGGTTAAAAGAAAATATATTTAAGCCACAAAATCAACCATGCTTTTTTCCACTTAAAACATTGTGATCATCTTTCCTTCTCAGCAAATATATAAACTTTAATGCATCATTATTTGGACATCTGGTTCTTCAGCTGGGTATGTAGGACATAATTTAACTTATTCTTGATGGCTGATGGTGATTATTATGAGCATTAGACATGGTTCTGTGCTGTAATTTCACTAGTGGTGCCTTTAAGAGCTACTTGCGTATGGCTGTTTGCTCCACACACTCTAGTGGTTCTCAACCTTCCTAATGCCGCGACCCTTTAATACAGCTCCTCATGTTGTGGTGACCCCCAACCATAAAATTATTTTCGTTGCTACTTCATAACTGTAATTTTGCTACTGTTATGAATCGTAATGTAAATATCTGATATGCTATATGTGTTTTCCGGTGGTCACGACCCACAGGTTGAGAAACTTGCTATCAGGTTTCTGGTATACATTTATACCATTACTTAATTTTTAGTACTGCTCCCCACCTTGGTTCTTCACAATTACTAACAAGGAAACTGTTGCAAAGTAGGGGCAAGCATTTACAAAAACAAAATCCCCAGCTTATTATAAACGTGAATGGGGTATGATGGAATTTCTTCCTAAGCAATGGACATTCAAACCATCCAGAAATCACCAGAACTGAATTTGCAAAGATTATTTTTTTGCCTAAGTCCAAGTCCAACAGAGGAGCTGAAAATCAGTTATAATTGTCTTCTTGCTGTTGTTTGTCACCTTGTGTCAGTGTGCTTTAATCTTTCTTTTTATTATTTTTTAACAGTCTCATAATATTTGAACTTATATCTCTTGAAAGATAGGACTCTTTCTTCATTATCAGACCTTAAATTTGACAGTAATTTCTTTCTTTTTTTTATTTTTATTGATTTCAGAGAGGTAGGGAGAAGGAGAGAGAAGCATCAATGAGAGAGAATCATTGATCAGCTGCCTCCCACATGCCCCACACTGGCGATCAAACCCACAGACCCGACATGTGCCCTGGCCGGAAATCGAATTGTGATCTCCTGGTCCATAGGTTGACGCTCGGCCATTGAGCCATGCTGGCCGGGCGACAGTAATTTCTTAATATAAATATACAAATATCTCTGATTTTCTCTTAAGTGTCACTTTATAGTGGTTTACATGAAGATTTAAACAAGATTTGCTGTCTCTTAAGACTTTTAATCTGTTTATTTCCATTTCCATTTTATTTTTTCCTTTGCAATTTGTTAAAGAAACTAGATCTTTTGTCCTATAGAGTTTAACACAAGTGCTGATTGTATACTTTGATGGTATTTAACACGCTTCTTTGTCTTCTATATATCCTATAAAATGAATGTAATGGATTTTTATATATTTGATGTATTTCTGTCTGCTACTGTTGCTCTTTTCTTTTTTCCTTTTTTTCAATGCTCAGATTTGTCCATCTTTGTCCTGTGGGAGCATCTTCAAATTGACTCCTGAGTCCTGATCCTAGTGGTTTTTGCTGGCTTCCTTGCTTTCTGATATGACAAGATGTTCAAACTTTTCTTCTATTCTTTCTGGTCTAATTCTGCAATCAGCTTTTTTCCTAAGAAATTGTGGTTCCTTTTGGCAGGAGATGGTATTCTTGACTCTAGAGGTGCTCATTGTTACTGGATTGGTTATTTCTGGTCTCTCTTTTTTATTTCCAATTTTAAGTCTGCTGTAGTTTGGGAAACCAGATAACAAAGCTGGTGTGACTTGCATAAGGATTGTTTTGAAGCTCAAAAAGGAAGAACCCAGCCCTGACCGATTTGGCTCAGTGGATAGAGCGTCGGCCTGTGGACTGAAAAGTCCCAGGTTCAATTCTGGTCAAGGGCATGTACCTTGGTTGTAGGTACATCCCCAGTAGGACGTGTGCAGGAGGCAGCTGATCGATGTTTCTCTCTCATCGATGTTTCTAACTCTCTCTCTCCCTTCCTCTCTGTAAAAAAAATCAGTATATTTAAAAAAAAAAGAAGAACCCAGAGTTCAAGGCCTATATGTAAAATTTAAATTGTGTGGTGTCACACCTTCATGGACAGGATCATAGCTACTAAATATTGCTAATGTTGATGATACTGTGAATAACAGGATATCAGATGTTCCTCAGAGTAAAATAATAGATTTCTGAATGAGGCCCTTAATAAAGTGCATGAGCTTTTAGCTTACAAACTTGATGATGCATACATGTTATAGCCCACTTATGCTCCCTGTGTTTTCTTTTGTTATGGTGATCTTTCTTTTGTTCCTTTTGTTAACATAAATCCTTAAAAAACTGAAGGGTTAGGATATTTTAGTCAAATTACGCTGTATTATATTTGGAGTATTCCATAATAAGAATGCACTTTTGTTTTCCTGTAAGAATATACTTTCTCTGACTTTCCAAAATTGATGACTTCCTGTTTTAAAACAACTAGTGTTGATATCTGATACTTTTCCTTAAATCTTTTTTTCAATTCTTGCTTAATGCTCTCTAAGTGACTGTCTTATGCTGATCTTTAACTGATACATCAGAGCAAATGACAAAATTTGTTTGCATTTTTCGTTGAGCCATTTGTTCCAGAAAAATGTCACAACTGACTTCTGTTGATGAGTGAGTAGGAGGTTTTTTTTAAAAATTATTATTTTTCATTTTTTTAACTTTGAAGGATATCCTGTTTTGACTTTAGTTGGGGCATCGCCTTTGATTTTCTTTAACTGCTTTGAGTACCTCTTGGCATTCATCTTTTTTTTTTTTTTTAAATCCTCACCTGAGGATATTTTTTCCATTGATGTTTAGAGAGAGTGGAAGGGAGGGAGGGGGGGAGGAGGAGAGGGAAAAACATCGGGGCTCAAACCTGTAACTAAGGTACATGCCCTTGATCGGGAATCGAACCCAAGACCCTTCAGTGCCTGGGCTGGTGCTCTAACCATTGAGAACACTGGTCAGGGGTTGGCATTCATCTTTAATTCTCTCCAATTAAGGTTAGTATGGATGTTTTGGGCACAATTTATTGATTTTATTAGGATCTGCTCTTGTGCATTATTTGAGATAAGGTGTTGGGAAACAAAGTTGAGAATAAAGAGGTGATTAGGGAAATAATCAATATTTGACTATTTTTTCTATTTAAAAAATTTTTTTAAAGATTTTTATTTTACTAATTTTTTAAAGACAGAGAGGAAGGGAGAGAGAGAAACATCGATTTGTTGTTCCATTTATTTATGAGTTCAAGGGTTGATTCTTTTCTGTGCCCTGATTGGGGATTGAACCCGCAAGCTTGGTATGTCTGGACAACGCTCTAACCGAGATCAGGTCAGGGCAATGTTTTATATTTCTTGAAATTTTGTTTGTGAATGAGATTTAATGATTATATGCACACTGAAACTTCTTGGTTCATTAGTGCATACTTTAATTGGGCTAAGGTAATGGGTTTGAGTCTTATATAAGTCACTTATTTTTGTTGTTGTTGTTTCTTGGTCATAAACACTTCCAGTAAGTAAATAGGTTTTGATTAGCTTCTTTGATCATAATCTCTATACTAAGTGCAGTGATAAATTGGCAAATGAGCCACTTGAAATCCCTCCTCTCATGAAGCTTATAATTCTTTGGGGGATTCAAGCAATACTTATTCAGGAAATATTTATTGAATGCTTGGTATGTGCTCAGCAGTCTTCCAGCTATAAACAAAGCTCTTATGGAGCTTATAATGCAGGCTTTTAAAATACAGAGTAATAAGAATTGTGATGGTGAAGTATAGGAAGCTTTGGAAACATGGAGGGTTACCTTAAACCTTCACCATTTAGTCTTTTATTTTTTTTTCAAGTGCATGTCTTCGTTTAGGGTATAAGTAGATAAATAGAGGTCAAGTCATAATGGACCTCTCCGCTCTTGGAAACAGTTTAAAGGAATAACATTTACTTTTTTTTTTTTTCCTACTCCCATACCTGAGAAAATAAAGTACATGTAGAGCTCACTTTGGTTGCATGTTTTTCTGCCTATGGAGAGGCTGTTGTCATATGTGCCCTCCTGGTGTCATCCTAATTTAAGGCAGTGAATTCAATGACTTCTATCTTCTCTGTTACCTATTTAAGTGTTAGCTTTCTAAGATATTTGCTTTTTCTATATCTTTGATGGATTATGAGTCCTATAATTGTTTATGATCTACAGTATACTTGCTGTTGGAAAGAGTCATTGGTGCTGTAGTTAATGGACGTAAGAAATTTGGTTTACATGGATAACTTTAAAAAATATTTTTATTGATTTTAGAAAGTAAGGGAGAGGGAGAGAGAGAAACATCAATGATGAGAGATAATCATTGATTGGCTGCCTCCTACATGCCCCACATTGGGGATTGAGCCCTCAACCTGGGCATGTGCCCTGACCAGGAATCGAACTCCTGGTTCGTAGGTTGAAGCTTAACCACTGAGCCACGCCGGCCGGACTATATGAATAACTTTTTGAAAAGGCATAGTAAGGCAAAGGCCCTACAGTTATTCAGCTATGATTTCAGGAACTATGTTACACATTATATAAATTAACTGTAAAAACTTTCTAAAGGACCAAAATATCTAAATTTCAGCTTTAAAAATACTCTCAAAAGTAACTGTTAAGTAGATTGAGTAAGACTGAACCTGTTATTATAACTCTTCATATGGATGGGGATGATTACTAGTATAGTAATGTCTGATAATTTTTTGGTAACTGAAATGAACTATATCTCTCAGAATAAAAATCTAATCAACAAATATTGATTCAGCAACTGCTACACACCGAGAGGGATTGTTTTCATATGGGGACCATATCAGTGAACAAAAACAACAACAAAAATCTCTGCTTTACTGAAGCTTATATGCTAGTGAGGGGATAGAGAATAGCAATTTTCATTGAATTACTCACTTTTAGGACATCAATGACTCCTGTATAAACATTGATATATGCATTGTCAATTATAAATTTGCTATCGTTTTTTCATAGTATAGATGGCAATATAACCTGTGTGGGGATTGGTTGTGTTGAGATAAGCTTAGAGAAAAGTAATCTTAGGGATGCAAAAACAGGTAGGTAAAACATTGACAGTTGTGCTAGGCTACTTGGTTATCATGCATCTTAGTCACTGTATTTGATCTTGTGATAAGGTTTTGGAATCTGTATTTTCTTATGTGTTCATTCTTGATTCTTAGTTTGTCTTTGTTTCATTTATATTTAAGATTTTATTGTTTATTAGTACTTTTATATGTTTAGACATGTATTTTCTTTATGGTTTTAATTTTTTTATGTGTGGAAGAATTTGTATTTTTATGAAATCTTATTTTTTTGCAGGTTAATTACTATTACATAGGTCACTCTTTGTCAACCTGGATTCAGGACCCCTATTCAGTTATTAAGGAGAATTCCCAGGATGCTGTGGAGATCTCCAAACAGCTGTTTGTGGGTGGTGGTTAATGGTAGAGGCAAACAGTGGATTGTGTGAGTGTGTTCAGGATGAGGTCACCTCTTTCACCTTCTGGCCCTCTTTCTTTCCGGACCTTAACACCTACTTTGATACTTAGAGCAGTTCAGACTGTTCGCTGTGCTGTGAGCAGTGGTTTAGTAGTAGCACCTATAAGATGATGTTAGATGTTTTATGGATAAGACCCATGGGAGTATGCCTATGTCACAGCAACAACAAAGAAATTGTTTCAGTAGTTTGAAAACCATTGATATAGTTTTCAGTGTTTTGACCTACTTTAGGCAATTGTTTTAGTATTTAGAAATTAATGTTTTAGCATTTACTCTTTGCCAATCTCATTTAATCTGCATGTAGCCACTGGATTATTCTTTCAATACATTTTTATTGTTGGTCCCCAGTTTACAATTTTCTTTTTTTTTTTTTATCATTTCCAATCTCTGCGAGATAAACTCTTAGCTTGGTATCCAAGCTTCCTCACCACCTGGCACCAGCTTAACTTTTCCAGCCTTACCACGCACTACTTCCCTTAATTTTGGAATCTTAGTGGGTCCTCTCAGTATCCTTTTTCTTGCCTAATTTCTTGCTATCTTGTTTCTTCTTATATCATTACGAGAGGCCCAATGCATGAAAATTCGTGTAAGAGTAGGCCTTCCTTCCCCCGTCTGCCGGCACCGGCTTCCTTCCTCCGGCCGCCAGGCACCTGGGACCTGGACTGGCTTACTTCCGGCCCCCGGCTTCGTCAGGAAGGATGTCTGAAATGATGTCCGGAAGACGTCTGGTCTAATTAGCATATTACCCTTTTTTTATTATAGATTTATTATATTATGTGATACATATATATGATATTGACAGAATTGCCATATAACCTAGGGAAAATTGGGAATTTAAAAACCAACAGATAAGATAAAGACACATTCCTGAGAGTTGTATGAGCAAGTATCTTTAGAGCATAGCTTTGAAGATTGTTTTCTCCGCCTGCTTAGTGTCTGCTTATCTGTTCTTACCTCTCATCACTGATGTTCTGTGTATCCCTGGATGAGCCAATCTGCTATTTTGTATTATTGGTCTTCTTTAAAACTTAGTTTACTCTATTCCTTTGGGAATTTGTCAGGCATTTTTGTAAAATGAACTGCATTCTTGATAGCAAATTCTCACTGTCATCACAGAACATCTCATTATCATACCTTGATTTTTGTGAAAAAGAATAGAACTACAGAATAGTTTTGAGGTTTCAAATTTTTAAAATCAGCTTTATTGAGCTATGTTTTTCCTATTATAAAATATACCAAATTTAAGAGTATAATGGAATATTGGAAATTTTATGTAATTGTGTATCCACTGTCACAATTAAGATACCAATATGCCATTACCCAAAAAAGTTCCCTTGTACCTTTTTGCAGTCAGTCCTCTCTCTTAACCCCCACTTACTGGAAACCACTGATCTGCTTTCTATTACTACATTTTGTCTTTTCTAGAATTTCATATAGCTGAAATCTTACAGGCTATAGTCTTTTGTGATATTCACGTAGCATAATGCTTTTGAGATTCATTCATGCTATGCATTTCCATAGTTCCTCTTTGTTGCTGAGTAACATTTTATTAGTTTATTTATCTACCAGATCATGGGTATTTGGTTATTCTGAATAAAAGCTCTATAAGCATTCACATACATGTCTCCCCACAATCACTAACTACTTTCTGACTATGGACTTGCCTATTTGGTGCTGACTTTTTTAAAATTGGGTTGTTTGTCTTAATAAGTTTTGAGAATTCTTATATACTCTCAATGCAAGTCCTTTATCAGTTACACGTTTTCTAAACATTTTCTTCCAGTGTCCTTTTTTTATTGTTACTCCTCACCAGAGGATATTTTCCCCATTGCTTTTCAGAGAGAGTGGAAGGGAGGGAGAAGCATCAATGTGAGAGAGACACATTGACCAGTTGCCTCCCGCACGCACCCCTGCTAGGGAAGGGGAGGGAACCCAAAACTCAGGTACGTGCCCTTGACTGGGAATTGAACCTGAGACCCTTTGCTGCTTGGGCTGATGCTGTAACCACTGAGCACACTAACCAGGGATCCACAGTGTCTTTTGAAGAGTGTATTTTATTTTTGATGAAATCCAACTTATCAATTCATTTTTATGAAGTTTATCATTTTTTCCATTATAATACGATTTTGTGTCCTGTTTAAGAAATTTTTGCATAACTCAAGTTCATAAAGATTCTAAAAGAAAATTACTTTTTCTGCTCACAATACTTTTGACACCAAATGTGTGGGTTTTCTACATCAGACAATTCTGATAATATCTGGAGTTGATGCAGATCTTACAGGTTAAGGGTTCAGTCCCACAAGACTACCCCCTACTTCAGATGCCAGTTTCAAGCCCAGGCCTTATGTACTTGTGAGTGACCAGTTATAAATGGGGGATTCACATAGCCCCCTCCTTGGGTTTGATAATTTGCTAAAATAGCTCACAGAATTCAGGCAGAACACTTTACTTACTATAATACTGGTTTATTATGAGTACAACATAGAAATACCCAAATGGAAAAGATGCATGGAAAAGGTATATGGGAAGGAATGTAGGGTTCCAGGCCTCTGGGTATGTCATTCTCGCAGAACCTTGATGTGCTCATTTACCTGTTAGCTTTCTGAACCCCATCATGTGGGGTTCATGTGGAGGCTCCTGTTACATAGGCATGATTGATTAAATCATTGGCAATGATGACTGAGTTCATCTCCAGTTCCTCTGAGGAGTGGGGCTGAAAGTTCTAACCCTTTAATGTGGGTGGTTCCTCTGGCAACCAGGCACCCAGCTCCCATCCTCTGAAGGTCACCCGATTAACATAAACTCAGGTATGATTGAAAGGAGCTTCTCTCATCCCTGTTACTCAGAAAATTCTAAGGGTTTTAGGAGTTTTATGCCAGGAACTAGGGGTAGAAATGAAATATGTATTTCTTATGTCACAGTTTCTCTCTTATTATTTTCTTCTAGAAGTTTATAGTTTTAGTTCTCCCCCCCATTTTTTTCTTTAAGGCTGATGGTCCCTTTAGAGTTAATGTTTGTGTAGGATATGAGGTAAGAATCAAGGTTCATTTATTTGCATATTGATACCTATTTTTCCAGTACCATTTGTTAAAAAGGTTAGCCTTTTTCTATTGAATTGCCCTGGCCTCTTGGCCGAAAATCAATAAACCACATGTGTTGATCTGTTTCTGGACTCTGCATTTTGTTTCATAGATTGCAGTTTATCATTAAATAAACAGCACACTGTCTTAATTACTATAGCTGTCTAGTAAAGAGTTCAATTAATTTTTTTGTATTTGAAAAATAATTTAGAGGAAATTTAACTTTAAAAGTTTGTAGACTAAACTTTAAAATATAAATATAAAATTAATAATTTCAATAATTATTAACATTTTATATTTATATTTTAAAGTTTGCTTTAAAAATTACTTTAAAGGACATGAACTTTCTTGATTTACTAACAATTTTAGGAGTTAGAGTAGGCATTAATAGAAAATTCTATAAATGAAGAAGCTATAAGATTTACGAGAAGCTATAAGAGCTAAGTTAGAGATTATATAATTTGTGTGATGAAGCAAGAGCTAAACTCCAAGTGCCATGCCTTTAAAAATCTGGTGCGCTTTTCTACTACACCACACTATTTTCATTTGCTACTATTCTCTAAAGTGGAATATTGGGGAATGAGTGTTATAAAAAAATTAATCACCAAATTTTATTTAATTAAATCATAGAGCTATAAGAGAACTGTGAATCCATTTTCCTTGGTCACCAACATCACAAGACACATTAAGAAGTCAAAATTGGCACCCTAGCTGGTTTTGCTCAGTGGTTAGAGTGTGTCAGCCTGAGGACTGAAGGGTGGCAGCTTCACAGGCTTGATTTTATAGGTGCAGGAGGCAATCAATCGATGTGTTGTTTTCCCATTGAGGTTTCTCTCTGTCTCTCCCCATCCCTTCCACACTCTAAAATTCAATGAAAAAAATATCCTCAGATGAGGAATAACAAAAAAAGGTAAAAATTGGCATTATTATTATTATTATTGGTGTGTTTTACATTTTAAATTTAGAAATGTAGGAAAGAGGCAGCAGGATTTAGTAAATGAAAGCTGAAAGATTCCCTTTTAAAAACCTGTTTTAAGAATTGAGGATATTCTTTTCAAAATGAGAACAAGAATACTAAAACTTAAATTTTAGACTATTTGAGTGTGGGTTATCTGTATTTTAATGCCAAACTTTTACTCCCTTAAGTTCCTTCCCCCCAAAATCCCAACAACCTGAGATCATGGTCAGGAGGTTCTTACAGGATTACTTGTAAAGGATGATGGGATTTGGGTAGTCATGGTGAAAGAAGTGGTAGCATTTGTAATATATTTTGAAGAGCCTTATGGATGTGCTGTTAGATGCAGGTAAGGATGAAGAAAAAGAGTGTATCATGGATAACTCCTAGTTTGTTAGCCTGATCAACTTGATGCTGTTATTTACTTGATATGGGGAAGACTTAGATGAATTAGAAGAGCTGTGGAGGAAAAGAAATAGGATAGAAGCTATTATAGCCTTTTAAAAAGTTTTTTTTTTAAATTTTAAAGTTGTTTTTTAAAAATATATTTTTATTGATTTCAGAGAGGAAAGGAGAGAGAGGGAAACATCAATAATGAGAGAGAATCATTGATCAGCTGCCTCCTGCAGGCCCCTGGTGGGGATTGAGCCCACAACCCAGGCATGTATCCTGACTGGGAATCAAACCTCCTAGTTCCTAGGTGGACACTCAACCACTGAGCCATGCCAGCCAGGCAAAGTTTTATTTTTATGGAAAGTAAAATCACATCTCAAGAGTTGGAAGATAGAGATAAGATGATATTACTTATGATCCTACCCTCCTAAACAGTCCTTTTCAGTGTTTTATTGTGTGTGTTTGCAGTCTTACAATAAACAAACTTACTGTAAAGGTAACTACTTAACTTTGTTGTAGCATGAAAGGAGCCATAGATAATCGTATCTAATAAAAGAGATACATGGTAATTAGCGTTCGACCGCTACCCTTCCCATTGGCTAATCAGGGGCGATATGCAAATTAACTGCCAGCCAAGATGGCGGCCGGCAGCCAGGCAGCTTAAAGCGAACATGAGGCTTGCTTGCTTCCGTGACGGAGGACTCCAACGTTCCCCACCTGCCGCTGCAGGCCTCTGAGCTGCAACTCTAAGCAACTATGTTACAGTATAGAAGCTAAACAAAACCCCAGAAACCTGCTTTAGTCTCCGGGCTTCAGCCAGCAGGATTGCAACATTGTTTCAAATACAGAAGGTAAACAAAGGCCAGAAAGGCCTTTCAGCAGCAGAGGCCTCAGAGCTGGAGCCAGAGCTAAAGCTGGCCCAGAATAAAAAAGAAAAAGAAAAAAAGGAGCGGTTGGGAGCTTCCGTCACCCGCCAGCCTGAAAACAGCCCTCAGCCCCTCACCCAGACTGGCCAGGCACCCCAGTGGGGACCCCCACCCTGAAGGTGTGTGACCAGCTGCAAACAGCCATTATCCTCTCACCTAGGCTGGCCAGGTACCCCAGTGGGGACCCCCACCCTGATCCAGGACACCCTTCAGGGCAAACCAGCCAGCCCCCACCCGTGCACCAGGCCTCTATCCTATATAGTAAAAGGGTAATATGCCTCCCAGCACCGGGATCAGCGGAGCCGAGAGTCCTCCCGGCACCGGGATCAGCATGACAGGGGGCAGCGCCCAAACCCCCTGATCGCCCTGCAGCTTTGTGTGTGACAGGGGGCGGTGCCACAACCTCCCTATCCGCCCTGCTCTGTTCGTGACAGGGGAAGGCGCCCCAATCTCCTGATCAGCCCTGCTCTGTGCCTGATAGGGGGGAGCTCCCCAACCCCCTGATCGCCCTGCAGCTCTGTGTGTGACAGGGTGCGGCGCCCCAACCCCTCCCCCCCCCACGGCCCCTGCTCTGTGTGTGACGGGATAGAGCCATAACCTCCCCATCGGCCCTGCCCTGAGTGTGACAGGGTGCGGCACCCCAACCCCCTGATCCGCCCTGCTCTGTGTGTGACGGGCCGGTGCCCCAACTCCCCTATCGGCCCTACTCTGTGAGTGACGGGGGAGCTCCCCAACCCCCTGATGGGCCCTGCTCTGTGCGTGACAGGGGGGAGCTCCCCAACCCCCTGATTGACCCTGCTCTGTGCGTGACGGGGTGGTGCTGCAACCTGCCCATCGACCCTGCCTTGAGTGTGATGGGGTGGTGGCCCAACCCCCCTATCGGCCCTACCCTGAGCGTGACTGAGGGTGGCATCGAAACCTCCCGATCCGCCCTGCTCTGTGCATGACAGGGGCAGCGCCCCCAACTCCCCAATCAGCCCTGCTCTGAGCCCGACCAGGGGCTGCACCTAGGGATTGGGCCTGCCCTCTGCCACCCGGGAGCAGGCCTAAGCCAGCAGGTCATTATCTTCCGAGGGGTCCCAGACTGCGAGAGGGCACAGGCCGGGCTGAGGGACCCCCCCTTTCCCCCGAGTGCACAAATTTTTGTGCACTGGGCCTCTAGTCTATATATAAAAAGCCCAGGTTACCATTATGACCGAACAACCGGAATGACCAGTCGCTATGATGCACACTGACCACCAGGGGGCAGCCACTTAACTCAGGAGCTGCCCCCTGGAGGTCAGTGCACTCCCACAGGGGGAACGCTGCTTCGCCAGAAGACGGGATCACGGCTGGCAAGTGGAAGCTTCTCCCGACTCCACAGCAGCGCTACTGAGCAGCAGTGGCAGGCACAGCAGATTGGGATGAGCACAAGTGGTGCAGCACTGGCTCAGGCTCCTACCCGGCCGCCTGCCACTTAGCGCACTGCTACCTCCCCCGAGGGGTCCCAGGTTGCGAGAGGGCTCAGGCGAGGGACCACTCCCCGTGCACGAATCCATGCACCAGGCCCCTAGTCTAATATAATAATAGAGGGATATGCAAATTAGCTGGGATGCCATAACATCACGACTGATCTACAAGCAGCAGAGAGCTACAGGAGAGCAGGGCAGCGAGCTATGTGTGGGGAGAGCTACAGGAGGGCGAGGCAGCAAGCTAAGAGTGGGGAGAGCTACAGGAGGGCAGGGCAGCCAGTTGCGAGGGGCTAAGAGCTACCAGCAGTGATGGGCGGGGTGGCCAGCTGCAGCAAGCTACTTGCGCACGGATTTGTGTGCCGGGCTACTAGTGTATAATGAGTGTGCTTGTATTCCATTTCATCATTTTCAGGGTTTTTTTCCAGTCCTTATTAGAGACCCTGAGATTCTGGGTACATCTGTAAAAAGCACTCAGGGTTTTGCTAACTAAAAGGAGTGATAGGTGGAACCCAACAGTAGTAAAATTGTTTTGCAGGCTCTGACATAGTGTACAGTGTGGCTCGGAGGATATAGGAATTGATATGTTTGGCTGGTTAGATCTATTAGCTAGCTATACATTAGTCTTTAGCTACATCACAACATGCTTCGTAGTAAATACTACATAATGTACACACAATATTTTCTACTGAAGGATAAAAAGAGGAAAAATATTTAGAATTATGTCTGTTGTGTGTTTAGACTGACAGTTGGAAAATTTCTAAGGGAAAAAGTTGCTGTTGCAATTTTATTTCTTAAGGCCAAACCCAATCTAATGCTGTAATAACTAAAGATTTAATTCTTTTAAGTTTTGGCTTTTTAAAATCTCTGAATGCTCTTAAAGGGATATTATTATGTTTTGGTTTAGCTTTTTCACCTGTTACTAATTTGTTAAGAGTCGTTGTATGCACTCTTGTTTTTACATGTGTTAATTGTGAGATGGTTGTAGGCTTTCCCTTCTGCCACTTTTAGGGCAATTCATGTTTTGCTCATTTTAAATTATATTTATAATACATTATTTTTTGTAGTCTATAAATACACACAACAAGATATCTAATGTTAATGATGTATTTAAACCTGGAATATTCTAAATAGTTGGTGATGAAAATCAAATTAAAAAAATAAGATTAGACAACATATATTTATATTTTTTAATGATTTTTCACTGCATTTTTGTTTTATGTTTTTATTGTTGATTTGTTTAATTTATGTACTGTGAATACACATCCTTTGTCGACTATACATGCTATTTTTCTCCATGCTTTGGCTTGCTAGTTATTTTCTGAATGATGTCCTTGGATAACTAGGAATTTTAAATTTTTGATGAAGTCTAATTTATTGTTTGTTCCCTATGACTAGTGCTTTTACTTGTAGGCCTATTTCAAATTAATTTCTGAATGTGGTATGTGATAAGGGTTAAAGTTTATTTTTTTAACTTGTAAACAATAACAAATAGCCTTGTTTGTTAAAGACTTTGCTTCTCAATTACATTTAGAATATTACATTATAAAATAATTAGATCTGCAAGTAATTACATGGTTAGCAGCTCATTGGTTATCAAAACTATGCTTCTGTGGTTGGAATTACAGGTTCATTTCTTCAGGATCCAGTTAACTTGGCCTTGTTTTGTGGCCATAGAATATATTACTAACCTGCTTTAGCCATTTGGTTGATTTGTATTGTTTCTCTGAAGTAATGGGATATAAGATGACTTCATTGTGCTGTCAGATGAAACATTAGAGCATATATTTTACATGATAATTTACTAATTTACTTTTGTGTAGAAGACAATACATTATTACATTTTAAAGGGTATAGTATTCATAGTAACATAATGCCTAATGTGTTATGCTCTGTTTTTATGCCTTATTAAAATAAGCAGAAATACATAATTTCTAATAAACATTAGGAAGTAATTTTCCCAAATTATGTATAGAGTAGGAAATGTAGCTATGACACTGTAAAGCTCATTTGTTGTTAGGTTTTGTGGGTAAATTATGATAATTATAAAAGTATAAAACAGCAGAACTATAAATGTAAGTAAGTCTACATATGCTTCTTTCAGTATATAGATATTACATTGACTTACATAGAGATGTAAGTATTAAATAGGAATTATCTTTTAAGAGGCTGAATTTGAATTATATTACTGTGGTAGAATTTGTGCCAGCCTTCGGTTAATCATTGTTGATTATGTTTGATTTAAGATCATTCATTTTTCAAAGAGCTTTAATGCGACATAGCATATTTACTACAGGAAGTCTGGACGGAAATGAGCCTCAGGTCATTGGAAATTTTTTCCTCCAATCTTTATTGCACCAAGTGTTATTAAAGTTAATTTTTTTTCCCAATAACTGAATTCTCCGTTGAACCTAGTATTTCATTAACCAAATGTTATGGGATCAGTTATTCCTTTTTTATGGTAGACAAATGCATTTGATGATTGTTTAAATGTTGATCATGCTTTATATCATCACTTAGATGAAATATTTTATTTTCATTAAATTGAAAATTATAATTGAGGATTTTGGAATTATAGAAATTTGAGATTGAATCTTCCTTATAACATTTACTAGCTTTGGAAGCTTGGGCAAATTATTTAACCTCTCTGAGCCTTAGTTTTCTCATTAATGAATTTGGATAAAATATTTGCCTTGCAAGATCAGTATTAAAAGGACATATAGCCCTGCCCGGTTTGGCTCAGTGGATAGAGCGTCGGCCTGCGGACTCAGGGGTCCTGGGTTCGATTCCAGTCAGGGGCATGTACCTTGGTTGCGGGCACATCCCCAGTGGGGAGTGTGCAGGAGGCAGCTGATCGATGTTTCTCTCTCATCGATGTTTCTAACTCTCTATCCCTCTCCCTTTCTCTCTGTAAAAAATCAATAAAATATATATTTTTTAAAAAGGACATATAAAAGATTATCCAACACTTAATATGTGCTTAATTTAGTGCAGCGTTGTTATGAATATCATCACCTTCTGACACAAGTTTATACTAAACATCGAGGTCGGGGTGCCAGTCATTTACATCCCTCTTTCTTTCCAGGTTCTAATAGATAAATAATAGACACCATAAAAGACAGATGCCCCTATCTCTTTCTAAAATTTAGGTTCTTTGATAATACTGGAATTTGAGACTACAACATGGATTTATGGACAAGTTGGAAGTTGGCTACTATCCTTAACAAATTCTTCTCTATGAGGAGAGTTCAGTCTGCTACCTACCTGACAGCTAGCTGGAAGGTTACAGGCCTGCTTTACACACCTAGTTATCAACCAAGGAAAAGCCAGAGCAAGGTTAAAGTGTGAAAAGGGGGAAGATAGCCATGTTTTCTATGAGTAACTTCTTTTTGTTAAAATGAAGTCCAAGGAAAGCTTTGGACTCTAACCCATCAAAGTAGCTCTTCCTCTTCCTCCCCAGGACAAAGCACAGGTTTGTTGGGTAGAGAGAGACTGGAAGTTTTCTGTAATACATTAACCACCCTTGTTTGCTGCCCCACTACCCCTGTGGGAAAGAAGGGAAGTCCCATTCATTATTTTTATAATGTGAGATTAATATGAGTGCCTCCCTACCTGGAAAAAAAATTTATTTATGTATAGTGTTTCTGCAGGCTGTAGAATAAATATGTACAAGAACTATGCAAAAATGAAAAGCAGTCATGCTAGAAGAATCTAAGTAAATGTTGGCTTAAGGAAGTAAATTGTGTTCTTTTAATGTATTGATAGAAAATTATTGATGGCACTAGCTGGTTTGGCTCAACGGATAGAGTGTTGGCCTTCGGACTGAAGGGTCCCAGGTTCGAGTTTGGTCAAGGGCACATACCCAGGTTTCAGGCTCGATCCCCAGTAGGGGGCGTGCAGGAGGCAGCCAATCAATGATTCTCTCTCATCATTGATGTTTTTATCTCTCTCTCCCTCTCCCTTCCTCTCTGAAATCAATAAAAATATATGTTAAAAAAGAAAATTATTGGTGGTGAAGAAAACCCAAAATAGAAAAATATGGGCAACAAAATTGCAAGTCACCTATTTCCAGCAGATGACAGTTCTGTTTACAAAGTTATATTTAAGATATCTATTTAACCAAGTAATGTAATAGTGGGTTTTTTTTGTTGTTTTTACATGTTTTTATTGATATCTTTAATGTATGTGAATCAGAATAGTGAATAATTGTCAGTTAAGCCATTAAGTGTACATTAGCTATCTAGAAAGCTTGCAGTTATTGGAGTAATTTAAGAGGTGCCTCTTCCCTCAGCCCCATTTCTCTAGCCAGGATTTATAAGGTAGACTTAGAGGAATCCTATATAATAAAAGCCTAATATGCTAAGTGTCCGACTGTTCAACCAATCGCTATGACTGACCACCAGGGGGCAGACGCTCCGATTGGTTCGTTAGCTTGCTGCTGGAGTCCGGCCAATTGGGACTGGGCAAGACAGGCTGGACACGCCCTGGAGACCTCCCGCAGTCCCTCCCTGGCCCTGATAGTGCACCGGTGGGGTCTCTTGGCCTGGCCTGCACCCTCTTGCAATCCAGGACCCCTTGGGAGATGTCACAGTGCTGGTTTTGGCCCGATCCCCGCAGGCCAGGCCGAAGGAACCCACTGGTGCACGAATCTGTGTACCGGGCCTCTAGTCCTATATAATAAAAGCCTAATATGCTAGGTGTCTGGTCGGCCGTTCAACCAATCAAAGTGTAATATGCTAATGACATGCTAAGGCCGCTCAACGGCTCGCTATGACGTGCACTGGCCACCAGGGGGCAGATGCTCCAACTGGTTGGTTTGCTGCTGGGGTCTGGCCGATCAGGACTGAGCGAGAAGGGCTGGACATGCCCTGGAGCCCTCCTGCGGTTCCTCCCCGGCTGGCCAGACTTCCGTGTCCCTCCCCAGTCCTGATCGTGCACTGGTGGAGTCACTCAGACTGGCCTGCGCCCTCTCACAATCCGGGACCCATCAGGGGATGTCAAGGAGCCGGTTTCAGCCCGATCCCGCAGTCCATGCCGAGGAACCCCACTGGTGCACAAATTCGTGCACTGGGTCTCTAGTGATATATATGTTTATAATTTGAATGTATGTACTTGTAATAAGATAATGGTTAAGAATCTGGGCTCGAGAGAGAGTCACAGTGCCTGGCTATAAATCCATGCTCCCACAATTTCTAGTTGATGTCCTTAGGCAAGTAATTTTATCTTTTTGTGCCTCATTTTTAAATTTGGGATAATACGGGTAGCTAGTTCATAGGGTTGTTGTGTGGATATAGTTAGGTTATTAGTGACTGTCGTGGAACTATAAAGACCAGTTTGCTATTGGGTAGGTGGAAAATGAAAATGCCAAAACAACAACTGTAGTTTACCTGAGCTTTCTTGTCGAAGTGAGAGAAGGGGGTCTGACTTAAAATTGGCATGATTTTTTTTTTTTAGTTGATAGAGATGTGAATATATTTATATGCTGATGGCAAAATGTGAGGAGCTGGGACATGTAGGATGGACATAAAGTCTACAGATAGCAAGTAGTAGGGGATGTGCTTCAGAGCACTGGGGGAGGGTTTAGTACTTAACCAAAGAGACAGCTGTTTCACTGAGTTTGGAGAAAAGTTAGGGATGCTAAATTGGAGAGAGGTATTTCTACCTGAAGTCTGCTATTTTTTCTTTTCAAGAGGAGCTGAGGACACATTCTGAGAGTAAGTATGAGATAGAAGTGGTAGAGTTGAAAGCTGGAAGAGACTTGTGATTATTTGAAATAACTACTGGGGCCAATGGGAGTAGGATTTACTTGGGAAATGTACAGAGACTAAGATGAATTTGATGGCTATGGATTTTTTGTAGTGGCCTCTGTCATGGCCCCAGCTTTCTTTGCAGTACTCGGATATTAGGGGGACAATATTTGAGAAAGGAGAATGATATGAAAAGAATTAGAAACAAATAGTTAAAGGTATTGTAGTGAGAGAGGATGAAAAGGATATATCTTGGGGGGTATAGGCTGGATAGGGAAAGAATTGAAGCCAGGGCTGACAGATAGTGAGAAAATGGAGGAGCATACTTATCAGAAGTTTCCATGAGGTTAAAGATTAAAGTGTGATGAGAAAAAAGTATGAAAAAAGTGTAAAAGGATAAGAACTAGTGGTTATAGGCCAAAGTAATGAATTTTAAGATTTCAGATGAATATTCTGGGTGATAAGGTCTAGAGTGGTCATAGATAGAAATGGATTATTTGGTTGAGTATTGGAGGTAAAGACTTTGTAGTTGGCTGTCTTCTTAGTCCGTAAGGCTAGGATGTTCACATGGATCTGGAAGTAACCCAGGTTGATGACCACTGAAAAGACAAGTGAGGTAGACAGGCCTCTATGCAAGTTGGGGACTGACTGGGAACTTGGTTGATGATAATGATGAAGATTTGGTAGAGCCTAATTACAGATAAAGAAGAAAAGTTGTAACAGGAAAGTTGGAATAATCATATGTGTGCCCACAGTAGGGGAAAGTAAGAAAATGCTGATATCTCTTACTCTGTTGAGTGAGAGGTATAGAGAACAATAGGTAGAGTGAGATTCTGTAAAGTATCTAGGGAAGTTTATAAAAGAAGAAGCATTGCAAAGGGCATGGTGAAAAACATTGGAAAGGAGAGTAGCCTATTAAGAGAGAAGGTGGGTAGGAAAGAGAAGGAACCAAGCTTTACTGAAATTCAAGGTCTGTCTTTTACTAGTCAGATGGTGAATGCGTTAAGGAAAAAAGTGATCTATGTATTACTGTGGAAGCATGGAAGGAGACCATTTGCTGTAAGTATTACATGGAACATTATTTGTGCCAGTCTCAAAAAACTATTTTGAGCCCTAGCTGGTTGGATGGGGTATCGGCCTGCGGACTGAAGGGTCCTGGGTTTGATTCCAGTCGGCATGTACCTAGGTTACAGACTCCTCTCTGGCCTGGGCCCTGGTATCTCTCACATCAGTATTTCTGTCTGTCTTTCCCTCTCTTCCACTCTTTGAAAATCAATGGCAAAATATCCTCAGGTGAGGATTAAAAAAAACTCACAAAAACAAATTTTGATATAGTATCCTTCCTTAATGAGATGAACAATGGCTGGGTAAATAAGGTTGCCAATATTTAGAATAGAAATATCAGTTCTGTGTAGACATGAGTAAGGAAGTACGAATTTCAAAGGTAATTATTTATGGCCTTTGCTATACATATAGTTACAGATAACATGTAAATTCAGTGTAAATACTTATGTAGGTAAATGTTAATTTGTGGTTGCCAGGCAAATTTAATTTATTCAACAAATATATATTGAATTTTTATTTGCTGCTCATTGGGATCAAAAACTCTCCATAGTTGAAAAGAGTTTCAGAAATTGTGGCACTAATTCAGTCTCATAAATTTTCTCTGTAGAAACAATAATCCTTAGGTTCAGCACTTTGGCTCTAAATAGCATAACAAGTCTAAATTCATACCTAAAGGAATGTTTTAAATCTTTTTTAGCATTTTAAGAGATTTTGCAGACACTCGTCTGATAATATTGGCATATCTTGTTCAAATATTTCGTGGGAGAAAAATAGCACCTTAAGCAAAGGACTGAAATTTCCAGTGCTCTACAGAGGAGTGTAGGAGAAACAGGCAGGAAATGAGGGCCCACCTACAAACTAGCACAGGTTTTTGCCACCTACCCTATTCTCTGGATTGCCTGCTGGTTTCTCCTACAGGTTACCCAGATCAACGAAATGAATTGTATCCTCTAATTGTTGACTGTAACAGCAACATGGCAGTGGTATAGTACTTCCCAATGTTTCCAAGTTTAGAAGATGACAATCTTTAGATTTATGACTTAGTTTAAAGTTTTAAGTCCATATAAATAAATTCCTTTTAAGTGGAGGATACCTTATTCTAATTTCCTTCAATAGAGTTGAGTTTCTGAAGCTTCTGTGAAGTGTTAATTTTCAAAGTGTTATTCTTGCCTTCGTGCTAGCTAGGAATTATAACTGTGAAAGCATTCTCCCGAAATTGAGCTATTTAATTAAATGAATATGTAATAATAATTAACATTTATTGAGCACCACTGTGTATCAGATTCTGTTTCAAGTACTTAACATGGCCTGGCCTGTGTGACAGTTGGTTGAGCATCATCCTATATGCCAGGAGGTCACCAGTTGGATTCCCCATCAGGGTATGTGCCCAGGATGTGGGTGTGTAGGAGCAGCCTATCAGTTTCTATATCTCCCTTCCTTTCTCTGAAATCAATAAAAACATATATTTTTAAAAAGTACATAACATATACACTGAGTGGCCAGATTATTATGACCACCTGACGTTTGTAGGCAAATTAACTATAATTTCGCGCTGAAGTTGCTAGAGGGCCAGATGATTATAAATAGGAAAGCAGGTTGTTTACCACGACAGTAAAAGTGATTTTTTTCTGAAGATATGGGTAAACAACGCGATTTAACAGCCTTTGAACGTGGGATACACACACACACACACACACACACACAGTTGCCAGATTATTACGACCACCTGACGTTTGTAGGCAAATTAGCCATACACTGCATCATATGGGATATGGAAGCAAAAGGCCTGTTCGAACACCTTTGCTGTCTGCAGTTACCAAGATAAAACGTCTCCAATTCGCACAGGAACACAAGGATTGGATAGTCAAGCATTGGAAAAAGTCACGTGATCCGATGAATCATGTTTCCAGTTGCATCATGCAGATGGCAGAGTGAGAATTGGGTGGAAACAGCATGAAAGCATGCACCCCACATGCATGAGTACAACCCTTAAAGCTGGTGTGGACAGTGTTATGGTTTGGGGCATGTTTTCCTGGCATGATTTGGGCCCTTTAATTCGTGTGGAACAATGTCTGAATAGCACAACATACCTAAGTATCATTGCTGATCAAGTTCATCCTATCATGTTGATGGCGTATCCCAATGGAGATGGCTTCTTCCAACAAGACAATGCGCCATGCCACGGTGCTCGTATTGTGCAGGAGTGGTTTCAAGAACATGAGGGAGACTTTACCTTGCTTAGGTGGCCCCCACAGTCACCAGATCTCAATCCAATTGAGCATTTGTGGGACGAAGTTAAAAGAGCCATCAGGCAGCTGGTTCCACAACTATCAAATCTCACAGAACTGGACAGTGCTATTCATCAGGCATGATGTCAGATTCCTCGCATCACCTTTCAACATCTTGTGGAGTCAATGCCAAGAAGAATCGCCGCAGTATTGAAGGCAAAAGTGGCCCAACAAAGTACTAATGGGGTGGTCATAATCTGGCCACTTGGGGGGGGGGTGTGCATGTGTGTATATATATGTATATACACACACGCACATACATACATACCACGTTCAGAGTCTGTTAAATCGCGTTGTTTACCCATATCTTCAGAAAAAAATCACTTTGCTGTCGTGATAAACAACCTGCTTCCCAATTTATAATGGTCTGGCCCTCTAGCAACTACAGCACGAAATTATAGCTAATTTGCCTACAAACATCAGGTGGTTATAATAATCTGGCCACTCAGTTTATATTGACTCAATCTTCACAATAAGTTTATAAAGGAATAAATATTTTTAGACCCATTTTACAGATAGGAAACTAAGGCATGGATTAAAAGTAACCTGTCCAAGGTCACACAGCTAGTCTTAGTGTATATCAATTTTTAATTTAGTTTCTGAAGCTGAACTTAAGACTATTAAACCCTTAAGAATTTAAAATATAAGTTGTAAATCTCTCTCTCTATATATATAAAAGCCTAAGCGACCAGCGGTAGTTATGATGCACACTGATCACCAGGGGGCAGGCGCTCAACACAGGAACGAAAACCACAGGCATAGAAACATGGAACAGACTGATGAATCTCAGAGGGAAGCAGGGAAGGTGGGAAGAGATTAACCAAAGATCTTATATGCATACTAGAGGTCTGGTGCACGAATCCCTCAGCCTGGCCAGCGCCCTTGCGCAATCGGGGACCCCTCGGGGAGATGTTGGAGAGCCGGTTTTGCCCTGCAGACCAGACCGAGGGACCCCATCGGTGCATGAATCAGTGCACCAGGCCTCTAGTCTATAACAACACTTTCCATAAGTATCATTTAAAGGTAAGGTGTGGGTTTGTTTGTTTTTTCATAATCCATACACATAGATTATCTTTCTATGGTAGCCTTTTTTGTTTATCATAGGGTCTGAAATAAAAACCTTTTGAATCTGTATTAGATAAGTATAGTTTTTTCTGAACTTGAATAAATTTGGTTTGTCATTATTAACACGTTGTTTGCAGGTAGTTTTTATCGCGCGCTAACAGGTGGCGCGGGCCATTTTTGCTAATTTTTTGCTCAAATGGCAACGTTCAGTAAAATTACGATAATTTTAGTTTACATATTTATACGTTACCTGCATTCTACCGCTAGTCTATAAAAAACGTATTAGTATGTGTCCCGCGCTCTACTACCAGTCAACGTAAAACGTATAAGTAAAACGTATAAATACGTTTCCCGCATACAATGTGTTAAGCAAACCAAATGTCTTGAAATAGCTGTAACTAAAGTTATGGTAACAATTCACTTGAACATTATGTAGATTTTATTTATAGTACAATGGTGGTATCATTACCTATGGAAACAGTTGTACAGGGTAGCTATAAAGTCTGGAAATATATATAATTTATAATATTAACCTGTGGTTCCATACTTTAACATTTATTTAGTGCTTACTATGTATTAAGTATAATGCCAAGCACTTCACGTGTGTTTATCTTTTTTTTTTTAATCCTCACCTGAGGATATGCTTTTATTTATTTTTTAGAGAGAGAGGAAGGGACAGGGGAAAGAGAGAAGCATTGATATTTTGCCTCCTGTATATGTCCTGTCTGGTTATTGAACCCGTAATTTTTTGGTGCACGGGACAGTGCTCCAACCAAAAAAACAACCTGACCAGGGCAGTATGTTTATCATTTTTAATCCTCACCCAGTCTTACAAGATAGATAATATTCTCTGTCTTTAAAAATTTTTTAGAAATCTGAATTTAGAGCCATTAAATAACTGGAAAAGCTACAAAATTAATGACATAGATAGCTTTTGAATCCAGGTTGGTCTGACTCTCTTGTCTACTATATGGCAGGGATTGGCAAACTTTCTGTTAAGTGTGGCCAGGTAGTAAATATTTTAGGCTTTGTGGGCAGAATTACCCTGTTGTTTTTGTAGAGTCGTCTTAGACAATACCTGAAAGAATGGGTGGGGTTGTGTTCTGATAAAACTTTATTTATGGACACTGAATTTCATATAATTTTTATGGGTCCTGAAATACTATTCTTTGTTTTTTAGCTATTTAAAAATGTAAAAAATTATTTTTATTTTGCTGGTCCTAGAAAAACAGGTGATGGGATCAGATTTGACTCGTGGGCAGTAGTTGGCTTACCCCTGCTGAATGGCTACTGTAATTGTTTTTTCCCCTACCAAGCATATGGAAATGAAGAATTCTTCTGACGGTTTTTTAGAATAAACTAGTATTATTAGGTATAATTACAAGTTAGAAATAAATTTAGGTAAATGTTCCTTTGAGCTAAGATATTCATGAAATGCTATAATATTTTAATTCTTCATATTACCATACCATATGCTTTGTGAAATCATAAATATTCAACTCTTAGTCATTCCTATTAAATTGTCATTTGTTCTGGATTCATTAAAAAAACTTTGATTCTAGGTTAAAGTATATAAGGTGCTGAGGTAATTTGATTCTCCTGGTAAGGGAAAAGGGGTGTTGGAATATAATGAAGTGTTCTCAAAAAAGACGATTTGTGCAGAGTTTACAAAATTGGTATCTTAGATTATAATTTTTCATTTATAAACTTGACTTTGTAGGGTGAATTTCATGTAAGTTTGGCTTGTGTGCAACCTAAAATACTTCCAGATGTGATCACTGATATATGGTTCTGAATTAAAAAGCTTAATGAAATCTTACAGTGTTGACAAATCAACACTAATAAAAACCTGTCCTTACATATAGTAAACTTTACCAGCAAACATTTACATTTTAGTATTTGGTAAGGAAAAGAGATACACTAAAACTAAATTCCAATTTGACCAATAACAGCTATAGCTGTAGATGGCGTTGAATTAAATGGTCCTTTATAAGGACTATCTGGTTGATGCTGAGTCAACTCCCCCAGCTTGCCTGACCTACAATAAGCACTCAAAAAATGTTTGATGTTAAATGGAGAATTCAAAAGATCTTTTAGCACAAAAGAAAAGTTCTTTTTAGGAATTGTTAAATTTAGTGAATCAGTCAGATTCTAGACAATGGAGAAATTCTTTGTATTAATACTGTGTCAGAATCATTTAGTGGTTGGCTATTGCCTATAGTGTGAAATTCAAAAGCCCTCTTTCATTTGTCCCAGCCTTCGTTTCAAGCCTTTTCATTCTCCAGTGGTAACAGACTATAGTCAATCTTTATTATTCACTCATTTATCCACAAATGTTTTCTCACACTAGAGACCCAGTGCACAGATTCGTGCACCAGTGGGGTCCCTCGACCTGGCCTGCGCTCTCTCGCAATGCGGGACCCCTCGGGGAATGTCAGATAGCCAGTTTCAGTCGATCACCACATGCCTGATCCAGACAGGAGGGAGCCTGATCTCCACAGGCCCGATCCAGACAGGAGGGAGCCCAATCCTGTGCGTTGAGCTCCTGTCCCCTGGTGGTTAGTGCATGTCATAGCAACAGATCGTTTGGTCACTTAGGTTTGTGTTTTTTTTTTTAATATATTTTATTGATTTTTTACAGAGAGGAAGAGAGAGGGGATAGAGAGTTAGAAACATCGATCAGCTGCCTCTTGCACACCTCCTACTGGGGATGTGCCCGCAACCAAGGTACATGCCCTTGGCCGGAATCGAACTCGGGACCTTTAAGTCCACAGGCTGACGATCTATCCACTGAGCCAAACCGGTTAGGGCTGGTCACTTAGGTTTTTATATATAGATTGGAATGTTCTCTCTCTCTCTCTCTTTTTTTTTTCTGCCTAGCCTGTTTTGTTTAGACTTTAAGATCTAAATCAAACCTCTTTTCTTTCAGTAGGACCACTCTTGTCCATCATGATATTTTTTGCCTTCTAAATTTTTAGCACTTATCACCTGTCATTTCTTGGTAGTTACTCTTGTAGTGCTTTGCGATATTTCTTATAAAAATATTTGTTTTGATCACCCCCGCTAGATGTAAAACTCTTTGACAATAGAGACCATATTTATACTTGTTTTGATATATCTTAGAACTTGGAAGAAAAGCTAAAACTTAACGAATTGGCCCTAACCGGTTTTGCTCAGTGGATAGAGAATCAGCCTGCGGACTGAAGGGTCCCAGGTTCGAAACTTAATGAATTGCATATTTATGGTGTAGAAATTTTTTTCTAAGATGCATTATTTCTCTTTCTTAACTTTTGTTTTGAAATAATTTCAAAAGTTGTAAAACTTAACACAAAGAACTCCTGAATATTCTTTATACAGTTGTTAACATTTTGCCACATATGCTTTATAATTCTTTCTCTACATACATTTATTTTCTACTGAACCCTTTGAGAGTAAGTTGCAAATATAATACCCATCTATCCCTAAATACTTCAATGTACATTTCCTAAGAGTAAGCTCTGAGTGACCAGCCGCAAAAGCAGTAATTTTATTGTTATAGTTTTTTTATTTAATTGTGAATAAGTTTGAGTGTTTGTGAGTATTTTATATGCTACTTAAATCTACATAAATGTCTGAAAAATGAAAGATTGAGTGACGTGTGAAAAAAGTCAATCATATACTGGTGGGTGTTAAATACTAAATGATAGAGGTGAAGCTTATAAGAGTTTAGGAAAGGTAGGGTTCCATGTTGAATAGAATAAAAGGAAGAACTTCATAGAAGTAAGACCTATAGTGGGTCCTGAAAATAGGATATGGGGAGGTGGGTGAAGTTTTGTCAGGCTAGAAAGTGAACTGAATGAGCATTAACAGGAGTAGAGGAAATGGGCTTGGATGCAATCTTACGTTGATACAAACTGGAGTAGTTTGAAAGTATCGGAACCAATGGATTGATTCCCTCTGTCTTTTGTAATAAAGGTTTAAAGTCACTGTTTTAAAGTATGACATGCCTAAAGGGGTAAGTTCTAATTATTGAACTACTTAGATGTTTAAAATCTGCAAATAAAATGTTGTTATAGACATTGAAATCTTTATGCCTCTGGGAAGGTTATTATACTTTCTCATTGAAACATGAAATTTAAGTTGTATAAACTGCTCCTGTTAACTGCATAGTGTCGCCAATGTTCTCACTAGGGTAAGATTTACCCTTTGTCTTGATGGATAATATAAACTTAGGCTGGCAGCAAACAGTAATAGTTTCTTCGCAGGCATGTAATAACCCACTTAAAAATGGTATGTAAACATATATAATGGTTCTTTTTAGTTATGGTACTTGACTGCTTTGGGACATTTGTGATTATCTGTTAAGATTATAATGTTTTTGTTGTTGGTTTTAATTCTTAATGAAAAATTTCTTATTTTTTGCACATTTTACTTACAAAGTAGTAATATGGTGTTTGAAATTTGAACGAGTATATATAAATATTTTTTAAATTTATTGATGTGAGAGAGAGAGAGAAACATTGATTTGTTGTTCCCCTTCTAATATATTCATTGGTCAATACCTGTATGTGCCCTGACTGGGAATCAAACCCCAAACCTTGGTATATGGAACAATGCTCTAACCAATTGAGCTACTTAGCTGGGGCTGAACTAGTGTATATTTAAAGTCACCTTTAATGAGTTAAATATTAGACTTCCAAATTGATTTTTCAGTATCATTCAAAAAATTTTAACTGGTTCACATTTTAAAGAGAAGTAAGGAAAATATATTAAAAATAGCTCTGTAGCAAATATTTCTAGCTACGTATGTTTTATCATAGGAAATCACAATGTTATAAATGGTTTAAGACTGTTGAGGGTCAGTTTTAGAAAGCTTCCATTCCCCAATAAGTTGCTGCTAAAATTCTCTTACTTCTCATTAGAACTTTTTCCTTTCCTATTTACAGATATATTGGCATGGCATTGACATTTACTGAATGTGTACATTACTTAGTACCATAGTAAAGGCAGATTATTATTCCTTTCATGCATTGTGTATTTCATAATATTTTGCAGTGTTTCTTTTAGGGCACTATTGTACCATTGTGTAGTTCAGGGCTTGGAAATAGGAAAGCATATCTGCAGGTATTTTTAAAGCAGTTGCTAGAGAAAGAGGAGTTGGCAGTATTGTATAGTAATAAAGCACAACAGGAGTTTGGAGGCCTGTGTTCTAGTTCTGGTTCTGCCCTTTGTTATGTAACCCTGGAAGTTAGTTCTGCATTCTCATTTGATTTACATGATCTCCAACTCACCTTCTATAATTATATCATTTGTGCAAACAAATGATCATATTAGTGCAAATGTATTAAGAGCCAAGTTTTGGAATACCTCTGCTTCAGGTGTAAAAATGTTAAAATTTTATAAGTCCCCCCCACCCCCCTTTTAATGTAAACTTTAACTGAAGTATAGCATAAATACAGGAAAAGTACACAGATGACAAAACATTACCAGAATCCCAGAAGCCCCTTAGTGACTCCTAGTCACTTCTCCTCCCTCCCCTGTATAAGGGTAAACCACTACCTTGACATCTTAACATCATAGATTAATTTTGGCTGTTTTTGGAATCATTCAGTATGTCTTCTTATGTCTGCCTTCTTTTTTATAAATATAATTTTATTGATTTCAGAGAGAGAAAGGGAGAGGGAGAGAGAGAGAAACATCAATGATGGGAGAGAATTATTGATCAGCTGCCTCCTGCACACCCCCTACTGGGGATCAATCCTGCAATCTGAGCATGTGCCCTTGATGGGAATTGAACCTGGGACCCTTTAGTCCACAGGCCAATGCTCTGTCCACTGAGCCAAACCAGCTAGGGCTTGCCTGCCTTCTTTTTCTTAGCGTTATATGTGTAAGTCTTGTAGAGTTGTAGTTTGTTCATTTTCATTGCTGTGTGGAGTTCCTTTGTATAAATATACAGTTGATTAATCCAGTCTCCTATTGGACTAATCATAAAGAAAAAAAAGAGTTAAATTGAACTACATTAAAATTAAGACCTCCTAATCTTCAGGATTCTCATTCTAATTTATATTTTTATATACTGTTTAAGTGACTTCAAGTTACAAATGGGTACTTCAACTTAGTTAAGTTAGCCTAATGTCTCCCCCTTTTCTTTTTCATAGTAGCCATATGAATATTGCCTTGCTGTCTTTACTGGAAGAAAGGAATAGTTTGATCATTGTTTCAATAACATAAAAAGTTCTAGAAGCACACATATAAAAGATTAATAAAGGCAATAATTTAATACTGTGTAGGGCAGATACAAGAATTACAGTTTTCATATTTTGCAACTAGTTATAAGGTACTTTTGTGTTTTCTTAAAACTAGTATAAAATTTAAGAGTATTGATGACAAACTTATTTAGATATATTAGCTTAAGTTAATGTTCATAACATTTTCTCACACAATTATATAAGCTGAATGTGTAGGATTTTAATACTCATTTCATCAACATTTATCAAGCAACTATTATGTGCATAGTCATAGAACTTTTTTATTGCCTATATCAGGCATTGTGTTAAATGGTGATTAACACAAGTTTGTGATCCCTAAAATTTTTCCAAACAAATCAATGAAACCAATTGTAGAGGATGAAGATATTTTATCATTTTAAATTCAGTTCATTCTTTATTAGCTCTTTATTAAGGCAACAACTTGAGTGGTAGACACAGACTAATGACAGAATGTCAGGCAATGGATCTAGTACAGGGGTGGGCAAACTTTTTGACTTGAGGGCCACAATGGGTTCTTAAACTGGACCGGAGGGCCGGAACAAAAGCATGGATGGAGTGTTTGTGTGAACTAATATAAATTCAAAGTAAACATCATTACATAAAAGGGTACGGGTCTTTTTTTTCAATAGTTTTATTCATTTCAAACGGGCCGGATCTTGCCCACGGGCCGTAGTTTGCCCACGGCTGATCTAGTATGAACTTAAATAACACAACTTATGTCTAACACAAATCCCTCTATAAATATCATCCAAAATGGAAAACATTTTTATTTGTATTTATTGATGAGAGAGAAAGAGAGAGAGAGAGAGAAAAAGAGAGAGAGAGAGAGAGAGAGAGAGAGAGAGAGAGACTGACTTGCTGTTTCACTTATTTATGCATTCCTTGATTGATTGTTGTATGTGCCCTGACTGGGGATGGAGCTTGCAACCTTAGCAAATCGGACAGTACTCTGACCAACTGAGGTACCTGGTCAGGGTCCAAAAAAGAAAACTTTTTAAAAAAATGACCTGGTATTTGCTTAGCTGATTTTTTAATATATAGTGAAGTTTGTATTTTTGAATAGGGTAGGCAGAGCTGTTTCCAACTATTTAGCTTTTTCCTTTATCTGTTTATTGTCACCTGCTTAGCTTAGAATTTACAGGGTTCATTTTTATTTTTCAGTTCATTGAGAATGGACCATTGATCAAAGTGAAGGACTTGGACTAAATGTTTGCTGTTTAAGGGGCCTTGTTTATTCTGGTTTTCTAAAAAATCACCAAGAACTTAATAGCTTAAAATAACGTTCATGTTGTTGTATATCACATTATTGTGGGCCATAAATTTGGGCAGAGCTTAGCTAGGTTCTTCTCTAATAAGCTCACGTGGTGATATTTGACTAAAGGTTAGACAGTTTCATTTACATATCTGGAACATATCTGGATAGCTGGCCGGCTGGGCTTGCTGGGACTGCCAAACTGAGCGTGTATATGTGGCTTCTCTAGCATGGTGGTTCAGAGTAGTTAGACTTCTTAAGTGGCAGCTCAGTACTCCTGGGGAAAGAAACCAGAGTCTTACAATCTACAAGACTTATTAATACCTAGTCCTGAAAGTTATACAACTTCTGTTAGTCAAAAGCAAGCCACAGGGCCAGCCCAGATTTAAAGGAAAGGACTACATAAGGGCATGAATACTGACTGCATGGTGTGGTGTGTTTTTGGGGGGAGAGGGTCATCTTTGAAAACGATGCCATTGTTTCTAAGAGTATGTTTTATGCATAGTATGTATAAAACTTATTTTTTAACAGAATGGTATTCAGATATTGTAATCCAAGCTTATTATTGTAAACTTAAGCTATCTTAATATTTTCATTTCCCTATAATAGTTTCAGATTTACAGTGAACACCAGTATACTACCACAACACTTGTGGTAGTCTCACTAAAGATTTTTGGAGGAAAAGAAGTCCTTTTCTTAAATTATAAAAACGAGCATTCATAATTCCAGCATAAGCACAACTACTCTCATTTATGTGTTCCCTGTTCTTTTTCATTTAATGTGGATTTTTTTTATCCTTACCGGAGGATATGTTTATTGATTTTAGGGAGGGAGGGAGAGAAGGCAGGAAAAAGAGAGAGAGAGAACACAAGAATGCAAACTCAAACACAAATGTACCCTGAACGCAAATGTGCCCCCACTGGGAACCCAGTCCACAACCTAGGCATGTGCCCTGACTGGGAATCAAATTTGCAACATTTTGATGTAACAAACACTCCAACCAAATAAGCCACCCAGCTAGGGCTCATGTATTTTTATAGCTATTGCTTGTGTGCATATAATTTTTGAAAATATGTGAAGTTTTTAGATTATTTTATTATGGCCTGGTAAGTAATGAGAGTCTGATGTTTTCTTGAATGGCTACACCACTGTTTCTAACCATGCTGCTATTTGGACAATTAAGTTGCTTCCCAACTGAGAAAAGCTCTCGAATCCAATGAAATGTTATCCTATATAATAAAAAGCATAATATGCAAATTGTCTCCTCAACCAGAGTTCTTCCGGGAGTTTGACCAGGGGTGGGCTGGCTGGGGGAAGGGAGGGAGGCCCTGGCCAGCAGCAATGGCAGACAGCCGGGGGAAGGGAAGGAGTACCCAGCCAGCAGCCGCTAGGGACCCTCCCAGTGCACAAATTTCATGCACTGGGCCTCTAGTTGTTTATAACATTTCAGTCTGAAACTGGTTATGTGCAAAGTTTATCCCACCCGACTCACATTACCTTAAGAATTGAAACTGATGAAATAAATGGCAGAGAAATAAAGAAGTTGGAAGGAAGAAAGATCGACTTTAGTCCTGGTTGGCTTTGAAACTGCATTAGAAACAAAGAAGTTAGAAAAAAGCTATATTTTAAAGTTTGATGCAGCATTTTTGTCAATTAAGTAAATTATCATTTTTACCAGTATTCTGGCAGTTATTTTCAGAGTTGGGCTGAGTAAATTTCCTATTTAAAGTTTACCTGCAGGTTTAAGTATATTAGAAACTTTCAGTTTAAGTACTAAGAATAGATATGTATATTACATTTCTAATGAATTGTATTCCTCTTTGTTGTGGAACTCCTGTGAACTCTAAGAATCAGTAACCAGTTCATATCATTTGCTAATATACACTGAAATAACTACAATTTCACCAATTTTTACCTATTTTGAGCTGATTAGAGAGGGATATTCTAACGTTGAAATCTATAGTGTTAGGGATACAGAGTCTTGTAGAAGATCATTTATGCGTCCTCTTACAGTGATACAAGATGATATTAACTTATCAAGGCAGTTAAATTTTGTTTTATTAAAAGATTTTTCAGAGAAAGCTGTTCTTGATTGTCCAAGAACAGCTTTGTTCATTCTGTCTAGAATTAACCTTTACTGTAAAAAAAATTTATCTAACATATTCTTCATATTCTATATTGAGTATATTTAAATTTCATCTTGTTTGGCCATCTGTGGAAACAGATGGTTGCTATTTTTCATATAGTAACTTTACATACTTGAAACCTAACATTTATCTTTTAGGGTGTGCTTGTGTTTGAATTAAGTTATCTACATAATACAGATTGACCTAAACAGCATTCTGCCCATGTGAAAGATGCTCTCTGGTGATTATTAAAATATTCTTCTGGCCTATTGTTTAGTCATGTTTGTGTGTGTATGTATTCATTGTCTTAATGAGCAGTTAGTTAATTGAAATTACATTGCTCCATTGCTGGAACTATCTTTAGAACATGTGCCCAAATACAAGATCTATCAACAAATGTTATAGCAAAATGCCTCACTAGAGAAAATGGTGTGGACTTAATCTGACTTTTGAATTGTATATTTGCTCTGGGGAAAACATTGAGAATTTGACCTGGGCTCTAATCATCTCATTTTTGGCAAATTCTTGGAATGTTAAATTGATCCTGGGATTAATTTATGGGTCTGAGTCAGATCTGGGGTGATCCCAGAAAATTATATCGGCCTCTGCAAAGTGTACTCTAGGACATCTCATGTGTTCTACACTTGAGACGTACTACTTAGATCTCTCATTTAAAAAGATTTCTTCAAAGAAGCCATAGATTTAGGATAATGTAATAGTCAAATACAAGAGAGCAGTAAGAACATGGCACAACTGATCCTTCTGTTCCTATTCAAGCTCTTTGTCAGCTACATCACAGGTTTAAAATCAGTGATCTAGCCAGCCAGTGTGGCTCAGTGCTTGAGTGTTGACCTCTGAACCAAGAGGTCACAGTTTGATTCCAGTTAGGGCACATGCCCAGGTTGCGGGCTTGATCCCCAGTGTGGGGTCTGTAGGAAGCAGCTGATCAATGATTCATCATTGATGTTTCTATCTCTCTCTTCCTTCCTCTCTGAAATTAGTAAAGTATCCTATATAATAAAAGCCTAATATGCTAAGTGTCTGGTCATCTGGCCAGCCGTTCAACCAATCAAAGCGAAATATGCTAATGGTATGCTAAGGCTGCTTAACTGCTCGCTATGACATGCACTGACCCACCAGGGGCAAACAGTTGACCATTTGCTATGACGTGCATTGACCACCAGGGGGCAGACTCTCTGACCGGTTGGTTAGCTTGCTGCTGGGATCTGGCTGATCAGGATTGAGCGAAAAGGGCCGGACATGCCCTGGAGCCCTCCCGCGGTCCCTCCGTGGCTGGCCAACCTCCTGCGACTCTCCCCAGCCCCAATCATGCACCGGTGGGGTCCCTCAGGCTGGCCGTCTCGCAATCCGGGACCCCTTGGGGGATGTCGGAGAGCCAGTTTTGGCCCAATTCCACAGGCCAGGCTGAGGGACCCCACTGGTGCATGAATTCCTGCACCGTGCCTCTAGTACAGCCGTGGGCAAACTATGGCCCGTGGGCCAGATCCGGCCCGTTTGAAATGAATAAAACTATTGAAAAAAAAGACCCGTACCCTTTTATGTAATGATGTTTACTTTGAATTTATATTAGTTCACACAAACACTCCATCCATGCTTTTGTTCTGGCCCTCCGGTCCAGTTTAAGAACCCATTGTGGCCCTCGAGTCAAAAAGTTTGCCCACCCCTGCTCTAGTATGTATATATACTAAATAAGTGATCTAATCCAGTCTGATAAGAAATCGTCTTCCCAGTGTCAAAATTATTGAGAAGACTTGTTTGAAATATGGATGAATCTTATCCTAAATATATATACTTAAAATATTAACTAATGGTTGAAAAACCAAAAAGTTTATTTCCCATGTCTTAATATTATTCATCACTCTAGGTCTGCATAAAATATAACTATTTGGGGGGATTAAGTACTATTTAAAAACAACAAGGCAATGTATGGGAGTGAAAGTAATAAAAAATTACAACTGCAGGATTAAGATATTTGATTCACTTGGAAGAAATAAATATGCTTCTCCCAATTACTACCCCTTCTCACATCTCCAAAATAACTGCTTTCTTCATTTCTGATAATATAGTGTAGTTTGCCTGTTTTTAAGTAGGATCATAAAACATGTATTCTTTTGTATCTGGTTTCTTTTTTAAAAAATTATTATTATTTTATTTTTGTCCTTACTTGAGGATATGCTTTTTTATTGATTTTTAGAGAGAGAAGGGAGTTAGAGAGAAACATCGATTGGTTGCCTGCCATATGTGTCCCAACTAGGAATCCAACCAGTAACCTAGGTATGTGCCCTGACTGGGAATCAAACCCATACACCTTTTGATGCATGGGACCACATTCCAACCAACTGAGCCACTCAGCCAGGGCATGTTTGTGTCTGGTTTCTTTTGCTCAGTATCACATTTGTAAGATTCATCCATATTGTTGTTGTATGTGGTTGTAATTCATGCAGTATCGTTGCAGAATATTTGGTTATGTGAATATGCCACAATTTACTTGTTCATATTTGGTTTGTTTCCAGTGTTTGACTCTTATGGATAACTAGAGGCTGGGTGCATGAAAATTCGTGTACTCGGGGTGGGGAGTTCCTCAGCCCAGCCTGTGCCCTCTCACAGTCTGGCACCCCTCAGGGAATGTCCACCTGCCAGTTTAGGCCTGCTCCCTGGGGGGAACAGGCCTAAGCTGGCAGTCAGACATCTCCCTGGCAGCCCGGGAGCCCTCAGGGGATGTCTGAGTACAGCTTAGGGTGGCTGTGGGGAGCCTGCCTAAGCCGCACTCAGACACCCTTAGTGCTGTGGAGGAGGCAGGAGAGGCTCCCGCCACTGCCACTGTGCTCACAACCATCAGCCCAGCTTGTGGCTGAGCAGAGCTCCCCCTATGGGAGCGCACTGACCACTGGAGGCAGCTCCGGCGTTGAGCGTCTGTCCCCTGGTGGTCAGTGTGCATCATAGCAACCAGTTGTTCCCCCATTAGGGTCAATTTGCATATTACCCTTTTATTATATAGGATGATTCATGTACATACCTCTTAGTACACATGTGTACACATTTCTGTTGGGTTTAATCATAGGACTGAAATTGCTGGGTTATAGGCAAGTGTTTATTCCACTGTAATGGATAATACCAAATAGTTTTACATAGTGGTTGTACCAGTTTGTAGTCCCACCCACCAACAGTTTCAGGAGTTTCTGTTGTTCCACATCTTCACCAACACTAGATATTGTTAATCTTTTCATTTTAAGCTATCTGATGAATGTTTAGTGATTTTTTTTATTGTGGTTTCTAATTATATTTTCTTGATTATTAATAAGGTTGAGCACCTTTGTGTGTATTTATTGGTCAATTCATTTTTATTTATTTTTATTTTTTTATTTTTTTATTAAATCTTTATTGTTCAGATTATTACATTTGTTCCTCTTTCCCCCCCCCCCAAAACTCCCCTCCTCCCAGCTCCCGCCCCACCCTCCGCCCTCACTCCCCACCCACTGTCCTCATCCATAGGTGCACCATATTTATCCAGTCTCTTCCAACACCTCCCACACCCCTTTCCCCCCCCAAGAATAGTCAGTCCATTCCCTTTCTATGTCCCTGATTCTATTATGATCACCAGATTACTTATTCACTTGATTCTTAGATTCACTTGTTGATAGATGGATGTTTGTTGTTCATAATTTGTATCTTTACCTTTTTCTTCTTCTTCCTCTTCTTAAAGGATACCTTTCAGCATTTCATATAATCCTGGTTTGGTGGTGATGAACTCCTTTAGCTTTTCCTTATCTGTGAAGCTCTTTATCTGACCTTCCGTTCTGAATGATAGCTTTGCTGGATAAAGTAATCTTGGTTGTAGGTTCTTGGTATTCATCACTTTGAATATTTCTTGCCATTCCCTTCTGGCCTGCAAAGTTTCTGTTGAGAAATCAGCTGACAGTCGTATGGGTATTCCCTTGTAGGTAACTGGGTTTCTTTCTCTTGCTGCTTTTAAGATTCTCTCTTTGTCTTTTGCTCTTGGCATTTTAATTATGATGTGTCTTGGTGTGGTCCTCTTTGGATTCCTTTTGTTTGGGGTTCTCTGCGCTTCCTGGACCTGTAGGTCTATTTCTTTCACCAGGTGGGGGAAGTTTTCTGTCATTATTTCTTCAAATAGGTTTTCAATATCTTGCTCTCTCTCATCTTCTGGCACCCCTATAATTCTGATGTTGGTGCGCTTGAAGCTGTCCCAGAGGCTCCTTACACTATCTTCGTATTTTCGGATTCTTTTTTCATTTTGCTTTTCCAGTTGGGTGTTTTTTGCTTCTTCGCATTTCGAATCTTTGACTTGATTCTTGCGCTCCTCTCATCTGCTGTTGGGTGTCTGTATAATATTCTTTATTTCAGTCAGTGTATGCTTAATTTCTAGTTGGTTCTTTATCACAACATCGAGGGTCTCATTAGATTTCTTGAGGATCTCACTACATTTATCGGCGGTCTCACCAGTCTTTTCGAGGGCCTTACTAAGTTTATCGGCAGCTTCTAGACAGTTCTTAAGAGACCTTAAAAGTGTGGTTCTGAACTCAGTATCCTCCATTGACAGTTTTGTCCTGTTTCTTTGTCTCCGCATTTTTTATGCTTTCTTGGTACACCCCCTAGTGGTCTTTGTGCGCAGTCTTGTTGCCTTTAAGCCTTGATTGATGTCGGCAATACCGGGGGTGATTTGACCTCCAGGCTAACTGGCTATGAGGGTCCGCTGTGTCTGCAGTGGGAGGGCTTCTGTGCTGGATCTCTAGGGCGGTGCTAATCTAGCGTTTGCCTAAGGCTATCTGGCAAATGGTTCTGTACAGGGCTTGGGCGGGGCGGGTCCCCGGGGATCTACAGGGCGGGCAGGAGCGAGCAGTTATGGCTGCTCTCAGTTCCTTCCCCAGGGGCTCTGCCTCTCAGAGTCCCAGCAATGGCTGCAAACCTCGGAGAGAAAGCTGCCTTCGAGTTCCGACCGAAGCCAGACAGTCCCGCTTCTCCCGTTTGCGTCTGGGTCCCTAGAGACTCGCCCGGATCTGGAGCTCAGAGTCTGAAACTCCCTCCCAATTGAAAACAACAACCGCGCCCTCCGCTGCCAGCCCGCTCCTGTGTGCACTCCGCACCTGAGTATTTCACTTCAGCACTGCGCCTCCTCTGAGTCTGGGTATGATATTCTCTTTCCTCCTAGTTGTAGAATTTCCACTCAGCCAGCCTTCCTGTGGTTCTGGATGATGTCTGTTCTGTCCTTTAGTTATATCTCTGAAGTGGTTGTTCGAGGGCAGCAATCTCCGGCGTTAACCTATGCCGCCATCTTGGTTTCTCCTGAACCGCTTTCTTCGGTCAACTCATTTTTCAATCAGACTGTCTTTCTAATTGATTTGTAGGTATTCCTTGTATATTCAGGATGTGAGCCCTTTGTCAGTTATATGTTTCAACTACTTTCCCCTATTCTGACTTTCCTTTTCACTCTTAATGGTATCTTTTTATGAATAGACATTCCCAGTTTTAAGATTGATTCTGTTATCTTATCCTTCTTCAGTAGTGACTTCTGTGTCTTGTTTATATTCTAAAAGCTTTAGTATTTGTCTTTCACATTTCGATCTACAATCCACCTGGAATTGACTTTTGTATGTGCTGTGAGTTGAGTCAATTTTGTTTTTTGTTTTTTTTCTCCATATGGAAATCCATTTGACCCATCATTATATATTGGCATGACTCTTGTTTCCTCAGATCTCTAAAGTGCCACCTTTGGTCTTTCTATGGCTGTTTTTATTTTTGGGTTCTCTTTTCAGTTCCATGAGTCCATTTGTAAATTTATCTTTCTCTTAAGTTATAGTTTTGTAATAAGTCTTGATATCTAATAGAGCAAGTGCTCCTCTTTTTTTCCTTTTCTTCGAGAGGGTTTGTTATTCTTGACCCTTTGCTTTTCCATATAAACTTTCAAATAAGCTTATCAAATTTAATGCATATGCATGTACACACATGTATGCATGCACACACAAAACTGTTGGAATTTTTTTACGTATTGTATTAAATTTCCAGATCAGTTTGGGTAAAAGTGACATATTTTCATTGAGTCTTTCACCCATGAGCATAGTATATTTATATGATTATTTAGGCCTTTTGTTTCTCTTACCAAAATTTACTAGTTTTAAAAAAATACTTTTTTATTGAATTTTAGAGAGAGAAAGGGAGATGGAGAAACATCGATATGAGGGTGGAACATAAATAGGCTGCCTCCTGTACACCCCCTACTGGGGATCAAGCCCACAATCTGGCCGTGTGCCCTGACAGGGAATTGAACCAGCAGCCTTTAGGTGCTTAGGACCGTGGTCGGCAAACTGTGGCTCGCGAGCCATATGTGGCTCTTTGGCCCCTTGAGTGTGGCTCTTCCTAAGCCTTAGGAGTGCCCTAAATAAGTTAATAACAATGTACCTACCTGTATAGTTTAAGTTTAAAAATTTTGGCTCTCAAAAGAAATTTCAGTCGTTGTACTGTTGATATTTGGCTCTGTTGACTAATGAGTTTGCCGACCACTGGCCTAGGACAACACCCAACTAACTAAACCACACTGGCCAGGGCCCAAAATTTACTAGTTTTATGTTCAGGTCTTGAACTTCATTTATTATTTTTATTCCTATTTATTATTTATTACTATTATGAATGATATTTTAAAACATTTTCTTTTTCTGTTCATTGCTAAGATACAGTTGATTTTGTGTGTTGACCTATGTTCATCAACCTTGCTAAACTTGCTGTTAATTCTAATAATTCTAATAAGCTACCTATATATTTTTTGCCTGTGAATGATAGTCATATTCTTCTTTTCTAATCTTTATTTCTCTTGACTTATTGAACTGAGTAGGATTGCAACACAGAATTGAAGTGGTAGGAGGTTTTTTCCCCTCCTTATCTCAAAAGGAAAGCTTTCGGTATTTCAACATTAAATATAATGTATTTTTTTGTATATGCCTGTTCCATTTACTGTGGGTTCATAACCAATTAAGAATTTAGTGGCATGAAGCATCCATTTATTATGATCATGGATTCTGTGGATTAGGGATTTACATAGGGCACATCATAAAGGTTTATCTGCTTGTTGTCTGAGGGGTTGGCTGCAAGATGGAAAGGGCACAGGGAAGGAATGATCTGAAGGCTCATTTATTCATAGGTCCTCTCTACCTGAATCCTTCCATGTGGTCTCTTCATGTAGGCTAGTATGAGCTTCTTCACAGCATTGTAGCTGGTTTCTCCTAAAGCAAGCATTCCCAAAGAGAGAAAACCAGGTAGAAGCTGTATCTTTTTACAACCTAGTCACAGAAGTCATATGTCTCATTTTTGCTATACCCTGATTGGAACAGTCAGAAGTCCCCATCCATATATAAAAGGAGGGAACATAGATCCTGCTTTTTGGTGAAAGGAGTGTCTGTTAGACACATTGTAAGAAGAGCACTTGGGATGGCACACATACATATATATTTGTATACGTGTGTATTTAGTTAGAAAAATGCACACAATAGGATCTGCCGTGAATTTTTATCAGATTAAGAATGTTCCCGTTTCTTCATAATATGAATTTAACGGTTTTGTTTGAATGGATATTAAACTTTATAAAATGCCTTTTCTCTGTTGAAATGAAAATGATTTTATTTTCTGTTAATGTGATTAATTTTGTTAATTGTAATAAATTAATAAATTCAACTTGGTCATGATTATTATCTTTTTTAAATATATTAACACATTTGGTTTGCTAATACTTTTATTTATTTATTTTTGAGGATTTTTGCATCTTTGAAAGCTCCTTGCGGGTAGGAGCCAAATCCCACTCTGGCTCTTAATAATGTTGCTATGAACATTCAAGCGCAAGATTTTATGTGGGCATATGTTTTTATTTTTCTTGGATGTATATCCAGAATTTGGCATATTTCCTAATCTGTACCTGGCATACCACATTTCTTTTGTACCATTATATTTCCCATTTTGTCTACTTGTATTTTACCTACTAGAGACCCGGTGCACAAAAATCGTGCACTGGCAGGGAGGGTCCCTCAGCCTGGCCTGTGCCCTCTCTCAGTCCAGGACCCCTCGTTCCTAACCACCCACCTGCCTGCTGCTCCTTACCTCTTGGCTCACTGTTCCTTAGCACTGCTGCAGAGGAGGGAGAGGCTCCCGCCACCTCCACTGCACTTGCCTCTGTGAGCCCAGCTTCTGGCTGAGCAGCACTCCCCCTCCCCCAACCCCCCCGCCCCCCCCCCCCCCCCCCCGCCCACACACACACCGTGGGAGTGCACTGACCACCAGGGGACAGCTCCTGGGATGAGCATCTGCCCCCTGGTAGTCAGTGCGCATCATAGCGACCAGTCGTTCTGCCAGTCGTTCCACAGTTCGGTCGATTTGCATATTAGGCTTTTATTATATAGGATGTGGTCTCACCTGAATGTCCTTTATTTCCAACACATTGCACACTCCCCAGCCTACTTCTATTTATCTTTTAAATGGCTCCTAGATTTTGGTGAATCTTTACCAGGTATTAATCAAAAGAGAAGTGTTTTCCCAAGTCTCACTTGAGGAAACACTCTTTTGTCACAAAGGCTTTTTGTTATTATTAATCTAGATCATTTTGCTTCATTCCTCTGTCTTTTATTAGCTTTGTTGTTAATTTATTCTTATCTCAATCTTTATAGTGCAACTCTTAAATGTTTAGGTTTTATCCATTGCACACTATTTCTTTGGTGTGTATTTATAGCAGTCATGTTGTTTCTGTTTTACCTTAGGTTGGTTTAAATATCCTTTTGTCATTTATAAATATAAAGCTTAAAAGCAACAAATTTAAGAGATAAACTGCCAATAGTTTCTTTGGACACTTACTTCCTTGTGTTTGCTCGTTGATTAGCCTTAGGTTTACAAGTAGTTATCAGAAGAATAAATACATACTGCATTCATTAACTTTTACCTGGTTTACATGGTTTTGTAAGGCAGACTGAAGATATTTATAATTTGGATTACTTTATACATTATTTACCTATTGTAAGCATGAGTGGTTTAAAATTGGAATATCTGACCAGATATAAATTGTTTATTATTATAGGTCATTTACTAGTGCAGTTGTATTAGTTTAAAATAATTTGAAAAGTTAGCGAATTAAGAAAAATGACTGTTCTCATTGTTAATTACATTCATTATATTTAGTGAAATAGTGATAATAAAACAGCCATGTTAATCTTAACACTTAGGTTTCAAAAATCAATGAAAAGTGATAATTCTTTCATTTTCTTTACAGTTTATGTAAATTTCATTTTACTTTAAACAAAAGCAAAAGGAAAAAGGAAATGTGACTTGCCACTTTGTCCACACATTGTTTATTTCCTAGTAGAGAAAATACTCACTTTGGGGGCTTTACCTCTGTTATTTATAGAAACTATTTAGTATATTTGTGTTTCAGTTTCAGAAGGCAAAACCTTTTTGTACCTTACTCTTAACCGAGTAAAAGATGATTAGAAAAGTAGTACCCGAGGACAACCAAATTATTGTAGAGAATCTTCATTTAGTGCATTAATTCATGTGCTTCTTCCTACGCCTGGAGTTTAGCCACTCCTCAAAGCAGCCCAAGTTTTTTGTCTGAATACTACCTCCTTTTTGTCTGCGTGCTCTGTCTGCTCTCTCTCCTTCAGTTTCTTTGTCTCTCTTTATAAATAAGTAGAAAACCTTTCTTTAGTTCAGAGAGCAAAGATCCAGGAGAAGAGCTATCTTAAGAAGTTTTTATTTGTGCCAACTAGAAGTGCTTTGTGGTAGGCCATCTGGACTGGAAGATTTCCTCAGAATGTAAAATATGTCGTGAGATTTAGAAAGCTGGGATTTGCCCTGGACTATCTGGGAAGGCAGCAGGAAACGCAGACAGAACTGGTTTATGTTGCTTGTGAAGTAGGTGGCAAGAATGGAAGACAGCTTGCCTGGTCTCGCTTCAGTATATGGTTCCTCTGCACTTACGAACTTCTGCACTGGTAACGTACCTCTCCTTTCCTGGGAATTCAGACCTGTCCCACAAACTTTACTACTTGTGACAAAAGAAGTCTGAGGAGTTTAAAATAAATCTAGATCCCTTCCTTTTTTTAAAATCCCTGCTCCCTTTAGAAATATGTATCAATAATGGCATAAAGTATTTAAGACTGTAACCACTGTATAAACAAATATATTTCTGTTGTGAAGGCATAGTGGACTTTGCTCAACTTGTTCTTTCCCTGCCGCCCCCAAAAAGGTGGTCATTATATTATGGGGGGGGGGGGAATGCGATTAAAACAGCAGATTTTAATGGAAAACAATAAAAGAGTATTTCTTAAATAATAACAAATAGGAAATTCTGTGGTTAAGCTGAATGTTTGCTTCTATAAAGTCTAACCAAAAAAAACTTCATCAAAAGCAGTTATCTGAATATCTGTTTTTAATTCTGTGTTAAATTAAGTAAGATTTTGAAAAAAGACCATTTTAATTGTGAATGAATTTTGGAGATAGAAGGAAGTGAAATCCTTTCCTGGGACTCGTCATTGTTCTCAGAGTACTGTAGCAAAATGTTTTTAAAATTTTCTTAACACAATTTCTCTTTTAATTTATGCTAGTAGGTAAGTTTTTAATAAGAATAACCTACAAGGAAAACACAAACTTAGTTTTTAAAAATAGAAAATAAGCCAACAACATAATTCATGTTAATTTCATTGAAACCAGAAATTACTCTTATTTTCATATAATCATATTGTTAGCAGGAGGTAATGAATATTGTCATTTACTAAAGAAATAAGATATGTGAGCTTTAATAGTTAAAATGCCTTATTTAATTACAACTTCTTTGAGAGAAAAATTTGATTAGAAAACATTAATTATTACATAATTATAAATATATATTCATATTAGCTGCTGTGGTTGTATTAATATATTTTATTATGGTTTATTTTCAAAAATAAATTTTAGCTGTTATAGAATACATAGTGCATGACTTCTTGATATAGTACTTAATTTATTTCTGTCTTTATATGAAAATATTTGAAGACAAATTCCATTTTAGAACAAAACAAAAAATCATTTAGTTTTAATTTGTTATAATTTACTAATGTGATAAATCAGTTGTAATTTTGTTTTTTGTGTTTTGAAGAAGTATTTAGAGACTGGGTCTTCATTTGGCTGCATTATATTGATTTTTATGTCTCTTACTAGCCTGAGAATATGCCTTTTGAACATTATGCTTATATTTATATTTTTGCAGAAATGTTTTCATTCACTATGCATCAAAATCTACAAATTAACCAAACTTGTATTGAAATTTTGGGTTCAGTACTAAATAGTTCACATCATAGACTAAGTTCTGTTATGTGTTTTACTGAGAAAATAATTAAATTTTGTTTACAAAGAATTTTATTTTGTAGAAAACTATAAGGAAGGAAAAAATCCCATGAAATCCCACTTTCAAGAGATATACCTTGAGTCTTTACATCTGTACATATGTGTATGGCCATGGATATACAGTTCTACTCATATATAGAATACACTATAAATCTTGCCCTGCAAATTTTTTCTTTCCAGAGTATGTTGTCACGCCTACCAGACTTATTTATGATTATAAATATACACCATCCTTTTAAAGACCTACATAGTATATCATAGTACAACCATTTATTTAATCAGTTGCCTATTAATAGTCCTTTGGGCTAGTGCTTTTTATTTATTTATTTAAACTATAAAGGCATGGTATTGTTACTGTTTTCTCATGGTTCTCTACCCATATTAGCTCCACTAATCTGATCCTCTGCCATTACCATTCTATATACAGTAAGGTCTGCCCAGTGTCTTAACATAAGTGCTTTATGAAGGGGAGATCAGAGACCATTTAAAAAAAATTTTAATATTTGTTTTTTGGGTGGTATTTTGTATCAGGTACTTTTTTGAAATGAACTTTTTCCCCCCAAAGGTTAATCGGTAACAACTTACTTTAGGATCATACTATTAACCCTCAAATCTATCATAAAATCCATCTAGTTTAGTTGTTTTTATGACACAAAACCTCAGGATTTTTTGGAAGCGCAACCCCATTTTTATCTGTTTTGGAATTTACTTTGCAAAAATGGTTTCATTTTTTCAAAAAATAAAGTAAGCAAGTCATATATGCAGTCTAGTAATCCTTGTCCCCAACCTTTTTCAAAAAAGAAAAATCACTCAACTTCTCTCCCCCATAAAAGTGTAATATACATGTTTTAATATTTATGGCATAGATGTTTCATTGTCTGTGGATGCCTCCATATACTGTCCCCTGTCCTATACTATCAGAAATAACTGTTGTCATAAATTTTGGGTATATTATTTTCTTGCTTTATAGTGTTATTCTGTAAACAATGGTATTTACTTTTATATAAAGCCCACCTGACTTGCTTTTTACATTCATCATTATATTCCTAAGATTCATACATGAGGTTACACATGGACATAGTTTATTTTTCATCACTGTAATATTCTATTGAATGTTGCTATCAATTTATTTGTGCAGTTTACAGTTGGTGGACAGAAAGGTTGCTTCTGCTTCGTTTCTGTTATGAATTACGCTGTTGTGAACATTCTTGAGCATTTCTCTTGAATTGTGTGTGTGCCAGAGCCCAGGTTGGGGAACTGGTAGGCCACCTGTTTTGTAAATAAAGTTTTATTGGAATATAGCCACACCCAATCATTTACATATTTATCTGTAGCTGTTTTTGTTTTACAAAGGCATCTTAGTAGTTGCTACGGAGACTATATGGTCTGCATAGCCTAAAATATTTACTATCTTGTCCATTACAGAAGTTTGCCTGTCCTGCTGTAAGATCAGGGTATATACACCTAGGAATGTAATTGCTGGGTCTTAGGATGTATTTTCAGTTTTACCGGATAATGCTAAGAGTGGGTTTCCCCCCCCCCCTAAAATCATTGAAACAGTTTACTTTCTACCAGTAATGTATGGGAGTGATTCCATGTTACTCTGTGTCCTTGGGAACACTTGATATTGTCAGGCTTTAATTTTATAAGTACCGCGCACTAACCGATTGCGCAACTGGAGCTCCGAGGCTTTAATTTTAATTTTAATTTTTTACCAGTTTGTTGAGTAAAAATGATATTTCATATGGTTCTAATTTTTCTTTTTTTTTTTTTTTTTTTTTTTTTTTTTTTAAATATATTTTATTGATTTTTCCACAGAGAGGAAGGGAGAGAGATAGAGAGTCAGAAACATCGACGAGAGAGAAACATTGACCAGCTGCCTCCTGCACATCCCCTACCGGGGATGTGCCCGCAACCCAGGTACATGCCCTTGACCGGAATCGAACCCGGGACCCTTCAGTCCGCAGGCCGACGCTCCATCCACTGAGCCAAACCGGTTTCGGCGGTTCTAATTTTTCTTTCTGAGGTTATTAATTAGGTACTTGAGCCTCATTACTTATGTTCATTGGCCATTTATTTTTGCTTTTCAATGAGATAGTCTAGGGATTCTTTTATTCAGGATACTAATCATTTACCAGTTTTAGGTGTTACCACTATCTTTTCCCAGTTTATGAATTGATTTTTCTCTTTATTATTGTGTCTTTTAGTGAGCATACACTCTAAATTCTTCTATATCTTATTTATAGGAACCTCCTCTGTACTTGTAGGATATAAAGATATTCTCCGTTATTTTCGAAAGGTTTTTTAATTTTTTCTTTAGTTCTTTAATATACTTGGATTTGATTTTTATGTGGGTGGAGCTAGGGACTTCAATATATACTTAATTTTAATGAATTTGTAAATTTCAATTTAACTTGCGAAGTTCAGATATTACTTCACATATTATTTTTCAGCTAGAGTATTTCTCTCTTTTTCCTCTGGGACTCTAATGACACAAATATTAGGCTTGGGGCTGTGTTCATTTTTTGCCCTATTTAGATTGTGCGAGTCATATATGTGATGTATGTATGTAATATACATACAAAGTATAATTTTTTAAATAGAAAAAGTCCTAATTTCAGAGGTTATTTTCTCTTCTTGCAAACAATTTAAAAAGCTTAGCCTGTTTCCTATAATGTAGGCAGTGAGACTGGAAAGGATTGTTGCTCTAGACCAGCATAGTTAACCCTAACTGCAAAGAGGGAAGCAGGAAAGGTATCACGAAAGATTAGAAATTTGAAAATGTAGTGCTTTCAGTTATTTAATTAGAAATATGATAGCCTCTAGGGCATTATTTTATCACAGTGCTTGTAGCACAAAGTAATTCATATTCTCAGTGAAAACTGAGTCATCTAGAAATGACTACATTGTTAGTTTGTGCCCTTGTTAGGAAGACAAGAAAGGAAATACTTCATTTTAGAACAATTTACAGAAAATCATTGACATTCAAAATTGCTAGAATGTTATGGGAATATCTCATTCTAATATACTGGATTGCCAACTTTTGGATATTTAGAATACAATATATTTATCGCTACAAAGGTAACATATATTTCTTGACAATTCAGAAGACAAATTAGCTATGATTCACTTTAGTGAAAGTATAATAAACAGCTGTTTTAAAACTATATTGAATATTAAAGTTTACTAGTTATATACAAATTTGCTTGCACCTCTAATAAGAGATTTAGTTATGCCAATAAATAGAATAGACTGATGGATAAAGGTTTATGGACCTACTTTCTCCACCACCACCACCCTCCCTCCCCCGCCTGCCCCACACACACACATGAATTTAAGAATGCTTGAAAATTCACTTGTAGTTTATATTTTAACACTCAAGGCTAGAAACTATTTTTTTTAATATATTTTATTGAATTTTTACAGAGGAAGGGAGAGGGATAGAGAGCTAGAAACATCGATGAGAGAGAAACATCGATCAGCTGCCTCCTGCACACCCCCTACTGGGTATGTGCCCGTAACCAAGGTACATGCCCTTGACTGGAATCGAACCTGGAACCCTTCAGTCCACAGGCCGACGCTCTATCCACTGAGCCAAACCGGTTAGGGCTAGAAACTATTTTTAGAAGGAGCTAAGAAAGAAGAGGAAAATGTACTTGAATTAAGAAAAAGAATTGTAAAAAGCCCCCAGAAAATAGATATTCTCTTTATTGAATAGATGTATTCTTTAAAAATGTATTGTGAATGAGAATGTGGTACCTTAAAGATTGGAAGATAAAAAATAAAAACAAAGTTTTCAAACTGAAAGGGCAAGAGTGATGAATTCTATAGTCTGAGGATGGAACTCTAATTACAATTTGCTGTGTGACCACGAGTAACTCACCTCATTTCCCAGAGTCTTAGTTTACTTATCTATAAACTAGAGGCCTGGTGCACGAAATTTGTGTGTGTGTGTGTGTGTGTGTGTGTGTGTGTGTGTGTGTGTGTGTGTGTGTATGTATGGGGGTGGCGGTCCTCTCAGCCCAGCCTGCACCATCTCCAATCCGGGACCCCTCGGGGGATGTTCAACTGCCAGTTTACGCCTAAACCGGCAGTCAGACATCCCTCTCACAATCTGGGACCACTGGCTCCTAACTGCTCAACTGCCTGCCTGATCGCCCCTACTGGCCCCCCTGCCAGCCTGATCACCCCTAACTGCCTCTGCCTGCTGGCCTGGTAGCCCCCAACTTCTACCCCCTGCCAACCTGGTTGCCCCCAACTGCCCACCCCCGCCATCCTGGTTGCCCCGCACTACCCCCCTCTGCCGGCCTGGTTGCCCACAACTGCACCCCTCTGCTGACCTGGTCACCTCCAACTGCCCCCCACCCCCAGCCATCCTGGTCGCTCCTCACTACTCCCCTCTGCTAGCCTAGTCCCCTCTCTGCCCCCCTCTGACAGCCTGGTTGCCCCCAACTTCCCCCACTGCTGGCCTGGTTGCCCCCAACTGCCCCCACCCCCGTCAGCTTGGTTGCACCTCATGGCCCCCCTGCCGGCCTGGTTGCCCACAACTGCCCCCCCTGCCGGCCTGGTCGCCCCTCACTGCCCCCCCGCCAGCCTGGTCGCCCCACACAGCCTGCTGTTCATTCGTTTGGTTGTCTCTCACTAACCCTACTGCTGGCCTGGTCGCCCCACGCAGCCTGCTGTTTAGTCGTTTGATCGTCCGCTCGGTTGCGATGGCCCCTGGCTCTTTATATATATAGATGGCAGGATGGGTTGTTGGTCTTTAGGGATAGTCTCTTTTTTCTAGCTTTAGTAATATATGAGTGCAAAGTTAATTGCCTTTCACTCGTAACAGTCCTTTATAAAATTGGAACACTGTCTAGAGGAAACTTGCTTTTAAAAAACTCAAGCTTCAGAAGCAATGCATTTTAGCTTAAATGTATGTTTAAGCAGCATATGATATGTTTTTATTGTGAAATTCATATGATATGGAAGTACTTATACGAAAAGCAAAACTTTCCCTTTATCCCCTCTCCTTCTAATCTCACTCTTCTAGTCAGAAGTAACCCAATCACCTAGACTTTTTTCTGTGTCTACATTACATACATATATAAATATGAAGTCTACTTATTTTTTAAAAGTATTGGGGGGGTGTTTTAATTATTCAGTGCATATTGTTTTGCAATTGCTTATTCCACTTGTCTTGTGGCTCTTTCAAAGTTTTAGCTTATACTCCTACCACATTGTTTTTAAATATTGTTTGGTGTCAACATATCATAGCTTATAAACCCCATTCATGGACTTTGTCATTTTCAATTTTGTGCAATAATAAACAGTATAGTAAAGACCACCACTCTACGTGATAATAACTTATTGAACCCTCATTATATGGCAGTGCAGTGCATTATTTCATCAAATTAACCCCAAGCTTGAGATAAGTACTAATTAGCATGAAGAAATTACACATGAGGAAACCAGTCACAGAGCTGCTAAGTAGCAAACAATTTACACAAGCAATGTAACACCAGAGCTCATGTACTATTCTACCATAGCTTTTATTGGGTTCCCAACAAGATTCTTGCTTCACCTGAAAAGGTGAAGAGCCAAGATTTTAGGCAGGAAGGGGTTATAGAATTTTAGAGCTGTAAGAACTGAAGAAATCAACTATTATACTCCTTTGCATCTCTATTGTGACCCTGTAATTGTATCCAAACTGGGAAACTTGAGAATGAAAGAAGGAGCATTATGATAATATTTATATTGAAATAGCAGACATATTTTCCTGGACAAATTGAAGCACATGGACACTTTAACCATAGCCTAGGTCCCCATCTTCTTTTATATGGGTTACTGCAATAGCGGCATCCTGCCTGGTCTCCTAAGATTTACGCTTTCCCTGTTCCAATCCATTCTCACATGGCAGCCAAAATGATCTTTTCAAACAAAAACCTGGTTAAGTCACTTAATAGTTTAAACCCCTTCGTTGGCTTTGTGGAAACACACACACACACACACACACACACACACACACACACACACACACAGTCCTGTGATTAGAATGCTGTGTCAGAAAGAGTAAAGGGCACTTAAATTGTAAGTTGAGGTGTGTGTTTGGGTCTCAGATATCAAGACTAGTTTGGTGACCTGAGGCAAGCTATTTAACTCAAATTGTTTCAAATATAAAATATAGTTACTATGAGGAGGGGGGTGAGATAATAAATATGAAAGGTACAGTATAAATGCAGGACATTGTTAATAGTTAACTTCATGCTTATTTTGCCCTTTGAAAAATTACCCTTATCACAGTATCCACCAGGTAATGGTAGGATTTTTACAAGCTGAACCACCTTTCATGTAACTATCAAAGTTTCACAAAGTGAAAACATTCGTCATTTTTTTAAAAAAAATCATATTTTATAAAAGTTAAGTGACTTGCCAAAAGTGAAGACTAATTACCATGTCAATTCTAAAACCCAGGGCTATAACCTTGGCATTATAACCTAATAATCTTTCTACCAGGCCCTGCGACCTTCCCAAAATAATTAAGATTATTTGTTTATTAAAATTGCATAAGTGGTTATTCTACTTTAAGTATATAACTAATCTTTGTAAATTGAGAACAATTTAGAAAAGCATATTTGAATAATTTACTGACTTAAGACCTTTGGCTTACAAGTGATGGCTTACAAAAAGGGAATTTATTGGGTTACATAATTAGCTAGGAACAGTATTGGAGCAACTCTCAGTATTGAAGGTCCAGGCCTTTAGAGGACCTTCAAAGGAGCTGGGTGTAGACAAGACTCCTTTTATCTCTTACAGCTCTAGGCCTGGCAAACTAAGAAGGATGGGCTACACCTTTCTTTCTGAGAAATTAGGGAGAATTCCATTTGGCCTAGCCCATATCTCACAACCACCCCTGTATTGTAGTAGTATCAGATCGAACCCCGTGAAATTACTAATAGTCAATCATATTTTTATCAACTAAACAGCCATTTCCTATGGTTCAACCTATTAATAGTACGGGATGGTAAAGGGGAGAATGAGGCATCATAGATTGACAGCCCTAACAGGACCTCACAAAATGGTGTAGTTCCACAAAAGAGAAGATCTGTTGCTCTTCCCACCAGAAGAAGGAAAATGGGAAAGCATTCTGGGCAGACGCCCCCCCCCCCAAAAAACAGTGACCATAATATAACATACTTACAAAGAGTTTTACGGGGTCAGCTAAATTAGATCACTATGGGAATGAAAAGGACCTCAAATATAAAAATTTCTAAAGTGAGAGACTGAATTGCTCTTACTAGTCCTTTTTCTCAAGCATCTCAGAGTTTGACAAATATCTTTTACGTAACCAGTGTGCCTAAAGCTCTTAAATTATACCTTCTGTATTTTGCTGTCATTTGTTGACTGTCAAACATGTACTGGATACATTCCTCATAATAATCTTATTTAAAGATGGAGAAAGGTTCAAAGAAATAAACTCTAAAGTTACATAGCTTTGGAAGTATTTTGTAATTGCTATGTTATAGCTAAACTTTATTTAAATAGTCTTTTAGTTATTTTTACATACTTAACGAAAATAATAGCTATGTGCTTATGGAGACCATACCCTTTCTTCATAAAGTTGAAGCATTAGGTGGAAAGAAGGAACAACAGAGAGTCTTTCACTAATTACATAGCAGTGTTTTGTAGGGTTTTTCAATATAATATTAAAGCATGCTTTCTGGCCATTGATGCTGAAGGTGAGTCGTTCTCAATCTGATATGTAAAGCAGAACTGAAGTGATTTGTATTGTAAGTTTCCAAAAGTCTACAAAGTGATATATTTAGGGAACATTTTGTTTAAAAAGTGGTATAATATTAAGGGAATTTGACCTTGGGGAAATTTTTCATAATTTTAATTATGTTTGACATATTAACTTTAACTATTTTAAATTAGTTCAAATAGCTATAAAATTTTTGTATAAGTTAATCTGTATAAAAATAAGTTCTTTTCCTTTAATTTTTCTTATCTTTTAAAAGACATATAGTTCTTGTCATTAGATTCTTAAGCAGTTTACTTAAAAATATTCCATATTTCCCTTATTTTATAGATGATAGTATATCTGCTGCAAGTACTTCTGATGTTCAAGATCGCCTCTCAGCTCTTGAATTACGAGTTCAACAACAAGAAGATGAAATCACTGTGCTAAAGGCAGCTTTGGCTGATGTTTTGAGGCGTCTTGCAAGCTCTGAAGATCATGTAGCCTCAGTCAAGAAATCAGTCCCAAGTAAAGGTAATTAATTGTGTTGTATAGCAGAAAGTGTCTTGCTTTTTGCAGCACTTTCTTTTGCAGTATTATATAAAACTTGTGTATTTTATCAGTGACATTAAAATTGGTGATATAAAACTATAGTTTCTCTTTTGGGTTACTTGTGATTACAGTTTCTTTTCTATTTCCTTTTTCTTTATTCCCAAGAAATTCTGAGAATTTTTTTTTTTTAAATTGGGAATTGTCTAATAACACTAATTGTATTTACAGGCTTTTATGTCATAACTAGAGGCCCGGTGCACAAAAATTTGTGCACTCGGGGTTGGGAGAGGTCCCTCAGCCTGGCCTGTGCCCTCTCACAGTCTGGGACCCATCAGGAGATAATGACCTGCTGGCTTAGGCCTGCTCCCGGGTGGCAGAGGGCAGGCCCAATCCCTAGGTGCAGCCCCTGGTTGGGCTCAGAGCAGGGCCAATTGGGGAGTTGGGGCACCGCCCCCTGTCATGCACAGAGCAGGGCGGATTGGGAGGTTGCGATGCCACCCTCAGTCATGCTCAGGGTAGGGCCGATTGGGGGGTTGGGGCACTGCCCCCTGTCACACTCAAGGCAGGGTCCATAGGGAGGTTGCAGCGCCACTCCTGTCATGCACAGAGCAGGGCCCATCAGGGGGGTTGGGGCTCTGTACCCTGTCACACACAGAGCAGGGCTGATCAGAGGGTTGGGGCTCCGCACCCTGTCACACTGATCCCGGTGCTGGGAGGCCTCGCTGTTCTGCTGATCCCAGGGCCAGGACGCCTCTCGGCTCCCCTGATCCCTGGCCTGGAGGCCTCTCGGCTGCTGATAACCATGGCCTGTAGGCCTCTCGGCTGCTGATAACCATGGCCTGTAGGCCTCTCGGCTCCACTGATAACTGGGGCCTGGAGGCCTCTCGGCTCCGCTGATCTCTAGCCAGGAGGACTCTCGGCTGCTGATAACCTGGCTGGGAGGCCTCTCGGCTCTGCTGATCATGGGTCCGGGAGGCCTCTCGGCTCCGCTGATCGCGGGGCCTCCGACTCCGCTGATCACGGGCCTGGAGCGGGCCGGGAGGCCTCTTGGCTGATCACCGGGGCCGGGAGGCCTCTGGACTCCACTGATCACCGGGACTGGGAGGCCTCTCGGCTCCGCTGATCACCTGGGCTGGGAGGCCTCTCGACTCTGCTGATCACCTGGGCTGGGAGGCCTCTCGGCTCCGCTGATCACCGGGGCTGGGAGGCCTCTCAGCTCCGCTGATCACCTGGGCTGGGAGGCCTCTTGGCTCCGCTGATCGCGGGGCCTCTGACTCCGCTGATCGCGGGGCCGGGAGGCCTCTTGGCTCCGCTGATCGCGGGGCCTCCGACTCCGCTGATCACCGGGGCTGGGAGGCCTCTCGGCTCCGCTGATCACCGGGGCTGGGAGGCCTCTCGGCTCCGCTGATCACCGGGGCTGGGAGGCCTCTCGGCTCCGCTGATCACCTGGGCTGGGAGGCCTCTTGGCTCCGCTGATTGCGGGGCCTCTGACTCCGCTGATCGCGGGGCCGGGAGGCCTCTTGGCTCCGCTGATCGCGGGGCCTCCGACTCTGCTGATCACGGGGCCAGGAGCGGGCCGGGAGGCCTCTCGGATCCGCTGATCACTGGGGCCGGGAGGCCTCTCGGATCCACTGATCACGGTGCCTCCAACTCCGCTGATCGCGGGGCCAGGAGGCCTCTCGGCTCGGATGATAACCGGGGCTGGGGGGCCTCTAGGCTCTGCTGATCGCAGGGCTGGGCCGACTCTCGACTCCCTGATTGCGGGGCTGGGCCGACTCTGGCCTCCGCTGATCTCGGGGCCGGGAGGCCTCTCGACTCTGCTGATCCCAGGCCCTGAGGCCTCTCTGCCCTGCTGCTTCAGGGCTGTTTGGCTTCGCTCTGCTTGGAGCCTGAGTATGCAAATTAACCGCCATCTTTTAGCTTCTATAATTGAAACATTGTATCTTTTGGAGTTGTTGCTTCAGGAGCTCAGAGCCCCGCAGCTTCGGGGATCCTTGACTTTCTCCATCGCTGGGGCAACCAAGCCTCCTATTCTCAGCTGCCTGGCTGCCAGCCGCCATCTTGGCTGACAGTTAATTTGCATATCTCACTGATTAGCCAATGAAAAAGGTATCGGTCGTACGCCAATTACCATTTTTCTCTTTTATTAGTATAGGATATTTGTGTGCATTTAGTATTTTCCAAGTAAATAACAAATTCACTGAGGGCAGGTACTTTTGAATCAATGCCCTTATCATTACAGAAATGATTTAAATTATTATAGTTTAAACTAGAGGCCTGTTGCACGAAAAGATTCGTGCAATAGGCCTTCCCTTCCCCTGGCTGCTGGCACCGGTTTTCCTCTGGCACCCGGGACCCAGGCCTTCGCTCTGGCTGGAGCCGCCTTCAGTCTTCGCTCCACCGCTTTGCACCTACGTATGCTACTTAACCGCCCGCCATCTTTATTGGTGGTTAATTTGCATATCTCACTGATTAGCCAATGGGAGGTGTAGCGAAGGTACAATTGATTACCATGTTTGCCTATTGTTAAATAGGCTAGCTTCATTCTGAGCCTTCTGTGGTCATTAGTCAGCAGAATCTCCACAATACAATGGGAATTTTAACTTCCAGTCATGGGGAGTTTTCACATGTTGAGAGAGTTTGGAGCAAATGAAGTGCGGCCTTTCCCTTTCTCCAATCACTCAGAAAGAATTTATAATTCTTTCACATTAATCAAACAATTGAACATTCACTTTCATAGATCTTACTGATTTCTTAGTAGTGTAAGTGAACATAGGCATGATTATTCCCATTTTGGCAACCGGAAAAGTGAGGGTAGTCATTGGCTCATTACTTCTCTACTGATTACTTCTCTATTGATTAACCTACGGAGGAGGCTTACATAACTTATAGAATCTAGGCTAGATAAAAGATAGTTAACCAGGATATGACGAGTAAATTTGTTAGAAAGATTATGAATTCAGTTTCTGGATGTTGACTTTGAGGTACATATAGTATATAGATGATATTATAGATGGCTGGAGTCTAGTGCTCATATTAGTCTTGGCTAGAATAAGATTTTGGAAAATGTTCATCTTATGGATGATAGTTGAAGCCATAGAAAGGGGATGTAAAATGAGAACGAGGCTCAGGAAAATTCTGAGCAGGAATTTGACAGCAGTAACTATAGCCACTCTTTCAAAAAATTTGCCTGAGAGGGGAAGGTAGTACCTAGAAGAAGATGCTAAATTAAAGGCCAATTTTAATTTTAATTTTTTAAGATGTTTCTACTTGATCACAAAGATATCTTGAGGATAAAAGTGCAGCAGAGAAGGTGATATTGGTGGTGAGCGGTGATGGTAATAGATGAAGCAAGTTTCCTGTTAGTTTAAAAAAGGATCTTAGAGCAGGTAAAAAACTAGTCTTAGACAGAAAAAAGATTTATCTCTTTGCATGAGATAGCAAGTGAACTTTGCTATATATCACAGTTGTCAGGGCTGGAACTTCTCTTCCTTATCACTTTCTCCTTAGGAGACAGTGATGTCCTTTAAGAAAGTAAGACAGTTCCTGGATGGTGAAAAAAGAGGAGTTAATATTTGGAATGGTGCCCTAGCTGGTTTGGCTCAGTGGATAGAGCGTTGGCCTGCAGACTGAAGGGTCCCGGGTTCGATTCCCGTCAAGGGCACATTGGTGCAGGAGGCAGCCAATCAATGATTCCCTCTCATCGTTGATGTTTCTCTCTCTCTCTCTCTCTCCCCCCTCCCTCCCCCCTCCCTCTCCCCCCTCCCTCCCCCCCTCCCTCTCCCCCGTCCCTCTCCCCCGTCCCTCTCCCCCTCCCTCTCCCTCTCCCTTTCTCTCTGAAATGAATAAAAAATAAATTAAAAAATGTTTCAAATGGTTACAAACATTAACTTCCCACCTCCATGCTCTCAAGGTCATTCAGCATTTCTCTCCATAAAAATGCTGAATGACCTTGAGAGCATTGAGGTGGGAAACTTTGGGGGAGGGGCATCCTGCCTGGTTTTGTGGTTCTCATTCTTATCCCTCCCACCCTTACACATGCTGGGGCTAGGAGTGGCGACTTAGAAATGGCAGAATTCATCTTTTCTATTAGCAGTTAGTAAGATAAACGACAAGGGTCTTGAGAGTTCGGCAAACAACTTGGTAGAAACCACTTTAGTTAATAATGTTATATTGTGATTTTTACTTTTTTAAAAAAAATATATTTAATTGATTTTTTACAGAGAGGAAGGGAGAGGGATAGAGAGTTAGAAACATCGATGAGAGAGAAACATCGGTCAGCTGCCTCCTGCACACCCCCTACTGGGGATGTGCCTGCAACCAAGGTACATGCCCTTGACTGGAATCAAGCCTGGGACCCTTCAGTCCGCAGGCCGACGCTCTATCCACTGAGCCAAACCGGTTAGGGCTGATTTTTACATTTTTTTAGAGTCAAACTTGAATATTGCCAAGATAATGCTAGGTTAGTGTCCACTATACATATATGTTTTTTGTTGTTAATCCTCACCCGAGGATATTTTTTCCATTGAGTTTTAGAGAGAATGGGGCGGGGGTAGCGGGAGAGAGAGACAGACAGACAGACATTGATGTGAGAGAGACATAGCAATTGGTTGCCTCTCACACATGACCTTACCAAGGCTGGGGATCAAACCTGCAACTCAGGTACACTCCCTTGACTGGGAATTGAACCCACGACCCTGTGGTGGGAGGGCCAACATTCTTAACCACTGAGAAACACCAGCAGGGCCACAGTATTTTTTGGAGGTTCTAGCAGGGGAGCGCAGCTACTCGTATACCCTTACCGAAGACCGGTCTTCTCCTCTAGGGGGAAGGTTGTCCTCTTCTAGTGCGCAGCTTCGGGAGGGACGCACATGGATCGGTGAGGGAGGAGGGGGACACCCGCCTAGCCAGCCAGATCAGCCGAATCAACCCTGTCGATCAATGGGGTGACAGATGTCGCAGCCAGATCACCCTCACATCCCACAGTATTTTTAAAAGCTTATTTTAAATAGTTTATGAGTCTAAAAAAATTGATTTTTTTATTATGTTAGAACAGCAATACATTGTAAATCTGTTGAAAAATTTTAAATGTTTTCTCTTGTTTTTTACTTACTGAGGTCTTTCAGTAAAGGAATATAAGAAAAATTAAAGGCTGCTTTTAAAATTTGGTAGATGGATAATATTTTGTATAACACATCAGTTACTTAGCACTTACCTGTTTAAGTGTCACAAAATATAAATTCAAGTAAATATCTGTAGTTTCTATTTCTTAGGAACATACTTTTTGTAAGTCATCCTTTCTAAACTTTTTCTAGTTGTCCTAAAACTGAAGATAGAACCAAAAACCCTGTGTATATATTGTTTTTTCCCCTGTGCATACATACACATATACATATGATAAAGTGTAATTTATACATTAGGCACAGTAAGGGATTAACAATAATAACTAATAATAAACAATTATAACAATATATTGTAATAAAGTTCATGTGACTGTGGGCTTTTTCTTTCTCCCAAAATATCTTATTGTACTGTACTCACTCTTGTGAAGATATAAGATGATACAATGCCTATGTGATGAGATGAAGTGAGGTACTCAGAACAGCGTGCAAATTGAAAGTTCTTTATTTCTGAAATTTTCTGTTATTTTTGGACCATGGTTAACCATGTGTTACTGAAATCTTAGAAATCAAAACCACAGATAAGGAGGGCTTATTAAAAGCTAAGCTTCATTTTTTTTTTTAGTATGTTATGCCAGAAACTTAACTGAGATAGAAAGTTTTCCCAGTAGTTTTTAAGGTGCCAGTCATTTAAATTTCTCATATACCTCTATTCTGTTGGAGAATTCTTTCCTTTTGACGGCATATGCTCATAATATATGCACCAGTTGCAACTGAATCCCTGCCAAAAGAAAAAAAAGTTACCTGTACTTTGTAGCCCAGGGAACACTTTGGAAGTTTTAACTGCTAGGAAGACAAATTATGTCACAGCTGGTGCCTGGGAAACTTATTAAGACCTTTTGGGGTGACCAAATGAATGTAATTTGAGAACACAGCCCAGTGGCATTAGGTGAAGATAAGCTGTTAGTACACAATGGTGTAAAAGCAAAGGAGTAAAAATTTATCTGAGGGAAACTGTTGGTAAACCAAAAGTATCAAGCATTGTAACTGCTTCTTGAAAAATGAAAGAACCCAGAGGCATAATTGGACCATAGAGGATGTCAGTTCTCCAAAAGAAACATTCATAATTATGTAGAATCTGGGATGGTGTGTACCAGCACAGATGTGTATCATTTGGCTCTTATTCCAAATAACATCTGGGAGAAGATAGGGATTGCCATGGGTTTTCTGTAAATGTTGTTAATAAGTAAATATATTAATCAGGTTGGAAGGTGTGAATTTCCTTGATGGGGCCCTTAGGCTAAAATGACTCATAATTGTGGTAGAGGATGGGAGAGTGTCTTGTTATTTTGACAACAGATCAAAGACTTCGAAGCTGCTCTTTGTATGCAGAAGCCATTGGGTGGATATTACCCCAGACCAGGCAGCAATTACCATTCATAGAATTCCATTTCTCTGTGGGTCAAATCCTTCTTTGGTCATTTCTACTCAAAATATACTTTTAAAAAATTAGTGGCCAGGAGTTAACAGAACTAAAATACACCTTCCTGGGAGATAAAAGAGAAGGGTACAGATAAAATTCTAAGTGGAAAGATAAATTTTGATGCATTATAAATAGTCTTCAGTCTCCTCAAAGAATGAAGAGATTGAAACAAAAGGTGGCAGGGAATTTGAAAATATGAAGAGAGTGGAAGAGGTCTGCTATTGGAGCTGTGGAGCATATGATAGAGAATCTAAGATAAATGAAAGATTTTGATTATTAACTAGAGTTCTTTCTCCATGGATCATATTTATCATTCTCCTAATCAAAAAATGTTCCCATCCTTTATGGCCTCAAACTATTTCCATTTTTTGTCTTTTATTGAAATCATCTAAAAAATTTTTTGTATGTCTCTTTTTGTATATTATATTTGGTGTTTCTGCTAGATTATATACTATTTGAAGGTAGGGACAGTTTCCTACTAATATAGCTGGCCTAGTAATGACTCAATACATACTTGTTAAGTTGAATGTGGGAAGAAAAAAGTTATTGAAATAGGAAGTTGTGATTTAAAAAATTACTGCTTTGGAGGGAGGGATTGGGATAGATGCAAGAATAAGAGGATATTGTGGATGAGGGTAGCAAGGATTTTAGATTTTGAATATGCAATAGTTCTTAGTGATAACTTTACTGTGTGAGTCTTAGAGTACACTGAGGTTCATTAGTATTTACGAACTGTCAGGCTAAGACATTGGTCGGCAAACTGCAGCTCGCGAGCCACATGCGGCTCGTTGGCCCCTTGAGTGTGGCTCTTCCACAAAATACCACGTGCGGGCGCGCATGTACAGTGCGATTGAAACTTCATGGCCCATGCGCAGAAGTTGGTATTTTGTGGAAGAGCCACACTCAGGGGGCCAAATAGCCGCATGTGGCTCGCAAGCTGCAGTTTGCCAACCATTGGGCTAAGGTATCAAAGGTCATCTGCTTAGGATTGTCATCAAGGAATATAAACTATTCATGTCACGTCATGGTAAAATAATATAAAGAATAAAAATTATCATTGGCTTTCAACCATGGGATTATGATGGTTTCCACTGTGGTTGAAACCTTGGTTTATAGCTTTTAGCTAAATTTCTCTTATTTCAGTTGGGTTGCTGCTCAGAAATAGAACTACTGTACCTTTGGGTACTAGAGGCCACTGTTGCTTCTAGTCTTGCCGGCTAGCCTTTGAGAGGGTTATGACCTTCATAATGCCCAAGCACTGGAGGAGAAGGATGCATATATATGCAAATGGCATATATATACCTAATGAGGCATTACAGTTAAATTTCTAATATTCTAAATTTCAAAGAATACACTTTAGACTTCTCTGTTGAAAAACAAGCATTCACTCACAGACCCTTTTTGTTTTCTGCATGTGCTGTACTTAACCTTAGACAATCAGTCACTCTTTTATTCAAATACTAAGGATTCCGAGCACTGAGAGTTATCTCAAATTAAGCTGTAGGGTTGAAAGTGGCCATGAGAATCTTCTGGTCTTTTCTTGCTCTTTACATAAGTATCTGGGGGACCTTGATATTTAGTACTATTATCTGCTTAGATATTTTCTTTCTCCCTACTCCCTCTGATGAATTGCTTTCTGTTACCCTGGTACAGCTCAAAATGTCACTCTCTCCTGGGTAGAATTATTCCTTTCTACTTATTTACCTACCTTTCTTCTGCCTGGACTCAAATCTTGTTTCCACAGCCTATTATAATAACCTTGAGCACCTTAATAATCTCTCTAAGCTTCAGTTTATTCATCAGCAAAATTGGGATGATAATAGGAAATCCCTTTTATTATGGTGAAGGTTAAAGGATATAACAATTATAAATTATTTAGGACAATACCCAGCAAATTGCATGTGCTTGATGATTAATATTACTCCACACAATTAACTGTATGGACAGTTTTCTGTTTCCTACATCTTTTCAGTGTACTAGGCACTGTTTTAGTGCTGGAGATTAAAGAAATAAAAGACTTTGTATTTGCCCCTAAAAGGCTTCAAATAAAGTGAGAAAACAGGTATGTCAATAAATACAATATTAATATGATAATTAGTATTAAAAAGGTAAATTTAGGGTGCTGTGGGAGCACCTAGGATAAATACCTAACTCAAACTGGAGTTGAAGGTTTCTTGCAGGAGGTAGCATTAGTACTTGTCTACCTTCATGGTCTTAAATTGGTGCCAGTTTACATATTGTTATCTGAATTGAGTACTTCAGAATTCTCTTTCTAACCCAGTGGTCACCAACTGGTGGTCCGTGAGGTCCGAAAGGTTGGCGACAGCTGTACTAGAGTGTTCTGCTTGTATGTCCCTCAGAATTCATGTCCCCAAACTGACTTGATTAACATTCCATAAAACTACTTCCTCCTTTCCATTCATGCTACTTAGTGCTTGTTTCAGGTCTCCATGATCTCATGCTTAGACCATTGTCCTGAAATCTGCTCTGCTAATAGCCTCTAGATCAGCAGTTCTCAACCTGTGGGTCGCGACCCCTTTGGGGGTCAAACGACCCTTTCACAGGGGTCGCCTAAGACCATCGGAAAACACATATATAATTACATATTGTTTTTATGATTAATCACTATGCTTTAATTATGTTCAATTTGTAACAATGAAAATAAATCCTGCATATCAGATATTTACATTACGATTCATAACAGTAGCAAAATTACAGTTATGAAGTAGCAACGAAAATAATTTTATGATTGGGGGTCACCACAACATGAGGAACTTTATTAAAGGGTTGCAGCATTAGGAAGGTTGAGAACCACTGCTCTAGATTATTTTCTCTAAAATGTAAATTGACCTAAGTCCTTCCCCTCCCACCCCCACAGTTTAAAACCCTTTAGTAGTCTCTATCCTCTATAGATAAAGTCTTTATCATCTAACTCCTGTTTACGTCTCCCATCTGGACTCACCCTTCCTATTTGGACTCTGCCCTCTCTTACTCCACATTCTCACCACATAAAGAGCTTTTTTTGTCTACTCCCACCCCTGCTCATGCTACACACACATGCACACCCCACTTCACAGTTAAATTCTTTCTGTTCCTTTATACATACTGGAATAAGATCTCAGTATTTTATTACCTCCATGTTACCTGGCTACCTCTTATTCTTTAAGACTTTGTTCTGCATTTCTTCCTCTAAGCCTTTCTTGAGCTCTGTGTCTGTAATCATACAGAATTATGTGTCTTTTCTTTGTACTTTCACAATACTCTGTTACTGTACTTACTACGTTTTCATTGCCAGTGTGATTCTTTTGCAAGATTTTAAATTCCTTGATGCCAGGTATTCTTTTGTAAACACAAGGCTAGGATCATAATAGACCCTGAGTAAATATTTGATGTGTAGGTGCATGATGAATACATGTTAATTTAGGCACAGAGCAGTAAAAGTACTTAGTTTAGGAGTTCAAAATAAACTGAAGCATAAGGTATAAGATTGGGAGTGTCAAGAAATGAGCCTAGACTGGTAGGTAGAACCCATCGTGAAAGGTTTTCTTATGCCTTGCTAAGGAATTTAGTTTTTATCCTGAGGGCACTGAGAGCCATTAAACTTTAAGGATTTTAATCTGCGGGGTAGCAGGTAGATTTACAGTAATCCATTAATTATAAGACCTATATTTCTTGCATTTTAACATTTCTGGAATTGTAATGCATCTTACAATTGATTGTGTCTTATAGTTCTCATAGGCAACACTTCTTTCTAGTGGTATTCAAGATAATGGTGCATATTACAGTTGATGATATATTAAATTTAAAGACATACAGCATGTTTTAGAAAAATCATTCTGGCATAGTGTAGAGAATACCTTAAGAGCAAGATAATACTGCAAAAAGAGAATATAGAAATAAACTGATGAACATAATCCAGAAGAGAAATTTGAGGCAGTAGTGGTGAAGATGCATTCAGTCATTTAGATATTAAGTGCTTTGTATGTGTACCAAGCACAGTGCTAAGCATGGGGAAATATATACAAGAATCATCAAGGAAGTAAGGTTTCCAGGTAGAGTTAAGAATCATTATAAATGGTGATAAGGACTATGAAGGAAGTAAAGGGGGTAGTGAGAGAGTAAACTAGAGAGGCATTTTAGATAAGGGGATCAAAGAAGCCTTCTTTGAGGAAGTGGTATTGAGTTGAAATTTAAAAGATGAGAATGAACCTTCCAGGTGAAGAACTTTCTAAAATAGAGGAGCAAATGCAAAAGTGTTGATGCAAGAAAGGATAGGGAGGAAAAATTGTATTCAAGATTTTGGTCATAAGCTCAAAAACAAATCTACCTTGACTCTTATTTCACAAGGCTAGGAACAAAAATTGGTCAAAATGGGTCATAGACCGCATTGTAAGGGTTAAAACCAATAACACTATTACAAAAAATATAGGAGAAAATTTGTGACTCCTTGGGTTTGGCCAAAATGCTTAAACAGGACATGAGTACAAATAATAACAGAACAGTCAATTAATTGAACTTCATCAAAATTAAAAAACCTTATTCTTTCAAAACTGTTTTGAAAAGAAGCTACAGAACAGGAGAAAATATGTGCAAAACATGTATTTGTCAAAAATTTTTTTATCTAGAACAGTGGTTCTCAACCTTGGCTGCACATTAGAATCACCTGGGAATCTTTTTAAAATCCTGATTTCTGGGCTTTATCCTCCGGAAATTCTGTTTTTTTGTTACTAATGTTGTGGCCCCACCCCATAACAAAGAAACAGAATTTCCAGAGGATGAGGCCCAGAAATCAGGATTTTACAAAGATTCCGAGGTGATTCTAATGTGCAGCCAAGGTTAAGAACCACTGATCTAGAATATATGAACAACTCTTACAACTCAATAATTACGAAGACAGCCCATTTTAAAAATAGAGAAAAGATTTGAACAGACACATTACCAAAGACGATATATGATCTCTATATATAAAACCCTAATATGCAAATAGACCGAATGCTAGAACAACCAAACAACCAAACAGCCAGTTGCTATGATGTGCACTGACCACCAGGGAGTGCACGCGGAACATGGCGGGCATCAGCAGCAGGTGGCAGAGCACGGAACATGGTGGGTGTAGGCTGCAGTGGGATGGTGAAGCAGTTGAGTGGGGGCGCCAGACCAAGGTGGGGCACCGGTTGCTGTCATTGGGGCGAGCCTCTGGTGGTTACTGAAAATTCTTTGCTCCTTGTGTACCACGGTCCTGCCGGCGCTTGCACCTGCTGCTGGCCCCAATTGCTCTGCACTGTCAGTGGGTGCGAGTGGCAGTTGCTGGCCCCGATTGTCCCTGAGTCCTTCTCTACCTCCCCCTGCTCCTGAGGGGCGATTGGGGCTGGCAGCCACCACTCACACCCATTGATGGGGCGGTGCTATCAGTGCCTGGGAGCAGCAGCGGCAGGGGGCGGGCCACAGCAGGAAGGGCTGAGCGGGGGCACGGAGGATGGGCTGAGACCTGCCCCTGTGCTCACCGCAGCTTCTCGGCCCACAGGTCCTTTCAAGATGCATGAATTCATGCAATGGGCCCCTAGTATCAAATAAGTGAATAGAACACCCTCAGGTTAAATTCTAAATGAGTTACAGAGGACTTAATATTCCCCATGAAAAAAAATATTTAACACCTTTAGACATTAAAGAAATGCAAATTAAAAACATAGTGAGATACCACTACATGCTCACCAGGATAGCTAAAAGTAACAAGATTGGTCATTCCAAGTATATTCAAGGATGTGGAGCAATTAGAAACTCAGTGCAGGTGGGAATGTAAAATGCTACTGCCTCTTTTTTTTTTTAATTAAATCTTTATTGTTCAGATTATTACATTTGTTCCTCTTTTTCCCCCCCATAACTCCCCTCCTCCCAGTTCCCGCCCCACCCTCCGCCCTCACTCCCCACCCACTGTCCTCATCCATAGGTGCACCATATTTATCCAGTCTCTTCCCACATCTCCCACACCCCTTTCCCCCCCAAGAATAGTCAGTCCATTCCCTTTCTATGTCCCTGATTCTATTATGATCACCAGATTACTTATTCACTTGATTCTTAGATTCACTTGTTGATAGATGGATGTTTGTTCATAATTTGTATCTTTACCTTTTTCTTCTTCTTCCTCTTCTTAAAGGATACCTTTCAGCATTTCATATAATCCTGGTTTGGTGGTGATGAACTCCTTTAGCTTTTCCTTATCTGTGAAGCTCTTTATCTGACCTTCCGTTCTGAATGATAGCTTTGCTGGATAAAGTAATCTTGGTTGTAGGTTCTTGGTATTCATCACTTTGAATATTTCTTGCCATTCCCTTCTGGCCTGCAAAGTTTCTGTTGAGAAATCAGCTGACAGTCGTATGGGTATTCCCTTGTAGGTAACTGGGTTTCTTTCTCTTGCTGCTTTTAAGATTCTCTCTTTGTCTTTTGCTCTTGGCATTTTAATTATGATGTGTCTTGGTGTGGTCCTCTTTGGATTCCTTTTGTTTGGGGTTCTCTGCGCTTCCTGGACCTGTAGGTCTGTTTCTTTCACCAGGTGGGGGAAGTTTTCTGTCATTATTTCTTCAAATAGGTTTTCAATATCTTGCTCTCTCTCATCTTCTGGCACCCCTATAATTCTGATGTTGGTGCACTTGAAGCTGTCCCAGAGGCTCCTTACACTATCTTCGTATTTTTGGATTCTTTTTTCATTTTGCTATTCTGGTTGGGTGTTTTTTGCTTCTTCGCATTTCAAATCTTGGCCTTGATTCTTGCGCTCCTCTGGTCTGCTGTTGGGAGTCTGTATAGTATTCGTTGTTTCAGTCCGTGTATGCTTAATTTCTAGTTGGTTCTTTATCATAACATCGAAGGTCTCATTAGATTTCTTGAGGATCTCACTACATTTATCGGCGGCTTCTAGACAGTTCTTAAGAGACCTTAAAAGTGTGGTTCTGAACTCAATATCCTCCATTGACAGTTTTGTCCTGTTTCTTTGTCTCCGCATTTTTTATGCTTTCTTGGTACACCCCCTAGTGGTCTTTGTGCGCAGTCTTGTTGCCTTTAAGCCTTTATTGTTGTCGGCAATACTGGGGGTGATTTGACCTCCAGGCTAACTGGCTATGAGATTCAGCTGTGTCTGCAGTGGGAGAGCTTCTGTGCTGGATCTCTAGGGCGGTGCTAATCTATCGTTTGCCTAAGGCTATCTGGCAAATGGTTCTGTACAGGGCTTGGGCGGGGCGGGTCCCCGGGGATCTACAGGGTGGGCCGGAGCGAGCAGTTATGGCTGCTCTCAGTTCCGTCCCTAGGGGCTCTGCCTCACAGAGTCCCAGCAACCGCTGCAAACCTTGGAGAGAAAGCTGCCTTCGAGTTCCGACCGAAGCCAGACAGTCCCGCTTCTCCCGTTTGAGTCTGGGTCCCTAGAGATTCGCCCGGATCTGGAGCTCAGAGTCTGAAACTCCCTCCCAATTGAAAACAACAACCGCGCCCTCCGCCTCCAGCCCGCTCCGCGTGCACTCCGCACCTGAGTATTTCACTTCAGCACTGCGCCTCCTCTGAGTCTGGGTATGATATTCTCTTTCCTCCTAGTTGTAGAATTTCCACTCAGCCAGCCTTCCTGTGGTTCTGGATGATGTCCGTTCCGTCTTTTAGTTGTTTTTTGAAGTGGTTGTTCGAGGCAGCAATCTCCGGCATTAACCTATGCCGCCATCTTGGTTTCCCTAGTCTTGTAGTCTTCGCTACTGCCTCTTTGGAAAAAAACCTGGCAGTTTCTTAAGTTAAAAATTCACCTACTATACAACCCAGGTTATTTACCTTTAAGAATGAAAGCATATATCAATATAAAGACTTATACACTTAGTTCACTGTAGCATTATTTACAATAGTACAAAACTGGAAACAACCCAAATGTCAAAAGGTAAATGAATAAAGACATGGTGGTATATTTATATAATAGATAGTTGGGGTCTGTCTTGACAGTATGAGGCAAGACTGATCTTCAACAAAGAAGATAGAGATACAACAAAGATGTAAAGGTTCTACAGGAATTACCAAGGATGTTTGATTTAATTTTTAAAATAGTCAGATTTTTAATATTAATCAGGTAATTTAACAACATTGAAGGAGTTTTAACCCTTTGCGGTTGTTTGTCTACTCTCAGCCACCAAAGCTTTTTTACCGTTCCGGTCGTATGTCTGCTCCCAGCCACCACAGCAAGGAACCGTACAAATCTTAACTCTATTTATTCATGTATCAGCTCATAATTTCTCTGAAAGCTCGTAAGTATCTAAGCGACCTTGTCACGAACCAAAACATTGCCCCGACAAATCGGAGATATCGAAACTCAATATAAACAAACGCGGTCGTTCCACACTCGCTATGCAAAACACTGTGGCGAGTCAGTCACCTTTTGAGAGTGAAGAAATTGACAAGCTTTGGAGATACTTCGCAGAATTTCAAATAAAGCTTTACAAGTTACGTTTGACTGTAATTAAGCATTCTCGCTTGTTAAGATATTTCAAAATAATACTCCAAAATGGCAAAAAGAAAGTTACCGAAAGAAGTGTACTGCGAATCTGAAAGTAACGATGAAGAGTTTTATTTTGGCACCTTGAATACTGACTCTGATGTAGAAAGTGATAACGTTTGTAGTGATTCTACTAGTAGTGACGTAGTTCCAAAAAAGAATTAATAAATCTTGTTTATCCTTCATAATCTTGCATGTTATGTATCACTGCTCTTTCAATGGAAATTAATTCCGACCAGTACAACACCCATGTCCAAATTTAATACGACTGCAAAGGGTTAAAAAGAAAAAGTGACCCACAATTTTACCATAATAATGTAGGTTTCTGTTTTTCCCGCTTTTATCAAAGGTTGAAGGGAGTACACATGATCAGGTCAGTGTCGCAGAAAGATAAATTTGACAGGTGGCTAGAAGAGCAATGCAAGGGTTCTGAATGAAGGTGAACCAGCTTGTGCCAATTGGAAAGATGGAGATCGAGGAACAGGAACCACCAAATTTGGGGATATCAGAGAGAGAATCAGAAACAATCCTATCTAATAAAAGAGAAACATGGTAATTAGCTGTACCTACACTATCCTTCCCATTGGCTAATCAGGGTGATATGCAAATTAACTGCCAGCCAAGATGGCGGCCGGCAGCCAGGCAGCTTGAAGCGAACAGGAGGCTTTCTTGCTTCAGTGATGGAGGACTTCAGCGTTCCCCGCCGGCCTCTGAGCTTGCAGTTTGAAACATTGTTACAAATATAGAAGCTAAACAAAACCCCAGAAACCTGCTTTCAGCCAGCCGGGATCTCAGAGCTGGAGTTGATACAGTGTTTCGACTATAGAACCCAAACAAACCAGATACCTGCTTTCAGCAGCGAAGACCTAAGAGCTGGAGCCAAGCCTCAGAGCTAAAGCTGGCCCAGAATAAAAAAAAAAAGAAAAAAAAAAGGAGCGGTTGGGAGCTTCAGTCACCCGCCAGCCTGAAAACAGCCCTCAGCCCCTCACCCAGACTGGCCAGGCACCCACCCCAGTGGGGACCCCACTCTGAAGGGTGTGTGACCCCACCCTGATCCAGGACACCCTTCAGGGCAAACCAGCCGGCCCCCACCCGTGCACCAGGCCTCTATCCTATATAGTAAAAGGGTAATATGCCTCCCGGCACCGAGATCAGCGTGACGGGGGCAGCGCCCAAACCCCCTGATCGCCCTGCAGCTCTGTGGGTGACAGGGGGCGGGGCCACAACCTCCCTATCCGTCCTGCTCTGTTAGGTGACCGGGGAAGGCGCCCCAACCCCCTGATCAGCCCTGCTCTGTGCCTGATGGGGGGAGCTCCCCAACCCCCTGATCGCCCTGCGGCTCTGTGTGTGACAGGGTGCGGCGCCCCAACCCCCTGATCGGCCCTGGTGTGTGTGTGACAGGGTGTGGCGCTCTCCCCCCCCCCCCCCCACGGGCCCTGCTCTGTGTGTGACGGGGTAGAGCCATAACCTCCCCATCAGCCCTGCCCTGAGTGTGACAGGGTGCGGCGCCCCAACCCCCTGATCTGCCCTGCTCTGTGTGTGACAGGGGGGACCTCCCCAACCCCCTGATGGGCCCTGCTCAGTGCATGACAGGGGCGAGCTCCCTAACCCCCTGATGGGCCCTGCTCTGTGCGTGACAGGAGGGAGCTCCCCAACCCCCTGATCGACCCTGCTCTGTGCGTGACAGGGTATGGAGCCCCAACCCCCCTGATGGGCCCTGCTCTGTGAGTGACAGGGGGCAGTCCCCTAACCCCCTGATTGGACCTGCTTCGTGCTTGACGGGATGGCGCCGCAACCTCCCCATCGACCCTGCCTTGAGTGTGACATGGGCGGTGCCCCAACCCCCCAATCGGCCCTACCCTGAGCGTGACTGAGGGTGGCATTGCAGCCTCCCGATCCGCCCTGCTCTGTGCATGACAGGGGGTGGCACCCCAACTCCCCAATCGGCCCTGCTCTGAGCCCAACCAGGGGCTGCACCTAGGGATTGGGCCTGCCCTCTGCCACCCGGGAGCAGGCCTAAGCCAGCAGGTCATTATCTCCTGATGGGTCCCAGACTGCGAGAGGGCACAGGCCAGGCTGAGGGACCCCCCCCTCCCCCGAGTGCACAAATTTTTGTGCACCGGGCCTCTAGTCCTATATAATAAAAGCCTAATATGCTAAGTGTCTGGTCGTCCATTCAACCAATCAAAGCCTAATATGGTAATGATATGCTAAGGCCACTCAAACGCTCACTGTAACGTGCGCTGACCACCAGGGGGCAGACAGTCGACCAGTCAACCAGTTGCTGTGACGTGCACTGACCACCTGGGGGCAGACGCTCTGGTAAGTTAGCTTGCTTCTGGGATCAGCCGATCAGGACTGAGTGAGAAGGGCCCGACAAGCCCTGGAGCCCTCCCACAGTCCCTCCTCGGCTGGCCAACCTCCCACGTCACTTCCCGGCCCTGATTGTCTACTGGTGGTGTCCCTCGGCATGGCCTGTGCCCTCTCACAATCCGAGACCCCTTGAGGGATGTCAGAGAGCCGGTTTTGGCCTGATCCCACAGGCCAGGCCAAGGGACCCCACTGGTGCACGAATTTGTGTACCAGGCCTCTAGGTGGTTTATAACTTGAATGGCAGGTAATTAGATGCAATTTACTTGTAAAGTGATGCAACTAATCAATGTTCATCTCATCCTAACCCACCTTTGTACCTTTGGACTGCCTAGGCCCACCTCCTACCTGCCTCTTAAAAAAAAACAACTAGTTTCTGCCCTAACCGTTTTGGCTCAGTGGATAGAGCGTTGGCCTGCGGACTGAAAGGTCCCAGGTTTAATTCCAGTCAAGGGCATGTACCTTGGTTGTGGGCACATCCCCAGTGGGAGGTGTGCAGGAGGCAGCTGATCGATGTTTCTCTCTCATCGATGTTTCTAACTCTCTATCCCTCTCCCTTCCTCTCTGTAAAAAATCAATAAAATACATTTTTTTAAAAAAACCTAGTTTCACCAACTATTCTTTTTTTCTTCTAACCATTTTTTCAGAGTCTTCCTCTTCAATGGCTATAACAGTTTGTTTACTGTAGCTAAGTGGTATTCAGAAAGTTATTATTTTATGTTTGGTTGTTTTATTACTGCAAATCAGAAATACCTAAACTAAATGGTAACTTCTAGGAGACAGGAAGTTGGGGATATGTGCTCAGAGATGGGTGCGCAGACACTTCAGCTCTAATGGCATATATATTTACATTTTACAAAAAGTCAACAACAAGGTTTTGCTTCTGATAATGTCAGAATAAGCTCCTTTGTTTTCCTTTCATTATAAACTTAACAGCAGTTCTTACAGGATGAGGTAATTTGAACAGGGTTAGAAGATTTCTGCAATGTTTTAGTGGTCAGTTTTTTATTTTTTTCTGCACAGTAGTATTTTAAGTAATATTTAGTTAAGGATTATAGGGTGACTCAATCTTATAAATATATTAATATTCAGAAGAGTATATTTCATAATCAGTAACTAAAATTTCACCATAGTGTAATTGCTGAGAAAGGAATAAGTAGTCACATCAGTATCAACATAAAATGTCAATTTAGCTTAGAAATTTCAGAAACACTAAGTTGAAGTAGATATGCCATGAGACATTGGTAAAAGAATGGTAGTTGTTTTTTTAAGTGATATTCAAGAGAATGTAGAAAATGCAACTGAAACAATTCCATTACATGTGAAACGCAGAGATTATTATATATTTATGAATTACACATATATACAGAATTATGTATATATTTTGAACAGTGCCTGTAATTTGTTGGTGTTTAGTGAATAAAACACCTAGACGTTAAATTCTAAATGAGTTACAGAGTACTTAATAGTCCTCATGCAAATTGTGGCCCTAATCAATTTATTTTGAAATTGAAGAGATTATTCCATTTATACTTTGGGAGTATAATGTTTTTCTGTTGGAAATAATTGTTAGCTTAATGTGTATGAAACGCAAGCTCTTCTTCTTGAGGTAAAAGAACATGAAGAAACTTCGTTATGTATTTTTTATCAGAGAGGATTAGACATAATTTAACACAGGAAATTCAGAAATAACTATTGGTCCATGGCCCTATCTCACAATTGCTTTCAATGAGATATTCTAAAATAGAGTATTCATACATAATTCATCTCTGAAATGCTTACATCATGTATATATGTGTGAGAGGGAGATTCTGATAAAGATATTAAAAATATAGTAAAATTATCATTTGTATTTCAGTCTTTGGTGTGGCTCCAAAATTTCTTCAGGTTTTTTACTTTTTTAAAATTTTGTTTTCTTTCACTAGTGACTATACAATTAACAAGTCCAGTGAGCATTCAGTTTAGGCCAAAGATTTGTTCTTTTTAACATAGTACTAGAAAATTTTCAATCATATATTATGTTTTTGAGACCTTTTTCATTCACATCAGCACCTTCATTTTTCAGTTTTTTCATTCACTTTACATAAAGTAATAAAATTTTGAAATAATTACACAAACATTTCCACTTTTTATTGTTACTACTTTATGGAATAAACTTTATAACTGGCTCGGTAGTTGGAAGCCATTATATATAGGCTTTGAAATGGACATTAGAAGATGGCCTTTTAGGAGTAAGTATTTAGGATGTGAATAGAGAGCCCCTGAAACTGATCAAAACTCTGAAACATACACTGCCATCTAATCATGTAAAGATGAATGATAATTCTACAGCTACCTTGAAAGCATTTGAAGAATTGAAGAGTAAACTATAGGACTTAGAAACATTGGTGGTGTATTGAATATTTTTATTGTGATAAAATATACATAACATGAAATTTACCACTTTAACTATTTTTATGTGTACAGTTCAGTGGCATTAAATACATTCATATTGTTGTGCAACCATTCATGCATATTCAGAACTCTTCCCTCTTCCCAAACTGAAACTCTGTACCCATTAAACAATAACTCCACATTTGTTCCATCCATACTCTCTCAATCCTTAACCACCACCATTCTATTTCTATGGATTTCACTACTCTAAATACTTAGTATAATTAAAATCATACAATATTTGTTCTTTCGTGTCTGTCTTATTTCACTTAGGACACTGGTGGGGAACGTCCGGCCCGAGCGCCGTCTAAGGTCCGTGAAATGATTTGGTTTGGCCCTGCCAAGGCATTAGGGGTGAGAGTTAATTAAATGTTTAACCATATACAGCAGGCTAATTTTAAATTGATAATTTTGTATGGCCTGAGAATATTATAAAAATCCAAATGGCCCTTGGCAAAAAAAAAAGATTCCCCACCCCTGACTTAGAATAACATCTTTACGGTCCATCCATGTGATAGTATGTTTCACAACTTCATTTGTTTTTTATGCTGAATAATATGCATTGTATGTATATATAACAATTGGATATCCATTCAGTGACATTTGGGTGGCTTCTACCTTTTGCGTATTGTGAATACTGTAGCTATGAACATGGGTGTACGAATATTTGCTTGACTCCCTGCTTTTTTAAAAATTGATTTTCAGAAAGAGAGAAATATCAATTTGTTGTCTCATTCACACACCCATTCGTTGATTCCTATATGTGCCCCAACCCAGGGATAGAACCCCACAACCTTGGTGCATTGGGATGACACTCCAACCAAGATACCCAACCCAGACAACTCCCTGCTTTCAATTCTTTTGGGTATATATACCCAGATGTAGAATTGCTAGATTATATGGTAATTCCATGTTTAATTTTTGAAAAGTAGCCAATACTGTTTTCTACAGCACCTGCACCATTTTAAATTCCTGCCAAAAATATACAAGGATTCCAATTTCTCTAAATACTTCCCAAAACTTGTTATTTGTGTGTGTGTGTGTGTGGCTTTGTTTTTAATAATAGCTGTCTTAATGAGTGTGAGTGATCTTTTTTGAGATGAGGTTTGGGACTTTGAAAGAAAACATGGGAAGTGAATTGCGGGCTAAATATGGCTTTACGTAGTGTTTAATGTTTTATTGTGTGTGTATAACAAAAAATCTTATAAAAAACTAATTTACATTTCAAAAAATATAGGAAAAGCAGTGCGCAGGAAAATTTATAGTTGTAAATGCCTATGTTTAAAAAAAAAAAAAGATCTCAAATCAGTAACTAACTTTAACCTTAAGGAAATAGAAAAACAAAAAATCAAATCTAAAACCAGCAGAGGGAAGGGAATAATAAAGATTAGAGATAAATGAAGTAGAATATAGGAAAATAATAGAGTTAATGAAACCAAAGCTTAAAAAAAAAAGATGAACAAACTTGACAAACTTTTAACTCTAAAATTACTAAGAAAAAAGAAGGAAGACAACAATTTACATCATATAGTTCTATTGAAAAAATGGCCAAAGGATTTCAATAGATATTTCTCCAAAGAGGATATACAAATGGCTAACAAGCCCAGTAAAAGATTTTCATCCTTATTAGGGAAATGTAAATCAAAATCATAGTGAGATAGCACTTAATACTCACAGAGAAGGCTATAAGTTTTTTAAAAAACTGAAAATAAGTGTTGGCAAGGATGTGGTAAAATTGGAACCCTCATACATTGCTGGTGGATAGTAAAATGGTACAACTGCTGTGTTTGTTGGGGTTTCTCAGTAAATTAAACATAAAATTACCATGTGAACCAGCAATTCTCCTAGTTATATACCTAAATAAATGATGCGATGTTCACATGAAAACTTGTACACAAATGTTTATGGCAACACTAGTCAAAATAGCCAAAAGATGGAAACAACCAGATATCTATGACGGATGGATAATAAACAAAATGTGGTATATTTATACAATGGCATATTATTCAGCCATAAAAAAGAATGAAGTGCTCATACATGCTGCCACATGGAGGAACCTTGAAAACATAGTGCTAAGTGAAAGAAGCTGGACACAAAAAGAGCATACATAGTATGATTCTTTGTATATGAAATATTTGGAATAGGCAAATCTATAGAGATAATGCAGGTTAATGGTTGACAACGGCTGGGGGGAGGGGCAGTAGGGACTGCATAATAGTAAAGAGTTTCTGTTGGAGGTGATGAAAATGTTCTTGAATTGAGAAATAGTGACGGTTGCACAACATTGTAAATACACTGATTGCTACTGAATTGTACCTTTATAAGTGGTTAAAGTTGCAAATTTTACATTATGAGTATTTACCACAATTTTTTTTTTTTTAAAGCTGTAGTACAACCCTGGCCAGATGGCTTGGTTGTTTGCAGCATCATCCTGTACACCAAAAGGTCATGGGTTCGAGTCCTAGTCGGGGTGCATGCAGAAGGCAACTGATCAATGTTTCTTTCTCTCTCCTGTCTCTCTCAAAATCAATAAACATATTCTCAGGTGAGGATAAAAAAATAAATTTAAAAAATTTAAATATTGTAATACATCAGTCTCCTGTTTCACAGACTAGCGCTAGAGCTGATGAAATGATATTAGCATAAATTGGAAGGGTTGTACCTTATAATTTGTGAAACATTTCCTAGGAAATTTTAAAAAATAAAATACAGTAGATCTCCCCCTTCCTCTCTTCTGAGTCATTTGGTCTGAGGTAGGGTCTAGGAATCTGTATATTAAGGAAACATTTTAGATGCTTATGATATAGGTGTGCCTATCTGCTTATTCATGTAAACATGCAGTGTTATACCATCATATATGGGACACTTTAGAGCAGCGATCGCCAACTGGTGGTCTGCGGACCACTGATGGTCTGTGAGGTCCGAAATGCTGGCGACCGCTGCTTTAGAGTGCTTTACATAAATGTGTTTTACTCTGTGCTTTTATGAAGAGAAGCAAACAAACAAATGTGAGATTGGCCAAATTTAAAAGTTAGATTTTCTTCTGTGCATGTGAGAAAACTGAGTCCAATAATTCAAAACTTCTCTATTCCCAAACCTTTAAATAAACTTACCCCTTAAGTGTATGTGGCTGCTTTATCTGTGACATTGAGTCTTCTGACCACACCAGCATAGGCATCACATATTTATTTATTCCAGTCCTTCTACTGTGTAAATTTTAAAAGCAGAGGTTACTTTGTATACTTGTAATTTTTTAATATGAAATAACATGCTAAGATTTAACATTTAGTATTTCTAATTAAATTTCAACAGAACCTGAGCTATTTCTGAAAATTAGTGACGTGGGGAATTTCTGGTTTAATTTGAAGCACAACCTAAAATCATGTACTTTAAAGCTGCTATGTGTGACAGGCAAACCATTTAGGTAATGAATGATCTAGCTGCAATTTAGCAATTTAGCATGGCTTCCCTATAAATTTATTCTGATGAGATTAACTCTTGAGACAAGACTGTTGTATGCTGTATACCAGGGAGAAAAATGTGCTTACTAGTTCCAAACACTAATGTTTTAATTTTTTAAACTCCAATCTTTGAAAAATATTTTTAAATTTAGTGAAAATTTTTTTCTTAATCACCTTTAGGTCAAACAGGCATTCGAGAAGCTATTTCCATGTCCTGTATAACCAATGGGAGTGGCACAAACAGAAAACCAAGTCATACCAGCTCTGTCTCAGTTGCCAGAAAAGACACTTTTTCATCTGCTGCTAAAAGGTATCCATTTGTAAGGGGTGTGTGTGTGTGTGTATGTGTGTGTGTGTGTGTGTGTGTGTGTGTGTGTGTGTGTGTGTGAGAGAGAGAGAGAGAGAGAGAGAGAGAGAGAGAGAGAGAGAGAGAGAGAGAGAGAGAAACATTGTAAAATGGTCGAATGTGATAACAGTCCACTTCTGAAACAAATGTGAAGTAGAGCTTATGGAATTGAAGTATGTCCTTTGAACATAGAGACATCTCAGCCTGTACTCACTCAGTTTATAATCATCATACCTATTGAGTTGTCTGAGGCAGCTTTTGGTTGTAGATTTAAAAAAACATTTGCATTTTCTGGGGGGTTTTTTTGGTTTCTTTTTAACAAGCATTTGTTGATGAGTTAAGCGACACTATGTTTAATGTAATGACATAAATGAATTTTCCATAGAAAGTGATACATTTGTTATAACATGCTTGCCTATCTATAATAATAAAAGCGTAATATGCTAATTAGACTGGACATCCTTCTGGACGAAGCCGCGGTGGTGGGGGCAGAGGCAGGCAGGTGGCAGGCAGTGGCCAAGCCCTTTGCACGAATTTCATGCATCAGGCCTCTAGTTTATAAAGTAGTGGGCATACAATTTCAGGTGTACAACATAGTGATTCAGCATTTTTATGTACCCTATGATGTGATCACCACAATAAACCTAGTAAATATCTGTGACCATACAAAGTTATTAAGATATTAATGACTATATTTCCTTTGCTGTACATAACATTCCTGTGACTTATTTTAGAACTGTAAGTTTGTACCTCTTATTCACCTTCACTTTTTTCACCTAACCCTTCCCTTCCTTCTAGCAACCATCAGTTTGTTCTCTGTATCTGAGTCTTTATTTTGTTTTTTTTTAGGTTCCACATAAAAGTGATATTATACAGTATTTGTCATCTTCTAATGCAGCTTTTTAAAGGAGAAATAGAGTCTTTGATAAATATCTACATTAGTGGGACGTTAAACACTATTATAACTTTTATTCTTTAACTATGACTACAAAATTAAGGCTTAGTTTAAAATATAGTACTGTATGGTATGTGTATTATGTATGTGTGTCAGGGGATGGAAGACAGTGGAAATACTGCAATATAAAAGTTTCAGTGGGCCGAAACCGGTTTGGCTCAGTGGATAGAGCGTCGGCCTGCGGACTGAAGGGTCTCGGGTTCGATTCCGGTTGAGGGCATGTACCTGGGTTGCGGGCACATCCCCAGTGGGAGATGTGCAGGAGGCAGCTGATCAATGTTTCTCTCTCATCGATGTTTCTAACTCTCTATCTCTCTCCCTTCCTCTCTGTAAAAATTCAATAAAATATATTTTAAAAAAAAAAGTTTCAGTGGATTACAGATTTATTCTCTACTTTTCATCAATTAATTTAATCTTTTGTTTCAACAAAATTCCTTTTGTGTAATTCCTAACAAATTATTCCATATGGAGTTTGGAGAGACCACAAGAGATCAACTACATAGTCTTAGAGCTGTTTTCTTCAAAGAATAATTGAGGACCTTAAGTAATAGAATAATATTTTAAAATGTACTGATAGAAAATGGTTGCCTCGATAAACTAATGCTAGTGACTGAATGTTAACCAGGAATGGTGAAGAAATAACAAGATCTTTAGGCCTTTTAAAAGCCCCTTCTAGAATTCAGTCTTTGAAGTCATTGTCATTACAGAATCTAGACTTTCTCCTCCAAGGCATGCAAAAATTTATTACCTGTGCTCTACTCTCAGGAAAGAAAATGACAAATTATAAGAAGACAAATGCAGAGTGGAAACTTTTCATACAGTTTTTAATTAACTTCCTTGTATCCAGTAATAGTTTAGATTTTTACCAAGCTATAGTTCTGTGCAATGATCAGTATTATGCATGATAATGACTCAGCAGTCTAAGACCAACTGAGTTTGTTACTTTATGATTCAGGGGCTTGGTAGTATTTTGTTTTTAATAAATCAAAAGGAAAATCTCTTAGGTTGTGCTGGACCCCACATAAGAGTAGTGGCTTGTCCATTCAGGATAGTTTGAAGAACAAGAAAAAAGCAATTTCTAACTCAGATATAAATTTCAAAGTTAATCTGATATTTTTGAGGTAAAATTATATGTCAGCACATACTTTAAAAAAACACACACAAAAAACTGAACATGAAGTAGAGAGTTAAGGAACAGTCTGGATGTATCAGAACTTAATCAGATTAAAAATGTCACTGTCAAAATTATATGTTAACATTTTAAACTATTATAATGCGATAAATTGTATGTAATATGCATATTTGTTTAAAATGTTAGCAAACCTACTTCCTTGTAGATTTATACACCATATAGTCTAATTACAAAATGTCTTTGATTAACTTTAAACAGTTGATAGTTTTCTACCTTTTCAACTCTGGAATTCAAGTCTTGATTCTATCTGCTTTGTAGTTTATGCAGTGTAAGGATTCTTACGTCATGTGATTAGGCATGGTAGGTGCATCATTAATCAAGAGTCAAAGTGTGAATACTGTCAACAATAAAAATAAAAGCCAAAGTGTTGAATCACAAGAATTTATACATAAATGTTTATTTTGGTTAATCCTCACCTGAGAATATTTTCTTCATTGATTATTTTATTTTTAGAGAGTGGAAGGGAAGGGGAGAGATAGAGAGAGAACATCCTTGTGAGACACATCAATTGGTTGCCTCCTGCAAACACCCCAACCTGGGTGGGAATAGAGCCTGCAGCTGAGGTACATGCCCTTGACAGGAACCAAACCCAGCAATCTTCAGTCCGTGAAACAACGCTCCAAACACTAAGCCAAACCAGCTAGGGCCATAAATGTTTTATTTAACACAGAATATCTTACATAATAAAAGGGTAATATGCAAATTGACCCTGATGGCAGAACGACCAGGAAAGACTGGCCAGTCACTGTGACGAGCACTGACCACCATGGGGCAGATGCTCAACATAGGAGCTGCCCCCTGGTGGTCAGTGCGCTCCCACAGGGGGAGCTCCACTCAACCACAAGGGCTGCAAGCACAGCTGTGGTGACGGGAGCCTCTCTGGCCTTCTCAGCAGCGCTAAGGATGTCAACTGTGGCTTAGGCCCACTCCCTATGAGGAGTGCCTAAGCTGTCAGTGGGACACCCCCCAAGGGCTCCCGGGCTGCCAGAGGGATGTCTGACTGCCAGCCTAGGCCTGATCCCCAGGGAGCGGGCCTAAGCTGGCAGGTGGACATTCCCCGAGGGGTCCCAGACTGTGAGAGGGCGCAGACTGGGCTGAGGGACCCCTCTCCCCCACCGAGTGCATGAATTTTCATGCACTGGGCCTCTAGTATTCACATATATTCATTTGTCAATTAAATGAGCCTCTCATCCCTTTCTAAGTATGCATCTCTGATTAGATGCCTTATTGATGATCTTGCATAAAATATACCCATAAATTATTTTTTATAACTTTTAGTTGTAGTTTTTAAAACAGAGTGAGAAATTTTAAAACTCTTGCAAAACAATATGAATTAGAACCCGTATCTTTCTCTATGATTTTCCCCCCTTAAACTTTTATAGTTGTCTCACCTACATAAAATGTAACAATAATTTTTTTAGTAACTCATTTATATGGAGGCTTTCTGGGGCATTTAACTTAGTGTTCATAAAGATTACAATTCTCTTTTCTTTGTTTATTTTGTCAGTTTTCTTTGTATTTAATTACAATTAAAATAAGTACAGCTGGTGTAAACAGATTCAGGGGGAAGCACAGTGAACTCTTGGTAAATTTAAAACTCAACTGGCAGGAGCAGAAGTATACAGAAGAAATGGGAATTAGAGAATAATCTTCTAAACATGGTCAGCATGCCTTGGGTGTCAGTATGTGTTACAAAAGTAATGGAAAGTGTCACTAATGCTCTCATTTGGGTAAGCTGAAATGAGATCTTCTATTGTCCTTCCAAACCTGCCAAGATGGTTTTGGGTCTAAAGGGACAATAATAAAATATATTACCTTATTATTCTTAAATTTTTCACTGAAGATTTTAATAGTAGCTTCCAGAATTTTCAAAGAAACATCTTCATTCCAATGAAAGCAGTGTAAATTGTATTCATATGTGTTTTAGGATTGAATTATATAATAATCACTTTTCCTGTCATTTAATTTTTTTTTGTTTAAATTTGTGTTGTTCCATGTTATACTTTTTTACAGTGGTACAGAAAAAAAGAAAGAAAAACCACAAGGACAGAGAGAAAAAAAAGAGGAATCTCATTCTAATGATCAAAGTCCACAAATTCGAGCATCACCTTCTCCCCAGCCCTCTTCACAGCCTCTCCAAATACACAGACAAACTCCAGAAAGCAAGAATTCTACTCCCACCAAAAGGTTTTAACTGTCCCTGAGTTCAGAGCTAGGGAATGGTTGTAATGATACCTAAATTCTATGACATGGGAAAAAGTTGGCTATCCATGGATTCCAAGAGAAAGCCTAATGGCTTTTGTTTTTCCTTTATTGCTATAATCTATACTTTAGACATTGGAAAATGAAGAATTTAAGATAAAAATTTCTCATTTAAAACGGGGGGCGGGGAAACTAAGCTATGAACAGTTTGATGAAAGGAAAGCAGAAATAACCTACTCTAAAACCAAGACATTAATTTTCTAATAAAATTATAGAATATTTTAAATTTATATAACTATGCATAAATTTATAGCCATGGATAGAAAATTGCCATTTGTAATTATCCTCTTCATATTTTGGCATCATTATAACCTTTAGCTTTCAAGGGCCCCTCTCAACAAATGGCTCTTTATTGTTACTGCCTCTCAGTTTTAGGAGAATAAGTTCTTGCTTGAGTAGAGAAATGAATCCATTTCACTTGGTCTTTTCTATGCTAAAGGCTTGCTTGAGGGCTTCTCTCTGTGTCTGTAATAATTAATATTTTAAAGTTGTGAGAGGGGGAGAAGGGAGAGACATTCTAACAATGTGTGTAAGCCTAAATTGGGGATCTAAACCTGCATGCTGGGAGTTCAGTGCTACAGCTGCCTTATAAGCAAATATTTAGACCAACTTAATGAAATAATGCCTGCTTTAGAAATGCTGATTTTAGCTATATGATTAGGTATAGTTATACAGGGTGGGAAAAAGTAGATTTACAGGTGTTCTTGTGGAAAATAATACAATAATTAATAATAATACTAGAGTAAACTCTGTTTTGCATACTCAACAACTATAAACCCACTTTTACCCACTCCTCTTTTTATCAGCATACTTCCACTTGGAAATCTTAGGAAAATATTAAACCATTCTCAGAACTGGCTAGGATTCTAGTAAAATGAATAACTATTTCTAAAAGATTTTTAATATATTTTTACTTGACCAGTTTAATATTTTGCCTTAAATCACTAATGGGAAATTTGGGAAAACAAAAAATCCTTCACTTTATGGATGCATGTTTAACATTTTTTAAAATGCTTGGTCTGTGTGTCTCATGCAAATTTTTCTGCCTGGTCTCATGTGGAGTTTTTCTTAGATACAGCTTATTAATGTTACACACTTTTGAAGTGTATGTGGTTAAAGGTAACTTATTTTTATAATCAATCTCTTAAAGGTTCTGATTTGATCTGATGTCTTCTTTGTCCCAGGCCTTCTTTCCAGCTTATTAAGGTCTCTTGGAAATGTGCTTGCCATTCTAAATTGCTCTTTGGTATACTATTGTGAGAAGTCTTGAAGACTTGGATGAGTTATAGGATGATTAGCAATGCAGCCAAAAATTTATATAGAAGTCAGGAAATTTTCAGTTATAAATAAATGAATCAGTGTTGATAATACAACATTCTTAGGTTAAATTGTGTTTATTTCTAGTCATGGGTAAAATTGTCTCTAAAAGATATAAACAAAAGTTTTACTTTTAGTCCCACAATTTATTTAGAAAGTATCATGTGTACCATATATAATGACATAAAAAATGAAATAGCAGCTTTATAACAACTTAGGAAACATTACAGGGTTTTTCACAAATTTATACAGTTCCACCAATTATGAGAAATAGTGCTACTTGGAGATTTAAGCAAATAGATTTTTCCTATTAACAAAAAAAGTACAGACTTTAAAAAATCAAGTAAAACTTATTCTAATGAGTCTTCTGAATAATAGTGAAAACTATAAAATAGATTTGGTAATTGCCTTGCTTAACTCCTTTACTCATCCAGGCAGAACCTTTCAACTAATGCTTCCTTTTCTTTTCTGAATTAGTTTTAAGGAAATGTTAATTGCTGCTTTTATATTCTATATAAACTGTCAATTATATGTCATTGCTATTTATAGAATTTTTCTCTAAGAAATTAATATGTTTCTTCCAGCATAAAACGACCATCAACAGCTGAGAAGTCACATAATTCCTGGGAAAATTCAGATGATAGTCGTAATAAATTATTGAAGGCAGTTTCAACATCAAAATTAATATCAAAAGTTATAAAAAATACAGACAAGTAAGTATTATACATTCTCAGTTATATCTGAAAATTAGTAAATATATGACTGTCATGTTTGCATGTACAATTAAGTGCCTGGTTTGAATTTTTTTTTTTTTTGAAACCTGTAACATAGACACAGATATCAGCATGGTGATTACCAGAAGGAAAGAGGAGTGAGTAGGACAGTGATGGCGAACCTATGACACACGTGTCAGAGGTGACACGCGAACTCATTTTTTTGGTTGATTTTTCTTTGTTAAATGGCATTTAAATATATAAAATAAACATCAAAAATATAAGTCTTTGTTTTACTATGGTTGCAAATATCAAAAAATTTCTATTTGTGACACGGCACCAGAGCTAAGTTAGGGTTTTTCAAAATGCTGACACGCCGAGCTCAAAAGGTTCACCATCACTGGAGTAGGAGGAGGTAGAAGAGTGTATAAGGAGGATAACTGGTAATAGAAGGAGACTTGACTTGGGGTGTTGAATACACAAGACAATATACAGATGATGTATTATATAATTGTACACCTGCAACCTATATAATTTTATTAACCAATGTCACCCCAATAAATTCAATTAAAAATAAAATAAAAACCTATATTATAATTTATCTTTTTTTTCTAAGTATATCTTTTTCTTTTAAATGTTCTTAAAAAGACTATGTTTTCCTATTAATGCACCTCAACTCAAATAGTAAACCTCAGTGATCCCATAAGATTTGAGTGTTTTTTTATAAATTGTTTCTATGCTTTCACTCTTTAGTTTATCTTATGAAATATTCATTATTTTATAAAATAATAGGTTAGTAGTTGAAACCAGTGAGAAGCTTTTTAAAATATAGATGCCTGAATTTCATTTCTAGAGATTTACTTGAGGTATGGCCTAGGCCAGTGATGGCGAACCTATGACACACGAACTCATTTTTTTGGTTGATTTTTCTTTGTTTAATGGCATTTAAATATATAAAATAAATATCAAAAATACAAGTCTTTGTTTTACTATGGTTGCAGATATCAAAAAATTTCTACATGTGACACGGCACCAGAGTTAAGTTAGGGTTTTTCAAAATGCTGACACCCCAAGCTCAAAAGGTTCGCCATCATTGGCCTAGGCATTGAAGCTTTTACAGTTTTTTCAGGTGGTTCGTAATAATGGTGAGCCAAATAAAATTATAAAATAAATGCCTTTGAATTTCTTTTGTAGGCATAAAGATGTCATCATCAACCAAGGTAAAAATTATTTTTTAAAATCTTTGCTTTTCTATATCAGTTAAATTTTTGCTAATTGATCAGTATACTATTTTCATGCAATGTACTTTATTAGCTCATAGTAATTAAAGAGAAGTGCATTATTATAGTCATTTAAGAAAATGCCCAATTATTATAAGATATCATTTTTGTCTCAACCAGCAAAAATGTCAACCCGTGAAAAAAACAGCCAAGGTAAGAATAAGCCATGCAGTTGGTCACCTTCTAAGTTAATTTCTTCCTGTATCTCTTAATTTGGCTTTTCATTTATTTATACTACCTGACTTTCCTCAAATTACCATATTTGAACTAATTTGAACTAATGAATTCAACTAATTTTCTAAAAATCTATCTTATTTCTGTGAGCTCTGAAGATTCAAGGTCAACAGTAGAAATAAATACATCATTACAAAGAGGTATAAAATACTAAAGGGAATTTCTCTCTTTAAAAACCTAAGTTATACTTAGAAAAGCCATTTAAAAGATTGATAAATTTTAACTCAATTTCCTGTCTTGCCAACTTAATTGCAAATAATCACTTATTTTTTTTTAATGTTTTTATTGCTTTCATAGAGGAAGGGAGAGGAAAAGAGAGAAGTATCAATGATGAGAGAGAATCATTGATTGGCTGCCTCCCACATGCTCCCTACTGGGGATCAACCCCGAAACCCAGGCATGTACCCTTGACCAGAATCAAACCCAGGATCCTCCAGTCTGTAGGCCGATGCTCTATCCACTGAGCCAAAGCGGCCAGGGCTCACTTATTTTTTGAAGCTCAGACTGAAAATATGAATCTAGAAAATCCATTTTTTCTTAAATGTTTTTATGTTAATTATAATTTCTGGCTACTTGCTGCTGTTGGCTTGTTCTGACCCAAAAATGAGAGACTTTTGTAAATGTGTATTTAATTTAATTGCAAAGTAGGTATGTTTTATACATCAGTTTTACATCCCCCTTAGATTGCCTGCAGATTTAATTGAAGCATGCTCTCTAAATGAAAGAATGTCCTTTTTGTGCATGCTTTTTACAGTTCGTTTCTGTGTGTTATAGCTATTTTTATTTTCTGACTTACATTAACCAGATACATTATGGTTAACATTTTTGCTGAGATTTAACTTGATTTCTATGAATTTTTACCTTCTCTAGTTTCAACAACAGGAGAAATATTTATTTGTAATCTTCTTTGGATTATTTCTTTTTCTTAGAGATTTTAAATGAAGTTGATTTTAGCTGGCATTCCTCACCTTTAGTTAGGGCTTACTTTCTCCCTCTTTTATAATTTAAGTATAGACTAAGCAATGATTGAAATAGTTGAAGGAAATAATAAGATTTTTATTTACAAAGACAGTTTTTATTTCTGTATATCAAAACATTTTTTAAAAATAGAAGTAGTGATATGTAGTGGAAAGAGCTGTGAATGGAAAGTCTCTGTGTTTGGTGTTTAGTCCTGGTTCTTCTAGCCTTGTGACCTAGGCAAAATGACAATGTCTCTTAGAGATTTCTAATCTGAGAATAATAACTATAAAGTTTACGTCACATGGCTGCTGAAGGATGAAATAATATACAGGGGTGAGCAAAAGTAGGTTTACAGTTCATATGGAACTAGATATGCAGATTATGATTATTACAGTAGTTTTATAAACTATTTTGTGTACTCACAACTGTAAACCTACTTTTGATTATCCTCTATATATGAAAGTACTTTAAAAATAGAAGACACCATAACTATAAAAAGGTGCTGTTATTATTACATGTTTTGCTAAAGAGCTTAAATTTTGTAAAATCCTATAGGATAAATGAGAAAGGGCTAGCTGCCTTTTTCTCACGTTGAAGTATGTTCTTTGGAAGGAAAAAGGAACTTAAGATTAGTATTGTAATAAGTGAATGGTTTGAATTGGTGACAGTTTTCAATACTCCTCAGGTATGTAAGAAAATAAATGTATTTAAAAGGGAAGATTTTTGCTATAAAAGCATCACTAAACAGGGTTTTAATGCCTGTGTCTAGAAAGATTGGTGGAATGGAAAGCTGGAAAAGATAATAGAAAAATAAATTCTGTTATAAGAATTTTTTACCTCAAAAAGATTGTCCCAGATGTTGGAATTGAATATCAATTGTTGCTTGCATTTAGATTTTTATTTTTTTGGAATTTGAGTCAATTCCTTTGCCACTTTAATGAGTTATATTCTATCTGCAGTGTACTCTTAACACTAGAGTGTATCTTTAGGGAGAAGTCTTGTATTTCAGCTTGTTAGGTAGTACAGGCCTGACTGAGATTGAGACAGAATCTGTAAGAATCTTTAGGAAGAAGTAGATGGATTCTAGATAGTTTAATAGGTGGGGTAGAAGAGATAAGGAACAGAGGGGAATCTATGAAGGCTAGCTTGAGCAACTAGATCAGAGGCATCTACTAAAGTGACATTTGAGGAAGAGTAGATGTATAGAAAAGAGTAAGAGTTTGGTTTTGAACAGATACACTTAAATTGTCTGTAAGACTTAATCTGCTGTGTAGCAAGCCACATAGTGTACCAAGCATGTCATACGCGCAGCCAGCGGGCCTCATGCCTCATTTAAATAAACACGAGTTTGACATGCTTGACTGTAAATGTTTAAACACATGTATTTTGGAGTCCAGAGAATGGATTCACCATTATTTAGCTTTGTGACTTAAGATTACTATTTCTTTTTTGTGGGGGGAGGGGTGTTTATCCTCACCTGAGGATATTTTTCCCCATTGATTTTTAGAGAAAGTGAAAGGAAGGTGGAGAAGCAGAGAGACACATAGATTGGGTTGCCTCTTGCCCGCACCCCAGCTGAGGCCAGGGATGGAGCCTGCAACCAAGGTACAGGCCCTTGACCGGAATTGAACCCAGGACCCTTTAGTCCACAGGCCAATGCTCTATCTAGTAAGCCATTTTCTTACGTTATTTGTTTTCTCATGAGACAATAATAAATTCTAAATGATTATTATAAAAATAAAGATAATAAAATGTTTAAACATAGTACCTGGCACATCGAATCAAGTAAGTTTTAGTTGTTAAATCCTTGTACTGAAATGTGTTGTAAGATGAAAAGATGACCATTAAATAGATAACCTTCATTTGATAAAATTGTAGATATATTTTTAAAGTTTGGTATTCATTTTGGATAGCATATTTCACAGCACATTTACCTACACCTTAGGCATTAATCCAAAATATGTGTTATTTTTAGACACTCTTTAAAATATGATTTATTGATTTCTTTAGCTCTTTTTGACAATGACAAGTGTGACTTGCTCCAAGCCATCTGTTTTGATTTGGGAAGAAGCCTATTTACATTTGATACGTTTAGGTGAGTGGTAGCAGGGAAAATTTTACTTCAAAGGCCTGAGTCCTTCAGCCACAGCAGAGTAGAAGGAGAAGAGCTGTGTGTAAGCTGCATGTTCTGATCGGCACTCAGGCAGAAGGAAGGAAACCGTGCATGAAAGCACTAGAAGGTGGAATGGGATGTATACATACAGGGCAACCTCTGAAGCTAGGTGTGGGTGGAAGGACAGGTTAAACCACTGAAAAGAGGCTCTTACTGACTTAGATCTTTATCTACACTCAAATTCCAGAAGCCTAAACACTTTCATTACTCTTCTTTCTATCTCTGGCACATTCTGCTACCATCGCAAAAGAAATAAAGACTTAGCACATCAAGTTAAACTGAAGAAATTTTCCTGTAGGACTGTTTATTGTTAGATGTAGCAGTTAGGTTTCTAGTACAATACCACTCATTTAGTAAGTTATTAATTAGAAAGCTTTTTGAGCTAACTTTTATAAAATTATTGGGGGAAATAGATAATCTGACAAATTTTATAATAAGCAAAATGAATACAGCCTATAAGCTCATCCTTATAATGGTTATCCATATATCCTTATAATGGTTTCCATATTTTTTAAATATGGAAAATAAGTTTCACATGAATGCCCTCAAGTTATTGCGTATTACTGTGGTTTTTTTTTCAGGCTTGGATAATCTTTCGTCACTTTTTCTGTATAGTGTCTTAGCAAATAATTGTCTGATCGTATTAAGAACCTGAATGACTCAGATTCCTATTGGAGAGAAATCTGCTTAATTGAGGAAAAGAAAACTCATCAACCACCAAGTCACACTCTTCCTCTTATAGTGGGTTTCATTGCTCTAAGATTAGATTCATTCTTGCTTAATTGTCAAATCATGCAGTAACATCCTAGTTACAGGTGTATTTAGCGGGAAAAATAGTTATTATATTTTAGAAAATTGAGACGTAATTGACAATTTATTAGCTACTAAGCTACCTGTCTAAAAATGGCTTCAGATGAAAAGTACAAGTCATTCTGAAATACATAACTGTCTAAATTCCTTCGGTAATTTGTTGTAGCCACACAGTTCAAATAATCTAAAAATATAAAATCATTTATAAAATTGGAAAAAGAAAACTCTTAAGTAATCTTAAAATTTTAAAAGCTATTCCAGTTCTGATGTATTTCTTTATTCTTTATCAGATACACTTTTTTAAAATAATTTTTTAAATATATTTAATTGATTTTTTTACAGAGAGGAAAGGAGAGGGATAGAGAGTTAGAAACATCAATGAGAGAGAAACATTGATCAGCTGCCTCCTGAACATCCCCTACTGGAGATGTGCCCGCAACCAAGGTACATGCCCTTGACCGGAATCGAACCTGGGACCCTTCAGTCCGCAGGCCGACACTCTATCCACTGAGCCAAACCGGTTAGGGCTAAAATAATTTTTTATTGTTGAAAGTATTACATATGTTCTCCCCTTTCCCCCGTTGACCTTCCCCAGCCCGCCTCTGCCCTTCGCGCCCCAGGCCTTCAGCACCCTATTGTCTGTGTCCATGGGTTATGTATATATGCATACAAGGTTTTTGGTTGATTACCTCCCACCCAACCATCCTTCCCCACCTTCCCTCTGAGATTCCGCACTCTGTTCTAGTATGCTTCCATGTCTCTGGATCCACTCCATTTATCCATTTATTTTGTTACTTAGATTCCACATATGAGTGCAATCATGTGATACTTGTTTTTCTCTGACTGACATATTTCACAGGTATCATGCTAAGTGAAATCAGATACACATTTTAAACATTCATTTAACAAACACTTATTTAACAAGTGCTTATTTTGTCAAGACCTATCCTAGGCACTCTAGGATTCATCAGTTATAATGTCTGAACTTTGTGAAACTTATATTCTGCATATAAGAAGCAGATAATAAATACTTAGTATAAAATATGTGTTTATCTGGAGAAAAGAATTTCATGAGCAGAGAAATCTGGAAGTACATGAGCCCTAAGACAAGATCTTTCTTGCTGTTAAGAATCAGCAAGGAGATCATTGGTTGTAGTGTGCATACAATTTTGTACTTGTTACTCATTACATTTATAAAATTCTGATTGATTCTAAGGAACAGAAGCTTCATTAAGGCACCTCATTTAGGAAAGGGAAGCAAAGTGGTATAGAGGAAAGAGCGTAAGCATGAGACCTAGTTAGTGGTAAAGTGACTTGTACCACCGAAGTTTAAAGAATCAGAATCCTATAATGATTAAAATTATGAGTGTAAGTTGAAGAGAAGCTCAAAATTCCATTTGCCAAAAGAAATTATTTAAAAACATGAAACATTGTTCATCTGATAATTTTTTCTTGTAACTGAGACTTTGGACCTCATTTCCCTCTATACTAGACAGCACTAAGGGTCTCTAATAACTTTTGAAAGTTCTTTCTTGCAGCAAATAGAAAATGGAGAATAATCTTCCCTCTCACCCCCATTCCTTCACTAACTTGTTTTAATCTACTATTTAAAGAATTTGAATGCAGGTGCTTTTGTTCAGTGCCTTACATTGTTTTCTGACCTGTTGGCTCCAGGCATTCTGTCCAAAAACCTGATCATACCTGTGTAAATTGAGCATTGTATCTGAAAAAATAACTAAAACTTACCTATAAAGCATATAGCAGTGATGGCGAACCTTTTGAGCTTGGGGTGTCAACATTTTGAAAAACCCTAACTTAACTCTGGTGCCGTATCACTTATAGAAACTTTTTGATATTTGCAACCATAGTAAAACAAAGACATATTTTTGATATTTATTTTATATATTTAAATGCCATTTAACAAAGAAAAATCAACCAAAAAAATGAGTTCTCATGTCACCTCTGACACGCGTGTCATAGGTTCGCCATCACTGGTATATAGGCTAATAGTCCTACTGACACTGTCTCTATATTGTTACCTATTGAGAGAGAGTATATTCTCACCTGCTACGAGGTTGTACAGTTTGAAAGAAAGAAACAAACAAAAAGTCAAAAAGCCCTTAACTGAGCTACAGGTAGTATCTTTCCTTGCTGTTACTGAAATGGTACCCACAATTTTGCAATTTCAGAATTAAGGAAAAAGGGTGCTCGCTTTAAGTCTGTTTTAGTTTGAATAGCAGGAAGGACAGGAAACCAAATATTGCATTTAAAAAAAATACTTCTAAAACTTAGATATTGGACCTCTTAAAATGGGCTAAATAAACATTACTTAGATCCCTAGGTCTGGGCTTGTCCAGGTATTCTCTATATTTTAAAAGGAGATTAAAAAGAACACGTTTTCTCCATTGGAGATTTTTTTTAAAGCCCTGTAAAAGCAAAGATCTGATTTCTTGATGTTGTTGGTAACAATCTTATAGATTAAAATATGTTTAAAGGCTCTCCAATTTTTTATATATATAAACTGCCCCCACTTTTAATAATATATGTTCTTAAGATCTTTTTTCCTTATTTTTAACTGAAAAAAAGCCCCAACTGCTCCCTTTGGACATGGGAAATAATGACTTATCATAAGAGAACATCCTAGTCTTACGCATATTTATTTTATTGTGGTTGAAAACTTTTCACCCATATCATATTTTCACAACTATAAGTTTAAAAAAATCTAAACTTAAAATCTAATTAACCAGAAAAATATTCATTCCTAAAGCATATCAATTAACTAAGATAACATAGTTAAAAATCCATTTTGTCCAGAAATGGCAATTAGACTTTATGATGTGTTGCTCCCTGTCACAATTAACTATTTTCCTGAAGCACTTTTGAAAATAATTTTGAAACTTGTGATTAGGGTTAGTAGAAAAGAGGTACAGTTGATCAGTGACATATACCAAGATTGGGAGAAAAGGCAAAGTAAAATAAATCATGTTGCACATTCCTGAACTATACTTATAATTGGCTCCTCAGGAACTGTTTCACCAAAAATATTATTTTGAGTATTTCTTTTAATAATGCTTTTTAAATGTTTTAAGGATTGTGAAATATTTTAATCTTACTGAAAATGTATGCAAATAATATATAGCTAACCCCTGTATAGTGGCCACCCAGATCTTTTTTTTTTTTTTTTTTTTACTGGGAATCAAACCTGAGACCCTTCAGTGCATGGGACAGTGCTCCAACCAACTGAGCCACACCGGCCAGCGTGAATGCCTTGCCATTATTGGGAAATTTAGCATGATCTTTTTGACCCTTCATAAAAACTGATATACTGATGTAAGTGAATAGTTTGGAGTAGTGAATGATGGTGATGGGAAGTTTAAAAGTACTCTGTTTGCCACAGGGTAGATCTATTAGATCTTTATATTTTGCTTTGTTTGACTCAGACTGTAGGGATTTGTTTGTTGTTTTTTGTGTTTTGTTCTGTTTGTTTTTTTAGAAATAAAGCATTTAAGGTGAAGTTGAAGCCTCTCCTTAATCCTTTTTCATTAGAATTTCATATACAGGTTTTTATTATCCCCCTGTGGGCTCCTGATTCTCTTTCTACTGTACTGAATTGAGAAAGAGCTACAAGAATAAATGTTTTGACATCTAGGAGAGGTCAATGGGGGGAAAAGGAGACTATGTAATACTTTAAACAATAATGAACTTAAATTATTAAAAAAGAATAAAAAAAAGAATATCGTAATACTAGCCTCTTGAAAATCCCAGGGAATCTTTTGTGAGAGGAAACAAAAAAGTCAAGGACACATCTTTCTGTTTTTAAAACCACTTTTTCAATTGACTTTTTGAAAAACGAGAATCGGCATGTACACAAGTGATGGATTTATCAATGAGCGCCAATACCATTGCCAGGAAGTTCTCAGGGCGTTTTCACCACAGCAGTGGTCCAGCAAGCCCTGGTTTTCTGTAACAAGTGAAAAGAATGTGCAGGACGCAGAGGGCTGACTGTGCAGAATGCTGAGCACTTGGTAAACTGAATCCAACCTCAAGGAGGAAAACAGTGACCTTGCCTACAGCAGAAACACCACCAAGGTGGAAAGGTTCTCCCCTTTCATATCCATGTAACTTGTTATTAGTTACCTTTATATTATGAGACAAAGAGAATGTTAATAAAGAAATAAGACTGAACAATAGTTTTTAACATAAAAAAATGTTTTGACATCTAAAGTTTATTTTTTTTAATTTCTTTTGAAAAATTGAATACAACTTGGTATATGCAGATGTAATGAACATTTTTTCCATTTAGTGCTTAAAATAACTTTTTTTGAGCATTTAAATGAGTGATCTGAGAGAGTTTTTAAAATACAACCATATTTTTCTTAGTTCAGAGAAGTTTTCAGCAGTTTAGCCAGTGTTTAGAAGTTTTATGTGTTTATATTGTTGGAATAGACTTTTTTTCTATCTTTTCTCAAAGAAAGACTTTTCCAGGCAGTAAAAATAATCTAAAATGCTTAAACAAGCTCCCATATCTGATATTTTCAAGTAATTTTTATGATAATCACAGTTGTAAACAAAACACCAAATAGAAATCTGATTAAAGGAGGTTTAGATTTAAGAAAGTAGTTAACTGCAAGTTGGCTTATTACAGTAATTAGGATGAGAAGTTGGTAAAGAAATCAGTATGGTATTCTGTTGGCAAAGGTGAGCATTTTTGTTTTGTTTTTTTCTTTTATACTATCCTAAACCTATTCCCTTTGCTGGACATACAATCTACTCTAAGAGGTGATAGAAGCATGTATTAAATGCTTTATTTTTTATTCAGAAAGCATTTATGATATATATATGTGATCAAAGATTCTGGGAGAAATTCCAAAGGACAGGATATCTGCCTTTAAGAATTTAAAAACAATTGCAAATTACATAACAAATTCACATTGATAAGAAAGCAAACTTGGGGGGTGGGGGAGGACAAGGAAATATAGATAAGGATGGTTGCAGAAGGGAAATAGTTGCAGCTGGTAATCATTTAGTTATCAAAGTTCAGCTCTGCTAAAAATCACCAGGAAGCAGAGCCCACTCTCAGATTCAGAAGTAATAAAGACATATATCATGTGGTGTTAAAATCGTGGCGTGGGAAGTGTTAGCCTGTTCTTAGGTTTGAGAGGCTGAGCACACTGTGAGTAATGATAATAAAAATAACTTGAACTTCTCACCCATAACAAGCATACTTTTTTCAGTCCAACTCTGAAGAAATACTTGTAGATATTCAGCAAAGTAATGTATCTTTCCTTCTTCAGTTTGCATTATATAAAGTATTGAGGTATTATGTACTCTTCTCTTTAGCAGTGTAGGTCATTATTAGAGGTCCTAAGGTTGTATCAACCTCTGGTTGATGACCACATTTTCAGTCTGTGTCTAGTCCAGGGGTGGGCAACCCCTGGCACGCGTGCCAAACATGGCACACCAGTAACTTTTGCTGGCACTCGAAACCCTCTCTTATAATCTTCCATTTACAATTTTTGTGAACATTTGAATGACTTAAATGTTAAATTACAAGGAACTGGCAAGACACTTGATGTTATGTTTGATTATATAAAGGCTTTTGAAAAGAAACTGGAAGTCTTTAAGAGGGATGTGGATGGTGAGAGATTTAGATATTTCCCAAACTTCAAGAGGCACATCAAAGACCTCCCAAAAGATGACAGAACAGACTGTCAAAGCCTTCACAAGCTGTTTTAAACATCATCGAGACAACTGTTGAGCAGTTCTTCTCAAGATTTGCGAAATTCAGAGAACTGGAAGAGACAGCAAAATTCATGAGGTTTCCAGACAGCATGAAACTGGAGGAACTAAACTTACAAATGTTTTCATGGATAGACATGGCTGATTTTGAAATGCAGTTGATTGAATTTCATAGTAGCTCAATTTAGAAGCAGAAATTTATTGACCTTAGAGTTGACTTGGAAAACATTGAAAAAAAGCAATTAGAGACAGGAGTACCAGAGAGAAGTGTCAAAAACGAACTATTGAGGACTTGGAATGCCATTCCAGAAAATTTTTTCTGTTTAAAAAACTTTGCAACAGCGTTACTCTCCATGTTTTCATCCACATACACTTGTGAATCTTTGTTCTCAGTGATGACCTTTGTTAAGTCTCATAATAGGAGTAGCCTGAAGGATGAAAGTAGTAGCTGGTGCATATCTCTGAAGGTCACGAAATATAAACCTGATGTAAAATCTCTGTCATCAGTGATGCAGCAGCAAAAGTCCCACTGATAATATCAAATGGAGTCATAAAGTTTTCTGTCGGACTATCAGTGTACATGTATACATTAAAAAAATGTATTTTTCATCATCATATACTGTGTTTTTGTCGCTCGAATGAATTTTATTTCTTCAAGATTCTTCACAAACGTACACCTTAAGAGATATCAAGTAGGTGTAACATGTTCTCAAAAAATTAGGGTTGGCACGCAGAAGAATTTTGAGTCAGATTTTGCTGGTTTTGGCACGCACTCACAAAAAGGTTACCCACCCCGGTCTAGTCTGTTTTCATATTACCAGACAAGTTGGCAAGTGATAGACACTTCCTATGCTTTGTACTCGATTTCTTATTTTCTCCTTCTCTTTAGGTTCTTTTGTAACTAGTTTGCACCCACTACAACATTTATTAAACCTATCTGTATGTAGGCGGGAATACTGGGGCTTTTTGGTGTCGTTTTTTTTTTTAAGGCATAAGTAATAATTTCATTTGTTTAGTTAAGTGAAATATTGTCCCACTTGTAAAAGGTGTACAATAAAGATTGATTTGATTCTAGAGTTGTCTTTTTGATATTTTTAGTTTTAGACTATTGTAGATCTTATAAACAGCCATTGGTTTATGAAATAAAAGATGTTTTAGAACCTAGCCTGTTAAATAGAAACTGTTTCCTAGCATTGTCTTTAAAATATTATTGTATTATAATTGAATTTAATTGCTTAGACCCAAGGCTGATTGTAGGCCCAATTGTAAAGTGAGGAGCATTGGTCATCTTTTCCCTCCCAGCTCTTCTCACAGCCTTGTATAGCAGAGCTCTGAGTCTCTCTCCCCATCCTGACTTATGAGGGTATTTGACTCCTCTCCTTCTGGAATGTTCTGAGACTATATTTTTTGTAAGTCATTAAATCATCAGTAGGTTAATCAAATGGTGTGATAGACATGGTTGTTGTCTACCCTGATAATCTCTTTCTTCTTTTCAGCTGTTAGGTAAACTTCCATGACAAAATTATTTTCTTTGCATTTTTCTACCTCAACCTTCCTGGCCTTGTTGAAATGTGTCAACTTATGTACATAAATATTTTAATTATGAAAATAGTTACTCTCATTTAAGGAAAAAAAAAGTTTTTTCTTACAATGTTTTGGTCTAGATTTTTATACACAAAAACAATGATATATAATAAGACTAGAACTCTAAAGTAGCTATTTTTATCACATTACATTAATCACTTTTCTGTGGTTATTCAGAAAAGACATCTCTGACTTAATTTTTCTCTTGTGTTTCAACAGAAGGAGACTATATTAAAATGTTTATGCGAGGTCGGCCAATTACAATGTTTATTCCTTCTGATGTTGACAACTATGATGACATCAGAGCAGAACTGCCCCCTGAGAAGCTCAGACTGGAGTGGGTGTATCCTTTTTTCTACCATGACAGCAAATTCGCTGGCTTCATTTAAGAAAAGTAGTTTACCTAACCTCCATCAAAATGATTTTTACATCAGAAAGTAAATGTAATAAGCACACCAGCCTCTGATCCTTTCATATATTTTATATATTTTGCTATTAGCAATTTAAAATCACCAAAATTGTCTTTGATAGGGCAAGCAATATTTTAAGATCATTACAGTAGGTATTTGTGGTGTGATAGCAAAGGCATTGGACTGGAATTGGAAGACTAGTGTCTGAGTCTTGGCTCTGCCACTTACCCCCAGGAAAACTTACTTTCTTCACTTGACATAGAGGTTAATAACCCCTACCTCACGGGCCTGTTGTGAGAATTAAATAAGAAAACGTCAGTTAAGTATTTTGTAACCTAGGAAATATGAATTAAGAGCTCAAATTAACAAGGTTCTTTTAATTCCAGAATTGTGTTCTTAGCCAGACTTTAAAAAAAAAACAATGACTATATGAAACAGTGCTCTCCTAATTTCACTTAGAAATTCTCCCTTTTCTTAGAACATCTAAGAAATTCACAGTGAAAGGGAAGGGAGCTAATAGCTTGAACTCTGCTTTCTGTCTCTGTTCTCCTACATCCCCTTTCCCCACCCCTTGAACCATTCCCTCCTTTTGGCAGAAATTAGCTTGGAAATCTCTCCAATCCTGTAATTCTGTACAACTGTTTAACATATACTCTGCCTACCAAACTGTGCCTGGCAATCTCTGCTTTATCATTTAGGTCAAGCATAAATGTCACTTTCTCAGATAGCCCTTCTCTTGATCTCTCTTTTCCTCTCCATTTAGGTCCTTTTATTCTTCTACCATGCTGTTATTTCCCCCCACAATTTCCAATGATATAATTGGTGTTTGTTTTTGTCATTTTTGCCAGAGCCTAAGCTCCAGAGACATAGGCCTCACATTGGTTTGTATGTTTAGCTCTGTGCCTGACACATCAGGAACTCAATCTATATTTATTTGTCTGTTAAATAGGGGAAATTAAGATTCAAGTACACTGGCAAACATGAGTTTTCAAATTCCAGGCCAGTCCTCTTACATTATACCTTTCTGATATCTTTAAGTATCCTTGAAAAAATTGTTAATTTAACACCTTGAATATTGTGCTTGTTTAAAACCTTGACTCTTTCTTTTAAGATATGGTTATAGAGGAAAGGACTGTCGAGCTAATGTTTACCTTCTTCCTACTGGGGAAATAGTTTATTTCATAGCATCAGTAGTAGTACTATTTAATTATGAGGAGAGAACTCAACGGCACTACCTGGGTCATACAGACTGTGTAAAATGGTTGGTATCATTTAACATTGTTCATTCTTTAATTTCATGCTCTCATTTTTATTTTGGGGGGGGTTTTAAAAATCTTGGTTTTATTGGAAATGATTTATTGTGGACACCTCAGGAAAGAAGGGAGAGAAGGGGTGAGAGAGAGAAACATCAATGTGAGAAAGAAATATCGATTGGTTGCCTCCTGAACGAGCCCTGACTGGGCCAGGGATCAAACTGCAACCCCCAGGTTCATGCCCTTCCTCTCTAAAAATCAATAAAAAAATATATTTTAAAAAGCAGTCCCATTGTTAGTTTTTTGAGGAAACTCCATACTGTTTTCCACAGTGGCTGCACCAGTCTGCATTCCCACCAACAGTGCACTAGGGTTCCTTTTTTCCACATTTCTTCCAGCTCCTGTCATTTGCTGATTTCTTGATAGTAGCCATTCTGACAGGTGTTAGGTGATACCTCATTGTAGCTTTAATTTGCATTTCTCTGATGGTTAGTGACCTTGAGCATTTTTTCAGATGTCTATTGGCCATCTATATGTACTCTTTGGAGAAGTGTCTATTCAGGTCCTTTGCCCATTTTTAATTGTATTGTCTGTCTTCTTGGTGTTGATCTGTATTGGTTCTTTTATATATATTGAAATTAACCCCTTATGAGATGAATCATTGGTGAATATCTTCTCCCATATTGTGGGTTCCCTTTTTGTTTTGTTGAGGGTTTATTTTCCTGTGCAGAAGCTTTTTAGTTTGATGTGGTCCCATTTATTTATTTTTCCCTATATTTCCCTCAGAAACATATCAGCAAAAATAATGCTCTGAGAGATGTCTGAAATGTTATTGCCTGTGTTTTCTTCAGGAATTTTATGGTTTCTCAACTTACATCTTTTATCCATTTTTATTTTTTCTTGTGTATGGTGTAAGTTGATGGTCTAGTTGCACTTTTTTTGCATGTTAACTGTCCAGTTTTCTCAACATCATTTATTGAAGAGACTGTTTGTACTCCACTGAATGCTCTTGCCTCCTTTGTCAAATATTAATTAACCATGAAGGCGTGGGTTGATTTGTGGGCTCTCTGTTCTGTTTAGTTTATCTATATGCCTGTTCTTGCGCCAGTACCGGGCTATTTAGGTTACGGTGGCTTTGTAGTATAGTTTGATATCTGGTATTGTGACCCTCCAACTTTGTTCTTGCTACTCAAGATTGCTGAGGCTATTTGGGGCTTTTATGGTTCCAAATAAATTTTTGGAATATTTGTTCTAGATCTGTGAAATATGTCATTGGTATATTAATAGGAATTATGTTGAATCTATATAGATTGCTTTGAGTAATATGAACATTTTAATGATGTTAATTTTTCCGATCCATGAACATAGTATATGCTTCTACTTGTTGCATTTTCCTCTATTTCTTTCTTTAGTGTCCTTTAGTTTTCCAAGTACAGACAGGTCTTTTGCCTCATTGGTTAAGTTTATTACTAGGTACCTTCTTTTTTGTTGTTGCAATTGTAAATTGGATTGTTTTTTAGTTTCTGAGAGTTTGTTACTGGTGTATAAAAATGCCACCGATTTCTGAATATTAATTTTGTATCCTGCTACTTTGCCAACTTCATTTATTAGATGTAGTAGTTTTTTGGTGGGTTATTTAGGGTTTTCTATGTATAATATGTCTTCAGTGAATAATGACAATTTTAGTACCTCCTTTCTAATTTGGATGCCTTTTATTTCTTCTTCTTATCTGATTGCTGTGGCTAGGACTTCCAGCACTATGTTGAATAAGAGTAGTGAAAGTGGACATCCTTGTCTTTTTTCTGATATTGAGAGAAATGCTTTTAGTTTTTGCCCATTGAGCATTATATTGGCTGTAGAGTTTTTATACATGGCTTTTATTATGTTGAGGTGTGATCCATGTATTCCCACCTACTGAGAGTTTTTATCATAAAGGGGTCCTGGATTTTATCAAATGCTTTTTTTGTATCTGTTGATATGATCAGTGATTCTTATCTTTCATTTTGTTTATGTGATGTATCACATGTATTGATTTGTATGGATTATTTTGGTTCTCCTTTTGTAATTGGGCCTTGATTGTTATTGTCCCATTTGTGTGTGGGATCTCCCCTCAGGCTGGCTGACTATGAGGCTAAATCCCACCTATATCGTGTGAGCTGTTGAACAGGTACTAGGTTGCGGGTTTGCTCTTCACTCAGAGCGCGTACAGGAGGCAACCAATTGATATTTCTCTCTCACATCAATGTTTCTCTCTCTCTCTCTCTCCCTTCCTCCCTCTCAGTCTCAAGGTGGTTTCTGCCCTTCCTTGTTTAAAAGCCTCCTCTTCAACTGTTCTTTAGTTGGTAATTCAGGGTGAATGTTCCCCAGTTTAGCTTTATTTTCAGTTTGGTGCAAGAAAGATCCACCTACTCTGCCACCATCTTGAAACCCTTTAATGCTCATGTTTTAATACTAGATTAAAATTACAATGCCTTATGCATCTTCACTGTAATAAAACCATGTGAAATATGTATATGTACATAGGTGCAGAACTAGAAAGGAACTTGGACATATGAAAACAGTTTAGGTGAAGAAATTAAGCAAAAAACAAAACTCATAGTCACAGGCAACACAACAGCATGGTGATTACTAGAGGGGAAAGAAGGGTGGGTAGGTAGAAGGAAAAAAGAAAACTTTAATTTATTAAGGCACAATTGTGAATAAATATTTTCTTTAGATTTAGTGTTTTGTTAATTTGTCAAGTTTAATAAAGAAGTACAACTGAAAACTTAGAAATCTTTTTATACTTGATGTTTATTTGATTTGTTAAAGAAAAAGAAATAGGTCACTGGGAGATTTTTTTAATGATTAAAAAACTGTTTGAAAAATGTTGATACTAAGGCATATTTCTGCTGTTTCTCACAATTCCTGTATTTAAAATTGCTGTTAATACTGCTTTTTAGCCTTGCTGTACATCCTGACAAAATTAGGATTGCAACTGGACAGATAGCTGGAGTGGATAAAGATGGAAGGGTGAGTGTCACAGTTTTATGCCTTCTGTGCCTAGTGACATTACTATTAGAATGGAATTGATGATAACTTTTATATCTCAATTTATTCTTCTAAAATTTAACTATGATTTCTAGTATAAGCAAGGAAAAATATTAGAATGTAAAAACATTCTAAAAACCAAAAGAGAATTATACTACTTAAATATTTTTTTCTAAAAACCAAGTGTTCTCACCCAGCTGGTGTGGCTCAGTGGTTGAGCATTGACTTATGTATGAACCAGGAGGTCATGGTTCGATTCCTGGTCAGGACATATGCCTGGGTTATGGGCTCGATTCCCAGTGTGGGATCTTCAGGAGGCAGCCAATCAATGATTTTCTAATCATTGAAGTTCTCTCTCTCTTCCTCTCCTAAATCAATAAAAACATACATTTTTTTAAAAAAAAACACAAGTGTGCTCAAGGAAACTACTTATTTTTAAAAATGGGAATACTGATAAGATTGTTAACTTATATATATTTTTATTGATTTCAGAGGGAAGAGAGAGAAACATAAATGATGAGAGAGAATCATTAATTGGCTGCCTCCTGCACACCCCCTACCAGGGACCAAACCCACATCCTAGGCATGTGCCCTGACCAGGAATCAAACCAGGACCTCCTGTGTTCATAGGTTAAGGCTCAACCACTGAGCCATGGTGGCTGGGCGTTATATCTATATTTTTAGCATAGAATAAGTTATCAGTGTTTGCTATAGGTACTGCAATTTCCCTAAATTGATTTTATATATGAGTAGCACTGATAACACTTTAAAATTTTTAGTTGCTATTTAGTATTACTAAATAGGCTTAAATGACAAATCCCTTATTTGTAAGGATCAACAGTGAATATTAATAATGACTAATTAGAAATATATGACTGTACTCATGGCATTCTCTGGCTTGTTTCTTTCATGAAAAGGACTTGGAGGGATTATATTTGAAGACTTATAAGACCCCTTCCAGTTCCAGATTCTGTTTTAAGAACTGTTTGCTTAGCAGTTTATTGAGCACTGATTTTAAAAAGTACTCTTTTCCCAGGAATAAAGGTAATGCTAAAAGCAGGGTATCCAGAGCAAATTTTCCTGGGTCTGAATCCTAACTCCACCTTTTAATAGTTGTGTAACTTTGGACAAGTTATTTAAATCTTCTTATGTCAATTTCCTCATTTATGAAATGGTGATTGTAATAGTAAATAGCTCATAGAATTATGAAGATTAAACTGATTAATACATGTGATATACTTAGAATAGTATATGGCACTTGAGAAATATTCAGATCATTTGCTGCTACTATTATCACTGTTGTTATATCCTTATTTTTATGGTATGAGAAGAAAATACCTGCTCAAGATTCTTTGAGGGCATGTCTAAATGTAGTAGCTATTTTTTATTAGATATTTATCCATCTCTATTACTTTTTAAAGACAGTAAACAGTTTTGTGTTGTAGTGGTATTCATTGGCATCCACCTATATACCAGTGAGTCCTATCTTGTGTTTTTCCCCTTGTTTTTGCAGCCTCTGCAACCCCATGTCAGAGTGTGGGATTCAGTTAGTCTATCCACACTGCAGATTATTGGACTTGGAACTTTTGAGCGTGGAGTAGGGTGCCTGGATTTTTCAAAAGCTGTAAGTAATAATTTTTAAAGGAGTAAGCAAGCGGTACAAAGAAGCCAAAAAGAAGTTAAGCTCATTTTTGTGTCTGTGCGTTCATAGAAAGTGATAACTCTGAATTGAAATATGAGATATTAGCTATAGCCAGCATTTTAACCTAAATACTAAAGTACTTTGGTTTAGCTAGGATCCAGAATATTATACTTAGTTATACTTAATTTTTTTCTGTCCTAAAATAAAATTCCTGGGGAGTATTGGGAAATGTTGGAGGAATACATGGTTGGCATAGTAAAAGTAAAACAAGCAGTAAGTTGTGCTTTTGTTTAGCTTGGATAATAGAGCTCTATTTTATTTAGAAAATTCACAGACCTGAAACTTGCACAAATTGTTAGATACTGAATTTTAAACTCATGTTGTCATTAAACTCCCACGTATCTCCCCCTCCCCAACTGGCCTCTAGTTTAAAAATGTTGATTTTGCACAAATACTGTCTTTTCTTAATGTCATGTTGGAGCAAAAGACAGAACTTTGTATTCACTAATATCATGAATTATCATGGCTCTGAATTAATGACAGTATGAGTTTAAAATTCAGTATCTAACAATCTTACCTAAGCCTTGAAGCTTTATTCTGAGGGGAAATAAAACAGGATGTTACTAATTTAAACAATCTCTTCACTCGTAAGTTATATGTAATTGTTCATTTCAACTTTCATATTAATTTTTTTTAATATATTTTATTGATTTTTTACAGAGAGGAAGGGAGAGGGATAGAGAGCTAGAAACATCGATGAGAGAGAAACATCAACCAGCTGCCTCTTGCACACCCCCTACTGGGGATGTGCCCGTAACCAAGGTACATGCCCTTGACCGGACTCGAACCTGGAACCTTGCAGTCCGCAGGCCGATGCTCTATCCACTGAGCCAAACCAGTTAGGGCTCATATTAATTTAAATGTAGGAGAGCTACATTTTAGGCTCCATCTTTTTTTTGTTTGTTTTACAAAGAGAGAGAAAAACATCAATGGGTTGCCTCTCATACTCACCTCGGCTAGGAATCAAACCCACAACCTAGTTATGTGCCCTGACCAGGAATTGAACCTGCGACCTTTCGGTGTATGGGATGACGCTCCAACCAGCTGAGCCACACTAACTAGGGCAGGATCCACAATTTTTAGTTTCAAATATAAATATCCCTCCATGTTTTATTGGGTCCCATTCATACTTTAGAATATATTAATGTATTCATATAATCTCTTCAGTTCCTAGGTATCAGCAGCTATATTCTGGATTATGGGAGTTTTGTGCGACATGAAGAGGAAGGGACATTTTTAGAACAAAAAGATAAATTTGGGTGGATATGGGAATTTTGCTACCTTGAAAGCACTGAGTGTCAAGGGTCAAATGAGTCAGGAATTGGGAGAAAGGCATTTAGAAAAGTAGATAAAAGGACAGGACAGAAAGGAAATACTTTTGCTACCTTTTTTCCCCACTTAAATTTCTGTAGCAGAAACTTTTGTCATCTTGTTGATATTGTTAAAATATTAAGACTATCTTGGATTGCCTCCTACTCTAACTTTTCCTGGTTTAGATAATCATTCTGGTACAGGTTAAAAGAAAGATAAAGAGAATAAACTCTGACCTTTCTCAGTACCTCTCCTCTTCATCACAGTATTTCTTTGTTCCAAAGACATTTAAAGTATATGCTGCAAATGCTAGTAGAGAAAAAAAAATTTTTTTTAACATGTTTATTGACTTCAGAGAGGCAGGAAAGAGGGAGAGATAAAAACATCAATGATGAGAGTGAATCATTGACTGGCTGCCTCCTGCACACCCCCTATTGGGGACTGAGTCTGAAACCTGGGCATGAACCTTAACTGGGAATCGAACTGTGACCTTCTGGTTCATAGGTCAATGCTCAATCTCTGAGCCACACCAGCTGGGTGAAAAAATAATTTTTTAATGTCCTCAGTTCTTTTTTCTTAAACTGGGAGACTTAAATTATGTGAATGAAAATCACGTTGGAAAAATAAATAGAAAGGAATTCAATTATGCTTTTATTTATTTTGTTTGTTCATATTAATGTATATCATGGAAAGTTGAAATTGGCAAACTTTAAAACAGGCCATTAATTTTAGCTTGTTTCATCTACTACAAAAACTTAGGAACAAAGTTATAAAATTATATACATTTCATGCCTACCTCAAGGGACTATAATTTATTTTTTATTTTTTTAATATATTTTTATTGATTTCAGAGAGAAAGGGAGAGAGAGAGAGAGAGAGAGAGAGAGAGAGAGAGAGAGAGAGAGAGAGAGAGAAACATCAGTGATGGGAAAGAATCATTGATCTTGATCGGCTGCCTCCTGCATGCCCCCTACTGCAGGATCGAGCCTGCAGCCCAGGCATGTAACCTTGACCAGAATTGAACCTGGAACCCTTCAGTTCGCAAGCCGACGCTCTATCCACTGGCTAGGGACTATACTTTAAATATAAGAAGGCAAGAGGGGACTAGGGGACAATCCTCAAAATGCATTATTTGCTATCTCTGAATAAAAGTGGCTAGATGGCAAGTAGAAATCAACTTAGGGAAAAAAATTAAAACTGGAAAATATTTTTTAAAAGAATCTTTTATATTTCTGAAGAAAATCAGTTTTAGTAGTATATTCACTATATTTCAAGGAATCATACATTTAAAGGATTTTGGATTATCTTAATGTTGACTGTTTTAATAATATGGTAATTGTTCCTAGAAAGTCAGCCTTATCTGAAAAATTTTAAATGCCTATAATTGACTTTTCTTTAGGATTCAGGTGTTCACTTATGTGTTATTGATGACTCCAATGAGCATATGCTTACTGTGTGGGATTGGCAGAAAAAGTCAAAAGGAGCAGAAATAAAGGTAAGTCCAAAAAAGTTTCAGTTGTTATCTTTTAGAATACATTATTTGTTTTGCAGATCCTTGGAAGTATATTGCATATCCTTAATGTGCAGGAGCACACTAACTGGTCCAAATTATCAGCTTTATTAAGTTGTCATTTTATGCTATTAAGAATACCATTCTTATGGTATCTTAAGATAAAATATTCAAGCAACTTCAACCAATGTTAGTGATATTTCAAAGACATTATGCTACTGAAATGACAAAGTAGATGGATGTTTAATCTCAAAATTAAGACAGTACTCTACTTGGCTACTGCTGCCTTTTTTTTTTTAGATTTTTTTAATTGATATTTTGAGAGCAAGGCAGAGAGAGAAAGAAACATTGATGTGAGAGCAAAACATCGATGGCTGTCTCCTCTATGCCCCCTTCCAGGGATTAAACCTGAAACCCGTACATGTGCTCTGACCAGGAATTGAGCTGGCAACCTTTCAGTGCATGGGATGACACCCAACCAACTGAGCCACACCGTCTAGGGCAGGGGTGGGCAAACTTTTTGACTCGAGGGCCACAATGGGTTCTTAAACTGGACCAGAGGGCCGGAACAAAAGCATGAATCGAGTGTTTGTGTGAACTAATATAAATTCAAAGTAAACATCATTACATAAAAGGGTACGGTCTTTTTTTTTTTTTTAGTTTTATTCATTTCAAGCGGGCCGTAGTTTGCCCACAGCTGGTCTAGGGCGACTACTGCTGCTTTTTAAACAAAATCTATTATTTCATTTAAGCTTTAAAAATTTTAAAGGAAAAATTCAATCGTAGGAGTATGGGTGACATAACTGAAAAGCATATGTAATGATATGCATTGTTATAATCTTCTATATATATAAAAGGCTAAGTGACTGACCATACATCCATCTGACTGTCCCACCTACTGGCCAGTACATATGATGCACACTGGCACTTTCTCTCTCTATCCTATCTAATAAAAGAGAAAAATGGTAATTGGCGTACGACGATACCCTTTTCATTGGCTAATCAGGGCTATATGCAAATTAACTGCCAACTATGATTGGCAGTTAACTGCCAACTATGATTGGCAGTTAACTGCCAACAAGATGGCGGTTAATTTGCATATGTAGGCACAATGCAGGGAGGCGAAAGGGAAAGCAGGAAGAAGCCCCCGCCACTGACAGTGATCGGAAACCCAGGGGGAGCTAAGCGCTGGGGGGCAGGGCAATGATCGGAGAATCAGGTGCCTTTGCCGCCCTGGCCAGTGATAACAGGAAGTAGGGGTGGAGCCAGCGATGGGAGCTGGGCACGGTCGAAGCTGGCAGTCCCGGGAGCTAGGGGTCCCTTGCCTGGGCCTAAAGCAGAGCCCACGATCGCGGGGCCGCTGCAGCTGCGGGTCCCCACTGCCCGGGCCGGACACCTAGGCCAGAGGCCTCAGGCCTGGTCAAGGGGCCGATCCGGTGATTGGTGATCGGAGGGTGATGAGGGTCAACTCCTCTGGCCGAGGCATCAGGCCTGGGTGGGGGGCGGAGCCGGGGATTGGGGGGATATGATGGTCCCCTTGCCCAGGCCTGAAGCCTGGGTCAGAGGCGTCAGGCTTGGGCGGGGGTGGAGCAAGCGATCAGAGGGAGATGGGGGTCCCCTGCCCAGGCATGATTCCTGGGCCAGAGGCCTCAGGCCTGGGCGGGGGCCAGAGCCAGTGATCAGGGGGAGATGGGGGTCCCCTGTCCAAGCCTGACACCTCTGGCGGAGGCGTCAGGCCTGGGCAAGGGGCCGATCAGGCGATTGGAGGGTGATGGGGGTCTATGCCTCTGGCGGAGGCGTCAGGCCTGGGCAAGGGGCCGATCCTGCGATTGGAGGGTGATGGGGGTCAACGCCTGAGGGCTCCCAGTATGTGAGAGGGGGCAGGCTGGGCTGAGGGACACTCCCCTCCCCACACACACCCAGTGCACGAATTTCGTGCACCGGGCCCCTAGTATATATATAAAAGCCAAGCAACCTGAACGACCAGTCACCATGATGTGCACTGCGGCCAGCCAATCTGCCCAATGGGGGCAGGGCCAGCCGCCCAACCTCCCACGTATCTCCCCCTCCCCAGCTGGCCTCTAGTTTAAAAATGTTGACTCATGCATGCGCGATACATATAAAGCTCTGAAGTATTAACAGGATCTATGGAAGGAGAGGTTGTTCTGATTCCAAGAATTGATTTGTCCCCGTCTGACACTGGCCTCCCATTTAAATTAATTCAAAGACAGTTTCCCGTGATGCCAGCATTTGTGATGACTATTAATAAATCACAAGGACAAACTCTAGATGGAATAGGAATATTCCTACCTGAACAAGAAGTGCCTTCTTGTATTGTTTTTGGACATGGTCAATTATATGTTGTTTTCTCTTGAGTTCGAAGAGTATGTGATGTTAAAGTTGTAAATACTTTGTCACAAGGAAAATTGGTCAAGCACTCTGAAAGTGCTTTTTCCTCCTAATGTGGTATACGGGGAGATATCAGAATAAGTTTAATCAATTTATCAGTCATTGTTTTTATCAATGTTGTTTTTATATCATGTTTTTGTTTTTATATCATTTTTTGTTTTTATATCATTTTTTGTTTTTATATCATGTTTTTTGTTATGTTGTTATTGTTTGTTTATTACTCTACATATTATTTTCATATACATTTTACTAATTTTTTTCATCTCTGACACTAATATTATAGCAGTGGTTCTCAACCTTCCTAATGCCATGACCCTTTAATACAGTTCCTCATGTTGTGGTGACCCCCAATTTCATTGTTACAAATTGAACATAATTAAAGCATAGTGATTAATCACAAAAACAATATGTCATTATGTGTTTTCCGATGGTCTTAGGCGACCCCTGTGAAAGGGTCGTTCAACCCCCAAAGGGGTCGCGACCCACAGGTTGAGAACCACTGTATTATAGAGAAAAGGCAAATAGCAATAATAAAATATGTCTTATAATTAATTTCCTTTCAATGTGCGCGAATCCGTTCACCAGGCCACTCGTGTTACATAAAATGTAGCATCCTAATATATATAAAAAGCCAGGTGCCATCACAACTGGACGGACAACCGAACAGCTTGCTAGGGAGCTGAGGGAGTGGGAGCTGTGGGCCCTTGGCCGCCCATAGTGCAGCGGCAGGAGGAGGGAGCTGTGGTACCAAAGCACCGGTGTGGCTCTCACGGCATGGCGGGGTGGGGCCAGGGGCTGTGAGCGTGGAGCTTCTCCGGGAGGTGAGGCGAAGGAGCGTTGCAGCGGGGGCTGAGGCCGAGGAGCCTCGCGGGGTGGGGGCTGTGAGCTGGAGCTTCAGGGCTGCTGAGGCAGAAGAGCATCGCAGGGCGTGGGCAGCAGTGAGGCCAAGGAGCCTTGCAGGGTGGGGGCTGTGAGCGTGGAGGTTTCTGGGGCAGGGGCCACAGAGGTGGAGGAGCAATGCTGGGCGGTGGACATGGCCCTGATTGCAGCTAGGCCTAGGGATCCTAACCTAACCACGCACAATTTAATCGTGCTCTGGGCCTCTGGTATTTTATAATTGGTATAGAATAGTGTTGGTCCTTAGTGTGGATCAGTCGTAACTTGTAAAAGAGGAATGTAAGGTTAGCATTACAACAGCATTCACATGGGTCAGAAATGGCCTCCTCCTGACCGGCTTTCAGAAGGATTCAAAGTGACAGGATGACTAAAAAAAGCCTATGACATGTTTGCTGTACTCTTAAATAACATCACATTCCTCTTCAGTCGCACGCCCGCACTCTGTCTCGGCAGTTTTGTTCTGTATAAGCTTCAAGCTTTCAGTTTGTTGGTCGAAAAGAGGTTATGTTTTCAAATAGCATAACTTTTTGATTGTACTTAAAAAGAGTATAAGAAACCTCAAACTTTAAAAAATATAAATGAAGATACAGATAGTCTTTCAGCCATCATTCAGGGTAATTTAACATTGAAACATAGGGAAGTTATACCAAAGTGCAGTATGTGAATTTTGATCCTTTGTAGTAAAGGTTAGCAGATCTCCTTTCTAGGACTTTAAATGTTGTTGTTATTCAGAATTATATCTTATGTCCTCCATTGACAGCATACAGCTGCCATAGCCTTAGTTACTATCTGTTCTGTTCTCCATCATTTACGTGTAGCCCAGATCTCTCACAGATTTAAACATATTTCTTGTTGCCTGCCAGGCATCTTTAATTGAATATCCTAACCCACAAGTCATAATGAACAGAACCAAATCTGTACTAATCATCTTCCTTAACTCCCAACCAGTTTCACCTTTCAGTGATTAACACCACATTCCACTTAGTTGCCAAAGATAGATATGACTCCTTTCCCTTGTTTCTCATGCCCAATCAGTCCCGGGGGGGGGGGGGGGGGTTGTTGTTGTTTGTTTGTTTGTTTTAAATATATTTTTATAGATTTCAGAGAGTGGAAGGGAGAGGGAGAGATAGAAACATCAATGATGAGAGAGAATCCATTGATTGGCTGCCTCCTGCACGCCCCCTAATGGTGATCTAGCCCACAACCTGGGCATATGCCCTTGACCGGAATTGAACCTGGGACCCCTCAGTCCACAGGCCAATGCTCTATCCACTGAGCTAAACCAGCTAGGGCGGGTCTCGGGTTTGATTTCAGTTAAGGGCACGTACCTTGGTTGAAGGCTCGAAACCCAACCCTGATCGGGAGGCAAGCAATTGATGTGTCTCTCTCACATCGACGTTTCTCTGTCTCTTCCCCTCCCTTCCACTCTCTAAAAATTAATAGAAAAATATCCTCATGTGAGGATTAACAACAACTAAAAGAAAAGAAGTTAGGGAGACAGGCAGAGATCTTGGTCAGAATAAAGATTTAAAAATTAATTAATTAATTAAAATAAAAGGCAACATCATCCTGGAAGAAAGATGACGAATTTTTTCGTTGTTAATTAACACATTATCTTTAAAATTTACTTTGACTTACTCATTCCAACCAACATTGTGGAAACTATATAACAAAAAAGGTTACTGTCCTTTTCCCTCCTAGGGGGAGAAAGCATTCAGATTAGATTGTTTGAGTTTTTTCATGTGCCTGTACAAGCTGTAGCGTCCAACTGTTGGTAGTAGAAATGTAAAATTGAAGCCATTGGGGAAATTTTTTTTAATTAGCTCAGTTGTTTCAAGTGTCATTTTATTAGTATAAGAATGTAAAAGGTATTTTATTTAATTCACTTTGTTTACAAGATTACCATGTTTACCATATTGGTTTGCAGTGAAGAAATGCTTCCATACACATAAAACACACCTTAGTGATCACCCTTGTAGGTGAGCACCAGCTACCAACAAACAGCTGCACAAGCATATAGATTTCACCTCACCATTTAGTTTGAGTAGCTGCTTTTATCATAAAACATCAATTTAGTAAGAACTCAGTTATGACTGACTGAACATATTGAAATGTAGTGTTTTTAAGACATCCTCAGTTCAATAATTTCAGTGAAAAAACTACTTGTAATTCCTTTGGACGCTTGTGCCCATTCCTTTTTTCTCCTAGTTGTTTTAACACATTGTATGCGGGAAACGTATTTATACATTTTACGTTGACTGGTAGCGTTGACTGGTAGTAGAGCGCGGGACACGTATTAATACGTTTTTTATAGACTAGCGGTAGAATCCGGGTAACGTATAAATACGTAAACTAAAGTTATCGTAATTTTACTGAACGTTGCCATTTGCGCAAAAAATTAGCAAAAATGGCCCATGCCACCTGTTAGCGCGTGATAAAAACTACCCGCAAACGATGTGTTAAACTTCTATCTTTTCTAAGTTTTCTTTTTGGGGAAATGGCATAAAAGCTCTTGGGGGTTTTTTGTTTTTCATTTCTGTATGACTCAGTAGTGACCATTCTATATGCTTTTAGCCTAAGGGTGAATCTCTAAATCAGTAATAAATTTTCTTAAATGAATGAGTGGTCAATAATAATAGTACAGAGAAAGATAAGACTTTTTGAAAATTGAAATGGCAGTATCTTGAAGACAAATGTATATTGTTCTTATATTTGATAGTTTTAGTGTGCTTTTCCCTAAATGTGTAAGAAGCTAAAATAATCTAAAACTAATTCATTTAAATGTCTTTCTAATGCAGTTATCTATATATATAAAGATTCAGGGGCCGTCACATCCGAAACAACCGAACAGACGACCGAATAGGCTGAGTGGGGCGACCAGGCCGGCAGGGGGGTTAGTGAGGGACGACCAAATGACTGAACAGCATGTTGTTTGGGGCGACCAGGCCGGCAGGGGGGTTAGTGAGGGACGACCAAATGACTGAACAGCATGTTGTTTGGGGCAACCAGGCCGGCAGCGGGGGGCTGTGAAGGGTGACCAAATGACCGAATAGAAGGCTGTGTGGGGCGACCAGGCCAGCGTGGGCAGTTGGGGGCGACCAGCCGGCAAAGAGGGGCAGTTGGGGGTGACCAGGCTGGCAGAGGCGGGGCAGTAAGGGGCAACCAGGCCAACAGGGGGCGCAGTAAGGGGCAATCATGCTGGTGGGGGGACAGGGGTGATCAGATTGGCAGGCAGAGGCGGTTAGGGGTCCTGGATTGGAGAGGGTGCAGGCTGGGCTGAGGGGGGCTCCCTCCCCTGCACAAATTTCATGCACCGGGCCTCTAGTTATATATAAATAGTATAAAAAATGATATAATAATATGAAGACATCAAATTTAAATCATTATTATAAAAATTTATTGTTACAAATGTTCAAGAAAATAGATCCTAAAATTTTTTCCTGTCTTTATCCATAGCTGTAATTGGTTCTTAATGGAGATAAGAGTATACATTCATCTAAAGCTTTATTTCTCTTTCCACAGACAACAAATGAAGTTGTTTTGGCTGTGGAGTTCCATCCAACAGATGCAAATACCATAATAACATGTGGTAAATCTCATATTTTTTTCTGGACCTGGAGTGGCAATTCACTAACAAGAAAACAGGGAATTTTTGGGGTAAGGACCAGAATATTATAAATTTCATTATAAAACTTTAATATTTAATTGTTGAGTGAGCATGGAATCATCATGCCAAAGGGAAAACTGAAAATTCTCTTTTATTTTTTTTGTAGAAATATGAAAAACCAAAATTTGTGCAGTGTTTAGCATTTTTGGGGAATGGAGATGTTCTTACTGGAGACTCAGGTGGAGTTATACTTATATGGAGCAAAACTACTGTAGAACCCACACCTGGGAAAGGGCCGAAAGGTACAGTATTCTCATATTGTCACTGCTTTTTAATTTGCACATATTGCTATTGCACTTTCATCTTTACCCAGACCAGGAAAGGCTGCAGTGAAACAGCAGGAGAACCACTACCATACATTATGTTTTAAGGTTCTTCATAATCTTTTTAAAATTAAAATATTTACTAATTATTAAGCATATGTAACCTACATTTGATCCTCCTGAACATTTCCTTCTAGGAGGTTAATCTATAATAATAAAAGCATAATATGCTAATTAGACCAGGCGTCCTTCCAGTTGACCTTCTGAACAAAGCCGAGGCTGTGGCGAAGCCTGGGTCCTGGGTGCCAGAGGGGAGCCAGTGCCGGCAGCCAGAGGAAGGAAGGCCTACTGTTGCACGAATTTCGTGCATCGGGCCTCTAGTTAAGAAATAAATAGAGAGGTGATATAGATATGTTAATTTAAACAGTGTAAAATTGAGAGAGATCATCTGATCTGCTGAGTTTTTTGAAGACTTCACAGAAGAAGTGTTATTTAAGGTTAAGCCATAATGAGTGCACAAGACTACAAAAGGTATGGAACTTTGATCTCTGTTGTGATCTGGGTTCACACATTTATTTCACTCCATACATGAAATCCTTCCCAGCCACACCTACAGAATTGTAACCCCAAATATAAAGGAAGAAACAAAATTCTCAGCAAGTTTGCCTGTAACAGTCACGTAAGCAGAGCACAATATAGACCATTTCATGTGCCTGGCAGTTTACAAGATTAGACTTCCCATTTCCTGTGTTTGCATGTGTAGATTTTCTTTGCACAAGTTTTTCAGACAAAAACCAAAATAAAAACAACCTCTGAACCTTTCCCTGCCTCTCCCACCTCAACATGCATTAAGCTAATGAAGAGTGGATACATTTACACCCAAACTCTGTCCAGTGCCAGAGGATAGCCTGTCAGTAAGTCACAGTTGTGATATACAATGCTGTTCTGGGCATTTCAGATACGAACACATGTGCCCAGGAAAAGGAAAGAGAAAAGGCGGGAAAGGTAGAACTGTTTCAAAACACACACATTCCACATGTAAGTGAGATCGAAATAGCATTTGTATTTCTCTGTCCTATTTCATTTAACATCATGTTCTCAGGACTTTATATTGTTACAAATGGTAGGATTTCCTTCTTTTTTATTCCATTGTGTGTGTATGTATTTATGTGTGTAATATTTGTGTGTATATACATATACACTACATTTTCTTTATTCATTTCTCTGTCATTGGACACTTAGGTTGTTTCAGTATTTTTTCTTTCTTACGGGGTATGAAATAGTTCAATTTTTCTTACATGAAGTAATTCATAATTTTTAAGAGAGGGAGGGGAAGTTGATTGTATCCCCACCACCATTAAAATGTTCATAGTTCTTAAATCTAAGTTCCTTTTAGGAACTAAGTAACAAACCACCATATTTCGGTTTGTTTGTCAATCCTTACCCGAGGTTATTTTTTCCATTGATTTTTAGAGGGAATGGAATGGAGGGAGAGAGAGAGGAGAGAGAAGGAAGAGAGAAATCGATATGAGAGAGACACATCAATTGGTTGCCTCCCGCATGCGCCCCAACGGGGGCTGGGAATTGAAACCACAACCCAGGTATGTGCCCTTGGCCGAGAATAGAACCCACAGCCCTTTGGTGTGTAGGCCAAGGCAGCACACCACCATTTTACCTGCTCCAAATAATTAATATGGGCCCATTTGTCCATTTGCTAAGAATATAATATAAATTTTAAAGTCTTTGACATTTGATCCTATAGTTAAACAGGCATGGGAAGCCCTCCAAACATCTTTATTTGGCAGTCAAGGTAAACTTGCTTTTTATGAAAGCTTTGTTCTGTAAGAGATTAGAGAAATGAGGGGATTTGCAGTTAAGCTTGGATAGATGTGGCAGTGATTACACCTGGAGGTACAATAGGTTTTTAAATTCAAGGATAATTATTTTTCTTGGCTAGTATTTCAAACATTATTTGGCTTGAATTAGAATGTCAAATATAGGCTCAATGAAGCATTTGTTCTTCAGTTTTATTTTCTATTTTGTAACATTCCATCATTCTAGGAATACCTTATATATTTGACAAGGTTTTGTCATGTTCGAAGGTATGGAAAACTGAATTAAAAATAGAAAAACTAGCCCTAGCTGGTTTGGCACAGTGGATAGAGCGTCACCCTGCAGACTGAAGGGTCCCAGGTTTGATTCCAGTCAAGGGCACATGCCCGGGTTGCAGGCTCGATCCCCAGTGGTGGGGGGCATGCAGGAAGCAGCCGATCAATTTTTCTCTCTCATTGATGTTTCTAACTCTCCCTCTCCCTTCTTCTCTGAAATCAATAAATTATATATATATATATAAAAAAACTATTGCATTTTTATACATTCTGATGGAGATCTATGAATCTCCACACCTCTGCTTTTTGTAATTTCTTTCATGGTACTTTAAGACTGCTCTTGTTAATTTAACCGTGCATTAGAAAATAACTCTCCACCCCACCCCCCTTTTAAATGCTCAAATAAAGCCAACAATACTCTCAGAAAATTCATATGCCTCACATGTCCTTTCTCTTTTGGTAATTGGCTAACTATTCTACTTGGACAAAATTATATTGTTCAGTGTTTAAAGTATTTTTAAGTGATGAATGTTGGTGTGAGCTGACACACTTGATCTTAATAATAAAGTTGTTGGAGTTCTGCTTTAATTCCGCTAAATCAGGCAAGCTTTACTCCCAATCAGTCAAGTCCTTTCCTTTCTCTCTACCAGACATGCCCATCTGTTATTTGTACCACTAGCACCCTTACACTGAGTAATTTTTAGAGTCAACTATAGCATTTCTTTCTTTTTTTCAGGATACCAAAGCCCTACAAATTTTAATTAATTTTTATTTACTTATTTATTATTGATTTTAGGGTGGGAGCAGGAGAGAAACATTGATCAGTTGCTGGGATTGAACCAGCAACCCTTTGGTGCACAGGACAACACTCAACCAACTGAGCCACACTGGCCAGGGCTAGTTAATTTTAAAAATATAATGTCAGCTCAAATAGAAAAATGAATAAAAATAAACAATTCTCAATAACAGATTCATTGGGATATAACATATATACCATAAAATTCCCCCTTTTAAAATATACAATTCAGTGGTTTTTACTATACTCACAGAGTTGTGCAGTTATCGCCACTGTTTAACTTTGGAACATTTTATTCTCCTCTCCCCCCCCTCAGCCTCTAACAACCATTTGTCTACTTTTGCTCTCTGGATTTACCTGTTTTTGGACATTTCATATCAGTGGAATAATACATTATATGCCCTTTTGTGTTTAGCTTCTTTCACTTCAACCTTAATGTTTTCACAGTTCATCCATGTTGTGGCATGTGTCAGTACTTAATCCCGTTTTATGGCTGAATAATATTCCATGATATGGACATGCCACGTTTTGTTTATCCATTCATCAGTTGATGAATGATTTTAGAAAATGAACATTTTCCTAGTTTTATTGATATATAATTGACATATACCATTGTATAAGTTTAAGGTATACCACATAATGATTTGACCACAAGTTTAGTTAGCATCCATCACCTCACATAGTTAAAATTTTTTCTCCTGATGAGAACTTTTATGATCTGCTTTCTCTGCAACTTTCAAGTATACAATACAGTATTGTTTACTGTGGTCATTCAATTCCCATACCTTATTTACCTTATAACTGGAAGTACGTATCTTTTGTCCATCTTCACTCATTTCCCCCACTGAACAATTTTTAAACTTGTAACTTCTTTACTTTTCTAAAGGATCTAAGGTCTATTTATTGACTTAACTTTGGCCAAATTTAAACAAGGCTCTACCTTCCCATTTTGAGCCTGGTAACCAATTCTGCAAAATAATTGTCTTCCAAAAAGCTTAACCTCTTGCTCTACCAGCCTCACTAGCCAGATAAAGAGCTTTTCTGAATAAGGTCTGATAAATACCAAAGGAAAAGGTTTGGGTACTAAAATCTTATCCTCACCTTTAAAAAAGAGAATCTGATGATTGTGCGTGTGCTCATGTGTGTATGTATGTACATATGTAATCCCCTTTTATGTACCTGCCTTGTCCCTCCCTGGCTACTTGTAAAATTCTGTGAGCATACAAGAAAGCTGGCCTGTCATTCAACTATCACATTGATACAGCTTTAATTTAAAATACTTCTCTGGTTGGTCAAAACCCACTACTCCAGGCCTCCAGTGCCCACTTCTGCCCAGTGCCTTTCCCAGTCTCCATATCTCAGCAAATAAAGGGGGTAGTCCTTGCCAGAGCTGGTAGGTCAACAGTCGTTGCTAAATGTTAAATACTGTTACCTCAGCAGGAAATTAAAGCTTTTTGCAAACTTAAGGGTACATTGAGTGAAGAGCTTTGAGCCCTATTCACAGCTTTGTCACTAGCTAACTATGTGGTATTGGTTAAGCCATTTCTATACCTGTGTGTCCTCAACTCTAAAATCAGAAAAGTGATACTATGCTAACTACCATAATAAGATGATTATAAGAGATTGTAAAGTTCTGAGTATCCCCTGTTGTCTATAGAATTGTCACTACTCTATCCTTTTGTAAGAACATGTTTTGAAATATTTTCAGAGTAACAATATTGACATAAATACAAAAGGTTGTATTAAGCTACACTACCAGCCTTGCATAACTTGCTGAAAATAGGTGTTTGATTGTTGAGTTGTAGGCACTTTTGAGTAATCACTCTATACCAGTGGTTCTCAACCTGTGGGTCGCGACCCCTTTGGCAGTCAAACGACCCTTTCACAGGGATCGCCTAAGACCATCCTGCATATCAGATACTTACACTACAATTCATAACAGTAGCAACATTACAGTTATGAAGTAGCAACAAAAATAATTTTATGGCCGAAACCAGTTTGGCTCAGTGGATAGGGCATTGGCCTGCGGACTGAGAGGTCCCAGGTTCGATTCTGGTCAAGGGCATGTGCCTGGGTTGCGGGCTCATCCCCAGTAGGAGATGTGCTGGAGGCGGCTGATCAATGTTTCTCTCTCATCGATGTTTCTAGCTCTCTGTCTCTCTCCCTTCCTCTCTGTGAAAAATCAATAAAATATATTTTTAAAAAATAAAATAAAATAATTTTATGGTTGGGTCACAACATGAGGAACTGTATTTAAAGGGCCAGAAAGAAGGTTGAGAACCACTGCTTTATACAATGGTCCCCAGCTTACTGTGGTTTGACTTACAGTTTTTCAACTTGACGGTGGTGCAAACGTGATATGCACTTTGGTAAAAACCAACTAGGCTAAGCTATGATGTTTGGTGGATTAGGTGTATTAAATGCATTTTCATCATACAATGGGTTTATCATGATGTAATCCCATCTTAAGTCATAAAGCATCTATTTTCTTCCAGAAAGCCACTAAAGTTTGAGGGGAAATGTTATCACTAGTGTTTTTATTTTTTCCTAATCTTATTAGGTGTTTATCAGATCAGCAAACAAATCAAAGCTCATGATGGCAGTGTATTCACACTTTGTCAGATGAGAAATGGGATGTTATTAACTGGAGGAGGAAAAGACAGAAAAATAATTCTGTGGGATCATGATTTGAATCCCGAAAGAGAAATTGAGGTAAGGATGGGAACATAAAAATTATAATGTTAAACCCTCTAAACTAATGTCTTCTGTCCCACTTTAAGATAACTTACACTTTCTGGGAAGTTGGTGCATATCCTTGTCATTTCATTTCCTCAGAATGAAAAGAAAAAAGAAACCAATCATTAAACAAAATAATTTGAAAGCATTTAAAAAAAAAAAAAGATTGGGCAGAATAATTAACTTACTTGTTTATTTCTAAGGCTTTTTTTTCTTAGTGATCCAAAATATAACCAGGGTATGCAAAATGACCAATTTAATTTTAATACTGAAAATAATCATTCAACAGTGAGTTTAATGATAGTAGATAATTATCTATGCTTCTTTCTTCTTCATGGTGTGGACCAGGTGTATTTATAAAACCTGACAGGTATTATGTGTACTGTGAAAGGTATTAAATGCTAATTGAATTGAGGTCTCAGATGGTAGAACAGTTAAGAGTTGTATTTTAGATCAATAATTCTCAAAGCAAGGGCAAATTTCTTGCTTTGATATTGACTCTTTTTGAGTGATTTAAATTTTGAACTTATGCTCATTGTATTCTAAACATGTTTTCCAGACAAAATCTCTAAAAAGAGGATCCTGATAGTACTGCTCTTGGGTTTTATCTTCAAGAAGATAGATAAGAAAGAATTGCTTTATCTCAGCCTTAAATTCATGCTGTTTCTTTTCTTCACAGATAACTCATACCCTCTGTAGTCAAGCTATACCATCTAGTTTATCCTCCTTTTGCCATTTCTAATGTAAATTTGGATTACTTTTAGAATTCAGTTCTTTGTGCTTTCAGGAATAATTTTGGGGTCATACTTCATAAAGAAGGAGTCATTCTTTGGTTTAAATGAGATTGATCTACCAAGGAGTCCTATTAATGAGTTATAACACTTTACTTATTATATTAACTAGTAGCCCGGTGCACAAAATTCGTGCGGGTGGGGAGGAGGCTTGTCCCTCAGCCTGGCCTGCACCCTCTCCAATCTGGTACCCCTCAGGGGATGTCCGACTGCTGGCAGTCAGACATCCCTCTCACAATCCAGGACCGCTGACTCCTAACCAGCTCACGTGCCTGCCTGATTGCCCCTAACCATAACCACTCTGCCTGCCAACCTGCTCGCCCCCAACTGCCCTCCCCACCAGCCTGCTCGCCCCCAACTGCCCCCACCCTGCTGGCCTGATCGCCCCCAGCTACCCCCCCTGCTGGCCGATCACCCTAAACTGCCCTCCCTTCCTGGCCTGATTGCCCCTAACCACCTCTGCCTCAGCCCCACCACCATGCCTTTGTCCAGAAGGACATCTGGAAGGTCTCCCAGTCTAATTAGCATAATACCCTTTTATTAGTATAGATACTAGAGGTCCAGTGCACGAAATTCGTGCACGGGGCGGGGTGGGGTCCCTCACCCCAACCTGTGCCCTCTTGCAGTCCAGGACCCCTCACTCCTAACTGCCTTCCTGCTCACTGCTCCTTCCTTAGTGCTGCCGTGGAGGTGGGAAAGGCTTCCGCCACCACTGCTGTGTTCGCCAGATGTGAGCCTGGCTTCTGGCTGAGTGGCATTCCTGCCTTGAGTGTCTGCCCCCTGGTAGTCAATGCGCATCCAGCGACTGGTTGTTCTGGTCCTTCTGCTGTAACAGTCACTTAGGCTTTTAGTATCTAGATAACATTCACTGAGAGTTTCCCATGTAATGGATTAAATGAGATTGATCTACCAAGGAGTCCTATTAAAGAGTTATAACACTTTATAATATACTGCTTTTTAGTTTACAGGGTAAGTAGCGTCTGTATTATTATTATGATTATTATTATTATTCCCATATTATATATAAAGAAACTTGTCTTAGGCCAAATGACTTGACCAAAATAACATAACTATTAAGTAACAAAACCAGACCTTCCTCTCCTCCTAAGCCTTAACTCTTAAAATCATGTAAAATATAAATTTAAAATGTACTGAAACAAAGAATGTCAATAATAATAATACATTATAACTTCTGTGTAATAAAATGAATTGAATAAATAAATTATCATTAGCATAAGATTACCATATTACTTTCAAATTGGGAATTTTGTCACTCATTACCCCATAATTGTTTTTAGCTATTAGTGCTGTTTTGGGGTTGTAATTAATGCATGTTAGTATGTGCATGGTGACATTACAGTGTGGGTTGTTTTTTTTTTTAGGTTCCTGATCAGTATGGAACAATCAGAGCTGTTGCAGAAGGAAAGGCAGATCAATTTTTAGTAGGCACATCACGAAATTTTATTTTACGGGGAACATTTAATGATGGCTTCCAAATAGAAGTCCAGGTAACTGTAATTTTAACCATTAACTGAATATTTTTATGATATTTTGTTTCTTTTAACATAATAATAGGTGTATTTTATTTCAGGGTCATACAGATGAACTTTGGGGTCTTGCCACACATCCCTTCAAAGATTTGCTCTTGACGTGTGCTCAGGACAGACAGGTGTGCATGTGGAACTCAATGGAACACAGGCTGGAATGGACCAGACTCGTAGATGTGAGTAAAACAAAATTGGATTATAATCTCCCCACAGAAATGCCCCAGACTAGCATTTGGAAGCAGCAAAAGTGAAAGAACTCAGCATTGGTTAAAACAAAGTGTTTAGTAAAGGGAAGAGAGTTTAGTCAAAAATATTCCATGAACCTACTCTGAAGAAGCAAATTAGCAGTGCAAAAGCTCAATTTTCCCATCAGTTTCCATAGTAAAAAGATTTCACATGTACATGGAGCACTGTTCAGACATGTTTGGGCCTCTGGTGGTGGTGCAGTTGGATTCAGCAAGTGCTGCTCACTAACAGACTGTCTTCTTTTTGAATTGGTCTCTTACTGTATTTTCTCCCAACCCCACTGAGATACCCATCTTGTCTAGCCCAAAAGGTGTATACATTTTCTTTGCAGACTCTAAAGAACTATACAAATGTTTGTTGTTATTCTATTATTATTCCACTGCCTAGCCACAAGCTGGTTGTCCTTTCTCCTCACCACTCTGCCAGCGTACCCCTTCCTGCTCTGAAATTCTTTTTTCCTCTCATATCCACATAGCTACAAGGATGTTGATTGGAATTCGATGTTTATATGAAACAAGTTATTTTCAAATAGTTTTTGCTACTGTTCCTATAGATCTAGTGAGTCTTTCTCATGTACTCCCCAACAGCTTTCTGTCTTTCTTCTAGGAACCAGGACACTGTGCAGATTTTCATCCAAGTGGCACAGTGGTGGCCATAGGAACGCACTCAGGCAGGTAGGGTCTTTAAGGGAATGTGAGCTGAGTGATTTGAAGTGGGGAATGTTTAACCATTGTTAGGAATGTTGTCAATATGATCTAAAGATTTATTTTTAGGTGGCACACTAATATGCATGTTGCTCTTATCTGTTACATATACTCTTTCAATCATTAGTAATTATTTACTGAGCACCTGCTCTTGGTTCAACACTGTTGTGGGGATTTAAGCTACATCAGAGTGCAAAACAAAAATCCCTGCCCTGTGCAGCCTGCATTACAGTACATGTCAGGGACAGTGAGCCTGGCAGATGGCTGGGTAAAGAATTTAATTTAGTTTTGATGCAGAATCACAGCAACAGAACACTAGACCTGGAGACGCTTAAGCAATCCAGCTGAACCTTCCAATTTTGATGGTGAATGTACCTTGGCAAGCCGCAATGTAGCTAAAGTACTGTTATCAAAATTCAGCCAGATACTGTTGACGATAGAGGTTCTAGGCATAAATGCTCCTCAAAAGGGAGATGTTCAAGTGATATTAGCACTAGCTGAGACTTTCTTCTTTGACATAATTAAAAGAGAAGATTTCTAATTAGAAAAGAACAGCTTTTTCCCTCTGCAATTTGGTGTTACTTAACATGGTCCTTGGGTACTCCTGCGCTCATTTCCCAGGTGACAGTGTCTTTGAACTCTATCAGCATGAATCTCCCTGAGTTCTGCCTTGTTACAACTCCAGTTCTGAGTCGCTCTTGCAATGCTTATTGAACTCCTACAACTGTAAGGCACTGATCTCGATGCATGGAGTGGCACAGAGGAATATGAGACATGGTCCCTTTCCCCAAGTAGATTATGTATGTCCATAAGAAAATAAAGAGCTTTTATTAGGTTTAGCATTACTTGAATAAACAGGCAGCAGTGCTTGGAGTTCAACAGAGAAATTACTGTGAGCCTGAGTTGTCAGAGAACACCTCACAGAGGAGGTGAGATTGGTCCTGCCTTGGAGGAGTCCTTGGATCTTGAAGAGGCAGTGAAGAGTGAGGAGTCATATCAGGCAGGAGGAAATAGATGGAGCAAATTCAGGTCAAGAACGTTTCTAAAGGCTTTTTGATACCTAAACTTGTTAGCTTGGCCTGTAAAGCCCATTAATGATTGTTTTTAAGTTTACATTTATTGTTGAAAGTATTACAGAGGTCTCCTCCTCCACACACATACATCCCAGGCCTTCACCACAGGATTGTCTGTGTTTACAAGCTCTTTGGTTAATCTCTTCTGCCCCCCTCTACTCCCTCCACCCCCCCACCACCACCCACCCCCCCAAAGAATAGAATGGTCAAGTTGTTGTCCTGTCCAACCCCTTTGTGCTTCTCTCTCTTTTTTTAATCCTCACCCAAGGATATTTTTCCATTGAATTTTAGAGAGAGTGGAAGACAGAGGGAAAGACAGAAACAGCGATGTGAGAGAAGCACATCGATTGGTTGCCTCCTGCACAAGCCCAGGGACTGGGCCAGGGAGGATCCTGCAACTGAAGTACATGCCCTTGACCAGAATTGAACCCAGGACCCTTAGGTCTGCAGGCACACTCTATCCATTGGACCCTTTGTACTTTTCTATCTACTCCTCTCCACCTGTTTATGTCCCACCTATCCGTGCCACATTTGATGAGATGGAATCCCAGGTCACCTACATCCTCCCTGCCTGAAATTTCATAATCCTTGTATATTTCATTTTACTTTATTAACTCACTCTTTCTCCCCAGTCTGATTATAAACTCCTGTTTTGCGTCCTTTCCCAGCTCTTTTCTTCTCTGAATCCCTAAATGTCAGCGTATCACAGGCAGAGAGAGATCACACCCTTCCTGTTGTGAGACAGTGAAAAGCACAGGCCAGAGCTCTATCTTGGTTCTGCCACTAACTACTTGGTTGATGACTGGTTGGGGGTTTTGGCATCATAGGATTTCATTATTCTTATTTGTAAAATAAGAAAGTTGAAATGGGCTACTCTTTTCCTGTTTTTGACTTTATACATTTTTCTGATTATAAAAGCCACATTCCTATTCTTGCATTAGGTCACAAACAAGGACCTAATGGATCTTTCTAAATGTATTCGAGATGAGAAATCTTTGGTTATATATTTAAATTGATCTGACATGTGAGTCAAATACCAAAATGTAGTACCATCATTTATCTTAGGGGCAATATAGAGTCCCATAATAATTCCAGATTACCTTAAAGCGGAAGCTTGGTTACAATTTATATACTCTAGACTAGAATAAGAATAAATTCAACACAATGAAAACTTAAATATTTATTTCTATAAAATTCCCATTGGTAGAGAATTTGTTATGTTCTCCATACCTTTATTAGGGACAGAGATCCTGAGTCCAAAACATCTTTCTGAAGATAGAACATAATTCATGCAGTGAAAAGAGTGGGAGCTTTAAAATTATTTCTTGGGGTCCATATGGAAGTTGTTTATTTTCAATAACAAAGTTGTTGGATTATTACTAAAAATTGCTTAACAAAAGTAGAATTAATCTCTTATATGTGACTGAAGAAATAGAAAAAGGAGGCAGAGGTCTCTTTTGGTTTTTTTTTTTAAATAACTACCATCTCTAGTAAATGACTCAGAGTTTTTGTTTCCTACATGTTATACCAATAAGACATTCTGGTGTTTTTTGTTTTGTTTTTTTAATACTCACCCGAGGATATTTTTCTATTGATTTCCAGAGAGTGTGGAAGGGAAGGAAGGAGGGGGGGAGAGAAACATTGATGTAAGAGAGACACATTGATTGGTTGCCTCCCAAACACAATCCAGACTGGAGCCAAGGAATGAACCTGCAACCCAGGTACATGCTCTTGACCAGGAATCAAACCTTCAGTGTGCGGGCGACACTGTAACCATTGAGCAACACTGGCCAGGGCTCTGGGGTGGTTTTTTAAATATAACTTTTTGAGGGGTTTCCAAAACGATAAAATTGTTTGCAGTTTTCCTAGTAAGATTAAACTAATTTGGAAACAGTATCAGTTGGGGCTTCTCCAAAATAAAAATTGATAATTTTTGAATGCCTAAGAAGGTATGGTAAAGTTTACATAAATTCGTTAAAAACTGGAAACCTGACACCTGCAGAGTGGAGCTGTATCTCATTGTTCTTTAGGTATGTCTGTTTAATCTGAGTTGGAATATTTTGTTCCCTTACTGTGAGAGGGCAATTCACTTGGCATCAGCTTTGGCACTTCTTGGCTTAGAGGAGCATCACAGTGGAAGCCATAAAAGTTGATTAATGAAATACATTCTCAGAAGAAACCTTTAATCTATGGGAACTGTCCAATTGCAATAAAGTGTGTTTCTTATATACCTTTGAAATTGAAATGACCAGTAAACTTGTAGCATAGGCTTCAAATGCCAGTTTCCTACTTTTAAACTCCAGTATTCACAAATAGAAGCTATTTCTGTTACCTGGATAGAAGACAGAATTTGTGAATTAAGTTAGCTACCTGGAAGTTTCAACCTATGGCTTACAAGTTACTAAAATTCATTCATGAACATGTTTAGAGAGCAATTTTATAGGTAAACGAGAGGCCTGGTGCACGGATTTGTGCACCAGTGGGTCCCTCAGCCTGGCCTGCGGGGATTGGGCTGAAACCAGCTCTCTGACATCTCCCAAAGGGTCCTGGATTGCAAGAGGGTGCAGGCCAGGCCAATGGACCCCACCAGTGCACGGTCGGGGCCAGGGAGGGACCACAGGAGGGCTCCAGGGCGTGTCCGGCCCATCTCGCCCAATCCCAGTCTTGGCAGACCCCAGCAGCAAGCTAACCTACCAGTCGGAGCATCTGCCCTTGGTGGCCAGTGTGTGTTGTAGCAACTGGTCAAACGGTTGAATGAACAGTCGGACACTTAGCATATTAGGCTTTATCATATACTAGTATATTATGTAGAATAGTTGGGATCTTTTCGTCTTTCATCTCCTACCTTGAATTCATTAAGGCATATGAAACAGCATCACTAAACTTGTGTTTTTTAAATTCTTTAAAGCACTATCCTCTCATAAATAGTATTTATTTTAATCTGAAAAATAAATGATCTCTTTCCAGATATTAGTTATATAATTAGTTTCAAAATTGAAAGGAACTGTCATTCTGATTTCTGTTACTGGCTTATTTTAGTGATAGAATTTTCCCATCTGAATAATTTAAAACAAAACTTGCTGCTTTTGTCCCATCGTATTACATGAGATTTAGATAGTAATTTTATTTTTCTAGTATTGTCCCATTTTCTCCACCCTAACCATTTCTTCCTGCACACTGCACTACTACTAAGTAATTCTTGCTAAAATATAGGTTTTATCATGTTCAAGACATTTTATATTAGTTCATTATTCATTTTACAAATATTTTTAATGCCTGATCTGAGCTAGGCAATGCTCAACTTTGAACTCCAACCAGCTCTACATACTGTCTATAACAGTGATGGCGAACCTATGACACACGTGTCAGAGGTGACACGCGAACTCATTTTTTTGGTTGATTTTTCTTTGTTAAATGGCATTTAAATATATAAAATAAACATCAAAAATATAAGTCTTTGTTTTACTATGGTTGCAAATATCAAAAAATTTCTATATGTGACACGGCACCAGAGTTAAGTTAGGGTTTTTCAAAATGCTGACACGCTGAGCTCAAAAGGTTCGCCATCACTGGTCTATAACCTGCCTTCTCTCACTTATCCAGCCTTTGGTTGTCTATCCTTAGTTCCTAGCCTTTTCTTACAGCTCATATCTTGCCATACTCTTCTGAAACACCATTTCTTCCTTTAGTGCTTTTAGATAAGTCATTTATGATGTAGTTGGATTTAAGTCATTGTTTTACTTCTCAAGAGGCTTTTACATTTTTACTTTTCCTATAAATGTGAATGAAAAACTATCAAATTTAGTTTCTCTGTGCATATGTTAAGGTATTGGAGAGGCAGAGTGCCCCCTGCTGGTTCCTTTGAAATCACACCAAATGAATGGCTGGCTGCCTTTCCCTCCCACCTTCACACTGTGCATGCTCCCTCCCACCTCCATAGCTGTGCAGCTTTCACTCCTCCTGCCTGAACTGCTGTACTTCTTTCCCTCGGGGTTCAGCTCAACCCATATCCTACATCCTATCCTCCTGCTACCATTCATTTTCCTTATGAGAGTTCCTCTACTAGACGTTCATAGTCAGCATCACTAAGATTGGCACTTGATTGTTTTGTTTTAATTGGCTCATTTCCTTTTCCCCACTTCTAGTATAATCTTCAGAAACACTGATCCTGTCATCTTATTCTGTTTAGACTAATTAGCAAAGAAACGCTGTGGGCATTCAGTGAATACCTAAATAGAAATGAACATGCCTAGGCCCATATAAGTATATTTATATTGTATCTAGCAACATTTTGCAAAATGAACTCATCCTTCATTGGAAGAGGGAAACATGTCATACTTAAGAGTAAAATTAAAATTTCTTAATTTTTAAAATGGGAGAAATGACCAGCAACCATTTTTTCTATAAATGCTAATATCTGAAGGTTTTTTTATTTTTACTTCTTAATAGGTGGTTTGTTCTGGATGCAGAAACCAGAGATCTAGTTTCTATCCATACAGATGGGAATGAACAGCTCTCTGTGATGCGCTACTCAGTAGGTGAGTAGATTTACCCCCACCCTGGCATTCACAGCATTTCTCTATATCTGCTTTTTTCACTTTCAATGAAGCTGATTACTATATTCTCTGTCTAGAGTTGTAAAGTATTGAATATGTTTTCCCCAGAGTTTCCAATTAAACTCTGCTGCGAGAAACTGCAAAAAATCTGCTAAAGTTAAACAACATTCTAAATCAAGGAAACACATTTATAATGAATTGTTAGACTGCATTCACAATTGAAAGCAGAAAATAGTGCAATCACCTCATCCCATCCCCACCCCGACACATACACACTTTCTGTTTTGGCACTAAACATACAATGTGCTTAGAATTTTGAATAGGTACTAGGTTGAATGTTACATCTATTTAGCAACCTTTTCTTTGTATTTAAGAGAATATAAAAGAAATTATAGAATATTAAAAATATACAAATTTTATAGGCCCTTCAAGTTCTTTAAAATCTAGTGGCATTATTCTGGATTACATAGTAATGATTGTTTTATTAATTATATGAAACTAGAGGCCTGGTGCACGAAATTCATGCACTCAGGGCCGGGGGGGGGGGGAGTGTGCCTCAGCCTGGCCTACGCCTTCTCACAGTCTGGGAGCCCTCAGGGGATGTCCAACTGCTGGCTTAGGCCCGCTCCCCCTGTCCTTAGCGCTTCTGCAGAGGTGGGAGAGGCTCCCGCCACTGCCACTGTGCTCGCCAGCTGTGAACCCAGCTTCTGGCTGAGCGGTGCTCCCCCTGTGGGATCTGGCCAAAACTGGCTGTCCTACATCCCCCAAGGGTTCCTGGATTGTGAGAGGGTGTAGGCCAGGCTGAGGGACCCTACCAGTGCACTATCAGGGCGGAGGGGGAAACATGAGAGGTTGGCCAGCTGGGGAGGGGCCACAGGAGGGCTCCAGGGCATGTTTGGCCTGTCTCACTCAGTCCCGACCGACTGGACCCCAGCAGCAAGCTAACCTAAGGGTCAGAGCATCTATTCCCGGTGGTCAGTGCATGTCATAGTGACTGGTTGACTGTTTGCCCCCTGGTGGTCAGTGCATGTCATAGCGAGCAATTGAGCAGCCTTAGCATATCATTAGCATATTACGCTTTGGTTTTGAACGGCCAACCAGTTGACTGGACATTTAGCATATTAGGATTTTATTATATAGGATACTCAGCAACCCAAGAATTTGATAAGTTTGTTTAGCCTTGTTTGAATTAATCTTTGTACTTTATTTAAAATGTTAAGTTTCCATAGTATTCCAATTTTCTTTTCCTCTTATTATTGTGATTTTGATTCATAACTTTCTTTCCTGGAGTTAGAGTGACATTCACATATATTCAAAAATATATTCCAGTAGTTGTTGGATTAGTGTGGGGTTCAGATGATCTTTTGATTGCTTCTTAGTTTTCTAAGTTGTTTCATAGGAAGCACTGAATACTATTCTCTTGAGAAAGGAAGGAAAAGTATTTGCTTCTATCTATAAGCCTGACAAGAGTAGAAGCAGAAAAAGTTTTGGATTGGCTTTTTTCAATATTGTAGTAACAAGTAACTACTGCAAATGTAGCAGTTAATATACACGAACCAGTTGGACTTTATTGACCATCTGTTACATCAGTGGTTCTCAACCTTCCTAATGCCGCGACCCTTTAATACAGTTCCTCATGTTGTGGTGACCCCCAATTTCATTGTTACAAGTTGAACATAATTAAAGCATAGTGATTAATCACAAGAACAATATGTAATTATATATGTGTTTTCCGATGGTCTTAGGCGACCCCTGTGAAAGGGTCGTTCAACCCCTAAAGGGGTCGTGACCCACAGGTTGAGAACCGCTGTGCTACACAGTAAGTACAATAGAGGAGACCATAGAGAAGAGAACATAGCTCCTTCCCAGGAGAACCAACCCTATATTTGGAGAGGTGCTATGTGCTCAGCTGAAGTGAGCAATTATATGCTCAGCTTGCCATATGAATACTGTGATTTAGACCCGTAAAAGCTGGTTAACCTCCACGGGGCCAGATTGTAGTTATATCAGTGTAGCTATTTCTCTAGTCAACACTCTTTCTTGCTTCATTCTAGATGGCACCCGCCTGGCTGTAGGATCTCATGACAACTTTATTTACCTCTATATAGTCTCAGAAAATGGAAGGAAATATAGCAGACATGGAAAGTGCACTGTAAGTAGAGAAGTAAGATAAATTGTGAGACTGTTGGAAATTTTTACTTGTGTTAAAAAGAGTTAAATGTTTACATTGATGTACCTGTTGTTTTCTGCCCTTTAAACTTTAATCTCCATCTTTGAAAACTGAATTTACCTGACAGCAGAATATTGCAGTTCACTGTGTACTATAGAAAGCTTTCTCCTTTGTTTAAAATTAAATCTTTATTGTTGAAAATATTACGTGTCCCTCTTTTCCCCCCATTGACCCCTCTAGCCTGTCCTCATCCCCCGCCCAAGGCCTTCACCACCCTTTTGTCTATGTCCATGGGTTATGCATATATGCATACGAGTTCTTTGGTTGATCTCTTCCCATCCATCACCACCTTCCCTCAGAGACTCCACAGTTTGTTCCATGCTCCTATGTCTCTGGATCTGTTTTGTTCATCAGTTTATTTTGTTCATTCGATTCTACATATGAGTGAGATCATATGATATTTGTCTTTCTCTGACTGGCTTATTTCACTTAGCATAATGCTCTCCAGGCCCCTCCTTGCTGTCTCAAAGAGTAAGAGATCCTTTTTTACTGCTGCATAGTATTCCATGGTGTAAATGTACCACAACTTTTTTATCCACTTGTCTACTAATGGACACTTGGTCTCTTTCCAGATCTTAGGCATTATAAATTGCGCTATGAATATAGGTGTCGAGTATGACTCCCTCCACGTTCTGTGTGGAGTAGGGTTCGGTATCTGAAAGAGGAGTCGCACAACAAATGAGAGAAAAAGACACGAGATAATTTTGCAATATTGGGGGACCAGGCGGGCAAGTCCCGAAGGACTTCCACCTAAGCTCAGGCCGCTCCGATCTTTTATTGAGGTCGGGGTAGCCTTAGGGTAAGGAGGTCTGTCTGGGGTAGCCCGAAGGTAAGGTGGTTTGTTTGGGGTAGCCCTAGGTTAAGGTTTCAATGACACACAGATTAGGTCATAACATCACCCTTAGGCAATTTACATGATTAAAGGTAGGGAGGTTGCTTCAGCTATCATTATCTAGATTAACTGGGTAGTGCACAGTTCTGACCTTTGCTAGAACTTCAAAGGTTACTAGCTTTTGGGGGGTCTCTGTCTAAACTCAGCTAGTGAAGACAATGAATGGTTTCCGGCATATAGGGGTGCTTACATTCTTTCTGATTGGTGTTTCAGGTCTCTTAGAACATATTCCCAGAAGTGGGGTCACTGGGTCATATGACAGTTCCGTATTTAATTTTTTTAGGAAAGTCCATACTGTTTTCTATAATGGCTGCACCAGTCTGCATTCCCACCAGCAGTGTACTAGGGTTCCCTTTCTTTCACATCCTTGTGAACACTTGTTATTTGTTGATTTATTGATGGTAGCCATTCTGACAGGTGTGAGGTGATACCTCATTGTCATTTTAATTTGCATATCTGTGATGTCAGTGACTTTGAGTATTTTTTCGTATGATTCTTGAACATCTATGTCTGCTTTGGAGAAGTGTCTATTTAGGTCCTTTGCCCATTTTTTAATTGGATTGTTTTGTCTTCCTTTGTTAAGTTCCTTATATATTTTGGATATTACCCCTTTATCCGATGTATCATTGTCAAATATGTTCTCCCATACAGTGGGCTTCCTTTTTATTTTGTTGATTTCTTTTGCTGTACAGAAGCTTTTTATTTTGATGTAGTCCCATTTGTTTATTTTCTTGTTAGTTTGCTTTGCCCTGTGAGATGTATCCGTAAACATACTGCTATGAGAGATGTCTAAGAGTTTGCTACCTATGGTTTCTTCTAGGATTTTTATGGTTTCATGACTACTTACTAAGTCTTTTATCCATTTTGAGTTTATTCTTGTGTATGGTGTAAGTTAGTGGTCTAGTTTCATTTTTTTGCAAGTATCTGTCCAATTATCCCAACACCATTTATTGAAGAGCAATCTTGAGTCCATTGTATACTCTTGCCTCCTTTGTCGAATATTAATTTGAGTGTAATGGCTTGGGTTGATTTCTGGGCTCTGTTCTGTTCCGTTGAATTATATGTCTGTTCTTATGCCAGTACCAAGCTGTTTGGATTACAGTGGCTTTGTAGTATAACTTGATATCTGGTATTGTAATTCCTCCAACTTTATTCTTTCTCAGGATTGGTGCAATTATTCGGGGTCTTTTCTGGTTCTATATTTGGAGTATTTGTTCTAGATCTATGAAATATGCCTTTGGTATTTTAATAGCGATTGCATTGAATCTGTAGATTGCTTTGGGTTGTATGGGCATTTTAATGATGTAATTCTACCAATCCATGAACATAGTATATTCTCCCACTTGTTTATGTCTTCCTCTATCTCTTTTTTTCAATGTCCTATAGTTTTCCAAGTACAAGTCTTTTACCTCCTTGGTTAACTTTATTCACTAAGTATCTTAATTTTTTTGTTACAATGGTAAATGAGATTGTTTTGTTTCTCTTTCTGACAATTCTTTATTGGTGTATAAAAATGCCATCAATTTCTGGGTGTTAGTTTTGTATCCTGCTACATTGCCGAATTCTTTTATTAAATCTTGTAGTTTTTGTTGGAATCTTTAGGGTTTTCTGTGTACAATATCATGTCATTTGTGAATAATGAGAGTTTTACTTCCTCCTTTCCAATTTGGATACCTATTATTTCTTCTTTTGTCTGATCTCTGTGGATAGGACTTCTAGTACTGTGTTGAATAACAGTGGTGAAAGCAGACATCCCTATCTTGTTCCTGTTCTTAGGGGAAATGGTTTTAGTTTTTGCCCATTACGTATGATGTTGGCTGTAGGTTTGTCATTATATGGCCTTTATTATGTTGAGATATGCTCCCTCTATTCCCACTTTGCTGAGAGTTTTTATCAAAAATGGGTGTTGTGTTTTGTCGAATGCTTTTTTTGCATCTATTGATATGATCATGATTTTTGTCTTTCAGTTTGTGATGTATCATGTTTATTGATCTGTGAATATTGAACCAGCCTTGCATCCCTGGAATAAATTCCACTTGGTCATGGTGTATGATCTTTTTAATATATTGCTGGATCTGATTTGCTAATATTTTGTTGAGGATTTTAGCATCTATGTTCATTGGGAATATTGGCTTGTAGTGCCTTTATCTGGTTTTAGAATTAGGATAATGCTGGCCTCATAAAAAGAGTTTGGAAGTGTTCCTTCCTCTTGAATTTTTTGGAATAGTTTGAGGAGGATAGGGGTTAGTTGTTCTTTGAAGGTTTGGTAAAACTCCCCTATGAAGCCATCCAGACCAGGGCTTTTGTTTGCTCAGAATTGTTTTTTTATTATTATTATTATTATTATTATTATTATTATTATTATTACTACATGTTTTCTGATTCTTCCCTGATTCAGTTTTGGGAAATTTTTGTGGGGTGTTTTTAGGAATTTGTCCATTTCATCTACATTGTCTAGCTTGTTGACATATAGTTGTTCATAATATTTTCTTTTACAACCCTTTGCATTTCTGTGGTGTCAGTTGTTACTTCACCACTTTCATTTTTGATTTTTTTTATTTGGGTCCTCTCTGTTTCTTGATGAGTCTGGCTAACAGTTCATCAATCTTGTTTATCTTTTCAAAGAACCAGCTCTTGGTTTCATAGATTTTTTTTTTAGCCACTATCTCATTTATTTCTGCTCTGATCCTTATTGTTTCCTTCCTTTTACTTTGTGCTTTTCTTGTTCTCTTTCTAATTATTTAAGTTGTAGGGTTAAAATAGTTTATTATTAATTTTTCTTGTTTTTTTGAGGTAGGCCTGTAGTGCTATGAACTTCCCTCTCAGGACTGTTTTCACTGTGCCCCAGCTTTCTCCTTTTGATGGGAGTTTAATACTTGTTTGTCTCGGACTAATTTTAAGGTGGTTTCTTAAAACTTTTTATCAGAAACCCTTAGAATAACACATTTTGAAAATGGAATGAGTCAGAAATGAAACAGTCACTCACTTTTAACCCAAATGTCCCATGTTCCTGCCCACCTTGGCATCCTGTACCGCCTCTCTGCCGCTAAAATAATTTATATAAATATTTGTCTGCATTAAGAAAATTAACATTTTCTTTAATTTGTTGCCATTTCAGATTGACAAGTTTATCACTTTACAATGAAGATTAGATTCAATTCTTTAAATATACTGAGTACTTACCTTATGGCAGGTACTCTGCTAATGAGATAAATGTTCTAGGCACTGGGAATATATGAAAGATTTGTTCCTTGTCTTAAAAAAGGACATTTGAGCTGAGGACACGACGAGAAAGGCAGCTAGTATCCTATAAGATGAGGATAATAGTTTCTGCTTCACTGGTTAAAACTTGTTAATCCATATAAAATACTTAGAATAGTGCTTGGCACATATATGTTGCTATATGTTAACTATTATTTTTATAGAAAATGAGGTAGCTTGATATGTATGATGTCAGGAGATTAATTTAGGATTAGCAAATCACTTGAATTAGCGATTATTGGCACAGATTCTTTAGCAGCCTTTATCACAAAATAGTTTCAGGGTAATAAAAGAATTCATTTTTCTTTTCTTAATAAGCAAAACCTAGGCCATTTACTTTTTGAAGAAGAAACATTTACATTTTTGTATATTTTGTATCATGTGCTAAAAATCAACCTATAATCTGGTCTACAAGCAACCTCAAAGTTTTAGACTTCATCCAAAATATTTTTGTTTGCCTTGACAGCAATTATGAATCATTTATTAATTTATTTAAATCTATCTTTCAGTCTATTTTTATTTATATACTAGAGGCTCGGTGCACGAAATTCGTGCACGGGGGCGGGGGGGCCCTCAGCCTGACCTGTACCCTCTCCAATCCAGGAGCCCTCAGGGGATGTCCTACTGATGGCTTAGGCCCACTCCCTGTGGTTCTCTGCTGTCTGTGGGGCCTGCTTGGCGGCTCCTGGGTCACCACAGGCAAACGGCCAAGTGGGCCCTGCTCTCAGCAGCCACCCTGGGGACTGGAGGACTTCAGCAGGGCTGAGAGGACTGGCGCTGCCATCTTGTGGCTATGGGCGCCGCTGGCTTTGTGTCAGAGTGACGGTTAATTTGCATATTACTCTTTTATTAGATAGGATTTTTTTTAATTGATTTCAGAGAGGGAGAGAGACATAGAAACATAAGAGAATCACTGATTGGCTGCCTCCTGCATGCCCCACACTGGGGATCGAGCCTGCAAACAGGGCATATGCTCTGACTGGGAATCCAACTGTGACCTCCTGGTTCATAGGTCAACCACTGAGCCAAGCCAGCCAGGCTCAATTTATTATTTTAATATTTGTGATATAGGGTAATATAATAACACTTCATTATGCAACATGACTAAATAAAATGTTCCACTGAAAGAAATTTTCAGATTACCAAAGTTTACCTTAATTAATTTTTACCTCAGCCTTTTTATAAAGTCCATGTCTTTAATAGACTGTATCAAGCATAATTTAATATTGTGGTATAAAATTTTACAGGTAGCACGTACTCAGCATTAATTTTATGGATGAAGATACCGAGTTTCAGAGGAGATAAATGACTTGTTGTTGGTCACATGCTGACACAGTGGTAGATATGGGACCTGAATCCTATTCTCATCGTAGTAAACTTTCTCATGTATGATAATGCCTGGATTTATCAATATGTATATTGGACTGTGCTCTTACAGCACAACTGGTCACATGCTGACACAGTGGTAGATATGGGACCTGAATCCTATTCTCATCGTAGTAAACTTTCTCATGTATGATAATGCCTGGATTTATCAATATAAATATTGGACTGTGCTCTTACAGCACAACTGATTCAGAAAGGGAGCAGCAATGCGTGACATTGGATGAGAATGACCTTGGAAGTGTTAAAAAATGGCAAGCTTATCAGTTGCATGAGACTTGGCCTTTTCTGATTGGGCAGCTTTTATCTTTCGAGCACTTCAAAGGATTATTTTGAGATATCCCTAGGAACTGTTAAAGTTTATAGTATTGTTTGAGGCTGTAATGGAAGGTTCAATTACTCTGCTTTTCTAATTATCTGTTTTGTCTTTGCTCCCAGCTGTCACTTCTTACTGTTTCCACCAGCTGGTCTTACAGTTTCATGTTCACTTCTCTTATCTGTTGTCTGCTATAAGACAGACAAAACTGGGCTAATGCTGGCTCTGCCACTTATTAATTTATGACTTTAGGAAAGTTAATTAACTTCTATGAGTCTTAAAACCATTGTCTTAAAATTGGAGATTATAATAGTTCCTACTTTATGGGATTGTTGCCAAGATTAGGTCTTTGCTAAAATGTGGCTACTGGAGCTACTCTCAGAGTTCCAAGTACAAATGCTGTTCTCTGTTTTATTTCCAATATTTTTCTGTTGGGAGTCAGCATTTAAGTGACCACCATAGCCACAGAAACATATTGAGAATTTCAGAATATGTCCCTCTGATAAATTATAACCAGGCAGTTGGAGCTTGTCCCTCTTCACAGCATCACGTTCCCTGGGAATGTCAATTGGGAAGATGACCAGCACCCAAGCACATGAAGAAGCAGTTGGTAGAGGAGGGCAGTTGGTCAGTCAGTGGTGTGCTTGAGGAGGTCATTACAGGCCAAGACCTTGCTTGCAGTCTCATAAGCTGAGAAACAAGACAAGATCATTTTAGAAAGACGGACTTACATCATCCAAGTTCTCCAAAGCTGGTGTCTAAAACATCAGTTTATAACAGGAACTGTAACTGGCAAGGAACTGAATCCTAGTTTCCTCTGATCAATCAAATTTTCTTTCTGTAAGCAAGCCTCAGGACTCCAGGTCATAATCAGAATGCTAGTTTATTCATTTAAAGTAAGATACATAATTGCCAAGGGGACAGGATGTGAGGATCCTCTAGACAGCACTTCCCTTTAAGCCAAATTATTTGGTCTGCCCCTGCCAAGGCATTAGGGGTGAGTTAATTAAATGTTTGACCAAATATAGCAGGCTAATGTTTAAGTTGATAATTTTGAATGGCCCGCAAATGATGTTATAAATATCCAAATGACCCTTGGCAGAAAAAAGGTTCCCACCCCTGCAAGCAGAAGAGTGCATATGAAATCCGAGTATAATCAGAAGGTGAGTGAGCTCACAGTAGGGTGAGAGCTGCCACGGGGCTGGTCTTGGTTGCGGTCCCTCTGCTCTGGACATTAGGTGGGTACTGCTCACATTTGCCTCTGTGGCTCCTCTTTCGTTGCAGACCACCGTCCCCACACCCCTATTGAATAATACCGTCTTTGGATAGACTGATGCATGCAGTCAGATTGTACTTCAGACTTGCCGGCTTTGGAGCTTTATGAGTCTTAGTTCTTTGCTTTTTTTTCTGATTTGATTTATGTTGATCCTAAAGTTTAACTATGAGAGATTTAGGGGAGAAACCCAGTTGTAGTTTCCATAAACACACAAAACTTGCTCTTCCATTCATTGAAATGTATTTCCATTTTCTACCGACCCCAGATATCTTTCATAATCTTCCTGAAGTTTATCCTTACCCACTTAAAATTTCAGTATTTAGAAAAACTTACCATAAACTCGAAATCTAGAGATTTGTTGTGTATTCCCTCTTGTGCGTGTTCTTTAGAAACGTATGACCTCATTTAGAATCATAAATTGTTAAGCATATAAAGGGCAGAAAGCATTATCTTGTCGACATTCTCATTTGGTGAATAAGAAAAGTGAGGCAGCTATAGCAGGAGCTCATTTATCACAGTCCTTGGTTTTGAGTCCTAATCCTTCTGAGCATGCCAATCTGAATTAATACAATTACCGTGTGGTATAAGTACATGCATAAACTAAGTAGTTTCTAAAAGTGATACAGACTGAGTTAAAACTTTGATGTGTCTCTGTTCAATCCTTGGGACTCTGGAAAACCTCAGCTAGGAGAGTCTAGCTGAACACACCTTTGGTTTAATCTTTTTCACATATCATGCCACTTGCCTTTTCTCTCTCCCATTTCTAAACCCTTGCATTTAGTTCGAAGACAATCTTTGTCTTGTTAGGAGCAAATCAAAAAACAGGAGCAGTAGAAACAAGGACATTCCTCTTTTAGATAGAGCATGGCTCAGTATTTGCCTTTACAGATTAGTGCTCCCATGTGCTGCCTCAAAGGTTTATGTTAAGAGTGAATGAACAGATTTTCTGCTGAAGCTGCTCTCGTATTTGCTGTTACTGGCAAATGATGCCTTCTCACAAGCACACACATCAGGTTTGTTTACTGTACTAGTACGTGACTGGGCCTGGCCCAGTGATCTTCCAAGAAATAATTTGCTCTTCATGAACCTGGCCTCTGTGGGCCGGCTGAGGAGTTGAAGGGAAGAGAGGTGAGTGGAGCCATCCTGTGTACTCTTCCTCCATGCCAGCCTTTCACTTCTGGCCTGGTGGCTGCCTCTGCCCTGTCACTTCCGAGGTGTCCCTGGGAGCACACTATCTTCAAACCTCCCTCCAGCACACACTCCAAACCTCCGTGGCCTCCTCTGCGGCATTTTGTTCCTCTCATTACATCATGTAGTTTAGAAGGACCTTTTTAATTTCACTTCCCATGAGAACTTCCATCTTCATAGTGTTTAGTAAATATTTTAAAAAGTGGTTTGACTAAATTACAGGATTCATGAATCCGTGATTGTATCCTAAATTCACTGTGTAAGCAGTTTGATTGTGTAACTGCTGCTATAGAAATCCTTTTAAGGCTTTGGATTCAGAAGCTCTTTTTACTTTGTCTCCTGCAAAGCCCTAGGATTTGGGGTTGGGGCTGGGGTGTGGGGCTCAAATGGATCTGATTTTATTTGCTTTACATACTGGGCTTCTCAAGTACGATTTAATATGACAAAAGGGTGTTAGCGCTAACAAGAACTTAAAGATTGCTGGTTAATGTTCTCAAAGATCCCTGAGTCTTTTGCGCTTTGAGTTTTGGGAGGTTTTAGTTCTATTCCTTTCCATACAGTGTTTCTTGACCTCAGCCTTTCCTGTACTGTTTTGAAAATGTACTGAAAAGGTCCTTAATTACTTATAAATTTCTTTTTTTAAATGTTACTTTTACATTGCTTTTTGCTCGTTGTCAGTGTTAAAGAAATGAGTGAGAGATCAGCATGATTTCAGTGCTGGGTTTAATTTGGTCCAGAATCATCTGATCTGGGTTTGAACTCTGGCTCCAATTCTGTTTTGTTTTTTAATATATTTCTATTGATTTCAGAGAAGAAGGGAGAGAGAGATAGAAACATCAATGATGAGAGAGGCCCCAGCCGGTTTGGCTCAGTGGACAGAGTGTGGGTGCGTTCAATTCCGGTCAAGGGCACGTACCGTGGTTGCAGGCTCCTCCCCAGCCTGTGCCCTGGTCAGGGCTTGTGCAGGAGGCAACCAATCGATGTGTTTCTCTCACATCGATGTTTCTGTCTTTCCCTCTCTCCCCCACTTTCCCTAAAAATCAATGGAAAAATATCCTCGGGCGAGGATTAACAACAAAAAAGATGAGAATTATTGATCAGCTACCTCCTGCGTGCTCCCTACTGGGGATCGAGCCTGCAGCCTGGGCATATGCCCTGACCAGGAATCAAACCATGACCTGCAGGTTCATAGGTTGACGCTCAACCACTGAGCCACGCCAGCCAGCCAGCCTCCATTTCTTTATGTGACTTCAGAAGTTACTTCACCTATCCGCCTCCTATACTTTAATCAAGGTTGCTATGAGATTTAGAGCTGATAGTGTATGTAAGGAACTTAAACTTAATGCCCTATACATAGAAAGTAAATCTCAGGTAGCATTATTCTCGGTAACTAGATGAGCCCTGGGTTGTACCTAGGGGTGTTTTTAACATGAATTTAACATAAATCTATGAAAGTTCAAAATTATTTTCTAGTTACGGACAATTGTGTATTTACCTTGAAATAGTTTAGTTGTTCTGACTTACCTAAAGGTCCTATTCTATGTGCAGTAGAATTAAGCTTATTTTATTGTGCACCTCAGTGCAACATTGGCTTTCTGTTTGCCTCAAATTCCTGTGTACTTTTTAACACTGCTGCTCAAAGATCTGAACCTAGCAGATACAGTGTATCGAAGTTGCAGTGATGTACTAAAAATCAAAAGCATTATAAAGTCTGTTAGGTAGGCAAGTAGTGCTGGTAAAAATAAGTGTTCTTAATGCCAGGACTGTGGTAATTGAAAATACATATAAGCAAAAAAGACATTTTAACTGTCTACCTAGAAATCTTCAAGAAAATAATCCATAACACTGATGCAGTGTTTGAGTAAGGCAGTAGGATTCAGTATTACTAATAACAGGAATTATAAAGTTGTCAGGGACTCAGGATCCTTCTTTCTTTCTACTCCATCATCCTCAGTAAGATGCTGCTGGGACTCCAGTCATCACATCCCAGTTGCAGGAAGAAAAGGCCCTCCTCCTACTAAGTCAGTTCCCTGAAAATTTTTCTGGGAGCCCCACTGAATGACTTCTGCCACCTCTGGCTGCAAAAGAGTTTAGGAAATAGTGCCTTAGCTGAGCATGTAAGGAAGGGGCAGACTGGATTAAATAAACAACTAGTGTCTACACTCTAAAGATCCGCTTTCTCTCAAACCAACAAAAGCACATCAAAACTGCAGTGGAGGAAAACCCTATTCGAAAGAGCAACAGAAACCTTAGATCAGCGGTTCTCAACTTGTGGGTCGCAACCCCTTTGGCAGCCAAACGACCCTTTCACAGGGGTCACCTAAGACCATCCTTCATATCAGGTATTTACATTACAATTCATAACAGTAGCTACATTACAGTTATGAAGTAGCAACGAAAATAATTTTATGGTTGGGTCACAACATGAGGAACTGTATTTAAAGGGCCAGAAGGTTGAGAACCACTGCCTTAGATGCTTTGTAGATAAATGTAGCAAGAAAAGCACAGGAAGCTAAGTAAAACATGGCTAAAAGACAAAACGGAACTATAAAAATAGAGACATGTTTCTAGATGAAAACACTGGATAAAAATATCTTTCTCTGCAAATTATCCTCTAAATTTGATGCACTCTTAGGTTTTCAGCATGATATTTATGAGCTTGATAAAATGGTTCTGAAAGTCATCTGAAACTTTCCACATACCACGAAACTATCACAGTTGGCTGAGAGTAGGCAAATAGACTAATGGAACAGAAAGAATCCAGAAACAGATCTCTGCTATGTGGAAATTTGCTAGGTAATTAAAAAGATACCTGAAATCAGTAGAGAAAGAATGAACTGTTCTCTACCTGTATTATCTAGCATCACAGCTACTAACCACAACTTTCTGCTTATTAAGTTCAGTTCCCTGGAGTACTGGCCACATTATGAGCACTCAGAAGCTACAGATGGCTAGTTGCCACTGCATTAGACTGCACAGAAACATTTTCATCACTGTGGAAAGTTCCATTGGACGCATCGTTATAGATGGTGAGGGGACACCTGGATACCTACTAAGGAAAATAGATCCCTAACTCTGGGCTTTGGTACGGTTGCAACCACTGAGTAGGTGATCCTCCATGCCATTAACAAAGATTTAGCTAAAATATTTGATTTTTCTGTAGTAGTATTTTGGGCTTTGTCATATGTGATTATTATTGTAGTCACATCATTCAGCTAGTTAATGGCAGAAATGAAGGTGCCAGCTTAGAAAATACTGTTTCTTTTTAAGGAGGTATGCAGGGTCTTGCTCCCAACTGTGTTTCTGGCCTTGCGGTGATGTCTGAAGCTCTTTGCCCACAAGCTGTGCATGTACCTTCCATGGCCTGTGAGTTGAGTGGGCAGGGACATGCTGAGGTGGTGTCTGGGAAGGTTGCATTACAGACCCCCCGCCGCTGCATTTCAGCTTTTCTTCGCTTATATACTGGAATCCATATCAGAGAGAAAATATTTTCCAATATGAATTGATAACTTCCCCAAGGTCTTTGCTGTTTTTCCTACTTGAATCTTTTGCGAATACTTTACATTGATTTGCCTTCTAAATATGTTGTGTCCAACACAGATGTTACATGAATATTATGTATACATACAATGCTTTTGATCTTCTAAGTAATGCTATTAAAGAGATTCAGATAATTTTTATATACTTCTGCATTAGGATAAGTAGTTCTTGGGCAACTGTACTTCGTCGTGACTGATCTGGTTAAACCCTTCACTCGTGTAGCAGAAGTTTTCTTCTCTTAGAAGCATGGCTTCTACAGGTGCCAGAGCAAGGAAGGCATCAGATTCATGTGAACTATGAAAAGGATATGTGTGAACCTGTCCTTCTGCTGTATTCCGAAAATACCCAGCAAGCACGTGTCTTTCTGGTTTTGAAAACTGATTTCTTACTAAGTTGGTAGGCCTGTGTGCCTAGCAAGGGATTCCCAATCTGTTTTCCAGTATACCACCTAATCTCCAGTGACTTCAGGAAACTTCTTTAGCTTTCAAATCCATATAATTTAAATTTATTTAAATGTATAAATATATGTATTTGCCATGCAGTGTTGTGGGGAGATCGTAGCTCCAGAGAGGTTTTGGGACATGTCATTAGATTTCAGAAGGGTAAGAGAATAATTAGAATACTTTGTATAAATCATTAAAAACTATGCCTAAAGTATTTTGAATTTATTAACTTAAAAAATAAAACCACATGCACAGAAAGCTAGTAATTTAAAAAGTATATTATAAATTAAGTATGTTTTACCATAGACTGTAAGAGATGAAAAGTGATTTTGAGTCTCCATCGACTTTGGTAAACCGATAAGACCTGTGATTTATCTGAAGTAGTTTATTGGAAATCGGCTGCGTATATGTGATGCCAACAAAATAACACCATTTAGGAGGTGTTGAATTCCCACAGTATTAGTAAAACCTAAGCAGAAAAAGATCACTGTCTTCCTGTTTAAGGAATGTTGTAAGGAGTCAGGTGATTATATCGGATCCAGCTGTTCTGAAGGAGTACAGTGTTGGGTGACTTCCAGAATATTCTTTGGAGATAGTGATCTAGGACAGCAGTCGCCAACCTTTCAGACCTCACGGACCACTGGTTGGCGACTGCTATTCTAGGAGACTGTTGTATGTGTGCCTCTGGGATGTGCCTTGGATACTCAAGAAGCAGTCCAGGAAAACTGTACTCTATGAACAACCTGAGACCAATACTTCATTCTCAAAAATGAAGTGACTCCAAAACAGGGACACCAGTGATCTGAAATATGGCCTAAGGGTTTGGTTCCTGTCACAGTGTCCTTTAAGGCACAAGTTTTCAAGACTGTCTTTCTTGGAAGTCCCTAACAGATAAATAGTTGCTGGTATCTAAGAGGGGAGGCCAACAGGATACTCCCAAGTTCCCAGTGTTAGTTACCCTTTCCACTGTGGTGAGGCCTCTTTAGCTGGAATTCTGCTTGAACTCTTCATGTATCACTGGCATCTTCACATACCTGCATCTTTGACTCCCAGTGAGATAGAGTGAAAAGGGACTAAAGGGTTGCTGTGAGCCCTATTCAGTTCTACACGTTGTGATACTGCTCTCTATACATTAGGAATTCCAGGTGAACGGCTACTCACAAAACAGTATTGGCTAATTATTGAACTTTTTATTATTCAAATTCTACATGCTTTCTAATAGGTGATCTATCTACTGTTTCCTAGGGACATTCCAGCTATATCACACACCTTGACTGGTCCCCAGACAACGAGTATATAATGTCTAACTCGGGAGACTACGAAATATTGTACTGTAAGTATGAATGACCATGTATGGCTGAGGGTGTCTGCCAGGGGCACTAATGAGTGGGCTGTATGCAATCTGAATTGTGCGGAGCATGCATGTTGGCCTCTCTAGCCTGGCAGCATATGTTACTCTGAGCTAAGGAATGAGAATCTCAAATGTGCTTCACTTCTCCAAAAAGGTAATGAGTTAATTTAAATGTGCAGACATGTCATAAGAAATTAACTCGGCGAGATTGATGCTGCTCTGAATGGTTTTGTATTTACTCTTTCTGGTGATGGGAAAAAGTATAATGGATGGACATGTAGGCTTTTTTAAAGAAAAAGAACCTTCAGTGGGAAACAATTTGTACTTCCAGAAACCATGCTTTAAACTCTTTTCCTTTTTAAATGTATCTTAATGTTTTTCAGTGTATGGATTATAAATCCAAGTAAATGTGGCTAGTTTGAATCATATACATTTATACACAAGCACTGATTATACTTCCTGTTTCTAAATTTAAAGGGAACATTACAGACAGCTGCAAACTAATCAGGAATCGATCAGAGTGTAAAGACATCGATTGGACGACATATACCTGTGTACTAGGCTTTCAAGTCTTTGGTAAGGACGTGATACCTGATGGAAAAAGGCTGTGGAGTTTTGTAGATAATTATTTGCCTGAATTCCTAAATGGAATAGTCTATATCTGTTCTTTAGTGTTATCACTATGAATGCCAGATTCAGAGAAATTAAACTGATACAAGGTTTGTTCTCTGCAGAATCCAGAATTCTGGCCCTTGATAAATAAGAGAAAGGAATCTATATATATATATATAAAAAGCCAGGGGCCATCACATCCAAAACAACCAAATGGATGACTGAACCGGCTAGTGGGGCGACAAGGCCAGCAGGGGGTAAGGGACAACCAAACAACTGAGCAGCAGGCTGTGTGGGGGCAACCTGCAGGGCGGGCAGTGAGGGGCAACCAGGCCTGCAGGGGGGCCAGTTAGGGGCAATCAGGCAGGCAGGCAGGTGAGCAGTTAGGAGCCAGTGGTCCTGGATTGTGAGAGGTGTGTCCGACTGCTGGTTTAGGCCCGATCCCCAGGATCCCTCAGGGGTCCCAGATTGGAGAGGGTGTAGGCTAAAACCCCACCCCCCCCCCACCCCATGCACAAATTTCATGCACCAGGCCTCTAGTTTTACATAATGGACAGATTGCCTGTCCATTTTTTTTTTCTCTAAGTGAAAACTGAAACTTTTAAATTTGTAAAGGCATTTTTATAACAGCTTTATTGAGGTATCACTCACTTTAAAAGTGCACCTAAGGTGCACAATTCAGTGGTTTTAGTATATTCACAGTTGTGCTTCTGTCATCACTAATTTCAGAACATTTTCATCACCCCAAAAATAAACCCTCCACCCATTCGTAGTCACTCCCACCTCTACCCCATAGCAACCACTAAAATCTATACTTCCTGTAATGGTCTATTCTGGATAGTACTTATAAATGGAATCATGTAATATGTGATCCATTGAGACTGGCTTTTTCATTTAGCATATTTCAAGTTTCATCCGTACTGTAGCATGGATCAGTACTTCATTTTATGGCTGAATAAGAGCTGTTGTATGGATATACCACATTTTGTTTTTCCATTCATCAATTGATGGACATTTGAGTTGTTTCCACTTTTCAGCTATTATAAATAATGTTGCTATAAACAAGCATGTGTAAGTTTTTGAGTAAGCATGTTTTCATTTCTCTTGGGTATGTACCTTGAAGTGGAATTGCAAGGTCAAATGGTAACTGTGTTTAACCTTTTGAGGAACTGCCGGCCTGTTTCCCAAAGTGTCTGCACCATTTACATTCCCACCAGCAGTTGGGGTTTGGCTTCTCCACATCTTGTCAGCAGTTGTTATTGTTAATTTTTGTATGTGAATGTCCAGTTGTCCAAGCACCATTTGCTGAAATAAAAAGGCAGTATTAGTAGCTATTATTTAAAGATAAAATTTGGAGATCCTTATCTGATGTTTGGACATTCCTAGAAATCTGTCCTGACAGTTTTCTAACTAAGCCTTTCCCAGTCTGTAGGGGTCCTTCTGAAAAAGTTAGATGGTAAATGGAAAAGTTAAAATAATAAAGCTGTGTTTGCAGAGAATTAAAAATAAATGTTATACTCAGAAATAGAATAAAAAGGTTGTAGCACAAATACCTAAAGCAATACCCAAAATATTAATACTTTTCCTTTTAACAAGTCTATCTCTGCCTTCTGAAAACGGCTCTCAGATCCAGCATAAGTATAGATCTGAACACTTCTTTATGCTGTGTGCATTGGAAAAATAATCCATTGTAGCTGCTTGTTCTAAATACAGCTGCTGTAGAGATGGAGAAGCCTACTAGGCTAGGAAGAAATGAAAATCAAAATAACCCTGACTATTCCATAAACAATTTCATTATTCTGGATGAAACGAAGGCAGTGGCCAATAACTAATAACTTACCTAGTTATTTTAATGAAGCAATATGTAATTATTATTAGTTCAGAAGTGTTTCAATTTATTTTACCCAGTTTACCAAACATAATTGTTCTCTAGAGTAACATTGAACCACAGAAGGCCAGCACTTCAACTTTATGTATTCCATAGTTTTAATCTAGTCTAATAAAATTCTGTGGTATGTTGAACATAACCACCAATGCCTGATAAAGGTTAAAATTAAATTTTCTATGTCTTATCTTTGGACATCAATAATAGTTACCAGAAAATTCTATGGGATATCAGATAGACTAGCTCTCCGTGAGGTTTTCTTTGAAGTGCCTCTCTGTGAGAGAGGATGTAAATTTTACACAGCTTACCCAGATTCCACTTCGAAGAATTAGTGAGTCCCACAGCTTTGTTTCTGTACCTTGCTATACGAGTCACTGAGAACTTCATGAACTCTAACTAGAAACCTGAAAAAGGAAGAGCTTATTGGTGAGTTAAACTTAAAACTAAAATTACTTTAGCACCACCTGCTGGTTACTAGTGAGTACTTTTGCATCATTAAATTTTCCATCATAAGGCTATTTAGATTTATAATTTTATTATTAGTTAGACTTTGGGTAAAATATTTGAATAAAGTGTTGAGCCACTAAGAAATTGTAAGGGGAAGATGTTAGCAGCTAAGAGTTTGAACACAGATGAAAATTAGTAAGATCCTGAAATTAAATAAACCTATGTAGCATCACAGTTATCAGTTATATTTTTCAGGCTAATTCTTCTGCACCCCTATGTTCCCATATCAAAGGTGTCTGGCCAGAAGGATCTGATGGGACAGATATCAATGCACTGGTGCGATCCCACAATAGGAAGGTGATAGCTGTTGCTGATGACTTTTGCAAAGTCCATCTGTTTCAATATCCCTGCTCCAAAGCAAAGGTAAAATTAATAAAAATTAGCATTATGGTGCCTTTTGTTTGAGGATAATTTTGTGTCAGTGGCACAAAAATATTTGTAGGGTTATTAATCACTGTCCATGATACTGAGATGCACAGGGGGAGAACAGGGCCATCTGTTGTCAGTGTCCAGGCATTGCTTGTCTTCTCTTTCCTCAATAAGGACAAGAAGATAATTATAGAAGGCAACTGATGACGGGTTATTCATTTTTGTTTATTGTGCATTTGTTTACATATTGGCAATTTTAAATTTCTCATAAACATATTTTGTTACATCTATGATCAGCATTATAACTCATGAGAGCTACTTCCTAAATCACCTACAATCCTGCCAACCTAGTAAATTCTTCCCTGGCCATCCAATAGAATAGTTACTAAGTATACCAACTTTTTCTCCAAAAGAGATGGGCTTTTATTTTTTTAGCTATATAGTCTAAAGTATACATGTCTAATTATTATGCTTTATTTCTTCTAAATAAACAGTATTAAAGGGAAATTACTGCTAGTTTTATTCCTCAGATTTGATGACTCGTGGCTTTGATTTCCTGTTTTATGAGCTGAATTACCCCTTTACCTTGTCACCTCCATTGCTGTAAGCAGGCATGTAAGAATGAATTTAACTTTCCTGTCTGATTTATTTCATATAGGCTCCCAGTCACAAGTACAGTGCCCACAGCAGCCATGTCACCAATGTCAGTTTCACTCATAATGACAGTCACCTGATTTCAACTGGTGGAAAAGACATGAGCATCATTCAGTGGAAACTTGTGGAAAAGTTGTCTTTGCCTCAAAACGAGATTGTAGTGGATACTACTTTAACCAAAGCCCCCATCTCTTCCATTGAAAGTGTCATGCCATCTGGCACTCCCACACCGCCTCCTTCCCAGCCCTTAAGTGAGACAGCTGAAGCAGCAAGTAGAATAAGCAATTCTCCCACACTTCTGGAGAACAACCTGGAACAGACTGTGGAGCCCAGCGAAGACCACAGTGAGGAGCAGAGCGAAGGGGGCAGTGAAGACCTCAGTGAGCCTGTTGATGAAGAGCCATCCAATGAGACAAGCCAGGAGCAGAGTGAAGCTCCTCCTACTGAGGACCAGCAAGACCCTGCACCTCTATCCTAACACCAGGGCCTGAGTGTATGTGACATTGAGCTAGAGTTCAGATAACAGGACAGGAAGTGATGGAGGATCGCTAATGACCAAGATTTTGGTTTCCATGTGATCAGTGTTCTTCAGTAGAATTATCTTCAATCAAATGGAACCGACCTAAAGGTTCGTTTTGGTGTGCGTTGAAGATGAACCAAACTTAATAGTAGGAAAGAGTGAAACATTATGTCTCAGAAATTATGTGTGTGTAAGTGGTGTGATGTCAATACTGGAAGCAAAACAGCAGTTGTATTGATTTAAAACAAACCCCTTGTTATCTGAACATGTTTTCTTCAGGAACAACCAGAGGCATCACAAATACTATTACTCATCTACTGGCTCAGACTGCTACTTTTCTCCTGATGCAGAAAAAAATCAGAAAAGAAAAAAGGAAAAAAAAGCTCCTTAACTGAGATATCCTCCTACCCCAAATGTGTAGTGGAAATTTGTCAGTTAAGAAAAACTCAGTATTGCCACTGGCAGTGGAGTTGCCTTCTTGAATAATAATGCCATTTCCTACACTACGGTAGATATCCAGGTCTGCTTGTTAGTCTACTGTATAGGTGCTGCCTTTCCTAAGTCATAATGAGGAGCAGTCTGTTAGTTTCTTGTGTGCGAGTCTATTTTATCTTAGAACTAAGAAAGCAGTGGTTTGTTACAGAGCTTTTAATGTATATTAAACCATTGATATGCAGAAATAATGGATTCCTCCAAGGATTCCTTTACTGGCCTGAACATTTTTAAATGTTAGGCATTTGTGGGGATGGAAGGAAAAAGAAACCGTATGCCTATAAAACTAAATTGTAATTACTAGGCTAATTTTAGCTTAGACTTCAACATAATTTGTTCCCTCAACAGCAGAAATATAAATACAGTAAGTTTAAATGATTGAATTGGTGCTTGAAGTTTATTGGCTTAGCTGTAATTTTTACACAGATTAATGATATTGAGGGATAAGATACTCAGCAAATTGCAAATTCTTTTTTACAGAAGTGTGAATAACAGTCATAATTCTTTTTATAAATTGCGTACTTAACAGACTTGCTATATATGGTCATTTCTCTCTGGTGGAAGTTGCTATAAGCCTTGCAATTATAATGTGGTTATCTTCTGCTAGTTTAGGCAATGCATGTATTATTATGCATTGGATAGTAGTTTTTGTTTTTAAGTTTTGTCAGATGACTTTGTTTTTAAGTATGTGTTTCCCTACTTTAAAAATAATTACTGACAAATACTCATTTCCTATATGTTTGTTTATACTTGGATTATAAAAAAAACTTTTATTTTTTAGCTTGCTGCAAGTTTTGATATCTTTTTTTTTGTTAGAATATGTTTAGAAACTTTGGATGAGTTCAGAAGTCTTAAGTATGCAAGTGTTTACGTGATTGTGCCATTCCAAAGTGCATCAGAACTGTCATTCCCTTCTAGTATCTTCTCAGGAGTAATACAGATCAGGTATTTCATCATCATTTGGTAATATACAAACTCCAGTGAACTCCCAAGGACATTCACAACATGTATATTCACGTGCTGTATGTAAGGGTGTGGGTATGTGTGAAGGGGTAAGTCTAGACACTTACTCTGTGTTTGTGTGTATCTCTATATAAGCAGATATACACCACATTGAAAATATTCAATGTATATCTCTAGGTGTATAGATATATGTTCGTGTGTATCTCTTTCCTTTTGTTTACAACTGTTCAAAAAAAACCTCAAAGTAGCTCTCTTCAACAGAAGAGAGGTAGTTTCCAAGCAACCCATTTTTTTTTTTAGTGTGTTCTGTACATAATTATCAGAGAGCATCAGTATCAGGCATATATAAGGCATATATATTTGCCTATTAGCAGTGGTGACTAAATTATCAGGTCAGCATGTGCTTTTCCCTACAAGAAAAATACTATGAGATGAACAAGTAGAAAAGCATTTCTTCAAGCTCTCAGTGATAACCAGGGAGTTTATGTGGGCACATCAGTCACCTTTGGGGTTGCTGTGTACAATGAAATTTATAATCGTGATACTCTTGGGTGGTAGTTTTAAGACACTACTAATACGCAGAAAGCGTTCCAGCTCTTGCTGGCAACTACTGTTTAACAGTCAATCAAATCTGTGATAATGGTTGGAAGTGGGTAGGATTATGAAATTGTAGTTTTTAGAAAAACTTGTGAATGAAAATGAATCCAAGTGTTTCATGTGAAGATGTTGAGCCATTTCTATCATGCATTCCTGTCTCATGGCAGAAAATTTTGAAGATTAAAAAATAAAATAATCAAAATGTTTCATTTGTCTCTCTAAATGTACCTTAAACTCTTTCTTCACTTATATTGCTAGTTGCCATGACTGTCCCCTTTTTAGAAAACATGACAATTATTAGTTGATCACAGTTGCTATTACGGATACAACCATTCTGGTAGTAGTAAACTCCATCTCATAATATTAGAGGAAATTACTTCTGATTGATGCTTCCATTTAATAAGGAAATAGCTTCATTTTAATTTACTTCATGTCTATACTCTCTCTAATGTTTACCATTGGATAATCCTAGTGATCCTGATTCCACTGCCTCCCAGTATTAGCCTTTGTGAAATCCTTGAGCTCAGTAGGACCCTGTATCCTGATTTCTCCATCTCTCCCATGTTGCTTAGTGACAAGGATCCCGTGCACACCACAACCATAAATTGGCTGCTACATACTTTCTTTTTGAAGAGTTAGATTGAGAGTATTCCATCTATTCCCCAGCTTTATAATCAAGGAAATGACGGTATTCATCATTACCTTATTCACCTTTGGTGACTGACAGAGCCACTCACATATACAGGCACACCTCGCTTTATTGCACATTGCAGATGTTTTTTGTTTTCTTTACAAATGGAAGGTTTGGCAACCCTGCATCAAACAGATCTATCAGCACAATATTCCAATAGGTTCAGATGATGCTTAGCATTTTTTAATTAGGTGTCATCTTTTTATACGTATTGCTGTTGTACACTTAGACTACAGTATAGTGTAAACATAACTTTTGTATGTACTGGGAAACCAAAAAATTCATGTGCCTCGCTTTACTGCAGTGGTCTGGAACCAAACCTTCAGTACCTCCACGGTATGCCCGTACGAACTAACCCATGAGGGGCTGTCCTGGAGTAGGAGTTTCTCTTTCACCAATTCTGAAACAAAATGGCCGATGGACACAAGACAAACCCACTTAAACAGTGTGACTGAGGTGCTGGTAATACTGCTAGAAGAAATTAGGTTTCCAGCTTAAAGCTGGAACTGAAAGGAAGAGGAGTAAAGAGAACATGTTTAGGACAAAGAAGACAGGCTGAAGAGCAGCCCCTATGCAGCCAAGCATGCCCAAGCACCCTGGTTCATTTAGTGATGGGGGTGCGGGGGGGTTGGTTATCCTGTAGGCCGGGAGGTGGTTGGGAAGATTTCATAACTGACCATGTTCATTTACCTAGATAAGGGCCACGCCAAGACTTCATGTTTTATAGCTTTAAAGCTCACTCTTCTTCCACTCATACTGGGAGGAAGACTTTCTTTAGAAACAGGTAGCAAGCGGGAAAGGATGAGGGTACAAATTCACAGATTTGGGAAGATAAGCGAAACAGCAGAGGGTCTGTCAGTCTCAAGCCTCAGGTTCACCTTTTCCAAAGGAAAACTGAATTTCTACTCTGCCCGCATTAACAGGCCTGTACAATAACCCTAAATGCTCTGGTAAAGAAGATAAAGGGGGAAAAAGAAGTAGTCCCAAACGGAGTAAAGAAAGCCTGTCTCCTAGAAATGTCAGTGTGTTTCGTTTCTGTACCTATGGGCGGCGTCCTCAGGAGACCAGGGCTCACTGAACACATTATTATTGGGTCCTTTTTTTTTTACTTCACCAATCCAGAGTCTGGCAGAAAATCTCAATTACTACTTCTATATCTCAAAGGACAAAAACATGAAAAAATGGGCAAAACCAAAAAACAACCGAAGTACTCAATAATTAAAATATGGTATATCCATATAACTAAATGCTATTCAATGATAAGAGCTAACATGCTTTACGTGCAGCCCCATTATCTCCACTTTACGGAGAAGCCAGGTTACACTATAAGCAAGTAGCTGCACCAAGATTTGCAGCCAGGTCCTGCTAGTGCACTAAAGACGTTTGCTGTAAGACAATAAGCTAGTGATTACTACAGGAAAGACTAGAATGATTCCGCTCCTGGTAGGAAGGATTGAAGACCAGCATAAAGGAGAACTACAGAAAGTGATTAGACTTTGCAAAAGGCAGTGTGGGGCTCTGAACAGTGTCACAAAATTGAAGGGACCTGCCTGTGCACAAGTCCCCTCCTTCCACCCCTCCAGCCAAGTGCAGAGCAGAGGAGCTCCCAGCCTAACCTCACATTCTGACACCTGCTGCCAGTGACTGCCTGCTCTTCCTGCTTTTGTTGGCCAGAGTTGCACATGAGTACCAAGTCCTTACTGCTCCATTTAAACCTATTTGTACAGAGATTCTGCTTCCTTATTTTCCAACTTTTGAGCAATTTCCATTTCACAAAAAAAGCATGGCAGCTGTCAGTGGCCAAGTGCTTTTCCCACACTGCCTCACCCCCCATCTCTCACTGCCCGTGGCAAGCCTGGAGGTTCTCCCAGCCCCACGCTAGGCCACTTGGCTTTGATCTTGCATCTCCTCCCCCTCAGCAATGTAAACACACAGTCCTAAAAATAGATTTCACTAAGGAGCCATCCAATGACAGATGAATATGGATAACTGCTGGTGCTGATGACATCACAGTTTACTTTCACCAGTTCTCACTAGAGGAACTTAAAACAAAAGGGTCGATAAAAAAAGGGGGGAGGGGTTGTTAAATGACCTCCAAGAGGAAAAATAACTTTTCAATAAGAAGCAAAACCCTCATACCTGGTCATCCCGTTTCATTCTTGATGGCCACATAGCCACCAAGCCAGAATGCTTCCTGGGAGAGGTCACAGGGTCCTGCAGCCTGCCTCTGCACAGGCTGTCCCTGTAGCCAACACTGGGTGGGGGCCTTGGAAGCCTGGGCGGAAGCCAGGGAACAGAAGCTGACATTCTCTTAGCAGATCAATGGTAGAACTACTTCACTTAACGTAACTGTCACTCAGATGCCCAGGTAAGGCAGGTCCTCCTCCTCCTGCAGACTTCAGTCTCTACAATAAAAATGTACAGTGCTGCCAACAGTTTCAAAGTGGCAGCCAGTCTGAATCCTGGGGAGTAAGTCATCCATTGATGAGGCATATACAAACCTATCCCGTGCAAGGAACCATGCTGGGCCCCACAGGCAATCCAATGATGACTAAGATACAGCCCCTGCCTTCAGGGAGCATGTAACCTAGAAAGGTGGGAAAAACAACCTTTCTAATTTCTCTCAAAATTCAAAAATTATCACTACGTGATGATAAATAGTGTATCATTTGAAATGTGAAAAGTAAATATTCCTATTGAGGAATCATGGATTGGTCATCTATTGGAACCACCCATCCACTGCTTAAATTCTATAACAGATAACATCCAAAAGGTTAAATTTTGATATTTAAAAAATAGTGTGGAACCCATACAATGGAATACTACTGCCTAATGAAAACAAACAAACTATTGATATATGCAAACTTGGATAAAGCTCAGGGTATAGAAAGTCAATTTTGAAAGTTTACCAGCTGTACATTTCAAACACTTATATACACTAGAGGCCCGATGCACAAAATTCGTGCAAGGGGCTGGGCCCTCGCAGCCCCGGCTTCGTCTGGAAGGTCGTTCGGCTATCCGGTCTAATTAGCATATTTTGCTTTTATTATAGTTTCTCAACATGACAAAACTATATAGAATAGACTAATGATTGCCAGGGGACGGTACAGAGGGGAGGGATGTCACTATTAAGGGGAAGCACAAGGGGGTTTCTTTGTGGTGATGAAGTCTGTCTCTTGGTTGGGAGGGTGGTTACATGAATATATACATGGGATTAAATTGCACAGAACTACACACATGAACGTAAAAATGATGAAAATTCAGAAAGGTCTGTAGTGTAGATTAGTGTATTATATCAACATCAATTTTAATTTTACACATTATATAACGTGACTATATTTGGGGGGAGAGAAGCTGAGGGAGGGGGTTCACCAGACTCTACTATTTTTCAAACTTCCTATGAATCTATAATTATTTCAAAATGACAAATTTAAAAAGATATAAACACTTTACCTTCCCTTTATGTTTTTGAAGGGAAAGTGGAAAAGAAAATGGGTCTTAATACAACAAAATTTTAATACAATTTCTATCCATGTGCACTTCAGGTACAAATTGTGAAAGTGGGTGCTCTCCACAGCTTTTCCAGCCGCCACTCTGCTGCCAAGGGTGTCTGAGAGAATTCCTGGCTGGAGTGGGCATGAAGAAGCCCAGGCAAGGGAGGGGTGCTGGTCAGAGGTGTGGTTGTTAAGTTCAGCTTGAGAGCAGGGCAAGAGACAGCCTGGAGGCACGGAGAACTCGCCTGCTAGTCCCCCTCCCCTTGAGGCACCTGCTGCATAACTCACATGGGAGATGGCCTCTGCGTATCCTCTCCCTTTGCTCAGGCACTGTCCCCTTCTCCCTCTTTATTTTTTTGCTATTTTTTTTTATTGTTTAAAGTATTATAAATAGTACATATGTCTCCTTTTTCCCTCACTGACCTCCCCCCTATCCCCCCTAGCCCCCAGCACATGCCCTCACCCCCCCCCCAGTGTCTGTGTCCATTGGTTATGCCTATATGCATGCATCAACTGATGAACAAAAATAGATAAGAGACAAAGAAGCATCGAACAGACTGTCAAACTACAGCGGGATGGCAGGGAAGGGTTTGGGGGGAGGGGTAAGAGATCAACCCTTCTCCCTCTTTCTGACTGGTCAGTGTCATTGGTATCACTCCCTTTCTTGGAAACCCCTCCAGAAGCCACCCTCTGCTGCCTTTCCTCGGATGCTTGGGCTGAATCACCTCCCCTTATCCAGAATTTATAAAATGACAAGAAAAAGAATCCCCCTCTTTAGCGCGGCCCTCATGAAATTGCTGCAGAGTTGAGATTAGGTGATCAGGCTTTCTCCCGTGAGTGACAGGCCCTCGGGCTTCACCGGCAGAATCTCTTTTTGCGTGGCCTACTGTTTGCCAGGCTTTGACATTTCCATTTAGAAGATGAATTGATTCTGAGCTGAGCCAAGTGTCCTCTTTTGGAAGATGTGTTAAGACCCAGGCCCTCGCAGGACACGAGCGTCCATGAGACCCTATCCCTTTCTCACATGATGACGGGTCAGCCTTCCTGGGGGGCAAGTGAGGAATCTGACATGGACTAAGCGGCTGCAACGAAAAAGTATTTTTCACTGTGGGCTTAGGCACCATCCGTGCTATCCCCAGGCCCCATCTCCCTGATCACAGCCTGAAAGAAGGGAATAAGGCCCTGGTTACCAAGGGCACTTGATCCACATGGGAGACATCCTGGTGAGCTCATGGGCTCCGCCTGGCCCTGTCTGTGAAGGCCCAGCATGAGAGAAGACATTAGCTGTCCCTGCATCAGGGCACAGGGAAGGCTGCCCCTCCGGATGACTGGCTGGGGCCTCCAACCCAATAAACAATGTTTGCTCTGGAAGCGATGAGCAGTGCAACAAATTGTTAGGAAAGCCTGCAGATGGCTCCATTAATAAAGCTGCCATTCACAGTTGCCAAAGCTGAAGTAGTTTCTATGGGAAACCCTCATATTAAAATAGAAGGAAGTTCTTTTAAATTACAGTAATTACATTTTCATTAAACATTATCAAAGTTAAACACGGGGATTTGTCTGGGAGGGCACTCATCATTCTGAGCTCTGAAGGCCAGGGATAGTATCACCTCTCTCTGGTCCCTGACACAGAATCTGACATAGCGATTACAGAATGAATGGTTTGTGCCATAGGGTTACTGGTGGTAAAAATGGGACAAGTCCCCTGTCTCAAGTAACCCAGATCTGTCCATGGAAAAGCCCTGTGGAAAGGACAACAGGGCACCTGGTAGTCCATAAGGGAAGAAAGCAGAACTTGTGGGAAGCCAGAGATGGCCCAGGGTACTCAGAAGACTTCAAGACCCAGCTCAAAAGTGGCCAGGTCGGCAGACAGCACTAGGAAACCCCAGGCCCAAACTGCTCTTGGGGATGAAGCTTGAGGCACGACTGTCTTCACCAGGGGAGTCAGTCTGCCCCTTCTGTTTTCAGTGGCATCTGGCCCAGACCCGGATCCCAGTGAGATTCTTCTGGGCCCAAAGCACAGCACAGAGCTCTGCAAAGACCAGCCAAGTGTCCCCACCACACACGCACATTCCCAAGATACATAAATAAGGGTAGAGTCAGCACCTCTGACCTCTGTCCAGACCTGGAGCTGAAGAGAGCCCATCTCCCCTCCCTACCTCCCCAGCTCCCGGGGTTGGGACGGTCCACCTTGACGAACCCTGGGTTGACTTCTCGGTTGCAACACACCCCACCCATAATCACTCAGGAAAATAAATAGAAACAATATGCTGGATGACAAGGTATAGTAAATCCTACAGCAGGGACACTGAACTTTCTCCCACCGTTCTCCCCACACCTCCTGCTATGGCCACTAGACAGAAACCTGGGAATGCTGACTCTCAGGAGACTGAGGCTGCAGACAGGCCCAGATGAGGACTCTGACCCCTCACCCGGCAGAATTAAGGCCACCCAATCCCAAGGCATAAGGCTCAGGGGCAGCCTAAGGCTCAGGCAGCTAGATCATGATATCGCAAAGGGCAGCACACTCACCTCCTGACCCACCAGGTCCTCAGCTCCCTAAGACCTGCCCAAGCTGGCCTGGGCTGAGTGGTGACCACTCCTGAGCTCCCATGGCCATAGGACATGTTTTTGCAAGTTACACACCCTGCCCTAACCATCAGCAGTGACTGCTTACCCCAGCCTTCCTGCTGCAGTTGCGGCCTACTTCCTCTGGCACGGCACTTCCTGATACTCAATGAACAGGGTCCGACTAAGGGAGACACATACATATACATGGGCAGACACATACATATATAAACCGATTTTCCAAATGACTGTTGCTTCAAGAGGACATGAATCCAGGAGAAAAGGGAACAGACACCAAGTATAAACAAAGGCCCTTCTGTGTGACTCTAATTAGAATGACAACCAATTGAAAACAATTTAATGTTGGTTCATGAAAGGTTAATGAAATTCATGTTTTGAAGATGCAGAATGCAACACGGATATAGCCAGAAACACATTTCTAACCTTCATTCTCTTTAATTATTCGGTCAAAATAATTTCCCGAGAGCAGTTTTAGTCTCTGGATGGCTTTAATTAAACACCACTGAACTTTAAGTTAACATCAACTCATCCAGCTGCAATTAACCTGCTATCTAACATGAGGGTTTTGTGGCCTAAGCAGGGGCATGGTGGGGGAGGGGAAGATGGGCACGGAGCCTGACAGGTATTCACCAATTCTAGAACATTTTCCATCTTTCCCCCACCCTCGCCAGTGGCCAGGAATTTCTGTAACCTGTCGCAAGCCTCTCTAAAGACAGAGGCCGAGGCTGAGCCGGGCAACCAAGCTGACTCCTTCCTTGGACTTTCCCATAGTCCTGGGCTCTGGCTCCATTCTCTCCAACAACTTCGGCATAAGCCTGGTACAACCAGACCCTCCACGTGAGTCCAGGGCCAGCAGACCCCTGCCCCAGTGCCTCCACTCTGCTCTTGCCTACCTGCCTTCTTCCCCCTTCTCTCCCTCCCCTTCCCAGTGCTGAAATGTGTCAAGAGCCCTGGCTCAGCAATCCTGCCTGACTAGGTGCCCTCAGGAAAGACCCCTATTTTCTGAGCTGACTCTGGCACTTCACCCAGGCCCCAGGTATCTGCCTCACTCCTTTTCTGCCTTTGGAGACCAAGGTTCCTGCTTTTGTCAGTTGCATTTCGTAGCCGTACCAAGGCCCTTTTGCAATGAGTTTCTGCTTCTTTCTAAAACTTTTTTCCTGCTGACTGGGAGGCTGCCCTAACATTTCCCACAGCTTGGGGCAGCTTCAGCCAACTTCCATCAGAATGTTATTTGAAGTTGGCAAAGAGTCTAATCTACCTAGCACATGCTGGGCAATGTGAAGGACCTGTACTTTGGCCCTGAGGTACAGCCACGTGACCATGACAAAGCTTCGTGTCAAAGGCAAGGTCAGGGCAGGAAAACGCATGATGTTGCAGGAGGGCTGTTAGCACTCGAGGAAAGAAGTATTATCTAAAGAATGCTATTCCCAGCCACTCTGCCTGACCTTTTCCAGTAGTACCTGCAGCAGCTTTCCTGGAAATCAGCTCTAACACTCCGGACCCTGAGCACTAAGCAGCATCTGGTTTCGGTCTATCCAAGACATCCTGCAGCACCTGTGCACCTGGAGCTACCCCAGTCAAGAGTCCTAATGAAACTCACGCAAGTGACGGCTGCTGACGGCACAGGAGACTGCGGATGACCCACCTGCTCCAACACTATCGTGCAAGGTGGCCGAGCCACCCCAGTTGCTCTGTTCAAGTCATGAGAGCAAGGTCAGCTGTTGCTGCCCTCCCAACCATGAGGGCACGCCCCCTACAGCCACGGTGCCCGTTTCCCAGAAGAGAATCCACAGCCACACTCCCCCGCCCACATCTACCCAGCGGCAGCCTGTCCTCAGGTAACCAAACCCCATCCATCCCAAGGAGCTCCCCCAAGGGAAGGGCAAGGGATAACAGTGAAATTGCTCTATAACAAGAAAGGTTCTTAACCAAATGATTTACTAATCCTTAGAGACGAGAGACACCCTAAAAAGGACCTAAAGATATTTTTTTAACTTTTAAAAATAATATTTAATTTTGAAATAGAGTGCTTGCTTATAGGGCAAAGGTATCTGACTCATCTTTGGGTCCCCGGCACCTGGTAGTGTGTGTTTTTGCACTAACTAAATATCTGAAAGCAGCAGAGCATTAGGGGACTCCTTCAACCATGAGTCAGAGGGGCCCTAGACAACCAAGGATGACAGCCAATGCTCCTGCGAGAGGAGCACTAAGGACAGTGCCCCACTTCTCAACCAACCCGCCATGGGCAGTCTTCGGTGATAGATTAGAGTGATCCAACCCAGGATATGTGCAGTCAAATGTCCAATAAATGTACTAAATCACGGGGACCAGATAGTATCTGAATTTCTAAGCAATCAATCACCATTGCCCCTGGTGTATCCTCTAGCTATGGAAGATCAATGAGCCAGAAAGCCGGGCAGCCTGCCCAGAGCCACACTCACAAAGAGGAGAAAAAGTATATAAATCAAAGCCCGCCCGCCAGCATTACAAAAGTCACTCCCACCCTCACGCTGACATTGATAGCTTCACACCAAAGTCACTCTAGATGAGGGGCCTGGAAGGAGAAGGAAAGTTAGAACCTGAAAAGGCATCTGCTGACAGAGAAAACAAATGATGAATAAGAAAGAACGTCAAAGTAGCCATTTGCAACCTTTCTTACTTTTGTGCACCCTAAAGAATTTTGAAAATTTTTGTGTAGCCTTGTGCATATGCAAGTTTAACAACTAAAACCTTTCATTGTAAGTTGAAATAGTTGCACGGAGTAATTTCTGGTGTATTATAGATAAGGGCTTAAACTATTAAGTCACAATCACCTGGTCCCAAAGGTAATCCTTGTGAGGCCCAACTGCGCTTGGGTTCTGGGACATCCCCCTTTCTGCACAGGCTGGTTCTAATGAGTTTCTGGAACCTGCAAACAGAGGAAGTTTGGCTCAGAGAAGTCAGCAGAGACTGTTCCTGAGGAAGGCAGCAGATGGACCAAAGACATTAATGGCACTATCAAAAGGACCTGGACACAAGTGGGAAAAGTACATGAGTAGACAGTTGACAAAAAAAGAAATAAAACTTACCTTTAAAAATAAAAAGATTTTTTAAAGTAAGAATAAATTTTAAATAAAAGAAAGATATTCAACATCACTAATTTCAATAGGAAGGCACTTTAAACCAAAGGAATTTTATCACTTACCAGATTGGCAAAGAAGAGGGCGAGCAGGCACTCCCCTCATGGCTAGACAGGAACATACATCAGCACCATCGCTTTAGTGAGGAATAGCTATCACAATGGGGGATGCACATTCTCTAGAAGTCTCACTTCTAGAAATGACCCTACAAATATATTCAGTAATATAAAAAATGACAAAAAGATTATACATTAAAGGAGTGCTTATAAAAGCAAAAAAGATACGGCTAACTAACCATCAAAAGGAGACTAGTTAAATAAACTATGGTATGTTCATAAAATGGAACACAATGCAGAAAAATAAAGCAGAGAACAATCTCCAGACTGTGAGTATTAAGAATGTATAATGCCACTTGGGCAAAAACAAAACAGGCAGCGAAGGAAAATGCATCTGATCTGTGAATAGAACACACCTGAACGTAACCAGAGGCAACGGGGCTGGAGACAATGTAAGGTCAGCATGGAAAGCATCTTGTGTGTCAGGAAGTGAAGAAATGCTCAGAGACTGACAGGGGCATGTCAACAGGACACAGAAACCAAATTTGAGCTGAATTTGAGCATCAGAATGATAACTACAGAGATGGTTATTACAATGAATGAGAAAATTACATTAAAACTTTTTAAAAGGGGGGTACTCATCTTCACAGAAAAATATCAACATTGCAGAAGAAATGACAGAATAGAAAGTCACTTTTTAAAACCATCTTAAAAATAAATGACTCAGGTCAGGGGACAAGGAGAGATAAACCAAAGAACTTGTATACTTCTATGCATAACCCAAAGACAACAATAGGTTGGTGAAGACCTGGGGGGTAGGGAAGGACTGGGCAGAAGGGGGAGGTAGAGTGGGGGATGGGAGACATCTGTAATCCTGTCAACAATAAAATAAAATAAAAAAGACTGAGCCCAGCCGCTGTGGCTCAATTGGTTGAACATCGTCCCACGTACCAAGGGGTGGCCAGTTCAATTTCCGGTCGGGCCACATGCCTGGGTGCAGGTTCGAACCCTGGTCAGGGGCATGCAGGAGATAGCCAATGGATGTTTCTCTCCCTCTCCCTCTCTTCCCGTCTCTCTAAAATCAATAACAAAGAACATATCCCCCAAAAATGAAAATAAATTATTCAAAGAATCATCAATGAACACTAACACTGGATGCAAAACTATTGAAAATAGGATATTCCCAGTCTCAAATATCACCCCACAGATTACTTGTTAATTACAAAGGGGAAAGGGTATCTTTACAAGGGAGAAATCTCACATTTTAATTATCTACTTCAAATCATCAATAATGGGACAAACTGGTTTTGAGTACCTTATTATACCACTGATATAATAAGGAAAACACACTATCTATAAAGAATTCCTGACAAAAATGTTTAACCTGGATCCAATTATAAGGAGACCATTAGACAAATCCAAGTTAAAGGATATTCTGCAAAATACTGGCAGTCGATCAATGTTTCTCTCTCTCATCAGTTTCTCTCTCTTTCTTCCTCCCTCTCTCTAAAAATCAATTTTTAAAAAAGGTTAAATATGGAGTTACCATAGGACTCAGCATTTCCACTCATTATATGCCCTATGTCCATCAAATACCTGATGTAGATCTGTGCACCTGAAACCTGTATTACTGTGTTAACCAGTGTTGACCCAATAAATCTAAAAATAAAAAAATACTTGTATACCAACATTCATAAAAACATTCATTATTCATAATAGCCAAAAGTGGCAATAACCTAAATATCCATCAACTGATGAAGAGATAAAGAAAATGTGGTATATCCATATAATATTATTCAGCCATAAAAGGAATGAAGTACTGATACATAATACAATATAGATGAACCTTGAAATCATTACAGTGAGAGAAATCAGTTACAAAAGATCACATATTGTATGATTGATTATACAGTAAACCCTCGATTTTGCAGACTTCAATTTAACAGACTTTCGATTTAACAAACAAAATTTCTGGTCCACACGTCATATGCAAAAATTAATGCCCTGTTAATTTGAAAATACTTTTAACCTATATTTGCTTATAATTAAATTAACAGGTCATTTTCATTTGTTATTAATTCACTGTTATTTTCAACAAATTTAGGCAGATAGGCCAAATGTTGGGAAAAACTGTAGTAATTTCACATAATTAAATATTACACATCTACAACTACAGTCTACATATTTATATCCAAGAGTCACCGCTAGTAAACAATGTTCAGCAAATGATTAGCACACGATCGCACCACATTGCAAGTGGTAATTGGTTCTGTTGTTGCATGGCATGACTTTCTGCAGCAGTTTTAATGCATGCTAGCCAATGTTCTAGCATTTATTTACTTGCAGTGATCTATTCAATATAAATTTTTAATTGCTGTAATACATATAGAAAACTTCTACATGAAATTAAAATTTTCATACATAAATTTAAATTCACAAATTATCTACATCAGTAAGAACAGGTAAACTAATTTGTCAGTTTTGTTAACATGCATTCGGAAAACCTACTCTATTATATAACGAATTTTCAGTTTTAACAGATACCCCGCGTCTGAATTAGTCCGTTACGTTGAGGTTTTACTGTATTTATATGAAATGCCCAGAAAGAAAAAAATCTAGAGAGACAGAAAATAGATTAGTGGTTGCCCAGGGCTAGAAGTTAGGGTAGGGAAGGGAAGTGACTGCTAATGGCACATAGAGTTTCCTCTTAGGGTAATAAAACTGTTTTAAAACTGATTTGTGGCAATGGTAGCACAACTCTGAATTTAGGAAAACCCACTGAATTGTACACTTTTTGTTGTTGCTGTCAATCCTCACCAGAGGATATTTTTTCCATTGCCTTTTAGAGAGTGGCAGGTAGGAAGCAGGGGAGAGAGAAACATTGATGTGAGAAACATCGATTGGTTGCCTCCCACATACACCCCTACTGGGACCCGGAATCAAACCCACAACCCTTTGGTGCATGGGCCCACACTCTAACCACTACTCAGGGCTGAATTGTACACTTCAAAAGGTGAATTGTATGGTATGTGAATTATATCATAATAAAGCTGTTATTTTAAAAAACATAACTACAAAGGACACATTATTAGGATACCTGGGGAAAATTAAAGAGAGACTCTATATTAGGTATCAGTATTGTTATCAATGTTAAATGGGGTGTGACAAATGAGTTATATCCTTACTCTTAGGAGATACTGGCTAAAGTATTTATGGCTGAATCATCATAATTCTATAGCTTAATCTTAAATGATTTAGCAAAAACCAAATGTTTATGTACATACATTCATTGTGTGCCTGTGCTTTGGGAAAGCAAGAAAAAGCAAAAGTGGCTATATATTGATAACAAGTGATCCAAGTGAAGGATGTACAGGTGTATTTTGTACTATTCTTGCAATGTTTCTGTCATCTGAAATTTTTCAAAATAAAAACTTGGGAGAAATATCAAAAAATAAAGTTTAGACTTATACAGACAAATAACAACTACCGAGCCTTTGGGAATGCTATTGTTTATAAACACAGTATTTTACCCTCAGTAAGAAATCACTATCCTTTGTTATGACAAGATACAGACCACCACTTCATCTATAATAATCTACACTAATAAAAAGAAAACATGCAAATTGACCATCCCTCTGCTACACCCACCAGCCAATCAGGGCAAGTACGCAAATTAGCCCAACAAAGATGGCGGTGGCCATGGAGCTGGAGGCTTGGGTTGCCCCTGGTGACAGAGGAAGCCAAGCTTCCCTCCTGCCCTGGCCGCTGCTGAAGGAGGGGCTGGGGGTCTGGGTCTCCAGGGGTTGTGGCCAGCCTGAAAATGGCCCTCAGCCCCTCACCCAGGCTGGCCAGGCACCCCAGTGGGAACCCCCACCCTGAAGGGGGTGTGGCCAGCTTGAAAACAGCCCTCAGCCCCTCCCAGGCTGGCCACGCCCCCAGCAGGGACCCTCACCCCATGGGGGCATGGCCAGCCTGCAAACCACCACAGGCCCCTCGCCCAGGCCACCCCATGCCCCAAGGGAACCCCCACCCTGATCCGGGACACCCTTCAGGGCAAACCAGCTGGCCCCCACCCGTGCACCAGGCCTCTATACTAATAAAAGGGTAATATGCTAATTAGACTGGGAGACCTTCCAGGAGACCTTCCCGACGTTCTTCTGGACAAAGCCATGGTGGTGGGGCCGAGGTAGAGGAGGTTAGAGGCCAAGAGGGGACGGCAGTTGTGGGTGATCAGGCCGGTGGGGGGGACCGGTGGGGGGCGAGCAGGCCATCAGTGGGAGTCAGTTGGGGGTGATCAGGACTGTGGGGGGGCAGTTTGGAGTGAGCAGGCCAGCAGGGGGGCAGTTGGAGGCGAGCAAGCCAGTGGGGAGGGAAGGTGGGGGCAAACAGGCCAGCAGGGGGGGCAGTTGGGAGTGAGCACACTGGCACGGTGAGCAGTTGGGGGTAAGTACACTGGCACAGGGGGCAGTTGGGGGTGGTCAGGCTGGTGGGGGGGCATTTGGGGGCAAGCAGGCCAGCGGCGGGGAGCAGTTGGGGGTGAGCAGGCTGGCAGGCAGAGTGGTTGGGGCAATCAGGCAAGCAGGCAGGTGAGCGGTTAGGAGCCAGCAGTCCCGGATTTTGAGAGGGATGTCCGACTGCCGGTTTAGACCCAATCCCTGTAAACCAGCAGTAGGACATTCTTCCAGGGGTCCCAGATTGGAGAGGGTGCAGGCCGGGCCGAGGGACACACCCCCCCCCCTCCATGCACGAATTTCGTGCACTGGGCCACTAGTAAAAGCATAATATGCTAATTAGACCAGACAGCTGAACGACCTTCTGAACGACCTTCCAGACGTCATTCCAGACATCCTTCTAGACCAGTGATGGCAAACCTTTTGAGCTCGGCGTGTCAGCATTTTGAAAAACTCTAACTTAACTCTGGTGCCGTGTCACATATAGAAATTTTTTGATATTTGCAACCATAGTAAAACAAAGACTTATATTTTTGATATTTATTTTATATATTTAAAGGCCATTTAACAAAGAAAAATCAACCAAAAAAAATGAGTTTGCATGTCACCTCTGACACGCATGTCATAGGTTCGCCATCACTGTTCTAGACGAAGCTGCGGCAGCGGGGGCTGAGGCTGAGGCAGAGGCAGTTAGAGGCGATCAGGCAGGCAGGCAAGCAGAGTGGTTAGGGGCGATCAGGCAGGCAGGCAAAGTGGTTAGAGGTGATCAGGCAGGCAGGAGAATGGTTAGGAGCCAGCGGTTCAGGATTGCGAGAGGATGCAGGCCGGGCTGAGGGGACACCCCCCCCCTCCTGTACACAAATTTTGTGCACCTGGCCTCTAGTATATAATAAAATTCCACCTTTTTTCAGCATTAATGTAGGGTGTGTGAGTCTACCAACTGTGATGGCACAGGAAATTAATGTCTAAATGAACTGTGTGTAACAGGCACATTTCACTACGAGGCAAGCAGGTTTCCTAGGAAGCATATGGTAATCATCAGTATACCATTAGCCTTCTATTACTAGACTTTGAGGAACTATTTTGTAAAGATTATCTGGTACCAAATTAAAAAGAAAGAAATTAAGACTCAGGTTTAAGATGCCTCTGGTGTTCTGAAATTTTTCTGAAAGATCATTTAAAAAACTTCAAACTTCAGATTTTTCATTCATGTATTTATTCCACAATCAAAATAAATCATAACTTAAAAATCATAATGTTTTTAAAAGGTAAAGGAGTCTTTGTGTCACAGTTTCATTAATAAAACAGACATCGGTCTAAAATGCAACACTAAACAGGTGTTCTATTCCCATAGTGGAATAAATACATAATAATTACACATAAAATTTCACTAAAGATCTGGGATGAGGCAAATAACCCTTTGAAACAAACTGCCCAATGAATAGAGGCGTGCTGCAAATAATTTCTATTAACATTTTACTGCAAGATGGAAAATCCCCAAGGTAACTACAGACACAATACTTCATTTCATGCACCTGGCCTTGGCTTTTGTCTTCCTGCCTCAGACATATCCAAACCCAGAAAGGTTTCTGCCCCACATGCTCAAAAAGGCCACCATGGGTCCCCAAGGACCCGAGCACAGACCGCCGTTAATGAGTCTGTGTGCAGCCTCCACCCAGAACCTCCAGGGAAATCAGCTCAAACTCGCAGAGCAGCAGCACTTCTTCGAGCAATAGTTGTAACTGTCAAATGAGCTCTGACAGGCCATGTGCATTTCATAAACAAACCAAAATATTGTCTTATTTTCTTCTATTTTTTTTCTTGCAAAATAGTAAGTAGACCATTCAAGTAAAAAAAATTTTTTTTACAGAAACAAAAATTCAAAGGGTTTATGCCAAAAAGCAAACCAGTCTTTTGCAGCCTAATTCATTTGTTTCTGGGCTGTGAAGCCATGTAGAGGGCGATGAGGCAGTAGATGGTCCCTCCCAACGTCAGTGCCATGGTGGTCCGGTAAAGCATTTGGTCAGGCAGGCCTCGTTTCAGGTGGATGGGCACACCATCAGATTTCTTGAAAGAAAGAATTATCAAGGACATGGTTGATAAGAAAAAGATTTATAATTTAGGCTAGTAAAGAACAAATGTCTCTACTCCATGACTAACCCATTATAGTGGGAAAAGCCCTAATCCATTAAAATGCTAATTGAAATACTAGTATTTTTTCTTATAAATGTAACTAAAGTTTGTAAATCCAAAATAATTCCCCAAAATACAGCCTCAGGAATGTGCATGCAACAAATTCCAAATTTCTAAGGAATTTATCATATTGCTTAACTAAGAAAGACACATTGGTGAATTTTTTAAGACATAAAGGTAACCAGCAGCTAACTAAAGAGCTATATAGGCACAAGAAATGCTCTATATTTACTTTGACTTCCTGATCACTGGTGGATGGAGTCTGAGCACACCAGGTCAGTTAATAGGTTCAATTCCATTATTTTTTACTCAGCCACCTTCTTTCCATTAAGGTGTGTCAAATCCATTTAATAACGACAATCCATAAAACGTTTAATCCATTATTTTGCAGTCTCCAAAATCCCTCCCCACTGCAACGCCAAGACCCCCCCCACCCTGCTCAAGACGGACTTATCAGCCCTTGCCAGCTTGCTCAGTGGTTAGAGCATCGGCCTGAGAACCAAAGGGTCTCAGATTCAAGTCCCTGGCACCGGAGGCAATCAATCAATGTGTCTCACAAGGATGTTGCTCTCTCTCTCCTGATACTCCCTCCCTTCCACTCTCTCTAAAAAAATCAATGAAAAAAATATCCTCCGGTGAAGATTAACAAAAACACACATACACACAAAAATTTTACTTATCAGATTAAAATGGATTAAACTGATCAAAAGTCCCCAGGCCAGTCCTGAATCTGGACATAGTATTTTTGAGGAGGGAGAAGCTACCTCCCAGCAACAGCAGTAACAGGCACTACCACTCCCATGGTATCTGAGACATTATCTGTATATAGATTAATGTTTATAAAATTTTAAAATCCAGTTTTAGCTTCTCTCTGTTGATCAGCAAACCCAAGAGAGCCTCCTCCACTTCTAGTAACAGCTCAGTGAATTTTAATATCAAGGAGGCAAAAAAACAATTAGAAGAAAACTCAATGCCAAAAGTCACTGCATGTGTCCCAAACCCAAATATATATTGGATTATTCACAATGTTTATACATAATACATGCTACTGTTTCCTCCATCTAATATATGCAATTTAAAAACCTGCATACCCTCAAATACTGATAAGAAAATTAATCACCCTCTCTCTTTCATCAGTTTCTACCTACATTGAGTTCTACTAGTTTATGGCTCAAATAATATCAAAAGAATTCTATTTAAGGAAAAAGAGAGAAGGGGGTAGTAAACTAGATTAACACTCGGTTTCATAGTGTTTGTTTTTAAACCTATTTATTTCACAGGCTTCTTTGTTCCCAAGTGCCTCCTCTCACCTGGAAAAACTTCTGCAGCTCTGGAACTTTGTTTTTCCCAGCATAATCATATGTGGGATAATCAGAAGTCAGTTTAGTTGGTGTGGCAAATATGATAGGCGGTGCTTCTGTGGAAACCACAGGCTTTAATCCCTGCAGGAAAAAAGGAAGAAAGTATGTCTGGGCATCTGAACAAGCCTTTCAAGGAGCAGGCTGTCTGGAATAGTGGACGGAGTCATTCCACCATGAGAGGGAAGGAAAGCCTCTCTAACTCTGCATTACAAGGCCTTTAATTTTTTAAGTTTAAGGTTTAAAGTCCTTAAACATTCAACAAAATACCCTAGTCCACTTTACCAGAGCAACCTGTCAAGCACCCCGGCCATGAAGGGGGAGAAGCGAGGGGGGCACAGGGAGCAAGGACAAACAACAAAGGCCCATTCTAGAAATACTATTGTGTCTATCTTGTCAAACCAGTAAAACATTTATAATCTGTACAAACTCTGGTTTCAAGAAAGAGCTGGCGGTCCCTTTCCTTCTCCTGGTGAGCTGATATACCAATATGGACTCTCTAACCCCAGAAAGGACTTCAGATTCTTTTCAGACACACAGTACAAAAATACCTCTATCTGGAAGAAACTTTAATGGTAAGAGATGTCTTTCAGAGCCAGAAAACAAACACAAAACAAAATAATTAGAGTAACTAAATTTTCCAGCATTAATAAGCCCGTAAGTTTTTTTAAAACTTTAATTTTATAAAAACAAAAAGGAAACCTCAGTGTTCTCATGTGTGACATGTGTATGATAGTAACAGTATCTACCACTGAAAGGGCTGCGTGACATAGTAAATATATGCCTAAAGTAGAGTACCTGCACTCACAGGTATTCAACAAATATAAACTGAATGAGATTTGGGGGTTAGTACAGGTTACTATTTGTAACCTCAGCCACATTGATAAAGGAAGGACAAACCCACAGGCTTAAAAAAAAGACCTAAGGGGAAAGAAAACTAAAGTACTGATTCATGCTATAACACCAATTAACCTTGAAAATACTGCACCAAGTAAAAGGAGCCAGTCATAAAAGCCCACATTATGATCCCATTCATATAACAGTCCAAACTAGGAAAATCTAAGAGACTAGTGGTTGCTTAGGGCTGGGAGGTCAGGAATAAGGGGATCAGAGCTGAAGGGTACAGGTTTCTTTTTGAGGTAATGGGAATACTCTGAAACTGATATGGCGATGGTTACACATTATCTGTGAATACACTAAAATAAACTTCAATGGTACATTTTAAATTAGTAAGTGTATGGTATGTGAATCATATCTCAATAAAGCTGTTACTTTAAAAGGAACCCAAGGCCCTTAGCCCACTTCGAACAGTCATGGATATGGACCTCACAAGAAGAGCTCCAACCCCCCTTTTCCCCAGAACACCCCTACTTCTGCAAACCCTTTTTAGCACTGCCGGACTACAATTTAGAGGAGGCCTGCAGTCTCCCTCACACACACACACACACAAAAAACATTGGGAAAAGCAATACAACTTTAGATAACTAAGACAGGCAGATATAGACGGACGAAGGAGCCTAAGGGGAACTCTGGCTTTCCACCTGAAGAAGTACATCTACAGTGGCAGATATATAGATGGTTCTCCAAAGTAACCTGCAGATTAAAATGAGGAAGTTAGATTCCAAATCAATAAAAATCACTTCCTTTTATATTAAATTCTAACCAGGAAAAATAAAATTTTAAAGTTAGAAAGTAGAGTTCAAGTTCAGCCTCTTCCTTTTTTACAGATGAAAATGGAAACTCTTTGCCCAAAATTAATAAATACAGTTGTTAGACCCCTGGTTCCTGTTCTCTTCAAAAAAACCTAAGTTTGTCCTAACCGGTTTGGCTCAGTGGCTCAGTGGATAGAGCGTCAGCCTGCGGACTGAAGGGTCCCAGATTCGATTCCGGTCAAGGTCATGTACCTTGGTTGTGGGCACATCCCCAGTGGGAGGTGTACAGGAGGCAGCTGATCGATGTTTCTCTCTCATCAATGTTTCTAACTCTCTATCCCCCTCCCTTCCTCTCTGTAAAAAATCAATATAATATATTTAAAAAACAAAACAAAACAAAAAAACCTAAGTTTGCCTATAATTGACAGAACCTATTTTAAAAAGCAAATATTGAAAACCTCAATGTTACTCCCACCAGGCAGGCATTAGGATCAACAGGGCAACAAAACAGTATTAGAATAAACTTGGCTTCTATAAATGGGGCTGAATCACGGCCTTTATTCTGTATTCCATTTACTCATTTACATATATTACTGAGCACTTACTAAAAATACACAATGAATAAGACAGATACAATCTCTGCTATTATGAATATTCATGTTATGGAGTAACAGCAGCTAATATCTGAGCCCTTGTTATGTGCCCAGCATCATGTTAATTTAAACATTTCATATGCATCATCTCATTTAATCCTGACAGCAACCCTAGGGAGATGTTACTATTCCCTTTTTTTTTACAGAGGAGAAACTGCATCGGAGAGGGTAACTTGCCTGAGATCACATAGCAAAGAGACAGAGCCAAGTGTCAAAACTCAAGTCTCCCTCAAGTACAGAGCCCTGGATTTTAAGTATTTCACTACCTGCCCCAGTCACTGCCCCTCAACAACGATCCATTTAAAGAGAAAGTTTGGTCAATATGCTATTAGCCTACATTTGGTATATAACACACTCAAACAGAGAGACTCAGGAGTCTGGGCTGGGAAAGGGATCCTACCCACAAGGCTTACAAGGGTCTTTCTTTGAACAGGAGAATTTTACACACTCCCTTTATTCTGTAAGCAATTTGTATTTTCTCCTAATGATCATTTCCCCTTGAATGAAGAAAATTAAAAAAAACCCTTCCTACCAAGCATCTTCAAATATGGTTTTAAATTAAATTCATGTTTTGAAAGGACTAATGTGAAAGCACTTTAATACCTAATTGCTTTGTTTGTTCACTCATCAAGTGATTCAAAACTACAGCAAAGTTTTTGAGCAATATCATCTGAAAATAGTACTAATCATCTTAACAATGTTAAATAATTTCATATTTCCATTTATAATACTGTAAAAGTTTAGAATATTGAGCTTTAAAGTTATCTATCATCCCATTATCTTATCCCATCAATTATTATAATTGTATATTCTCTAATCTCTTTTCATAGGCATATTTTGAAATGTTTTCCTGTGATTTAGGACTATAAACAAGTTTCAATCCAGTGCCTCAAGTCCTTTATTTCTAACTTCAAGCCAGATAACACTACCTCCATGTTTCCCTGATACCTCACACTCCATTTGTCCAAAATTGGTTTCTCACAAGTCTAACTAGGAGCCCCGCTTCTGTGGAAAGCATCACCATTCTCCAATTTCCCAATCACCTTAGATTCCTCTTTCCTCATCCCTAAAATCTCCCTCATTGGTCGCTAAATCCTTATCACCCAGACCTCTGACTTCTCCATTCCTATTCAGAAGACCTTGAGCTATTTTGTGGATCTAACAGGCATCCCTGGCACTGGTCTCTACAGTCAGATTGTTTTCAAAGCATAGCTCTGGTCATACTTGCTCCTCCGTTAACCTTTCACGAAACTAAGGGAAAGAAGCATGCCTTTGTTCCAACCTCTGGCCAAGACTCTACTACAACTTTCTGCAGTAAGTTGCTTTGCAAATGTCTACTCATTTCTCACAAAATTAAGTCCTACCATCCTAGACCCTTCATGACCTACCTCCATCCACCACGGCCAAACTTAGTCAATGAGTCCCCAGTTGCCCCCTCCCCTCCATCACTCTGTTACCTTTACCTAAAACATCATTCTGTCAGCTTAAATAGGAGAGGAATTGCTAAATCGTATGATAAAATTAAGTTTACTTTGTAACAAATTGCCAAACTGTTTTCCAAAGTGCCTACACCATTTTACATTCCCACCAGCAATGTAGGGGGCTCCAGTTCCTCCACATTCTCACCAGCTCCTGCTGTCTGGCTTCTTGATGCTAGCAGGTGTAAAATGGAGTCGCATTTGCAGTTCCCTAATGACTAATGATGCTGACGATCTTTTCACATGTTTACTGGCCCCAATTTAATGGCACCACATGTGAAAGTAAGGCAAATGTTTTTCAATCAACCCCTGGAAAATATCCTCCCCACAATTGCTTGCCATCAAGTTGATTTATAAATCTCGATGAGCACTGTTGTTAAGAGAACCAGCTTTTCCACATTAGGTTGCTCAATGCTTGTTCAGTTATTCAATGCACTTTACATAATACTGACAGTGACAAACGTCTACATTTCCCATTGTGCCACTATCTCCAAGAAAGGAAAAAGTTAAGTACTCCTCTAATTACCGAAGTCAGAACACCTGGTTTGCGAATGCCTGTCACAATCACTCTGAAATCTACAAATCATACAAAGCTTACATGTACACTTTTTTCAACATAACTTAAGAAATCCATACGTAACTAGGACGTTCAAATCCTCAAGAGAAACACAATTCATGAAGTGCTAGAAGCCTGAAGCCCTAGCTGCAAAGTCATCTCAGGGTAATCTCTGCTCTGAGGGTCAATTCAATTTCAATATATGTTCGTTTTACTCTAAAACTGCACTTTTTCCTTAGTAGTTATAGTTAACAAAACCGTGGTTATGCTAAAACTCTACTAAAAGAACATCTACAACCAACAGAATAGGTCAACTGTGATATATTCATACAACAAACCCTACACAGCAATAAAAGGAACTGACTACTAACATATGTAACATGAACTGCAAAAACAGAGAAAAAGAAAACTTACACAAAAGGGTACTGTGTGGCTCCACTTACATAAAATTCAAAAATAGGCAAAACTATCTATTTATAGTGATAAAAGTCAGAATAGGGAGGCGGACAGAGATTGGCAGGGCAAGAGTAAGAGGGAACCTTCTTAGGGGTGGTGTGTTTAAACTAACATTTAAGATGCGTACACTGAAAAATAGACTTTATACTAGAAACAGATATGATAGAAATGGCTGTTTGCCTATAATCTGTAAAAGAAATCACTGTGAACAACTCCTGCTTTAGACCTCTTTACCAATTTGGTTTCAGTGACAACACACTGGTCTCCCTTATAATCCTGGCTTGCTACTTTGATAAAGTTTCCTTCTCCACCCTCCCTTCATGTTTCTGTAGTCTGGCTATATTCCCACTTTTCTTCCCTAGATACTCCCTGGGTGATCACCACCACCAAATACTACTACCATCTATGGACTGAAGGTACTCCAATCTATTAAATTCCATAACCCACAAATCCAGCTGCTACCAGACACATCACAAGCTCATTTATAAACCTAGACCCTTCCCCAACCCCTCCCAGGACTTGCCCTTCTTGCCCTCCCTATCCTAGGTAATAACAGCACATCTAATCTTAGATTGTAATCATCCTGTAACACCCACACGCACACTTTGGGCAAGCTGCAGTGTCCCACAGGAAAAGGAGGAGGGTCACAGTGGAGCATCTTTTACACCCTACCTGGGCCCCTTACCATTCCAGTCGTTTGCCAGCTGCATATCTTACCGATTCTTCCCACACCACTCTATGAGGATGAGAAATGAATGTGACGGTAGCTCAGACTCAGCTTTTGGGGAATAGCTACCGCTTACCCAGTACCTACCACCTGCCAAAGATTCCAGTCACCCGGAACACGCCCCATGTAATCTGTACTACAGCTGCCCTAGATGAAACTGAGCTCACAACAAAGGAACTTGATCAATCTATACTAATAAAAGGGTAATATGCTAATTGGACCCTGATACCTTCCGGGAGACCTTCTGGGCGTCCTTCCAGACAAAGCCTTGGTGGTGGGGCCGAGGCAGAGGCAGTTGGGGGCAATCAGGCCTGCAGGGGGTGGGCAGTTGTGAGCGAGCAGGCGGCCAGCAGTGGGGGGGGGGGGGGGGGTCAGTTGGGGGCAAGCAGGCCGGTAGGGGATGGCAGTTGGAGGGAGCAGGCTGGTGGGGGGTGGGGGAAGGGCAGGCATTTAGGGGTGATTAGGTGGAAGGGTGGGGGCAATTGGGGTTGATCAGGCAGGCAGGTGAGCAGTTAGGAGCCAGGATCCCGGATTTCGAGAGGGTGCAGGCCGGGCTGAGGGACACTCCCCTCTTCCCCCGCCCGCTACGAATTTCGTTCACTGGGCCACTAGTCAGAAAATAAAGCAGCAAAGCCAGGATTTTAGCACAGCTTAAGAATACGGGACTCTATAAAGCCCCTCATTTCTACAACACGAGCTGGAGAGTGAAACTCCAATCGACAAAATCTGAATGAAATCAGACCGCTCAAATAACAGGCATCTGTCAACCATCTTTACAGTTGGAGGTGGTTGCATGTAACTACCCCGACTCACCCAAAGATTTCGAGGGAGTCTCCCAATTCTGATCACACAGCCTCTCCTGGCCCTGGCCCTATAGATTCTCTCAGCGCCGTCATGCCACCTCTCCAGTCCCTGCGGGGATGAGGCTGCGGCAGGAGTCACCAATGGGACACCTTTAAAAGGACAGGGCCGAACTTCGGATTCGGCAGGGTCACATTCTGGGTTCCGCCGACCCCACGAGACACCCCACGAGTCACAAGCAACGAGTCCGGGGTCACCTTGACCCCTGCAGAGTGCCAGGCCCAACTTCTGGCCAGGCCAGCTCCGCCAGGGGAGCATCTACAGAACTAGGAGCCTCCATGGCCGCCGCAAGCAGGTGCGGAGCGGCGCCAGGCGTTACGGGGCGAACTAAACCAAACCGTTGGCAGAAGCCATACCCGGCTCCGGCGCCGCGACTGACTGGCGCACAGGCTCAGACGGCCATTTCTCCTGTCCGGGCCGGCGCGGTGCTACCCGTACCTGCGGGTTATAGGCATGGGAAGCCCATGCTCCCACCAGATTCTGCGTGAAGCCGCTGAACTTGTAGTACATGACGCCCAGTGTCCCGCTACTCGCAGCCGCTGCCTGCGCGACCGCCCCAAGAAAGGACCCTGCCTTCCGGGAGTCGGCCCCAAGGCTCAGCCCAAGGACCCTGCGCCAAGGGACGGGCTGCCCAGAGATCGCCTAATTTAAAATATGTCCTTTTAAGCCACATAAAGGAAGAAGCCGGGTTCTAAAGGCCAAGAAAGGCATAATCATCTCTCGGAGAGCGCGGAGAGCTGCTATATCGGGGTTTGTAGAAAATATGAGTTTTCCTCTTTCCCCAAATTTTGATTCGGGCACTGCTAAGAGGCTCGAAGAAGTGCGCAAGCGCCCCGCGGTCGAGGCCGGAGGCAGAGGGACCTGCCAGGGTGAAAGTAGGGTGGACTCTGGGCGGGGCCTAGGGCTGGAGGGGCGGGGCCTAGGGCTGGAGGGGCGGGGCCTGGCGCGAGAGGGGCGGGAGGGGGCGGGGCAACTACTCTCTGGAAGGGAGCGGTACTGCGGGGCTGCCACCTGCCCTCGTCAGACTGAAGGCTTCTCTTTCTTTACCAGATTAACCTGCTCGTAGTCTCATGTCTTTCCTCCCGTATCTGCCGCCTCGCTCTGAGGCAGTCAGCCCAGGAGTAGATACTCATCGGCCGGGCTTCTCCGACAACCTGCAAATAAAATTTGGAAGCACCTGCTGGGAGCTGTTAGTCCAGACGGCTGTTAGGGATCTCACCCCAATAACCTAAAGATAGCCTCCTGGGCTTTGTGCAGAAAAAAAATGCGTAGTGACGTAACCTTCAGGCACCAGGACGTGTCACCTGAGTTCCGCGCGAACTGTTTGCTCATCCTTTTCCTGACCTCTGCCCTTTGAGATAAATGAGGTGGGGAGTGGAAGGAAGTGGACTAGAAACACTGGAAAAATCTAGACCTCGAGCCTGAAAGATTCGGGACGACAACTTTCAGTTCCGGTAGAGTTCACTTTTGTTCAATTTAAGGATTTTTTATTTATTTATTTATTTTAGCCTCCACTATGTGCAAGGTAGTATATAAGAGGAGTAGACTAGTCTCCTACCTACAGGGGTGGAGCAAGGCTTCTCCTCGCTTTATCCTCTAGCCAGGGGCTTCCACAAGCTATTACAGGTTCACTTATAGTGCACTTGTGAAAGCATGTGGCAGCCGGATGGGTGAGACCCCCACGTAACATTTTCCGTAAATAAACTCACTTACCCTTCACAACAATGCTAGGAGGTAGGTGCTATTACCATCTCCATCTTACAGGGCAGGAAAATGCGGCCCGGGAAAGTCCAGAATCTCGCCCAGCTCAGCTTTGGTTAGTGGCAGAGCTAGCCATCTGCCTCAAGAGTCTGTACTCTTCAGCACTACATTATAGACAGATCAATAGGCGGTATCAATCCATCCTGAGAAGAGGAGGAGGAAGGCTGAGCACTCCAGAGCGAGGGTGTGCACCAGCATCCCCGTTTGGCAGGTGTGAAGCCGAAGGGCCCCCGTGTTGGGCAATGCCAATGCTCGGAAGAGCAAAGGTTCCAGCGTCTCTGTATGGTCAGCCAGTCCAAAGTCGCTGCTTTTACAACGCAGCACTGTGATCGAATGGAAAAAGGAAATGCGACTTGAGTTTGAGTCACCATTTCTTCAAGGCTGAGTGATTTGCAACTCGCCGTGTTTCCGGGGCCTTGCTTGTCTCCTCTGTGAGTAGTAATCCCCATCCTATAAGCGTCCCTCCCCAGTGTTCTGAAAACCAATAGGTCAGTAGCTTTTCAAGCTTCACAGATATTACGTTGCTGAGCTTACCTTTGAGTCATTTTACTTTTTCATAGTTCTTGGCTATTAATTAATTAAATGTCAGAATCACTCATACCAAGAAAGGTGAATGAGCTTGCTAGCAATTGTTGAGTGGAAGAAAAGGTCTCTCACAGAGTTTAGATTGAAAAGAGAAATTAAGTGATTTAGGACAGCTTTCTATCTCCCTCCCAACGGTCTTTTTTTTTTTTTTTTTGAGTGGGGAGATAGAGAGAGAGAGAGAGAGAGACAATGATGTCAGAGAGACACATCGATCAGTTGCCTCCTGCACATGGGATTGGGTCTGTGACCCAGCTACATGGCCTTGACTGGGAATGAGCCCGGATGCTTCCGTCCCTGGGCCAACACTCTAACCACTGAGCAACCCAGCCACCACTGTCTTCTAAACATATTTTGGAAGAAGAAAGTAGAGAGCGGTACTCAACTCTTCGTAGCACTAAGGTGTACCAGCTTCTTGCGGTATTAAAGGTGCCTGTCAACTACTGGTTATTTTCTTAAAGTTTCTGCCATCTGATTTTAGATCCTGCAAGACATAAATTAAGAATCCTGAAAATGTTACAACAGCCGGGCTGTTCAGTGGGAGATAAAATGTCAGTAGCAGAGTGTGGGATGGGATGTCACATGGAGTGGCTGATCAGAGGAAGATTCTGTCTCACTTCCCAAATAAAACGCAGCACACTCTGACAGCACTAAAGCACCCTATTCTCATTCTAATTTGCATATCCCACCCAACATCGAAGCCTGATCTTCCTTTATACCATGATTCCTTCAGGTTGTCCCCTTGATTCCATCCTCAGGGGAAGTGCCCACAGTTCACAGTACCGAGAAGCTTGCCAGTCGCCAAGAGATTTGAGTGAGTGCAAATGCCAGCCTGGCTTGGGTGAATCTGCCCGCTGCGGCTGCTCCATTTGTGAGGGCTGGTGCTAATGGCCTCTGGCCGGCAGCTCTGTGAAAGCTGGGAAGGATGGAAGACCAATATAAATTTTAAATTGGGTTGTACTGAATGTAGATAGGACCTGCCTCCTTGTGAAATAATTTTTAATTTTTTTTTAATTCTCCAATTTTCTCAGAATTGACTTTTTAAAAAATTGACGTTTGGTGGGTCTGGCAGAGTTAAAACCTGTAGGCTCTGTAATAGTTGAGGTCATAGTGTTTCCTTCAATCCTTCATTGTCGTCAGAAGGGCTCATATGTCCCCTGGCTTTGGAGCAGAAATATGAGTGACGAGCCTTTGTTCTGTGCTGATTTACCATGCGGCAGGCATCTCTGCGGTATAGGCTTCCAGGGGGCCCTGCTTTCCCCCTCTTTACTGTTTCTTTGCTGCCAAATCTGCAAACTGAAGATCCTCTCTAATCTGGGGAAACGTTTATGCACGTGGATTTTTCCCATTCTAAGGTAGATTCCCTGATGGAAAACAGACTATAATGCTGTCATGTTATAGTGCGGTATTACCTTTTTTTAAAATTGTGGCTTGTATCTACCCTCTCTTTGGCAAAAAGAAAGGTAGAGGGAAAACATTTTCCCCAACATTTAAAATTGCTAGTGATATTCCCAAGAAAAGCATCCCCAATAACATATTTGGGAAACAAACTGGAGAGCTACACGCACTTTATGATTCTCAGAACAATGACACCTGTCGTGCAATTATTCGGTAATTTTCATGTGGCAGAATTAGAAATCTCAGCTGTCATCTCGTATTCTTTGTACCAAATAAGCCCTATCTGGTGTGTAAATTGTAAGTTTGTCTTTGAAACCTGCAATTTAGATTATATCAATATTATTGAAAAACAATTAAACCTTTGATAAAGCATGGTATTTTCATAGCAAAGGAGTTGAGGGTCTGAACGTGCATTCTCACCCAAAAGAGGGGAAGTGGCAGCTGGGGCTGCAGTTTCTGGGACAGCTTTGTTGCAGTGCGGGATGAGCATATTGACATCAACTCCCTCTCTGACCTTCTCATTGTTGAATGTCAATATGATGTGTGAAGCTGCCTCACTTTTGCCTGCCTGCTTTTCATTATGTGCAAGTCAAAAGCACATCCACAGAGATTATGGATTTAACTCAATTTTGACACATCACATTTCATTTCACTGGTTAAGAAAGACTGGGGTATGACTCATAATTTATTTTAAATCGTTTCGAATACACTTAATTATACTTAAAATTTTTTGAGAACCAGAACAAGAGTCATGCAATTTTACATGAACATCGTCTATAAAAATATAGTACACACAATGTTTTCCTATACATAGAATGAAAGGATTAGCAGTGGCCTTCTCCAGTTTGGGGTCAGAGGGTGGTGCCCCCATTACTGAAGATTCTCATTTTCTGCATCACATATGTTTGAAGAATTAGAATGTTGTACAATGAGCATGTATGACTTTCGTAAGCCCATATATACATAAACAAATAATATAAGATCCCCAAAAGGCATAAAAATTAGAATTTTAGAAATGTTTCCACATACTTACAACCCAAATTACCAATTAATTTAGAGTATTTTTAAATCACCCCCGGTGCAGTTGTAAGGAGACTACTGAGTGATAGTGTCCAAGTGTTAAACCACAGAAGAGTCACTCGAGGGCCCTTCAGCCATTAGAGTTAACATTATAGTGGTTCTTCACCAGGCTGTTGAAGAAGTGAGTGCATGAATGAATGAACTAATGAACAAATGACAAAGGAACATCATCTCTACATATTGCTGTGAGCAATGAGCTACCATCTTGGGTAGTTATTTACATGAGTACCTTGATTACATGAAATTTGATAATCAAGTGGGAAAGGAAATTAAGAACCATACACCTGGGTCTTAAGAAGGTGAATGTTGCTAGATCATTTTATTCTGAGGTATTAGAACTTTTTGTCTTTTGAAAAAATCTACCTCTATCAAAATATGGGATGCTCCATAGCCATTGAAAGTCAGTATGTCCAGATCCCAGGCCTGCACTAGATGTCTGACCTTAGATGTTTTTTTTTAACCTCTCTTGTCCACAGAATAAAAATTTCAACTTAACAGGGTGATTGCAAGTATTAAATGAGACAAAAGAAATATGTAAATATATGAATGTCTACATGGGAGATAATATTCAGTAAAATGGTAAAGGAGATCCAATATAAGATGATGGAAGATGATTTGACTTTGGGAGGTGGACACACAATGCAATGTACAGATCATGTATCATAGAAATGTACACTTGAAACCTATATAATCTTATTAACTGTCATCCCAATAAATTTTTTTTAAAATATATTTTATTGATTTTTTACAGAGAGGAAGGGAGAGAGATAGAGAGTCAGAAACATCGATGAGAGAGAAACATCGATCAGCTGCCTCCTGCACGTCCCCTACTGGGGATGTGCCCGCAACCCAGGCACATGCCCTTGACCGGAATCGAACCTGGGACCTTTCAGTCCGCAAGCCGACGCTCTATCCACTGAGCCAAACCGGTTTCGGCATCCCAATAAATTTAATTTTAAAAACTAGATCTATAGTCACTGACAGAAACCAAAAATTAATTTAGCCTGATAAAAGGCATTAGAATTTCAAGTCTATTCAATTTTGTGTTTTTGTAATGTTAACTGTTCATAATAAAAACGAGTGGCCTGGTGCATGAATTCGTGCACATTGAAAGGAATTTGACTAGAAGAAATAATCACTACTCACCCTTTCTCTATAATAGAAGTATCAACCAAATTCACGATCGACAATGACAGATCAAAAAACACACGTGTGATTGGTGCCAGTGAGAGCTCTATATGTATCACAAATGTGATTGTCAACTTAGCCTTTTATAGATAGAATAAACTTGCTTAATTAGACCTGCTTTCTGATTTAGATAAACTTTTTCTAGCCCAGTAAAGCACCCCAACTTCTCTTTCAGGTAATTGTCAGCAACGCAGCAGTAAACATCAACATGAAGCAGATTATTATTGTAGATCACACAAGGAGAACAAAGGGTAAAATATTTAACTGTAGCAGTGTTTGATTGTATTCTGTGCAGTGAGAAAACCTGAAGTCATTTTCAAGGTCCACCATTTCTTAATTCTTTCAGTCGGGTCAAGTTTCTAAACTTTCTAAATCTCCGTTTTCCAGCTAATGAAAAGAAAATAGGATTCCACCAAGTCTCCTATCTACCTATTCCAGGACTTCTGTGAGGATCATATAAGATGAGCCACGGGAAAACGCTTCACAGACATTTGGTTAAAGTGTAAAATGTTTCTACCTGGCTATACAGCAAGTCATGTTCCTGGGCTGAAGAAACTGCAAGGAGGCTAGTCATCGCTAGGGAGAGGAAGCCAGGTGTTACTATGTGATGTCATTACCTGAATGGATACTTTTATATATATATATATGAGTCCATTGCACAATTCAAAATTGCAAGGCGCTGCCCACCCTCTGGTCTGGCCCTGCCTCCCTCTCTGGCCCTTGAAGCAGCCACAGCCACTGCTGATCAGGCCCTCCCCCAGCACAGGCGGAGGCCATTGCCGCCCCACCCCTGACTCTGCACACAACTTCCTCCTGTCCAGTCAACCCGTTACAGCGTCCTGGTTAATTAGCATGTTTCTCTATTTTATATATAGATAGATTGTAACCTAAAAATCTTTCCACTTCCTCTGTCCCCAACCCTTTGTCCCTTTTGCTTTTCCCTCTTCCTGTCTCCTTTTGCAAGAGTAGTAAACATGAGTTAAGGTGAGAGCTGTCAAGTGGAACCCCGTATGAAAACAGCCCCCAAAGACTTGGCTTCTATCTTGCAAGCTTGAAGGCCAGAGAGCAGCAGAGTTGAGTGTCCCACTAAAATAATAGCCAACCGTTTAGCATCCACTTTAAAATAAAAAATGTCATCATTTTCAAATGCTAAATCCATAATTTTACTGGACTCCCCTTGTGCCTCAGATTCTTAAACAGTGGAGATTTGACATTTCTTTCGTTCTGCCACCTAGAAACCCAAAGTCATAGCCCTAACTTCAGATCACCTTCTGAAGTGGGTGACAGGTCCATAGGCTGTAACACCAGACCGGCCGGAATTTGAATCGCAGTGCTTCATACTGACAAGCTCAGTTACCTTTGGAAAGTTCCTTCCCCACTCAGCATCTTAGAGGTGAAATGAAAGGTTCCAAATCACAGGATTATCAGTGTATTGCCAGGTAGCAAAGGTACCAGCCTGTGTCCATAGGTACCTGGCATCAGCCTGCCAGGTGGTTGCCGAATGGCTGACTTGGGGAGGAGGGATGGCAAGGTCAGCTTGGGTCTTCTTCCAAAAACTGAACAGGCCTGGGACTATCACCATCATAGTCTGGGAAGCAAGGGCTTGGGAAAAGGAGTAGGAGGGCGTTATAAATATGGGGGAGTGTCTAACAGAAGACAAAATCTCCTCTCCACTTAAAAGAAAGGGGACTGGAAAGAGTATAACATTCCCCAAACCACAGCTGAGAAATTCAGACGTTTCTGGGAGCCTGGCAACCCCCAGCAGAGCCCCTGCCCTCCGCTGGCTCAGACCCAGGAGAGGAATAGCCAGACCACCAATCCCAAAGCCCCAAAGGTTTCCAGCAAGAGACTCACATTGTAGCCCAGCTGCGTAACAGGGGGGAGAGCTGGAAGAGGACATTCTTGTTGGTGTTGGTGTGATCTGCACATCTCATTCCACCCCATACTTCCGGGCTACCTGGTCCTCTCTCCTGTTGCCTGCTCTTAGATCTTAGCGGCCCACGGATGCATATGGGAGAATGGCTGCCTCTACGATGACAAAGGTAAAAATCAAACCAAGGTGTGTTTTCTTCCCTGAGGAAAAGCAACCGCTCTGCAAACACACGTAGCCTTGTTTCAGCACAGATGTCAGGAACGTGGAGCCTGTAAATCTGCCCAGGCAGTTCTGTTCTTGAATCATCAAGAACAACCTAGTGGGTGGAACAAGAATATGAAATTGCTGTGTGCACTCATGTTTTGATTATGGAGCAGTCATTTCTACATGTGTTTTCTTTTTTTAAGAAGCATCTTTTCTATGTTTGCCTTTTAACACCCCACCTTCCTTCCTGTCTCCGGCTCTCCCACACCCAATAAAAGGAAACATGGAAAGCTTTACAAAAATGTCTGCAAGAAAGAAAAATAATGCCTGCAAGTTTAAAGAACAGGTGGCATTAACTGTCTCTCTAAACCAGCGATTCCCAACCTGTGGGTCGCGACCCTTTTGGCGGCCGAACGACCCTTTCACAGGGGTCGCCTAAGACCATCCTGCATATCAGATATTTACATTACGATTCATAACAGTAGCAACATTACAGTGATGAAGTAGCAACGAAAATAATTTTATGGTTGGGTCACAACATGAGGAACTGTATTTAAAGGGCCAGAAGGTTGAGAACCACCGCTCTAAACCAATGCCATTTACTCAACAGAAATGAATGATTTAGTAATATGAGTAACACAGGGAACAAGTGACCTTGAACATTGTGTATTGTTTAAAAAGCTCATAACACCAGCTCCCAAATCATAAAAATCACTTTCCTTTTTCCCCTCATTGGGCAATGAGGGCCTTGTTAACCCAGTGAATTGCAAGTTCAGTGGTGCTGGGGATGTGAAGGGCAGCATAGGGAATAGAGCCAATAATACTATAGCAAGTGTGTATAGTGTCTGGTGGGTATTTGGCTTCTCGGTGGGAATCACTTGGTAAGTCATAGAAATGCCTAACCATTGTGCTAAACACCTGAAAGTAAGATAATATTGAATATCAGCTGTAAATGAAAAAAAAAATATTTTAAAGCAAATTCTGTGGTGCTAAGTATCAGCAGGATTTAAGGAGTGGTTTATGCACCTGCCGCAGGCTGCTCCCATAACTTCACTGTGACTCTGTTTCTTTATCTATAAAATGGGCATCATATCCACTTGGCCACGACTGAGTGCCTTATTGGACAGTAACAGTTGTAGCAACAGGATGGAGTCGTCTTTTGCCAAATCCTATGAATCCTTTTCTCTGATATACCCCTCCCTCAGCCTTGGCACAAAGCCAACACCCAGACTTACCATGGCAATAATAACCCCAATTCATGCCCCAGGCTCTCAGAATCTCCAGCAGTTTCTGCCCACGTCTAGACTGACCTGCCCAGCTTGCTCCACCCCACCCCCCACCCTGACTCTCTCCACCCTAAAGGGGTGTGTGGCCCCAACCGGTTTGGCTCAGTGGATAGAGCGTCAGCCTGCGGACTGAAGAGTCCCAGGTTCAGCTCCGGTCAAGGGCATGTACCTTGGTTGCGGGCACATCCCCAGTAGGGAGTGTGCAGGAGGCAGCTGATCGATGTTTCTCTCTCATCGATGTTTCTAACTCTGTATCCCTCTCCCTCTCCCTTCCTCTCTGTAAAAAATCAATAAAAATTTAAAAAATAAAATAAAACGGGTGTGTGTTTTGACCAGTGCTGATGCTGTATTTACCATCTGGGTGCATCTTACTTTATTGTATGTTTCTCTCCTTGTTTTTGGCCTCTGGGCATTGTGCTGTCGGGCACTTGGCCCCAGGCACGGTCCCTGTGGCACATCACCACGCGTCCCCTTGTTTGGGGCAGCTGGCTTGCCGCTAGAGGGAAGATAGTGGTGGCATCAGGTGCTTTAAAAGAGGGAGGGAGCGATGGCATTAAACGTTCTCTCAGGAAAATGAGCTTGGTTTTTAAAAAATGTTCCCTGGAACGGATCTAATAACTTCGTTTCATAATAATTTCTCCTCCGCGCTACTTGCAAGGATCCTTTCAGAAACAATAAGCTATGACTGCTTTTCAGGAGGCTAACGAGACCACATTGTCAGAGTGCTTTCATCCAGGGGAGGGCTTTGCAGGCTTGACCCACAGCATAAACAGGTACAGGGAAGCCTCCCAGCCAGGCGCTGGAGGGGGCCGGGAGGGAGACAGGTGGGGGCAAAGCCAGAACAAGGCCAGTCCTGGAAACGGCTTAGGAGGCCACTGGGGGCCGTGAGCCTCCAAACCCTTCCCTCCCTGGAGGCTTCAAAGAGGCACTTTGCCTTTTGACTGAAAGCATGTCCAGCCAGCGCTCGGGGTCCCACCGCGGGAATGCTAACCAGGCCAGCAGGCCGACTTCCTTCAAGCTCTGGGAGCCTGGGGGCGGTCCATCCCCAGCCAAGCTCGCTCCAGGAGCCGATCAAATTCGAGAACTGAGAGCAGCAGCCACCGACTTTTCCAAGAGAGCTGTAACGCTGTCAGTCAACTAGCACTTAATTTCCGGTGGCTTGTAAAAGTGTCATTTATCCTGTGAGCTTCAGGGCCAGCAGCCCGGTCGGATTCTAAGTTAAACGATGCAAGAGTAACTACTCCCAGGGAGGATTTTGTGCATCAGAATTAAAAACAAAGCAAAAATAAAAAAGAGACGAAATCCACTTTTATATTGATTGCAAATATTGCAGCAAAGGACTCGGCGTCCATTAGATTTCCATGATGAAGCCTCGCGTAACCTGAGTTGGCCGCTGGAGGCCGGCAGCCACTTAGCAGCACCTCATGGGCGCAAATGGAGCTTCGCTCTTCGGACCTGGCAGGCTGCTCAGGCCAAGTTTTAGCCACTTCAGCGCTATCCCACCCATAAGGGGGGCCCCAGGGAATAGGGGTGGAGTTGGGCTGAGAAGGCTCTGCAGTGGCTCCTGGGGCAGTTGGGAGGACAGCAGCGGCAGCCTGACACAGGGAGGCCCAAACGCTCATCTGCTGCCCTCGGACATTTACACACCCCTCCTGGGCTTGCAGGCCTCTGATTTAGAAAATCATGGGGAACTTGTCATTTCTAAGAAGGGCCCCTTAAGAAAGAAACCACTGCCTGGCCGGCGTGGCTCAGTGGTTGAGCGTTGACCTATGAACCGGGAGGTCACTGTTTGATTCTTGGTGGGGGCACATGCCCGGGTTGCACGCTCGATCCCCGGTGTGGGGGCCTGCAGGAGGCAGCTGATCCATGATTCTCTCTCATCATCGATATTTCTATCTCTCTCTCTCCCTGAAATCAATAAAAATATATTTTTTAAAAAAAGAAGAAAAAAGAAACAACTTCATGTCACCATGTAGCTGGAACATTGGGTGGTGGGGTCTGTAAATGGTCGGGTTTGGGGAAGAGGAGATTTAGGGGGGAAAATACAAAGTGTTTCATTGACTTGTTATTTAAGTTACTTAAAGAATACAAAAATGCTGCTCTATAAATATTACCCCAAAATGCACAAATTAACTTTGACCATAAAGGTGGGTTAGCAATCCGATAGCACTGAGGTGACGGTAATGTCCTATGTCTGTGCCGGCCACTTGTGGTCACTGAGCACTTGAAACATGGCTATCACCGCTGAAGGCCTTAACTTGTAATTTACAACATTTTAACTTTAATTGAGATAGCCACCTATGGCTAGTGGCCTTGATATTGCGTAGCACAGGTTTAAGGGAACCAAGGTGGAAAAGAGAAAGGAGACACAAGAATAACTCCCCCCCCCCTTTTTTTTTTTAACATTTTTATTGATTTCAGAGAGGAAGGGAGAGGGAGAGATAGAACCATCAATGATGGTTCTGCATGCCCCCTACTGGGGATCGAGCTCGCAACCCAGGCACATGCCCTTGAGGGGAATCAAACCTGCGACCCTTCAGTCTGCAGGCCAACGCTCTATCCACTGAGCCAAGCGATTAGGGCAACAACTTCCCTTTTTGTCCAAGTCCTGTGAGAAGGAATTCCAACTCATTTGCTAATCAATTCAGGCCACAGGAGTAAAAAAATAATTTCAATTTGTACTGAAAGTGCTTTAATGCCTGTCTAAATGTTGAACCGTAATTGCTTTTCTTTTTCGTAATTTCAGTGGGGAAAGCACCATTTTATGCTTTTGAAAAACAGCAGTGTCCTTCTTGGTATGTGCCCACCATTAATATCTCCATCTTCCAGCCATGTAGAGCTTTGCCTCTGCAGGCTTCTAACATTATTTTTACAGCCTGAAGCATAGAGCTCTCCCATTGCTAATGACAGGTCAGCTTTCCTGCCCTGAGTTAGACAACTATTCCACCCGATAGTCCCCTGCACTTCAACATTTCTGCGGGTGACAACTTACTCCTCTGAGAAACCTTCCCGTGCTGCTGATTGTGGTTCCGTAACTAGCTCGTGCCCCAGATTTGAGCGCCGCCCCTGGGCCTGGGCCAATCCCCTGAGGATGAAGTGGCCACTGCCCACAGATAGCTGGCACCGGGGAAAAAACAGTACATGGGCCTCCAGATTCCCTCTCCCCCGCCTGGCCCAAGCCCCCAGCAGCCCCTGTGGAGTAGACCCTGAAGCCCTGGCCTCACCCTTTGCCAGGGGCAAAGGTTGAGAAGAGGGGACATGATTGAGGTGGAACAAGAAGGGGGGGGGGGCGGTGTCTCAAACAGGGCACAGGCTGGGAGGCAGGAGAGGAAGCGGGGTGAGGCTCCTCTGGTTAAAAACAAACTATTGAAAGATCCAGTAAAGCTAGCAGCTTGGAGCCTCGCGTCTGAGCCAGACAAGAAGCTTTTAAAAATCCATGAAGTGCAAACATCGCACAACAACACTCTCTGATGTCAGGGCTCTGCCCAGTCCTGTGACAAGTGCTGGGCCCCTAAGTGGTGGGGAGGGGCGAGGGATGTCCCAGCCAACTCTGCAGTGGGAAGAGCACAGACAGGCCAGCCCACGCGATGTGGGTCTGGACAGGCAGCTCAGCCAGGCCTGCTTAATTGATACCGGCTCCTAATGAGCAGGATAAACACCATTTGGGACCATTTGCTGTGAAATGGACTGGGGTGTATGAGAAATCGGCCTCGTATGAGCAGAAAACACACACGTTGGCAGAAAATAATGTGCTGGAAAAGTTTTAAATTGAAGACGTGCCGTTCTGAGTCTGCAGAGGCGTTAATGCTTATGTAATTAATCATTTCATATTTGAAGATTGGGATTTTTTTCCCTTTTAATTAATTAGCCAGCAGAGTCATTATAGTACATTTTTCATGTCAGAAAGGCAGTGGGTTCTCAGAGGAGGGAGGGGCCGTGACGGCAGCAGTAGTGATGCAGTGTGCTAGGAAAAGTACAGGGAACCCCGTCTCCTCTGTGCTGGGAAAAGTACAGGAAACCACCGTCGTCTCTGCCCAAAAAAATCCGCTGTGCAGATACTAGGAACGCAGAACTGGTCAAAATGCAGGGGATTTACCCAAACCCCATGAATGCAAGACTCACTGGTGCTCACTTTTTCAGAGTCTTTATTTAGCCCCTTACCAAGAGTTGTGGCCTGGTTGGCCAACGGATTTGTCTTTTAGTAGAAAGAGGGTGTAGCATGAGGGCTACAGATTAGACTCTGAAGCCTCTTTGTGCCTCAGTTTCCTGCTCTGTGCAATGAGAATAATAGTAGTACCTACCTGAGGGTTGGTAGAGGAGAAAATAAAATAATGCATATAGACTACTTTCTTAAGTGCCTAGCACATATTGTATTTTTCTATATTTTTATAACAAATGTGTTGCTTTTGTAAAAAAAAAAAAAAAGAAAGAAAATTTAAGCAACATTTCTAACATTTGCGATTGCATTTAACTTCCTAAGTTTCATAGGTTCAAGGAACCAGGACCAAGAGGTGCATCCCTATATGTTTGAACGGAAACCTTCCTACTGTTTGTTCTATTGCATCCTATGTGACAGGGGCCCAGCAGAAATGAATCGAGCATGTCTGCCTTTCTGTTCAGAAGCAGCCAGCACCTGCCGCAGGGTCTGCTAAGGAGCCCAAGGGAAGGCCACAGGAGTGTAAGATGCTTGCCGTCTTGTTGCAGCTCAGCTCACACGACACATGGTGAGGGTACCACAGAGGGATTAACGGGAGGGTGACATTATGTATGTGGATGGGATCTGGGTACTTTGGAGACAAGGTTGCCACAGCTTTGCAGTCTCTCTTGCAGTAGTGGCAGCAGTGGTGGGTGAGTCTGCTGAGCTGACCTTGACAGATGAGGAGAATTAAATGGGGATGTTGGGGGAGGAAGTCGGGCAGAATGTCGGGCTCTGGGATAGTGTGGTTACAGGCCCTGAGGTGAAATGTTAGGGCTGTGGGGACACTGCCTGGCAGGAAATGAGACAGAAATTTAGAAGACTCAAATGGGGTGGGGGGTGCGGGGGGTGTCAATCAGAGGAAAAGGAGACATATGTAAAACTTCAGACAATAAAAAAAGGACTCAAATAAACAGGAAATAAGGTAACGTTTGTGTCTTGACTTCAAAAATAATGTCCGTTCTTTAAAGAATTTGTGATATATATAGATTATAGGTAGATACTTTTTTTTACCAAAACAAAATGATGTTATACAACTTTCTATTTTCTAAATGATATATGCCAAGACCTGTCTCTTTCTGTATGCATATGCGTGCATGCCCACACAAACCCTTATCAATATACTCCATTTGTATGAATGTGGCAATTTATTTTAACCCTATTGATGAATAATTGCCCACCTTTTAGTATTATATACCATTATAAAGAGTGCTATGAAAAAGTATCTTTGCACACATGCCTTTACACACTCATAGGAGAAGTGAAGTTGCTGAGCTGATGACCAGGTGCATTTATATTTTGTTGCCAAGTTACTCTCCAGAAAGGTTGTGACCATCCCCCACCTGCACCCCCAGGTTGTGTGGGAGAAATGCAGGCTTCAGCATGGAGCTCAAGCCTCTCCCCCCAACCTAGTGGCTGCCCCCTGCTTGATCTCACTAAACCTCATCCCCTGTCAGGAATAAGGATGACAAAACTGACATCAAAGGTTGCTATGAGTGCGATGCCAGAGAATCCATCACCAAGTCACTACCACAGTGGCTGAGACGTTATAAGCACCCCAACAAAGTCAGCTGCCATTATTATCTTTCAAATTTTAGCTAATCTGATAGGCAAAAAACTTTTGTTTTAATTTGCATTTCTTAACCACTAAGGTGAGTATGACAACTTCTCCTAAGAGTGTTGCTGGCTTCCCAGCCTTGTTGCAGCTCAGCTCACACAACACATGGTCTTCATTTGGTCTCTGGATGGGGAAAGCCACATGCCAATCTAGTCACAGTTGCCTGCTCCCCAGAGCTGACTTGGGAAGGACCTGTACTTGCCACAGCTGTGCCTCTGGAGGGCCCTGCTACTATTTAGACCTCCCCTTCTTCATCCTCAGGGATGCCCTGGGGCTGGGCTTAGAGGCCTGGGACACTTGAGGTAGCTGATGATCGGAGGGGCTGTTTTCCAAGGGACTGGGCACCTGAGAGAGGGTCTCAGGAGGCCTGGGGACCCTTGATGGGGGCACCCCCAGATACTAGCGGGTTGCCAAGTTTAGCAAATAGTAATCCAGGATACTGTTAAATTTGAAATACAGATAAACAACCAATAATACCCCAAAAAAAAATTTTAATTTTTTTGTTTTTCTGAAATTCTAATTTAGCTGGGTGTTCTGTATTTTATCTGGTAACAGGTTTTTTGGGGTTTTAAAATTAATTTTCTGTATTAGGTTCCTATTGCTACTATAGCAGATTACCAGAAACTTAGTGGCTTCAGACCATGTAAATTTACTCTTTCATAATTCTGGTGGTCAGAAGTCCAAAATCAGCTTCACTGGACTACAGTCATGGCATTGGCAGGGCTGGTTTCTTTTCCAGGTTCTCAAGGACGCCTTCATTCTTCGCCTCCTGGCCCCTTCCTCTGTCTTCAAAACTAGCAGCATAGTAGCTTCCTTAAATCTCTCTCACTACTCTGACATTCTGCCTCCCTCTTGTAAGGACTCTTGAGATTATCCTGAGCCCAAACAAAATGATGTTATAGTACTGTCATGGTATAATAGTATACCATAATAAATGGAAAATCTCCCCATTCCAAAACCTGCAGTTTAAGCGTATCTACTGTCTCTTGTATCATGTGGTGTAGCGTATCCACAGGTTCTGGAATTAGGACATGGACATTTCTGGGGGGCCATAGGCAACCTATTACACCTGCCTGGCAACCATCCTACGTTACATTATTTCTATTACAAAAGGGATTCTGAGTCCCAAACTCCAACACCACCCTTCTTCCCCAGTCTGTGTAATAGCACTTGGCATACTACGGGGTGTCCCCCCAAAAATGTATACAACACTTTGAATAAGTATATATTCCAAAGGGTTAAATCTGACAAGGAAGACACATCCATCGAGCTATCGGCTGTTAAAGTGTGTATACATTTTGGGGGAACACCCTGTATATTGTAACTATTTCACAAATGGCTGTCTCTGTCTCCCTACTCCCTTGCTTGGAGGCCAGAGACAAGAGCTATCCGTTTCAGCCTGCCCTGCGCTTGACACAACGATGACTGACACCTGTGCGTGAGCAGATGCTGATTGAATACCTATCGCATTGTACACTAGGGGGTGTGCCTCTAAAACGCATTTACATTATGGAAATCAACAAGAAGCTGTGTTGGGTGGGAATGGGACTCGCCGGGAAGAGAAATGGAGCACATTGATCAGAGAGGCCTGGGGGGCGGGGGGGAAAGAATGAGGCGGAAGGGCAGGTGTACCCCAAACCCTGGCCCCTCCCTGGTCCCAGGTGCAGACAGTGTAAATCTAGGAGGTGGTTAGGAGTGTGGTAGGGTTCCCCAAGCATACCCGGAGATGTACAAGAATTTGGGAGATGAGCCAGGAAGCACAGAGAAGGAATAGTGTAATGAGATTGGAAGGGAGAAAGCCAATTAAGGGTGTATCGATGGGCACCTAGGGCTCAGCCTCCTGGGGGCCCCTCAGAATTGCCTCACAGAGATGGATCTGCGGGCGCATGCACTGCCCCTACTTTGCGCAGTGCACATGAGACCTGTTACAGGTGACTGAGCCAGGGCCCAGGGGCATTTGATGGGACACCAACGTTATTATGAAGTGGGGTTACAGGGGTGCATACCTTCCACTTTATTTACTTTTGTAATATTCTAAAATGTTATGAAGTTTTACACAAGAGAGAAATATTTCCATTTTGTAAAAAGTATAATTATAGAAAATAAACATTCTCCTACTCTGCCATCCTTGAGAAGGACTGGTTTTCAGCCTCCGAGGCAGCTGCCACCTTGATTCTCCTAGGCTGATATTGGTCCAGGAAAATAAAATGTGTGATGCCTGTGGTGAACTAAAATTCTCCTCTTTGTCCCCCGCCCCTCACTGGCCTCGATCTCTATACCGTTTTTCAGTTTCCAGTCACAGTTCATCAGAGTCCCACTCTGATAATGAGTTGTCTCTGCTCAAAAGAAAAGAAGTCTCAGTAATTACACAGTCACAGAGTTCATTCTGTTAGGGCAAACTCTTTTTTTTTCTCTCGTTATAATTAAAAAATTATTTAATCTGCCTATTTTCAGACAATACATACGCCACACTGGGACTTGTGTATTTGAGCATCTGAATTCACTCCTTGATGGCAAGCCATGAATAAAGAGGCCATCAGCCTAGCTGTCGTAAGTGACAGGACCCTTCTGAGTGTGGAGGACTCGAGCGAACTGCCAGGCTCTGTGTCAGTGGAATGCCACCCCTCGGGGTTCATGAGGACGAGATACCCGGGCCCTCCCAGCAGTCCCTGTTCCCAGGGGCAAATGCAGAAGAACAGCTCTTCCTGAGACACCCCCGTTTGGGTGGGCAAACCGAAGGCATTGGAGTCTCTCCTGAAGAGAAAGTATAAAAGGATACGGAAAACTTTTTTTCCTCTTGTTTCATCCCAGAAGTTCTTATTGAGCATCTACGATGGGCAGGCACTGTGCTAAGCATTCAATCAAAGACTGAATGTGAATTGCTTTTCCCAGGAGGAATAAAATGTGTGATGCCTGGGATGTGATCTGGTGAGCTCGGAAATGGAACAAACAAGGGCGGGGAGGAAACAGAGAGAAAAGGAGCGAGGGAGACGTAATCCCCACCGTAGAGAAACACCGGGCTCACAGCCGGCGCTGACTGCTAACCGCTGGTGACTGACAAAGTTTAGAAATAGGCTGCACTGCATACTATCTAAAACCTTACGTGTTTCCATAAATAAGCATCACACAACCACACACATGGTCCAGTATGCTCTACTAGCCTGCCACATGCAATAGAGAAGGAGGGTTGCATTTTTCTTTACTTTGGCAGATCTGAATTTAGCTCTAGAGCAGCGGTTCTCAACCTGTGGGTCACCAACCTGTAGGTTGCGACCCCTTTGGGGGTCGAACGACCCTTTCACAGGGGTCACCTAAGACCATCGGAAAACACATATATAATTACATATTGTTTTTGTGGTTAATCACTATGCTTTAATTATGTTCAATTTGTAACAATGAAAATACATCCTGCATATCAGATATTTACACTACGATTCATAACGGTAGCAAAATTACAGTTATGAAGTAGCAACGAAAATAATTTTATGGTTGGGGGTCACCACAACATGAGGAACTGTATTAAAGGGTTGCAGCAGTAGGGAGGTTGAGAACCACTGCTCTAGAATCTCATCATCACAAAACCTGGTCCTTGTCATGTGTGTGTCCCTCATGTACCCGGCCCTGGCAGTGGGGGGAGCAGGCCAACCCACTAGCAAGGTCTAAAGCCCAGGCCTGGAGTCCCGAGCCAGCTGTCCTCGGGCCGCCCACCATTCTGCCCTTCAACTGCACAGTCTGTCTTTGCAAAAACAATGGGCATTCAGTTTTCAGGGGATGGACACCAAGTGCAAAATATTTACCACCCAGAAGTTAAGCTTCGGCACAAAATCGGTTGCCTCCTCAGTGAATTCAATTCAATTAGCTGCCTCCTTCTCTTAGCTGTGCATTGTAATAAACAGCGATGCTCCCCTCTGCCAATACCTCTGTAAGGGGGCGGGGGGGGGGCAGATGGACATTTGGTGGGATTCGCCGTTGGCAGAATATCGCTGCAGGATGATCTCCTCAGCGGCAAGGACATTCACTTCCACTGAGGATCTCGCTCCCTTTCCCCCTCCCAGCATCAACACTCAGCCTCTGTGAGCAGTGGGAGACCACTCGGCTCTGACAACTTGCTCTGCCACTGACATTATCTCCTAATTATCTTCTCAGCAGCGATGGCCGGGTACCAGTCCGCAACTAGTGCAGGGTGATTATTTTACCTGATTTGATTGGGCGAGAGGAAAGTCTGTCATTCTGTGAGCTGCTTGGGCCCTTACTATTTTCCCAAAGGAACCCACATCATGTTCACAACCATCCAAAGGGGGAAAACACACTCATTACTTCAAACGAACTTTACTCAGAAAACAAAAGCACACGTTTTTTCGGCCAGATGAGTATGTTCTTGTGACCGGTAACTCTTGTCCTCAGCGGAGCTTCTGAGAACCAGATTAATAGCCTGAAATAGAGCCCAAAGACCCGCCTTTGTTCCATGACACGTGCCCTGGGAGGTGGGGGTGGAAGGGGTGGCGGTAGGGGTGGGGGAAGGATGCACTGCAGTCTTCAAAAAAGAATCTTTATATTTTTAGAACAAATGACTTTTTTCCTACAGCCTTGAGGTGTGTAGCTATAGTCGGTGGCAAGCTCTGAGAAGGAAAGTGGGCAGGTTGGCTGGAAATCAAGAGGTGGTGTTAAAGGTGGACTCCGATGGGTCTGTCATCACCCTGTGTCTGTCCTCGGAGGAAGCAGGCTGGAAGCCACACCCAAGCCCTCTCCCCGGCCTCAAGGCCCTCCCCCGGTCTCTGGTGACTCTGGTCACCTCTTGGTGACCTAAGCCAGTTCCGAGACCTAAGCCCCTTTGTCTTCTCCACGGCCATGGGGAGCCAGTTGGTCAGATAAACGGAGTCTGAAACCCCCTGGTTTCATAAACCCAGAATCCCGGCCACCAAGCCGGCCGTTCAGGGGAAACCAATAAAGGGCTGGGAATGGACTTTGCTTTTACACCAATGGAAACGCCACCCAGAGTGCCTGCGCCGTGGGGTAAGGTGTCCCACGGAGTCCCACTGCCGACTAGTGAGCTGCCCTCCTGGACTTTCCTCTCCAGAGACAGCCCCAAGGACGGGCACAGGCCTGAGGATTTGGTATAAGGCACACCACAATGCTTCTTTTTCTTTTTTAATTTTGATTTATTGATTTGAGAGAGAGAAAGGGAGAAAGGGAGAGAGGGAGAGAGAGAGAGAGATTTGGTGCCCCACTTATTTATGAATTCCTTGGTTGCTTCTTGTGTGTGAGAGAGAGAGAGAGAGAGAGAGAGAGAGAGAGAGAGAGAGAGAGAAAGAGAGAGAGAGAGAGAGAGAGAGAGAGAGAGAGAGAGAGAGAGAGAGAGAGAGAGAGATTTGGTGCCCCACTATTTACGCATTCATTGGTTGTTTCTTGTATGTGCCCTGAGCGGGGAGCGAACCTGCAACCTTGGTGTATTGGGACAAATGCTCTAACCAACTGAGCTACGAAGCCAGGCTAAGGCACACCACAGTGCTTCTTAGTTCCTAAATATATGACACCAGCTTTTAGACCTCCAGTCCACAGCAGCCTTGAGGGTTTCCTAGAACTGCGCGCTGGAGTTGAATCCACTTCTGGTTCGACTCAACCTACTGTGCAGTTGTCTAAACACCACCTAGATCTTGAGGGCTGTTTTCTTTCATTTTACAAAAATAAAGTTATTAGAGCCCTGGCCGGTGTGCTTAGTGGTTAGAGGGTCAGCCTGGGCACCCAAGGGTTATAGGTTCAATTCCTGGTCAAGGGCACATACCTGGGTTGCAGGGTGAGGATCAACAAAATATAAAAATAAAAAATAGTTATTAGAGCAACCTCTCCAGCCATCAGCTCACTGGTCATTAAACCTCAGAACAGTTCAGGTAAAAGGGACTGTCTAAATGAAAAACCATCATTAACGATTCTATTACTGGCTTTACGAGAGGAAATGTTGGAGGAGTGTGTCATAAACCTTAAACTGAAAAGCTTCCCTTCCAAAAATACAGCAGCCGGGTGCTCCTCCAGGCCTTCCCCTCCCGCTGCCCCCCTGCCCTCCCAGCTCTGCAGGGCGCCAGCCTCGCCAGTGTGGGAGCTTCGGGAGTGTAGTCCTGCGCAAGGCTGCTGCTGCCCCTCCAAAGCTGGGACACATGGGCCATCAGCTGGGCTGCCAGTTGTCATTTATAATGTCAGGCCTCTGCTATTCCTTGTAAATAACTGAGGGAACAAATACTTCCCTAATGCTTGTCTTCCTTCATTCCTTCCTCAACTCAATTCAACAAAGCTTTGTTGGCCAGTTCCTAAGTGTCACACAGCAGGGGGGGGGGGGGGGGGGGGACACACACACATTTAACCCCAGTGAGGAAATCCTCTTTACCAAGGATATGCACAAGGTAGGCCCCGAGGATGCCAAAATGAGTGTCACAAGAGCTACCTTTGAGATGCCCACCAAAGACACAGTCCTTACCCTCAGGGAACATGCAAATGGTAGATGCTAGTCAACCCACAAGACACAAGGTGAAGGAGGCAGGGCCAAGGCCCAGTGCTGTGAGGCAGCAGAGGGAGCCCTTCCCAAGGCGGGGATGCAGGAAAGCTGCATGGAGGCTGAGGCATCTGAGCTGGACTGGAAAGACACACATGGTCTCCGCAGGCAAAGAGGTGACACAGGAACATGATGCAGAAAGTCCCAGGGTCAGCAACGTGCAGGAGGGTCTCAAGGAAGCCAGCAGGGCATGTAGAGAGGAGCAAGGATGGCTGCTCAAGACCATCACAACCTGCCCGGCCTTTGAAGTTCCAGAAAACACATGACCCGGAATAGCTCGTGGTGGGCATGGACGCGGGAGAATGCGACACCTTTCTATTTCCCACATGGAATGTGTGAGGACCTGAATTTGCTCGGGTGGGAACCTGGAGGACTGAGACAGCTCTCTGAATCTTACCCATGATGTGGCCCAGGACTGCTGCCAAGGAAAGAGCTAGACAGGCAGTCACGGCTCGCAGAGACAAGCACTGGTCTTGAAGTCCAGGGGCATGGTTTCTGGTCGTGGCTCCACCACCATTAGGCATGTGAGACCTTGGACAAAGTCTCACACCTCCCCATAGCTTGATCATGAGGAGCGATATTGCCTGCCTCGCTTAGTACCTATGGCAGCCAACTAAATAACATATACAGAGGTGCATTTAATGTGTTTATTTTTAAATATATTTTTATTGATTGCAGAGAGGAAGGGAGAGGGAAGGAGAGATAGAAACATCCATGATGAGAGAGAATCATTGAGCAGCTGCCTCTTGCATGCCCGCTACTAGGGATCAAGCCCGCAAGCCGGGCATGTGCCCTGACCGGTAATCAAACTGTGACCTCCTGGTTCATGCATGGGTCGACACTCAACCACTGAGATACGCCACACCAGCCAGTCCAGATGTGCATTTTAAACTGTAAGTCATGTACAAAGTTAACTATAAATTACTGACTATGACAGGAATGAAGGGGTCCATTGCCTCCCTGAGGACCTGGGGTATAAGGAACCTGATAGCAGGCTGACTCCATGAGGGACAAGATCTCTGGATGGTTTTACTGTCCCCTCTCAAAGACTGTTCCTGAAGGAGACCTAGGAAGTTGTGTTTCTTTCTGTCAACAGTAAAGGGAAACCCTATGAATAAAATGTTGACATTTATTGTTCTTCAAATAATAAAGCAATTCATATTCACTACAGGAAAGCAAGACAGCAAAAACAATAAAATTTAGAATATCCACTGTCTTAGTCAGCTCAGGCTGTCATAACAAAACACTCTAGACTGGGTGGCTGCAACAACAGAAATGTATTTATTATTCTCACAGTTCTGGAGGTTGAAAGTCTGAGGTCAGAGCGCCAGCATGGTCGGGTTCTGGTGCAAGCTCTCTTCTTGGCTTGCAGACGGCCCTCTTCTAATTGTGGCTCACTTGGCCCTTCCTTGATACGTGTGAGTGGAGAGAGAGCTCTCTCTTCCTCTGTTTAAAGGTCACCTATCCTTTAGGATTAGGATCTTATCCTTACAACCTCATTAACCTTAATTACCTTCCTAAAGGCCCTGTCTCTAAATGGATGGTCATCGTGGGAGTGAGGGCTTCAACATATGAATTTGAGGGGGACACAATTCAGTCATAGCACCCACAATCTCACCCAACTAGAGAAAACCACTCATTATACTTTCTTCTAAGCACACAGATTTAAGGGGGGGCGGGTTGGGGAGGGGAAGAGATCATACCGTGTGGCATATTTTGCAAGCTGATTTTTTCACTCAACAATATAATAACTATTTTTTAAATATATTTTATTGATTTTTTACAGAGAGGAAGGGAGAGAGATAGAGAGTTAGAAACATCGATGAGAGAGAAACATCGATCAGCAGCCTCCTGCACAACCCCCACTGGGGAAGTGCCCGCAACCCAGGTACATGCCCTTGACCGGAATCGAACCTGGGACCTTTCAGTCCGCAGGCCGACGCTCTATCCACTGAGCCAAACCGGTTTCGGCTTCACTCAACAATATATTGTGACGTCTTTCCACATCATCAAATTTACTTCACCGACATTGCTTGTAGTAATGGTGTGGCTACAGCATGGTCCCTATGGTCTCTAATTTTGGCCTTGTAGTTCATAGCCAACTTTCCCTGGTACAGAGAGCTGGGGTGAGCACCCTTGATTAGTTCCTCAGGACAAATTCCTGGGAATGAAAGTACAGGTCAGTGGGCAGTCAATACGTCTAAAGCCCTTTATGAGTCGTGTCCGAACATTTGTAGCCATTTGTACCCAAAGGAAAATGTGGCCTCACTTAAAAAAAAATAAAATAAACGTTTTAGTTTAGAGCGAATGTATATCTACAGAAAAGCTGCAATGCCAGTACCGAACACAGAGAGTGTCTATATCACCCAGTTTCTCCTAATGTTAACATATCATACCCCGCCATGGTGCATTTGTCAAAACTAAGAAATTGACATTGGCATATTACTACTAACTAACCTGCAGACTTTATTCGCCTATCACCACTTTTCCCACTAGGCTCCTCTTACTAGTCCAGGATTCAATCCAGGACACCACATTGTGTTTTGTGTGGCATCACTTTTTAAATCTTACTTTTTATTGACGGCAGAAGGGTCCCTTGTGTTTGGGGGGCTTGCCAATCTAATGCTAACCAGCGGTTATTGCTCATTGCTTCAGGGTATGACTTGTTCCACCAGCACAGTTACTGTTGTACAGGGCGGTGAGGGCAATTTAGAGAAATTGGCCATTGTGGTTTATTTCCCCAAACTTCGTGAAGCGCCAAGAGGAAGGTCTTTATGTGGGAAAGGAAGGACATGCGTGTGTTCCCGCAGGGCCTCTCGTGCCAGTGTTATACAGGAACATAAACAGCCCCGCAATTGGATTTTGCTCTATATTTGGAAAATTTGGCCCTTCATTACAAAGCAGGCTGATGCTCTCTTATTTAGTTCATTCTTTTGCTCATCTCCTGTAATCATTAAATTATAGGGCCATATTTCCAAAGCTCTAGGGGAAAAAATGGATTAGGAATAAAATCTTTTAAGCTCCTGTCGAAAGGCTCTGGACTCATTTATGAATGGCGGGCGCAGAGCTCAGGGAATGATGTGTTCTGAGCCGTCTTAGGTGAATGATCTGCTTCATTTTCCACGGCTCTACTATGTCCTCTCCTTAATGCGGAACAAGGCTCTGTTCCTGGATAGAGCTCTGATTGCTCCGTGACCCCGTCCCCGGGGGCAAAGTGCAGGAAGGAAAGAGAAGTCATGAAATACAGAATGACCAGGAGGGAGAAAATAAAAGCTGGGAACAGGCTGCTGGGCTATTTGTCATGCTCCCCTGAATAAGGCTGTTCTGACTGGGGGCGCAGCTACGCACCTTCCTCGGAACCGTCTATTTGAAAATCGTGGATCCTTCCTTAGGAAGGCCCGCTGCTCTTAGGTGATTAAAAACTTGACGAGTATGCAGTGAGTTATTAGCACAGTTCTCAGACCAGCATTTGTAGGCCTAGTTATCTGTCTGAAACCATGACTGATTCACTTATCTTTTCATTTTCTCTGAGAGTCCAATTTGGACTCTTTTCAGCAAGGTTCAGCAAGGCTCCTTGGGGACCCCTGTGTGTTTCTCTGGGCAGTGCAGTTCAGGGTTAGGATTTTCCCCAGGCTGTCACCATCCCCCTCATTGTCACCAAAGACGTATTGTGGGCCCCAAGCTCTTGATTCTCCTGGGGAATCTTCTAGAAGGACTCTTCTGGTGAGAGCTGCTAGGAACTGTTTTCTCTCAGGGCAGCTATACCAGATGTGGCTCTGCAGGCCAGATCTGCATTCCAAATGTAGGGCTCATTTGCTTCACCATATTTTGTGTTTTTATTAAAAATGAGGGGGAAGTCAGAGCAGAAAAGCATCTCTAAGATAGTGTTGTTCATCCTAGACCAGGGGTGGGCAAACTTTTTGACTCGAGGGCCACAATGGGCTCTTAAACTGGACCAGAGGGCCGGAACAAAAGCATGGATGGAGTGTTTGTGTGAACTAATATAAATTCAAAGTAAACATCATTACATAAAAGGGTACGGTCTTTTTTTTTTTTTTAGTTTTATTCATTTCAAACGGGCCGTAGTTTGCCCACGGCTGTCCTAGACCCTCCTCATGGCACCCCACTCCACTCCCGCACCCCCCCTCCCGCACCCCCCCCCCACTCCCCCCATCCTTCCCCACCCCGCACCAAGGAGCTTTCCCAACTCCACTCTCCTCTGTGAACAGGGGGTAAGCCCCTGAGAGCTGCCCAAGGACCTGAGGCAAACTGACTCACCTGGCTCAACCCCTATAACTCACAGCTAATTAGGCATTAGGCTGAGCTCGCTCTCAGCCCCAAGCACTTCTAGCTTGCAAAGGTGTCCTTAAGGAATCAGCTTAGGGCAGTGATGGCGAACCTTTTGAGCTCGGTGTGTCAGCATTTTGAAAAACCCTAACTTAACCCTGGTGCCGTGTCACATACAGAAATTTTTTGATATTTGCCACCATAGTAAAACAAAGACTTATATTTTTGATATTTATTTTATATATTTAAATGCCATTTAACAAAGAAAAATCAACCAAAAAAATGAGTTCGCGTGTCACCTCTGACACGCGTGTCATAGGTTCGCCATCACTGGTTTAGGGATCCGGGACTGGAACTATGCCCAAGCACTGAAGGTTCAGAGAGATAAGCAGCGACAGGAACGGCCCAAATTTCTAGCCACAGCTTCCTAAGAAAGCTGCACCCTGGCCTCCTCGTTAACCAAAGGAGCGAATGTCTCTTTTTAACACTTTATATCTCATGCCTTTGATTAATTGAATCAATAAAGATGGCTTTATGAAGCCAAGCACTCATACTAGTAAATTTGGCTCCTAATTTTACCTACCAGGGGTAATACAGCATCTGTGGGGATCGCTTAATGCAGGATGAGTAGAGCATCTGAAATTGGCTAAAGAATTCCTTCGTTGACTTCATTCAGATGAAGAGAAGATGTACCAAAGCCCCAGCCTGGGAATCAGTCCTCAGGAAATGATGCTAAATGTCGAAAATGCTTTCTAGCCCTCGCTGGTGTGGCTCAGCGGACAGAGCGTTGGCCTGCGGACTGAAGGGTCCCGAGTTTCACTCCGGTCAGGGCACATGCCCCGGTTACGATCTTGACCCCCCAGTAGGGGGTGTACAGGAGGCAGCCGATCAATGATTCCCTCTCATCACTGATGTTTCTATCTCTCTTTCCCATCTCCTTTCCTCTCTGAAATCAGTAAAAGAATGTTTTTGAAAAATGCTTTATAGACATGAACGCCAGTGTCTCTCTGTGCCGCCTTCCCCTAATGCAGTGGTTCTCAACCTTCCTAATGCTGCGACCCTTTAATACAGTTCCTCATGTTGTGGTGACCCCCAATTTCATTGCTACAATTGAACATAATTAAAGCATAGTGATTAATCACAAAAACAATATGTAATTATATATGTGTTTTCCAATGGTCTTAGGCGACCCCTGTGAAAGGGTCGTTCAACCCCCAAAGGGGTCTCGACCCACAGGTTGAGAACCACTGCTCTAATGCACTTAGGGAGGTCTGCTCTTGGTCCATGTTGCAGCCCACATTTCCCTGCCCTTCCCAGTCACCTGGTTCCTTCCTGCAGTCTCTGCTTCTCCTTGGGCCTTTACTCACACCCCCACTAGTCACAACCTGAAACTCCAGGATCTCCTTCCTTCACATCAACCAGTGTCAAGGGACAGGTGACTGGGGAGGTTGAGGAAGTGGGCGGGAGACTGCCTTGTGTCCTGTAGATCATTCACCAGAAATACTGAGATTCACCGATAACACATGACTGTGGTGGGTGGCAGATTCTGAGGTGGCAGGGCACAACTGTATCAGTGAGGAGTGGCCTTGGCCACGTCCACGCAGTATAGCACAGTGCTTACAAGCCCAGACTGACTAGTTTGCTAGCCTTTACTAGCTATGTGACTTTAAGCAAGTTAGTTAATCTCTCTGTGCCTCATTGCTCATCTGTAAAACAGAGATACTAATAATACCTACCTCATTGGGTAGGTGGTGTAAAGATTAAATTAGTATATATGCCAAGCACTTTGAACATTACTTGGCATGTGATAAATGATTATTATAAAATGAGGGGGGGGTAGGAGGGAGAAGGGTACCAGAAGAATTTTAAAAAATATATATTTTATTGATTTCAAAGAGGAAGGGAGAGGGAAAGAAAGATATAAACATCTATGAAAGAGAATCATTGATTGGCTGCCTCCTGCATGCCCCCCAACAGGGATCAAGCCCACAACCTGGGCATGTGCCCTGACCTGGAATCGAACCATGACCTTCTGGGACATAGGTTGACACTCAACCACTGAGCCATGCCAGCCAGGCGGTACCTGGAGGATTTTATTTCTCTTTTACATTAAAAAAAAAAAAAGAAAAGTCCAATCAATGGTAAAATATCCTCAGGTGAGGATTAACAACAACAACAACAAGAAACCGAACTACAAGCCAACAGGCAGAAAAACAAACAAACAAGCATCCCTATTACAGTGCACCCCAAGGTCAGGAATTGGCAGAACAGGTACTGTGGGTAATAATGGTGAAGGTGGAGCCAAAAGCAGGAGGATTGGTGGAAAAGCAACTGCTTTGGAAACTGATGGACAGGTGAGCACATTCTGTAACCATTCAAAATGACATTTACACAAGGTCTTTCATTGAGGCATTGTTTGTGATACCATGAAATTTAAAGGAACCTAAATGTCCATTGTTTAGGGAACTGGTTGGATACACTGAAGTACAATCACACAGCGGAGTACTGGGCAGCCATAAAAAGCAATGAGGAAAAACTGTAATGGCTGGTATGGGCTGGTTGCCAGAATATACTGTTCAATGAAAAGAAGCAAGGTCCAAGCAGTGCGAAGAGGTGACAATGACCCCTTGACCAACCAAATCCCACGCATGCAGGAGGCAGCCGATTGAGAGATCGATGTTTCTATCTTTCTATTCCTCTCCCTTCCTCTCTCTCCAAAACACCAATAAAAACATGTTTTTAAAATAGATGAAGAAGAAGACATGACCAACTGTGCTGGGTGTTAGAAAACCTTGCATTTGTACGGCCCTTTTAGCACCTCGCGTGCATATTTCATCATTTAATTCTCAGGACACCTCTAACAGGCAGATTTTGTCTTTAAAATGAAGACAAGACAATAGCTCTTGGACTTGGGCTCTGCGATCAGTGCTCTTTGCCATGGCTGCCTGCATCATTCTGGCGGCCTTCCTTTTGCTCAGCCCAGTCTTGGAGGGTCCATCTCCACCCCAGGAAAAGCCAGGGAACTGGGACTTGCTTCTGCCACCCAAGAAAAATCTCAAGTTCTACCATGAGTTTTTGAGACACACAACATCACGAAAGACTCAGAATGGCTTTGATAATTATTATGACCTTCCAAATTAAATAAACAATCTTCCAGCAGAAGTCAATCCTTTAGGGACAAAGAACACAGAAAAGGAGGCCAAGAAACGTAGCATCTGCTTCCAAAGGAAGCCCCGTGGCAATTTAAAAGAGCGGGGGATTTTTGACACACGGAACCTGGGGATTAATTCTGAAATGGCCCTGGAACAACATAGTTGGTAGCAGGGCTACCCCTTCTGCTCTGCCAGTGAGGGGACTCACTCAAAGCCAACAAGCTGCAGACGTGCGCACAGAGATGGGAAATGGGGGGAAGGGTTCCCATGGGACCTGGGGCAGAAGAGGGACAGACCTCAGGAGTCCTGCTAGTGCTAGGATCCCGGAGCTACTCGGAGAAATGGGAAAGGAATTTCTCACACCTGGCACCGCGGACAATACTCGCCCAAAGAAGACAGACAAAGGCTTTCCTGTGCTCTGGGAACTCTGGGCAGAAACTTTTTTTTTTTTACAAGTTTTACATTTTGATGTTACCTATATCCTTTTCTTTATTTTTTAAAAGAAACGCCTTTCTTTTGAATAGTTTTAAAGTTTGGTTTTTTTTTTAAAATATATTTTATTGATCCCTTACAGAGAGGAAGGGAGAGAGATAGACAGTTTGAAACATCGATGAGAGAGAAACATCGATCAGCTGCCTCCCGCACATCCCCCACCAGGGATGTGTCCGCAAGCCAGGTACATGCCCTTGACCGGGATCGAACCTGGGACCCCCCAGTCCGCAGGCCGACGCTCCATCCACTGAGCCAAACCGGTTCCGGCAAGTTTTAAAGTTTTGTTTTCGTGCTCAGATCTTGAAATCATCTGGAATTTACTTTTTGTGTGGTATGGAATGGAAATTTTTTTTTTTTTAACTTTTTACAGAAAACCAATTTTCCTACTACCATTTATTTATTTGTTTGTTTGTTTGTTTGTTTGTTTATTTATTTTTATAAAGACAATGATAGTTGCCAAAACCGGTTTGGCTCAGTGGATGGAGCGTCGGCCTGCGGACTGAAAGGTCCCGGGTTCGATTCCGGTCAAGGGCATGTACCTGGGTTGCGGGCACATCCCCAGTAGGAGATGTGCAGGAGGCAGCTGATCGATGTTTCTCTCTCATCGATGTTTCCAACTCTCTATCCCTCTCCCTTCCTCTCTGTAAAATATCAATAAAATATATTTTTTAAAAAAAGATAATGATAGTTAACATTTATTTTCTTTTTTTAAATATATTTTATTGATTTTTTACAGAAAGGAAGGGAGAGGGATAGAGTTAGAAACATTGATCAGCTGCCTCCTGCACACCTCCTACTGGGGATGTGCCCTCAACCAAGGTACATGCCCTTAACTGGAATCGAACCTGGGACCTTTCGGTCCGCAGGCTAACGCTCTATCCACCGAACCAAACCAGTCAGGGCCTACTACCATTTATTAAACACTCACACTTTACCGCTGATTAGTGAGACCACATCCATCATATACCGATCTCAGACTACCTGGGTTCTCTGTTTATGGTCTCTCCGTTCTGGTCCACTCATCTGTTTGCTTATTCCTGTTTGCATATCCACCATTTAAATTACGCTAGACATTAATCTTCTATATGAATTTAAGAACTATCTGTCAAAGGGCCACACAAAAATCTATTGGGAATTTTTGTGAGGGTCACCTTGAATTTATAGATCAATTTGGGCAGAGTTGCTATTTCAAGATTACTAGAGTCTTCCCTTCCATAAACATCATTTATTCAGTTATTCTTACACGTCCTTTAGAAGAACTCATATTGTTTTTTAATAGGAGTTTGCATTTCATGTCTAAGTATCTTATTTATCTTGCTAATGTTAATGGTGACTGTTTCCACATTCTCTCTTATGTTTCTACATGTGTTCTAATTGGTTACTTCTCATGCAAAGAAACGGTATTGCTTTTTTTAATATTGAGCTTGAATGCAGCCACCTCGAAAATACCCATGTTATAGTTCTACTACTTTGTAGATTTTCTGGTAATACTGTGTGACTGGGACCGCCAGCACAGTGCTGTATACTAGTAATAATCACACGTCCTTGTCCTGATCCTGACTTTAGTGGAAACGCTTCTAAAACTTAACCACTGAGAATGACGTTTGCTGTCAGCTTTGGTAGATATCTTTTTATCAAGTTAAGAAGGCCCCTTTGATTCCTAGTTTGCCGAGAAATGTTATCACAAATGGGCGTTCAGGTTTGCTAAATGCCTTTTCGGAACCTATTTAAATCATAAGATTTCTCCATAAGGAAGACATCAAGCGTAGGGTCCAGGAAGTTGAAAAGTACAAAGCCGAAGATGAGAAGCAGCGGGGCCAAGTGTCTTCCAAGAATCCACTTAATCCTCTATATTCGACATGAAAGCAGCTGTTGAAGATGAAACACTTCAAGGCAAGATCAACGATGAGGCCAGACGGAAGACTCTTGACAAGTGTAATGAAATTATCAACTGGCTTGACGAGAACCAGACTGCAGGGAAGGAAGAAGCTGAACATCTGCAGCAAGAGCCGGAGAAAGTCTGCAGCCCCATCAGGACCAAGCTGCTTGGAGCAGAGTGCGAGCAGGAGGCATGCCAAGGGGAATGCCTCCAGGCTTCCCCGCGGGCGGAGCTCCTCCATCTGGTGGTGCCTCCGCTGGGCCACCATCGAAGAGGCTGACTACGCCAACCTGAGCACAGGTTTAGCTTTGCTCCACACAATAAATTTGTAGCAAATTCCATGGCAGTTTTAAAGCTGAGCTGTTCTGGTAAATAACGGGTAAATATAGTAAATCAGATTCCTGACACTGTACTTGACTGTGGGCTATGTGTACAGAATAATAAAGCACCTTTTATAAGCACTGTGCTGTAAGTGGGGAATGCAACACCTTAAGTAAAACTGTATTAAAAATTGGCACCAAAAAATCTGTTGATTTTAATATGTTTTATTAATTTATTTATTTTAATATATTAACTAATTTAATATACTTTCTAATATTATCCTGAAATATAGTTTTCAGCTTTCCAGCCGCTGTAGTCAGAAAGATAACACTTGAAGAAGGTAGAACTGACTGCTGAGTGCCAATCAACTATCTCTAATACATCCCATGATTTTAAAAAATCTATACTATCCATGCATTTATGGGCACTCTGTTATCCTACTAGTATTTATCTCTTCCTCCTCTCCTTTTTCAATTGGTTTGCTAGATATCTGCCTATTTTATCTCTCCAAAAATATTGCTTTGGATTTCATCAATCCTTTCTTTTTTATTTTCTGTTTCAATTTGTGCCTTTAACTTATATCCTTTCATCCCTTCTGCATTCGTTGGATTCAGTCTCTAGCCTTAAGGTGAACACTAAAGGATGTTTTCAATCTTTCCTATTTCCAACTAAATGCACTGCTCTACCTGCATCCTTCAATGTTTGGTGTGTTTTAAAGGGTTTTGTTGTTATTCAGTGTTTTTTCCTGGTTTCTCCTTTGTCTTTTGACTTGGATTTGTTTATTTTTCCACTAATTTTCAGAGAGAGTGGAAGGGAGAGGAAGAAGACAGAAAGAAATACAGATGTGAGAGAGACACGTCAATTGGTTGCCTCCTGCACACTCCCAGACCAGGGCCTGGATCAAGCCTGCAACCAAGGTACGTGTCCTTGACCAGAATCGAACCCGGGACCTTTCAGTCTGCAGGCCAACATTCTATCCACTGAGTCAAACCTGTTAGAGCATACTTTTTCTGTTCTCCACACTATTCTTATTTATTTTTCCATATGAATCACAGCATCAGCAACTTCTGGCCCTAAGTAAAAGTTTGCATTTTTATTGCTTGTGCATTACTTTTATAAATTCACTTAGAGACTTGACCTCTTTACGCTGCTGAGTCTTCTGATCCAAGAACATGGAATGTTTTTCATTTGTTCAGGTCTCCTACCATGTTCTTCAGCAATATTTTAGTTTGCTCCATGTGGATATTATACATTTCTTATTAAGTTTGTTCTTAGGAATTTTGCTTGACAAGGGTCAACTGGCACTTGACATTCATTCTCATCTACAGGAGGCAACCAATCGATGTCTCTCACATTGATGTTTCTCTCTCTGTGTGTGTCTCTCCCCCTCCCTTCCACTCTCTCTTAAAAAAATCAATGAGAAAAAAATGCTTCCTTTTGATAAGAAGGGGGATAAACATGAGATAATAAATCGATGCAAATATGTTTTTAACAATTATTAGTAAAAGCTTAGGGTGGCTACCCTAATCAGCCAGCCGCAGATTCTCCATAAATGAAGAGCATTTGTTAAAAATTAAACACACTGCGGGAAGCTATGTACAACTAAATGAAGACTCTTGCACATAATACTATCCCTTTTATCTCCTTTAATTTTCCTATTCTTCTGTATCAGATGTTATGGCTCATAATGATTAATGATTATTAGTAAAACAGTCCTTTTTGAACAAAACTTAAGCTTATTAGAGTGCCACATTCCCTGAGTCTAAATGTGATTAAGAATACACTCAGCCAAAACCGGTTTGGCTCAGTGGATAGAGCGTCGGCCTGCGGACTGAGGGGTCCCGGGTTCGATTCCAGTCAAGGGCATGTACCTGGGTTGCGGGCACATCCCCAGTAGATGTGCAGGAGGCAGCTGATTGATGTTTCTAACTCTTTTTCTCTCTCCTTTCCTCTCTGTAAAAAATCAATAAAATATATTTAAAAAAAGAAAAAAAGAATACACTCAGCTTCAGACTCATCGTTTGTAGTAAAATGCTACCCTTGGGTAAACTGCCCTTGGTTTTTAACTGAAAGTGCCACTGTGGTTTCAGCTGTGCAAACGCTGTAACATTATTCCTGACGGGCCCATGGGACGTTCCCAGGTGATTAGAATAAAGTTCAAATAGTGCTTCTTCATATCCTTGGAAAAGGTTAGACTCAAGGAAATGGGAGCTCTGCGTCAAAGGTTTGCTAAATCAGAGTGGAAAAGCCTGGCCCTAGCACTCAGCTACCTTCATCTTTCATTCAATACAACGTGAACTTCCGGCCCTTTGATGAAAAGGATCACCCATTTAGTTCATGTTCTGGGCTTGTTGGACATAGCTGCTACAATACCTCGGGCTACATCGCACTCAACGTCCATCGTTTCATGGTAACATCACCATCTCCCATTGATTTATGTATAAAAAAAGTTCCGTCATTTCGACGTATGTACATATGTGCTTTATGTTTTTTATTATTTATTTACCACAAGTAAAGGTCAGGAATTGTTATCTTTCTTTTCATTTTTTTTTAGTTTCACTTCATTACTGCTGTGTGTGTGCTCCATGTGAGTAACGTAAGTGCTTATGTAGGTGGGCTCCGACTTACGGCAAAAATTGCTTCACCTCGCACCGTAGGAGCGGATCTCCGACGTAACCCGAGGACCTACTGTAAACAACTGCTCACAAATAACCAACAGCAGCACCGAGGAGACAACAGTCGTGAGCGTTGTCTCAGCTACATCCAGAGCTGATTTCCAGGCCAGCACGACCCAGAGCCCAGGCCGCAGGTCATCGCAAACAGAGATTCCCACCCTACTCTGGGGCAGTGCATATACGATGCGGATTCAGTGTTGGAAGGCCTAGTTTTGAGCCACAGAGAGCTCGTGTGCTTTTGGACGGATTATCTAACTACCCCGAGACAGCTTCTGTATCTGTAAAAACGGGGTTAACAATGCCTGACTTCCGGGATCACGGCAAAGACTAAGCAACATCATGCGTGGAAAAGGGCACTGGGAAAGCTGGTTGTCATGGTCCTTCCTCCTTCATCATTTGATTTGGGTTCCCAGGGGGCCACCATCCAAGTGACAAATCATTCTGACCTTTCCAACAACTGATCCGTTTAGAAAATTTGACTTTTTAAGAAAAACAAAACCTGAATGACCAACTATTTAAATCCTCTAAGTCCCAGCGTGTATCTTTAAACCAGACCAGCTATAATTCATATGTGTGTTGTTAGAAACAAAGGGGACTGTTGTATGAATAAATAGTGGATCATCACAAAACTATAGGCTGCCAGGCGAAGATGACTCAATGATAGTGGAAAACAAACAACAAAACGGTAGTATAAACTGATCTCACTTTTGGAAGGAAAAGTCATTTTGGTATACAGATGCATACACAGAACAAAACCATAAAAAAATAATGCCACAATATTTTTCAAAAGGGGTTATCTGAGTTTATGCACTCAACTATTGAGCACCCATTATGTGCTGGCCTCTGTGCTATGTATTGGTGATACAGTCATTAATTATCCATATAAGGGGACTGCTCTAATGAAGTATATACAGTTCAGGAGTGATTATAATAAAAGCAGCCAATGAGATGACAGGAGATCTAAGGAACCTACTCAATTACAGGTTCCACAAGGCCCTCTGAGAAAGGGACATGTACACTAAGCCCTGAAGGATAAGTGGAAATTAGCTGGAAAGCAGGGTAGAAATATAGCAACAGCAATATAGGTCATGTTCATCTTTCTGATTTTTTAAAATGAACATCATAGAGTCCTTATTGTTCTATTGGTCATATCGTCACACTCCAAGGCAGAATATTTTCCGCTCATACCCAGTGTTGGTCAATTTCCTGGTATTTGGGGCCAGCGATAGGCCTACACTCTTAGGCACTGGAAGAGGCAACGGGAGAACAAAGCTAAATCGCCCAGAAGCTTAGAATTGGAAAGAACCTTGGAAAACATCGACTAACTGTCTGAGTCCAGAAACAGGCCCAGCAACATTAAGCGTTTAGCCAGGACCACACTGCAAGGGCCGCTGCCAGCCCCATGGCAATGGTCAGCAGGACTTGACGTTTGTTTTGTTGCATTTTAAAATCCCCAGTCCTCCAATAGGTGATTTTTTACCTGACCGGCTAGAGACTGACTCTGAGACATGCCATTGGTAGCCAAGGTATTACTGCAACTGACACCGTGAGAAGTCACTGCTCATTGGCTGCACTGGGACAATAATACTGGTGAGGGTGAGGTGAGCCTGACGCCATCAGTCCATTGATGATGATGACACTGAAACTTGTTACCACCCCCAAGTGAAAATCAGCATGACAGTGTACTTCAAAAGCCATAAAAACAGGATTCTTGGGCCCAGTAATTCCATTTGTACCCTAAGGAAATAAGTTCTGGTACATCCATAAGGAAATATGAAAAGTAATGGCTATGGCCGGCTGTCATGGCTCAGTGGTTGAGCATCAACCTACAAAACAGGAGGACATGGTTCCATTCCCGGTCAGGGCACATGCCGGGGTTGTGGGCTCAATCCCCAGTGTGGGGCATGCAGGAGGCAGCCGATCAATGATTCTCTCTCATCACTGGTGTTTCTATCCCTCTCTCCTTCTCTCTTCCTCTCTAAAATCAATATATATAAATATATAAAGTAATGCCTATAGAGAGCCAATAAGAACAGGGGAAAGTTTACAAACTAATTTTGAAGCCATTCTAAATATCCACTATATTTATAAACCTATTTATGAAGAAGCCTATAGCCTGCATCTGTGCCCTAAGCCACCAGAGTAGCTTTCGCCAAAGTCCCCTAAAATTCCTAGTTGCTGAATGCAATGACTACGTTTCAGTCTTCCACTCACCAGAGTGTTGGAAGGTAGTTAACATCCCACCTCCCTGCAGGGCCCTACAGCTTCTTCTCCTCCTCTTTCCCCATGGGGTAGTCTCCTGAAACCGAGCTCAACTACTTCATCTATTCCCTCAGCTTTTCTCTTTCAGAGGAATTTCCTTCATATCCTATTCCAATCTAGCTTCTAGTTCCATCTATGTGCCAAGGATTCCCAAATCCTGACCATTTGGATAACTAGATGGTACTCTCCCTGGCCTCAAGGCACAGTGTCACTAGCCTGCTGCATATTTTCATGTGGATGCTGCCCAGGCTCCTGAAATTTAGTAAGTCTCAAATGAACTAACTTCCCCACCAAAAGCTGCTCACTCTCCCCATGTCTTTCCTCTTTGCTACCGGATCCTCTCTCATCACTCCCTCCTACCAGGAGGACAACCACAACAATTTTTTTTAAATTTTGTTTTATTGCTTAAAGTATTACAAAGGGTATTACATATGTGTCCTTCCCCCCCCCCCCCGCCCTTGACAATCCCCTGGCCTCCCCTACCCCCCAGTATCTTATGTCCATTGGTTATGCTTATATGCATGCATACAAGTCCTTCGGTTGATCTCTTACCCCCCTCCCTCCAACCCTCCCCGGCCTTCCCGCTGCAGTTTGACAATCTGTTTGAGGCAGCTCTGCCTCTGTAGCTATTATTGTTCAAAAGTTTTCTTAAATGATCTCACTGTCCCCAGTCTCTCTCCACCCTTAACTTAGTTGAACGAATGATTCCCCCTTCAGGACAAATCCCTGCCAGGCCATTCCCCTCACTTAGTCCTTCAATGGCTCGCTCTGCCGGCAGCAGAGGGCCCGCCTCCTTGGCTGGCACACGAGGCCTTTCCCAATCTGGCCTCTGCACCCCCAAGAGCACCGCTCACACACGCTTCTCTGTGTCCTTGCCCGGCCAAGTGCAATAGCCAGAACAAGCCACGTCCTGCTGCTCTGGTACCTGCCGAACCCTGTGTCGCAAATCCCTGTCTGTCCCCCTAAACTGAAATGGAGCATCACCCCGCCAGGATGCCTTCCTTGACTCCTGAGCTAAATGAGGTGAGTGCCCTCTGGGAGTCACAGCAGCCTTTCCTCACCTGTACCCCACCCCTAGACCACTTTCCTGTTTTATTACTGTGGGTTTTTTCTCCACCAGGAGCTCCTCAAGGACAGAGTGTGTCTTCCACATGTGTGTCTAGAGCCCAGCCCAGAGAGAATGAGGCAAGAGGAATAAAATAAAGCCAAGCGGTGACAGTACCTTGTTACACTGATGGGGGAATATGTGCTGATTTTGCCCTTCCTGTTTTCTATATTCTCCAGTATGTGGACTCCACCATTTTCATACATTTTTAAAACTCGGTTCATTTTCAAGATGTGTCCAGTCTCTCCTACATAACTCTAATAAAAGAATTCACTGCCTCGGCAAAGTCAAGTTCCTCTCTCCTAGACCTCTCTAGCTCCTCAAAACCCCCCACCTCACCCTCCACGAATTCTTCAGAACTTAGCAAAGTAGAAACACTTCCTTCACCACTTTTAGCAGACAGAAGGACCACCCACACACCAAAAAATTCCTTGGCCTTGGAAAGGTTACATTGCTCTAGTAGCTGAGTGCCAAGCCCATTTTTGGCCAAACATTCGTCAGAACCTCACTGTATTCACAGCCTAACACAAAGGATGAGGTAGATTCGCAGAACCTGCCTAAGACTTAGAGAGCTTGGAGATGATGCAACTTCTGAGTGACAGATCTTTCACCATGTCAACTTGAGACATCACTGAAAGAACAGGGGGGAGGTACCTCTGAAAATTCTTCCCATTTTTGGGGTGGTTGTTGTTTACCAAAACATTATCTTCTTAGGTATCGACATTTTCAATCATACACAATGGCTTGTAATTCTTTTAAATTTGTGAAAAACAATCCAACCACATATTATTGTTCAGGCTGACATTTGCTATTATTTTTCCTTAAAAGAAAACAAAAACCTAATGATTAGTTAAAAAAACAAACCCAAAGAAACCCCAGTTGAGAAGCAAACCCTGTGGCTTAGCAATCATCACTCTCGTTAACAGCACATAAGTGTTGCCTGACGAATGGACTCCTATCATAAATGCAATTAACACACATTTCTTGTGATTCCCCACTGTGTTCAGAACTTGGGCCCAGCTCTGGAAGCGATGACTTTAATAGCAATAAATCAAAGGGAACCTCACCTAGGCCACTTGGGCAGAGTACACTGTTTTCCACCTCAGTCAGCAGAGACCCTCAACTGAAATGTTGGACCCTGGCTCAACAGCTGTCCCAGAAGGTACCTACCTCCTACCCTCAGAAGTCCTGGCATCTACGCCGGGAGGGGTGCTTTTCCCAATGAAGCCCATTGTCAGGGTCTCCCGCGATCACCAGGACAAGCAGGGTCTCTGCCCTCAGAAGTCCCTGCCTGAGGCACTGCTGGCCTCCGTCCTGGGGATGACTCCACCACAGCTGGTGGTGCCAGAGCAAGGCATTTCTGGCAACAAGAATGAAACACCGTCCAAATGAAAGGGCCACCGAGGTACAAGAATGTCAGATCTGAGCTCACTGCCTGCAGGAAGTCAGGGGTGTGGAGAAAGATGAGGGATGGAGGGAAGGAGGGAGGTCACGTGGCCTTTTCACTGAGAACACACCATGAACAGGCAGCCGCATTTAGAATATATACTTTCCAAGGTTTTGATTTAACTCCACACACATTACGGCCTATAGGTACCCATGATCATTGCCTGGGAACTTACCTCACAGAGATTATTTATGTTCTTATGACAGAGAAGAGGCATAGTTAAAAGGGAGAAAGAGAGAATGTGAAAACAGGTCAGAGGAAGATGAAATGATTGATTCAAAGCCACGTGACCATCAGAGGCACTGTCACAGCCAGGAGACACCTCTTGTGCTTAACCACCATTAGTTTATTGCAAAGTGAAGTTCTGGCAGAACAAAGGGCAAGTAAGTCCACTAAGAATGAATTACACTAATGAATGAAGTCAACTCAACAGATAGTACTTGTATTTAGTATCAGCTGTAGGTGGTTTGCAAAGTCAAAATTTATTAACTATTCAAATGTTCAAGCTGTACAGATTTTTTCCAGATATACATACAACATATTTATATTATAACAAAGTTAAATTTCTATAAAATATTTCCGTAAGGACTAAAGATGCTAGAAAGCTTCAATCACCAATTAATTAAATATTTGATATACATTTACAGGTACTATTAAAGATCTGACATAAATACATAAGTCACACAGATGAAAAAGAAGAGCTATGACTCATATGATTGCACTTTTGACCTACCCCATATTAAAGCAGAAAACAAAATTATGCCACATAAATTGAGCTGATTTTAATAACCTTTTTATTAGAAGATAAACCACCATTATGTCCATTTAAACCATCATTCTTAAAAGAGCTACCAAACAATAAAATTATTACCTTAAATCCCAAACTACAATACAATCTTGACTGTTCTAATTACCTTCCCTATTGGTTGATACAGGACATCTGATCCCTCCATGACATATGCAGTGGCAACTGATGAGGACAATTAGCAGTAGTTTTGTATATACAGTGGAAGTAGTAGAACTGATCATATACACAGTTGAATCACTACTTCCACTGAGAATAGGGTCAATAAAAATAATGGTTAAAAGCATTACACATTTGGTCTACCCAATCACTTGCAATCTTTAGCAGTAAATCCCACACAACCGGCATATTATTTGTTGCATAAAATCTTTTACATGTCGAAAATACTTTCTAGTCCAGGTTCAGATTATTAACAATGAAAAAACGTTCATCTTCTTCCTTACCTCCATGGACTATCTGCCCCTCATTCACCAGATACATAGAAAGACGAGTAACTGGACAGACAATTTGACCATAGAATGTTTGCAAGACAGAAATGCTCTATTTTAAGGCAAGTATCTTTATCACATACATACATAGCAATTTCTCCAGTGGTGAACTTTATCACATAACAGTACAAAATTCAACAAAAACACTGAGGTATAACTTTAGTTAACATAAATACAAATGTCAGAAGTGTTAAGACATTCTCAATTTATTTCACATAGTTTACCCATAACTAGAGAAGTTTTCTCAAAGTTCTTATTATGTCCAGAAATACCCGAGATTCTGCATTCTAAAAATAACACTAGAAATTAAATACTCTAAAATCTGTGCAATAAGGCTCTCCACATAAGGCTAACCTTTGATATAAGGCTATGTCAACTTGGTTCCTGAAAATAGCACAAATGTGTGCAAAATTCAAGCTATCCTGAACTAACGTAAGAGGAATTAGTCTCATGAGAGATGATGAACTGATAAGTTTATTGAGCAAAATTAAACTTAGGCAATAAGCAAAGTTTAAAATACATCAAATAAAAATGTTTCCTATCATATTTCACCATAAAACTGACCTATTGTGCTAAAAACATGGTTGAATATGTAAGGTACTTTTTAGTGTAAAGCAGACATACATTTACCTCTACCTAAATAATTTAAGTGGCTTAAATCGATAACTTGGTATGTATAATATATTTAAAAATCTACATTCTATGACCTTTATAAAAGTAGATCTGTTCTTTACTTTCAAGTTAGAGATAGTTTAATAGTTGATCTTTGGATGTGTCCACTCAATGTGTCTCTATAAAATGAAAGATAATACAAATCTAAGTCATCACCATTAGGTGCATTAATATGTAAGCCATCATCAGTTTTGGGCCCTGAAAGTGAAAAATTATTGATACTACATAAAGTGGAAAAATATAAACCCCAGATTTCTGCTCTCATCCAGAAACTTATAGTCACTATATATTTTTAATTATTGAATAGTTTGATGCAATGACATTCAGTGAAAAAATTGGATTACTGATTATATTCATGTTAAAAATGTTGTCCTTATAATGAAGGTAGACAGTATTCATTATGCCTAAATACAAAGGTAAACTAATGACAAGGTAGATTTTTTTTTTTTTAAATCTTCACCCAAGGATATGTTTAGATGGAAGAAGAGGCAGTGGGGGGGAGAAACATCGACGTAGAAGAGAAACATCAATCAGTTGCCTCCTGTGCATGCCCCGTGCCCACCAAGGATCGAACCCACAACCTAGATAGGTGCCCTGACTGGGAATGGAATCCGAAATCTTTTGGTGTATGGGATGACACTTCAACCAACTGAGCCAACAAACCAGGGCTAGATTTTCTTAAGTATGAAAATTACTGCACTCGTTTCCTTTGCCAAACTCCCAGTAACATTAGGAGGAAAAAAAAATCTAATTTTGTTCACCTAATAATTTAATCAAGCACTCTAGAAAACTATTGCTCTGAGAAGAAGTTAAGCAGGAATTTCTCATTAAATTTCCAAATTGAAGCAAAGTAAGGGATTCAAAAAATTAGACTATGTAACTGAATACATTATAACTACAGAGACAAATGATATACAAAATTTGGAAAACTCCAGAGCAAACATTTCGGTAACTTTATGATTTGTGCTTGCACATGATGAAAAGGAATTCAAGGTTGTAGATGGAGAAATGAAAGTTCCCATTAAAATAGCTGCACACAGAATAACCAGAGAGATCCACAACCCAAATTCCACTTCCACAGTGATGTCAGGCATCATGCGCTCGTGGGTTGTGGGAGTTCCTCCTGACTCCTACAGAACAGGCACGAAGCCTGACAAGTTTTCACTGGCACCAAACTCAGATAGTTGCTCCTTTGCAAAAATGTCCGAATGTATTGGTTAATAGTGGAGGTGGGGAAAGAGGACCTGTAAGAGTAAATACCTGAAGTGCTCCTTCCTTTCAAGGGATCTAGACATCTGTTTATTTACTGACCTCACATACCTGCACTTCTAGAGACAGCCACAAATCAGCCACGGCTTCTGCCCACAGAATGAGTCGCTCTTGTGGTGACTGTGACTCATCACAACAGCAACGGGGTAAAATCAGTTTTCTGCTTTGAGTACACCAGACAAGGCCAAGCACTTGCTTCTGCCTGCGCATCATGTCTAATCAGCAAAATGCCACAAACTTAGTGGCCCAGGGTGTGGTTCTGTGCAATGTCTCTGCAGACCATGTTATGGCAGTTCCAACATTTCCTTCTACAGACAACTGCCCTCAATCTCCCCATCTCCAAAAGATTGTCCCCCATCCCGGGAAATGGTAAGACTAGTCTGGGATCTGAATAGGCCAAGAAGAAGGAGAATCCACCAGTGGATACCAAGTGGAGAAGACCCTGGAAGAGGTGCAGGCAGCAGAGACACCCACTGCCAAACCTGAGAGGCAGGAAGAGACCATCAGACCCACAGGCTCAGTCAGGCAGCTGCTGTGCTTTACAATAAACACCCATTGCCTCTGGGGACCTACATGTTCCCTGTAACAAATGAACCTATAAATACAGTAAGAATGATATATTTTTGAGTTACTGCTGGCTATACTTTTTTTTTTTCTCAGCAAATTTTATTTTTTAAGGATAACCAACTAGGGTCAGATTTATTTTCATAATACTTAATAAAAGTATTAAGCAAAAATAAAATAATTATAGAACATTAGGACATTCATTTTAATGAAAAAGTTGCCATAATTTTCATTACTCTATAAACTTTGGGAATTGGAACCATTTTCCAAGCATTCATTGAATGATTGATAACAAGGAATCATACTATCCCTAAGAATGGTTGCTATGAGTATTGCTGAAAACACATTTATTTTATATTTGTAACAAAGTATACCTCTCTTTGAAACCTTTCATTCCTAATATTTTAGCAAAACAAATGTAGCATACCCCAAATCTTGGATCATAACTCCTTTAGGCTTGAAGATTATGAACATTTGCATTCAAGCTTATTAACATCCACCCAGCATATTCATGTGATTTATTTAAAATGTAGCCATTAGCCAAGACCTTTGGGGTATAGGTACAAAATTAAAGAACAGTAAGTATTCAGGCAAACACTATATTAGCAATACTAATCATGAAAAAAATGCCAGTGGGGCTCTATCCATTAGAAGTTAGTCAGACTGAAAAACTCAATCTTGCAAGGTGATCTCCTAATCTAAGCCATTTGAGGAAGTGTTGTTTATAAATAACACTGGATTTTTCTCCAATTATTTTAACTTGACATAATTTCCTGGGGGAATTGCAGAATGATTCCTTTCATGGAGAGGGATTACATAAAAAAAAATCTGGGCTTAGTATTTGTACAAAGCTGCCTCAGGTTAAATCACAGAATGGATCTTCTGCCCAGAACTTAAGGGGTTTTTCAAAGGGCATCTGTCAGGGTGAGACCAGATGGTGGTCATCTCTGTGAACCCCATAGGGTGCAGCACAGCACTGACCTGTATTAGGTAAAGGCTCCTACTATGTGCACACAAAGGATTTTTTTTCCTATAGCAATACTAGGTTAATCAACTACCAAGTCTTGTTTTTTAAATGAATGGCTTCTTCCCGCAGAAATTCAGTGATACTTGCACTTTCTAGAAAATGCAAACTTTAAAACACTAGGAAACCCAATTCCAGGAAGCTCTGACAGGTCCTGTGTTTCTCCAGTTTTTCTCCCAAGGCCATCTCCAAGACAGACAGAGGCAGAGAGCTGTAGGAGCTCGACCACTGACTGTCCAGGGAGACAGCCTGCGTTTCTCCACAGTCTGGCATCCTCCTAGTGCTCCTGGAGCATCTGAGTATGAGAAGCAGAAGGTCAGGGAATAATGAGGAATTAAAATAAACCAACAAACAGAAACAAAGCATCTTATCTCTTTTGTGTCTGTGTGTCTCTGTATCTTTAGGCAAGTGAATACAAACTTAAATGAACTTGGGTTAATGAAGAGGATCCGTTTAATAGTCTTAGAATCCATTAGATGTCTACCAGCTGACAAACTGTAAAAACCAGCAATGAGCACTTCTATGGCTTCAAGCTGATTAGCATCCTGTCTAGATTTAGAAACTCATTTCAACCAAGTTTATTTCTTTTTAAAATATATATATTTATTGATTTTTTACAGAGAGGGAGAGGGATAGAGAGTTAGAAACGTCGATGAGAGGGAAGCATCGATCAGCTGCCTCCTGCACACCCCTTACTGGGGATGAGCCTGCAACCAAGGTACATGCCCTTGACTGGAATCGAACCTGGGACCCTTCAGTCCCCAGGCCAACGCTCTATCCACTGAGCCAAACCTGTTAGGGCAACCAAGTTTATTTCCTGACACAGACAGTACAACAACTCAACTCACAGAAAAATCTGTCCATCTCTTCATTGAAACATATCATTAGAGTTCAACATCCTTTCATGATGAAAACACTCAACAAACTAGAAATATAAGGAACTTCTTCAACATGACCAAGGGTATCCATGAAAAACCCACAGCTAACCTCATGCTTAATGGTGAAGACTGGAAGTGGTACCCCTAAGATCAGGAATAGGACAAGGATGTCCCCTCTCACCACTTCTATTTGACATTGTACTAGAAGTTCTAGCCAGGGTAATTAGACAAGGTAAAAAAATAAAAGGGAGGAATAAGTAAAACTATCTCTCTTTGTAGACGATATGACCTTATACATAGAAAACTGTAAAAAATTCTCAAAACTACTTTTAGAGCTAATAAACAAGTTCAACAAGGTCACTGGATACAGGATCAATATACAAATGCCTGGTACACTAGCAATAAACAATCTGAAAATAAAATTAAGAAAACAATTCCATTTATAATAGCATAAAAAATTATAAATACTTAAGAATAAATTAAACCCAAGAAGTGAAAGGCTTATACACTGAAAACTATGAAACACTGGAAGAAATTAAAGACTTAAGTAAATGGAAAAACAGTGTGTCCAAGGATTGGAAAGCTTAACGTTGTTAAGATGGTAATACTTCCCTAATTGATCTACATCGCTATCAAAATTCAAAGTGCCTTTTTCTTGTAGAAATGGACAACCTGCCCTAGCTGGTTTGGCTCAGTGAACAGAGCGACAGCCTGCTGACCAAAGGGTCCCGGGTTCCATTCCGGTTAAGGGTACATATCTCGGTTGCAGGCTCCTGGTCGGGGCTCGTGTAGGTGGCAACCAACTGATGTGTTTCTCTCACATTGATATTTCTCTCTGTCTTTCCCTCTCTCTTCCACTCTCTCTAAAAATCAATGGAAAAAATCCTCAGGTGAGAAAAAAAAATAGAAATAAACAACCTGATATAAAAATTCACATAAAAATGCAAGGGACCCAGAATAGTCAAAACAATCTTATAAAATAAGAGCAACTCACACTTTCTGGACCCCTACCTCACATCATATCACCAACCTGGAAGAGCTAATACTATAAATTCTTTATAAGAAAATAGAGGAGTAAATTTTGAATTTCTTAGATACAACACCAAAAGCACAAGAGAAAAAAATATATTGGACTACATAAAAAAGTAAAAGTTGTGTGCTGTAAATGATATCATTAAGAAAATGAAAAAAATAACCCTCAAACTGAGAGAAAAATATTTGGAAATCATGTATCTGCTAAGGTCTAATCTCCGGAATATATAAAGCACTCCTAGAATTCAACAATGAAAACACAAATAACCCATTTTTTTTAATGGGCAAAGGATTTGAATAGACATTTTACGCAAAGAGATACACAAATAATCAATAAATACATAAAAAATGTTCAATATCATCAGTCATTAGGAAAATACAAATCAAATGAGATAATACTTCATACCCACTAGGATGGGCATTATACCCCCAAAAAGGAAAAATAAGCATTGGGGAGGGCATGGAGAAACTGAAACCCTCACATACTGCTAATGGGAATGTTCAGTGGTTCAGCTACTTTGCAATATGATATGACCTTCCTCGAAAATTAAACTTATTGTTACCAGTAACCTAGTAATTCCATTCCTAGATATATACACAAGAGAATGAAAAACATATGTTCACACAAAAACCTGTATGCGAATGTTTATAGCAGCATTGTTCATAACATCCAAAGAGGCGAAATAACCCAAATGTCCAACAAAAGAGAAATAAACAAAATGTGGTATATCCATACAACAGAATGTTATTTAGCAGTAAAATGAATGAAGTACTGATGCGTGCTACAGTATGGATGAACCCTGAAAACATGTTAAGTGAAAGAAGCCAGACACAGAAGACCATTTGTTTCCATTTATATGCTATGTCTACAGGCAAATCCATAGAGGCAGAAAGTCAATTAGTGGTTACCAGGGTGATGGGTGAGGGGGAAGTAGGGAGTGACTACTAATGAGTATGAGGTACACGAAGCCTTCTGGAGTTAGACAGTGGTGATAACTGCAAAGCTCTGTGTACTAGTATATACCAAACAACCACAGAACTGTACACTTCAAAATGATAAATGTTATGGTATGTGAATTACATCTCTCTCTTTTAAAAAAAACTTTTTTTTATTGATTTCAGAGAGGAAGGGAGAGAGATAGAAACATCAATGATGAGAGAGAATCACTGATCGGTGGCCTCCTGCACACCCCACACTGGGGATCGAGCCCACAACCCAGGCATGTCCCCTGGCTGGGAATCAAACTGTGACCTCCTGGTTCATAGGTCGATGCTCAACCACTGAGCCACGCCAGCCGGGCTCTCTCTCTCTCTCTCTCTCTCTCTCTCTCTCTCTCTCTCTCTTTAATGCATTGTTAGGACTGCCTCTTATTTATTTAGTTTCATTTTTTTAACTTCCCTAAATACTAGTAGTCTTCCAAAATAGCCTAAAACTTATCAACAAAATCACAATGCTAACAATTGATTGGTCAATTTAGCTAAATATCCAGTAACTATTTCTCACTTCCTTCCCTAGCCACTCACTTGCCTTTTGGCATAGTGAAGACATACCTAACCTCACTTGTGTGGTTTTCAACAGAATAGGAATGTGGGTCACTAATTTGAGATAAGGAAAAGCAGCAAAGATCTAGAACAGGTATTAGAAAGAAGGTATCCATCTACCATCCCCAGCTACCCCTTAGAAAATTTTTGTGAGGACCAGAAAACCACACCTTTTTATTAGTTGAAAACAGCCTCGTTATTAAGACAAGTGTGATGATAATTTCTCAAATCTGATTTGATACATAGAAGCTTTTCAATAATTTGATCTAAATCTGATCCCTGTGCAGGTATGCCCTTCTCAAGAAGACATCTCATTCTTATGTACTTGAAAAATCAAATCTAAAAATCATATACTTTAGGGGATAGTAACACAACAGAAGGATGACTCACAGATTAAAAGGATTCCCTAACTAAGTTCCTGTATTTAAAGTATAATGTTTCCAAACCTTTTTTTTTTCATACACGTTTGGAAACCTATTAAAAAGTGGGATGCACCTAATTACTTCTTGCATGCCACATTGTTCCTATCTCTGCCTTGTATTGCAGCACAGAAAAAATAATAAATTTTAAAATGTTAAGAAAAAGACACAAATATACTTATATTCAATTTCTATCTGACCTTTTAAACTGAGTTGACTGGAAGGTAATAAATGGTGATTTCCCTTAATTATAAGATTACAAGCCATATCTTACCAAGAAGGGGACTATGACCCACTATCCTAACTTTACAACTATACTACTTATATTATTTGTGTGTTTTTTAAAAAAACTTCCAAATGGCCGAAACCGGTTTGGCTCAGTGGATAGAGCGTCGGCCTGCGGACTGAAGGGTCCCGGGTTCGATTCCGGTCGGGGGCATGTACCTTGGTTGCGGGCACATCCCCAGTAGAAGATGTGCAGGAGGCAGCTGATCGATGTTTCTCTCATCATCAATGTTTCTAACTCTCTATCTCTCTCCCTTCCTCTCTGTAAAAAATCAATAAAATATATTTAAAAAAAAAAAAAAAAACTTCCAAACGGTAAAATTTTCTGACTAAAGATACAGATATTAGACAATTTATCTAGAAATAAAAAAATCTGAACTTTCCATTTCTGTCCTATGAACCAAAACAAACAGCTTTCACATGGCCCTGAAAGCGAAGCCTCACAGTGATTTCATAATGTTGCATTTTACTTCCAAGTGTTTCATATGAAAGAGGAGCAGTGGCTAAACACCTAAGACAAAATAAATATATGCATAGCTACGGACACACACATTTCTCTGGTATCAGAGTTTCAGTAACTCAAATACTGCTCTCCACTAAGGAAGTGAAGGTCTTCTGCCCTCTGTCCACAGAGAAGGAAAGCATGTAAGTCCATCACAGCTGCAAGGTCAAGCTTGTTAACATACAGTAAAAAGCAATATGTAAGCTAAACAAATCCTTTGTAATATAGGAAAAACACCTGTCATTACTTATGCTTCCTTTCTTTAAAAAAACAAAGCACTTTATAACAATACACCCTACAGTCGGCCTCTACTGGGTCATGGGCATGGTCACAGAATTATTTCAAAACAAATTAAACCTATGGGAGAAAAAAAAACACCTACCTAATACAAAATTATGGGAAATTTTAGTTTTAGTTTTAATACAAGGTTGCATAAATAAAGCAAGAGCAACACTTCAGATATAAATGACATAGCATTAATTAGTCCTGGTCAGTGAAACCCAAATTCTATTTATTCCCCCTGGCTTCCAGAATCCACTAAATGTCATTTATGCTTTCACTGTACTTGGTACAGTATTGATATTTAATATAAATCAAAGGATTCTCACCAAAGTTACTTAAAATTAATTTGCTTAAATTACAGCATAGATGCAGATAATCAAGTTCAATCCCCTAAATAAATAATAAACTGACAACTGCACTTACACTAATGGTCAAAAGTTGAAGTGCTTATTGAGATAGAATTGGAAAAATCTAAATGTTTAGACGTAAGTGGGGAATTGCTAAAAGAAAAAACGTTAGTCACAGAATGGGACAATATAATCGTGCTTGCCGATGGCATTTCCACAAGTCTTTGGAAGGCTCCACAGCATAGAGCAGTAAATCATTAATTTACTTTCAGGGGCAGAACTGATATGCCGTGCTCTGAGTGCAGATGGGACTAGAAAGGCAGGAAGGAAAACACCATATGAAACATGCTGAACAAACAGAGAAGTGCATGCATCCTGACCAAAATGGAACTTTTCCAGAACATTCCATTCAAGCTTCAATCCATATTACTTCCCATTCAGCTATGACATTGCTCAACCTGTACCTTCTAAATACTGCAATGGTAACCAGGAACTGCACTTGTTTGTATATATGTAAATGGGTACATAACTGAGAATTTTTGCAATTTAAAAACGCTACTGAAAATTTGGCTTCCCTATACACTGGTCCCAAGCCCTCCTTCCTGACTTCTAGGGTGTCTAAAAGCAACATTTGCTTTTTATTTGACCTATAACAAGGTGTCCCAAAGAAAATATTTTAAATTGTTAGTCACAGAATAAAAAACAAAAAAGAAATAAAATAATCCTATATAATAAAAGGCTAATATGCAAATTGTCCCCTCCACTGGGAGTTTGACCAGGAGTTCAACCTGGAGTTTGACCAGGGATGGCCAACTGCTTGTGGCCCCTCCCCTGGCTGGCCCTGCCCCTGATTGCCCCCCACCCCCCATCAGGAGTGGGGCTGGCTCTCCATCTGCCTGTGGCCCCATTGCCTGATCGGGGCAGGCTAGCCGGACTCCACCCGTGCATGAATTCATGCACCAGGCCTCTAGTATGTAATAAAATAAAATAGAAATATGTCCAGAGAGCACTGAGCCAAAAGTCTACAAGCGAGGTTTCTGGGTCCTGCCCTGACATTAGGATGCCAACTCGCCTTAGACTAAGGGGTTTCCCAGGGTGGGGCACTTTCAGTGCTAAAACCAAGAAAGTCACAGGCAAATAGGGACAAGTTGGTCTCCCTGTGGGTGACAATGGCTAAATCACAACCCATTGGGAACACAGTGCCCTCGTTGCTAACATCTGGATGGGACCAGAGGTTTCCAGGGCCCCTCAGTTCTAATTTCCTATGACCCTGAGCACTATTTACACCATATCTGATTGTATTATACATTGTATACCATAAGTGAATAGACCTTTATGGAGGGTCAGGGGGCTCTGGAAATATTTTGGGAAGTTATGCATTCTCTGGCGTTATGTAAGCTTAACAATAAACAGAGCTAGGAGTTTTCAGTTTTTTATTCTTCATTTCTATAGGAAAGAGGAAATAAGCTGCTTCTAGAAAATATCAAGCCAACAAAGAAAATCCTTCCAACACCAACATTCAATTTAATCCATCCTCCCTCACCTCCTAGCTTCCCAGCTCATGGGAGACCTGGGCAAGACATCAGGACAAAAGCTTAAAAACAGGAAATATTACTTTAATTTACTGACAGCCACCGTGAAAGAATATATTTCTACATTTTTAAGAAAGTAAAAACTTACAAAAGTGTGGCCACAAGTAACTGCAAAACCCAAAAGCAAAGCAAATGCAACTGTTTCACCAGCAACCCACAATAACAATAGTCATAAAAGCAAAAGATAAATAAGGCCTTGAATACTTTTCAAATGTGTTCTCTAATTTTAGCTTTAATCCTGAAAAAAAAATCCTATTTTAGGGAATAAAAAACAAGTCCTACATAAAATCAGAACCATTCCTCTTTCCTCATTGGGCATTCTAATTAGGATACTATCTGACTTCTTGCTACTAATAAAGATCCTAAATGAAAGCAATTGTGCCAGGAAGACTGAGTTAGGAAAAATGTCTAAAAGCACAACCAAGAAAGAAGTCCTATTGAATGATTTTTTAAAGGCAATAGCATTCAGGGGAAGTTGTTATAAAATGCCTCTGTCCTAAAAAAAAATTACAATATCCATTATATATATTACTCATAAGTGAACTACTCTACCATGTCTCGTCATCATTCTTAGTAAATAGGTAGCTGAACTGTCTTTGGAATTTTTCCCACATGCTCCTTTGTGAGGAGTCTGGCAGCACCCACAAGAGATTTCTTACTTGTTATTTAAGAGCAGCCTCAAGGTCTATGTGTGTATTCTCAAGCACATGCATAGGAGTTTGCTTCTCCTTGCCTCTTCACACAGAAGCTTCTCCCCCCACATCAGTGCACAGTTTCTGCCGAAATCTGTCATAGACACTGCGGGAATATGAAATTGTGTGCAAGAAAGAGGATCCCAGTCCTCAAGACACTTCTAATTTACTTGGGGAAGATAAGACGTAGTATTCCCACAACGAGTTCCCTGTGCCAGCAAAATGTATGGCGATCATATCTTAATTAGTAATGTTGGGATGCTGTCATCTGCATATTATTTGTATGGCTCACAAAGCCTTAATCCAAATAGGTAAGGAAAATTAAATCCATGCCATTTATTTCAAATATATTAAAATACAATAAATAACAAAATTTATTTTGAGTAGTGATAAGTAGCATACCACTAGTAGTAGGGAAGATGGAGTGAGATTCTTTTTTTTAAAATATATTTTTATTAATTTCAGAGAGGAAGAGAGGGAGAAAGAGAGAAACATCAATGATGAGAGAGAAGCATTGACTGACTGCCTCCTGTACTCCCCCTACTGGGGATTGAGCCCACAACCTGGGCATGTGTCCTGACTGGGATTCAAACCTTGACCTTCTGGTTCATAGGTTGATGCTCAACCACTGAGCCATACTGTCTGGGTGGGGTGAGATTCTTAAAAATTTTTTTTCATTGATTTCAGAGAGGAAGGGAGAGAGATAGAGAGATAGAAACATTAATGATGAGAGAGAATCATTGATTGGCTGCCTCCTGTATGCCCCCTACTTGGGGGGAGGGAGGGCAGATGGAGCCCGCAAGCCAGGCATGTGCCCTTGGCAAAAATAGAACCTGGGACCCTTTAGCCCACAGGCTGACACTCTATCCCACTGAGCCAAATCGGCTAGGCTGGGTGGGTTGAGATTCTTAATGGCCAAAATATCACATAAACTCAGGAAAGGAAACAGGGGGAAAGGAACAGTTTTGCTATTATTACCTCAGCAATGGCACTGGCAGAGAAGTGCGGCTTCTCAAAACCCAGAATTTGTTAAAAATAAGCGGCTGGACTCGATTTCTAGAGATCCAGGTGTTAGCCCTAACTCCTTCACAATCATATCCTCTCTTGCCCAGTTTTTCTACCTAAACCAGACGATGGCTGATATTCCTTTAATGAACACTTCTGGTAATCCTTTCTTGGATAAATGTATCAAGGTCCCACCCCTCCCAGCCCTTCCCTCCCTGCCCCCCTGCCCCGCTGACTAAATTACAGTGTACAACATTAAATTATTCAATAATCAACGACTTTAACTTTTTGTGTATATACACTGACTTCTTCATGGCAGCTGGTTAACAAAGCAAAAATCTTAATTCACGTTGCTAGAGTTTAGCACTACATAGTCATCAGTTTTACATCTAGGCCTAATAATCTAGCCAAATTAATGTGGCATATTATTCAGTATTATTGCAAGAAGCTTTGGTGTGGTCATAATTTATGATGGTGAAGATCAGATCAAATGAGTATGTATTCATTGCTCTCAGCTGGCTTAAAATGGCTTAGCTACACAGCAACCAAGAGTAAGAAAATATTTCATTCCTCTTTTTATGTTAATCCAGTGATAACATCTAAGTATGACTTTGGTATATATATAAATCCTTTCACCTGGTAAGACTTAAACCCATGTTGTTTAGGTGGGGGAAAAAGCAGCAGAAGAAAAATATGGGTTGTAATATCAAACCACTTCTATTATTTCTTATGTGGAAATCTTGTTTGGACATCTGAATGTTAGGACAATTAACACCTAGTAATAGCAATGAATTAAAATACAATAAACTCCAATAAAATACTAAATAATACAAGCTCTCTTCATTCTAAATTACTTGTTTGAGCCCTTTCAGCAAAGAGATAAAAGAAACCCGGAATGAAAAAGTAAGGGCATACTCCAGCTTCCATGAAGCTGCATGATAAAGTGAATAATAGGAACAAAAATAAATCCGAGAATTGAGAAATGCTGGGAAAGTTTTCCAAATACTATTCTTGCTTGTATCTAGCTCCGTTATACAGTTTAAATTCAGCCAAATTTTGTAAGTATTTGTTAAACAGTTCTTGCATGTGACATATGTTTCCAGGATACTTCTGACATTGATATGAGAGATTATAAAACATTTAGAAACGAAAATGTTACTCTCCAACAAAAAACACCATAACTTCCAAGACTCTTCTAAATTCATAAGATAGAAAAACATTTGGATAATAGTAGCTTTCCATTTTAAAATGTTCAAATAATATACTTCAAAACAAAAAAAAAAAGTGTCATTGTTCAAGGCAAGGAGGAGGAAACAAGTCTAAATAAAATAAGGTATTAAAATTAACTCTAGAAATCATTACTTTTCCTTTGCAGTCTCAATCTTGTTTACTCCATAATAAGTAAATTGCTTTATCCCTTCAGCTGGGAAGGATAATTCTTACCCTACCAAGTTGATGACAGTACCACACTGCAGTGCTCACCGAGCAAGACACACATGAATATGAAGTAGCAGTAAGTCTTTCTAACAAACAAGGTGTATGCAAGACTTGATTTGCAATGCATTAATTTAGGAACTCCGTGGAGAGGCTCCTACTATATCTAGCTGATCTAAATTTGAGCTCATGATAACACTGCACAAAGCTATGGTAGATGAAAGTGATAGGCAATGCCAACAGAACAATTCCACTGACAACACAAACTCCTCCAAGAATTCTTCCAGGCATTGTGATAGGATACATATCTCCATAGCCAACTGTAGTCATAGAGATAATCACCCACCAGCAGGCAGCAGGGATGCTGGCGAAGTCCTTGTTGGATGCTTCCAGGTCCAACCCATGTTCAAGAAGCTGAGAAAGTGCACTGAAGATTGCCATGGCAACACAAATGAAGACAAGTAGCATAACCATCTCTCGGTAGCATCGTTTGAGAGTCAAACCAAGTGTCTGAAGACCAATGAAGTGACGGGCAAGCTTGATCACCCAAAAAATCCGCATCATTCTAAGCACCCGCAAGGTGACCCCGGCCCTCTGGAGCTGAGAGTTCTCGCCTGTAAATACTGTCATCAACACGGAGATGTAATACGGCGTGATGGCCAGGAGGTCAATGATGTTCAGGGGTCTCTTGACAAACTCACACTTGTTTTTGGAGATGATGAACCTCACGATGCACTCTGCCGTGAACCAACCTATGCAGATAGCTTCAATTATCCTGTCAAGGGAACAAAAGAAGAATTGATCATTTTATTTTTAAGCATTTTAATAGCTCTTTGAGCTCTTCAGATAGTACTACACTGACATATTAATTCAGTTACTGATTCCAGAAAACATAAAGGACAGCATTACCAACATCATCAGACCCACCAGGACGTAACAGAACAACAAATATTACAGTTCAAATGACAAGTGAACTTGATAAAGCTCTCATTTGTATACTGCGTGTAATACCACTGCATTGTTTTTCGCTTGTCACTAATACTTAAAATCTCTTACTTGGCGAACTGGAAATGAACTTGGACTCGGCTAGCCACAATACGAAATGTGACGTCAGTTATGAGAGGGGTCAGAGGGCTCTGCCCCTATAGAGCAGACACACCCGGGTTTTCAATCATGCATTTCTCGGTAAATTAGAGTGAACTCGGGATCATCTCCTAAAATGTGACTCTGCCTTCTTTTCTGGCTTTGTGTGGGAGACACTGAAGCTGAGCCTGCTTCTGGGGCTTTGCAGGAAAGAATGCCAGCAGCCTCCCCAGCACAGAGCCACCATCCATGCCGAGTGTCGCAGTGGGAAAGGGGCTGAGGACGCCTGCACTGGAGCCAAACCATCACTGGGGTTTTCCCAAAGACCCAACTGGTTTGTTTGTTTTTTATAGCTATTTTGTGCAACAGACATTTTAAAAATATAAGGCCACATTTTAGCCAGAGCAGTATTTCCCAACCTTTCCACATCACTGCACACACTAAACCGAAGATACTAGTATTTACACAACACAGTGGCATCAAGGGGTTCTATTCTTGAAGCGGAAGCCACCAGCCCGGGGGCTCTGGCCACTCTCGCCCCTGACCACAGTCCCCCAGGCTGAGAAAATGAAACCTCAGCACACCCGTCAGGAAGCCTAGATCCAGAATGAGAGGTAATTCGGAGGTAATTTTTAATTAAATTGCATTTTTAGATTCTAATTAAAAGTTACAATTATTACACCATCATTCATTTTCCTTCACATAATTCTTTCCCATCATTGACCCAGACCCAAACATCAGAAGTACAATGGAAAGAGAAGACATTAGAGGAGGCGAGATGGTAAGGTCCGTGGGCAACATTTTGAGAAGAAGTCCTCAAAATGCATGTCACAGAGCACAAGTTATACTGGTTGTTAGTCAGGGAAACAGACACACAAAATTAACCGTGATTCACAGGGCTGTAAAGATTGCTTTTATTTATTATTTGAATAGGTAGTACATTCGCATAGTTCAAATTTAAAAGGTAAAAACGGGGGATATAAAAAAAATTCTCACTCCAACCCCATTCTCCAACCACCGTTCCCCAGTCTTCACTCCAGCCACCAAATCCTCCGTGCCGGGGTCCAGCCCCAGCAGGTCCAGGGGTCCCCAAAGGTGTGGACGGAGTCGGCGAAGAAGGAATGACACGGAGACAGCGTTCAGTTGATCAGCAGCCTAGCCAGGATCTCCAGCCAAGTTCTGGTCTTGATCTCCAGAGAGGCTCTGCTGTTTATTGTCTTGTTACATCCGTATTTATACCAGTTGATTTTAATCCTGTCAATTTCTATTACAAAGGTTAGGGCGTTTCTTATCTCCATTCCAGGGAGTAAAGATTATGTAGTTTAAGCATGATTGTTCGTAGTTAAAGGGATTAATTACCCGCCTGGCACTTAGTTGAGTGGTTTTATTCCCTCCCTAACTTCAGGGGAAAATCCCTACCTGGGGATTCAACCTTTCTCGGAGAGGTGACCTTGGTTAAAACACAGCGCCAAGAAGGTGAGCAAACATATTAAGAACCATATGCCATATATGCCAGGTCCCTTGAAACAGCAAGGATGGACCGGCTCCCGGCAAATTCCCCCTTTTTTATTTTTTAAAAGCAGGCATTAAAAAGAAAAACCTGAAACGCTCTCTTGTATCCATTTTAAGAGTAGGATTGGCGCTTTCTGCTATTACCTGAGTCCTGATCTATCATCCCAGGGAGAGCTTGCCAATCCTGCACTTTCCCAGGGTGGAAAGGCTGCAGTGGGGTTAAGGATAAGGCTCCTTGGGCCTACCTTCTCCCATGCCATTACATTTACCTTTCCTTCCTCAGAAAAGCATGGACGTATTTCTTGTATAAAATGTTCCATCTGACTGGGAGTAACCTTAACTCCTCTGCTAGCAAGCATATGTGTTAAAAGATCAATACGGAGTCTTTTTTCTTTAGACTCAGTATGGCACATCTTCTTAATCTAAAGATCAATACAGAGTCTTCTTTCTTTGGACTCAGTATGGCACATCTTCTCAATCTAAGAATCAATACAGAGTCTTCTTTCTTTGGACTCAGTATGGCACATCTTCTCAATCTAAGAATCAATACAGAGTCTTCTTTCTTTGGACTCAGTATGGCACATCTTCTCAATCTAAGTTCTGTACTATCCACCTTCTTACCCTATTTATCCTCTATAGGGGGGTCTGTAGCACCCTGGTGGAGTCCTATCCGTCCCGAGTGTGGGGTTCTCAATGGGGGGGGCTTACCTAAGGGAATCCTGTTCCAGGGGTTCCCAAAGGTGTGGACGGAGTCGGCGAAGACTATCCACCCTCTTCCTACGGTGGAGTCTGATCCGTCCCGAGTGTGGGGGTTCTCAATGGGGGAGGGGGGCTTACCTAGGGGAATCCTGTTCCAGGGGTTCCCAAAGGTGTGGACGGAGTCGGCGAAGACTATCCACCCTCTTCCTATGGTGGAGTCCTATCCATCCCGAGAGTGGGGCTTATGTAGGGGTCCCTGTTCGGGCGCCAGATGCCGGGGTCCAACCCCAGCGGGTGCAGGGGTCCCCAAAGGTGTAGACGGAGTCGGTGAAGAAGGAATGACACGGAGACAGCGTTCAGTTGATCAGCAGCCTAGCCAGGATCTCCAGCCAAGTTCTGGTCTTGATCTCCAGAGAGGCTCTGCTTCGGATCTCCAGCAAGGTTCTGTAGCCATGTTCCCTTGCTAGGTTCTCCAGCCAGGTTCTGTCCAGGCTCTCCAGTCAGGTTCAGTGTCCAGGTTCCAGTCAGGTTCTCCTGCCAATCTCTGTAGTCAGGTTCAGTCCAGGATCCCTTGCCATGTTCTCCCGCTAGGCTCTGTCTCTAGGCTCCGAGGCCAGTCCCTCTCCAGGATCCTCCGGCATGCTCTCTCCAGTGAAGTTCTTCTGTCTCTAGAGAATGTTCTGTGTAGGTTCTGTGCCTAGGCTCTGTCTCTCTTGGTCCTGTCTTCCAAGCCCTGTGTCCTTAGTTCTGTGTTCTGAGTTCTGAGTCTTTCTGTCTTGTTACAACTGTATTTATACCAGTTGATTCAATCCTATCAATCTCTATTACAAAGGTTAGGGCGTTTCTTATCTCCATTCCAGGGAGAAAAGATTATGTAGTTTAAGCATGATTGTTCGTAGTTAAAGGGATTAATTACCCGCCTGGCACTTAGTTGAGGGGTTTTATTCCCTCCCTAACTTCAGGGGAAAATCCCTACCTGGGGATTCAACCTTTCTCGGAGAGGTGACCTTGGTTAAAACACAGCGCCAAGAAGGTGAGCAAACATATTAAGAAAAGTATGCCATATATGCCAGGTCCCTTGAAACAGCAAGGATGGACCGGCTCCCGGCAAATTCCCCCTTTTTTATTTTTTAAAAGCAAGCATTAAAAAGAAAAACCTGAAACGCTCTCTTGTATCCATTTTAAGAGTAGGATTGGCGCTTTCTGCTATTACCTGAGTCCTGATCTATCACCCCAGGGAGAGCTTGCCAATCCTGCACTTTCCCGGGGTGGAAAGGCTGCAGTGGGGTTAAGGATAAGGCTCCTTGGGCCTACCTTCTCCCATGCCTCTACATTTACCTTTCCGGCACCTTTCCTTCCTCAGAAAAGCATGGACATATTTCTTGTATAAAATGTTCTGTCTGACTGGGAGTAACCTTAATTCCTCTGCTAATAAGCATATATGTTAAAAGATCAATACGGAGTCTTTTTTCTTTAGACTCAGTATGGCACATCTTCTTAATCTAAAGATCAATTCCAGAGTCTTCTTTCTTTGGACTCAGTATGGCACATCTTCTCAATCTAAGAATCAATACAGAGTCTTCTTTCTTTGGACTCAGTATGGCACATCTTCTCAATCTAAGTTCTGTACTATCCACCTTCTTACCCTACTTATCCTCTATAGGGGGGTCTGTAGCACCCTGGTGGAGTCCTATCCGTCCCGAGTGTGGGGTTCTCAATGGGGGGGGCTTACCTAAGGGAATCCTGTTCCAGGGGTTCCCAAAGGTGTGGACGGAGTCGGCGAAGACTATCCACCCTCTTCCTATGGTGGAGTCCTATCCATCCCGAGAGTGGGGCTTATGTAGGGGTCCCTGTTCGGGCGCCAGATGCCGGGGTCCAACCCCAGCGGGTGCAGGGGTCCCCAAAGGTGTAGACGGAGTCGGTGAAGAAGGAATGACACGGAGACAGCGTTCAGTTGATCAGCAGCCTAGCCAGGATCTCCAGCCAAGTTCTGGTCTTGATCTCCAGAGAGGCTCTGCTTCGGATCTCCAGCAAGGTTCTGTAGCCATGTTCCCTTGCTAGGTTCTCCAGCCAGGTTCTGTCCAGGCTCTCCAGTCAGGTTCAGTGTCCAGGTTCCAGTCAGGTTCTCCTGCCAATCTCTGTAGTCAGGTTCAGTCCAGGATCCCTTGCCATGTTCTCCCGCTAGGCTCTGTCTCTAGGCTCCGAGGCCAGTCCCTCTCCAGGATCCTCCGGCATGCTCTCTCCAGTGAAGTTCTTCTGTCTCTAGAGAATGTTCTGTGTAGGTTCTGTGCCTAGGCTCTGTCTCTCTTGGTCCTGTCTTCCAAGCCCTGTGTCCTTAGTTCTGTGTTCTGAGTTCTGTGTGTTTCTGTCTTGTTACAACTGTATTTATACCAGTTGATTCAGCCCCAGCAGGTCCAGGGGTCCCCAAAGGTGTGGACGGAGTCGGCGAAGAAGGAATGACACGGAGACAGCGTTCAGTTGATCAGCAGCCTAGCCAGGATCTCCAGCCAAGTTCTGGTCTTGATCTCCAGAGAGGCTCTGCTGTTTATTGTCTTGTTACATCCGTATTTATACCAGTTGATTTTAATCCTGTCAATTTCTATTACAAAGGTTAGGGCGTTTCTTATCTCCATTCCAGGGAGTAAAGATTATGTAGTTTAAGCATGATTGTTCGTAGTTAAAGGGATTAATTACCCGCCTGGCACTTAGTTGAGTGGTTTTATTCCCTCCCTAACTTCAGGGGAAAATCCCTACCTGGGGATTCAACCTTTCTCGGAGAGGTGACCTTGGTTAAAACACAGCGCCAAGAAGGTGAGCAAACATATTAAGAACCATATGCCATATATGCCAGGTCCCTTGAAACAGCAAGGATGGACCGGCTCCCGGCAAATTCCCCCTTTTTTATTTTTTAAAAGCAGGCATTAAAAAGAAAAACCTGAAACGCTCTCTTGTATCCATTTTAAGAGTAGGATTGGCGCTTTCTGCTATTACCTGAGTCCTGATCTATCATCCCAGGGAGAGCTTGCCAATCCTGCACTTTCCCAGGGTGGAAAGGCTGCAGTGGGGTTAAGGATAAGGCTCCTTGGGCCTACCTTCTCCCATGCCATTACATTTACCTTTCCTTCCTCAGAAAAGCATGGACGTATTTCTTGTATAAAATGTTCCATCTGACTGGGAGTAACCTTAACTCCTCTGCTAGCAAGCATATGTGTTAAAAGATCAATACGGAGTCTTTTTTCTTTAGACTCAGTATGGCACATCTTCTTAATCTAAAGATCAATACAGAGTCTTCTTTCTTTGGACTCAGTATGGCACATCTTCTCAATCTAAGAATCAATACAGAGTCTTCTTTCTTTGGACTCAGTATGGCACATCTTCTCAATCTAAGAATCAATACAGAGTCTTCTTTCTTTGGACTCAGTATGGCACATCTTCTCAATCTAAGTTCTGTACTATCCACCTTCTTACCCTATTTATCCTCTATAGGGGGGTCTGTAGCACCCTGGTGGAGTCCTATCCGTCCCGAGTGTGGGGTTCTCAATGGGGGGGGCTTACCTAAGGGAATCCTGTTCCAGGGGTTCCCAAAGGTGTGGACGGAGTCGGCGAAGACTATCCACCCTCTTCCTACGGTGGAGTCTGATCCGTCCCGAGTGTGGGGGTTCTCAATGGGGGAGGGGGGCTTACCTAGGGGAATCCTGTTCCAGGGGTTCCCAAAGGTGTGGATGGAGTAGGCGAAGACTATCCACCCTTTTCCTATGGTGGAGTCCTATCCATCCCGAGTGTGGGGGGGCTTACCTAAGGGAACCCTGTTCGGGCGCCATATGCCGGGGTCCAGCCCCAGCAGGTCCAGGGGTCCCCAAAGGTGTGGACGGAGTCGGCGAAGAAGGAATGACACGGAGACAGCGTTCAGTTGATCAGCAGCCTAGCCAGGATCTCCAGCCAAGTTCTGGTCTTGATCTCCAGAGAGGCTCTGCTGTTTATTGTCTTGTTACATCCGTATTTATACCAGTTGATTTTAATCCTGTCAATTTCTATTACAAAGGTTAGGGCGTTTCTTATCTCCATTCCAGGGAGTAAAGATTATGTAGTTTAAGCATGATTGTTCGTAGTTAAAGGGATTAATTACCCGCCTGGCACTTAGTTGAGTGGTTTTATTCCCTCCCTAACTTCAGGGGAAAATCCCTACCTGGGGATTCAACCTTTCTCGGAGAGGTGACCTTGGTTAAAACACAGCGCCAAGAAGGTGAGCAAACATATTAAGAACCATATGCCATATATGCCAGGTCCCTTGAAACAGCAAGGATGGACCGGCTCCCGGCACCTCCGGGCACTGGTTATAACAGCAATAGCCACTGCTCACCAAGAAACTGGGAACCCAAGTATATATTTCCTATGGCAGCTATAAAAAATTACCACAGCCCAGCCAGCATGGCTCAGTGACTGAGCATTGATCCATGAACCAGGAGGTCACAGTTCGGTTCCCAGGACTGAGCCCCGGTGTGGGGCATGCAGGAGGCAGCTGATCAATGATTCTCATCACTGATGTTTCTATCTCTCTCTCCCTCACCTTTCCTCTCTGAAATCAATTAAAAAATATATTTTTAAAAAATTACCACAAACTTGGTGGCATAAAACAACAGAAAATTATTTCTCCCTCATTCTAGAGGCCAGACGTGCAAAATCGATACCACTGGGCCAAAATCAAGTGTTAGGAGGGCCACACTCCCTTTGGGGCTCTAGGAGAGAATCCACTCCTTGCCTCTTCCAGCTTCCGGTGGCTGTCGGCATTCCTTGGTTCACAGCCATCTCATTTCAGTCCCTGCCTCGGTGGTTCCACTGCCTCCTCCTCTTCTGTCACTGTGTCAAATGTCCCTCTGCATCCTTCTTCTGAAGATGTGACAGCATTGAGAGCCCGCTGGGATAACCCAGGATAATCCCACCATCTCAAGATCTCTTCTGTATTCTCTGCCGCTCTGTTCACGGGCCGGGCCCCATGACCCTGTGGTTGGCAGCAGCTTCCCTGTCCCCACCAGACTATCAGTAAAAGCTGCTGCCATGATGGCCTCTATGAACCTGGAGGCTTAGAAAACTGGGAGAGTGATGAAACGTGGTCAATCTAGAGAATAAGAAGCTACATTTTTTTTTTCCAATCTATAGTTTTAACATATATATTACCATAGTATCACTCTCCCTGGTAACAGTCATCAAATACTCCATATGCCCCTTCTCCCCCATATTTCCACCCCTCTGCAATTAGGCAGGGTTATATGACCAGTTCTGACAGATGAGCCGTGAGCAAAACGACTCTATCACCTCTGGGCAGAAGCACAGAGGAGTGAGTGCGGATCCCCCACCATGGCAACTGGAAGGCATGTGTCCTAACTGGCTACAAGATGCGGCCCAAGTCCCTGAGGGTCTGCACAGAGAAGAGCCCAACTCGGATTGAACGTGATATGTGAGCAACAGATAAATCTTCATTGTGTTAAGCCACTGAGAACTCTAAATGGGGTGCAATCGTAGGTAATAAAGTGATGCATGCAGTCAGGTCCACATAGAGTAGTAACAGGAATGGTTTTCTTCGAGTGCCTATGGTTAAAACATCTCCAGTTTTCCAGCTCACGTGGGCGGGAGCGCTGACTCCCGCTCTGAAGGAGGACTCCCACCTATCCAGTGGCAGAGTTGCACCGATCTCCTAAGGGCTCTCCCAGCAATAAAATCCTGGGATTCTATTAAATTAAGAAGAGTAAAAAACTTTAAATTGTGCCAGAAATACCAGAACACTTTCTGTTTAATTATTTCTACCAGCAGCCAAAGTTGTTCAGATGAAAAAGGAGGAAATTCAAATGGTGCAGAATAATTCCTCAGTAGAGGGGATTTCAAAGAGGTAAACTCTTCCATAATGAGGCCCTCTGGGCTCCTCCTGCCCACCCCCCAAGTCAAATGCAGTTTAGCCAGAATTCCATGCTAAGGAGATGAATCAATGAGAAACCCCAGGCATCCCTCTCTCACCTAGGATTATGCCAAGGCAGACGCCAACAGCAAACACCACTAAACCTGCCAACATTCCCCATGTTTCCGAATAACACTCTTGCCAATGCCACCACCGACAACTGTTGGAAAAATGAGTACTTTTTACTGAGCACTAGAGCCAACAATTGGGCCTTCCCAAAGGTCACTTCCATAAAAAACAAATAGGTAAAAAGAGCTAAAAGAAGCTAGTAGGGGACAACATATTTTTTGAAGCCCATTCTGATTCCTTTGAGGCAGGCCCAAACATATTAGTTCATGGATTCATGGCTAATAAAAATATTTACCACTTATTGAGGCCTTTCAGTTGGCCACTGTGCTAATAAGCACTTCACAGACACCATCTCATTTAATCCTTTTCGAGAAGTCTATGAAGTGCGTATTTCCCCTACTATCTCCATTTTACAGATGACACAACTGAGGCTGAAAAGTTCAACATCTTTCCCAAGGTCACACAACTAAGAAATTACAGTGGCACCTGTAATAAAACTTGACTCTGTTGAGCTTTGAAATTCTAAGGAACATTTGAAAACGCTCATGATTTTATGACAGTGTGCACTGTTAACACTAAATGATGTATGTCAAACAGCAGCATTTTTCAACTGCCGGTTCTTAACCCCTTGATGGATCAAAACTGACAATTTTCAGAAATTACAGAGAAAATATTAGAGTGCATCAAAGTATAGTTTCATGAAGCTTTGTTTCATTTAGCTGTAACTGTACACTAAGTTATGATGTAAAATGTATTCCCTTCTGTAGTTCTGGAGGACCTCAACAATGGCCATCATCACTTATTGGAATTACTCTGATCCATCATGACTGAAGGTACATCTGGGAATGACTCAGAGGTTTACAAACAGGCTCCAAAGGGGAGCAAATGCTTTTATTGCTAACCAGATCTACTCCCACAACCTAACAACCTCCAAAAAAAAAAAAAAAAAAAAAAGAGTAGGACAGGATATAAGAGGCCATTAACTGTGCTGTGTGAGGGTCAGTCTCCCTAGATGCTATCTTCTCATCTTTTTCCATCAACATTTTATTATGAAAAATTTCAAACATGAAGCAAATTCATTCATAGTTTAAATATACTTGCTTATCACCTATTCATCTCTCTCCAACTATTAATCTATTTTTTATATATTTTTCATTGATTTCAGAGAGGAAGGGAAAGGGAGAGAGAGACAGAAACATCCATGGTGAGAGAGAATCATTGATCAGCTGGCTTCCACACACCTTGCACTAGGGATCGAGCCTGCAACTCGGACATGTGGCCTGATCAAGAATTGAACTGTGGCCTCCTGGTTCATAGGTCAAACGCTCAACCACTGATCCATGCCGGCTGGTTTAATCTATTTTTTGGATGCATTTTTTAAAGTAAATTACAAACATCAGTGTACTTTCCTTTAAAAACTTCAGAGTACATATCATTGACTAGAATTCAATTATTTGTTTCTATATTCTTTTGATGTAAACCTTACATGCAATGAAAGCACAAACCTTCATGTACATTCACTGAGTTTTGAAAAATGCATAACCTCTAAAACCCAAACTCCTATTAAGATATGAAGCATTCACATCACCTCAGAGAGTTCTCTGCCTTAGTCATCTTTGTATCTCCTGCCCTTATTTCCCAAACCCATCAGACACTTAGCAAGTGCTTAATAGGTGTTTGTCCAGCACAATGTAAGTGACTTTGATAGAACCTTAAGCCCTGATATAACCACAGCCACAAGAAGCCTCTTTGTTCTTCTGGAAACTCTAAGGCAGCGGTTCTCAACCTGTGTGTCGCGACCCCTTTGGCAGTCGAACGACCCTTTCACAGGGGTCGCCTAAGACCATCCTGCATATCAGATATTTACATTACGATTCATAACAGTAGCAACATTACAATTATGAAATAGCAACGAAAATAATTTTATGGTTGGGTCACAACATGAGGAACTGTATTTAAAGGGCCAGAAGGTTGAGAATTACTGTGTTAAATGCTTTACCAGGTCACATATTATTTTTCTAATTAAAAAAGTGTTTTTGAGAAAAAGTGAAAAGCATGATCAACTAGAAGAGCAATCACCATGATGGAGTTGTCAGCAGCTTGAATCAACCAGCTCAACCCCAGAAGTGCCACCTCAGGAAAAGTTACACCCTTCCTACCCCAAGCTTTCAGACTTAAATGTACAAGGCACTTCCATCACAGTTCTAACAGGCACATACAGCGTGGTAATAGATGGTGTAATAAAAATGCCCAACAGGCCCAGCCGGTGTAGCTCAGTGGTTGAGCGGTTGAGCATCAACCCATGAATCAGGAGTCACGGTTCCCAGTCAGGGCACATGCCCGGCTTCCAGGCTTGATCCCAGTAGGGAGGGTGTGCAGGAGACAGCCCATCAATGATGCTTTTTCTCATCATGGATGTTTCTATCTCTCTCTCCCTCTCCCTTCCTCGCTCTGAAATAAAAACATTTTTTAAAACAGCCTACCAATTGCACATCAGTGTCCACCACATTACCTACAGTCTCTTTCATGTCCGCACATGTGTTTTCTCCACAACTGTCAATTAAATGGGGGGAAAGGCAAGTTTTGTTGACTTTTTTTCTTTCTTTCTTTTTTTTTTAAATATATTTTATTGATTTTTTACAGAGAGGAAGGGAGAGAGATAGAGAGTTAGAAACATCGATGAGAGAGAAACATCGATCAGCTGCCTCCTGCACATCTCCCACTGGGAATGTGCCCGCAACCAAGGTACATGCCCTTGACCGGAATCGAACCCGGGACCCTTCAGTCCGCAGGCTGACGCTCTATCCACTGAGCCAAACTGGTTTCGGCAGACTTTTTTTCTTAATGCACTTTAATGACCTTACAGAAAGAAGCCATACCACGCGTCTTCCAATCTGGATCACTGCTGAGAATAAAAACACACATGAAGCATTTACTCCAGCACCAAGCATCTTCCTGTAAGTTTACATGCATTAATTCAACTCTCACAACAACTGAAATGAATAGGCTTTGCTATGTTCCCCCCTTTCACATGAGGAAACCGCAACAATGAGAAGTCACTTGCTCGAGGCACCCAGCTAATAAATACATGGCAGATTAATAATAGATACTCATTGGTTACGTAATACATGAAACCCTGGCTGGGATTTATGTCTTCCTTGTAGTTGTGATCAAGGTATACTTATTTTATGTTCCTTGCTTGATATATTTGGTTTATTCATGCCCCTATTTGGATGGCCATTTCTTAAGGATCTGTGCAGGATAAGGACACTGAGGAACAGAAAGGTCACTCCTCCACCACTGAGGACTGGCTGCGGAGGACTCGGGAGTTTTTATGGGGCTGCTATTATTCTGCAGGGTCTCTCCTCCCTGTAACCACCTCCACGCGGCTCTCCTTGCTTTTCTCACTTAGCAGACAGGAACAGGTAGCTCTCCCCCTTGCCTGGGTAAACGGGGCTCTACCTCCTGACTGCACAGCAGCGTCTCTTCTGACCTCTGTTTCAGCAACACAGGCGCCAGATCCATATGCTTTCCTAATGGATAAACAGGGATCAATGACCCTCCACAACGAAACTACCTCGTTCTTGACTGTATATCCAAGGACCATAACACTTGCTCTGCTAAGGCATGGGCTACTGATAGTATATCTATCTCCACCAAAAATCAGAGTGTGGCCCTAGCAGGTTTGGCTCAGTAGATAGAGCAGTGGCCTGCGGACTGAAGGGTCCCAGGTTCGATTCTGGCCAAGGGTGCATGCCTGGGTTGCGGGCTTGATCCCCAGAAGGGGGCATGCAGGAGGCAGCCGATCAATGATTCTCATCATTGATGTTTCTATCTCTCTATCCCTCTCCCTTCCTCTCTAAAATCAATAAAAATACATTTTTTAAAAAATCAGAGTGTAGAGGGGAAGAGGATGGAGAGGACAGAAAGAGATCAACAAAAGAATATTTATGCACATATGCATAACCCATGGACACAGACACTAATGTGGTAAAAGCCAGGTGGTTAGGGGGGTGGAGGCAGGGTAGAGGGAGGCAAAAAGGGTAAAAATGGAGGACATTTTTTTTTTTGGTGCCCCCTCTGAGGTATGGAGGACATTTTAATAGAGCCAACAAAATAAATAAATATCTCTGTGAGGAAAAAAAAAATGTGCGTGTTTCCATGAAAACTCACAGGCAATTACTACAAATAATCCTTACCTTCTCTGACTCTTTCTAGCATAATCAATTCCATTTTCAACCCTAAAACACGCATTAAGTGCATTTTGGTAGAACCTGAGGTACAGACATACCTCAGAGTTACTGGGGGCTTGGTCCCAGACCACCAAAACAAAGTATCACAACCAAGCCAGTTGTAATCCTTTTGCTGGTGGAGGGTCTTGCCTTCAGTTTGTAAAAAAATATGCAATACCTGTGAAGCACAATCAAGCGAAGCACAAGAAAATGAGCTATGCCCACAGCATATTTCCTGCTGGGAACACTGCCTTGCTAGTGTGACTCAGTGGCGATGAATTCTAAAACCTAAGAACGAAATGATTATGATGCTTTCTCAATGTGGCAGTATTTTTTAGCTTCTGGGAGGGCGAATTGAGACCATTCAGCATACGAAAGAAGACAGAACGATATTGTGAGCCAACAAGTACGCAGCCCCCATCAACCATCAGCCAATCCCACACCTGCATCCACTTCCCTCCTCCAGCATTATTTTGAAATAAACCTCAAATGTGGGCTTTTATTCCAGAACGCTTTTTTTTTTTTTTTTTTTTTTTTTTTTTTTATCCTTCCTGCCTGGTAGGTCAACCAAATGTTTACAAAGGGAGGCATGAAAAGTCCCTGACTTCAGTCTGGGTCTTGTGAGACAGGCCAGTGCTAGCCGGCCCTGGAGTAAGGATGGGATGACAGTCCATTGATGGGGATGTGTTCTAAGCTTGTGGAGCACACTAATTCATTCATCAGGCAATAAAGCTTACCAGTGCCTACTGAATGCCAGGCTCTACAGAGCCACCAGGAGGCCTTTGAAGATGGGGTAAAGATAGAACTTAACTATAGTTATGTAAGATGTTATTATTGGGGGAAGCTGAATTTAAGGGCACGCTGGAACTATCGGTACTATTTTTGCAACCTCTTGTGAGGATAAAGTTCTTTTTGAAAATAAAAACTTTAAAACAACCACAAAAGTTACACTTTAGCTTTAAAAATTTTACAACTTAGTGAAAGGCAAGATACGCCCTCTTTTACAACAACCTTACTCATCTCATCTCTAATATAAAATGCAGACGGTGATCAATGTACATGAACTTCAGAAAAAGGTGAGTTTTCCTTCCTCTGGGGGACGATGGAAAGCTTCTTTGATAAAATGGCAATTTAATTACAGGGTGGGGCAAAAGTAGGCTTACAGTTGTTCATATGGAATATAATACAATAATTAACAAATAATACAAGAATAAACCCTGTGCTCCATGCACTCACAACTGAAACTGACTTCTGCCTCACCCTGTCCTTTGGAAAGACCAGGAGGAGGATTAAAAATGGCAGCAGAGTAAGTGGGCGCTGCACCGACATGCTCCCAGGAACAAACTGGAATTACAACTAAAATACAGAAAAACTTCCTGAATAATCAACGGAAAACTTGCAGGAGAGAACCCTGATACCCGAGGACGCAAAGTGGAGGCTGCAGAGAGGCTGGTAGGAGGGGCAGAGGTGCGAACGTGCTGGCCGGGCACCCACAGATGGCAAGTCCCTGAGAGATATCTCAGCTGTGGAGGGCTACCACTGAGAACTCTGGGTTCGAATCCCCAAGCTGGGCCCCACAGCAGAAAGCACCAAACTAAGGAGGGTACTCACATAACATCTGGCTGTGAAAGCAGCGGGGTGCTGTATGTCAGGGAAAGAGAGCTGAAAATTCAGGCACCCTCTTAAAGGGCCAATGCACAAAATTCCCGGTGGAGCCACCCACCTTGTGCTCCAGCAGAGGGAGGGTGAGGTGGACTGGAGCTGTGAGAGCAGAAGCCAGGATTAGGGAATCGGGGGGGGATAGAGCTCAGAAGGCAGACACCCCAAGTTTCTTGGGCTGAATCATTCCCTCACACAGCGGAGAACATCTTTCCCACACAGACATTTGCCTTGCCTGGGGGGAAGACAGTTGACACACCCTATTGGAAAATACCTTGCTCTGAGGCCACTCAAAAGATTAAAAATGACAATTAGCCTCCAGAAGAAGCAACTGCCCCACCTATTAAAAAAAATCTCTAGCCACACCTGAGGACAATTGCCTGGGGTAAGGGGTGGGGAGGGAGAGAGGGAGGGGGAGGGGACAATTCAAGCTGAAATCCTACCAGTCTGTAGGCAGAGGTGGTCTCTGGAGGCTTTGAGTCTTTACCTGATCTAATTAGTCAGAAACAGCCTTTAACACTGTCCTGCACTAGAGAGTGAGAGGAGTAGAGGATCTACCTAATACATAGTCAAACTCAGACAGCCAAAATGAGGAGACCAAAAAAAAAACAACAAAAAAACAACAAAAACCCAATGAAAGAACTAGAGAATTCTCCAGAAGAAGAGATAAATGAAGCAGAGATAAGAAATTTACCTGAAACAGAGTTCAGAGTAATGAGGGTAAAGATGCTCAACAGCATAAAAAAAGATACAGTAACTATGAAAAAAGAACAGTCTGAGGAAAAGAATGACATAACACAAACAAAGAACACATTGGAAGGAATACACAGCAGATTAGGGGAAGCTGAGGATCGATTCAGTGAATTAGAAGACAGAGTTGAAAGTATCACTCAATCAGAGAACCAAAAAGGAAAAAACAATTAAAAAATTGGAAAGATCAGCACAAGTAAAGTCATGAAAGTGCTGGGTAAATCTGAGGTAGTGAAAGCAATTACATTTTAAAAGTTAAAAAAAAAAAAGCCTAAGGGAGGTAGCAGGTGATAAAGATAATAAAGATGGAAAGGTAAATTGGAGCCTGAAGTTGATTTGATGGCAATAATCATGGGTACCATTTATTGAAATTACTGCTTTGAGGCTGATGCTTTAAATATACTGTGTCATATTTATAGGCACATATGTACCCTGAAGAGAAACCAGGTTATTGTTAACAGTGGTTGTTCAAGGAGAAAGAAGGAGATCAGCTGTGGAGGGCTACAGAGAATTGTGAAGGTAGGAATCCTTCTTTTTTTTAAGGATAAGCATCTATGAATAGTTGATTTTTTTCACAATTGGAATGTATTCAAGTATTAACTATGTGGTTTTTAAAATAACTTTTTCAATTTTTAAAATTGCTTTTTACAGAGAGAGGAAGGGAAAGGGAGAGAGAAACATCGATGTGAGAGCGTAACATTGGTCAACTGCCTCCTATAGAGACCTTACTGCAATCAAGCCTGCAACCTGGGCTTGTGCCCTGACTGCGAATCGAACCAGCAATCCCCAGGTGAATGGGACAACACCCAGCCAACTGAGTCACACTAGCCAGGGCAAAAAATAAGCTTTAAGAATATATTATTATTACTCTTCAGGGCCCACAAGTTGGTCATCACTATTACCCCCTATTTTATAAACAAGCTCCAGGCTAAGTCAGTAGCATAGCTGGGGTGCTGGGTTGGCAGCATGAACGTTTCTGCTGGGGAAGAATCTGTAAACAGGTCCAGTTAGAGGACTACTAAAATATTCAAGCATAAAAATAAAAGACAGCACAAAGCAGTGATGATGGGAAAAGGAGAAGAGGGGCCCGGTCAGAAAAGCGACACTGGCAGAAAAGCATCATGGTGCTCAGAGAACATGGAGCCTCGCTTGGCTGCAAAGTGAGGGTGCAGTGGGAAGAGGGAGTGATTGTAGGAATTACGGTTGGGTGTGAACACTGAAGTCTTATGGCAAAGCTGATGGGTTTTGAAAGTCAAGTCACCACTTTATTTTTTTTTTAAATATATTTTATTGATTTTTTACAGAGAGGAAGGGAGAGAGATAGAGAGCCAGAAACATTGATGAGAGAGAATCATCAATCAGCTGCCTCCTGCACATCTCCCACTGGGGATATGCCCGCAACCCAGGTACATGCCCTTGACCGGAATCGAACCCGGGACCTCTCAGTCCGCAGGCCAACGCTCTATCCACTGAGCCAAACCGGTCTCGGCGTCAAGTCACCACTTTAAAAGCAAAGGGAACCCATTAAATTTGGTGACAGGTGGATTCATTTATTCAATAAGCATTTCTTAAGAGGTTACTATGTGCCAGGCATACTGCCAGGCCAGCCAGCAGTGAAGAGGCCAAGTGTACTGTGGGGAATAGCCATCAGGCAGGAGTTTGTGGGATGACTGGAAGGTGTGCACAGTCAGGAGGCTCTGACACAGGCAACAAAAGTGGGAGGTCCGAACTGGAGGAATGGAATGGAATGAAATGGTGACGCACAGATGCCAGAAGCCTTCAACAAGATCCTGCCGCTGGCTGTGAGAGGCACAGAGCCATGGGTACAAGGATGCGGGCAGACGCCCAGCACTCAGCAGACACTCCTCACTACCCCAAACCTCCTGGAGAGATGTGAGGGTCGGAGGGAACCAGACAAAACCCCTGAGGCTGTCCCTAAATCAAAAGGCAAGTGAAGAAAGGAAAACCATTTAGAAAAATCTTATTACAAGAGATGGCCACTCTAAACCATTCTCTTTTCTTAGCAGCATCTTTTCAGAGTGAAATTACATAAAGAATTTCAGCAGCACCATACGTCAGTGTTCGTGTTCATTCCCCTCTAATCGAGGACTTTGGCTCTGGGCTGACTGTGGGGAAACCATGCGTGGTTCTGTGTGTGACTCACATGAGGCTCTCAAAGTCCCAGCCATCAGGGTAGCTTCTCTTCACCAGATGTTAAGAAATTTGTTTCTAGAAGACCACCATCTTCTAGGTGGACACACACATACATATGAGTGGTGAGCCCCCAAATCTGTGGCTCTGATGGTCACTTCTAAAAACTTCCCAGAGATGAGAGCAACAGAAACCCAGACCCGTCAGCATCTGCCTGCCCAGGCCACCTGCAATCTCCACTCCAGGTGAGCCCCCTTCATCCTGCAGGTGCAGTAATCTCTCCCAGCACCTTCAGCACTGCCCCAAATAGACACAAATTCATGTAAATAATGCTACAAGGAAATCAATCTCTGTGTGAGAATCTGTTCCCATGTATAACTATCAGATGGGTTCTAATCCCTGTCATTTAATTGGCAATTCGTTAGTAGAAGAATCAAGAAACTAGGAGGAATATCAATAGACCATCTTCCAGCTCTGGCTGGTGTTGCTCAGTTGCTGGAGCATCATTCGTGCACCGACAGGTCGCCTGTTCAATTCCCGTTCAGGGCACATGCCTGGGTTACAGGTTCAACCCCTGGTCAGAGTGTGTACAGGCTCCAACTGATCAATGTTTTTCTCTCTCTCTCTCTCTCCTCTCTCTCTCTTCCTCTCTCCCTCCCTTCCTCCCTATGTCCCTCTCCCCTTCTTTTCCTCTCTGTCTAAAATCAGTACAAACATATTTATTTTATTTTTGTTAAATATATTTTTTATTGTTGATAGTATTACAGATATCTCCCATTAGTACAAACATATTTTTTTAAAAAGACTTTAAAAAAAAAGAGAGAAAGAGATTTCAGGCTTTGGATCCAGAATTTCCCTGGACTAGCAGATCTGCGAAATAAAGATTAAACTTTCCTCCCTCAAAAAAAAAAAAAAAAAGAGAAAGAAATGGCAAGGATTGGGCAACAGTACTCTTATTCACTACCGGTGAGAAAAGAAATCAGTACAATTACTCTGCAGATGGTCTTGGCTATTAGCAACATTTAGGAGAGATGCTCATATCTTTCAACAGAGCACCTCCAGTGATAGGAGATACATTAAAGACATTTTCCTATATGTGCACTGAGACATGAACAAAACTAATCATTGCAGCACTACATAATAGCAAAATTTCCACTGACAGAAGAACAAATAAATCAATGCTTATTACATTATAGTTCAAATGAAAGGGCTATAGATACAAACATGCACAAATCTCAAAAACATAAAGTTGAGCTAAAATTCCATTGATGATACCATTTTACAAAACTGGTTTTAACTAACAAAACAACCTATAATTTATGTGTAGATACGTACATGTATATGCAAGCATACATAAAAGTATTGTGAAATACGTGGAAATAACATCAAAGTCAGGAAGGTGGTTATTTCTGTGGAAAAGGAAGAGATTTCATTGGGAGAGAAGCACCCAGTGGACTAAACTATATATTTTTTTTATCTCTTACTAGAGGCCCAGTGCACAAGATTCGTGCGCTCGGGGAAATCACTCTGCCCGGCCTGCACCCTCTCACAGTCTGGGAGCCCTTGGGGGATGTCCAACTGACGGTTTATTGGACATCCTTAGTGCTGCCATGAGGCGGGAGAGGCTCCCGCCACTGCTGCTGCACTTACCAGCTGTGAGCCCAGCTTCTAGCTGAGCAGTGCTCCCCCTGCGGGAGCACACTGACCACCAGGGGGCAGCTCCTGCGTTGAGCATCTGCCCCCTGGTCATCAGTGCACGTCATAGTGACCTGTCATTCTGCCATTCGATCAATTTACATATTAGCCTTTTATTATAAAGGATTTCTTAAGTTATGTAGTAAGCACACAGGTGTTCATTGTACTAGAATCTATAGTTTTTACATGCCTGAAAGACTTTGTGATGGTTTTATGCAAAATTTCCTCGCCTACCTTTGTAGAAATGTGTTTCTTTCTTTCTTTTTTTTTTTTTAAATATATTCCACTGATTTTTTACAGAGAGGAAGGGAGAGAGATAGAGAGTTAGAAACATCGATGGGAGAGAAACATCGATCAGCTGCCTCCCGCACATCCCCCACTGGGGATGTGCCCGCAACCCAGGTACATGCCCTTGACCAGAATCGAACCTGAGACCCCTCAGTCCGCAGGCCGACGCTCCATCCACTGAGCCAAACCGGTTTTGGCAAAATGTGTTTCTTTTATTTCACAGATTGACTTGTTCTGCTTCTTAGGTTTTTGGTAGTTGTAATCAAGGAAAACACATTTTGAGTGGCATAAGGAATTCTATTTTTTCTAATGCTTACGTTTTGCTTTATTTGGGGGGGGGGTACTTTATTTTTTAATAGTCTCATAGTTGAAAAAAATTCCTCAGAATATTAGCTGTAATGTCTTAAAACACCAAAATTTAAATAAATTATACAGATTAATTGAGAAAGAGGGACAAATTATCTTAAAAGCCTTTTGCATATTGTACTGTTACCCAGTAAAACTTTATTTTTATCTTTATAGAGACTGAAAAATTCTCTTTCATTTACTTGTTCTTCAATGACATGTGTAAAAATAACTATCAATTAAATCCAATGTGATCCTTAATTTAGTTCTTGGGATTCGAGTCAAAGTCCCCCACACATCATCTCCATGCCCAAAGGCAGTTACTGCCGCACAGAAAGCAATGGAGTTTCAGACAAGCACATAAGCTCCGGAAATAGCCCCCGGCAGATTCCCAGCTCTGCTGTTCTGTGACCCACAGTACGTCACCTGACTTCTCCATTGCCTTACCTGTAACCTGACATACTAATAACCTCAGAGTGCTTTGTTTCAAGAAGGCAATTCATGTGTTGTTGGTTGTATAGTGGAGAGCTCTGTAATATTTATTTCACCTACTCCCATCTCCTGCACACAAGGAAATAAGCACATATGCAAAGGTGCTCACGAGATGACATGCAGACTAGTCACACTGCTTCAGTTTCCTTTAAAGTGACACAAATTAAAATGTTTGTTTTCCTTCAAAACATCTTACATCATATCATACAACCGTATTCTTGGTGACCATTAAAATTAATGCACATTAATAGTAAATAAATAAATGGGTGGATAAAATCCAAACTTAATGTTGTCTCCCAGGCATTTCAGTGTTGTTATTCAGGGTTTAATGCTTCCTTGGCACCCTGCCCCTTCATGTAAAGGTGAAGTTACTGTGTCACTTGGGTGGCTGTTGCCCTGCCTGACACCCCCTCCCTGTGCATCTGCTGACACTTCATGACCCTATAGCAATTCAGCCCCCCAAACCCATCCTAGCAGCTGTTTCTGCCTCTAGCCCACTTGAACACAGTGGTCCCCCAAACTTTTGGCTCATGTGACCCCTGAGTGTGATCACTGTATTGTTAGATGGGAAAATGTCCTGACTTTTAGAAATGCTTAATTACGTATTTAGAGATGAAGAGTCAAGATGCTTGTAACCAACTCCTAAATTTTTCAGCAGTGTAATAATAATTATAGATAGACAAATAGAACAAATGAATAATAATTATGATTATACTAGTGGCCCGGTGCACAGATTCATGCACGTTGAAAGGAAATTAATTAGAAGAAATAATTTAATATTTAGTTGGTCTTCAAATACATTCTATTGACGACGGCGGCTTCTTTCGGCTTCAGAGGTACATTGTGCCAACAGTTGGTCTTCAGACATATTCTGTTGACAACACCGCTTTCTTTCAGCTTCAGAATGTCAACAAAAACAACCAAATTCATGCTCAGCAATGACAGATCGAAACACACGTGTGCAACTGACACCAGCAAGAGCTTTATATATATCATGCATGCGCAAGTCAACATTTATTTTTAAATTGCCAGTGCATGTCATATGTACCGGTTGGACAGTTCGACAGACGGAGGCCGGACAGACGGATGGTCAGTCACTTAGCCTTTTATATAGAGAGATTATGATAGATAGATGATAGAACAAATGAGGCAAAATCTTCACAATTGATGAATCTGGGTGAAAGATATAAGGCTGTTCATTGCATTTTTCTTGCAACTTTCCCATAGGTTTGATATTTATACAATTAAAAATTGGGGGGAAATTACTTTTAATGATTTATCTACTGTGAAATCAATTATGTTCTTCAAACTTGTTAAAAGCACAAATTGACAATCACATAACTTGCAATCAAATTTGTTGCCCATAATTAGAATCATCCCCTTTCTCACTTCCTAGGAGGTACCGCATGAAAACAACAACACTTAGGCCAAGACTTACCCAGTGACTGCTAAATATACCAGTTACTCTTCTACTTTGAGGCACCAGTTCTAAATCTGATAATATTAGAAAAGGTTGGGATATTAAAATATTTCAGCACATCTTTGTCAACACAACATTTTAAATTAAATATGTGTATCTTATCATGTGCTTTCAATATATTTTCATCAAAACCTTGGAACTGCACATCTAGCTTATTCAGCTTATGGAAAATGCTCGCCGTGTAATTATGCAAAGTCAATCCTCACTGTCAAACCAATCATTCAAACTGATGTACTTTCTTAAGGACTAGACTGATTTATTTTTTTCAATTCAAATGATGTGTATGTAGTACATTTTCCTAAGACAAACCTTCTCACTTTTGAATTGTACCACAGAGAGGGAAAGAGCAGGCGACAGGGGTAGGGAAAGAAGAGAGAACTGAAATAAAAAGAAAAAAGATGATTGATAGAAAAAAGGAAAAAAGACAAGAAGGCAGTATTGGATTATAATTTTGAAAAGAAAGAAGAGATGATTGAGCATTGTCATGACGCTGCTGCCTGAGTGAAATAAGGTACTTCTGGGAAATTTCTCACGGAGCTTACTGATTCAGTATTTCTTACCAAAGTTCTCTTTGTTTTGCTGTCAAATGACTCTGTTTCAGAGAATGGCAAAGGCATTATTATTTTTAATATTCTGAGTGGTCTCTTTTGGTGGTATCTATATGTTTTGACTTAATAAGACTCAGGATGGTAAGAGGAATGTTCTTTTTAAAATGTTAGAAGGAATTGTGAAAGAACACTGCCTCACCTCAGGCATGTTCTCAGGCAGACTGGTTTTATGAAAGTGAACATATTGAAGTTGAGGGCTTGGAAACTGGTGCCTTTAAAATCACGGTTCTCAGATTTTTTGCCCTCAGATGATCCCTTTACACTTAAACATTACTGAGGTCCCCAAAGAGCTTTTGTTTTAGGTAGGTTATCTTTATCAATATTTACCACGTTAGACATTAAAACTAGCAGTTTAGCCCTAGCTGGTTAGGCTTAGTGGACAGAGCACTGGCCTGCGGGTTGTAGGGTCCCGAGTTCAATTCCAGTCAAGAGCTCATGCCTGGGTTTCGGGCTTGATCCCCAGAGAGGGGCATGCAGGAGGCAGCCAATCAATGATTCTCATCATTGATGTCTCTCTCTCTCTCTCTCTCTCTCTCTCTCTCTCTCTCTCCTCCTTCCTCTCTGAAATTTAAAAATATATATATACTAGCAATTTTTTAAAAATGTATTTATTTATTCAACTTAAAACAACAAATATATTACATATACATGCCATATTTTTATGATAAATAAGTATATTTTCCACACACCAAAAAAGTGAGTAAAGATAGTCTTTTACCTTTCTGCAATTCTCATTACTGTCTGGCTTCATATAGGAAGCTGAATTATCCTATCTGTTTCCACATTAAATATGTTGTGCTATGATATTTTAAAGTATATGAAGAGAATTTAGCCTCACAAAAACAAGGTAATTAAAAAAGGGAAGAACACTTTAATAGCCTTTTCTGATAAATGTGGATATACTGTTTTATACTACACCAAAATGCATAAAGTGGCAGTTTCTTAAAGGTTAGTAGCCATGTGGAAACAAATCATATAACTGAACTTTTGGTATTTGGTTACATTAAAGTCCATGGGTCCTCTGACACTCAGAGTGGATCTTTTGCCCTCACATTGTTTTGTAACATCAAGTATTAGTCATTCAGGATGGTTATTGAATGATGGATGCAGACCTTCCAATGTTAACACATTTCATTTTGTGATATTTTACAAATCACACTGATTAATATCATCACCAATCACAGAAGAAAAGTTGTTAAGTATTGGGAAGTTGGCAAGCATGCAATGGCAGATTCAAGTTTTTAAATGTCTATTTTTTACTTGAAATCTCAAATTTTATCATTGGCAACAAATACTGTCTGTTGTTTTTCTGAAAGTGACAGACTCACCTAATTCACTTATGAGAAAATGTCTGCTATATACTCAGGTCTAAATAACCACAGTTTGTCTATCATTCTTTCAAATAAAAATGGTGTTTCATGAAAAAGCTGCTAGTTTAGCTTGCAACTCAGCCAACTGCACCAGAGCTTTCCCTCGAGGCAGCCTCAGTATTTCTGTCTGTAGCAGAGTGCTTTCTGCAACTTCCCACTTCATCATACAGAAGATTTTACAATACATAGTTAGAAGTCAGGGTGTAATACAATTAACAGTTTTGATTGCTTTGTCAAGGGCATTCTTAGGCGAAACTTTTTTTTAAACTGGAAGTGGTGGTAGAGAATACAACTCCTAACATGGTTTAGTGCCTCTGCCACTTCCATTGTGTTCCTGTGCCTGGCACTCGGGAAAGCAGCGTAGACCTAAATGAGGCTATACACCAGAAGCCCTTCCATGACACCCAAGGTTGCCCTGCTCCCACACCTGTGCTCTCAGTACAGCCGCATCATCTCACCTTATCCTCATTCAGGATGCTAGCTCTTCCTCCGAATGTACAGGAAGCTGCTAGGGAGGGAGGGCAAAGACCGTCTTGGTTATATAACCTCAAGGCGTTATTCGTATATTAGTAAATATGACTCACTTCCTATTTTTAAATGAACTTCCCATCTTATTTCCTATAAAATCATAAACGCTTAACATGTTACAAAAACACAGTCCCCAATTTAATAGGACCTATCTGATGAATCCTAGTTTTGATCATCCATCCCTTCCCACCCACCTCTCACATTTAACAATGCAGAGTAAACAGGTAACTCTAAACCTGCAATCTGAAATCAATACAGACCGTCCCTAATTTATAAGTACTTGATTTCCCATACCAACCATAAATATTAATAAAAGCCTCCACTCACCAGAACTGCCATGATTGAATAGTACAATGTGGTTAGGGGAAGTTCTTTGGGAAAACAGAACAATCTGAGTCAGGGTGGGCCTCACTGAGACCCAAAGGCAGAGTTTGGGGCCTCAAGCTGGTTGGAAGACAAGAATTAGTAATCAAATCCTGGATCCTCAATTCTCAAAACAGAGGTACTATCACTATCCTTATTTTACACATAAAGATACTCAGGCTTAGAAAAGAATGTGCCTGAGGAAGCACAGCTGGGAAGGCCAGGGCCTTGTGACAGACCATTATAGACCAGGGAGTGGTGACACTCCTATCCTACAAAGCACCAGATGTTGTAAGCTCTGCAGGCCATTCAGTCTCTGTTACAACTATTCAACTCTGCTGAAGTAGCGGGAAAGCTGCCATAGACGGTATGTAAATGAATTAGCGTGGCTATGCTCCAATAAAACTCTATTTATGGACACTAAAATTTGAATGTCAGATAATTTTCACAAGTCATAAAACAGTATTCTTCTTTTGTTTCTTGGGTGTGTGTGTGTGTGTTTTCACCATTTAAAAAAGTACTTTACGTTCTTAGCGCAGGGGCTGTACAAAAACAGGCTGAGCCTCTGAATTGTATGCAGACCATAGTCTCTGGACCATCCACCAGTCCTGCAACAGGGTGTGAAGGACAAGTAGAAATCCGTGTCATAGAATGATGTAAAAAAAAAAGAAGAAGAAGAAGAAGAATGTCAGAGGCAAACTTGGCCAATTACAATAGTATCTTTACCCAAAAATTGAAGGGGGGGTGGGGGGGGTGGGGGGACTGCCACCACAACCTGGATCTACATGGCCATTAGCTGCCTGTACCCAGGACCCAAGGCAGCCCTGGGAGTGTCAAGGTGAAAGGGTGTCCCAAAGACATCACTGGTTCCCCTCTTGCCTCCACACCAGGCCACAGTGATCTTATAAAATTAAGTCAAATTATGTCTTCTGCTTAAAACCCACATTCATATGCAAATCCAAAGTACTTACCATTTTCTCTTTTAACAAAGAAGACTATCAAAAATAAATCCTTTTAGTTGGTGCATCTCTAAGGCTGTACAAGATCTACTTTCCCCTACCTCGCCCCCAATTCCCTACCACTTGCTTCCTTGCTATTAGATCAACGGCACACCCAACTCAGGGGGTTACACTCTGTGCCTGGAACTCTCTTGCCCAGATATCTTCCCGGGCACCTCCTGCATCCCTCTGGCCCTTGTATCACCTTATCAGACAGGCCTTTCCTGACCACGGCTCATACTTACTCTGTAAATGCCTTATTCTGCTTTATTTCTTCATGGTATTTACCTCCACATATGACATATTTATTTATTAGAATAGCTGGTTCTTGAGGGCAGGGGCTCTGTTTTGTTCACTGCCATCTCCCTAGCACCTAAAAAAGAAGACGTGGTATCTATGCACAATGGAATACTGCTCAGCCCTGAGAAAGGATGAAATAGCGTCATTTACAACAACATGGATGGACTTTGAGAACATTGTGCTAAGTGAAATAAGTCAGACAGAAAAAGCTAAGAGCCATACAATTTCACTCAGAGGTGGGATATAAAACTGAAACATATGAACACAAACAGCAGTGAGGTGGTTGCCAGGGGATTGGGGGGGGGGAGGGAGTCCTAATATGAGGCGACAGGAGAAGCCTTGACTTTGGGTGGTAGACGTATGGTGCTATATACAGATTTTGTAACTTACAAATCCACACATGAAACCTATTATGTTCATGTTGACCAATGTCACCCCGATAAAATTTAATTTAAAAATAAAGAAGATATACTACATAATTCTATGTGTAAAGTTCAAAAACAAGTAGATTCATTTATAGTGTGAGATCAGGATACACTTGAGGGGTTAGTGACTCAGAAAGGGGCATGAAAGAGGCCTCTGGGTGCTGGTAGGGATCTAGTTCTGTGTTTGAGTCCTGGTTACATGGATGTGTTTACCAAAATTCATTCAGCTGTACACTTATGTGTGCATGCCCCTGTAATTTATATTTCAATAAAAGTTTACTTTAAAAAAAGTCTCAGATACTTGGTAATCACTCAATAAATGTTTGTTGAACTTAATGAATAAATGACTGGGGGCAATAAAACCAATTTTCAATTGATTTCTTAGGTTGAAGACAATTTATGAGTTGTCTCCTATCAAAAATTAAGATGCTGCTGTATTTGTATGGGTCTTTCACATGTATAACTCATTTAAAAATATATACTGAGTCAGTGGTTAAGCATCGACCTATGAACCAGGAGGTCATGGTTCAATTCCGGGTCAGGGCACATGCCTGGGTTGTGGGCTCAATCCCCAGTGTGGGGTGTGCAGGAGGCACTGATCAATGATTCTCTCTCAATATTGATGTTTCCATCTCTCTCTTCCTCTCCCTTCCTCTCTGAAATCTAAATAAATAAGTGCCTATCCATGTTCAAGGTATTGAACTATGTGTTGTGAAGCACAGAATTTCTGTTCTTAAGAACTTCTATACTAAAAGGGAGCTAAGACATAATCATATGCAATCTGAAAAAAAGATAAACAGTGAAACAGGGAAAGATAAAGACCTAAGGAAGTTTAGCTTACTGTTGAGGGTTCAGTCTTCATTCTTTCATTTGACCCTCTGTATGCTACGTCCACTTCACAGGTGACAGGACAGGCCCAGAGTAGGGCAGTGAATTAACTGTCCAGGGAAATCTCCAAACTTCAATTTCTAGGTTCTTTCCATCAGATCCTTTTCCTTTGACATATTTTTTGTCTGATAAAGTTAGACGGTTGCCTCAATTACATACTAGTACCTCCCTTTGCAAGTAAAAGCAAAAGTTGAGGAGTTCTTGCAACTCTCAAGCTAAGAAAATAGAAATATGCATAACTATTCCAAACACTCCAACAAAACCAACCAGCTCACAAATTAATTAATTCAAACACAAATATTTTGCCGGTTGCTTTGTCTGATTCACCTGCCCAGCCAAAATGCCCACAACCCTTTCTTAGCCATTCATGTAAACATTATATACTCCTTCAAATACACCACCAAACCATTATGTTTAAAACAGTATGGGTGGTGATGGCTATGCAACTCCATGAATATACTAAAAGCCACTGACTTGTGCACTTTAAAAGGTAAGCTCAATGGTATGTGAATTACATCTCAAAAAGCTGTTATATTTTTAAAAGGCTATTTCCAAGTGTTTGCCATTAAAATATTAGTAATATTAGTATTCTATTCAGTATTAATTGCATTTTTATAATAGCTATTATTATTCATAAAGAGTAGTGCTAGATTTCATTCATCCTTTTAACCCAGCCATTTTCCCCCTTTGGAATTTATACAACTTATACTTACACATCAATTTGCAAAGATCTGTGAAAAAGATTGTGTTTTGCACCACTGTTTGCATTTTTTAAAAACTAGAGTCAAACTAACCATTTCACAGCAGAGTAAAGCAGGGATGTGTATATCAAATACCAGGTCACCACTTAATATGCGAGTTTGGACATATTACTTCATCTATCTAAACTCAGTCATAAAATGGGGATAATAACAATACTACTTTACAAGCCTGCTATGAGACTTAGATGACTAAATACATGTGAAAACTTAACAGGTGACTAGCATAGGTTAAGTACTACTCATTAAATATTGCCTATTAAAGCCATTACTATTATTGACTGGACAGACACTTGTTGAATGAATTATGACCTACCCATACTATAGTATAGTATACATACTATACAGATTTTCAAAGAATGAGGAAGATTTATGCAAACTGATATGGAAAGAGTTCCAAGATATTAAGTGAAAAACGAAAACTGCTTCCCAGCAGGTGTGGTTGAGCATCGACTCAAGAACCAAGAGGTCGAAGCTCAACCCCTGGTAGGGGGCATGCAATAGGCAACCAATCAATGATGTTCCTCTCTCATCAATGTTTCTATTGCTCTATCCCTCTCCCTTCCTCTCTCTTTAAAAACCAATAAAACATATTTTTAAACTGATAAATGAGATTATAGAATGATCCCAGTTATAAATTCTTTTACATCTATATAATGTGTAAATGTAATTATACTAGGGGCCCGGTGCACAAATTCGTGCACATTGAAAGGAAATTAATTAGAAGAAATATTTTAATATTGCTATTCACCCTTTCTCTATTTATAATAGAGTGTCAACCAAATTCACAATCGACAATGACAGATAGAAACACATGTGTGCAATTGGTGCCAGCAAGAGCTTTATATGTAACACGCATGGACGAGTCAACTTAGCCTTTTATAGATGTAGAATAAACTTGCTTAATTAGACCTGCTTTCTGATGTAGCTAAACATTTTCCAGCCCAGTTTGGCACCCCAACTTCTCTCTCAGGTAATTATCAGCAACACAGCAGTAAAGATCAACACGAAGCAGATTATTATTGTAGATCATGCAGGGAGAACAAAGGGTAAAATATTTAACTGCAGCAGTGTTTGATTGTATTCTGTGCAGTGAGAAAACCCAAAGTCATTTTCAAGGTCCACCATTTCTTACTTCTTTTCAGTAGGGTCAAGTTTCTAAATCTCCGTTTTCCAGCTAATGAAAAGAAAATAGGATTCTACCGAGTCTCCTATCTACCTACTCCAGGACTTCTGTGAAGATCAGATGAGATGAAGCACGTGAAAACACTTCACAGACATTTGGTTACAATGTGAAATGTTTCCACCTGGCTATAAAGGAAGCCGTGTTCCTGGACTGAAGAAACTGTAAGGAGGCTATCCGCTAGAAAGAGGAAGCCAAGCAGTGCTATGTTACGTCATTACCCAGATGGACACTTAGCATATTAGCCTTTTATATATAGAGAGAGGCCTGGTGCATGAAATTCGTGCACCGGCGGGGGGCCCTCAGCCCAGCCTGTACACTCTCCAATCCAGGACCCCTCAGGGGATATGCCTCTCACAATCTGGGACCGCTGGCTCCTAACCGCTCACCTGCCTGCCTGCCTGATCACCCCTAAGCACTCTGCCTGACTGCCTGATGCCCCTAACTGCCCTCCCCTGCCAGCCTGATAGCCCCTAACCACCTCTGCCTGCTGGCCTGGTCACCCCTAACTGCCCTCCCCTGCCGGCCCGGTCGCCCATCACTGCCCTCCCCTGCTGGCCTGGTCGCCCCTAACCACCTCTGCCTCGACCCCTGCCACCGTGGCTTTGTCCAGAAGGACATCCGGATGGATGTCTGGAAGATGTCTGGTCTAATTCGCATATTGCCCTTTTATTAGTATAGATATGCATATGTGTGAAAGAGTGTGTTATGTTTGTACGTGTATAGAAAATTTCTGGAAGAATACTCAGAAACTAGGTAATGGGAGTGAGAAGAAAGGGGCATGATTACTCTTCACTTCATAACCCTTAGAACCATACATTTTTCCCAATGAGCAAAGTTTTCATTTTTTTAAAAAAAAATCAAGAGAAAAAATGTTGATGATGACTTGCTTACTAAAAGAGAGGGGGAAAGCACCTTGATTAAAGAAAAGGTATTGACAAAAGAAAGCTAACACTGAACTCTAAAATTGGCAGCAGATAGAAAAACTCTATCGACATATTAAAAGAAACAGTCCACTATGAAAGAACAGAATTTAACTGAGGTCTGGGTTATGTTCAATACTATCAGAGATCTTTTAATTAATGGCTTCTGAAAATACCCACCTTATCTGCAAAGTAAAATCACAGAGACTTCCATCTTCAGTTTCAAAGACTGCTTTTTATTTTTAAAGTACTTAAAAACCTATTGGATTTATGTAATACTAGCCTACAAGGCAACATAAATAATACGATTGGTTTTTAAATTTCCATCAGCTGGTGTTTCATTGTGATGATTTCATTTTTTAAACTTGGGCTTAAAATAACATTACAAGAAATCTTAACATCTTTACATCTCCTCAAATTCTCACCACCACAACATAAAGCAATACAAATTAAAGATCAAAGTTCCAACACGAAGCAACTGTTAGAAATAATTTCTAAAAAAAAAAAAAACAGATTAAAACCACAGCAAGACCTTGCATGCTACAGAGATTTAAAACTCAAAAGAGAACACCGCTGCTGAGACTGACTGAGGGGACAGAAGTTCAGGGGCAAAAGGTACCAAAAAGTAAAAAGGATAGCTACTTTACATCTCACCCTCTTTCTCAGAGTTCTGACAAGCAAGGAGCATCTTTTTATGAAACAGGCAGCAATGCTTAGTAACTTTAAAAGATGACTACTGGTGTATATGTTCAAATACCAAAAGAACATTAATCTCTCTGGCAGTGTTGAAATGATTACTCAAATGTTACTAGAAGTCAAATTGCCTGAAAAATCTTCAGTTTGCCTTATCAATCAGATATAACATTAAGAGCATCATCATTCTAAGATTAGTTATCACAATTGTACACGAAGGGAAGTTGTGAATGTTTTCACCAAAGATCTTTAACAGAAGGGGCGGGCAGTTTTCTCAATGAGATGCTTTTGGTTGTACAAAAAGGAAAATGGTACATGATCCCTCTCCCATCCACCCTCAGGAGATCCCTCCTCTAGCGCCTTCTCCTCACAATACCCCAAATGGGAAGCAGACCCTACAGAGAAAAGAACTGGATTCCCAGCTCACTACATGTGGGCCAAGGCAGTTAAGCAAGAGGGACCCTAATGTCTGTGGGTCCTAACACCCCTTCATCCAATAAATGATACCTCGCATACTGTCTAGCACTGCCAAATGAGTCATCAGTAGCAGCATCCACATTTTTACCTAAATCCAATCACTTCTCACCATCTTCAGGGGAGTACTACTCCCCTATATCGAGCCCCACATTATCCCACCTGCCAGGTATTGCCACCTCTACTGTTGCCCCCTCGGGGCATTCCCCACCCAGGGGTCACTAGTGTTTTTAAAATACATCAGATCCTATCTTCCTTCCTCTTTAAAACCTTCCAAAGTCTTAGCTGTCACGCTTGGAATAAAAGCCGAACTCCTTCCCAGGGCACACAGGCCCTGCCTGATGGGTCCTGCCTCCTTCAAATCTCATCTACCCCTCTCCCATCCTTAGGACTAAACGCTGGCCCACGTGGGCCTTCCTTTTCTATTCTGTTGACAAGCCAAGCTCATTGCTTTCTCAGGGCCTGTGCATTTGCTGCTCCCTGTGTCCCGAACACGCTCCCTGCCTTTTCCAAGGCCAGTCTTTCTCATCATTCAGGTCTCAGGCCACGCTGCCTCCTCACATCCTATGCATTCTAGACTCATTTTCTTTTACTATCTGAAATTCTTTTTTTAAAATATGTTTTATGGCTTGTTTTAGAGAAAGAAACATCAACATGAAAGGGAAACATTGATCAGGCTGCCTCCCCAGCTGGATCAAGCCTGCAATCTGGTAATGTGCCCTGACCAGGAATCAAACCAGTGATCTTTTGGTACACAGGATGATGCTCAAACAACTGAGCCACACCAGCCAGGGCTCTATCTGAAATTCTTATTTATTTGTTGACTTTGTTGTCTATCTCCCCTCTCAGAGCCCACCAGCTCCATGAGAGCAGAAACCCTGTCTATGTACCTCTGTATCCACAGTGTCTCGTACAGTGCCAGCAGTCAAGAAATGATTGACAGATGATTACAATTCACAGTTCTTAAAAATCATTTATGTATTTTTTTCCTCAGTAAATAGATATTACAAGTACAGCTACTATGTTCTAGGCAAATATGGTTTGCTTTTAATGGGATCCTAAATTAGAGAACAAAATATTTGCAACTCATATCATAAACAAAGGGCTAATTTCTTTTTTTTTTAATCTTCTAACTATGAAAGTCATTGACAAAAATGAGCAAGAGGTAAAATAGCTCACCAAAAAGTAAGATAAAGGACCCCCGAAATAAATGTTAAGATGCACAATTTGCCCTAGCCAGTGTGGCTCAGTTGTTTGGAAATAGAGAGGTGGCTGGTTCAATTCCAGGTCAGGGCACATGTCAGGGTTTCTGGCTCGGTCCCCAGTGGGGAGCATGTGGGAGGCAGCTGATCGATGTTTTGCTCTCACATCAATGTTTCTCTTTCTCTTTCCCTCTCCCTTCCTCTCTCTCTAAAAGAAATCAATAAAAGTATTTTTTAAAAAGATGTACTTTTACTCAAAATAAGGCAAAAATAAATTATAGCTACTAGATATCATTTTTCACCTTTCAGCATGATAAAGAATAAAAGCACAATTGACACTTTGTAGATTATGAAGAAATATACTCTCTCACATATTGCTGGTGGAAGTATAAACTGATATAATATTTTTTAGAGCAATTTGGAATTATCTATGAAAATTAAAAGTGTACATGCCCTATGACTTAACTTTCAGGAAGTTAGCCTATGGATATACTTTCATAAAAGCAAAATAATGCACATGCACAAGGATATTCACTACAGCATATCCTACACACAAGAAACAATACAAATATCTAGAAATTATTCTATACAAAGGGATATTATGCAGCTGTATAAGAGAATCAGACAGCTCTTTATACTCATACTAAAGGCCCTCTCATAATCCGGGACTCCTCAAGGGATGTCAGACTGCCGGTTTCAGCCCGATCCCCACAGGCCAGGCCTAGAGACCCCACAGGTGCACAAATCATTCGTGCACCGGGCCTCTAGTATACATATAAGATCTTTGGTCAATCTCTTCTCATCCTCCCCTTTCCCCCTTCCCTCTGAGATTCATCAGTCTGTTCCATGTTTCCATGCCTGTGCATTGAGCATCTGCTCCCTGGTGGTCAGTGCACATCACAGCTACCAGTTGAAAGGTCGAACGGTCACTTAGGCTTTTATATATGTAGATGGAACAATTTCCATGACATGTTGGTTAGTTAATAAAGCAAGTTTTAGGGCAGTGTTATCATGCTGTGGGTTTTTTGTTTGTTTATTTTGAAAATATATATGATATGCTTTGTAAATATATAAAATGTCTTTGAAATGACAGAAAATAACTTTGGCTGCATGAAAGAACTGAATGGGTGGGTAATGGAAAAAGGCTTGCTTTGGTAGCTTATGGGCTTTAAACTATCATTTATATGATTATTAATCATCTAAACCCAATCAATTTAAAAGACCACATCCATCCACAGATTTTTTAAATTACTGATTTGAAAAACCTCTCAAGATTTCTTCCAAACTTCAGATTGTGTGCCATTCCACAATTTCAAAAAGCCGATAAAAAGAAATCATATTGTTACTTCTTTTGCACAGTAAGTACATCATAAATAACTGTTCTTTGATTTAATAGACTTTTCTCACTCTAGCACAGGATCCCACTGTCCTCAACTAAGACGTGGGCCATCTGAAGGCCACAGCCCTATTCCACACAGCTCTTCAACCTCTGCAAGAGAAGATATATTCCTGGAAGTTTATATTCTGAAATGTAATATAAACAGTAGTATTTATTGTGCTGGGATAAACATTTTTTTCCCTAGAAGATGCTCTCATAATAAATAGTATAAGAGAATTTAGCTGCCTCCTAGGGATTTTCAACTCATCTAGTTTAGGAGCTAGGACATGTTTATTTGAAAAAATAATGACCATGCTAGAAAAGATATTATAGATGCCAAATAAGTAGCACAAGTAAGCAATCCCTCAAGAAATTCAGAAGGAAAATCACATTTACTAGGGTAATCAGAAAAGGCTTCAAAAGAGAAATAGCATCTGAGCTGGGCTTGATGTATGATCCAGTTTCAATAGGCAAGGAAATGCACAGTATGGTCTGGGAACAAGGGAGCAGGCCAGTCTGGACAAATGGAGCCTGCAGGTGGCGGAAGTACTCCTAGCTCCTGGAAGCCCATTTAATCAGTCCCTGAGCCTGTATCCTTCCAATGCCCTAGATTAATTTTGATTCTTCCTAATATCTCCCAGAGTTGTCATTTCTTCTCCATTCTCACTACCTCAAAGCAATCCAAGCTCTCATTCCCTCCTCTGGATAGATCTCCAAACTCATCCTCCTGTTTTCAATCTCCCCCATCTCCAATCAACAGTGCAAAACTCCTGATGTCATTTTACACACATAACCCAGTCACCCCAAACCCATCAAAGACTAACCACTGCTTGTAAAACAAAACTATTCACCCTCTCATTACAGCCCTTCTAGCATCTGCTCTCATCTACCTCTCACTCCTTCACTGGATTCATACCCACTGAACATAATATACAAATTTCAAGCCTATGTCCATGCTGTTTCTTTCACCTGGAAAATTCTCCTTATTTCGTTCCCAGGTGGCACACATGGCTGTACAGGTTGCGAACACTGTAGTTTATATAAATAATACCTTCTCCCATGTTGGGCAGTGCACAACCTCTGCAACCTTCCAAAGATGGCTTGTTTCCATCCTCCCACACCTTGAAGGCCTTCTCTGAACAACTCAACTGTTGGTCAACTCTCTGATTCCTACATCACCAACTTGACACCTTTTCTTTAAAAAAAAAAAAAAAAGTTACAATATTTGAAACACCAACTGTGCCTTGAACACAGCAGATACTCAAAAGATTCTTGCAAATTACAATGGGCCAAATGTTTCTAAGTTTCTATCCCTCTTCCTTACTTACTGTAAACTATCAATGAAATATATTTTTTTTAAAAAAAATTACAATGGGCTGTTAAAGAAAGAAAAAAAGAAGAAGACATATTGTGACATTAGCCTTGAAGGCCAAGACAGAAGTTCTGACTTCATTTGGTAGATGTCAAATATAACCAATGATCAGAATGTTGTTTTAGAAAGACTAATTTCAGCAACCATAAGCAAGCAGGCGTTGAGAGGTTATACTCAAAGTGCCAGTTTAGGGCCCTCGGGGTTGGAGGAGGCCTGTGGAGGGTCCCTCTGTAATGTGCAACCTCCTCAGTCATCCAGTCATCCTTCAGTTGACCTGTTTGGCATTACAGATACTGATTTCCATATACCTACCATCAAAGTGAAGCTTAAAACTGGGCCATTAAGCCAAGAAAAAGATGCTTTTGCCTGAAATATCTGCGTATCTAGGAAACAGTTCTGACTTGAATAATTATATACATACATGAAATACATATACACAAATTAAGCAGTACTCTTATCTTCTTTCTTCACTTCTTTTACAGTCTTCTTCTTTTCCATCTGTCTCTTCCCTTTTTGGTCTCTCTCTGCCTTTCTCTCTCTCTTTCTCTCTCTCTCTCTCCCCTTTCTTTCTCTCCCTCCCATTATTATCCTTGTCTCCTATTTCTTTCCAAATGCTTTACATTAAGCTCTCCAGACTGCCCTTCCCTTCTCCCCAAACACCCCCACCCCCAAAAAATTATTATTCAGCTTATTTGACTGTTTTTGCTTATATACTGATTTAGCCAACTCCCCTAAACATTCGTAGTTAACTCATTTCTCCTGCTTCCTTTGCTAATGTAGCTTAAACCTTCACTAACTGTAGAATTCTACAATTACTACTGAATTGTTTCAAGGCCAATCATTTTCCTATGGCCCTCTAAAAGAATCAAAGGCACTTACGTATTTAGGTATCTAAATTAATTTAACTGTACTGTTGTAGTACCAAATAAGTAATTCTTATTGATAAATTGAAAACTCAAAACCTAATACATTAAACAAAATTAGTTTTCTAATGAATTTCCTTCCAAAGCATGTATCTTGAATTTCATGCCAAGATATCAGTAATGCACTCCGTGGTACTAGACAATTTTATTTACTTCTCAGATTTACAAGAAAAAAAAATGTTTCCTCTCCAAAGGAAGAATATTATGTGGAAAACACCCACTGCAATATCAAGGCAGAGAAATAACACCATTAGAAACATGCACATGCCTATCAGGAAAAGATTAACTGGCGCAACCTAATTTAAAAAAGGGTTGAGGGGTATCTTAAAACAGTATCAAAGGTAAAACAAAACAAGCAATTCTGTATTTGTGCCCAAACAGGCAGTCTCCCCTAAAAGTCCAACTTTACTCAGCCGAGGTTGATCTAAGGAAAGATTTCAATATTTTCCTTTCATCCTAGTAAAGTTAAAAAAAAAATTAACTACTCAAATACTGGTTCTGGATTTGGAGCAGTTTAGATGTTTCTCCTCTCCCAAGGTGATGTGATGTTTTTTCCCCTCTCCACACTGAAGATCCCTCTGCGTGTCACAGTGTGAAATCTTTGGTACCCAATGGTGGGCAGGCGCTCTGTGAACTCCATTCTTTGTAGGGAAGAAGGAGAGAGAAGAGCATGACATCCATTACTTAGACTGAGTCTATAGTTAAGTCAATCTCCTTTAAAATATAACAGTCCCATTACAGGACATTTTATGCAGCGTGCATAGAATGTGTGGACAGTGTAGAGCTGACCTCATTCACAATAACAAGACCGTCTTTTCAAATACCACCCCAAATCGGCAAATAATTCAAACTGCTCTCGGTTCAATTTTAAATTGTCGAATCCTACCAATAAAAGTTTGCAGAAACCTAACTAACCGGTTGGGAACTGCTCAAAAGTAAACTACAAAGATGGGAGGCTTGTCTCTACCTACCCCTCTCCATGCCTGGCGAGTCACCCAAGAGAGGGGCGTCTTATATGTACCGGAGCCGCTCGCTCGTGCTGGGGAAATGGGGATGGGGAGTGAGCCCCAACCCGTCCCTTGCTGGCCGCGCCCGGGGCTTCGCTGGGCCCCAAACCTAGACTGGCTCGGCCGCCCCGAGGCATACAGGACAGAGACGCGACCGACGAGGACCGGGACGGACAGACGTGACAGGACGGACGCAACGGGCAAAGAAGCAGTGCGTCCTACCCGGAGGGCTCCCTCCCAGGGACGGCGGAGTACCTGCTCCGGTCATCCAGGCTGCGGTTGTCGGCCGCGGCGGCGCGCCAATCGGGCAGTGTGCTGGCGCACAGCACCACCATGGACACGATCACGAACACCACCGACACGCTGGCCAGGATCTGGGCGGCCAGCGACGACGTGGGCTCCTCGAAGGTCAGCCGCATGCGCTCCAGCCAGCGCCGGGAGGGGGCCGCCTCGGCGCCGCCGGCTCGCGGCTCCTCGCGGCCCGGCTCGTCGGCGGAGTAGAAGGTGTAGGTGTCGGACATGCGGTCGTCCAGGCGGCGCTGGCAGCAGTACTCGAGGTGCGCGCCCTCCAGGCCCCAGTAGATCATCTCGTTGTAGAAGGAGAGTTCGCACATCCGCGGCGCGAAGCGCAGCTTGCCGTGGCCGCGCACGTAGAGCAGGATGAAGCCGAAGGCCTCCGAGTGCCGGTCGAAGAAGTACTCGTTGCGCTCACGGTCGTAGTCGTCGCACACCTCGAGCACGTCGCGCTCCGAGCGGCAGCCGTGCAGCCGACTCACGCGGCGCAGCGGGAAGTCCTTCAGCAAATCCCGGGACAGCGAGTACCGGGCGCCACCCACGTTCAGCACCACGGAGGCCGCCCCGCTGCGCCCGAAGGTCATGGCTGGCCGCCCCGAAGCCCCGAGGCCCGAGGGCGCCGCCGCCGCCCCCTCGCCGCTGCGCAGGGTCTGCCGGCCGCGGGCCGACCCAGGAGCGCGCCGTCGGGGCCCGCGCGCGGTCGGGGCCCGCTCTGCCTCGCGCTCCTCTTCTGCTCTACGCCGACCCGGGGACCCCTGGGCTCTCGCCTCCCCGGCTGCCCAGCGTCGCTCCTAGAGACACTCCCTCCGCGCCGCGGTACCTGCAGGTGTCCCGGGAGTCCCCTCCGGTGTCAGCTCTGCACCCCGCTGGCGGCGACCGAGGCTCAGAGCCGCCGCCCCTCGCGACCGGGAAGTCCCCCCGCAGAGGCCGGGGTGTCCTCTCCAAGGCGGGGTCGCTGATCCCCCCGGAGGGGCGCGGGCGCCGAGAGGGGAAGCTGGCGCGGGATGGCTCCAGGTCCTCGGCGCTCCCTCCGATCGCGGATGTGGCATCCACCCCGCCGCCGTCCAGAGGCGAGAAGCAAAGTGAGCGGTTTCGGAGGCGGCGAGGAGCCGGCTCGGAGAGGCGGGGGCGGGGCCTCCTCGGCTCCCGGCTCCGCTCGGCTCACCTCCCAACGCGCGCCGCCCTCCTCTTCCCACCCGCGCCCGCACCTCCCGGGCTCGCTCCGGCTGGGATTCCCCGGCGCCCCGCCCTGGACCTCGGGCTCCCCGCCTCGTGACGCCGTCCTCCCTCTCCGCTCCCGCAGTGGCCGGGAGGGGTCCGCGGGGCGGGGAGGTGAGGAGCGGGGAGCCCCCGGGTGGAGGGGGGAACCAAGCCCCGCGGCTGGGATACCTGCTCCCGCGTCCCGCCCGGGGCCATCGGGATGGCTTGGACAGTACCCAAGAGCCCGTTATCAGCCCCCAAAGGGAGGGAACGTGGTAAGCACGGGTGAGGACTGGGGTGCGGGATTGGAGGGGCGGGGACAGACGGCGTTTGAAACGAGAGCTTTTTCCAGAAACTATCCAGAACCCAGCTCGGTTTCTGATTTCTCAGAGAAGATACCCCAGCAAATTGCTTTCCTTGCCGACTTTGCTCTTCCTCTCCCGGCGCGGAGATCACGTACCGCGTGCTCCGAGGGCGGCCACACACCCCAACGCCCAACCTCGGTGCCACTCTCCCGCGGAGGAGAACGGCCCCGGCCCCCGCTTTCTGGGGCACCGGTCCTAAGAGGGCGCCTACAGGTAGAGCGCCCGGACCCCATCGTGACTCTTGCTGTAGAGTGGGGTGAAAGTCTGGGGAGAATCGCCTTGCCACCGGCAAGAACAGAGTTGCTCGTTGCCTTCGTCTGCACCCTCCTTTTCATAAAGTCCTAATTGCCCCCGCGCACCCCAAAGCTGGCTGCAGCACCGGCCTTTGGAGCTCTAAGAACCCCTGAAGACTCCGCAGGGCGAACTGCCCTGTGCTCTGCTCTGGCCCATGCCTAGACAATGGGTTCCGCTTGGCCGGGATTGTTTTAAACTGCTCCCAGCAATGCACGCGACATCTGACACCGGCAGTCCAGCCCGCGCAGAGCTGAAACAGGTGAGTCGTAAGGCAAACTATGTTAAATGCAAAACAAATACTGGAAGAAAAAATAAGGGTGGAGCTGGATGGGATGTGCGGTCATCTGACCTGAGAGTAACCCAGCTGGTTACTAAGAAGGGTTCTACTTTGCCCTTCACTTTTCGTAATTTTGTAGGATTGTCTCGTGCCCACTAGAGGTCACCAAAAAGAGTCATTTTGCTCTAGGTCTAGTATGGATTCCTGAAGGGGGCGCGGGGGAGGGCGGAGAAGACACCTGAAAATTGGGAGTGTTCTCTCAGAAAGTAAAAAAAAAAAAAAAAAGTATCACTACGTGGTTTCTTTGCTTTTCTTTTTTTAAATTAAATTATTGGGATGACATTGGTTAATAAAACCATACAGGTTTTAAGTGTACAACTCAATGACACCATCTGCGTACTGCATCCTGTGCTCACCACCCAAAGTAAGTCTCTTTCCATCACCGTTTATCCCCCTTTTGCCCTCTTCTACATCCCCCTGCGCCCCCTTCCATTCTGACGATCACCATACTGTTGTCTGTGTCTGTGGGTTTTGGGTTGTTGCTGTTTTTTGTCTAATCCCTTACCTTTTTCATCCAGGCCTCCAACTCCCCCCACCCCCTCCCCAGCTGTCAGTCAGTTCTATGTATCTATGATTCTGCTGTTTCTATTTTGTTTGGATGGTTTCTTTCCTTTTTACTTTTATTTATTTATTTACTTGTTTATTTATTTTTTAGTTTATTGGTGGGTGGTTTCTTAAAGAATGAAAATCTATAAGTTATGTACCCCTAGATGCGAATAATTTATCTTAAAAGTATTTAATATGATTGAAAGCTCAAAAGTAGGAGTTGTTTCTTTGCTAAGTAGCTACTAAACCAGGAAAACATCCTGAAGGAAGTGAGTTTCAGGATAGAATCAAAGGAGGTGATGATCATGAGCTGGCTGAAAAGAACGGAGCATTCCAAGGAGAAAACTCTCAGATGTGAAGGATTAAAGTCTAGAGAAAGCGAATGAATGCATTCGCTTGGCTGTAAGGATGGGGATCTCAACTGCAGAATTTAGATTTCATCCTAGAAGGTTTTAATCATATAAATGGCCTTTATTAAAGGAAGATTCCTTTGCCTGTTGGGTTAGTCTAAGGAGAACTCCATTTCTGCAACCCAGGAATGAAAACCCCATCCCCAAGTCTTCGTAGATGAGAAAGGAAACACAGAGGCCAAGGGCTCAGCAGAGCCTGGACACTGATTTGTTATAGCAGATGAGGATGGAGAAAAGTTTGCAGATGTGAGTTGAGAGAAGAGCCTGGCTTCAACAAGAGCCAATTCCTCAGGGAATTGTTAAAAATACTTTCTAGAAGCATCACAAGCCACAGAATACAGACCAATTATTTTGTTGATTATTTGCTCCAACATTACTGTATTTATTTCCTGTGTTCTCCATCTAAAATCGCTCTAAACTCTGTTGATTGGACCAGTTAAAGGAATATCACATTTTGAATTAAATATGAGCTCAGAAAACAAATTAATATGATGGCAATACAATTTGTGCCTCCAACATTTCTTAGAGATGGATTTAAATCATTTCATTTGTTTCCAGAGTAATATTCCTATTTGATTCATCAACCACTGCTGTAGCAGCAATACCCAAATCATTTTCTTAAACAAAGGAAACAGTAAGGTGCAGAAACAATTGGCTTGTCTGGTTTAGAAAACCTTCTTAAAAACAATTTTACTCTTTTGTACTTTGAAAACTATGTTAAGAATTATGACATCTAAATTCTTTCTTGGATTCCAGATGATATTTAGGGCCTTCATATATAAATCTTTAGAATGCATTAAAATTTAAAGGCATCAGGCAGAATTTTAGAATTTGAAAGAACCAAGAGATTTTGGCATCTCAATTTATCAACCCATTATTTAGGGAGGAGCAAGAAAGCGCCAGAGATGTGGTGGCTGTAACTTGCCTGCGGTACCCCAGTCAGCAGCGTCATGGTAGAGATGGGCTGGAACCAGGTTTTCTAGTTCCAAACTCTAATCACTCCATCTTTAGGGCCTGCACTGCTGCCACAACCTTCTATCTGATCTCCCTGCAATCCAGTTCTTTCCTGAGTTGGAGAACCAAAAAGGTCTGTAGATCTACAGAATTACAATATTATCTATACTAATAAAAGGTTAATATGCTAATTAGACCAGATCGACCGGATATCTTCCGGTCGTCCGGTCCTCCTTTCAGACAAAGCCACAGTGGCAGGGGGCGAGGCAGAGGCAGTTAGGGGCGATCAGGCCGGCAGGCAGGTGAGCAGTTAGGAACCAGTGTTCCCAGACTGGGAGAGGGATCGGGCTTAAACCGGCAGTCAGATATCCCCCGAGGGGTCCTGGATTGGAGAGGGTGCAGGCTGGGCTGAGGGACACCCCCCACACACACACACATGAATTTCATGCACCGGGCCTCTAGTCTATAATAATAAAAGTGTAATATGCTAATTAGACCGGACGTCCTTCGGCCTCGGTGGCAGGGGCTGAACCCCTTACACGAATTTTGTGCATTGGGCCTCTAGTATTACAATAAAGTTCAAACTGGTTATTAGGGGCCCTCCCTAGATTGAAATCTTGGCTGCACAACTTGTTTGCTAAGTGACCTGGATCAAGTTCCTTAATCTCCTTAAGCCTCCATTTTCTCCTCCATGTAGCAGAGATAATGATAGCTACATCAAAGAGGTGATGTGAGGATTAAATGAGATGATGTGAGGGTGGGCTATAGCTCAGTGCATGACACAAAAAAAAATCTCACTTCATGTATGCTTCCACAAGCCCAAATAGGTCATGCTTATTCTCATTACTGGGTTCTAAATAAATACAAATTGGACAAGTGAATTCATCTAAAAATGTGACCAACCACAAATCAGTAACCTGAACCATCAAAAATTCAGTGTAATGCCCTAGCTGGTCTGGCTCAATGGATAGAGTGTCAGCCTGCGGACTGAAGGGTCCCAGGTTTGATTCCGGTCAAGGGCACATGCCCGGGTTGCGAGCTCAATCCCCAGTAGTGCAGGAGACAGCCAATCAATAATTCACTCTCATCATTGATGTTTCTCTCTCTCCTCCCTTCCACTCTGAAATCAATAAAAAATATATTTTAAAAAATGTTCAGTGTAAAGTTGTGAACCTTATACTGCTGACTCTGGATTGAACACAGACTCCTCTATCACTTTGCATTGCACAACTAGATGTGGTCAGGGACTCTGAACACCTGCCCAGAAGCTTTATAAATTGTACCCTGTGGGCACTGCTGGTCCTTGCAGCTTGCTTATCAACTTTGCTTTAGAAAGCCTTCACTCTGCTGTTAATTCGTATTTCCAAGTATTTGTGTTAAACCAGTTTGTTTCTCAGCATCTGCAGCAACAATAGATGCGTTAAAAAGTTGGATTTTTTTTTAAAAAAAATTATTGATTTGAGAGAGAAAGAGAGAGAGAAAGAGAGAGAGAGAGAGAGAAACATTAATTTGTTGTTCCACTTATTTGTGCATTCATTGGTTGCTTCTTGTATGTGCCCTGACTGGGGATGGAATCCACAACCTTGGTGTGTCAGGACAACACTAACCAACTGAGCTACCCAGCCAGGGCCAAAAAGTTGGCTTTTTGAATGGAAATGAAACCTGCACACGTCTCTATTTTCATGTATGAAAGACTCTATTGACATCATCTGCCATTACCCCTGTAAAAGGTAAACTTGTAACTTTCAATAAACTGCCCTCAGAACCATCCCACCCCATGGACCCCATTCTTAAAAATGAGAAGACTCCAGAGGGTTATGTCACCCCATCCCACACCAATGCCCCTGCCTTTTTCTCAGCGCCAGGACACTTTATGCCAGCGGTTCTCAACCTGTGGGTCGCGACCCCTTTTGGCAGTTGAACGACCCTTTCACAGGGGTCGCCTAAGACCATCCTGCATATCAGATCTTTACATTACGATTCATAACAGTAGCAACATTACAGTTATGAAGTAGCAACGAAAATAATTTTATGGTTGGGTCACAACATGAGGACCTGTATTTAAAGGGCCAGAGGGTTGAGAACCACTGCTTTATGCGCTTACTCAAGCAAAAGGAGCACTATCTTCCTTACGTTTCCAACTTTGAAAGGGTCACTGTGTAATCATTATAGGGGAGGCAAAATTTTACCTCTACTCCCTTAACGTTTTCAACTGGGCCTAAGAATTAGATTGACATAAAACATATTAGCAAAAAGAAACAAAACAAAAACAAAAATACAAACAAGCAAACAAAAAATATTAGTAGGAGAAAAGCATAAAAGTGCATTTAATATAAGGTTTATGTGACATGGCGCCCTCATAAGGAAATGAAGACCCAAAGAAGTGGCAAAACCTAAATGGTTTTATACTAGGTTGAATAAAGAGAGGCAATTGTAGAAAAGTAAAATAGGTGGGAAGCTAAATATTTTATTTTATTTTTATTTTTTGATAAATATTTTAGCAAGGTGTTTTTGTGTAGAATTCTCTTTGCTTCAACTTCCCATATCTTTTTGGTTTTTTTATCCTCACCCAAGGATATTTTTTCCATTGATTTTTAGAGAGAGTGGGAGGGAGAGGGAGAGAGAGAAACATTGATGTGAGAGAGACACAGCAATTGGTTGCCTCCCGCAGGGGCCGGCCTGCAACCAAAGTATGTGCCCGTGATTGGAATCAAACCCGGGACCTTTCAATCTGAGGGCTCATGCTCTAACCGCTGAGCCAAACCGGGTGGGGCTGAACTTCCCATCCTTGATGATAGGGCATCTTCCATATGAGACTTTTACTTCCTGCTTTCAGGAAGAAAAAGGGAAGGACCAAAGTACCTTTCTTATATCTGATGAAGTTCTTGTAAGTGATTGTAGCTCAAAATAATCCTCATGCCAAAGTGACATGTTTTGTCACATTGTGACCTCTTCTGCTACCCTTCATCATTCATTAAGAGCAAAAACATTTTTGGTGCCATTACAGAATGGCCCCTCTTCTTTGTCATCTTTACCCAAACCTCACTCCTGTCCTGCTGCTCTGTTGGATTGAGATGGCCCTTCCCTCCACCACCACTACATGTCCCTTGCTCTTTACAGTGACTAAGAGACCCTCAGCTTTCCACAAAAGCAATCTTATTATAACCCCATTTTCCAGATGAGGAAATGAGGCTTCAAGAGGTTAGACTTGCTCAAGGTCCGACAGCCACCTAGTAAGTGCTGGACCCAGTACTGAAACCCAAAGTCCACATAGGCCCTCTAGCCTCCCATGCAGGTTCACTGCCAACTGGCCTCTCTATCAAACATCGAACACCCCTGGGGAGGGAGGAACAGGTTAGGTAATACCAGAGGAAGCAATCTGGCAACTCTTGGATGTGGGTCATTCTACAAGATAACTAATCTTCAAAAAGCCACTTTCATATCCTGAAATATTTGAGGAGATGATATAATATCTGATACTTGCTTCAAAATAATCAAAGGCAGCCCTAGCTGGTTTGTCTCAGTAGATAGAGCGTCAGCCTGTGGACCAAAAGGTCCCAGGTTTGATTTCAGTGAAGGGCACATGCCCAGGTTGTGGGCTCCATCCCCAGTAGGGGGTGTGCAGGAGGCAGCTGATCAATGATTCTCTCTCACCATTGATGTTTCTATCTCTCTCCCTCTCCTCTCTGAAATCAATATAAATATATTTTTAAAAAATAGTCAAAGGTAGGGGCAAGTGGAGAGGGAGGGACGTAGGTGAAACAAAATTGGCCATGAGTTGATAATTGTTGAAGCTTGGTGATATTAATTTCTCCCCTTTTTATTTAATTTAGGTTGTCCATAATAAAAGAGTAAAAATAAAAATTTCAAACCTTGAGCTTCATTTAAGCCTATTTTTAAATGTTGACAGTTATTCCTCCAGACTAGACCAAAACCCACTCTTTTACCATATCTATAATGAAGAGCCCCTCCAGAGTGTAAGAAAGGTCAGCACACTTCTTTTTTTATCCTAACCTGAGGATATGTTTATTTATTCATCTTTAGAAAGAGGAAGGAAGAGAGAGAGAGAGAGAGAGAGAGAGAGAGAGAGAGAAATCGATGTGAGAGAGAAATATCCATAATCAGCTGTCTCCCATATGCACCCGGCCAGGGTGGTCAGCACACATTGCTAAGCAGAAAGAGCCTAGGTCCTGAGCTGTGGGCTAAATTATTCCTTCTTCATAATAAAGATATATGAATATCCTATATAATAAAAGGCTAATATGCAAATCGACCAAGTGGCGGAACCACCAGTCGCTATGATGCGCACTGACCACCAGGGGGCAGACACTCACCGCAGGAGCTGCCCCCAGCTGGTCAGTGCGCTCCCACAGGGGGAGCACTGCCCAGCCAGGAGCTGGGCTCACGGCTGGCGAGTGCAGCGGAGGTGGCGGGAGCCTCTCCCGCCTCCGCTTCCTGGGCAGCGCTAAGGACCCCTCAGGGAAGGTGGACATCCCCCAAGGGGTCCTGGACTGTGAGAGGAATGTCGTGCACCGGGCCTCGAATAGGTATATAATAAGATTTCTGAAAGGATACATAAAATACAGTTATGGGCCAGCACCGGTTTGGCTCAGTGGATAGAGCGTCGGCCTGCGGACTGAAGGGTCCCGGGTTCGATTCTGGTCAGGGGCATGTACCTTAGTTGTGGGCACATCCCCAGTGTGGGGTGTGCAGGAGGCAGCTGATCGATGTTTCTCTCTCATCGATATTTCTAACTCTCTATTCCTCTCCCTTCCTCTCTGTAAAAAAATCAATAAAATATATTTTTTTAAAAATACAGTTATGGGTGTCTGTTTCTTCTTTGAGGGACTGGGAAGGTTGGAGTAGATAGGAGACCTACTTGTTATTGGTTATTGTAAACCTCTTGTCCTTTTATTTATTTTATTATTTTACCAAATGTAAGAATTATGTTTTCAGTTTTGAAAAAACTAGTTTGTTTGTTTTTTTTGTAATGTCACATCACATACCCTCCTACCAAATTCTCTTTCTCTCCTTTTTCTCCGCCCATCCTTACCGTGACCTGCCTCCTTCTCTGCTCCGTTACATTGGGCGCCGTGCACCTGCTGCTCCCTCTGCCTGGAACACTCTGACCCAGAGCACTGTGGTTGACTCCTTGTCAGTCAAGTCTCAATTCAAATGTCACTTCCTCAGAGAGGCCTTCCCCAACCATTCGTTAGCATATCAACCTGTTTTCTTTACTCCCTTCTCACTATAAAAAGTCATCTTGCTCATGCACCTGCTTCTTGTTTATCATTCATTACTCTGCTCACTCCATTGGAGAACAGGAATCCTGGATCTCGTTCACAGTGGTGTCCCCAGCTCCCGGAGCAGTGCCAGGCTCCTTGTTGAAGCTCAGTAACTATTTGTTGAAGGGATGAATGACTATCACTGTTGATTAAAGTAAAGTTCTCTGAGTGCTGAACTAACAGTATCAGTGTATATGTATAGTGAGGCAGGAATTGATCACCTCGGGAAATCCAGGCTCTTTCTGAAAAAACCGCCTCAGTTTTGTTAAATGGTTGGCAGGAGGGACCTTGGCACTGCTTTCCCTCTGTACTTGCAGTATATGCCAGACTCCTGGCATTTAAAGGCACTGCAGGGCCCTACTCATAGAGGGGGCCCCTACCCTGGATCAGTGAGCACCCCTATATTCCTTATCTAGCAGGTGCTTTAGTTAGAAAAGTTCTTAGAATCAGCTCCAGTGGTGTCTGGGTCCCATCATCCTCTCCTACTTGTCCCTGGAGGAAAGAGACAACGTGGAGACAGACCAGGGGCTGCAAGGAAAGAACTGTCCACTATTAAATCAAATTATTTCCAAAAAATAATGAAACTGTCCAGAAAGGATTGGATGTGGATCCAGAAGGCTCTGTGTGTCTTAGGTCAGGAACTACAGGAAATAAGGACAGAAATGTAAAAGGTCATTGTTCCGGTGGTAGATGGACATCTCAGAGACCCAACAGCCTGACTGGGTGCTCCAGATCAAGAAGAGAAGCTTTCCAGCAAAGTAGGTCTTGAGCCCAGGCAGGAAGGAAGTGGGAGAGCCAAGCAGAGAGACAGGGATTCCCCCACTCTGCTCCTTATCACATCGCAGGGCACAGTCAGCCTGCGGGAGGATTCTACTCACAAGAAAAATCAAAGACATTTTCTAAATGATGGAAGTTGCCAACTCTGTTCTATCCATTCTGCAGAGGACAGCTGCCTTATCAATATAATGAACCAAAATTAACTACTTTAGGAGTCAGTTTAAAAAAAACACCTGCTGTTCTTATCCTTCTGTCCCAATCACAATCAATTTCCCTGACCCACAGTCTCAGCCCCACCCTACCCCCCATCCCCAGTGCTGTTATTTCTGTCTGAGGAAAGATTGGGGCTGGGGTTGACTGAAATGAAGCATAGGGTATTCCTGGAAATGATCTTCTCATTGTAGATACAACCAAAATAGCACTGGCTCCACACTTAATAATTGATATACTTTTCAACAGCAATTGCATTTTTCTCCAAGGTGTGCAGAATTTAAAATACAGAGCTTTTTTTCTCCAGTGCTCAACTGGAGATAAAATAATCCAATTCTGGTGTGTGTGATCCCATTACCCTTCTCTGGCAAAAATTCCAGGCATTTTTCTGTTTTTCCTGCAACACATGTTCTTACCGGTTAGAAAAAATAAAGTAAAAAATATGCTTTCAGTAGAAAGCTGAGAGGTACAGCAATTTGGAAGATTTGTAGTTTTTAAAGGAGGTTGGAAGCAGAAGCAGTTAGGTTGGTAAAAGTCTGTCTCAGGCCTGGGTCAGAGAACAGAGTCAGTGGCTCAGCAAAAATAATGCTGAGCCCTAGCCAGTTTGTCTCGGTGAATAGAGCATCAGCATGTGGACGGAAGGGTCCCGGGTTCAACTCCGGTCAAGGGCATGTACTTCAGTTGTGGGCTTGATCCCTGGCCTTGGTCAGGGTGCGTGCAGGAGACAGCCAATTCCTATGTGTGTGTCTCTCTCTCTCTGTTGCCCTCCCTTCCACTCTCTCTAAAAAACAATGGGAAAATATCCTCAGGTGAGGATTAACAACAACTAAATGCTAAGATGAGTACCCGCTGTAACTCCATGTGGCCGCACAGCCCAGGAACATCCTGTCCCCAGAGAGGACCTTCCTGTGTCTTCAAGGAACATTGCCCTCTGCTTCCCATTTGCGAGTGTTGTGGGAGAAGCAATGGGCCAGATTTCCCTGTCGCTCACGGGAGAGGGGTTCTTGAGGCACTGCTGACATGAGCATGAGATGTGGTAAAGACTTTGTTTGCATGGAGTTCCATTCCTCGGGTTCCAAAGTCCCATGTCCCTTAATCCAGTCTTGGAAAAGGCGCAGCTGGGGTTCCAGGAGAGCCCAAAGCAAGGCCAGTGTCCAAAGTTTCCTTTCCATGTTGGAGCTGGGCCTGGCAGAGCATCAGGCTAGATTCAGTCCATCAGTCCACTGTGTAAGTCCCACATGGCTGTGAGTCACGTGGGTGAAGGCAAGGGAATGGGCCCCCCTGCAACTAGAGTCCCAAGAGAGCCAGAGGACCGAGAGCCAAGATCAAGAACTCCCTTTGTCTAGGAGTTTAAATATTCAGGTTTCGTGTCCATGCAGTGGCCACACCTCTTCTGGCCACTGACTTGTTCCCAGGTGTGACTGACAGGTAAACACCTTCCTACCTCACCCAGACCTTACTGGACATGCATCTATTGTCTAGTCCCCATCAATCATCAGGGAACAGACTCGGAGAGTGTTAACTACAGCTTTCTGGCAAAGCTGTATAAATGACATGCCTGTTTTATCTAGTCTTCTCTTTGCTCCTTTCTTGTTATATAATAACCAAACAGATTATTACAACAGTATCACCAGTACTTTAGGTTTTCCAAGTAGGATTTTTTTGCCCTTCCCGCGGGAAAGTCATCACAAATAAAAATCTTTATAGCAAAGGACTCTGAGAAGCTTCTTATCCTTTCACTAGCTTCTGTGGTGATGTCTGAAACTGCAAGAACAATTAGGGCAGATGTCAGTGTAAATCTCCAAAGAAAGGAGAAAATAGGCTTACCAAGTTTCCTTTGAGGATGACAAGGCATTCTCTTCTCTAGATACAGTGTGTTTTTAACTTAGTGTCAGGGGATTAGCAGACACTCAATGACTGTACCACCGGTCTATCTCAATAGCCACAGATGCTTACAGAAAGGAAGACATAGCGAATATAATTTTCATTAATTCAACATTAGTCAAGACATTCCATGTATAGTCACTGTGATTTCACAGTAGTCACCACCTCAAGAGTGTTATTTGCATTCTATATAAATTAAACATTGCTGAGACTTACATATAGGAGGACCCTTAAGGAAACTCCAATTTTAATGGTGTCACTCAAACAAACAGTTTTCTCATACTGTGAAATGTTGTGAGATATACTAGTAATAGTGCCAATTCATTTGATTCCATCACTATGGCATCCCCTAGAAGAATGTGCACTCTGCCCTTACTTCTAACTTTCTAAAGAATCAAGTAGACATATAGGAGAGGCGGGCATTTTTCATTCCTGCAGTGGGCACCCAATTTCATCTCTGCCTTAGCAAGCACCTTGTTTAATGTATTTTTTTGGATGTCAAACTGTAGTGATTTATATTGCAAAACCAATTGGGGTCAGAGGGATTTTATGGGATAAAATGAGAACTGCTTGGAATAACTTGGTTCCTCTTCAGAATTTGACTGAGAAAGGATCTTGCCATCATTGAGCTTGAGTAGGTCAATCTTCTTGGTGCAAAAATACCCTTAGAACTGAACATTTTAGGGTTTAAAAAAAAAAAAAAAAGAACCTTCCTGAGAGGGCCACTAGGAGGCATATGGAGGAAAGAGCAGTGACTGCATCCAAGAAAGGGGATGGACTCTAAATTAAGAAGACAGCCACCTGGCATTCAATGGTGACACTATACCTAAAGCTAGCAAGAGGCCCAGCTTCATGAAAGGGTATAACCAGGCTTTTCAAGATCTTCAGAAACATTCTTTGGATAGTCAGATAGGACAGAGAAAGGGTAGAACTTCCAGGGCAGAGAAAGAGGGATCCCAGGAGGGACATTTGGAAAATTAAGCTCACCTGGCTTGAAGCCCAGAAGATGAGTGCTGGAAGCAGTGAGGAGGGAACTGGGGAGAACCTGAGAGGGCCAGAGAACCACCAGGGTGGGTACACATCCCAGGCTAGTTTGAGGGGCAAATGGAGGCTCATGCCAGGAAGGCCCAGGAATGATCTCAGACTCCTATCAGACCCAGCAATGCTGGCCCTCTCCTCCACCGCAGGTTGAGAGACAGAAGTGAGAGCACGAAGCATCCCATGTCTGCAATAAAGACAATTGGGCAAATCATGGTTATCTTAGGGCAAGAATACTGTGCTCTGTTAGCTCACCATTTCTAAGCTGCTTATAAAAAAATCTATATTTTTTTCATTTGTGTGTGTGTGCGTGCTTTTAAAGATTTTTATATACAAAGTTCAGTCTATGTTTGTTAAACTGAAAAGAGGAGGACTTGGGGCCATACTTGGGTTTCGGGGTGGCAGCAGCAGATATAAAATGATTTTAAAAACCATAAATATGCCCTGGCCATGTGGTTCAGTTGGTTGGGCGTTGTCCTGAGCACCAAAAGATTTGCCTGTTGGATTCTGTCAGGGCACTTGCCTGGGTTGTCTGCTTCATCCCCAGTAGGGGGCGTGTAAGAGGCAGCCAGTTGAAGTTATGCTCTCACATCAATGTTTCTCTCTCTCCCTGTCTTTTCCTCCCTCTTTTAAAAAATAGGCTTTTTATTGTGCACAGAAAATTGACATATCTTCATGAGATTCAAGTCTTTTCTGATTAGGATCACACTGACTCCAGTTTCATAGGTGCCCAGGTGACTCCCTCTTTCCTACCCCAGAAATGGTTTTATAGAATTCTAATTTTTACAGGGTTACAAACTCAAGGCAAATGTCATAGTTTTATTTTAGAAAATGTTGATACCCTACATTCAGAAGGAAAGAAATGGATGCAGATGCTCAAATCTAGACTTGAGACAAGAAATGTGATTGAGTAATCCAGTGGTGAAAACCCATGGACATCCCCAACCAAAGCTTATTTAAGCAGCTTTAATTATATAGAGAAAGCAAAAGAGAGAATGAGTCTCAAAGTATACAAAGAAATTAGGAAACCAAAATAGAAGCAAAAGTATAGCACACTTTACCTTAGGTCAGGAAATAGTAGAGCAGTGGTTCTCAACCTTGGCTGCACATTAGAATCACTTGGGAATCTTTTTGTTTTGTTTTGTTAATATATTTTATTGATTTTTTTACAGAGAGGAAGGGAGAGAGATAGAGAGAGTTTGAAACATCGATGAGAGAGAAACATTGACCAGCTGCCTCCTGCACATCCCCTACTGGGGATGTGCCCACAACAGAATCACCTGGGAATCTTTTTAAAATCCTGATTTCTGGGCCTCATCCTTCAGAAATTCTGTTTCTTTGTTACTAATGTTGAGACCCCACCCCATAACAAAGAAGCAGAATTTCCGGAGGATGAGGCCCAGAAATCAGGATTTTTAAAAAGATTCCCAGGTGATTCTAATGTGCAGCCAAGGTTGAGAACCACTGTAGTAGAGAATGAAACTATAGTTGAGCACACCTAGTGGCCAGATCTTGGCTTCTAATATCATTCTCCAAGAAAGGAACCAGGGCTCCTTAGAGAAGTGGCTGATTCTAGGACTGGGGCACACTGCATCCAGAGTATCATACAGTGCCAGAAAGTAAGGAACTGCTCATGAAACAAAGCCACCACAATGATGGCAGTATGTCCAGGCAACAGAGGAGCCAACTGAAAGAGCGTCCAATGGCCAAAGCTGGACCAATTTCAGCAAAAATAATTAAGTGGTATTGAATTATTACCAAAGTACAAAATACATATCCATTAGTCTATAATAACATAAATAAATGATTGAATGAATGAATAAGTGAATAGGGAGGCAGAGGCCTCCAGTCTTGGAGTGGTCCTATGCCAGCCGTGGGCAAACTACGGCCCGCGGGCCGGATCTGGCCCGTTTGAAATGAATAAAACTAAAAAAAAAAAAAGACCGTACCCTTTTATGTAATGATGTTTACTTTGAATTTATATTAGTTCACACAAACACTCCATCCATGCTTTTGTTCCGGCCCTCCGGTCCAGTTTAAGAACCCCGTTGTGGCCCTTGAGTCAAAAAGTTTGCCCACCCCTGTCCTATGTTGTCTCAGAATGTGGTAGTACTAAGGCCCTACCACCTTGTATTTTGGCACTGGTGGAAGAGAAAAAAAAGCATGTGTTTTTTAAAGGGCACCTGCAGTAAGGCTACCCTCCAGGCCTGATAGCCAAACTGGAGAGACCTAATATTCCATGACATACAATTGGATTACCAAAACCTGAATCCTCTTGGGTCTCTTAAGGGTGAGATATGGCAGGTGAATTGAATCCTTTTACTTCTGAATTTCCATTGAAACCTCTCCTTTGCCACAGAAAAAGAATGGCCATGTCATGTCAATCAATGTTTTCCCAGGGAGCCAGGATACATAGGGATTCCAAATACCACCTGAAGAAGTCTATAGCCAGATAACCCCACCCAGACCTAGAAATCAGTGCCCAGAACCACCAAAAAATTGAGTGGAGGAGCGCCAGCTGGTGTGGCTCAGTTGTTTGGGCCAAAGGTTGATGGTCCAATCCCCAGTAGGGGGTGTATAGGAGGCAGCTGATCGATGTTCTACCTTCACATCAATGTTTCTCTTCCTCTCATTTGCACTCTCTTTAAAATTAGTGAAAACATATCCTAGGGTGAAGATTAAAAAATACACACACAGTAATGACAATTGTTTACAAAGTAAAATATAATATGTTAGATGCTGATGAATGCTATGAAGAAAAAGCTGATCAGAGTGATGGGGTGCTCTTTTATTTTTATTTTTTAAAATATATTTTTATTGATTTCAGAGTGGAAGGGAAAGGGAGAGAAAGATAGAAACATCATTGATGAGAGAGAATCACTGATGCGCTACCTCCTTCCTGCACAACCCCCACTGGGGATCAAGTTCACAACCTGGACATGAGCCCTGATGGGGAATCAAACCTTGACCTTCTGGTTCATAGGTCAACTCTCAACCACTGAGCCATGCTGGCCAGGCTGATAGGGTTCTCTTTTAGATAGGATAGTCAAGGAAGGCCTCTGCATTCAGCAAAGACCTCAGTGAAGGAAAGGAGTAAGGTGTGAGGATTTCTGGAGAACAGAAAAGGAGGCGTGCAAAGGCCCTGAGGCAGCTACATGCCTAGTGTGTTGGAGCAATACTGAGGCCTGCTTGGCTTTGTCTCCCTCCCTCCCTCCATTTTTCTCCTTTCTTCCCCCTCCTCCCTCTTTTCTTCCTCCCTCCCTCCCTCCCTCTCTTCTCTCTCTTCCTCCCTTTTTTCCTTCCCTTCTTTACTGAAAAAAATGTTTTAATGTTCAGTTTAGAGCAGTGGTTCTCAACCTTCCTAATGCCGTGACCCTTTAATACAGTTCCTCATGTTGTAGTGACCCCAACCATAAGATTATTTTTGTTGCTACGTCATAACTGTAATTTTGCTACTGTTATGAATCGTAATGTAAATATCTGATATGCAGGATGTATTTTCATTGTTACAAAGTGAACATAATTAAAGCATAGTGATTAATCACAAAAACAATATGTAATTATACATGTGTTTTCCGATGGTCTTAGGCGACCCCTGTGAAAGGGTCGTTCAACCCCTGAAGGGGTCGCGACCCACAGGTTGAGAACCGCTGGTCTAGAGGGCGCATGGTTGGATGTGGTCCTGAGATGATGCTCATAAGCAGGAGTGAGACCTTTAAGACATAGCCCTTTTGACTTCCATGGTGTTATAGACAGAGGGACATAATATAGGCTTAAAGAGCCTGGGGAAGGTATTTTGACTGAAACATTTTTCTTTTTCATAAAAAAAGAGCTTTTTATTTTTATTTCTTTTTTTTTTGGTATCTTTTTTTAAAAATTCAAATACCCACCCTGGCTGGTTTGGCTCAGTGGATGGAGCATCGAACTGGGGACTGAGGGGTCCCGGGTTCGATTCTGGTCGGGGGCACATGCCCAGTTGCAGGCTCAATCCCGAGTGGGGGTTGTGCAGAAGGCAGCCAATCAATGATTCTCTCTCATCATTGATGTTTCTATCCCTCTCTCCCTCTCCCTTCCTCTCTGAAATCAATAAAAAAAATATTTTTTTAAAAATTCAAATACCCTTCTGATCACCCATGGTTGAAGAACAGTAAGATAATAAACCAAAAGGAAACAGTTATTAAAGATTGGTCTTCAGCCCTGGCTCAGTTGGTTGAGCATCATCCTGTGCACCAAAAGGTCACAGGTTCAATTCCTGGTTAGGGCCCTTACCCGGGTTGTGGGCTTGATCCCCAATAACAGGCAGCAAGTTGATGCTTCTCCCTCTCCCTTTCTCTCTCTCTCAAATCAATATAAACATTTTTTTTAAAAAGATTGGTCTTGAAACGTTATAGCAAATGATGCCACGCTTTCCTATGATCTTGCCGACATAAAACCACAACCACACCTCAGTGGTTACCAAACCATTCAGCAGAGCTTCCTTAACTTTGAGCATTGGAAGCTACCAGTTAGAATACTACTATTTTTTTAAAATATATTTTATTGATTTTTTTATAGAGAGGAAGGGAAAGGGATAGAGAGTTAGAAACATCGATGAGAGAGAAACATCGATCAGCTGCCTCCTGCACACCTCCTACTGCGGATGTGACCGCAACCAAGGTACATGCCCTTGACCGGAATCGAACCCGGGACCCTTCAGCCCTTCAGTCCCTAGGCCGACACTCCATTCACTGAGCCAAACCGATCAGGGCAAGAATACTACTTTTTTTTTTTTTTTCAAGCTCTGAATAGCTTTAGGGATCTCAGCAAGAGCTGGAGGAACCAGCTCAACCTTGGCATAGTGCCAAAATGTGGCCAATCTACATTGCAAGTAAATCGCAACAGCATTTACCAATGCAGATGCCTTCTCCATGAGGTTACGGACAAACTGGGCCATGGTTCTAGGATGGAAAGTCTGTGGCCTCGGACAACCAGCTGAATGTCCAAAGAGCTGTTTCTTGATATATAAAAATGTCAAAAATCTTTTGTAGAGTCCTAAGACTTCTCTGCTTGTTAGGGCCACATTCTCAAGGAGAGTTCGTTACACCCAGATATTATCACTGAATGTTAAAGATTCACTCTCCCATCAGATACCATAAGCTCTCTTCTTGGTCTCATGACTCTCTAGGCAGCACATGTTTTTGTAGGGGCCAAGGGAATTAGCTTTTTCTCTTCTAAAAGGGCCTTCGCTTTAGGAAATATAACTGGTCATTTGAATCCTGGCTTTACCACTGCTTAGCTGTGTGATTAGGAAAATCACCTACCCTCTATTAGCATCAGTTTTTTTCATCTATCTCAGCGATGTTCAGGTTTTTGTTTATTTTAGGTAGAGCCACTTAAAAAATAAATAGTGCCTGGCCAGCGTGGCTCAGTGGTTGAGCTTCAACCTATGAACCAAGAGGTCACAGTTCAATTCCCAGTCAGGGTACATGCCCAGGTTACTGGCTCGATCCGAGTGGGGGCATGCAGAAAGCAGCTTATCAATTATCTAATCATTGATATTTCTCTCTCTCCCTTTCCATTCCTCTCTGAATAAAAATACATTTTTTTAAAGATGAAAAATGCATTTAAAAAAATTAAATAGTGCCCTGGGGTTAGACTCGCAGGGGTGGGCAAACTTTTTGACTCGAGGGCCACAATGGGTTCTTAAACTGGACTGGAGGGCGGAACAAAAGCATGGATGGAGTGTTTGTGTGAACTAATATAAATTCAAAGTAAACATCATTACATAAAAGGGTATGGTCTTTTTTTTTTTTTTGGCAATTTCTAAATTTTTATTTTTTTATTTATTTATTTATTTTTAATCTTTATTGTTCAGATTATTACATTTGTTCCTCTTTTTCCCCCCCATAACTCCCCTCCTCTCAGTTCCCGCCCCACCCTCCGCCCTCACTCCCCACCCACTGTCCTCATCCATAGGTGCACAATTTTTGTCCAGTCTCTTCCCGAATCTACCGCACCCCTTTCCCCCCCAAGAATAGTCAGTCCATTCCCTTTCTATGTTCCTGATTCTATTATAATCACCAGTTCATTCTGTTCATCAGATTATTTATTCACTTGATTATTAGATTCACTCGTTGATAGATGCATATTTGTTGTTCATAATTTGTATCTTTACCTTTTTCTTCCTCTTCCTCTTCTTAAAGGATACCTTTCAGCATTTCATATAATCCTGGTTTGGTGGTGATGAACTCCTTTAGCTTTTCCTTATCTGTGAAGCTCTTTATCTGACCTTCAATTCTGAATGATAGCTTTGCTGGATAAAGTAATCTTGGTTGTAGGTTCTTGGTATTCATCACTTTGAATATTTCTTGCCATTCCCTTCTGGCCTGCAAAGTTTCTGTTGAGAAATCAGCTGACAGTCGTATGGGTATTCCCTTGTAGGTAACTCGGTTTCTTTCTCTTGCTGCTTTTAAGATTCTCTCTTTGTCTTTTGCTCTTGGCATTTTAATTATGATGTGTCTTGGTGTGGTCCTCTTTGGATTCCTTTTGTATGGGGTTCTCCGCGCTTCTTGGACCTGTAGGTCCATTTCTTTCACCAGGTGGGGGAAGTTTTCTGTCATTATTTCTTCAAATAGGTTTTCAATATCTTGCTCTCTCTCATCTTCTGGCACCCCTATAATTCTGATGTTGGTACGCTTGAAGCTGTCCCAGAGGCTCCTTACACTATTCTCGCATTTTTGGATTCTTTTTTCATTTTGCTTTTCCCATTGGGTGTTTTTTGCTTCCTCGCATTTCAAATCATTGACTTGATTCTTGCGCTCCTCTGGTCTGCTGTCGGGAGACTGTATAATATTCGTTATTTCAGTCCGTGTATGCTTAATTTCTAGTTGGTTCCCCAATATAACATCGAGGGTCTCATTAGATTTCTTGAGGATCTCACAACATTTATCGGCGGTCTCACCAGTCTTTTCGAGGGCCTTACTAAGTTTATCGGCAGCTTCTAGACAGTTCTTAAGAGACCTTAAAAGTGTGGTTCTGAACTCAATATCCTCCATTGACAGTTTTGTCCTGTTTCTTTGTCTCCGCATTTTTTATGCTTTCTTGGTACACCCCCTAGTGGTCTTTGTGTGCAGTCTTGTTGCCTTTAAGCCTTGATTGATGTCGGCAATACCGGGGGTGAGTTGACCTCCAGGCTAACTGGCTATGAGAGTCCGCTGGGTCTGCAGTGGGAGGGCTTCTGTGCTGGATTTCTAAGGCGGTGCTAATCTAGCCTTTGCCTGAGGCTATCCGGCAAATGGTTCTGTGCTGGGCTTGGGCGGGGCGGGTCCCAGGGGATCTACAGGGCTGGCCGGAGCGAGCAGTTATGGCTGCTCTCAGTTCCTTCCCCAGGGGCTCTGCCTCTCAGAGTCCCAGCAATGGCTGCAAACCTCGGAGAGAAAGCTGCCTTCGAGTTCTGACCGAAGCCAGACAGTCCCGCTTCTCCCGTTTGAGTCTTGCTCCCCAGAGACTCGCCCGGGTCTGGAGCTCAGAGTCTGAAACTCCCTCCCGATTGAAAACAACAACCGCGCCCTCCGCCACCAGCCCGCTCCGCGCGCGCACTCCGCACCTGAGTATTTCACTTCAGCACTGCGCCTCCTCTGAGTCTGGGTATGATATTCTCTTTCCTCCTAGTTGTAGAATTTCCACTCAGCCAGCCTTCCTGTGGTTTTGGATGATGTCCGTTCTGTCCTTTAGTTATATCTCTGAAGTGGTTGTTCGAGGCAGCGATCTCCTGCGTTAACCTACGCCGCCATCTTGGTTTCTCCTTTTTTTTTTTTTTTTTTTAGTTTTATTCATTTCAAATGGGCCAGATCCGGCTCGCGGGCCATAGTTTGCCCACGGCTGGGTTAGAGTGTCAGATCGAAGGGTCTCAGGTTTGATTCCTGGTCAAGGGTACAACTTGGTTGCAGGTTCAATTCCCAGCCCTCATCTGGGTGCATGTGAGAGGCAACCAATCCATGTGTCTCTCTCACATGGATGTTTCTCTCCTTCTCCTCTTCCTCCTCTAAAAATCAATGGAAAAAAATATCCTTGGGCAAGGATTTAAAAATCCTATATAATAAAAGGGCAATATGCAAATCGACTGAACAGCAGAACGACCAGTTGCTATGACACACACTGACCACCAGGGGGCAGACGCTCAACATAGGAGCTTCCCCAAGGTGGTCAGTGTACTCCCACAGGGGGAGCACCACTCAGCTACAAGCTGGGCTGACGGCTAGCAAGCACAGCGGCCCGCCTACACAGCAGCGCAGGAAATGGGCCTAAGCTGTCAGTCAGACATCCCCCACGGGCTCCCAGACTGTGAAAGGATGCAGGCCAGGCTGAGAGACCGTCCCCCCGCCCAGTACATGAATGGCGTGCTCTGGGCCTTAGTAAATAAATAAATAAGAAATAATATGCAAAACCTCAATGTATAAATATATAAAAGATACCCTGCTCAGGTTGAAGGGGAGCTTGGGGAGCTCAGATTTCTATCCACTGTGCCTCCTTTTTGTTCCCCCTCCATCCTATTTCAGGCAGCCCCTAGAGCAGCGGTTCTCAACCTGTGGGTTGCGACCCCTTTGGGGGTCGAACGACCCTTTCACAGGGGTCACCTAAGACCATCGGAAAACACATATATAATTACGTATTGTTTTTGTGATTAATCACTATGCTTTAATTATGTTCAATTTGTAACAATGAAATTGGGGGTCACCACAACTTGAGGAACTGTATTAAAGGGTTGTGGAATTAGGAAGGTTGAGAACCACTGCCCTACAGGATCTCCACAAACTAGGAACTTCACAGGGCACTGTTTGAAGACCACTGCTCTACCCACAGGAATTAGCACAACTTTACCAATCCCCTAGTCTTGATCCCTCATGCTCCAGATCCTCACATTTTTTTAGGTGCCAACAGCCATGCAAGAGAAAGTCCTTCTGCACTTGCTTTTGCCCTATTCCCCAATTTTCATTTCCAATCTGAAGACTTGCCAATTTCCCAAGTGATTGGCAATCAAGAATAATCTTACTCATTAGGTGATTCTCCCTCCCACTCTGTTTTCTTCGCGAGACCTTAACTCTTGGGAAGCAGTGATGTGAAACTGCCTATGTAAAAGGATTATCCGTGTACTTGAGAAGCACCCAAGGAACTTCACCCATCTGACCTTTCCTTTGAGACTACTGAAGTCATCAAGGCTAGGCACGGAATGGAGATGGGCTGGCCCATCATTGTGCACCAGGAGAAAAGGATCTGAAAGATCCAAGAGCACTCCAAAAAAATGCATCAAGCCAAAAGGGTCAGGCTGAGAGGCAAAACCTTACAATGAGATTACAACGAGAGACAGGAAGATGGGCTGGCTGGCTTGGGAGGAGAAAAGAAGCAGATTCTAAACTTGCTCTGTACAGTATGCCACTAGTCACATGGAAGTATTGAGATGCCCTGTACGTGTATAATATACACTGGATGTCAAAGACTTAGAACAAAAAAGGAATGTAAAATACCTCATTTATAATTTTGATATTATGTTTGATCCAATCGAATTTATAATGATTCTGTTTATATTGATATTGAAAATGATAATATTTCGTATATATTTGGGTTAAGTAAACTGTATTATTAAAATTCATTTCACCTATCTTTTTAGTTATGTATTCATTCATTTTTTTATTTATTTTAAAATATGGAGCACTTCATGAATTTGTGTGTCATCCATGCACAGGGCCATGCTAATCTTCTCTCGATTGTTTCCATTTTAGTATATGTGCTGCCAAAGTGAGCACCCTTTTTACTTTTTTAGATGTGGCTACTAGAAAATTTTAAGTCGCCTTTACAGCTCACATTTTTGGGCAGTGGTGCTCTCGACTCTGGCTCTAGACTGGAGAGACGTCCTAAGACAAGGAAACAAAGAAGCAGGGACATTATCAAACCTGAAGCCTTACCTTCAATGAAGAGGCAAAGGTAAAGAGCACACCCCTCGCAGACTTCCTCCTCTCACAAGTGGCTGAGATGAAGTCTCTCTGCCCGGTTTGCTGGGTGAAAGGTTTAACAAGTTTGGGAGGATGCTGAAGGTGGGAGCAGATTCCCTCAGGGCCGCAACCTTTACTGTACGTGGGCCTGGAACCGGCCCCATCACGGACTCCAATATACACTCCAGTGCCCTAGGTTACTTAATTTGGTTCAGTTACATAAAACAGACAAAGCCTTGTGAAAATTAATAAGCAGAAACCTCATTTAAAATGGTGTATGTGGAGGAAGGGCCTCTAAAGACCATTTTCAGGCACATATCACTCAGCATACACTATTGACCCCAACCGGGAGAGGCACCTTGCATCTCGGACAGAAAGTGATACCACTTGTCTACCTCAGCAGGAGGAAGAAAAGATTCCTCCCTGCCCAGTAACAGCTCAGCCAACGGGAGACTTACACAGCTCACGTCAATGACAAGTCACTATACTTTGACCTTTCAGTTTCCTTCAATGGACTCTACCTTTTCCAACAGCTCCTCCCAAGTCCACAAAAGAGCAGCTTCTCTGGACTTGGGCGGGGTTTGCCATGAGGCCTGCATGTTGCGTATTGCAATTCTTTGTTGTTTCTGAATAAACACATTTTGCTGGAGAAATATATGGCAGTCTATTTGTTTAAGGTCAACAGGCCAAAATAAAAGTCGCATAAACAAGAGAGAACTTTATTTCTCAAGGAGAAAAAAAATTTGAGAGAAATAATCTTCTGTTTTGTTTTGCTACTGGTTTTTTGAACTTAGTCTATTATATGCAACTGGGCCTAATGAGAAAGGGACGCACGGATGTCTAACAGCCATCGTGGACCATGAGAAATGAGCTAATGAGGACAAAGAAGCAAGATAGAGGGAACTTGGGTCCTGGATTACAGAGGAGCTATCATTGGTTTATTGTCTCATGATGCAGGAAGGCCATTAGAGTTCCACATTCCTGGTGGAATAAAAGTGAAAAGTGCAGGAGTAAGACCATTTCCTTCTTTTTAAGAGACTCCCAGTAGTACCATACAATGCTCTATATTTCTTTTCCTTTTTTAAGATATATTTTATTGATTTTTTACAGAGAGGAAGGGAGAGGGATAGAGAGTTAGAAACATCGATGAGAGAGAAACATCGATCAGCTGCCTCCTGCACACCCCCTACTGCGGATGTGCCCGCAACCAAGGTACATGCCCTTGACCGGAACCCTTCAGTTCGCAGGCTAATGCTCTATCCACTGAGCCAAACCGGTTAGGGCACAATGCTCTATATTTCATTGGCCAGAACTTAGTAGAGGGGATAGGAAATGGTATTTAGATAGGTGAATGGATGCCTTGAATAAAATCAAGATTCTACCACTGAGAAGAAAGAGGAAAATGAATGTTGGAGTGGGCAATACATTTGTACCCCTTGGGTACATGTGGATGACCTGGATCACTCTGAAAGGACCCTCAGAATGGTTCTGCAGCTTCCAGCATGGGCATGTGGATAAAAGATAAGCCATAGAGCATTGACCCTCCCATCTCCCCCTGGTTCTCACAAATGAAGGGAGCATAGAGCAAATCAAGTCTGTGCACAGGGACAGGTTGAAGACCATCTCTAAAGCAATCCTGCGTCAGTAGCAATTGGGTGATTAGGAGTGTGTAGTAGTGATCACTTGTGTCCCATGTTTGACAGGTGTCCCAGTTGGTGGCTTTATTGATTCTTATAACCAAACTGCAAGAAGGGCAGGTGCAGTTGGCCTCAGGGACAACTGGAGTCACTTAAGCGGCACCGTCTCCCTGCATCATCTGCAACTTTCCTTCCTGCTGCAGACTGGCTTCCGCTCAGCTGGGAATTTGCCTGCCAAATCAGCCTCACATCTACCCCCAAAAAGGAGCTGCATCTTCCTCCCTCTGGATAGAAATGTTTAAAATGCCCAGGGGAGAGTTCTGATTGGTCCAGTGTGCATCACAACCCTGTCCAGACATTAACATTGAGTGGGGTGAGGGGAAGGAGGAGCCTGACTGTGGACGGACAAGATAATGCTTTGTAGAAACCTTTATTAAAATGAGAGATGAAAATACAGAGAAAAAGTTTTGCCCTTTGTTGTAAATTTCTCCCCAATTTGATGTTTGCATTTTAGCTTTATCCATTCAATAAACACTGCAAAGCACTCATTTTGTACTAGACTCCTGTACCCTTCGGTATCTTTCAGTCATGGTAGCAGTTGATTAAGTTACAATTTTTACTAAACCCATTTCAGTCCTAAAGATATCCTCAGCCTATTGATAGGATTTAGGTATCTCCCGAGTCCTCTCAATAATGTCTATTCTAACTGCTTCTCTCCTTGGTTCCCTTACCCAGATGGCTACTCCCAATTAGTTAGGGGTCCTTGCTGGTAAATAATAGAAGTCTGCTTAGCCCTGACCGGTTTGGCTCAGTGGATAGAGCGTCAGCCTTCGGACTGAAGGGTCCCGGGTTCGATTCCAGTCAAGGGCATGTACCTTGATTGTGGGCACATCCCCAGCAGGGGGTGTGCAGAAGGCAGCTAGTTGATGTTTCTCTCATTGATGTTTCTAACTCTCTATCCCTCTCCCTTCCTCTCTGTAAAAAAGTCAATAAAATATATTTTTAAAAAAGAAGTCTGCTTAGGTCAGCTTAGGCAAAAAGGATGACAGAACCTATGGGCATTGGAGAGATTAAAATCTGGACATGAAAGGCTGTAAGGTAGCTAGGTAGCCATTTTCTCAGTTTTTCAGTGTTTCCACCTGTCACCCCCCCCCCCCACCTGGGGCTATGATGATTATTCCTGCTTTAATGTACTTTCTCTGCAGATTAGCTTTCTTTGTGTTCATGGGGAAGATAGCTGCCTCACACCCCCACCATTCCAAAATGAGTATATACTCCCACATCAAGTACACAGCCTCCCAAGTGCCTGTCCCACCCCCAGATTCTTGAGTAACTGACCCACTTGAGCCAGGGGTCTTCCTCTATGTTTTTTTTAACTTCACTGGATTTATTTTTAAAATCATAAAATGTTTATTTATTATTAAATTATTTTTCTTCTAAAGGATCTTCCCCTACTCCAGTCAGCTACAGTCAGGGGAATAGAGTCTCAAATGATAACCATGCCCCTAGACCCACCTGTGCATGGGGTGGGTGAGTTCTCAGAGAATGCTTGTTGTTAGAATCTTTCTGAGAACTTCCTGAGACAGATCCCCAAGTGGGAAGAGAGGGGTAATGAACAGCCAGGACCACGCTTTTTATTTCTTGCCTGCATACTTGGCAACAGTTGGCAGTTGACAATCAACGAATATCTTACCTTGAACAACCCATTCTTTGATCAACTTAATGGTTTGTTTTGGTCCTACAGAGATCAGAGGCCTCTAACACTTAGAGTCCGGGTGATGACAGAAGCAGAAAACAGCTTGGTCATGAGATCATCTAGATTTTTTGTTTTTGTTAATCCTCACTGGAGGATATTTTTCCATTGATTTTTAGAAAGTGGGAGAAACATAGATGTGAGAGAGACACATCAATCACACATTAATTAGTTGCCTCCCACATGCACCCAACTGGGGCCAGGGATCGAGTCTGCAACCGAGGTACATGCCCTTGACCGGAATCAAACCCGGGACCCTTCAGTCCACGGGCCAATGCTTTATCCACTGAGACACACCAACTAGGGCCACCAATATTTTCAATCCCAAAGAACGCTGTCCTCAAAGTGAATTCTCAAGTAGATGAACTAATGTCACTTACGGATTTTGTGACATCATGACAAGAAGAGACATGTGGAAAAATGTTAGTATTATCTCACTCTACAATTTTCCCTTCAGTGATCCTATCCAATTCTATGGTTTTAACTGCCATCTCTAGAAAAGACGCATAAATCTATACTGTAGTCCTCCCCTCTAGACTCAGCTCTATATGTATTTCCAACTGCACTATGTATTGTTATAAATATTCAAAATTCATTGTGACTAAAACAAAACTATCTTTCCCCACAAATTTGCTCTTACCACATTACCAAACAAGCACTCAATGGCATTTCCTTATAACTACTGCCAAGCTAGACGCCTCCCTGCATCCTCTCCATCTGTCCCTTTTGGGTAAACATTCATGTCTTATCTGGACAACTGCAATGAACTCCTCACTATCTTACATTTTCTCTCTCTGTCCTCCAGTCCATTTTCCATGCTAGAATCAGATTATCTTTTTAAAAACATAAGTCCAGACTCTGGCCGTTGTGGCTCAGTTGGTTGAGAGTTTTCCATGCACTGAGAGGTCACCGGTTCGATTCCTGATCAGGGCACATGCTCGGTATAGGGGTTTCAGGCTTGATCCCCAGTAGGGATTAATGTTTCTCTCTCTCCCCCTCTCCCTTTCTCGCTCTAAAATCAATAAAAAACATTTAAAAAAAATTAAGTCCAGTGTTGCTCTCCACATGAAAAGCTCCTGATCACCTACCAAAGCTGCTTAGCAATCAAAGCTCTTAAGATTTTTCTAGCTTTTACTTGTCCAGCTGCATCCCCCATTATGTGCCAGGCATTACACCTCACCTCCTCTTTACACCCTATTAATGTCAATCTCTCACCCTTCTTGAAACAAGTATTTTCCAACCTAGATGCCAGAGTGTATATTCCAGAGCAAGGCACAGGAATGCAATGTGCCATAATGGAGCTATGCGCAAGGGCTAAGGGAGCCCAGCGGGGGAGCATCCATCAGTCCAGGTGCTTGGGGAAGAGGAATTTTAAGTCCTGAGTAGGAATTGCCAGGTGGAATCTAAGGGGAAAGGATCATCAGAATAAAAGGCGAGGAGACGGAAGGAGGACAGGAGCAGCTTTCAGAGTGTTTAGCATTTCACTGGAGCAGAGTGTGTGTGGTGGGGGAGGGAGGCGGGGGACTGGCAGTTCTGGCCGAGCTAAACTGTAGAGGGGCCAGTACAGCATCTTCGGGGAGCAGCTTCAAGAGATTTGCAGGACAAAGAGATCCCTCTGGAATATAGAAAGAACCTAGCAAAATGCAAAGCCTTGCCAGTAATTCAGAAGAGAAATGCTGTGGGCGAGAACCAGGGCAGGGAAGGCCATGGTCTCCCTGAGAGAGTCAATGAGTTGGATTTAATAAAAAATGGAGGGACGTGGCACTCTTGCATGGGAGAGGTGTCAAGGAGGAACCTGGTTACCTAAATATGAAAGAATATAATGTTTTTTATTTAAAGTTTTTATTGTTGACACTATTGCAGATATACCCCTTCCCCCTCCCGCTTTGCCTACCTCCACCCAGCTCCCGCCCTCTTCCCCCTCGACCCTCACCACACTGTGGTCTGTGTCCCTGGGCTATGCATACGTGTTCTTTAGCTAATCCCTTCACCTCCTTTATCCAGTCCCTCCACCCCTCTCCCCTCTGGCATTTGTCAGTCTGTTCAAATTATCCATGCCTCTGGCTCTATTTTAAAAACAAAATTCAACAGAGTACATTTGAAGATCCAGTTGACTTGTTAAGCATATTATGAATGAGGAGCATTCCATGGAGCAACTAAATGGGCACTCCAGCCCTAGCCGGTTTAGCTCAGTGGATAGAAGGTCGGCCTGTGAACTGAAAGGTCCTAGGTTCAATTCCAGTCAAGGGCACAAGTCCAGGTTGTGGGCTCGATCCCCAGTGGGGGACTTGCAGGAGGCAGCTGATCCATGATTCTCTCTCATCAAGGATGTTTCTATCTCTCTCTCTCTCCCTCTTCCTTCCTCTCTGAAATCAATAAAAATATATTTAAATAAATAAATAAATAAATAAATAAATAAATACATAAATAGGCACTCCAAGGGGCTGTACAAAATGGAAGGTTCTTTACAGGCAGATGGGTGGGGCAAGTTTACAGTTAGCAGAAGATTATTTTTTAGTCCAGGTGTGTGGTGGGGAGGGAACAGTAAGGGTTTTTATCATGCAGATTGCCTCTTCACCCTAAAGGGAGGAGGGAGTGGGGGAGGATGGAGAGGACTCACATGACAGATTACCTCATCAGTGTTGGCCAGAACATTTTAGACTGGTTGATTAAGATTATATTTCTGGTAAGGATTGGAACTGCAGTTAAGCGAGGCATTAAATCTAGGTTTGGTATCATGGGCATAAGTGACACTATTTGGGGCCTGCGATGTTCTGTTTAACAATAAAATGCCTACCCCACCGGAAAAAAAGTGTGCAAAGCCTCTAGTTTTTGTGCCTGGTGCATGGCAGGTTTTCAAGAGGGTTTAAAGATTACAAACCGTTTTTAATACATGATACGATCTCAGAAATGTGGGATACAAGGGCAGACTACTTACCAGCCTGAAAACCAAGGCCCAGGGCTCCCAGCTCTTCAAGTCAGTGGGGGATGGAGTTGAGATTCCAGACCAGGCCTTTGACCTAAGACCCGAGCCTCCCACAATGCCTGCAGGCCATTGTAAGAATGTACAGCCTGATATTATGGTGGCTGACATCTTTTAAGCAGGGTATCTTAATTCTCCTCCCCAGAAAGATTCCCAGAAATGAAAGGAAGGTAATCACAATTTTAATGGTACACTGTGACGATCCTGAAGCCGCGATTGGCTGATTCGGGAATTCAATCGGTAGGTAAGCTGGTTGGGTCGGGGAGGGAGGCTCTTAGAGTTGAATAAAAAACCATTAACTTCAGCTCATAGCAAAGACAGTGGGGTCCCCTGGTGATTGTGGACACTTAACTTGTAAATGGCAAACAGGAAGGCACCTACGGGTCCTTTGTTATATGCTAATGAAGTGGCTCTGCTCAAACAAAGGCTGAAGGGAGATTAGAGGAGTGTGTTGCCTGTTCCCACACGGGGCTGGCAGTCCCGGACCCGGAATTAGGATGTGTTCCTCTGCCCTACTTGGCCTTGTGACCTAGAGCCAGACCCTGAGCTCCCGGGGACCTCTCTGTTTTTTAGTAAAATATATATAATCAAATCTAGGGGTAGCTGCTGCCTACCGTCCAACTTGGCAACCAGGTCATAGATCATCTTTTTTGCTAGTCAAATCAGCCAAGAACTAAAAGCCTCTAAATAGAGTGTTGTTTGCAAGAAACTTATGAGCACCACACTGAAGCTTTTTCTGCTTTATGCATGTTGTAAATCCTTCCCAAGCATCCATGTTCATGGAATCTGGTGGTACCTGATGGAGTCCCTGCCCTCAACGACTCACATTTGGATAGGAGACAGGACACGTGGGTAGACAGGAAGCTGGGTGGGACACGTAGACAAGTAAACTATACAATATGTTAGAATGGGACCCATGTCACACAGACTCCATTGTTACCGGAAAATGGACTGAGCCCAAGTGGGTCGGCCTCAGGCCAGCCTAGAGTGTGTGGGTTCTTGACTCTGTGCAGGAAAGATTTCACAGCAGGTTTCCAAGTGACTTTGAGGGTGCGTTTATTAAAGCTGGGGACAGTGAAACAGGGAGGGGCAGGGGGAGAAAAGGGAACAGGAGAGCCTGCTTTGGCTCTTTAGAAATACTATAGGGAAGATATGAGCCCAGGCGGGCTGATTTGGTTCAGAGAAAAGGGGCCTTGGAGACAGGTTCGGGGAGTTAGCCCAGGACAAGCTGCCACTGCCTGTTCCTCCTCAGGCTGCAAGTCTCTGGGGTCCCTTAGGGTTTAGGAGTTGCACATCTGTGGGGGAAGAGAGGCAGAGGCTGAAGGGTCAGGAGTGCTCCTGGGAGGGAGAGTGTGAACTAGGCCTTCAATTTTGAGGGTTTTTAAAGGCTGGGGATTTAGGGGAGGTCTTAGGGGAGAATTCAATCGAGTATTCATCAGCTTCTTCAGGTGTGCCCTTTCATGGTCCGGGTCTCCACTGATTGGTCTTTGCAGCTGGTCCTGGCATCGCCAGCCTGGCTTTGCTGCTTTTCTGAGGCAGGTGCTGAAATACAGCTGAGGCGTAGGTGTTATTTCTAAGGAGGCGACCTTCTGTATCTGGCTGTAAATTCCTCGGCCAGTTTGTTCAGCTATTTGTCTCAGTTTTCCCATTCTACTTGCCAAGGGATTTTCCTAGCTTCTTCCTCTCCTGCCTCCCCATCACAAGAGAGGCACAGAGGTGGGAACAAAGCCCTAAGGGAGCCGGTGGGGCTGGTCTGGGAAGCTTCACGATGTGGTCTAAGAGCTACAGCGGCCTCCCACTCCTGGCTGATGACTACAAATCAATGGAGGACTCTATACATACAGATTCCTGGGCCCCTGCCCCAGAGACACAGATTTTGTAGGTCTAGGGTAGGGCCTGGGGGTGTCTAGTAAAAACAAACAAACCCAACAATTAGAAAACAAAGTGCCCTGCCTGCCCGGTGCTCCTGTGAAACAGCCGGTTTTGGAGCCTGTTGGTGCAGTGGGTGGACAGGCCCAAATAATCCTGGTATTTCAATAGAACCATTGAGGGGTGTTAGTGCTCTGGGGAGGAGGTTTGTGTATAAGCTGAGAGGTTCACCCAATGAGGAAGGAGTCGGGGCCAGATCCTGAGGATGTGATTGTAGAGGCCAAGGCCAGAAAAGGCCATGTCCTGCTCAAGGAGCAAGAGTGGTTCTGAGCTGGCGGAGTAGACAGAGAAAGGTAGGACATGAGACTGAAAGGGGAACTTGAGGACAGCTTGTAAAGACTAGCCTTGATTATTATGCTGAGGAGTATGGACTAGATTGTGGAGATACCGGAGAACCAGCCAAGGTTATTTTTATGCTCATGATAACCTTGATAGAATAATATAAGGTCTTGTAGTTATTGTAGGGATTTGGTTGTCTCTTCCCTCTCTCTCTTGTATTAATGAATAATTAAGAATGCAAGTGAATTTCAATCAGCAAATTTAGAGCAGAATAGGAGGAAGCATGTCTTAACCTCTCCCTTGGCCTGTTGAAATAGCTTTTTGTAATTGGACGCCTTGCTTGCTTCAGACTTGTCTGTCTCAGATTGGTCCTCCTTGCTGCTTCTGAAAGGTACTGTTTCTAAAATGCTTGTCACATCCTTGCTTAAACCCTCCAGTGGCCCCCTGTGGTCTCCACACAGTAAACTTTCTTGTTAGCCTGGGGACTCAGGGGATTCTGGTGACAAAGGACACAGGTCTGGTGGCATCTTCTTATTGTAGGTGTTTTGTTTTCTTTTGGTTTATGTAAGCTAATTTAAGTTATTTTAACCAAAAAGAGGGGCAGGGGCGGGGAGGCTGTTATTATTGTTGAGTGTCTCATGAACCTGGAGGTGCAATGGGGCTATATCTCAGAAAGGCACAGGAATAGGAGGTACACAGCAAAGTTGGCGAAGTTTTCTGCCTTTCCCTCTGCCTCAGTGCCTTCCTCCATATTTTCTTCCTGCCCAGCAGACAGCCTGGTTGGCTCTGGGATTGGTGTAAGCAAAAGGTCAAGCAGGACACCCAAGAGAAGGTGAGAATCCCTGCACTGATAAACTTGGCTTCAGAAAGTCCTACTCTATAATTTTGTGTCTCTGTCTGTTGTTTATCCCCCCATAATTAAAAAAATGTTTTTGATGAGTATCTAACACATTCTCATTGGAAAAATTTCAAACAATGTGTAAGTACACAGAAGAAAACTAAATTTTTTAGAAATAGGTTTTTATTGATTTTAGAGGAAGAGGGAGAGAGTAAAAAAGAAACATCGATGTGAGAGAAAAACATCCATTGGTTGCCTTCGTACGTGCCAACCCACAACCTGGGTATGTGCCCTGACTGGGAATTGAACCTGAACCTTTGGGTGCATGGGAGGATGTTCAACCAGCTGAGTCACACCAGCCAGGGCAGAAAATTAATTTTTCATACGCCTTCCACTTCCTGCCCTGAGAGTTAAATACTGTTGGGTGCCAAGATTATAGCCAATCTTCTCACCTCTATATGCCTACCTGTTTATACTACTTAATATATTTTGTAGCTTTTATTTTTTTTGTCAGTCTTCTAAATTTCTCAGACATTTAAGTTATTTTGCAAATGTTAAGCCTTGTCTCTACGAACAAATTAATTTTAAAATGTGTGTTTCTGTACTTGATTCAGGAAAGTGGATCAGAGCGCCGCTACCTGGAATTGCAAACTCATCTATCTTCAGTGCCCACAGAGAGACAGCAGAGGGAACATAGAACCACATCCTTGAGACTATTATAAATTTTGGTCAACCATTACCCCTTATTTCTTCTCAAGTTGCTTAATGTTTCCTTTTAAAAAAATATTTTTTAAATTAATTTCAGAGAGGTAAGGAGAAGGAGAGAGAGAGAGAGAGAAACATCAATGAGAGGAAATCATTGATTGGCTGCCTCCTGCACGCCCCCCACTGGGGATGGAGCTCTCAACCCCAGCATGTGTCCAGACCAGAATCGAACCATGACTCTTGGTTCATAGGTTGATGCTCAACCACTGAGCCATGCCAGCCAGGCTCCTTTTTAAAAAAATTTACCATCTGTTATCTCTTCATTTAATTTTTCAAAGGCCTGGACAACTTCAATCTTCAGATTTTTCAAATGTGGATGATTCCAGGTTCCTAAAAAGCTCCAAGCTCCCGTCATCTGGAGGTCTCACAAGCCTGAGTAACTACCTCTCTCAAGTTCTTCAGCTTAAATAATCCCCTCTCTCAGGAGCCCCCATATCTTCATCTGTTTCCCATTGATAGAATTCTCTAGGGCCTGGGTTGCTCTCATCCTCCGGGACTCCTGAGACTTCAGACATCTGGGGTATCTGAAGTGGGGGCCAACCCCCAGGAGGGGTCCTCAGGGAATAAATACCACCTCTCATATTTGAGTCATTTTTGCCTTTCCCATAGACTGGGTGACTTATAAACAGCAGAAATTTATTTCTCACAGTTTGGAGGCTGAAAGTCTGCGATCAGGATGACAGCATGGTCAGATTCTGGTGACAGCCCACTTCTGGGTTGCAGAGTGCCAACTTCTTGTTGTACCCTCACATGGAGGAAAGAGTGTAAGAGAGCTCCCTGGAGTTTTTTTTATAAAGGCAGTAACCCCATTCCTGAAGGCTTCACCCTAATGGAATCACCTCCCAAAGATACCTCCCCTCCGACCTCCTAATACCATCACAATAGTATTAGAGCTTCACATTAGAATTCCAACATACAAATTATGGGGAAACACAAACATGCAGTCCATAACACCAAAATAAAAGAAAGGAACTTCAGCTATTAGCTCTAATTGCTCCCTTGTCTTCTCGAGTACTTTTCTCTGTTGAAATTGTCTTGTAGGGAGCCTACCTGTTTTACAGGGTGGCAGTATTTTATTTCATTTTTTCAGAGTTCAGCTTTTTATTGAATGTGTTACAAAAGAGGTTTAGTAAATAAGACCAAAACCCATGTCCTCATCAGACTCCTCAGAGTATTTTTTCTTCCATTTCTTCTCCTCAGCAGTGGGGGTGGGGGTGGGTAGGACCTCCTGCTGGTGCAGCTCTAGCTGCAGAGGCAGGTCACCAGCCCCTACCTGGCAGATGAGGCTCCCAATGTTGACATTGGCCAGAGCCTTTGCAAATAAGCCTGGCTAGAAATATTCAACATTTACACCGGCTGCTTTATAATGAGGGTACTGATCTTATCCTCCGTAACCGTCACCTCATCCTTGCGCAGGATAAGGCTGAGTGGATACAGGTGAGCTCCTAGACAGAGGCCAAGGTGTAGGCAAGTGCTGCCCAGAGCGGTACTGGTTGCCAGATGAAGTGAGGGCCTCATCCCAACGTGGCCTTAGCTTCATCAGAGAACTGAGCACCTTACCAGCTGGGAAAAGGGTGTTGTATTGTCAGCTCTGCAGGTCTAAAAGCGTGATATATTTATGCCAACTCACAGGAGACTGTTACATAAACCAAAATGCCAATGTATTACACTTTAGCCACTATACTTTTGTTTCTTTTTAAATTGATTTTAGAGAGAGAGCTAGGGACAGGGACAGAAAGAGAAACATTGAAAGAGAGAAACATTGATCTGTTGCCTCCTGCACACCCCCTCCAGGATTGAGCCTGCAACTCAGGCATGTGCCCTGACTGGGAATCCAACTGGAGACCTCACGGTACATGAGATAACACTCAACCAACTGAGCCACACTGGCCAGGGTGACTATACTTCTTTTAAAATTTTTAATTTATTGATTGATTTTTAGAGAGAGAAAGGGAGGGAGGGAGAGAGAGAGAGAGAGAGATCTGTTGTTCCGCTTATTTATGCATTCATTGGTTGCTTCTTGTGTATGTCCTGGTTGGAGAGCGCGTCCGCAACCTTGGTGTACTGGAATGACACTCTAACCAGCTGAGCTACCTGGCCAGGCCACTAGTATACTTCTTAAATACAAATACAGGGTGTCCCCAAAATATGTATAAACACTTTGAATAATTAATTCCAATGGGTTAAATCTGCAAAGAAAGACCTATCAAGTGAGCTATCAGCTGTTACAGTGTATATACATTTTTTTGGGACACCCTGTATACTCATGTTGGTTTAGGACAGTCAGCGGTTCTCAACCTGTGGGTCGCGACCCCTGAAAATACATCTTGCATATCAGGTATTTACATTACGATTCATAACAGTAGCAAGATTACAGTTATGAAGTAGCAACGAAAATAATTTTATGGTTGGGGGTCACCACAACATGAGGAACTGTATTAAAGGATCGCAGCATTAGGAAGGTTGAGAACCACTGGAAACTCCTTAGCTTGGCATTCAAGGCCTTTACAAATCTGGCCTTGAACCAACTTGCTATTGGTTCTCATATGCCATGCATGTACTACCTCTATGCAGTTCCCTTTGTCTGGAATGTCCTTTCTGACACTTTCCCAGACAAAACCCATATTTTAACTGAAGGTTCAGATCAAATATTACCTTTTTTCCATCCTTCTCTGACAAACCCTGCCATTACAGCAACTATATTAATTGCTTCCAATTCAAGGGTATTATGGTCCTTATTAGATTATAACTTATATATCCTCATGCCTGCCTCTCCCATTAGATAGTGAACCCCTTGAGAATCAGAATGCTATTTCATCCAAGGTAACCCAAAGTACAGCACATTGACTAAGTACAAGAATCTCAAAAATGTTGCACTGAACTTATACATTTGTATTTTCTGCAATTCTCGTCTTTTCTTTCCCAAGTCCCTTATAAAAATTAATTTTGAAAATGGGAGCCTGTCTCAGCTATCTTTAGAGGAAAGGAGGAAAAGGGCACTTGTTCATGCTGGGACTGAGAAAACGCAGATCTCTGGGGGGCCAGGGAAGGTGACTACTGTGAAAATGCAAGCGAGGAACCCCACAGGGAGGAGAAAATGCAGTGGGAAAAGCTAGAGCAAAGGACAGCTGTTTCTTTCCACCAGGAAATTTCCTTTTGGGATCTTGTCTTTCCTCAAATCGATTTCTCGTCTCTGTAAATAAGGGCCAGGCTCCCTTGTGTCCTCTGTGTAGGGTCTCCTCCGTGTTTGTGTGCAGTGGGTAGAGGTAGTTTTCGTGATTGAGACTTGTCTCAGGTGGGATAAGAAGACTCAGGACAGCGCTGGTTGGTGTGTCTTAGTTGGTTGACTTTAGACCCATGCACTGAGAGGTCTCTGGTTTGATTCCTGGTCAGGGCACAGGCCCAGTTGTGGGCTTGATCCCCAGTAGGGGGCATACAGGGGGCAGCTGACTGATGTTTCTCTCCCTCTCCCTTCCTCTTTTTCTAAAATCAATAAAAACATATTTTTTTAAAAAAGAAAAAACACCAAAATAATAAAATAAAAAATAAGAAGAATCAAGACAAGAGTTTTAGTTCATGGTTGCCCAACATCCCACCTCCCTCCTTCCAGCTAATCTAAAGGTAAGAGTGATAATGTGGGTGAATGCAATAGAACAGATCTTGTAAGACAAGGAAATGGCAGCCACTGGAGAAATAACAGCCAGAGGCATGAATCCAACCTGACTTTGTTCTGGTGTCTCCTAATCTCATTCCCACAGTGGCTATGACCATTCCTCTGTCTTCCCTTCTCCCCTCCCCTGTTCTGACTCCCACATAGCCTGCAAACCTTTTAGATCTGCTAGAGAGAAGGGAGCTGGGTGGGAGCCGTGCAGGAGAGCCATAGACCAAGCTCCCAGCCTTTCCTCAACATCTGCGTGGTGTTTACCACGTCCCCAGCCTTGAAGACATTTGTGGCGCTCTCTGCCTTACTGAAGAAAAACGGATTTTGCCTCGATTCCTGATTCCTGTTTAAATATTTAGTTTAATCAGCACAGGCCCAAGTGCCTTTTCCATTTCCCCTGGTGCCTGGGAGCCATGCTGACACCAGCATCATAAATAATGCATCCACATGCCGCCGGCTGGGAGCCACTCCATCCCTCAAGTCTCGGGCCTGCCCTCTGCTGCAGCTGCTCTGGGAGAGGCTGGCCTAAAACAGAAAAGTCAGTCTTGAGGTTTGAAGGCTCTGCCTCAAACCCACTCCTGGAGGGAGTCATAGTGACGGGCAAGCAGTCCCCACTCCAGCCCAGATCCCAGGGGCCCTGGGAGGGGTGTGAGGGTGGATGTGTTGGTGGGGAACACCAAGGCCACAGAAAGTTCAAGCTCTGGCTTCTCAGTTGCTCTGGCTGGTGGAGAGACTTCAGGGCCACCTCGAAAGGTCTGACCTAGACTCCGCGTGAGTGTGCAGCAGAGGACAAGGACACCAGATAGGAGGAGGCAGCGGAGTTCGAGGGCAGAGACATAAGGAGACTTCATGAAATGCTGGGACCTTCTCTTCTCACTCTTCCTCCAGAATTCTGGCCCTAACACGGGCTCTGCCCTCTAGTCCAAGAACATAGTTCAGATTTCATCCCATTACACTAGAAGCCTGGGGGTGGGGGTGGGAGTGGGGGTGGGGATGGACGTTGGGGCTTCCAGGAGGTGGACACTTTGTCTCCTCTTAAAGAAAAGAAATGATGACGACGATGACGAAGGGATTTGACTGGACAGGTCCTGGGTGTCCTTTGCCAAAACCTCAAAAAGGTTAAACTGCTTCCAGGTGCCCTCTCCTTGGAGCAGGCTCCTCAGCTCTCTGATCTGTGCAAATAAATGGAAATATTGTGTTGGTTACCACTAATGATATGGTCCTGGCCTGGCTTTATAAAAGAAGCTCCTTGGGCAGCTCTTTAATAGTCATGCTTTTTTTCTTCCAAAACTTGGCAGGGATAAAAGGAGACATAAACAACCATTTATTTATCCAGTAGTTCAAAGTTTATCTTTGAGTCCTCCAATATTTTCTGTCCTTTTTGAAATCAAGAGTGCAAATAAACTTCCCTCTCAGTCCCTTTTGGAAAGCACAGCTGCTACAAACCTACAGATAAGAGATAAAAGGAGCTGATGAAAGGAGCAAATTCTGGTCTCCAGCCCTCAGTCTGGGGAGTGTCAGGAGCCCACCTGCCTGCCCTTGTGGTCATCTACACAATAGAATATCTATGGCCAGAACCCTATCAATTCATTTCAAGCTGCCAGGACCTGGACAGTCAGGAAAGGTGGCAGGGGAGTTGATCTCCAATGACCGGCACTTTGCCATATCCAATTTTGCTTGGCTTCCAGGGCCTGTATTCCTCTGGCTTTTCTCTATCTCCCTCATTGCTCCCATATTCCCCCCTTGTGGCTCTCCTCTTTCTGATCACTACATGAGTAGCTCTCAACCTTGGCTGCACATTAGAATTGCCTGAGGGTTTTCTTTTAAAACTGAGAGTGGGGTCCACTCCATACTAATTAAATGGGAATCTCTGGGGGTGGGGCTCAGTATTGTAATAGCTCTGGTGTAGTCAGGGTACAGAGCCAACCTCTGTTCTCAGTACTGGCTTGTCTCTCCTCTACACTATATCCCTGGTGATCTGACAAGTCCACAGCTTCATAGATTGCTTACACAATGGTAACTCCCAAATTTGCATTTTTAATTTTTTTTTTTAAAGCTTGGGCCTCTGTGCTGAGCTCCGGAACCCAGATCCAGTTGTCTTTTAACACCTCCAAACAGATATTTATTTATTTATTTATTTATTTATTTATTTATTTATTTACTTACTTACTTACTTACTAGAGGCCCAGTGCATGACATTAGTGCACTGGGTGTGGGGTGGGGGGGAGGGGAGGTTCCTCAGCCGGGCCTGCGCCCTCTTGCAGTCCTGGACCCCTCAAGGGGTCCTCAGCACTGCCCTGGAGGCGGGAGAGGCTTCCGCCACCACCGCTGTGCTCGCCAGCTGTGAGCCTGGCTTCTGGCTAAGTGATGCTCCCCTGTGGGAGCGCATTGACCACCAGGGGGCAGCTCCTGCATTGAGCGTCTGCCCCCTGGTGGTCAGATCACGTCATAGCGAACGGTCATTCCGCCAGTCAGTCAATTTGCATATTAGGATTTTATTATATAGGATTTTAAATTTAATTTATTTATATTATTTCATTGAATTTATTGGGGTAACATTGGTTAATAAAATTATATAGGTCTCAGGTGTACAATTCTATAATACATTATCTCTGTATGTATTGTGTGTTAACCAGCCCAAGTATCCTTCCATCATGATTTATCTCTCCTGTACCCTCTTCTACCCTCTCCTACCACCCTTTCTTCTGGTAATCACCATACTGCTGTTTGGTGAGTTTTGTTTTATTTTGTTTTTGCTTAATCTCTTCACCTTTTTCACCCAGCCCCAAATCCCCCCTCTGATAGCTGTCAATCTTCAAACAGATATTTAGAAACATTTAAATTTGTCCTCTCATTTTCTACATCCAATTCTTCCGCAAGAACTGTTGGCTCTATCTTCAAAATATATCTCCATTGGCCATGACAGCTACCATTCTATTGGAAACCTTTGTTTTTGTTTTTTAGTTTTTTTGGTTAATCCATATCTGGGGATATTTTTTCCATTTATTTTTTTTTAGAGAGAGTGGAAGAGAGAGAGAGAGAGAGAAAAAAAACACATCGATATGAAAGAGACACACATTGAAGATCAAATCTGTAACCCAGGTACATGCCTTTGACTGGGAATTGAACTCTTGATCCCTTGGTGTGCGAACCAAAACTACTGAGAAACAATGGACAGGGCCTCTCTTTTATTCTCTTATTCTGTTTCAGTGTCCCTTAGTCTCTGCATAAAGTGCTCAGTTTTGGGCTGAATCTATGTTTATTTAAAATTGAGTGGAGGATACCATCCATACTAGTTTCCTAGGGCTGCTGTAACAAATTACCACAAAGGAGGTGACTTCAAACAACAGAAATTTATTGTCTCAGTTTTCAACAGAAATTTATTCACCTAGAAGTCAGAAATCAAGGTGTCAGAAATCAGGAATGTTCCTTCTGGGGAGCCCTGAGGATTCTATGTCTCTCCCCTTTATCTGGTGGTTGTTATGATCTTTGTCTGTCCTTACTTATAGATTCACTAGTGACCCGGTGCATGGATTTGTGCACATTGAAAGGAAATTAATTAGAAGGTGGCCAGCAGGGCAGGACTGGGCAAGATGAGCCAGACATGCCTTGGAGCCAACCTCCTGTGGTCCCTTCCCAGCATCTGTAGAGCGAGCAGGGTCCCTCTGGCAGGTGGAGTCCCTCCATCTGGCCTGCGGGGATCAGGGCCAAAACCAGCTCTCCGGCATCCCCCAAGGGGTCCCAGAATGCAAAAGGGCACTCTGCAAAGTTACTATCTTATAGGGTGTGAAACACAAATGCAAGTGTGCAGTAAACCAGATTCGGGGCCAACAGTGCCCCAGCAACAACATAACCCACAGCCTAAGGTGGACTCGCACAGTTCCATGAGGAATCAAGCTCCCTCCTCTCTGGTTCCAGGGTGCATCACCTGAGAACCGCCGCTGACAAGTCATTGCAGCTTGGCAGTTCCTGTGTTGAGCATCTCCCCCTGGTGGTCAGTGCATGTCATAGTGACTGGTCGGACGGTTGGACACTTAGCATATTAGCCTTTTATTTTTTTTTTATTTTTTATTTTTTAAAAAATATATTTTATTGATTTTTTACAGAGAGGAAGGGAGAGAGATAGAGAGTTAGAAACATCGATGAGAGAGAAACATCCATCAGCTGCCTCCTGCACATTCCCCACTGGGGAAGTACCCGCAACCCAAGTACATGCCCTTGACCGGAATCGAACCTGGGACCTTTCAGTCCTCAGGCCGACGCTCTATCCACTGAGCCAAACCGGTTACGGCAAGCCTTTTATATATATAGATAACTTCAGTCTCCACCTCAACCTTCACATGGCCTTCTCTTCACTCTGCATCTTTTCTTCTGTCTCTTATCAGTACACTTGTCATTGGATTCAGGGTTCAGCCTAATCCAGGATGAAATTATATCCAGATCCTTAATTTTGTCTACAAATACCCTTTTTCTAAGTAAGGTCACATTCATAGGTTCCAGGTGGGCATATCTTTTGGGAGTCCACCATTCAACCCACTACCATCTTAGAGGCAAAAGGGAGAGGTAGAAAATAAATTTGCTTTTTCAGGCTGTGTTAAATCCATTCTCCTGTTCTTCCTGTCTTCCCTCCTCCACCCCACCTTGGCTGCTTTTCTAGAACTGGGAGCAAAACTGTCTTTATCTGAGAAATCTGCCGGCCTCTGTGGGATGGTCAGCCTGGGGCATTCTCCCTTGTCTTCACCATCTGTCTTGGTCAATGACTTGTATGCCTCTCTGCCCATGCCCTGCATGTTTGCACATTTGGACCTGGACTCTGATCTTCTGAACCTGGACCTGCTAAACCTGTTTTCACCAAGCTGAAGGACTCAGGGAACCTGCTTCTTCCCCTGGGGCCAGGGTTTGGCTTACTTCTTTAGACAAGACCTGCTGGGTCTCTGTGCTGATGGTAACTCAGAAGAGAATATTTCCAGCCCAGGTCTCTCTCCTAAACTTCAGGCCTGTTCATCCATCTCTTTCCTAAAGAGGAAATATCTACCTGGAAGTTCTCAAAAGCATCTTGAATGCAACTCATCTAACACTGAACCTGTTGACTATTTCTTTTCCCCCAACTTGCTTCCCTTTCTGTATTCTGTACTCACTGAATTGAACCTCTTTCCACCCAGTTGCTTTTAACTTGATATTACCCTTTCACTCCATCCCTCTCCAAATTCACCGGATCCTGTAGATCCTACTTCTTAAATCTCTCTCAAACCCATTTACTTCTCTCACATTCCCACTGACTGTATCCTAGGTCAAGCCATCATCCTTTCTCACCAACCTCTCAACTGATCTGGCCTGGACTCTCTGCTCTCTATGTTACCAGCAATGTCAGCTCCTGGTTCTTGAGTTCAGCAAAGAAAATTCAGAGCCAAAAACTCTAGCACAAGAAGTTGAAGAAGTTTATTTAGCATGGAAAGTGAAAATATTCTCAAGAGAAGATTTGAGAGGGCTGTTCAGAGAGTTGCCTTGGCCTTTTATTATTTACTAGGGGCCTGGTGCACAAAAATTTGTGCACTCAGGGGGGTCCCTCAGCCTGGCCTATGTCCTCTTGCAGTCTGGGACCCCTCAGAGGATGTCCACCTGCTGGCTTAGGCCCGCCTCCTGGGGGATTGGGCCCAAGCTGGCAGTCAGACAGCCCTCTGGCAGCCTGGCAGCCCTTGGGGCATGTCCACCTACCAGCAGGGAGCAGACCTAAGCTGCAGTCGGACATCCTTAGTGCTGCTGAGGAGGCAGGAGAGGCTCCCGCCACCACCGCTGTGCTGGCAGCCATCAGCCTGGCTTGTGGCTGAGCAGAGCTCCCCCTGTGGGAGCACACTGACCACCAGGGGACAGCTCCTGCATTGAGCATCTGCCCCCTGGTGGTCAGTGTGTGTCATAGTGACCAGTCATTCCCAGTCATTCTGCTGTTAGGGTCAATTTGCATATTACTCTTTTATTATATAGGATAGAGGCCTGGTGCACTGGTGGGGGCCAGCTGGTTTGCCCTGAAGGGTGTCCCGGATCAGGGAGGGGGTCCCGCTGGGGTGCCTGGGTAGCCTGGGTGAGGGGCTGATGGCTGTTTGCAGGCTGGTCAAGCCCCTCCACCCCCCTCAGTGGGGACCCTCACCCCATGGAGGTTTGGCCAGCCTGGGTGAGGGGCTGATGGCTGTTTTCAGGCTGGCCACACCCCCTTTAGGGTGGGGGGTCCCCACTGGGGTGCCTGGCCAGTCTGGGTGAGGGGTTGATGGCCTTTTTCAGGCTGGCCAAGCCCCCTGGCGATGGAAGCTCCCAGCCTCTCCTTTTTTTCTTTTTTTTTTTATTCTGGGATTTATTTACCTTCTATAATTGAAACTTCGTAGCCTTGAGTAGAGCTCAGAGCCAGCCAGCCAGGGCGGGAAGCTTGGCTTCCTCCATTGCCAGGGGCAACCTAAGCCTCCTGCTCGCTCCAGCTCCATGGCCATGGCCGGCTGAAAGCAGGTATCTGGGGTTTATTTATCTTCTATAATTGAAACTTTGTTGCCTTGAGTGGAGCTCAGAGCCCGCTGCAGCAGGCGGGAAGCTTGGCTTCCTCCATCACTGGGGCAACCAAGCCTCCTGCTTGCTCCAGCTCTGTGGCTGCTGGCCGCCATCTTGGTTGGGTTAATTTGCATATAGTCACTCTGATTGGCTGGTGGGCATGGCTTAAGGTGTAGCGAAGGTACGGTCAATTTGCCTGTTTGTCTTTTATTAGTGTAGATTAAATATATTTTTAAATATATTTTTTATTGATTTCAGAAAGGAAGGGAGAGGGAGAGAGAGATAGAAACATTAACGATGAGAGAGAATCATTGATTGGCTGCCTCCTGCATGTGCCCTACTGGGGATTGAACCCACAACCCGGGCATGTGCCCTTGACTGGAAATGAACCTGGGACCCTTCATTTTGCAGGCTGACACTATCCATTGAGCCAAACCAGCTAGAACATTGCCTTGTTTTTTTAGAAAGAAAACAGAAGCAGAAGAAATGAGCCAGCTGCGCTCCATGGACTCAGGAAACAAGTTACAGAAGCGAAAGAAGGGCCCTTAGAGATAGTTTTAGGGGGCTAACCAGGGTCAAGCTGCTGCTACCTACTGCTCCCCTGGTTACAAGTCTTGTGGGGACCCTTCGAGAAAAAAAAGCAAAATATATGCCTGAAGAAAGAAGGCATAAGGTGTGCTCTAGAGAGAGAGCACCTGCTCTGGGTCTTTTGTCTTAAGGGTTTTTGTTATCTAAAGGCAAGAATTTTAGGGAGGTCTCAGGGGAGGATCTCAATAGCATATTCATAATTTTTCCAGGTGTGTTCTTCAATATGCTGGTTCATCAAATGAGTGTATAGAGCCTGGCCACTGTGGCTCAGTGGTTGAGCATAAAAAATTTCAGTGTAAAGTTGTGAACCTTATGCTGCTGACTCTGGATTGAACACAGACTCCTCTATCACTTTGCATTGCACAACTAGATGTGGTCAGGGACCCTGCCCGGAAGCTTTATACATGGAAATACCCTGTGGGCACTGCCGTTCCTTGCAGCTTATCAGCTCTTTAGAAAGCCCTCATTCTGCTCTTAACTCATATTTCCAAGTGTTTGTGTCTACACTGGTTTATTTCTCAGCATCTGAAGAAAGTGATGCTTTAAAAAGTTGTTTTTTAAAATGGAAACATAGCCTACACAGGTATCTATCTATATTCATGTAAATGAAAGACTATTGACATTACCCACAATTACTCCAGTAGAAGGTAAACTTGTAACGTTCAGTAAACTGCCCTCAGAACCATCCCACTACATGGATCCCATTCTAAGCCTGGCCTGTGTGGCTAAGTGGTTGAGCATAGATCCATGAACCAGGAAGTCATGGTTTGATTTCCTGTCAGGGCACATGCTCAGGTTGTAGGCTCAGTCCCCAGTAGGGGGTGTGCAGAAGGCAGCCGATCAATGATTCTCTCTCATCATTGATGTTTCTATACCTTTCTCCCTTCCTCTCTCTGAAATCAATAAAAGCATACATATTTTTTTTTACAAATGAGCATACAGAGTCAGGGTCGTGGTCTCTACTAGTTGGTTGGCGGTAGGTAAGGGGGGTCATTGGTTATTGCATCTGGTCCTGATGCCAGCCATGGCTTTGCTTCATCTGCTTTTGCTGCTCTCCTGGGCCTGGAGCAGAAACACAACTGAGGCCTAGATGTTACCTCTAGTTTGACCAAAACTCTGTCTCTGTGGTCAACAGACCCGAGGCTTTGTTCCTAAGGTTCTTTGATGCTGATCAGGTTCTTTGATGCTCATTGTCCTGAGGGCTTAATTCTTAAGGGAGTGGTCATGCAAGGGAGGAGGAGGAAGGTAGGTCAGGGTGCTGGATGTGGCCAATTTGCATCAGCTATCTGTCTCAGTTTCTCCATTCTATTTGACAAGGAATTTTCCTACCTTCTTACTATCCTGCTTCATCTCCACTCACTCTCTTTGCTGAAGCCTAAGTCATTTCCATAAACACTCCCTGAGATACGCCTTCAGTGCTTCCCATTGCCCATTAGGATTATTTTTCCTGTCGGTCCCACACCCTATACTGCTCAGCCATCTCTCACTTAAATGCACAGCTCTCCAAACATTAAAAAAGGGAAGTGCCAGTTAGGTTAAACTCCTAGGGGCTTGTCCATGCCCCATTGTGACTTCTAGTTCCTTTTCCACTACCTAGAGACAATGTCACTAGAGAAGGAAACTGTGTGGATGCAACCAAAGAGCTGAGCTAGCTCTCCTTTGAGGGTATGAGGAAACCAGAGAACCCTAAAACTCACACTTTTAAAAAGCAGGACATTCTGGGATTGATCCTGATTTTCCTGTGTTTAGCACAGAGATACTAGTATGTGGAAGAGAAGCTCCATGCTTGGAGAAGCTTCTCCAGAGTCTGGTTTCCTTTCCTGTAGGGCAGTGGTTCTCAACCTGTGGGTCACGACCCCTTTGGGGGTCGAACGACCCCTTTGGGGGTCGAACGACCCTTTCACAGGGGTCGCCTAAGACCATCGGAAAACACATATATAATTACATATTGTTTTTGTGATTAATCACTATGCTTTAATTATGTTCAATTTGTAACAATGAAATTGGGGGTCACCACAACATGAGGAACTGTATTAAAGGGTCGCGGCATCAGGAAGGTTGAGAGCCACTGCTGTAGGGGCTCCCTTGCTTTGATTCTTGCTGTCACATACCTGCCTTTCTCCCTGTGATAAAATCCTCCTCCTTTAAAAAACCAGGACCTCCTTAGAATAGCTGCAACAGGCTAACTTCTTTCCCAAAAGAATTTTACTAAATAACAAAATGAGCTAATGAGAGAGAGAAAAAGAGAGAAATCATAGAACACACAAGCATCGGGTTTAAGGTTACTGGAATTACATTTGAGACCTCCATGCTCCTTCAGTGAGGCTGGCCACCAAGCTCCTAGACTTGGCATTTATAAAAACTTCACCGTAAAGTTGAACCCCCCCCCCCCCCCCCCACTTGCCGTCTTGTCTATAGCTCTCTTGCGGTCCATTTCTGTTCAGCTAAATGGTGGGACGCTTGGAGATTGACTCAGAGAATGTTCCGGGCTTTTAGGCAATCCCTTATCTAGTCTTTTAATCACAACAGCCATGTTAGGAAATTTTACCCCTGGGAGAGCTGGATTGGCCCTGGGGCTCCTGGCATGGTCTGAGAAACACTTCTTTGTAATGAGGGTAGCTGGAGCTGGGAGAAGAGACCTGATAATTATGAAGCTCTTAACATGGGCTGAACACTTGACATATTTAATTTTTAGCACAGGACCTTTGCTGTAGGTGTCAATCAGTAGTTGTATTTTGTAGAACTTGGAACTCAGAGGGTTAAGTAACTTGTTCAAGATTTTGAAGCAAAACGGCTACACTAAGAATGAGGTTTGGGCTGGTTGATGATGTTTGTGATCATAAGGAGGTTGAGGTGCCCTTGTTTTCTTTGAATGTGCAGGCTTTCCCACCTTATTTGCCTGGTTGGAGGGATTCTTTCAGTCTAAAACATTTGCTGAACTCCCTTATGTCCATTCCTCTTTGATAGTAAGAGGTATAGACGTTTCATAGACAAAGTCCTTGCCTGCTGCCAGTTTACTTACTGGGTGACTTCAGGTGAATTATTCAACCTACTTACATGTCAGAGATCAGAAATGGAGTGATATCAGGTAAGGCACAGTATACTTTTGGTGGTATCGTCAGCTATGCAGTGTGCATAACAGAACACTTATTTTTTTCTCTGGGTCAAAGAGGTGATGCAGGCTCACAATTTGACACATGGTATAAAACTCGTGGGAATCTGAAACTTCCTGAAGTTTTTTATTTTCTTAAAAAAAGCAACAGACATCAGTTATTTGCATGGTGCTCTACAAAGCGTTTTCAGATATCTTCACCACTGATTCCTCACCCCACCTGTCAAGTGGAATCAACGTCCTCATTTTAATAGAGGAGGAATCTGGGGGTCGCACAGTCAATCAAGGTAATTCAGGCAGAGGTGTTTAACCTTCTTTTATTTTTCAGCGTGCCTCTGTTATTTAGAAAATTATTTTTTGACCTCAATAATTTGTAATAGTGCACAACACAGATACCATCAACAGGCAAATGAAAACACAAAGCCAGAGTCCACAACACGGAGCTGTAAATCATTAGAAACTCCAAACAATCCATAACAGTAAGGGATCATCTTCATGTTTATTATACAACAATGTCTGGGAGTCGTTTGGAATGGGTTGGCTTCTCTCAAGAAAGTTGTTTGTGTTCAGTTGAGGGATAGCCAGCTAAGATCCAACTTTTTTATTTTTATTTTTTTAAAATTTTTATTTCTGTGAGGGCATGAAGGCTGAGCAAACAGGGATTGTCTAGAGAATTAGCACGGGAAAATAATAACCATATAAAAGCTTTAGGCACACAAAGAAGTTAACAGTCCCACAATCAACAGCAAGCTGATTGACAGCATGCCCTCCTTTGGGGGTGGCGGTGGCGATGAACTGTGGAGCCCAGGCCCCCAGCGAACAAAGGACACCCTCCCCCACCCTCTTCTCCCGGCAGGACCCGCAGTGTATTAGGCCTGTTTAGAGGCAAGACCTCCCGGGGTGGGGGAGTGGGTTCCGTGCCGCCCAGTTTTGGGGTGAACGCTGGTAGGCCTGCCAATGCAGAGAGGGTGGACTTGGAAGGGAGCCCGTTTCTCCCGGGTCCTCAGCGGGGCCGGGGCTTGGGGGAGCTGGAAGCACCTGGGGGCGTGGGGGGGGGTGCCTCCTGGCTCCTGGGCCTCCCCCGTCGTCACCAGGAGGGCGCCCTGTGCGTGCACCTTTTTGCAGCCAAGGGTTTGCACGGAGGCAGGTACCTACGTGCTAGAGGTCACCTTTCCTGGGGCTCCCAGGGGGGCAGACCTGCCTCGTGTGGCAGGTGACAGGGGGTCCCGGGAGGGGCTATGGGGGCGCCGCAGAGGCTGACCCCGTGGCCCCACCCTAATCCTCTAAGGGCCCCTGGCCCACGTGGGCGAGTGCCGGCCTCCCCCGGGGGCAGGACCCCCGCCCAGGGGCCGCCCCCTCCGGCCAGGCCCCCCACCGGCGCGTCCCCAATCCGCCGCCGCCCGGCCGCGCTCCCACCCCCAGCGGCCCGCCCGCTTGGCCTGCTCGCCCGAGGCGGGGGGCGGGCACCTGCCCCCACCCCGCGGCGCGCCCTCCCCTCCGCTTCCCCCTCCCCTCGCGGCCGCCCTCCCTCCCCTCCCCCCCGCGGCGAGGCGGCAGCGGAGGCGGCGGCGGCCGAGGCTGAGGCGGCGGCGGCGGCGGCGGCGGGCGGGGCTCGGCTCGGGCTCCGCGGGCGGGCGGGCGGACATGGCGGCCAACATGTACCGGGTCGGAGGTAGGAAGGCTCGGCCCGACCCGGCCCGTTTGGGAGCGGGCTCCGGGAGTGGGGGGCCGGGGCGAGCTCACCCCAACCGCTGGGAGCCGCGGGCGCCCGGGCTGAGGGCGCGGGGGCGGGGGCGGCCCAGGGGCCGGTGCGCCCCCCTCCCCGCACCTCCCTCCCCTCCCCCCGCCGGGTCCGTGCGGGCCCGGGCCCGGGCCCACCCCCACCCCGCCCCGCGGCTCCGGCCCGGCCTGCACCTGGGGTGCGAGTGACCCGACGCCCCCTCCACGGAACTCCCGGGGGGCCGGGGCCGTTGAGCCCCCGGCCAGGGTGGCGCCCCCTGGGGTGGCTGCTGGGCAGCGGGGGTGGCCGGGGATGGGGGACAGCACCCCATCGCCACTTCCCCCAGCGGCAGGGCGCGGTGGGGGTGCGGGCGACGGGGGCCCGGCCCGGCCGGCCTGCTGGCGGGGCGCAGGGCCCGGCACCTCTCCGCCCTCCACCCGCTCCGCTTCCCGTCCTGCCCCCCGAGCGCGGGGCGGCGTGGGGTCGGGGGCGCCGCCGCCGGAGGGGGGAGCCGGGCGCCGCCTGGACGGGCTCTCCCGGCCGCCTCCTTCCCCGCCTCCCTCCGGAGCGAGAAATAAGGTCAAACAAACTTTCTCCTGCTCGCGACGCCCGTCCCCCTCTTCGCCGGGGAAATAATAATTCAGATGAGCGGCGTGTTTGCGCGCGGCGCTCCGGCTCCCTGCGCGTCGGCGGGGCTGCCGGTGGCCGTGCGGGGAACGGCCTGCGAGCGCGGCCACTTGCGGGAGAGATGCACCTTCCCCGCGCGCCCGGCCCCTCGCGTCCTGCAGACGCGCAGTGGGAAGTTTCCGGGGCCAAAGCCTCGCTGGAACAATTTCGGTATCCTTTTTGTTGAGAACCTGCAGCAGTTTTTATTTTATTTTATTATAAATATCAAGATCCTAAGTGGATCTGGAATACATAGGGTAAAAAATATTAAAAAAAGAATGATGCCGTCTCGGACAGTACCCTTCCCCGCATCTTCCTATCTAGATAGAACTTCGGGAAAGTTTGTCAATGTGTTTCCTCTTACCTGCTCCGCTCACCTGATTTTTTTTTTCTTTTCTTCCAAGTTGATGATTGCAATGCACTTTGAGCTGCCAAGCCGTTCAAGATGCTCTGAGTGGGTCTTAGGTCAATAGCTTTATGTGAGAAGCCGCCCCCGGGGCACAGTGGGTTGGAGGGGAAAAGATGTGGAAGCAGTTCTAGTATGAAAGACACACATGTTGAGTCAGCCCTGACGACTCAATGATGACAAGAGGTGTCTTTGTTATTAAAGAAATGACACGTGTGGAACAGGAGTCTAGGAGAACTCCATAAAACATGAATTGAAATGAAAGTGCCAGGAAAATGAGGGTCTGTGAATAGTAGGCACAGGAGAGAATATATTAAAGTTGCATCACAAAAGTTGCTTTTACCAGGGCATGAATTACATGCTTCATTTTTGAATGTGAATCGCCTAATATGCAAAGTCACAGATGTGAACTTTCTCTTGAAAAGATTAAGCTCTGTACTTTCTTTAATTACAGATTATGTCTACTTTGAGAATTCCTCCAGCAACCCGTACCTAATCAGGAGGATAGAAGAACTCAACAAGGTACACACTTGCGTGTTCTTGATTCTTATATTAAAAAATAATTGTTTCTATTGAAGATAATTGGGTAAAGAGCATAAGAGGTGATTTTACTTTGTCTCAGACTTTCTGGAATTAGAGACTTCAGATTAGAGAATTATGCAGGATTCTGAATATTCTTTGCCTTTTTATAATTACCTCTGATATTAAATGTTATTGAATATTTAACATCTGCAGATTTCTTCAAATTGCTTAGAGCTTCTCAGAGCAGGTCATTCCTGTAATTCAGTCCCTTTTTATACTTAGAGTCATAATTTTTAGGGAGTTAATTTTTTCCTCTTCCAGCTTTAGAAGGAGGAAGCTAGCAAAGATAATGTTGCAGGGAACTTGTAAAATTCTGCCCTAGGCTAACTAGTATAATATAAAGTGGCTGCGCAGCTTAGGTCCAAGTAAATAAAACTTCCTCTGATCACAGGTGTCCAAGGACATCAGAAGCATTATGACTGTAGTAGATGAGCGTTTACAAAGGAGGCACATGAAATCATGGCCATCAACTGCAGGAACCATAGATTTCTTTCTTTCTTTTTTTTTTTTTAATATATTTTTATTGATTTTTTACAGAGAGGAAGGGAGAGGGAGAGAGAGTTAGAAACATCGATGAGCGAGAAACATCGATCAGCTGCCTCCTGCATACCCCCTACTAGGGATGTGCCTGCAACCTAGGTACATGCCCTTGACCAGAATCGAACCCGGGACCCTTCAGTCCGCAGGCTGATGCTCTATCCACTGAGCCAAACCGGTTAGGGCAGGAACCATAGATTTCTAATGATGCTTTGGTTTCCTCCACACCCCTTTGAGGGTTATTTGTGTAGCTTATGAGAAGGCATAGTGTTAAAATGCTTGGGGCTTTCTAGTTGATAACTTTACCCCAAAATACCATCTGGAGACTGATCCAGTTCTGAATCTCAGGAAGCCAGGTCTGATCAGGGACACGCCTGTCTTACAAACCTTGAGATCTTGGTTTGCTTCTGGGATCATAGCAGGGGCCTTGCATTTTTTAAAAAAATATATATTGTATTGATTTTTTACAGAGAGGAAGGGAGAGGGATAGAGATTTAGAAACATCCATGAGAGAGAAACATCGATCAGCTGCCTCTTGCACACCCCCTACTGGGGATGTGCCCGCAACCAAGGTACATGCCCTTGACCGGAACTGAACCTGGGGCCCTTGAGTCCGCAGGCTGACGCTCTACCCACTGAGCCAAACCGGTTAGGGCGGGCCTTGCATTTTTATAAGTACCGCGCGCTAACCGATTGTGCCACTGGAGCTCCAAGGGCCTTGCATTTTTAAAGCTTCTGTAGTGTTTGTGACCACCACCAAGATGACGACAATGGCTTCAGGACTGGATCAGTCTGTGAGTGGGAACCTCCACTCTTGCTGCTCTGCACCTCCCTCATTTGGCTCCTAGCGTGGTAGACAATGCTATTTCACTGCTTCTCACACGTGACAGTTTAGTTGTTACCATTCTCTTGTACTTTGCTCTTGTTTCCATATCTTTTATCACCTTTTAATATACATAATTATTGTTCTATTTTCATTGCTGTTTCCCCAAACTAGAATGTAAGCTCAGTGTGTGTAATGATTTTCTCTGTTCACTAGTGCATCCCAAGTGTCTTAGAATAGTGGCTGGCCCATGATTATGACATTAATAAATATTTGTTGAATTAATGGATTTCTCAAATGTCTGCTGTTAATAATTGTACATAGCTTTACTGTTTACAAAGTATTTCGATTCATTAGTTTTACAGATATTTCTGAGAATCTGCTACTTGCCAGTCACTTTTAGATAGGCACTTTTAGGAATTCAGGGATGAACAAAAAAAAGTGGAGGCAGACATCAGCCAAATAATCCCACATGAAGGAAATTGGAGCTTTGCTAAATTTATAAAAATCAGAGCGTGATTGTCTGGAAGCATATAATCTGGGGATTCACATTCGTTACCTCTGTTGAACCTCACAATGGTAACCTTAAACCTTTAAGGTAGATGTGTTATGAATTGTGGTCATGAGGCACACAGTGGTTAAATGAGTGGGTTATACATCGAGCTTGAACATAGATCATTTTGCACTCCTTTATATTACCGTGCATTTCAAAAGTACCCCACCTGCCCCCCGCAGTCCTCACCTTCTCCCTGCCTCTCTGCTTTCAGCAAAGATTCATTAATATAATAATTGTCTTTTGGGAGCTGGGGATGACAGAATTGAGGAATGGGATTCTCTTTAATGTCAAGAATGGCAGTTTGATTGGATGGAGTGTTGGTAAACAGGAACTGAGAATGGTTAGTTAAGTACTAAATATATATGTAGGGCCTTTATTTCTGAAGGGGTGTGAAAAAGATATTTTTATTTATTTTTTTATTTTTTATTTTTTTAAATATTTTTTATTGATTTTTTACAGAGAGGAAGGGAGAGAGATAGAGAGTTAGAAACATTGATGAGAAACATCGATCAGCTGCCTCCTGCACACCTCCCACTGGGGATGTGCCCGCAACCCAGGTATATGCCCTTGACCGGAATCGAACCTGGGACCTTTCAGTCCACAGGCTGACGCTCTATCCACTGAGCCAAACCGGTTTCGGCTATTTTTATTTTTTTAATTTATTGTAATGGGATCCACACCAAGAGGAATGGGTGAAGGGTAAACATATCTCACTTTAAATAATTCATTAAACAAATATTTCTTGAGCACCTATTATGTACTAGGGGCTATGCTAGGCTCAGATACAATATTGAACAGTATGGACACAGTCCCTGCTTACATAAAGTCTGTGTTCTCATGAAGGAGATGAGGGAGATACATGAAAAGATGTTAACAGGCATAAAGAAAATAGTGATAGCACAGCCAGTGTGGCTTAGAGGTTGAGCATTGACTTATGAACCAGGAGGTCATGGTTCGATTCCTGGTCAGGGCACATGCCTGGGTTGTGGGCCCAATCCAGGAGGCAGCCAATCAATGATTCTCTCATCATCGATGTTTCTCTCTCCCTCTCCCATCCTCTCCGAAATCAATACAAATATATTGGGGAAAAAAAAGTGATAAACTGTTAATTTCTAAGAGGGAAATAAACCTTGCGTAAGGAATAATAGAGGTCACTTCCTTTGGACAGAGAAAGAAGGATATTAAGGACTTTGAAGTTGAGGCCTAGAGGATGAGAAAGAGGCAGCTGTGAGAGTGAGGCCACAGTATTCCAGAAAGGCCTTGCCTATTCAGAGGTCAAGTTTGCAAAGTGGGGAAAGTTAGCATGATTGGACAATCCAAATAATGCTTTTAAGAACACTTGACATATAATTGATAAGCCAGAAGAAGAAGAGACATTAACCTATTTTATTAACTATCTTATCTTCTAAATAGAATTTTTAAAAAGTCAAATTCCTAGGATAAACTGTCAATCACCATTGTAATCGAAAATGCACTTTTATATGTTGGTTCCTGGTTTTTAAAAAAGATCCTATTTAAAATGTTACTTGCTTAGGTTGAAAGCTGGACTAAAGGGTTTTTTGTTTGTTTTTTAATTACAGTAATATATTTTAGTCGCAATTTTTCTGGAAAAGTTTTGGGAACTTTTATGTGCAAAACTAAATACGTATCATTTGATGAGCATAGTTCAACATTGGTTATCATATGTTCCCTCTTTTCTTCTCTCCTAATTTGTACCCAGATATAGTGAAGATGATTTTTTGGAGAAAGAATATAAGGTTAAAATAGAAGAAACTTTTTGGTAAATTTTATTTAGTCACTACCTAGGTTGGGTGTTGGTCTTGCTTCTAAAGATTGAGTCTATATACATGTTGGAAGAAATCTTTCTGTGCATAATAATGAGGATGTAGTCGCAGAGACTTTTGGAAGCTATGCTTGTGGATAAACTAACGTGTTATTTATTTACTATTGTGTTTTTTCTGTTATTGTATAATTTATGTATCTTCACATTCTGCACATCTTATTAATCTGCAAACTTGCTCTGAGATTCATTTGAATGTTTAGGGTCTTAAAATTTTTTGGTGGGGGGAGGGGAGTCATATGTCTTTAAGCATCTGATGACGCCCCCCACCCCCATCTACATTTGCACATAATTTCAGAAGATACTCTCAAAGCCCTTTTTATGGAATGCAAGTTAATACCCATCCTGTCATTTGGGATCTTTTGGGACTAAGCACAGAAATTGGGAAAGGAAAGTCACTTTCCACTTGTTCTTTACTTTGGTTATATCATGAATTTTCTGAAATGGAAAGTGTTTTTTTAATTTAAAAAAGTAAATTATAAGTATGATACAGAAACAAACATGAGCATGAGGTTGACTGAAATTATTTTAGAGCTTAAGAAAGCCTCCTATCACTAGGTAGGGGATACTTTAGTAAACATGTTTGACAGAATAGAGAGTTTAAGATGCTGCAACCTAAATGGAAAAAAGAACCCAGAAAAGAGCCCTAGCCACTTTGGCTCAGTGGATAGGAGAGCATCGGCCTGCGGATTGAAAGGTCCTGGGTTTGATTCCGGTCAAGGGCACGTACCTTGGTTGCAGGCTCCTCCCTGGCTGGGCCCTGGTCTGGGCCCTGGTCGGGGACTCCTGCAGGAGGCAACCAATTGATGTTTCTCTCACCTCAATATTTCTCTGTCTTTCCTTCTCTCGTCACTCTCTCTAAAAATCAATGGAAAAATATCCTTGAGAATTAAAAACAAACAACAACAAAAAAACCCAGAAAAAGAAATTGATGTACATTATGGGTTCTTTATACATGTCCCCACTTTTCCCACCTGTGGGTTTTTGCTCTAGGCCAGTGGTTCTCAACCTTCCTAATGCCGCGACCCTTTAATACAGTTCCTCATGTTGAGGTGACCCCCAACCATAAACTTATTTTTGTTTTCGTTGCTACTTCATAACTGTAATTTTGCTACTGTTATGAATCGTAATGTAAATATCTGATATGCAGGATGTATTTTCACTGTTACAAATTGAACATAATTAAAGCATAGTGATTAATCACAAAAACAATATGTAATTATATATGTGTTTTCTGATGGTCTTAGGCGACCCCTGTGAAAGGGTCGTTCGACCCCCAAAGGGTCGTGACCCACAGGTTTAGAACCGCTGCTCTAGGCCTTTTTCTTTTTCTTTGACAGTTCAGTCCCCCGGCTTCAGCTGTTGGGACTCCTTTCCTTCTTTCCTAGCATGCTAAGGTATCCTCCACCTCATTTCCTCCGTGAAGCTTTTTCTGTCCTTTCCCCCACAGGTTGGACTAGTACTTCCTGCCTCCATGAGTGAGAAGTGGAGTCTGGAGGGGAGAGGAGGAAGTAAAGGAAAATTGTGCTGGGAATATTGTCAGGGATGTTTTACCTTTACGTTAGTTGTGGGGAACCAGTGGAGGTGCCTAATCAGGTGAGGGACAAGATAACTGGGTTTTGAAAGATTTGGAGAGGAGATGACATGTGACCAGGCATCCTTGCTGGAGTGGAGGCTTAGTGAGGGCAGGCACCATGTATCTGCAGTGCTTAGCTCAGTGCTTGGGCACATAGGAAGGACTCAAAAAATTTTGGTGAGCCCTGGCCTGGTAGCTCAACTAGTTAGAGCATCATCCCCATCAGAGCATGGTCCCCAATACCCTGAGGTTACAGGTTCAATCCCTGGTCAGGGCACATATAAGAATCAACCAATGAATGCATTAAATAAGTGGAACAACAAATTGATTTCTCTTTCTCTCTCTCTCCCTCTCTCCTCCCCCCCTCTCTCTCTCATCTATCTCTCTCTTTCCCCCTCTCCCTTCTTCTTTTCCCCTTCCTCTCTCTCAACAATCAATAAAGTTAAAAAAATTTTGGTGAATAACCAAAGAATATATATCAACACTAATAAAAGAGAAAAATGGTAATTGGCGTACGACGATACCCTTTTCATTGGCTAATCAGGGCTATATGCAAATTAACTGCCAAATGATTGGCAGTTAACTGCCAACTAAGATTGGCAGTTAACTGCCAACAAGATGGCGGTTAATTTGCATATGTAGGCACAATGCAGGGAGGTGAAAGGGAAAGCAGGAAGAAGCCCCCTGCCACTGACAGTGATCAGAAACCCAGGGGGGAGCTAAGAGCTGAGGGGCAGGGCAAAGGCGGCCCCGGGGCCGCCTTTGCCCTGCCCCCCAGCCATGATCGGAGAATCAGGCGCCTTTGCCGCCCTGGCCAGTGATAGCAGGAAGTAGGGGTGGAGCCAGCGATGGGAGCTGGACACGGTCGAAGCTGGCAGTCCCCGGAGCTAGGGGTCCCTTGCCTGGGCCTAAAGCGGAGCCCACGATCGCGGGGCCGCTGCAGCTGGGGGTCCCCTGCCCAGGCCTGACACCTCTGCCGGAGGCCTCAGGCCTGGTCCAGGGGCGGATCCGGTGATTGGTGATCGGAGGGTGATGAGGGTCAACTCCTCTGGCCGAGGCATCAGGCCTGGGCGGGGGGCTGAGCCGGGGATTGGGGGGATATGATGGTCCGCTTGCCCAGGCCTGAAGCCTGGGTCAGAGGCGTCAGGCTTGGGCGGGGGGTGGAGCAAGTGATCAGAGGGAGATGGGGGTCCCCTGCCCAGGCATGATTCCTGGGCCAGAGGCCTCAGGCCTGGGCGGGGGCCAGAGCCAGTGATCGGGGGGAAATGAGGGTCCCCTGCCCAGGCCTGACACCTCTGTCAGAGGCGTCAGGCCTGGGCAAGGGGCCGATCCTGCGATTGGAGGGTGATGGGGGTCAACGCCTGAGGGCTCCCAGTATGTGAGAGGGGGCAGGCTGGGCTGAGGGACACTCCCCCCCACACACACCCAGTGCACGAATTTCGTGCACCGGGCCCCTAGTGTATATATATATATATATATCTCCAGGCTTTATTATTTTTTTTTTAAAAATATATTTTTTATTGATTTTTTACAGAGAGGAAGGGAGAGAGAGATAGAGAGTTAGAAACATCGATGAGAGAGAACCATCGATCAGCTGCCTCCTGCACATCTCCTACTGGGGATGTGCCCGCAACCCAGGTACATGCCCTTGACCGGAATCGAACCCGGGACCCTTCAGTCCGCAGGCCGACGCTCTATCCACTGAGCCAAACCGGTTTCGGCTCCAGGCTTTATTTAACCTAGGTCACAGCAGTGCTTTTCAAGCTATTTGTGGTAAAGAGTTTTCACTATCTCAGATTGCTTTTGTAAAATTAAAAAGGCAGAAAAGTTAAATTTGAAATAGGCTTATAAAAATACAAGGTCCTGCCCTGACTGGTTTGGCTCAATGGATAGAGCGTCGGCCTGCGGACTGTAGGGTCCCTCCCAGGTTTGGTTCGGGTCAAGGGCATGTACCTTGGTTGTGGGCACATCCCCAGTGGGGGGTGTTCAGGAGGCAGCTGATCGATGTTTCTCTTTCATCGATGTTTCTAACTCTCTAATCCTCTCCCTTCCTCTCTGTAAAAAATCAATAAAATATGTTTAAAAAACAATACGAAGTCCCATTTTTCATTGTTAGATTCAGTAGCTATAAAATTAACTCTCAAATGCTATAATACACATACTCTCAATCCTGTACTCATTTTATTACATAGTACATACAGTGTGGACTGAGTCTTGGACCACATTTTGGTAGATCAGCTTTAGAGGGATGCTTGAGGGTGTGTATGGGTGTGTATTGTAGAGAAATACTGTAGTCTTAAACTACCTAATAGCCAAGTGTGTGCATAGTCCAGAAGAGAATATTTATTTTGAACTATGCCTCTCCATCCCAAGCATGTTTAAATAAGAATTTAATTAGCTTCATAGAGTATTCCTATGGAAGGAACTCACTGGTGAGGCAGAAAAACTATTCCTTGAAACTCTTGTTTTGGGTTTTTAATATACTTTTAGGTCAAGAAGACAAAAATGATAAAGAGCTTATAATTGAAGTCATTGATAGATTTTATTTACGTGGGGATATTGGCTTGCTCTTTTAGCAGATTGCTGGATCGTTAATGCTGGAGGATATATCCGATCACAATATTGTGAAATATAGAAACACTTTGGTTAGGACTTAATATGATTTCAATTTTAAGGGGCAGTATTTCTCTAAGACTATTTTTCACTCTACAATTGGTGCTGAACTTCATAAAATTGACAGATTTACTGCAGCCTATATATATTCTTATTTCTTTATGTTTGAATATATCTGTAAGCCCAGAGAAATTCTGAAAATTTGTTTTTAAACGTGTTTGAAATTGGAAATCACAATAGCTTTTTATTGTTCTCTATATGTTTTTACATGACACTTTGTAATGAATGATTGACCTTCTTGAAAGCTCTCAGAATTCATAAAGAATAAGAGTGTTGGAGCCTGGGCCCCAGCTGCAGTAAATTACAACTTAACTGAATATTGATTGTATTCTAGACTGTAGTCAGAAAGAAATAAGAGCTTCAGTGTTCATAACTCAAGGTTTTTAATACTTTCCTGTGGGAAGGTAAAGTAAGTACTGCTAAGATTATTGACTATTATGGGTTCATAAACTCCTTTAGGCTGGAGAATGCTTTTCCAAGTCACCCGGCCCATTCTACATGATGGCTGTCCTGTACCTACAGAGCTTCCTCGTCAGTCCATTGTGGGGATGTGCAGGAGAAGGCTGGGTGATTCTACTCTTAGCCTGTGCTTCTGGGAGTAGTTTTAGAGGAGATATGTTTAACTGTCTTAAATAAATCCTATTGTGGCTTTTGATGTTTTTGGGATTAGTTTCCTAAGGCTAATCAGATTTAACTGTGTCTGGCTTTATTTGTTAAAACGGTCTGATTACTTTAGTTTAATTGATGCCAGAAAGTTATTTTATGTTTGACATATTAGTTCTACTTGGAACTGGAACAAATGTTGCTCATCCTTATTTGAGTGTTTTAGCTCTCTGATTATTCTGCAGTAGTGGTTGGCACAGTGTAAATGAGAGTGATCTTATAATTGTGCTGTATCTAGTTTTGTTTTATAAACTACTTGAATCTAATACTCAGTACAGATGACTTTTGTTTTTCTTATTTCTTAGACTGCAACTGGCAACGTGGAAGCAAAAGTAGTATGCTTCTATAGACGACGAGATATTTCCAACACGCTTATAATGCTTGCAGATAAGCATGCTAGTAAGTTGTTTTTTTCTTGGATTAATAAAAAAATGTTTTAAGTCTTTCATTATCCATGATGTGAGGAAAAAACCTTTTTTGTTACCTGTAGGTTTTTGCTTTCTAATTTGTCTTCATCTTAGTTTAGATGGGAGTAATTTTTTTGGGTGGTGCTTGGTTTTAGTATATTTTTTTAGGTTGTATCATATGTTTCTTAATTAGTCAAAATGTTGAAATAGAAGTCTTTGCAAGTAGGCTTCAGCAGACAATCAGGGCAGTGTTTTGCCATCTCTCATTTTTGATGGTGGTTTGAGTGTACAAATAGGAGGAAATGTATACTTCACTGATATTTTCTTGGAGGACTTCCCCCTGCCCCCTAAATAGCTGGTTAATATTTACATTTTTAAAAATTCTGAATATTATGTTTATTAGGCATGTATTAAAAATTGCTAGGAAAAAATACAAAGTGATGTTTAGATACTCATTCCTATAGGTAACAACTCTGAGCAGTTCTTTTTTAAAAAAATATATTTTTGCCTGGCCAGCACAGTTCAGTGGTTGAGTGTTGACCTGTGAACCAGGACGTCATGATTCGATATCTGGTCAGGGCACATGCTTGGGTTGTGGGCTTGATCCCCAGGGTGGGGCATGTAGGGGGCAGCCGATCAATGATTCTCTATTTTTTTCCTTTCTTTATATTTTATTAATTTCAGAGAGAAAGGGAGAGGTAGAAACATCAATGATGAGAGAGAATGTACTCCGTTATACATTTTAAGGTTGACATCAAAAATTTTTTTTCAAAATTTAGCCGAAAGGTCCCAGGTTCGATTCCGGTCAAGGGCATGTACCTGGGTTGTGAGCACATCCCCAGTGGGGGATGTGCAGGAGGCAGCTGATCGATGTTTCTCTCTCATCGATGTTTCTAACTCTCTCTCTCTCTCCCTTCCTCTCTGTAAAAAATCAATAAAATATAAAAAAAAAATTTTTTTCTTCAAAATTTTAATAGTTGCAGAAATATTTCTAGTGTGTTGTAAATACTGACATTTAAAAATTGTTGATTCTGTTAAAAAAGAAATTTTGCAACCATTTGCCCACCGTCATAGGTTAAAAAAATGTATGAACAAGCTCTGTTTTAACAGTTTGAAATCCTATGTGATCCCTTTTTTTCCTTGAGCTCCTTTCCGTTTGTTTTCTCCACAGAATTTTAGCCTGATGTAGTTTTATGTTTGATGGGTTTCATCATCATCATGTCATTCTCAGTAACAGAAATGAATGTATAAATTAAAATGTAAAACTTGTTTATATTTCCTATGTCCATAAGGCTCAGTCTTGCTTTCTTTTGGACTTATTATAATTATAGTAAAAATACTATAGAATGTTTGATAATTACTCAACATAAAAATACATTTTTACTGGAAATCATCTCTTTTTTTTAAAAAAAATTTTTAGTAAATCTTTATTGTTCAGATTATTACATTTGTTCCTCTTTTTTCCCCCCCATAGCTCCCCTCCACCCAGTTCCCACCCCACCCTCTGCCCTTACCCCCTCCCCCCACTGTCCTCATCCCTAGGTGCACAATTTTTGTCCAGTCTCTTCCCGCATCTCCCACACCCCTTTCCCCACCAAGAATAGTGAGTCCATTCCCTTTCTATGTCCCTGATTCTATTATAATCACCAGTTCATTCTGTTCATCAGATTATTTATTCACTTGATTCTTAGATTCACTTGTTGATAGATGCATATTTGTTGTTCATAATTAGTATCTTTACCTTTTTCTTCTTCTTCCTCTTCTTAAAGGATACCTTTCAGCATTTCATATAATACTGGTTTGGTGGTGATGAACTCCTTTAGCTTTTCCTTATCTGTGAAGCTCTTTATCTGACCTTCAATTCTGAATGATAGCTTTGCTGGATAAAGTAATCTTGGTTGTAGGTTCTTGCTATTCATCACTTTGAATATTTCTTACTCTCTTCTGGCCTGCATGGTTTCTGTTGAGAAATCAGCTGACAATCGTATGGGTACTCCCTTGTAGGTAACTGAGTTTCTTTCTCTTGCTGCTTTTAAGATTCTCTCTTTGTCTTTTGCTCTTGGCATTTTAATTATGATGTGTCTTGGTGTGGTCCTCTTTGGATTCCTTTTGTTTGGGGTTCTCTGCGCTTCCTGGACCTGTAGGTCTATTTCTTTCACCAGGTGGGGGAAGTTTTCTGTCATTATTTCTTCAAATAGGTTTTCAATATCTTGGTCTCTCTCATCTTCTGGCACCCCTATAATTCTGATGTTGGTACGCTTGAAGCTGTCCCAGAGGCTCCTTACACTATCTTCGTATTTTCGGATTCTTTTTTCATTTTGCTTTTCCGGTTGGGTGTTTTTTGCTTCTTCACATTTCAAATCTTTGCCTTGATTCTTGCGCTCCTCTGGTCTGCTGTTGGGAGTCTGTATAGTATTCGTTATTTCAGTCTGTGTATGCTTAATTTCTAGTTGGTTCTTTATCACAACATCGAGGGTCTCATTAGATTTCTTGAGGATCTCAATAAGTTTATCGGTGGCTTCTAGACAGTTCTCGAGAGACCTTAAAAGTTTGGTTCTGAACTCAATATCCTCCATTGACAGTTTTGTCCTGTTTCTTTGTCTCCGCATTTTTTATGCTTTCTTGGTGCACCCCCTAGTGGTCTTTGTGCGCAGTCTTGTTGTAGTTAATACTAGGGGGATTTGACCTCCAGGCCAACTGGCTGTCTGGAAATCATCTCTTAACGAGATGGATGGAGCTTACTTTCATCCAAAATAATACGTCCTTGCAATACTATAACTCATTGCTAGAATGAGGCAGGGTTTGGCATTGATTCCATTCCTGATTTTTGTGTTTATAGATGTAGGTTCTGACAAACTTTTTAATTTCAGTAAGTAGATGAGAATGGTGGAGTTTTGCTCATTTATTGATTTATCAGGTATATTTTGAGCTCCTGGTGTGTTCTGGACACTCTTGTATGTTCTGGTGGTGAGCAGTGAACAAAGCAGCAGAAATCCCTGATCTCAGAGCTTACAAATTATCTCATTGTTTGTTCTTCTGAGTTGTATGTGAAAAAATGATGTAGCAGTTTTTCATCAAAAGTGATTTTTGAAATGAGTTAGCAGCTGACAATTCAATTAGAACCTCCTTCAGTTTTGCTGAGAGCAGAGAATTTGAAACCATCAAGCTTGGAAGAGGTTTGTTAACCAGTCATTAGAGTCATTCATGGTTTCATTTTCTGAGAAGCACAATAAAAAGGCTTTAGCAAGACCTAACAAATGACTGTTAATTCTACTTTTTACTTTCACACATAGGGATTGTATTACCTATGGTTCTACCAGAGAAAGATATATGTCTTTCTTACACACACGTATACTCTCCTACGCATCCACAGGATCACCAACTGGTTTATATAAATACTAGCGGCCCGGTGCACGAAATTCATGCACGGGCAGGGTCCGTTGGCCTGGCCAGTGATCAAGGCCGATCTGTGGACCAACCGGCAGGGTGATGGGGGGGGGGGCCCACTGGCACCTGCCTTGGCCAGCCTGGCGTTTCCTGTTCACTGGCCCCGCCCCCGAAGTTGCCACTGGTTGCCTCCCTCTGTGGGGCTACTGGTAGGGCATTCGGGGGGCCCCGCGCTGGCACCTGCCTTGGCTGGCCTGGGGCCTGTGGGTTGGGGGCAGCTCCTGCATTGAGCATCTGCCCCCTGGTGGTCAGTGCACAACATAGCAACCGGTCACTCCACCAGTCGCTCTGCTGTTCGATCAATTTGCATATTAGGCTTTTATTATATAGGATGTAAAGAGATTTAGTGCACGTAATAGACTAAGATTGTGGGGGTTGGCCAGGCAAGTCTGAAATCTGATGGTGAGGCCTTTCAACTGATTGGATGAAACCCACCCAGATTACTAAGGATAATACCGTTTACTTAAAGCCAGCTGATGTTAATTGCATCTACAAAATATTTTCACAGCAACACCTAGATTAGAGTTTGAATAGCCTACCTAGCCAATTCAACAGAATTAACCATCATAGGGACCTTATTTAAACCAATATACTTAGAAAGGTTTGGAAAAGTTGAAGTAATGTTCAGTAAGTATACCTTTATATTTTAAATTCATGTCTGATAAAATGTTCACATCTTATATTATTCATGTCCTTAAAATGTATTTAAATATGTGATATGTAAATTAATACTAATACATAAAGTATTTATATTTTCATCAGATTATTGGAACTGTAGATTTTATTTATTTGTTTGTAGAAAATGACCACCAGTAAACCTTAATGACAAACCTAGTCCTTATTGACCAAGCAGGCAGCTAAATCACACTGATTTTTTGTCAGAAAGTCTGATTCCTTTTGCCAATTTTATTAAATGAGTACTATGCATTTCCAAGGCAACCGTCTTCTGAATTCTAAGATAGTCTCCTGGATAATGCTCAAAGCCTCACTGTGATGGACTAAGGCCTTCTGTTGTTTTTTTTACAGATGCTCTTTGTTTTTTTGTTTTCTTGGGACTTTTTTTTCGGGAGCTATGCATTTATTTTTGACCACTATTCACTGTTTGGAAACAGTGAAGTCTTTAAGTGAAATTGTTCATATATCTCCCTGTTGATTGATCGATAGGTAGATATCTGATGTCATAGTCAAATATTTTTGAATTTATAACATTCTAACACTGGGCAAAATGCCTCAATTCCAACACCACACTTCTCTGTAACTGAAATATGTGTAAGATGCAAAACGCTTTGTCTGAGTTTCTGATACCTTGGTTAAAGAAGCTTTGACTTTGTCACTGGTGATCCCTGTGTGGTGCCCTGCAGGTTTTTACTCCCTTGAGTTGTGTTCCACTCTAAGATATGGGTGGATGAGAGGTGGGTGAGAGAGGGGCAGTGGGGTGAGAATAGAAGGATCAATCAGCCTGATGCCTTGAGCCTGTGCTAATTCTCAGGGAAGATCAGTAGGAACTAGTGCATGTGGAAGATGGTCTAAAAATTGACCTCCTTAAACCTGTGTTTCTGTGTGCCCCTTGGAATGTCTTCATGTGTCCTCAGAGGGGTTCAGGTTCTTTTAAAGACTTCAAATACACTGTACCACTTTTCCTGGGCCTTTTTTCCTTATCTTGGAGATTCTTTCATATCAGTACTTTCTTTTTAATGGCTGCATGATAGTCCACAGTTTATGTACTGTAGTAATTTAACCACTCTGTACTGGTGAAGGGTTCTGTTTTTTATCTTTTGTTCTCAAGCAGTTCTTCAGAGTACTTACCATGTAGACACAGGTATGAGTACAGCATTTATATTTAGCATAGATTCCTAGAATTGTAGTTGTGGGGCCAAAATGTAGTGCGTTGTAATTTTGATAGCTATTGCAAAATTGCCGGCCTCAGACTGGGTACAGTTTATACCTACCAGTAATGAATGAGTGCTTATTCTCTCCCACCCTAACCAATATAGTTTACTATCACGTTTTTGGTTTTTACTAATTTAATAGGTGGGACATGATATGTTGATATAGTTTTATTTGTACGTTTCTTATGAAAATGTGGCTTTCTTATAAAATTCATTTATATATTTTTTTCTGTGAACTATTTATATTCTTTACCTATTTTATATTGAGTTTTAACTTTGGCTAAATTAATTTGTAGGGAGAAAAGCTTTAGTTAACTCAGTAGGGAATAAAGAAAAGCAAATATCCTTACATTTAAACAGACATGTTTAAACTTATATTTTTTCCTCTCCCCTTAACATCTTCTATACGTATAAAAGGCTAAGCGACCGACCGTCTCCCTCCGGTACGGATGATGCACACTGGCAATCTAACAGTAAACGTTGACTTACGCATGCGCGATATATATAAAGCTCTCACTGGCTCCAATCACACGTGTTTCGATCTGTCATTGTCAATCATGAATTTGGTTGTTTTTGTTGACATCCTGAAGCTGAAAGAAAGCAGTGTCGTAGTCGACAGAATATGTCTGAAGACCAACTATTGGCACAACTATCCCCGTCTGACACTGGCCTCCCATTTAAATTAATTCGAAGAGTTTCCTGTGATGCCATCATTTGCGATGACTATTAATAAATCACAAGGACAAACTCTAGGCAGAGTAGGAATATTCCTACCTGCACCTGTTTTCAGACATGGTCAGGTATATGTTGCTTTCTTTCGAGTTTGAAGAGTGTGTGACATTAAAGTTGTAAATACTTCATCACAAAGGAAATTAGTCAAGCACTAATTTGAAAGTGTTTTTACTCTTATTGTGGTATACAGGGAGATGTTAGCATAAGTTTAATCAATTTATCAGTCATTGTTTTTATCAATGTTTTTATATCATGTCTTCGTTGTTTTATCATGTTATTGTTTACTTATTAATTTATATACTTTTCATATACATTTTACTAATTTTCTTTCATCTCTGACACTTCTATTGTAGAGAAAGGGTGGATAGCGATATAAAATATTTCTTCTAATTAATTTCCTTTCAATGTGCGTGAATCCGTGCACTGGGCCAGTAGTAAGGAAATAAGTGTAGGTCACATTTTCTTCCTTCCTTGCTCTCTCCCTTCCCTTGTTGAAACTAAGCAGTGTTTAGCTCTAGATTTTTACTAAATAACAGTAATGACTTAATAATAACAACACATAGCACCAGACACTGTTCTAAGTTCTTTTACATATATGTTCATCATGTAGCTACTCTTTAAGATTTATAGTTTTACTTGTTTGTTGCCTCTCCACTGTTTCTTGTATCCAAGTCATCTTCATTTTTAATAACATTTGTGTTTTGCCTTGCTGAAATATGTTCTCATCTAAATTATTTTTTCAGAAAGCACCTGTGGGTGGTGAACTTATTAAATCTTTACATGTCTTAAAAATGTGTTTACTTTACCATCATACTGCACTGCGAGTTTGTCTCAGAATTTTGAAGATATTCTATTATTGTCTTCTGGAATTCAGAAGTCTGATGTTAGTCTCATTCTTATTCTTTTGTAAGTAACACATTTTTTTTCTCTGAAAGTTTTTCTCTTTTAGAATTGGCATTCTGAAATTATCATAACATGTTTAATTGTTGGATTTATTTCAGTAGTCATTCTATGCAGTTTTGGTGAATACGTTAGTGTTAGGGAGGACCTTTAATTAGTTTTCAGCTCAGAGATGTTTTCTTCTAAGATTTCTGTTTCTATGTTTTCCCTCTGTCCTCTGTTCTCTTTATGGAATTCCTAGTAACAAAAGTTTGTGACTTCTGTTAACTTGGTCTCATTCTTTAATTTCTTAGAACTTTATGGGACTTACTGGTAGAATTCTTTGATATAATACTCTAACTTACTTATGTGATCAGCATCTTATCTACTCTGAGATTTATTTAGCCCATTTGTTGAAATGTTATTACTTCCAAGAGGAATACTAGAGAGAGAAGGGAAAATAAAGAACTTTTTCTTATTTCTAATTTTTGTACTTTGACCACAGATTTTATTAGCAGGATAAGGTTAAACATACTCGATTTCTAGATGTCCGTTGTATTTTTCTTAGGAAGTTTGACATTATTAGAACATAGCCCATAATTCTGTGTCTCAGTCTATAAAGTATATAGGTACATAGATCTAAGCCTGACATGCTCCTTTTCTGAATCCAGGGACACACCTGGCTATTCTGAGACACTGAGCCCTACCTCTGCCCCTGGAGACCCATCTCCGTCCTTTCCAGGCAATTACTACCAGTTGATTGGAGTTGGTACAAAAAACTACTCTCTGTCAACACCATTCAAAGAAATAAACATTCATTTATAAGGACACTTTTCTCTTGCTATTTTATAATGTTTTTATTTTTGTGAATGACATTTTGCAATTAACAGTTATGGCAAGTTTGTGTCTCATTAACCAGATTATTATCTACTATAAATATAAAAAGGTTTATTATTTGACAAGTTAATTATGTTTTATGATACACATTTTCTTATTAATCTGTTACTTGGAGTGTTAATGAGTGCTATTATCTTTTTAAACAAAGCAAGTACTATATTATTACTTTAAAATTGATGTCACATTGTTTATTGATTATTAAATGAGGCATTTTAATCATTAGATAGCTTCTTTAAAGGGCTTTTATTAGTTTTACTTAATTTGTGGGTTGGAAAGTTTTAGACTGATGTTTTTTTGTTTTGTTTTTTAAATATACTTTATTGGTTTTTTACAGAGAGGAAGGGAGAGGGATAGAGAGTTGGAAACATCGATGAGAGAGAAACATCGATCAGCTGCCTCTTGCACAGAATGTGCCCGCAACCAAGGTACGTGCCCTTGACCAGAATCGAACCTGGGACCCTTTAGTCCGCAGGCCGATGCTCTATCCACTGAGCCAAACCGGTTAGGGCTAGACCAATGATGGCGAACCTATGACACACGTGTCAGAGGTGACATGCGAACTCATTTTGTTGGTTGATTTTTCTTTGTTAAATGGCATTTAAATATATAAAATAAATATCAAAAATATAAGTCTTTGTTTTACTATGGTTGCAAATATCAAAAAATTTCTATATGTGACACGGCACCAGAGTTAAGTTAGGGTTTTTCAAAATGCTGACACGCTGAGCTCAAAAGGTTCGCCATCACTGGGCTAAACTGATGTTGTATGTTTGACTAGTTGAATGAAAATAATTTTTGTAGTCAGAGTATCTTTCTAAAGTTTTCCAGAGGTTATCTCTTTTTTCTTTTTAAATATAATTTTATTTTTTTCATCACCATTTTTAAAATTTTTAATTTTTTAAATATGTTTTTATTGATTTCAGAGAGGAAGGGAGAGAGGGAGAGAGAAACATCAATGATGAGAGAGAATCATTGATCCACTGCCTCCTACACACCCCCCACTGGGAATTGAGTCTGCAACCTGGGCATGTGCCCTGACAGAATCAAACCATCACATCCTGGCTCATAGGTCGACGCTCAACCACTGAGTCACACTGGCTGAGCTTTCCATCACCATTTATCCCCTCCATGTCCTTTTCTACCTGCACCCCACTATCCTCCAGCTGATTTCTTTAAAAAAAATCTTTTAATTGATGTGCAGTATAAATAGACTTCTGTAGCTTCTTCCTGCCATTTCTATTTCCACTAGTGCATTTACCTTTTTGTATTGCCTTTATTTAGAAAGGTCTGGAAGGACCTTATAAAAAGTCTGTTTAGCCCTAACCAGGTTTGGCTCAGTGGATAGAGCATTGGCCTGCGGACTGAAGGGTCCCAGGTTCGATTCCGGTCAAGGGTCTGTACCTTGGTTGCAGGCACATCCCTAGGGGCGGGTGTGCAGGAGGCAGCTGGTTGATGTTTCTCTCTCATCGATGTTTCTAACTCTCTATCCCTCTCCCTTCTTCTCTGTAAAAAAATCATATATGTATGTGTGTGTGTGTGTGTGTGTGTGTGTGTGTGTGTGTGTGTATATAGTATATATATATATATATGAAGTCTGTTTAAACCCTCTATATTTTATAGCTGAGTCCTTGACCCAAGGTTATCTAGATGGACTAATATTCTGTCCTTTGATTGATGTTTTCTGAATTTTGTTTATTTATCTCTTTAAAATATATTTGGAGAAGTTAAATATGAATAGATTCCATTTTCTGTTTGTCCAATTTGGCATTGTGGAAAAACAGAGGTTTTGGAGCCAGACCTGGGTATTAATGCTGATTCTGTCTGTCCTGTGGCCTTGGGCAGATAGATTAACCTTGCTGATTCTTGGTTTCTTCATGTTCACAAGGGCTTGCTAACACTTTCTACCTTATTACCCTCTCTGTCTTGAGGGTTATTGTAGGAAGTACATAAGTAAAGTATCCAGTTAATCATGAGATGTGCAGAAAATGATAACTTCTTTTTTTGTTTGTTTTTCATTAAATTTTTTTAGACATATCTATTATTTAAATTGAATTTATTGGGGTGACTTTGGTTAATAAAATTATATAGATTTCAGATGTATAATTCTATAATACGTCTTCATATAGTATTGTGTGTTCACTAGCCCAAGGCAAGTCTGCCTCCTCCAAACCCCCTTTCCTTCTGGTAATCACCATACTATTGTTTTTGGGTCTATGAGTTTTTTGGTTTTTTTAAAAATTTCTTTACCTTTTTATACCAGCCCCCACTTCCCTCTGACAGCTGTCAGTCTGTTCTCTGTATCTATGAGTCTGTTTCTAATTTGTTGGTTATTTTATTTATTAGATTCCACATATAAGTGAAATCATACGGTACTTGTGTTTCTCTGACTGGCTTATTTCATTTAGCATAATACTCTCGGTCCATCCATGCAAAGGGTAGGATTTCCTTTTTTATGGTTGACTAGTACTCCATTGTGTAAATATATCACAGCTGTTTTATCTACTCATCTACTCATGGGCACTTGGGTTGCTTCCATTGCTTGGCTATTATAAATAACACTAGTGGCCCGGTGCACAAAAATTTGTGCACTTGGAGGTGGGGGGGGGGAGGAGTGTCCCTCAGCCCGGCCGGCACCCTCTCCAATCTGGGACCCCTGGAAGGATGTCGTACTGCCGGTTTACAGGGATCGGGCCTAAACTGGCAGTCGGACATCCCTCTCACAATCTGGGGCTGCTGGCTCCTAACCACTCGCCTGCCTGCCTGCCTGATTGCCCCTAATCACTCTGCCTGCAAGCATGCCTCCAACTTCCCCCCGCCGCCAGCCTACTCACCCCCAAATGCCCCCCCACCAGCCTGATCACCCTCAACTGCCCCCTGTACCAGTGTGCTCACCCCAACTACCCCCGCTGCCGGCCTGCTCACACCTAACTGCCCCCCCTGTTGGCCTGCTTGCCCCCAACTGCCCCCCTGCTGGCCTGCTCACTCTAAATGGCTCCATCTTCTATTTCATTTGTGTCCTTTCCACCCCTAAGTTAATGTCGTGTTCTTAATATGTCATTATGAGATGTCTCTGTGACTGAGCTGGGAAACCTTTCACGTTTCTCTTTCCTTTCCTTTCATCTCAGGATAACTGAGCTCTGTGGTTTGTGTGGGACCAAAGGCCCTGGGAATACAATGCTGAGCCCTCTGAAGTCATTTTATTCTTTTTTTTTTTTTTTTTTTAAATTAAATCTTTATTGTTCAGATTATTACATTTGTTCCTCTTTTTTTTTTCCCCCCATAACTCCCCTCCTCCCAGTTCCCGCCCCACCCTCCGCCCTCACTCCCCACCCACTGTCCTCATCCATAGGTGCACGATTTTTGTCCAGTCTCTTCCCACATCTCCCACACCCCTTTCCCCCCCAAGAATAGTCAGTCCATTCCCTTTCTATGTCCCTGATTCTATTATAATCAACAGTTCATTCTGTTCATCAGATTATTTATTCACTTGATTCTTAGATTCACTTGTTGATAGATGCATATTTGTTGTTCATAATTTATATCTTTACCTTTTTCTTCCTCTTCCTCTTCTTAAAGGATACCTTTCAGCATTTCATATAATCCTGGTTTGGTGGTGATGAACTCCTTTAGCTTTTCCTTATCTGTGAAGCTCTTTATCTGACCTTCAATTCTGAATGATAGCTTTGCTGGATAAAGTAATCTTGGTTGTAGGTTCTTGGTATTCATCACTTTGAATATTTCTTGCCACTCCCTTCTGGCCTGCAAAGTTTCTGTTGAGAAATCAGCTGACAGTCGTATGGGTATTCCCTTGTAGGTAACTGAGTTTCTTTCTCTTGCTGTTTTTAAGATTCTCTCTTTATCTTTTGCTCTTGGCATTTTAATTATGATGTGTCTTGGTGTGGTCCTCTTTGGATTCCTTTTGTTTGGGGTTCTCCGCGCTTCTTGGACCTGTAAGTCCATTTCTTTCACCAGGTGGGGGAAGTTTTCTGTCATTATTTCTTCAAATAGGTTTTCAATATCTTGCTCTCTCTCATCTTCTGGCACCCCTATAATTCTGATGTTGGTACGCTTGAAGCTGTCCCAGAGGCTCCTTACACTATCCTCGCATTTTTGGATTCTTTTTTCATTTTGCTTTTCCGGTTGGATGTTTTTTGCTTCCTCGCATTTCAAATCATTGACTTGATTCTTGCGCTCCTCTGGTCTGCTGTCGGGCGTCTGTATAATATTCGTTATTTCAGTCCGTGTGTGCTTAATTTCTAGTTGGTTCCCCAATATAAGATCGAGGGTCTTATTAGTTTTCGTGTAGATCTCATTAAGTTTATCGGCAGCTTCTAAACAGTTCTTGAGAGACCTTAAAAGTGTGGTTCTGAACTCTATTTCTTCCATTGACAATTTTGTCCTGTTTCTTTGTCTCCGCATTTTGTTATGCTTCCTTGGTGCACCCCCTAGTGGTCTTTGTTCGCAGTCTTATAGTTAAATCTTGATTGTTGTAGCTAATTCCAGGGAGGGTTTGACCTCCAGGCCAAGTGGCTATGAGAATCAGCTGTGTCAGCAGTGAGAGAACTTCTGTCCTCTAGGGAGGTGCTAATCTAGCCTTTGCCTGAGGCTATCCGGCAAATGCCTCTGTGCAGGGCTTGGGCGGGGCGGATCGCACAGGATCAACAGGGTGGGCCGGAGAGAGCAGTTATGGCGGCTCTCAGTCCTGTCCCCAGGGGCTCTGCCTCTCTGAGTCCTAGCACCCGCTGCAAAGCTCGGAGAGAAAGCTGCACTCGCTCTGACCGAAGCCAGACAGTCCCGCTTCTCCCGTTTGAGTCTGGGTCCCTAAAGACTCGCCTGTATCTGGAGCTCAGAGTCTGCGACTCCCTCCCGATTTAAAACAACAACCGCGCCCTCCGCCGCCAGCCCGCTCCGTGCACTCCGCACCTCAGAATTTGACTTCACCACTGCGCCTCCTCTGAGTGTCCGTGTGCGTTTCTCTTTCCTCCTAGTTGTAGGACTTCCACTCAGCCAGCGTTCCTGTGGTTCTGGGTGATGTCCCTTCCGTTTTTTGGTTTCACTTTTGAAGTAGTTGTTCAAAGCAGCAAACTCCGGCGTTAACCTATGCCGCCATCTTGGTTCTCTCCATTTTATTCTTTATTGTATTATTTGATTCCTGGGGCTGATTTAAACATGAAAACAGAAGAAAATATACCCTTAGATATAGAATCTGAGTCATTACCCAGAGATTTCTGTGGGAGTTGACACTGAGGCATGAGACACATGTGTTTTTTGGTCCGTTTCCTCAACTATGGAATGAAGGTTGATCCTGCCCCTTAGATCCTTTGGAGGTTGGATATGATGCATCCAGAGGGATTAACTGGCAGCTCTGAGAGTAAGATCAGAAGTCAACAGACAGTTGTTTCCTTTACCCAGACAGAGTTAGAAAAACACAACTTTTTTTTATCATAACAGCAGCAAGGGCCATGCCTGTGGGAGGAGGAGCAGGGAACCAGGGCTTCCTCCTTGCTCCTTCCTCACCTTCCCCGCCCTCCCTCCCTCCATTCCTGCACTGGTCCAGCTGCTATCGCTATCGTGGTACCGCTCAACTCAGGCTCTGGCCCCGCCCATGTCACGGGGAGGAGCATGTGCAGTTTCTTGCAGACACAGAAGCAGCCGTGGAGTAGGGAGGTGGCGTTATTCCCCTGAGCAGGCGCTGAAGTCCTTGTTGAAGTCTCCACTCCTGAGCCTGCGAGTCCGAGTCCTGGGAGGCTGTGCAGTGGAGGTGCCACATTCCTTTCAGTAGAAACGGAAGATTGATAAGAGCCTGCTGGCTGAGGGGAAGGACCAGGAGGTCTGCCTTGCACCCATTCGCCAATCCCCAGTCCCGCTTTGCTGATCGCGCCTCCTGAGCCCCGCGCTGCCTGGGGCGGGGCCCCCCGCGATCCCCGCGCCCCGCCTGAGCCCTGTGCCACCCAGCCGTGCACCAGGGCCTGGATGGCAGCTCCTGCTGTCCCGCCCTGCCTACAGTATGCAAATTAGCCGCCATCTTTGTTGGCAGTTAATTTGTATATCACTCTGATTAGCCAATGGGAGGTGTAGCGAAGGTACGGTCAATTACCATGTTCGTCTATTATTAGATAGGATAGCCAATGAAAGTAGGGGTATATATATTCTTTCAAATTAGTGTTTTGGGTTTCTTCTGGTATATTTCCAGAAGTAGAATTGCTGAGTCATAAGGCAATTTCATTTTTAAATTTTTGAGGAAACTTCATACTTTCTTCCACAGTGGCTGCACCAATCTACATTGCCACCAACAGTGCACAAGGGTCACTTTTCCCCACATTTTTGCCAACACTAGTTTGTTGATTTATTGATGATAGCCATTCTAACAGGCCTGAAGTGATATCTCATTGTGGTGTTAATTTGCATTTCTCTGATGATTAGCGATGTTGAGCATCTTTTCGTATCTCTATTGGCCATCTGTATGTCCTCTTTGGAGAAGTGTCTAGTCAGGTCCTTTGTCCATTTTTTAATTGGATTATCTATGGTTTTGGTGTTGAGTTTTATGAATTCTTTATAAATTTTGGATATTAAGCCTTTATCATATGTATCATTGGCAAATATGTTCCCCCATTCAGTGGGTTGTCTTTTTATTTTATTAACTAGAGGCCTGGTGCACGACATTCGTGCACTGCTGGGGGGCATCCCTTAGACCGGCCTGCACCTTTTCCCAGTCCAGGACTCCCTGGGGGATGTCTGACTACCGGGATCGGGCCTAAGCCTGCAGTCAGACATCCCTCTCACAGTCTGGGACCCCTCACTTCTTACCACCTGTCTGCAGCGGAGGTGGGAGAGGCTCCTACCACCGCTGCTGTGCTCGCCAGCCATGAGTCCGGCTTCTGGCTGAGCGGCGCTCCCCCTGTGGGAGTGCACTGACCACCAGGGGGCAACTCCTGCATTGAGCATCTGCCCCCCTGGTGGTCAGTGCGCGTCATAGCGATTGGTCATTGTGCCATTCGGTCGATTTGCATATTAGCCTTTTATTATATAGGATGGTTTTCTTTGCTGTGCAAAAGCTTTTTAGTTTGATGTAGTCCAATTTGTATATTTTTTCTTTTATTTCCCTTGCCCCGAGGAGACAGAGAAAATATTGTTATGAGAAATGTCAGTGAGTGAGAGAAACAGAAACCAATCTGGATTTGATCTATTACTGAGAATTAATTAGGTGCTTACAAAATGATGGAATGGTTGAGGAAACATCCAAGGCTGGGCCTTTGGAGGACTCCCAGAACCATACAGAGGACTAACACACAGGGGAAGCTGGTTCCTCTGAAACCTTCTTTGGAGCTAAGCTAGCAGCATGCTTTTTCAGTTGCCCCTCACAGCCAGGATTTTGGAAAATGATCACCTGAAAGCCTCAAGTTGGAAAATGGTCACCTGGAAGCCTCAGTCCAAGGTTTTAGAAGTGGTATCCAGAAGCTGCTGACATGCTTTCTTGATACCTAGGAACTTAGAGAATGGATACATTGCTGCATGAATGCCTCACCCTTTTAAGTTTGCTTGCTAATGGCTAAGAGTCTCAGGAAGATGGCCCCTGCGTCATAGCCTCCCAGTACACCTCATGCCAGTTTCCATGCACAACTTGGGAACTGGAACTAGAACTGGAAATCCCAAACCCAGTCATTTTCAGTGGTCATTCCATGCTCCTTCCAGTAGCTTATTCTTTAGTCATTCAAAATATAATTCATTTCAGTATGAGCAAATGTCTGTTCTCGGTGCTGGGGATGTTAGCAGTGACCAGACACTGTCCCTGCTCTCAGAAAACCCGAGAGGAGACTTTTAAAGTGACACCAAGTGCTTTTAGGAAATGATCATTCACAAGTTTGAGTACCTCAGTTGCCTGTTCATTTTATAAAAGAGTAAAGAGAATTGTTTCATGACAGTTTCTCATAGCACGACAGTACAGATGGAAGATTCTTTCTTCAGAGAGATGGAGAGATACATAAAAGGAGAAAATCCTCTTAGATCTGGCCAGTTCTCTTGTTGAGCGGAGGTAGGAGGTATCTTTAATGGCTTCTGCCATTGCCCATTTACCATCACCTATAAGGCTCCCATACATATTCCTTTCCTAAAAAGCCAGGCAGGCATCCGTGGCATAAGGCAAATTCTAGGCGTAATGTCCAGAGGTTCTCTCTTCTTTTTCCTATAATCTTTGTTTTCTTCATCTAAGATGTAGAAAGGGGCTTCTTACTCTTATCCCATGTGTGAAATAAACAAAATTTTAAGGCACTGAAGAGCGTTATTTTTCTTCCATTTTTCTTGACATCTAGGTGTGGTTTTCTTCAGTTCTAGAGGACAAAGATGGGGAAAAAAATCATAGCTCGTGTCAAAATTGCCTCTGCATTAGACAAAAGATACAAATAATTAAAAAAAATATACTTACAAATAATATCCTGGGATATTGTAAGATATCCATTATACATTTTGTATAATACATTTTGTAAGATTATACATTTTGTAAGAATATACCGACATTTTGTTTGATTTTAATTTGGGGCAGTCTTTAAGCTTAATTCAGATGTATTTGCTCTGTGTGTTGGTTATAGATCAGTATAATTTTTTCTGGCCTTGTTCATAGGCTTTGCATTTTAGTAAATGTCATAGTAACATTGTATATCAAAAGAGATTCTACACTTTCACACTACAAATAGTTTATCTTGGATAAGGAAGAAAAACTAACATTATGATCTCTATGTTTGAGGTGCTATACCAGGTACTCACATACTCATTTTGTCGTTTTAATGTTTACAGTTAAAATTTGTTAATTTATGTTATTACTGCTGTTTCTATAGTGGCCCAAAGAGAAGTCGGTAACTTACCAAAAACCATAGCAGTGTTAAGTGGAATTAGAATTGAACTTTTTGAGGGTGGTGCCCCCAGTCTTCTTATCATCTGTTGCCATTTTCTTTACATTGTGGGGACTTAAATATTTGCTAATAAATGTCTCAAAAGCTCTTGCCTTTCTAATACAGGGAGGAGCCTTTTCTGTCAGTTCAACCTTTAGTAATATTTTCTAATTTCCCTCTTCCCCAAGTTCAGAGTCCTCTTTAATAATAAAAAAAGAGATAATAGGATACCTCCATTTACAAGTGCAGCCCCATATCTGCCTGCTTTGTCTACCACCAGGAATCTGAGTGCTACTAAGAGAGTTAAAACTCCTCTCTGGGAAAAGCAGGCCTGGCTGCGTCATTTCTCTCTTTGGCAGGAGGCAGGGATGTCATTTTGTCTTCAGTCATGGATCTTCAGCATCACAGTTTTCCTCCAGAGGATACATCTGGGTCAGCTTACACAACCTTGCAAATGCTACACTTTTTACCATATGACATGGCTCTCAGTGTGCACAAAGTTGGAGCCATGGACTGGGATCCCCGGACTGTTGGGGATATAGACTTTGAGGGCTTGATATTGACATCCAGGCTGAATCCTAGAATGTAGATGGCCAACCTTTAGTAATGTACAAATAAATGAAATAAGTTGCATTGCTTTATATATGTTGGTACCTCTCCCATCACTTCATGTAGAGAGCCATTTGGCTTAAAACACTTCCCTCTTTTCATACTTACGTTCCCCATTTTAAGGTCATAATACTTAGGTCCCATTATATCAGAAAAAGTATTAAGACAAAAATCAGGGAGGGAGGTATACTACAAAGGGCAAAGAATGCCCCATGTGCCTTTGGGAAGCACAGCCCCACAAGACCAGTAGTTGGTGCTGTCTTGTGCTTCTCTCCTGTGCGGAATAACGAGTCCGCACCACGTGCCTTTCCTGGAACATCTTTCTCTATCACCTGCCTCCACCACTATCACCATCCGCATATTGGCAAGGGGTGAATAGGTACGGGTGAGCTGGAAGAGTTGTTTTACTTTGTACATGCAGCAGTTACTGGTAGGGAAACATCGATTGGTTGTCTCCCTCAGGCACCCAGATGGGGGATCAGACCCACTACCTGGGCATGTGCCTTGACTGGGAATCGAACCAGTGACCTTTCTGTGCACGGGACAACACTCAAGTAACTTAGCCACACAGGCCAGAGCTCCCTGACTATTTTCATTCAGCACCATACTCGTGGCATCTCTCTATGCTATTGCTTGTTATTAGTTGTTCTTTTTTCTGGCCCAGTAGTATTCATTCTCCTATTAATGGGCATTGAATGATTTCTAGTTTTTGGCTTCTATGAAAAAAAGCTGCTATGAACATTCTTGTGAAAGTCTTTTGGTGTACTTAAGCTCTCATTCCCCCTGATAAATATGTAGGAGTGAAATTGCTGGTTTATAACAGGCTTAACATTTCAAATTGACTTCAGCATTACTGCCAAAAAGTTTTCCAAAATGGTTAAACCCATTTTCACTGCCTCTGTTTGAACGTATGGAAATTCCATTCAGTTTATGTTCTTGATAAGATTGGTAGTTTCAGTCTTTGAAATTTTAGCCATTATGAGACCACAGGTTTTCTTTTAGTAGGCCAAAGCATAACGCTTAGGTTGAGTAATATGAGGGCTAGGGGACCAGCTGTACTGGTTTGCCTGGTACTGAGGGGTTTTCTGACCTTAGGAATTTCAGTTTTAAAACCAGGGCAGTTCCAGTCACCTTGAATAAGGTTCTCTGCTGATTTAGTCAGCAGGATGTGAAGGTAAAAGCAGGAAATTCATAGTCAAGCCAAGCCCAAGTACTGATAAGGAGCTGGGCAAGCTGTACCCACTCTTGTATTTTCTTGTTTAAAAAGACAGGGACCCATCCACTCCACCCCTTTCCCTTCAGGTCTCGCCTTAAACTGTGTTTCTTTAGGAAGGCTCTGTTGGCCCCTCAGGATACGGTAGTCTCCTCTGTCATACTTCTGGAGCGCCTTACATAATTTACAATATTTATGACACTTGGAAATGTATATTCTTGTTTATAATCCTGGGTCAAGTGCAGTTTTTATCAGGGCAGGACTTTTTGTCTTCCTCACAGAATATCCCCAGAACACATTGGTAGGCACTTTAATAAATTTTTTTTTTCTTTTGGGAGGTGGGTGGGGTTGGGGAGGAAATAGGTGAAACAGATGGCAGGGCAGGTTACTGGGAGATGTTCTTCAGCCATGAAAGTTTTGATCCAAATAGTGGTTGAAAGTTCTTGAGTGTTGTTTTTTTTAAATCAAAGCAGGGGAGAAATGTGAGTTGTGTCCATATGAATTGGAGAGGATGATGGTCTGGTGGTGCTATAAAATTTGGTTATTTCTAATCCTTTTATTTTGTTTCTTAAGTTTTAAAATTGATAGCAAATGGAAAAATGCATGGTGACATGTTAAGCCTGTATAAAATTCCAGATGGAATTTGACGATATTACAAGATTGGGCAGCCTTTGCCAGATGCAGTATTCTTTGAATACATAAATGTAAAGCAGAAATAGCTTAAATTTCTGATGGGATCCTAATTTGCTAGAGAACAAGATATGAGTCATTGGATCTCACACTGTGAAGATAAAATTTCTGAGCCAGGTTTCTTAAACCCAATAAAGTAAAAAAAACCCTTGCTTTAGCCAGTTTGTTTTTAATTTCATGTTAGACTTTCAGTTAATACATCTTTTGCATAAGTTCCTGAATACGTTTTAGGGGGTCTGTGAGGACAAAATAATTTTCATAATAATATTAAGTTGCCGCCGAAACCGGTTTGGCTCAGTGGATAGAGCGTCAGCCTGCGGACTGAGAGGTCCCAGGTTCGATTCCGGTCAAGGGCATGTGCCTGGGTTGCGGGCATATCCCCAGTGGGAGATGTGCAGGAGGCAGCTGATCGATGTTTCTCTCTCATCGATGTTTCTAACTCTCTATCTCTCTCCCTTCCTCTCTGTAAAAAATCAATAAAATATATTTAAAAAAAATTAAGTTGCCATTTAATTTTTTCATCGATTTTCTCCTGAGTACAATAGCAGAGTTTGTCCAGAGGCTCTATGACACATGATGACATCATTACCCTCATGATAATGGACTGTGTGCTTGTGATTTCTTGTGTTTCAAATATTTCTCCATTTTAATTTCTAATATGGTATTGGTAGCTATAACTCATATAAACAAAGGTTCTTTGAGGTCTTTGATAGGATTTGAGAGTATAAAGGGTCCTGAGATTAAAAAGCTTGACAATAATTGGTATAGGTGTTCTGCCAAAAAAAGTTTTAAAATTAGTGTTTTATAAAATGACTAGAGGCTCCGTGCACGAAATTCATACACTTGGAGGAGGGGGTGCACCTTCCTCGGGGGAGCCCAGCCTGCACCTTCTTGCAGCCTGGGAGCCGTTGGGGGATGTCCGACTGCTGGCTTAGCCCCGCTCCCTGCGGGAAAAGCTCCCGCCACTGCCACTGCGCTCGCCAGCCGTGAGCCTGGTTTCTGGTGCACTGACCACCAGGGGGCAGCTCCTGCATTGAGCGTCTGCCCCCTGGTGGTCAGTACGTGTCATAGTGACCGGTCGTTCTGCTGTTTGGTCAATTTGCATATTAGCCTTTTATTATGTAGAATTCTTAACGCCTAACTGGCCTGACTCTACCCCAGAGTTTCTAAATCAGGATCTCCATGGAGGGATCTGGATATCTGTTTTTGTTTGTTTACAAAAAGTGAAAACATTTTTGATTTGTTTTAATTTTAATATGATTTGCCTTTTAAATTAGGAGCCATTGTTTTAGGAGATAGAAATAGTTATCCAAATGTCAAAGAAAATCATATTAAATTTTACTTATAAAAAGTAATAGCAGTTTTTTTTCTGTAGTACTGTTAGTCACTGTGCTAAGAAATTTATATATGAGGGAGGAATTAAGTACACATTTCATAGATGAAGAAACTGAGGATTAAAAAGAATAAATACTTGGCCCAATGTCACCCAGCTAGGCATGTGTGGTGCTAGACTTTGAATTCAAGTGTGACTCCAAAGCCTAGTCTCCCATCCACCCTGTTAGATTTTGAAAGAATTGGGGAAAGCATCAGAATGAAATGTGAAAAGTAGAACCCCTTTGAACAGTAACTTTATATATATATGTATATACACACACACACACACATTTTATTGATTTTTTTACAGAGAGGAAGGGAGAGGGATATAGAGTTAGAAACATCGATGAGAGAGAAACATTGATCAGCTGCCTCCTGTACACCTCCTTCTGGGGAGTGCCCACAACCAAGATACATGCCCTTGACGGGAATTGAACCTGGGACCCTTCAGTCCGTAGGCCAACGCTCTATCCACTGAGCCAAACCTGAGCCAAACTGGTTAGGGCTGACCAGTAACTTTTTGATGGTTACTTTGTTCAGTGTTTTATGCCATAACTTTGTGAGTCTGTCCTTGTACCCACTGACTTGAGCATTAGCTGATAGTTCTTGATAGTCTGCAGTGAACGTTTCTTGAGGTTCCATCTCTCTTACCTCACAAGTAAACAGCATGGATGCAAAGATAAATGACCCATCTTTGTTCTCAAGGGACTCAGTGAATCAGATGACTGTAGTGCAAGGCATATTGTACCTTAAGCACCTTAAGCTTTGTTGAGTGCTGCTTTGTAGCAGAGAGGAGAGGCCTCCTCCAGCTGGAGATTGACAGGAGCTTCGTGGATCAGGCACTGAAATGAAATCTCAGAGGCTTCTTCCAGCTTTACAATTGATCTCCTTACTATTGTTAACTTTTCATCCATTTAAATATTCTCCCTGTTTATTTCAGGCATTTCTTTATAGAAATAGTTGACTCTTAGTTGTTTCCTGTTTGTGCTTTTGGTAATCCTCACCCGAGGATATTTTTTCATTGATTTTTAGAGGGAGTGGAAGGGAGAGGGAGAGAGAAACATCAATATGAGAGAGAAACATTGATTGGTTGCCTCCTGCACATGTCTGCAACCAAGGTATGTGCCCCTGACCAGAACTGAACCCAGGACCCTTCAGTCTGGGGGCTGATGCTCTATCCATTGAGCAAAACCTGCTAGGGCTGTTTCCTGTTTTTGATCTCCCAAGGTGAACCACTTTAATATTCTACTAGAGGCCCAGTGCATGAATTCGTGCATGGGGGAGAGGGGAGGCGAAGGGAGGGAGGGTGGGGGGGGAACGCAGGAGGTTGGCCGGGGGGAAGGGATCATGGGAGGTTGGCTGCCGGCTCCAAAGGAGGGAGCTGGCCCTTGGCCCCCTTGGGAAAGGGGCTGCGTCTGCCGCCACCCACCCCGGTTCCCTGTCCTAGCATGGGGCCTGAAGGCCCTGGGCGGGGTCGGGAGAGGAGGCTACGGTCGTCTGGCCAGGCGCAGAAGGAATGGATGCTGGACATTGACACTGCCCTGCCACCATGCGGTTCCCTGCCCCCCCCCCCCCCCCCCATTCCCTCACTGCCGCGCTGCCACCGTGGGGGGCAGGTGGCCCCTGGGGAGGGAGAGGACAGGAGCGAGACAAACCCTTGGTTTGAGGGCTGACTTTCAATAGATTGTAGTGAGGGAACTGCTCTGCTACGTAAGAAACCCTGACCCTGAAGAAGGTTGTCTACGAATGGTTTAGTGCCAGGGGCTGATGGCGGGCGGCTGGCTGCGGGGAGGGACCGTGGGCTGTTGGCTGGCCGCGGGAGGTTGGCTGTGGGAGTGCACTGACTACCAGGGGGCAGCTCCTGCATTGAGTGTCTGCCCCCTAGTGGTCAGTGTGCATCATAGCGACTGGTCGACCGGTCGTTCTTGTTGTTTGGTCATAGTGGTCACTTAGGCTTTTATAAATACAGTAGGAGCCCAGCGCATGATTCGAAATCGCACGGTGCCGCCCACTCCCTCTCTGGCCTGTGAAGCAGCCATGGCCGCTGCTGATCAGGCCCTCCCCCAGCGCAGGTGCATGGAGGCCCCTGCCGCCCCGCCCCCAACACTGGTGTGCAATCTCCTCCTGTCCTGTCACCCGTTACGGCGTCCCGGTTAATTAGCATATTTCTCTATTTTATACTGTGTGTGTGTGTGTGTATGTGTGTGTGTATAGATAGCTAGCTAGATAGATAGATAGATTTCTTTTCCTCTTGGAAACCAACATTTATTTGTGTATTTATAAATATGTAAATTTATTGGTATTTAGTTTAGTTTCCCCATAGGTGAATTGCTGTCTTACCTTTGGTGGTTTTTTCCCTATTCATGTTTTTATACTTTTGCTACATATATGTAGTATTTATATAGAGCATTGTTTTTGCATTAAAAGATGTTATTGTGTATATATGTCCTTCCGCAGATTTCCGTTTATTGCTTAGTATCAAGTTTTGAGATCTATGTTAGTGTGTGAATTCACTTATTCATTGTAAGCTACTGAGTGGAATTCCATTACATGACTATACAGTAGTCCCCCCTTATCCACGGTTTCTCTTTTTGAAGATTCAGTTACCTGCAGTTAATCATGGTTCGAAAATATTAAATGGAAAATCCAGAAATAAACAGTTAATAAATTGTAAATTGCGCACAGTTCTGGGTAGTATGATGAAATGTCACACTGTCCTGCTCCGTCCCCCCTAGGATGTGAATCATCCCTTCTGTGTAGTGTGTCCACGCTGCATATGCCACCTGTCCATTAGTCACTTAGCAGCTGTCTTGGTTATCAGATCGACTATATTGCAGTGTTTTTATTCAAATAACCCCTGCATGCCACATAACTTTTATTATAGCATATTGTTATAATTGCTCTATCTTACAGTTAGTTACTTGTGTTAATCTCTTATTGTGCCTCGTTTGTAAATTAAATTTTATCATGGGTATGTATGTGTAGGAAAGGAAACATAGTGTAGATAGGGCTTGGTACTGTCTGCGGCTTCAGGCATCCACTGGAGGCCTTGGAACATATCCCCATTGATAAGGGGGCACTACTGTACTGAACTCACTCGTTCTTCTTTTGACTCGGCCTTTCATTTGCCCTCCCACCCCCCTTTTTCAGGATTAGCTTTTTTCTTTTTGATATAATTCATATATCATATCATTCACCCTTTAAAAAGGTGTACAATTAATGGTTATTACTATAATCACAGATTTGTGTAACCATAGCCATTATTTAATTCCAGGACATTTCACCACTCCAAAAAGAAACCCATACCCATTAGCAGTCCACTCGCCCATTTCTCCCTCCATCCGTCCTCTATCAGCAACAAATCTGCTTCCTATCTCTGTAGATTTGCCTATTTTGGACTTCTCATATAAATGGAATCATAAAATATGTAGTCCTTTGTAACTTTCACTTTCGTAATGTTTCTTTAGTATGTCTCAAGGTTCATCCATGTTAAAGCATAAATCAGCACTTCATTCCTTTTATGGCTGAATAATATCCCATTATATGGATGTACTATATCAGTTTATCCATTTTATCAATTTGGGTTGTTTCTACTTTTTGGCTCTTATGAATAATGCTGTGAACATTCATTTACAAGTTTTTGTGTTGATATATGTTTTCACTTTTGGGTATATACCTAGGAATGGAATTGCTTGGACATACAGTAACTGTCTGTAACTGCTAAACTGTTTTACAATGCAGCTACACCATTTTACATTCCCACAAATAATGTACAGAGGTTTTTAATTTCTCTATTTTGCAAATGCTTCTTATTATCTTTTTTATTATAGTCATTCTAGTTGGTGTGAAGTATCTAAAGTTTTGATTTGCATTTCACTAGTAACTGATGATGTTGAACATTTTTTCATGTATTTATTTGTATTGCTGTTTGCACATCTTGGAGAAATATTTATTCTCATCCTTTGCCCATTATTTCATTGGGTTGTCTTTTTATTCTTGAATTATATAAGAGTTCTCTATATATTCTGGGTACTTGACACTTATCAAATACATAATTTGTAAATATTTCCTCCTGTATTTCTTTGCTTTCTTGATAGTGTCCATTTAAGCATAAAGATTTTAATATTAATTTCAATTTATCTATTTTTTCTTTGGTTGCTTATGCTTTAGGGTCCACAGTGAATAAACCATTGCCTAATCTAAGGTCATAAAGATTTATACCTGTGTTTCATTGTAAGAATTTTCTAGTTTTAGTTTTAGCTCTTACATTCACGCCTGTGATTCAGTTTGACTTAATTTTTATATATGGTGTGAAGGTCCAACTTTATTCTTTGCATGTGAATATCCAGTTGTTCTTAGCACCATTTCTGTAGAAAACATTATTCACTCCCCCAGTGAATTATCTCTTGTCCAAAATTAACCATAAATGTATGGACTTATTTCTGGACTCAGTCCTATTTCATTGATCTATACCAGGGGTGGGCAAACTTTTTGACTCGAGGGCCACAATGGGTTCTTAAACTGGACCGGAGGGCCGGAACAAAAGCATGGATGGAGTGTTTGTGTGAACTAATATAAATTCAAAGTAAACATCATTACATAAAAGGGTACGGCCTTTTTTTTTTTTTTTTTTTTAGTTTTATTCATTTCAAGCGGGCTGTAGTTTGCCCACGGCTGATCTATACTGTATGTCTAGACTGATACCAATACCACATGGTCTTGGTTGTTGCAGCTTTAAAGTAAACATTGAAATCTGAAAGTGTGAGTTCTCTTAAGTTTTTCCCCCCAAAAGTTATTTTGGCTATTCTGGGTTGCTTACATGTTCATAAGAAATTTAGGATTACTTTGTCAGTTTTTGGAAAAAAGGCAGTTTGAATTTTGGTAGGATTGCATTGAATCTGTAGATCAATTTAGGGAGTATTGCCACCTTAGCAATATTAAGTCTTCCAGTCTGTGAATAAAATCTTTCCATTTATTTGGGTCTTCTTTAATTTATTTTAATGATATTTATAGTTTTTAGTATACAAAATTTGTCTTTTGTCAAAAATATTCCTAAGTATATTTTTCTTTTTGGTGCTATTGTAAATGAAATTGTTTTCTTAATTTAAGTTTTAGATTGTTCATTGCTAGTGATTAGAAATAGAATTGATTTTTGTTTATTGATCATTTGCCTCTAGACTGCCAAACATTTTTTCTCTTCATTCAGGTAGTTCCCTGAAATCGCAGCTGTCATGAAAATTCTTCTAATTTATTCAACTTGCTTATTCCTTTTTTGAGGATTTTTTTTTTCTTAACAGGCAGGCTTGAGTTACCAAGCTATTTTCAGTCCAGTAATATGTCTTCAAACATTTGGGTACTTGTTAAATGCCTCTGTAAACAAATTGTTAACCACCTGCTTTAATGTGTGGTCTGTATGAGCTAATATCTTATCACTGTGGGCAGATATTTCATTAAAATAGAGATCTAGGAAGCTGGAGAATAACCTGTGGAGAATTCTCCTCCTGCCAGTTCCCTGCTTCATCCCTCCCAACTAATAGATAGGAATTACAATTCTGATCTGTTCTGAAAAACACCCAGTTTCTGGTCCAGTACTTATTCCTCTTGCTTACGTTCTGTCCCTCGTTGTTCAGTTAATACATTGCTTAGTTGCCTACTCTGCTCTTACACATGTCACATGCCCAATCTCTAAAGCTTTGCCTGAGCCCTTGATTGTAACCTGCTGCTGAGATTGATCTCCCATATCCCATGGCTGATGCTTTGGTGTTCTGGATGATACGCAGCTAGTTTTATTTCTTCTCTGATGGTGCCTCTTAGACATTATTTGTGCTGGCCTTATCCCATACCCTCTCAGCTTGCAAGTGTAATTAGTGTTAGTGAGCTTTTGGCCATGCTTTCTTTCTCATCCTGCAGTCTAAAACTTTGGAATTTGTGGAGCCTTGATGGGTCATGCAGTTATATGGCACATGCATTGTTAAGAATAGTGATATTTATATGCCCCTTAAAACTTCATACAATCCCGCCGAAACCGGTTTGGCTCAGTGGATAGAGCGTCGGCCTGCGGACTGAAAGGTCCCAGGTTCGATTCCGGTCAAGGGCATGTACGTGGGTTGCGGGCATATCCCCAGTAGGAGATGTGCAGGAGGCAGCTGATCGATGTTTCTCTCTCATTGATGTTTCTAACACTCTATCTCTCTCCCTTCCTCTCTGTAAAAAATCAATAAAATATATTTAAAAAAAAAAAAAAACTTCATACAATCCCTTTTGTGCAGGTTTCTCCTGTACTCTGTCTCCCCTCCTTGCCCCAGTGCCTTTTTGCTAGTAAAGTATAATTTTGTGTGTGATCTTTGCTGGTGCTAATAATGCCAGTGCACATCGTTTTCTACTGGTGAGATGTTGTTACACTTGAAAGTAAATGGCTCTTTTAGTGCTGTATTTTTCTTTGAGTAGCTCATTAAAAAGAAAATTTAAGAATTTTAAATAATTTTATTATTTTTTTTGAGCTAGGTGAATCTTTCTAAATCAGTTTTTCAGGTCCATTTTCCATTCAGAGCTTTAAAAATTTGGAAGTCGAAAAGATCTGACACTTAGCCCATTCATTACCCTCACACATTTCAAAAGAACTGCCACAACTAGGGGATTATATGTGATAAAAATCTTTTTATGGTCCAGGGTCCATAAATGAGAACTATTAAGAATTGTGAGGAAGAGAAAAGTGTTGTGTGTGTGTTGCCAATCAGTGTCCCAGAATTAAGGCATTAAGAGGCCTGAACTTGAGTTCTACTTTCTGTGTGAAGAGTGATCCCTCCTCCCCACCTTGGCTCACACTCTGTGCCTCAGTGCTCCTACTATTCCCATAGATGTACACGTCTGATCTAGGTAAGGTTGCAGAGGATCTGTGAGCCCCTAAGAGATAATTGTATTTAAAAAATTTTTGTATCTAAAATTATTTGTGATTATATCTGTAAATGACATTTGGTCATTTTTTTTCTTTAAAAAGAGTATTAGCCTGGCTGGTGAGGCTCAGTGGTTGAGCATCGACCTATGAGCCAGGAGGTCATGGTTCGATTCCCAGTGGTGGCACATGCTGGGTTTGTGGGCTGGATTCCTGGTGTGGGCCTGCAGAAGACAGCTGATCAATGATTCTCTCTCATCACTGATGTTTCTATCTCTCTCTCCCTCTCCCTTCCTCAGTAAAATAAAAGAAAGTATTAAATAGTGCTTTTTAAAAATCTGATGTAAAACTTTGTCTTCTGTCTTCCATCACTTCCTTCCAACCCTGCTTCCCAAAGGCAAACACTTTGAATTGTTTCTTCTTATTAATGTTTTGCTCATTGCTTGTCTCCAATACCTTGAATAGTGCCTGTTTGGACACCTAATATCTCTTGGTTGAATGAATGAAAGGTTGTCCTTTCTTTGTTTCCATCATGATAATTTATTATGCAACTAGTGGCCTGGTGCATGAAATTCGTGCACATTAAAAGGTGATTAATTAGAGGAAATATTTTAATATTGCTATTTTCCCATTCTCTATAATAGAAGTGTCAGAGATGAAAGAAAATTAGCAAAGTGTATATGAAAATCTTCCTCCTGTTAGAGTCTGGGGCGCACCATGGGACCTAGAGTCAAGTCCCCGCCCACCCAACTCAAAATCGTGCGAGACCCAGACCTGGCCACCCTCCATCCCCAATTGGGCTAGATCCAGACCCAGCTGGTCCCACCCTTGTCAAGTCCCACCGGGCAGGGGGGCCCAGCCTCAGGTCCCCTGGTCTGGCGCCGGGGCAGAGGGCGTGGCCTGAGGTCCCCTGTCAAGCCCTGCTGGGTGGGGGGCATGGCCTGAGATTCCCCATCAAGCCCTGCTGGGTGGGGGGCATGGCCTGAGGTCCCCCGGCCTAGTGTCAAGGCGGTAGGTGCGGCCTGAGGCCCCCCGTCAAGCCCTGCTGGGTGTGGGGTGTGGCCTGAGGTTCCCCGTCAAGCCCTGCCAGATGGGGGGTGTGGCCTGAAGTCCCCTGTCAAGCCCCACAGGGGCAGGGGGTGGGGGCGCAGCCTCAGGTCCCTGCTGATTGCTCGTTAAGGCTCTTTACAGGAATTCAGCCTCTGCTGTGGGCGCAGTCATCTTGTGTTATGGAACCACACACACATCCCCCCCCCCCCCCCCCCCCCCGCCTCCGATGTGGGTGCAGTCATCTTGTGTTATGGAACCACACCCCCCCCCCCGCCTCCGATGTGGGTGCAGTCATCTTGTGTTATGGAACCACACACACAACCCCCCCCCCACCCCCCCCTCCGATGTGGGCGCCGCCATCTTGTGTTATGGAACCACCGCTGTGGGCGCCGCCATCTTTGTGGTGGAGTGGCGGTCAATTTGCACATTCCCTCTTTATTATATAGGATTGTGGGTTGAATATCAGTTTTCCTCTTAGAAGGCATTGCTCTACCATCTTATCATACAATGTTGCTGTTCACATGTGATTCCACTAAATATAGTTTTTTTGTACATGACCTATGTTTCCTTTCTGCAAATTTTTGTGATCTTCTCATATTAGCACTTAAAACATTAATTATGTTGGGAATTAAATCTAGACATTCATCTTGCTCAGTAAGGGGAAATTTTCTCGAATCATTTCTTTGAGAGGTCTTCCCTCGCCCCTGTCCCCCTAAGAAAGGTAAAGAAATATGTTTTCTCTGTTGGTTCTTTCTGGAATTTTATTCCTGGGATGTTGAACTTCATGAATGTTCTTTATTTTATTTTTTAAAACTTTATTATTATTATTAATTAATTTATTTTTAATCTTCACCCGAGGATATTTTTCCATTGATTTTTTTTTTTTTTTTAGAGCGAGTGGAAGAGAGAGGGAAAGACAGAGAGAAACATTGATGTGAGAGAAACACATCGATTGGTTGCCTCCTGCCTGTGCCCTGACTAGAGTTACCTTCTAATCCTTAGTGTTACCTTCTAATCCTTCTATTAGTTTTTTATTTGTGTTTTCTAATTTGAAATGTGTTATCCTATTTCTTGTTTTCTGACTATTCTCTTTTTAAAAAATCCTCACTTGCAGATATGTTTCTGTTGATTTTTAGAGAGAGAGGAAGGGGGGGGGAGAGGGAGGGAGAGAGAAGAGGAGGGAGGGAGGGAAGGAGGGAGGGAGAGAGAGAGAGAGAGAGAGAGAGAGAGAGAGAGAGAGAGAGAGAGATACATCAATGTGAGAGAGAAACATTGATCTGCTGCCTCCTGTGTGGGTCCAAATCTGCAGCCTTGGTATGTACCCTGACCAGGAATGAAACCCCGCGAGCCTTTGGTGCATGGAAAAATGCTCCAGTCAACGGAGCCACCCCGGCCAGGGCTGACTATTCTCTTTTTAAATGGAGTATTCTGTTGTTACTGTTTTGTAGATAGACTTCCAACCCTTTCCTCTTGTTATTTAGCTTTTGCCCCACTCCTATTTCTCCCAACACTTGGTATCTTTTCTGAGCGACTCTGCCAGGGCCCATCTGCCATTTTTAAATTGCAGTTCTTCTTCTTCCTTTGAAGCTATGTAACTTAATTTTATGATTGTAATTCAGATGAAAAGCTAAATATGTAAATTTTTTAAATATATTTTATTGATTTCTTACAGAGAGGAAGGGAGAGAGATAGAGAGTTAGAAACATCGATAGGAGAGAAACATCGATCAGCTGCCTCCTGCACACCCCCTGGGGATGTGCCCGCAACCCAGGTACATGCCCTTGACCGGAATCGAACCTGGGACCCTTCAGTCTGCAGGCCGACGCTCTATCCACTGAGCAAACCGGTTTCGGCGCTAAATATGTAAATTTAACATTAATTATATGAAGAAAATATTGAATGAAAGTTTTTTTGTCTCTCTTAATATCCAGATAGATATTGTGCTTTGTAATAATGAATTCTTTGAATTTTATTTGTGTAGAAGAAATTGAGGAAGAATCTGAAACAACCATTGAGGCTGACTTGACCGATAAACAGAAACATCAGTTGAAACATAGGGAACTCTTTTTGTCTCGCCAATATGAATCTCTGCCTGCAACACATATCAGGTAAGAACTTTTTAAGAAGTCATTAGTATTCAGTAATATCATGACATTTAAAAAACACACCAAGCAACCTTCTTTGAAGCATTTTCCAAACTCTGCTCACGATCTTGCTCAAATTAGTTTACTAAATACTTCATAATGAAATCTTATCTTGAAAATTTATAGTGTGTCTTTGCATATTAAAGCCCTGAGAATGTTCTGCAGTAAAGTAACCACGTAGCTTTATTTTAATCCTGACTTTCCCAACTTATTTGGGTATCTGTTAGCATCCTGTATAAAAGTGTCCAGGAGACATCCTGCATTTTGGGAAATGCTGGTCTTTTCCAGAGTTCTAGAACATTATAGAGTCACTGGAGGTCCAGTGCATGAAATTCGTGCACAGGTGTGGTCCCTAGGCCTTGCCAGAGATTGAAGCGTGAGTGTCTAGCATGGAAAGGCAGATCCCAGCTGACCTCTGGGCCCTGGGCAGCACCTGGGCCCACAGGCCCCAGTGCGCCCCCCTCCACCTGAGTCATCGGGCCCTGCCCGGCTCCCTCAGTGCCTGGGAGTCGGGTGGCAGCCCTGCCCCCTGCTGCCGCCACTGGTCGCTGTGATTGGCGGGGCGATCGGGCCCCACTTGCACCTGCCTTGGCCTGGTGCCACCCGCTCACCTGCTCCACCATCCCGCCATGGTCCCGCTTTCTTTGGGGCCCATTGAGGCCAGCAGTGCCTACACTGCTGCCAGCATCGAGTTGCCGACCCCCACCATGTTCCGCACCGTTCCCTTGTGGTCAGTGCACGTCATAGCAAGCAGTTGAACTCCCGGTCGAGGGGACAGTTTGCATATTAGGCTTTTATTATATAGAATAGGATTAGAGTCCAAGAACTAGGACCCAAGATCTGGTTCCTAGGGCAGGTGACCTTTGATCCTATAGAGTATATGGCCTTTTATTTTTCTTTTGAGGACCTCTGGGCTAAAAACTTTATATTCTTTATTACTTACTTGCATTTGCTTTGTGCATTAATAGGTTGTAAAAGTGAGAAAATTCAGTCTTGGTTTAGTTTGGGAAGTTGTGGAGGAGTGATGGTGGTTTTATATGATCTGCTGATAGTGGTATCATTTAAGCACACACGGTTAAGCTGTTTCTCACTGTGGTTTCTTGGAGGTGTAACAAAATGTGTGAACTAAAAAAACAGGTAGTTACACACCTTTAGGATCAGGAAAACTTGGGGAGTTGGCATTTACTCAGCCTTTGAGATACTATGGGACATGTTTCAGGTAGAGGGAAATAGGTGAGCTTAGATGTGCAGGGAGCAGAATGTGTCCAGGGGTGATAGGTGTGAGAAAATGCAGTGTTTCTGTCTCTTGAGGTAAAGAAATTTCTTCAACTCTTGTTCACAATCTTTATTTTATTCAGTTCTCTTAAAAACTATTAATATAAGGAGTAAACTATGTTATATGTTAACTATTTATTTATTTCAGTAATTGCCCCTCCCTCCTCTTTAGCCTTCAATTCAGTATTGTATTTAAATCTGCCTTTTTGGGATTAAACAAGTTTGATTTGGTCCTTGTAACCACACACACACACAGACACACACACACACACAGACACACACACACACACACACACACACACACACACACACACACACGCTCGCGCGCATGCACCTCAACTCCAAGGACCTCTTTTCAGAGTAGACATAGAGATCTTCTAAGGTAGGAAATGTATGACAAAGATACTGTAATTCTTTTCCCCCAGTTCTTTTAAGAAATGTTTTGATAACCCCCTCAATATAAATTAACATTATATTGTTTCTTTATTTAGTTTTTTTTTTTTTTTTAAGGAATACTGTGTTTAGATCGGCTACAGTTAGTATATTCTGTGTGAATTAGGTCCTTTTCTGAAAAAGATAATTAGGCCAGATAAGTTGGATAGTCATTTTACCCACCAATTAGGGGTATTTCAGGAATTAGGAGAGTAAGTTAATTTTTGCTCAAAAAGATAAAATGTGAAAACCTTTAATCATTTTCTTACAGATGTATGTAACTAATAAATGCTAAAGAGCCATATGAATTGATTATTTAATTGGAAGAAGCTAGAATGTAAAAATTCATTTTAAGCTCAAGAAGTTATGTGGCCAGTTTTAAAAATCTTGCCAGTACAAGAATGTGACAAATGGTTTTTAAAATGTAACCAAAGCACACAAGTATATTTTTAATTTACCCTCCTGATAGCTTAGAATCTGTTTACAAGTAATGCTAGTTTCCTTTAACAGATTGCTTGGAAGGGAAAAAGTGATGTGTTTTTCATCTTTCATAAGGATTGAGAGAGTATATTGAAATATAATTATCAAGACACCCTGTGTTGAACATAGAAATTACATGGTATATGTGATCAGTCACCGTTGAACACATTTCCTGAGAATATTCCAGATTGGGTAGTTTACTAGGTGCTTGGTAAGTAAGACAAGGTCCCTAGCTCATAAACTCAAGAAGGAGTTTATCAGGTGGCAATTCTTTTGAATTATGATGGAGACATAGGCATTTGGGGCTTTGTTTTCTTCCCCAAATTAAAAGGGACATCTGTAGCTTTCATCTTTGAACAGCTGAATGGGGTTCGGGGCAGTCTCTGGCCAAAGCATGGAGTCGTGCTGCCCAGCCCTCATGCTGATGTGGAACAAGTGCACGTTGAATGCGATCTGACATTTTGCTCCTGTTGAAGTCATGCCCTATCTATTTCTGCTATAACAGGAGGAAATTACTGGAGCCCCATTGTTGTTTGGCAGCAAAGAGGGCTCATTGGGTGAATACTGGCTTTTTAGTCTCAGGGACATTATATGTGCCCAGATTTTCCTTGTGCCATGTGGAGCATAGGAGAAAACCTGACTGAGGTATTCCTGAGGTTCTTTGTAATTTGTGAGCTATAATACTGTAGTTTGAGATGCTATGAGCTTCTCAGAATGACAGGGAAGCAACTCTTTGTTCCTTCTGATTCCCTGATTCCACTGGAAGAGAGAGATCCGGACAGTTCTGGTAGGGTTAGTGATTCAGCTCTTGTTGTGAAATACATAGGACTCGAGCAATGAGAATGCTTTGGGAACTTTTTTGTTTAGACAAAGGGAAGAGGCAGCATGCTTCACACACAGTGTCTTAGGCCATTAATAATAAATTATATATGCTGCATCCATTTTATAAAGCTCTATAAAATGTATTGTTAATGCCAGCTACGAGACCTGTTGTAAGTATATGTAATACTATATTCAGTCATATATAGCCCATGTTTACTGAACTTGGCTTTTAAAATATCTAACATTTATTGAACCTTTATGATCACTGTTATCCCGCTTGCTTTACATCTATCTTATTTAATCCTCACAATGACTTGATGAAGTAGGTCCTGTTATAACCCCATTTTACAGATGAGGAGACTGAAGCACAAAAAGGTTAAGTAATTGTCAGACTCACAGCTTTAAAAAAAAATGTTTTTATTGATTTCAGAGAGGAAGGGAGAGATAGAAACATCAGTGATGAAAGAGAATCATTGATTGGCTGCCTCCTTCCTGCACGCCCCCTACCAGGGATTGAGCCTGCAATCAGGCATGTGCCCTTGACTGGAATTGAACCCAGGATCGTTTAGTCCGCAGGCCAACACTCTATCCACTGAGCCAAACCAGCCAGGGCTGGACTCACAGCTTTTAAATGGCAGATTCAGAAATTGAACCCGGACTGCCTGGTTGCAGAGGTACAGCATTATGATGTGTACATGACATCAGGCATGGAAAGAAGCTATTCATAACTTGTTGACTAGGTAGACTCACCCTATAATTCCTCCACCTAACAGCACCAATATTTTGGTGTATCGTTAATACCTTTTCTAATCTTAAGTGTATTTGTTGGACTTTGGCCACACGTTGCTGGAATTTACTTGGAACGACAATGTGTAGCTTCTTCTCTTGCTAAATAGTGCTTATTCTTCTGCACCACTGTCATCTTTGCTCTTTCTAGCTTCATTGATTTGTTTTTAAATATGTGAGAAATATGGTTGGAAAATGAGTGATGGAACAGCAGGAGGAGGGGATGACAGTTAAATACAGGAAGGGTGTTTATTCAAGAAAGAATCCAAGTGTCACTGTCTTGGAATAGGCACAGATTTTTAAGATTGTGAAGAGAGTCTTATGTTTTCTTGATGTTTTACTATTTCATCTTTTGTATTGAAGTTTGTTTTATGTATATGGTGTGAAGAGGATCAGTTAGAAAACTAAGTTTTAAAAAAATAACCATTTACAATATCATCAAAGAACACTGAACACCTAGAAATAAATCTCAAGATGTTTGAAAAAGGGGAAAGATGTGTAAAAACTAATATTATAAAGTATTGCTGAAGGAATGAAAAGACTTAAGTAAATGCAGGATAAATAAATGCATGACAATATGTCAGTTTTCTCCCCATTATTCCAAAGATTGAATACAGTTCCAAAGAAAAGCTCAGCAGTGTTTGCGTGTGTGTGAAGTGTAAGTGTGTGTAAATTAAGCTGATTTTAAAATGTATGGGAATGTAAAGGATCAAGAAAGGTGAAAATAAGGAGTTTTAAAAGCATGGTTCATGTACTCTGGAGTGTCCCTCTAAACCAAGCATGTGCCCTGACCAGGAATTGAACCGTGATCTCCTGGTTCATATGTCGAGGCTCAACCAATGCACCACACTGGCCAGCAGGGCTCTTTGTCTTTTCTTAAATTTTCTGATTTTGGTTCTGAGCTAAGTCTGACTTTTATCTTTTAGCTCATCTACTGATACTTTAATTACTTAGTGTGCTTAGGCTCATAGGGTTGCTAGTAGCACAACTAGAGGGAAAATATAGTAAGTGGGGAAAAACCATATCCCAATTTAACATTTTAAAGTTAATATTTTTATACACACTTTAAAAAAATGTGGTGGTTACACTATATAATCTTTCCTTTGAAATGATCAATTTATTCCCTATGGGTTGAAGTGTTTCCTTCTCTAACCAAAACCACAATGCAGAAAGGCCCTGGGCTAGATGGAAGTACATACTGCATATTGTCCCTAGTATGGGTGTTCCACACATTTGTGGAAATGCCTGTGATTTTCCTGGCAATCAAAACAAATTGTCATCCTGTTCTGGAGCAGGGGAACTTTCTAGCACCCTACCTTTTGGACATTTCACTGGCTCCTAGCTGTAAAAGGGGAAGGTGGCACCAAGGAAGGGATAACCCTCTCCCTTGAATTTACTTGTGGACAGTTTCTTTCACATTTTTATCCAATCTCCTGAATTGTGGATTAAAGTCTTAATCTTCAGTACTCTTCACATGCCACAGGCAGAATGGTCTTTCTAAAACATTGCTTGTCATTTTTCTTCATAAAGTCCACAGTAAGCCCTAACTTCTCTTCTTGGTTTTTATTCCCCTACCTTACTCAAACAGATGTTCCAATTTTGTGGGGTTTTTTTTTTTTTGGGTTGTCTTTTTTTTGATCCTTCTTTTATTTTTATTTCTTAACATCTGTTAAAGCAATATTAACAACAAAAATATATCTTTGAATAGAAATGCTTAAAGGTTTCCAGATTCCTTTGTCTTCTGTGTCCTCCTCCTTTTTATAATCTATAAAATCATATTCCTTCAGTTAACATAGGCAGTCCTTGAATGTTTGTTGCTAAGATTTATTTAATAATTTAGAGCATTGGTTTTTAACCAATTCTTAAGCAGTTTTATGTCCTCGGGGACTTTTGGCAAGGTCTGGACAGTTCTGGTCGTCACAACTCGCTGTGAGGATGCTACTATCATTCAGTGGGGGTAGAGGCCAGCGATGCTACTTAAATATTACCCTACCAGGATAGCCCTTGCAACATATGTCAGTAACATGAAGGTTGAGGAAAATTCGCTCCCTTAGTATATATTGTAGTCATACAAATTTATGCACTTTATCTAATGAGGATTCCCCCTTTTGCTTTAAATTTAAATTTTATTATTTTAAAAATCAAATAAATGAGTTCCCCCACTGCAGTCATTTTCAACTTCTCTGCATGTTTACCACTCTGACACTGCTACTGTTAATTTTTCAGTTTTAGAAATCTCTCTTTACTTCCTCTTCCTTCCCTTCTCTTTCCCTTGTGTTTCCAATATATCACAACTTTTATTTAACTTAATGATCAATCTTTGTATTTTATGACTTGTAAATATTCCTTACATACTGGTACTCTTTCTCGTACAACCTTTTGTTTTCCTTAGAGTATGATAATTGTTTTGCTTTTTCCTTTCCATTAGTCTTCTAAAATGTAAAAAGTTTTTAGTGTTTACTTACTTGAAAATGTTTTTCACTGTTAATGGAGATTTGTTTAAGCATAGAATTCTAGTTTAGGAATAATTTCCTTAAGAATTTCTAATCTTTCTGAAAGCATGTTGGATCTTTGAGCTTCATTATTTTATTTGGTTGTTCATTGTATTTAATGGATACGATGCTGTATAAAACTGTCTATTTGCTGAATTTCCACTCACAGAACCTAGCATGGTTTTTTTAATATGAAAAAGTCTTCAGAGCAAATGTAAGCTCATAAGGCCAGCGAGAAAAATGCCTTTTTTTAAAAATGAAGAAATAATGGCTTTCATTGAACAAGGACTAAGGTTAAAGCAGACCTTGCATCTGTCGTAGTGGTATCCCAGGTTCAGTGTGCCTTTACGTCACTGGTGATGCTTGTTGATCAGGTAGATTCCTGATCCTCCCGAAGATACTTGGATTCATTCAATCTGGTGTGCCTAAGAAATCTGGGCTTTTTTCCAAGCAGGGATGGTAAATTCTGAACCATTCCACAAACTGCAGTTGTATGAAATGGAATGGAATTCTTCAGGCAGTATGGAAATGGATGCTAGTTTAAACTTTCTCTTTTTCACTTATCCAGATTGGTAACCTCTTTAGGTAAAAGAAATATATTACCTATATGCACATTTTTACATATGGTTTTTGAATTTCTTGGATTATACAGGACATCCTGATAAGCAAACAGTAGGCTGATCAGCACCTGCCATTAAACATGGGACCATGTTGTGTTATGTTTATTCACATGTCTTTCTATCCCAGCATGGTCTCTGAAACAGTATATTTTAAAGAACTTTTTGAATGATCTGTGGGGTAGTATGTTATCTCCATGGAAATTCCTTGCTCTTGCATGGTTCCCTGTAGAAAAGCAGTATGAATAATTATATGGGCCTGGAGTGTTCTTTCTTTGTGTATGGTCTTTGATATATTTTATCATCATGTTTGGGTATCTTTATTCTTTAAGGATTGAAGTATTATGGGAGAGAACAATGAGGATCATTGCTTGAGATTTAGCATAAATCATATTTAGAGTTTGATAGTAATTCCTTTAGTTTGGGGTTTGCTTAAAATATAGCATGTGTTTATCTATGTGCCAATATTTGTTCAGCATAAAGGAAGACAACACTTTGAATCTCATTTAAACTACTTTTATCGGCAACTCTTGGCATGTAGCACGTGTTTATTACATAATCATACTTCATAAAATAATTCTGACTCAACATCCTGCTTTGTTAGCTGTTAATACGTGTACATGAATATTTTTGTGTTGGATTTTCATTTTTTTTTAAAATATATTTTATTGATTTTTTACAGAGTGGAAGGGAGAGGGACAGAGAGCCAGAAACATCGATGAGAGAGAAACATCGATCAGCTGCCTCCTGCACACCTCCCACCGGGGATGTGCCCGCAACCAAGGCACACGCCTCCGACTGGAATCGAACCCGGGAACCCTCAGTCCGCAGGCCGACGCTCTATCCACTGAGCCAAACCGGTCAGGGCGGATTTTCATTTTTAATTTGGGAATATAGGTATAGTAAAGAAAATTTAAAAACTAAAATCACCTCTTATCCTTTCATTTTTGCATAGAAGCTATATTGCCCCAAATAATTTATATTTTAGATTGGCTGAGGTATCCTATTGGTGTTTTTTAATCATGTGCCTATAAAACAGTATAACCAGTGTTTTCTATCTCCTAATATAATTATGAAAATGGTTTTATTATTCAGACATGTTTAAATTCTCTTGTCCTTTCAGACAGTATGGAGGAGACTTTAGGTATGCTATATTGTTTATATGAATTTCCAGTGACTGTTAACCCTTAAAATTCAAGTGACTATTAAAGAAAGTGGTATCTATTAAAATAACATTTAGCAGATTTTGCTCCTCCCATTAAAAAATACTCAACTTTTGAGAACTTAACAAAAATGAGTTTATTTCTTCTAGGTAATGTATTAATTGTTATAAATATTGCTTTGTTAACTGTTAATGAGGCAAAATAAAATGGAGCTTACTTTTGGAAAGCCCATTTATTATTTAAGCATGCTGCATGGGGGAGCACATAGCCACAGGTCAGAGAAGTTCTGTGGCTGCTGTAGATGTGCTCACAGCAACAGAGCAATTTCCCACTCATTTTGTCCTTTGTGAAAGCATGTCAGGTAATTGTTGACTTTTGAGTGTTGTTATGTGTACTGAAGTAATAATGTTAATTTTTCTGCTTCAGTAATATGCATGAATAAAATATATTAGAAAAATAGAAAACCTTTGTAACTCTTGGTAACCAAAATAGAGATTGGATATTATGGAGATATCATATGCTCTCAGAGATATCTTTTGAAGTGATGTTAATTAACCTAAGGTGATTACCAGAAAAAGATGTTTTTATAAGAAAATGATCTTAAATTGGAGGAATATAGAAGTATTGCAAAATGTTTAGAAAACTAATTTTTTTTTTAACCTATGTGCTAGTATTTTACTTTGCTTGTGGTATTTTTTCCTTTGAATTGTTTTTCTTATTTTAATTTAATTTTTTCTAATACAGTTTACAACAGTATTATTTTGTATTGGTTTCAGGTGTATACCATAGTGATTAGACAATCATATACTTAAAAAATTTTTAATTGATTTTTTTTGACAGAAAGAGGGGGTGTGGGGGAGAGAGAGAGAGAGAGAGAGAGAGAGAGAGAGAGAGATGTGAGAGAGAGGTGAGAGAGATGTGAGAGAGATGTGAGAAACCCACAGGTGCCCCAACCAGGGATTGAACCCTCAACTTGGGAATTGAACTTGCCACCCCTTGGTGTATGTGATAATGCTTCAACCAACCAAGTCACACTGGCCAGGGCATATACTTTACTACAAAGTGATACTCCCACCCCCACCCCCACTCACCTGGTGACATGCATAGTTATTATAATACGAGTGGCCCCGCGCACGGATTCGTACACATTGAAAGGAAATTAATTAGAATTCCTGGGATGGCTCTGTGGCTCGAAGGACATCTGCGGAGTGAGACGGGGAGAAAAAGAAAGAAAACTCACGCTCAGGTCTTTGGGCTCAAGGTGCTGGCTCTGGTGCAGGGACTAATGCAGGTGGTCCCAGGTGGTGGCCAATGGGCGGGACTGGGAGAGACAGGCCAGACACACACCCTGGAGCCAACCTCCTTTGGTTCCTTCCCAGCCGGCTGCACCTGGGGCGGTGCTGCAGCTCGTGGGCGTCTGCAGAGTGAGCAGGTGGGGTCCCTTGGCCTGGCCTGTGGGGATCAGATGAAACCGGCTCTCCGACATCCCCCGAGGGATCCCAGAGTATGAGAGGGCACTCTGCAAAGTTGCTGTCCTACAGGGTGAGGAACGCAAACACAAGTGTGCAGTAAACCAGATTCGGGGCGACAGTGCCCCAGCAACAACATAACCCATGGCTGAAGGTGGAATCAGGCTGAAGGTGGAATCATGCAGCCCCACAAGGAATCAGGCTCCCTCCTCTCTGGTTTCAGGGTGCTTAACCCAAGAACCACCGCTGCCAAGTCACTGCAGCTCGGCAGCTCCTGCATTGAGCGTCTGCCCTCTAGTGGTCAGTGCGCAACATAGGTACCAGAGTTCGGACAGTCACTTAGCCTTTTATACATATAGACTATGGACTGTATTCCCTGTAATGTGTTTATTTTTGCTTGTTATTTTGTGGGGAGAAAGTAGTGACTTTTGTTTAGAAAATTAAATACATCATATTTAGAAAATATTTCTAAGCCCTGATGAATATCTATAACTTGAACAGTCAAAATTCTTCTGTCAAGACCTGCCAGCATGGGTCAGTGGTTGAGCATCAATCTATGAATAAGGAGGTCATGTTGCCCAGTGGGGGTCCTGGAGGAGGCAGCCAATTGATGATTCTCATCATTGATGTGTTTTTTCAAAAAAAATATTTTTATTTCAGAGAGGAAGGGAGAGGGAGCGAGAGATAGAAACATCAATGATGAGAGAGAATCATTGATTGGCTGCCTCCTGCACTCCCCCTACTGGGGATCAAGCCTGCAACCCGGGCATGTGCCCTTGACCGGAATCGAACACAGGACCCTTCAGTCCGCAGGCCGACGCTCTGTCCCCTGAGCCAAACCGGCTAGGGCAGTGGTCGGCAAACTCATTAGTCAATAGAGCCAAATATCAACAGTACAGCGATTGAAATTTCTTTTGAGAGCCAAATTTTTTAAACTTAAACTATATAGGTAGGTATATTGTTATTAACTTAGGGTACTCCTAAGCTGGCCTTTGCTAAAAACGTCCTCAATCTGATTGAGGTATGTTCGCTGAGGTCGACCCCTTCCAACTCTCCCATCCACACTCGTCTTGTATACTTGTTTCGTCTATCTCCTTTCCAAAAACCGACTTCTGCGTATGGGCCACAAAGTTTCAATCGCATGTGGTATTTTGTGGAAGAGCCACACTCAAGGGGCCAAAGAGCCGCATGTGGCTTGCGAGCTGTGGTTTGCCGACCACTGGGCTAGGGCATTGTTGATGTTCCTTTCTCTCTCCCTTCCTCTCTGAAATCAATAAAAATATATTTTTAAAAATCCTCCTGTCACATATATAGCTATATTGAATTTTTCAAGCTAGTGAGGATAATTTTAAAAGTGCTCATAATTTATGCCTCTACCGGGATAACCTTACTTTTTCTCAAGTCTAGACCAGCCTTTTTAAATTGACATAATTTTCAAACTCATGCACAGGACTTAGGATCAAAGGTAATTGCTATCAAACTTCAAGGTCCGCACAAGCCTATAGATCGTTATTTGCCCCTTGCTCTGTAGAAGTTGCTAGTGTTTAAATTTTAACTAGTCTTTAGAGCAGTTTCAATAAAGGTAAGTTAGTTAATCCTGATATGAGTGTGTATTATTTTTAGGTTATCATATGCCGTGGCTTCTTTAAAAATCTGGAGGTTATATTAGATACTGGTTTTCATTGTTTATATAATTGTTTTCATTGCTTATATTTTTGCTTGAAAAATATAAAACCACCTCATATTTACTCATTATAGACTCAGAAACTGACTTAATCTGAAGGTTTTTCATTGTACTTTTTCCTTGAATAATTCAGAAATAACTATAAAATGCTTTATGATATAAGCGTTTACCGCCTAACAGCTCTTTCCATTTATAGAGGTTAGCTTCTCTATAAATGTCTACAAAAACAGTCTTATGTTTTAGATTATGCAACACCAGGATTGTAAAGCCAGTCTTACATTTATGTATATTCCTAACTGCCATTTGGATTTTTAATGCCAACTTTACATTTTGAATATTCCGTATTTTGCATACGTCACCACTGTGAAGGTGGAGTAGCCTTTCTTAAACGCTTATTTGTTCATTCACTTTTCCCCTCTTTCAACAGGGGGAAATGCAGTGTTGCCCTTCTGAATGAGACAGAGTCAGTATTGTCATATCTCGATAAAGAGGTAATTCACAATTATACTTGTTTTCTGTGTGTTTTTCCATTTTTTTGTATGAAGCCATATCTTTTGAATTAATTTCTTTTTGTACCAAATTATTGCACCACCATAGCAGTATTATAGTAAAAATATAATCACTAAAATGTATTTGGATAATTTGATTTTTCTGGTTGAGGCAAGAGTTGACAAAACCCCTGTGTCCGTCTCTCTCTTTTCAGTTGGTAATGAAAAACTGTATAAAGCACAGCACATGATTTAGCTGGTAGAAGAAATATTTTGGCTTATGAAAACATGACTTTACTGTAATTGGTCCTCTTTCCTGGTTTTTGTTTGTTTTGTTGCCATCATTGTTTTTAATAAATAGCTTTTCTTTTAGACTCTTTTAGATGAGATTTTACCATTGATGGTGTGCTTTCTTTCCTGGAACCCTAATACACTTTTTCAACTAAAAATATTTCTGTCAACTTCAAGAAAAATTTTAACTATGTTTAGCAGGTTGAATTCGAGCATGTGCTTCAAATGAAGGGAGGAAATGCTTATCAACAGAATAACCTGTATTCCACTTTATACACAGTTGTATGTGACTTATTAGCATTGGTATTATGGGGAAAATATTTTACTGTTGTTGTTGCTTCAGTATTTTACCTTTATATATAGTTTCATGGTGTTTTTGTTTTCCCTAAATCTTTATTTTATATACGTGTGTGTGTGTGTGTGTGTGTGTGTATGCGTGTGTGTATTTTTAAAAAAGAATTAAAGGGACATATTTCTTATCATACTCAAGTATTGTCCTCATATTTCAAATGAAGAAAACATAAATAAAAGGATAGCTAAAATATGTGGATCTACTATGTATTAGGAACTCTAATAAAGAAAACTAAAAGGAAATAAATATTCAAGGCAGAAAAAAAGACTAATAGTCCTTATAACTTATGCTTGTGAAATTTAGAAAAGAAGGTACTCACATCAGTCTGTCCAACAGAATGGTTGATAATAACATGGATATTGGTAATGCTATAAATTAGCACAGAAGCAGAAATAAAAGGAGGGAACATTCAATATGTTCCAGTGTATTTTATTGGAATATTTGACTGTTGAGTGGATTTTTAAAAAATGGTATTTTTTGCCTTCTATGTTATTGTTGGCAATAAGGATATGCTAAGGACTGTAATAGGAGAAAGTTTGCAAAGGTGTTTGCTTTTTTCACCACTTAGCCTTTTATCAATCTTTGAGATAGGAACTGACCTGTGGCAGTGTGTTTAAGGAAACTTTAACAAAAATTTTTTTTTTAAAAAAATCACTCAATTTCATTGATTTTAGAGAGAGAGAGGGGGAGAGGGAGAGAGAGAGAGAGAGAAACATCAACGTGAGAGAGAAACATCGATTGGTTGTCTCCCATACACACCCTGATTGGAAATGGAACCAGTAACCTTGCCGTGTACAGGATGACACCCAACTAACTGAGTCACACTGGCCAGGGCGCAAAATCTTGTTTTATGGAATACTATACTAACATTTTACAGACTGAAAGTGACCTACAGTGCCTCTACTTTTAAAGCTGATAGTGAGCCAGTGGTAACAGCTTTAGTTACCTAGTAACATTCTTTGTTGCTCCTGTCTTAAAAAATAAAGAAACAACAACTCTGATTATGTACTGACTGCCCTTACCCCCTGCCCCCCCCCCACTCTATTAAGCAGGTTTATATAATCTGCAGATTTTTTTTCTTTTCCTTAGATAGCATTTTTTTACATGCATAGATTGTCACGTAATGGTGTGACTTTTGAACAGTTCTGCTGTTTAATTTTTCTGACAGTGAACCATGATTAAAACACTGCAGAACTTCTTAGTATTTCCTTTTTGGTTTTCTCCTTTCCCATTATCACAGCCTGTAAGACCTTGAAAGGAGAAAGCTTTATAATCTAACTCTTATTTGCAGTTTGCTTGGCTGGGTCTTGGTAAAGTGCTGATGGTAATGATGGGCCCGGCCTTCCAGGATGTAATAGAGAGGTTCATGCAGTAGGTGACCCTCAGAATCATAGCCGAAAGCAAGGACAAGACTTTACCTGTTCAGATGGCCTCCATTGGTTACCCAGAATTCAGCAAAGGACTGGTGGCTGGGTCTTCTTATCCATTAGGCTCAGTAACTAGGGCTCTGTTGCATTTTATGGGACCATGGATAGTCAGGTGGGTGTGCTGATCGTGGTGGTATGTATGAATATTAATATACCTACCTATGTATACATATGAATGCTTCAGAATTTAAAGGAGAACTATAGAATTACTAGAGGCCCGGTGCACAAAAATTTGTGCACTCGGGGGAGGGGGTCCCTTAGCCCGGCCTGTGCCCTCTCACAGTCTGGGACCCCTCGGGAGATAACGACCTGCTGGCTTAGGCCTGCTCCCGGGTGGAAGAGGGCAGGCCCAATCCCTAGGTGCAGCCCCTGGTCGGGCTCAGAGCAGGGCCGATTGGGGAGTTGGGGCGCCGCCCCCTGTCATGCACAGAGCAGGGCGATTGGGAGGTTGCAATGCCACTCTCAGTCACGCTCAGGGTAGGGCCGATTGGGGGGTTGGGGCACCGTCGCCTGTCACACTGAAGGCAGGGTTGATAGGGAGGTTGCGGCGCCACCCCCTGTCACGCACAGAGCAGGGCCAATCAGGGGGTTGGGGCGCTGCCCCCTGTCACGCACAGAGCAGGGCCCATCAGGGGGTTGGGGTGCCGCCCTCTATCACCCACAGAGCAGGGCCAATCAGGGGGTTGGGGCGCCGCCATTCTCACACTCAGGGCAGGGCCGATGGGGAGGTTATGGCTCTACCCCGTCACACACAGAGCAGGGCCCGTGGGAGGGGGGGTTGGGGCACCTCACCCTGTCACCCACAGAGCAGGGCCGATCAGGGGGTTGGGGTGCTGCACCCTGTCACACACAGAGCCGCAGGGCGATCAGGGGATTGGGGAGCTCCCCCCTATCAGGCACAGAGCAGGGCTGATCAGGGGATTGGGGCGCCTTCCCCTGTCACGAACAGAGCAAGGTGGATAGGGAGGTTGTGGCCCCGCCCCCTGTCACACACAGAGCAGGGCCGATCAGGGGGTTGGGGTGCTGCCCCCTGTCACGCTGATCCTGGTGGGAGGCCTCTTGGCTCCGCTGATCCCGGTGCTGGGAGGCATATTACCCTTTTACTATATAGGGTAGAGGCCTGGTGCATGGGTGGGGGCCGGCTGGTTTGCCCTGAAGGGTGTCCTGGATCAGGGTGGGGGTCCCCACTGGGGTGCCTGGCCAGCCTGGGTGAGGGGATGATGGCTGTTTGCAGCCGGTCACACACCCTTCAGGGTGGGGGTCCCCACTGGGGTGCCTGGCCAGCCTGGGTGAGGGGCTGAGGGCTGTTTTCAGGCTGGGGGTGATGGAAGCTCCCAACCACTCCTTTTTTTCTTTTTTATTCTGGGCCAGCTTTAGCTTTGAGGCTTGGCTCCAGCTCTTAGGCCTCCGCTGCTGAAAGTAGGTTTCTGGCCTTTGCTTACAATGTTGCGATCCTGCTGGCTGAAGCCTGGTGGACTAAAGCAGGTTTCTGGGGTTTTGTTTAGCTTCTATATTTGTTACATAGTTGCTTAGAGTTATAGCTCAGAGGCCTGCAGCGGCAGGTGGGGAACGTTGGAGTCCTCCATCACTGAAGCAAGCAAGCCTCATGTTAGTTTCAAGCTGCCTGGCTGCCGGCCGCCATCTTGGCTGGCAGTTAATTTGCATATCGCCCTGGTTAGCCAATGGGAAGGGTAGCGGTCATACGCCAATTACCATGTTTCTCTTTTATTAGATAGGATAAGTAATAAATGTTTAATTAAATGTTGACAGTGTGACACTTTAATCAGTAAACTGTATAAAAGCTCAGCTCTTCTATAGTTTAATTAATATGGGTGTGTGTACATTTTTTTTTTTAAATATATTTTATTGAATTTTACAGAGAGGAAGGGAGAGGGATAGAGAGTTAGAAACATCGATGAGAGAGAAACATCGATCAGCTGCCTCCAGCACATCTCCTACTGGGGATGTGCCCACAACCCAGGTACATGCCCTTGACCGGAATCGAACCCGGGACCCTTCAGTCCGCAGGCCGACGCTCTATCCACTGAGCCAAACCGGTTTCGGCGAGTGTACATTTTAATAAAATGCGGATGGACACTCAAAAAGTAAGAGTGCCTATTATCTATGTAAGCATCCATACTGTTGAGTGTGGGCTTTGGATGTTTAAATGATTACTTGATTTTAGGTACCTTACCTTTGACGTACATGGCTTACCTTTGCTAGCCTTTCAAAATCCTGTTTTAGAGCAGTGAAATGGTTTTCTTTTAGACTAGAACAAATAATAAATCTTTATAATATATTTTTTCTAAGATATTTGTTTTGGCTTGATTTAATATTATTCTGTATTACATAATGATAATAACTTCGTGTTCTCCTTAAACATTTATGAATTTGTTCACCAAAGTGAAATTTTATACACTCTGAAGTTTTGTGGTTTCATGATCATGACATTGGATTTTTTGTTTTATAAAACGTTTACCTAGGTATTTTCTGTTTTTTTGTGTTTTTTTTTCCAGGATACCTTTTTCTACTCATTGGTCTATGACCCCTCTGTGAAAACACTATTAGCTGACAAAGGTGAGATCAGAGTGGGACCTAGATATCAAGCAGACATTCCAGAAATGCTCTCAGAAGGTATGACTTACTTTGGGTTTCAAGTACTATGAGAACATATACTGTATCTGAAAACTCAAACATTGGTTTTCTCAGTTGGGAGAAACAACTTTTAGGCTAAAGTTTAAACGGGTTCTCCCAATTTTAGAATTGCAGAAAAAAGCAAGGGATAATAATTTATTTCATCAGTTATTCATTTTTGATTTTACATTTTTAGGAGTGTTTTGGCTATTTTCTCTTTTGTTTTTAAAGGGCACACTTAAGAATGTTTATGTTGTTGAATTTGTGTTTTAATGTGGCATGCTCGTGCCTTGAGATCCTGAATGCCTGTAAGCCGTCTAGAGGAAGAGGCCATGAACTCTAGTGAGCAGTTACATTTGATGGAGATTTTGGCTGATCTGGGGAGCTTAATGTAACAAAGAGATTCCAAGCTTTGTATTTTAAAAACATCTTCCTAGCAAAACATATATTATAACGGCATACTCAAAACTTTTATTTTGTGATTTCAAAAGTAAAACATTCTTACATTAAAAAATGAAACACAAAATAGAGAAATGTATAACATAGGAAATGAATGTCATCCCCTTTCCTTCATTTGAAACCCATGTTCAATTACTCTGATCAAAAGGGCATGTTTATTTTGTTCCCACTTTGGCTTATACTTCACCCAGGAATGGTCCATGTGCAGTGGCAGGTTGCACGTTATTTTTGCAACTGCTTCTTTCAGTTAGCAGTGTATCTTCAGCATGTTTTCCCGTGTGTAGAGTAACTATTCTTTTTAGTGACTGTACAGTTCTTATGTTTGCAGAGGTATGGTAATTTCCTTTTCCAGTCTTCTGTTGATAGACTTTTAGATGTTTAGGATTTTTTTTTTTTTTTTGGTCATTACAAATGATGCTGTTAGAAAATCTGTACATATATTTATGCTGTGTAAATAGTTTTCAAGCATAACTCCTTAGAAGTGAAATGGTATGTACATTTTAGATATCTAAAATGCTTCTTTGCCAGTCCAAAATACTGTATTGTTATAAATGAAAGAACCAGATGCCTTCAGCAACACTGTGATTATGAGGGACATTTTCCCCTTCACATTTTGAATTCTCATTATTTTAATTTAAAAAAAGATTTAGAATTTGAGATTATGCTTGTCTTAGTTATCTTTAGCCCTTCTGTAAATACCTTGTGCATTTTCTCCTTGGTTATTTACCTTTTTATGTACTGGCAGGAGTTCTTTGAATATTAAAGGTAAACAAATACAAAGTATTTGCCCTTTGTCTACAGCTATTAAAGCACACCTCCCCTACTTCATTATTTTATTTTATTTTTTAAAAATATATTTTATTGATTTTTTACAGAGAGGAAGGGAGATAGAGAGTTAGAAACATCGATGAGAGAGAAACATCGATCAGCTGCCTCCTGCACATCCCCCACTGGGGAAGTGCCCGCAACCCAGGTACATGCCCTTGACCGGAATTGAACCCGGGACCTTTCAGTCCGCAGGCCGACGCTCTATCCACTGAGCCAAACCGGTTTCGGCCTTCATTATTTTGTTTTTAAGACATTTTAACAGTGATGTAAATATATTTTATTTAATTTTTTGTCATATAGAAGTTTAGAATTTATTAATCTTTTTCTTTAAGATCTGTGTGGTTTGCATTATTCACAGAAAGGCCTCCATGTTTATTTCTCTGATTATTAAAGCATATGAGCTCTTCCATAGGTTCTTCTCGCTACCTTGCTTTCCTTCTAGAATATGTATGCAGAAAAGTTAGATCAACAGGTACTCAGGATAGAGTTTGTGAACCGTAGGACACATTGATGTCAGTCGTGGGTAGGTGGGATGGCTGTGAATAATGCAGTCTGCAGACTTTTGCATTTTCATGAACTTCAGTACCAGGAAAGGTCAGTCAGTAATGATTAAGCCTGGCGAACAGAATGCTATGTCTGTATTCAACTGTGTTGGGACATGTGTTTTTTTAACTGGACTATATCAATTTACTATAGGCTGGGAGATTGCATTTACTCACATTCTGATTGGTGCAAACCGGCTTGTCTTCCAGAAACAATTTTTGGATATTTATAGTCCTTCATGTTTGATATTAGACTTATATCATTTAGTGTTCACTAAATTATTATTAAAAAACACTTGATTTTAAAATGTTACCAATAGTGCTGTAATGGTATAATGGATAATTTTTTACTCTGGATATAACTGGAAAATATGTTCCTAAAAGTGCAATTGCTAAATCATAGGGCACATGTGTTTGAAATTTTTACAAAATGTCAACTTGTCTTCCAGGTAGTCATTTATAGGTGGGCTTTTTCCTTGTTGTAATTAAGGTATAATTTATATGTTGTAAGTACATTTCACCCTTTTTAGTGTACAGTTCTATGAGTTTTTGACAAATGTGTATGCTCTTAGTGAGATAGTTTAGTAAGTCCATCTGTGCACAGGCCAAAAGCCAGGAACATCCCTGGTGCTCATGTGTGTACAGGCACCCAGCCCAAGTCCTATGTATCCTGGGCTGCCCTTTATTACTCCTCCCTGAACTCTGATCTCTCCCTTCTTCAAACTGTGCAGACCTGATGCTCATGTAATCCTTAATGCTATTCTTATTATTTGACTTTTGCCATTTTGTACTGCCTGAGTCATTGATTGTGTGGTTCTCCCTTGAGGACTGAGCATAAGCCTAGGTATATAAAAAGTCTAGAAATTTTGTGTATTGCTCATGTAGACATACCTGCTGAACAAAGTAATGAAGCTGGGATGTTTCACGTAACAGTGGGCAGAAAAATCAGGTCATGCAATCTCACGAGTTCCCATTTATCCAAAAACCATTTAAATATAATATTTGTCCCTGAAATTCAAAAGTCTAGTCAGAGTGATATAATTTGCAAAACATGTCCACCTAGCTTAGAATTTCAAAAAATTATTTTAGGAAACAATAATACATAAAATGCAATAATTTACTCAGTAGTCCTCAAAATGGACTTGAGGTTCTTCTAAGTAAGAGGAATGATTCTAGACAGCTGTGTCATTGGGATAGTTACACCAGTTATCTGATAAAGGCATTCTTTGTATTTAGAAAATGTGACTCAATGTTCACTAATAAAATAGATCTTAGAGCTAATTAACAAATACTAATTGCCTTTAATATAATGTTTCTCCTGATAGTCTTGTTACAAACTTTATTTAGGCACTAAAACCTTTTCTTTAAATGAAATATTACACAACATGACCTTAAATAATATAAGAAAAATTAGGTAATTATGGGTGAGGTGGGGGGAGAAGGCCCTATTAAATCTCTTAAGGTGTCCTAGGGAACCTTGGGATTCCGCTACAAGTTGAAAGCTGCTGTTCGGTACTTCACATTTCTTAGAATCTCACCTCTTCAACACGTAGTCAAAATACCCAAATTAAATTTGCACAGTTAGAAATACTTAGGATGAAATTCCTTTGTAACATAGCATAACAAAAGGGCTCCACTGTATTCTCTTTGCTTCTGTCCATTTTTTTTAAATCTTAAAATTATTTTATTGCAAATAATAGGAATCGTGGAAGATAATGATGCAATTACACTGGAAATAAAAGTAGTAGTACCTCAGATCATCCCTTCTAAGTCACTGTTAACTACTGTTATTAATTTAACATATTCTCCCAGACTGTTACATAAATATTCTATAGAGACCCATAAAAGTATATTCCAAGCAAAGTTTCATGTGTTAGAGATCCAACTTTACTTTATCTATCTCTTATATGTTTTATGACAGGGCAAGTTTTCCCTTACTGTTTTTTTAAAATTTCTTAGTGGAAAGATCGCATCTCTTAAGATTTTTTCCCCCTTACTGTGGTAGTTTATCAACAATTAGTCAATTTCTTCTCTTCCAGATTTATTGGGATTCTGATTGAAATTGTATTAACATTATATATTACATTGGAAGGTGATTGATCATTTCATAATATTGAGCAGTATGTGGGTCTGCTTTTGAGATTTCTGTTCTGTTCCACTGGTCTATTTGTTCCTGCTCTAGTAACTCACTGTTTTAATTATAGAGACTTTGAGATATGTGTTAATATCTGGTGAGGATAGTCGCTGTATCATTTTTCGAAATGAGTTTTATTATCAGCTTGACTAACACCAGAGAGGAAAAATAACAATCTTCCTATTTTTATTGGGGTTTGCCATTAATTTTTAAATTATTTTAAGGAGAACAGACATTTTGATGAGGTTAAAACATCTTAACCAGAAACAAGGGATGTCTTGCCCTTTGTTCAGGCCATTTTTGGGTCTGTGGGAGTTAAAAAAAAAAAGATTTAGTCATGTAGTTTTGTGTATTACTAGGTAAGCTTATTTTTAAGTCTATAATTTATTGGCTTATTTGTAAGTATTCAACTTTAACAAAGAAAAACACCATATTTTTCATATAATTGAAGAAGTCACTTTAGATTCTTATTTCAGCTTAAAGCATTTAGCATATACTAAATGTTTCTTTTCAGTTATAAATAGGTAGTCAATTACTAGTAGATACAAGATTTAAAGAACTTCTTTTTTCTAATTAATATTTTTGTCAAGGGAGAGGGTGTTGGGCTGCAAATAGGTATGCCAGTGGCTAAACCACACTTGAAAAACATGGACATTGTTGTCATAGAAACTTCCGTATATAGCTAGTACCTGTTTGCAGGGAAATTAAATAGTAGGAAACATCATATTCAAGAATGGATATTTATGGCCCTGGCCGGTGTGGCTCATTTGGTTGGTTGAGCGCCAACTTGTACACTAAAAGGTCACTGGTTCGATTGCTGGTCAGGGCACTTGCCCAGGTTGTGGGCTCCATTTCTGGTTGGGGTGCATGTGGGAGGCAGCTGATTGATGTCATTGATGTTTCTCTTTCTCTTCTCCCTTCCCCTCTCTCTAAAATCAATAAAAACAGTTTTTAGAAAAAGAACAGATATTTACTTTGATGCTCTTAAGTGGGTACATTTGATCAGTGGCCAGATTCCAGTTTGCACTGGCATGGGTTGCAGAACTAGAATTAATATCCTGAGGAGGTGGCAACATCAGCACCATGTCAGAATATATTATAGGCTTACATTCTTTGTGTACATATCTTGATGGATTCTAAGATATTGTTGTGGCATTTGTCTTGCTAGGGAATAAATCTTTTTGTGACTTTAGAGTTTCATTTATGACTGCTCACCATCTAACAAACTCTTGAATATCTGGATTGGTATGTAGTTTGCAAAGGAAGGTAAAGGGTTCTTTGAGATTTTAAACCTTTTATTGAATTTGAATAAAGCACCTAGAGAATTTTCTGTACAAAAAGAAATTATAATGTGCAAATTTTTGAATTATTAATTCACTGTGCTGTAACACTGAACATTTAAGAAAGAAATCTATTTACATATTAAATTAAAATTGTGGCTGCTAAAAAGTATAATAACATTAAATTATTAAACTACAATGAGTGGACTCACAGGTTTGGGTAAAACCTGGCTGTGCTATGTTTTAGCTGAATAACCTTGGAAAAACTGTTCAACGCCTCTAAGTTCACATTTCTTCCCCTTTAAAAAGGGGATAATGTATGTACATATAGAGGGGACAAAAGTAGGTCTACAGTTGTATGTGAAAGAGCTTATTCTTATTATTTACTAATTATTGTATTATTTTCCATACGAACAATTGTAAACCTATGTTTGCTCCACCCTGTATAATAGCGTTGTGATGACCAAATGAAGTAATTTATTTAGCACAGCTCTCAACACATTGTTAGCTACTACAGTTGCTTTCCCCTGGTCACCACTGTCTGTTGCTACTAGTTCAATACTCTTGTCAGTGTTTGAGAACTTCAGGAGGCTCCATCTTTGAGAGTTAAAGAGTTACATTAATATAGTCTCCCTGCTGCAACATATGCTTTAAGACCTTGAATTAGCTCATGTGCAGTAGGTAAGTAGGAAAATGTCATTATGGTGTGGAAGTTGGGTTAGTTCATCTAAAGCATGTATTCTCACAGAGAGCTTAAGAGAAAAAAAAAGATGGACATTCTACAGAAATGTCTTCCTCTAGTGTAAGTAGTGGCTGATTTAGTGGCCTCAAAATCTGTGGCACTTTCTACTGTGTTAAAACTATATGGCTGTCTAAACACTATATTGCACAACTGAAGCCAATGCAAAATACTAAAAGTAAATTGTAATTGAAAAAAAAAACAACACCCAACTATGGGGAAGCTTGGAATTATAGATGAAGGGGCTTATGAAGATATTTCCCTGTGTTCAAAAACATCTGCAACCTGAATTCCATTGTTTATTTTATTGAAACTGTACACATGACTTATATCTCAGTGGAGGAAGCATTAGTCCAGGGTTTAAGGGGACAAAGGATTGATTGACCTTTGTGCTTGGTGCCAAAATAGGATGCTAATATACAATTCATACAGTTAGTTGGTAAATACATTTCATGGGAATTCAGGTATTAGGGAGCGCTTCATGAACTGGATGATTTGATGATGTGGGACTTGAGGGCAGATTATCATAAATGGGGGAGGAAAGTAAGATTATTGCGATGATTGGAATGAACAGGAGTAGAGCGTGGAATTAATCTTGGTCTAGTCCAGTGGTTCTCAACCTTCTGGCCCTTTAAATACAGTTCCTCATGTTGTGACCCAACCATAAAATTGTTTTTGTTGCTACTTCATAACTGTAATGTTGCTACTGTTATGAATTGTAATGTAAATATCTGATATGCAGGATGGTCTTAGGCGACCCCTGTGAAAGGGTTGTTCGACCGCCAAAGGGGTCGCGACCCACATGTTGAGAACCGCTGCTCTAGTCTTCTGGCTCATACTACAGTTACCAAGACCATTCCAAAGAGTACTCCTTACACTTAGCTGAGAATTTAGTTATATAGATTCCAAATATAGATTCCAAATAAGGTTACTCAAGAGCTTCTTAAAAGTTTTTTTTTAATTGTAAAGAAGTGATCAAACTGTTATATAAATGTTATATGTTGAATCCAAAATGGGGAATCCTTATTTAATAGTTTAGAGTGACTGTTTGATATTTCTATCTTCATTTTGTTGTTGCTATTTTTGTTCTCATTTCATGGATATTAATCTGTATCTTAGGTGTTAGTATAAGTGCATCCAGGAGTGTTTTCTTATTGTTTGCAGCAAATTTATTTTAGAATTCTTATATGGGATTCTCTTTGTGCTGTGTGCTGCAGAATGAATAGGTGGGATTGAAATATCAATTTTACTAGAATTTGAAAATTAAATATCAGTTTTACCCTTTCGTTCTGGAGTATATAACAGAGAGGGGCGCAATACTGAGTAGCATTGTCATTTTATCTGGTATTATTTAAAAATTAAGATATTAAATTTTTATTTTCATCATTACTATCTTTTTTTTTTTTTTTTTTTACCATTACTATTTAACTTGCTTAAAATATATTACTGGAAGATATAGGGAAGTATAAATGTGACATTCTCCTTTCTCAAGTTTTACACAGTTTGCAAATTTTTTGTTTTTTAACTATGAACCTAATGTTGAATGTCTTGGCTCAGCATGCTGAGGATTGTAAACAGTGAAAAATGAAATCCTTTCCAACACTTCAGATCTGTTTGGCCCAGTACTCTTTCTACTCTGCGTGCGTTTCTGTGTGTTAGGGGTGGCGATTGGCTCTCTGGTTATCTGCCTTTGAACAAGGGGCAGGATGGGCAAGTCCCCAACCTGACAGCAGTGGCCGGCTTAGGAGACTACAGGTAGAATGGCTGATTCTGTCCTCCCTCTTTCTCTGTTTGAGCCATTGATGCTTGCTTGTTCCTGTACCAGGACTGAACACATTAGAAGCCCATAGCCTGAGCTTGTCAGGGATGTTTAGCTTCATAGTATGTCAGTCAGTGCAAGGCACTGCCTGATTTTGTAGTTGGAGTGATTCAAAAGCAAAACAAAGCCAAAACCAGTTCCTAGCCTGATAGGAAATCCATAGCTGTAAATCAAAATTTCAGTCAACTCCCAAATCTGTTCCCCATCATTATCCTTTGTCCTCATATTGAGTCCTGCCTGATAGTTATGTCTCTTTGTGAGCTATTCCTGAAACAAAGTTTCCTGCATTATCTCAGTCTTCTTTCTAATAATGCCAGCACCATCCCTGTAGTTTTCGAGGCTTGAAATCTACCCGCTGCCTCCAGTCTGTCCCTGACATTCCTAAATCTCCCCTTGCTGTCTGTTGTCATTGTCAATGTCATGTCGTTTCTGTCTTCATCGGGTATGTCCATAGAGCAAATTACATACCACTGTTAAGTGTGAGAGGAGAAGTTTGATTCTGGTCTTGTCACCCCCGTACTAAAAAGGCAAGAGCTTCTCATTACCTCCCTTTTCAGAAAATCTATGTGGCATCTTCAGTAACATGTTCATAGTCCACTTCCTTAGCTATCTCCCCTGATTCCCCTTAACGTACTCCTGACGAAACAAACTACTTTTCCAATCACATTTGGGAGCCCCTGACTTTGCTCATGTTCCTTTCTGAGTCTTACGTCCTGTTCTTCTGCCAGTGGACTCCTTTACCTTCCAGTTCTTAGCAGAAATGCCACCTCCTGCATGACCTCACTCCCTAACTAGCCTGAAATGATTTCTCTACAGTCATATCTGTATGTCTCTTATGACATCTAGGGTTTTTGGTGTTTTTTTCATTTGTAGCATAGTTATTTATGTATAAGTTTTATTATAGTTTAAGCGTCTTTCTGCAGGAATGCTTTCTTTTTTGTTTTTATATCCCTTAGCATGAGGCTTAGTGCCTCACCCATACAAGTATTCAGGAAATAACATGTTAATGACAAATGAAAATACCATATGGTGTGGTTGCATTTTTATCAGTGTTCACTTTACAAAGTGTTCTACATTTGCTGTCTGAAAGAATGTACCAAAAAACCATGAACATTTACCCTACATTTTTAATGCTGTGGTTACCGCAGTCATCAGTCAGATGTGACCGTGTATGTGCCTTATGGGTAATAAGACTCCATTTCCTTGCTCTCGGACAGGAGAATCAGATGAGAGGGAACAGTCAAAATTGGAAGTTAAAGTTTGGGACCCAAATAGCCCACTTACAGATCGACAGATTGACCAGTTTTTAGTTGTAGCACGGTGAGTATGACACATTGCGTGAAAACATCTTTTCTTTCTATAAAATAATTTATACATATTTTCTTTTCTTTGTATTCTGCTTTTTTCATTGGTTGTATTTTTTTAAAGTTATGTAAGAAAGCCTAATATCTGTCACACCACTTCCTAAATAAAATGGTTTATTATCATTAGTTTCTGTTTTAAAAATGAAATAGATTTATTAAGTTTCATAGATTAAAAAATAAACACACCTTGTAAAAATGTAAGCACTGTACAAAAGTATAAAGAGGAAATTCAACTCCTAGAATCCCATGTCTTTAATTTCAAGGATGATTAGTCATGTGTCAAGAATAATTTGTGCCTCAAATTCCTCTTACCTGCACCCATGCATGGGGAAGGCCTACTGCTGAGCATATGGCTTTCCTTTGAGAGCTCTAAGCCTGCCTGCCAAACTGCCTCTCCACCTGACCCCTTTTTCCTGTTTTCTTGATAAAATGAATGGGATAGAAATTTATTTTTATTGTTTTACTTATAAAAGCAAATGATGTTTGCCTGGCTGGTGTGGCTCAGTGGTTGAGAGTCAACCCATGAATCAAGAGGTCCCTGGTTAAATTCCTCCTGCAAAGCAGAAGGGAAATGAGATTATCATAGCATTGTAATAGAAAAATTAGAAAAAAACCAGGAGTACATCAGCAAGCAATAATACTTAAATGGAATATTACTTTACAACAATTAAAATGAATGAATTAGAGTTATATGTAGCAAAGAGAGAAATCTCAAAAATAAAGTAGAGCCTGGCCAGACTGGCTCAGTTGGTTGAGAGTCATCCAGTGTACCAAAAGGTTGCCAGTTTGATTCCTGGTCAGGACACATACCTGGGTTGTAGGTTTGATCCCTTTTGGGGAGGATAGTGAGAGCAACCAATCAATGTTTTTCTCTCACATCACTGTCTACCTCCCTCCCTTCCTTCTTCCCTCCCTTTCTTCCTCTCTCCCTCCCTCATCCTACTGGTGGGAGTATGAGTTGGTATAGCTGCTTTGGTAAACTGTTATCATCTAACGAGAAGACCCATATGCAGATGGCATGAATATCACTATCCAAACTGGAAACAAATATCCATCATCAGTAGAGTGGCGGGAGTGGGGGGGGGGGGGGGGAGCATCATGCAGAGGATGCGCCACAGCAAGGAGAATGAATGAACACAGCTACAGCTAGCAGCATGTGTGAATCCACAAACATAACTTTGAACAAAAAAAGATGGACACGAAAAGAGTACATAGTATTTGGTTCTATTTAAGTTCCCAAATGAGCAAAATGAACCTGTGTGTAGTGTTAGAATCCAGGATAGTGGTTCTTTTGGAGGAAGAGGGAGAGAGGGAGTCGTGTAGGGTGCTGTCATCTTCTGTTTCTTGACCCTGGATATTGGTGACATGGATGCATTCACTTTGCCAGAACTGCGTAGCTGTACAATGTGTACTATGTGTGCTTTTTTGTTCACGTGTTATAGTTTAATTACAACATTTTTAAAACTTTTTCTTAGCTAACGTGTTTAAAAGAGAGATAGACAAGGAGCAAGTCATTGTCGTTTCATGCTTTATTTCTTGAAGTTAGGGTTCGTTACATGTGGGAAGTCTTTCTAAATCATATGATAATCAGTGTGGTAATTCTTAAAAATGGAAATATATATTGAGGCCTCATAAGAAGAGGTTGACTATATTTCAAGAAAAAAATATTACTGGGATTTCACAATTTGGGCTAAAAAAAGGGGGTCAGAACTTGCTTTGCAGTAATAGTTGAATTCTAGCTAATTTAATTCTCATTTTTTAGCACATTTGAATGCCAAATTGTTTACTCTGTGGCATTTCAAAATAGATCTTTCCCTCCTTTATGCCTCACAACCTACTTTTTCTTTTAATTTACTGGTAATGACTCACATGGTAAATTGGCTTGTCAATTCTTAAATTTTATACAAAATACTATTTTTATTTGGTACTTGATTTTCAAACATCCAAGAACTTGATTTTTCATTCACCACCAAAATGTGTTTCTTTAAATATAAAAAAAATAACAGAGTCTTGATTTTCCCTCTTTGTTTTTGTGGTTTATTTAGTGCTGTTGGGACATTCGCTCGAGCCCTTGATTGCAGCAGTTCTGTACGGCAGCCTAGTTTGCATATGAGCGCAGCTGCAGCTTCCCGAGACATCACTCTGGTAAGATGCTTTTTGAAATTTTAGGGTTCTTTCTGCTGCTACTTGTTTAATTTTAAACCCAAAATAGCAGTGTTGTAGACATGAGAGCATATCTTGGCTATTATGTTCCTTCTAGGCAGGATCCTCCAGTGTTTCTGTCTCTTTTGTTTTCTTTAGTATTTAGCAGTCTGGAGGTCACTTTTATATTACATCTAATATCCTAAATTATTTATTACTATAATTGTTAATTATTTTTTTAGCAGAAGTATACTCAGAGGCTCAGGAAATTCTGTTTTGGTCTGTTTATACAACTGGTTTCAGAGATAGGATTTGGATCTGTTCTTGATTCCTACTGAGGAGTTCTCGCTACCAGATTAGTCTTCTTTTTCATTCTCACTAAAATGGTTTGGGTTTAAATATTATTATTGTTATCTATCTTGGATTAGGCAGCACTGAAGAAAATCTGCAACATTTAAATGCCTTGGTTTCCTGCTTTACCTACTCTAAGTTCAGCTTTACTTGGACTCTTTCTATATGTTGTTCTTGTGTTGAAATTAGGTTTTTGGTGCCATAAAATTGACATCTTTTAGAAGTTGCAAAAGCAGGAAGAAATCGCCTTTTGTTATTCAGATGTTATGATCTGCATCTTTAATACTGTTTGCCCAGCTGTGTCAGGCCTTCCACTTTGATGTTAAAATATAAGATCCTGAGGCATTTCTAGAAAAATAGTGGGACTGGTTAAAAATTGATTATTAAAATGTTGATGACGAGTTTTGCTGATTGTTTTCCAAAAAGAACATGTGAAAGGCTAAGTTGTTTTGTGCTTTTAAATGAGAATTGATTTATCATTCAGCTGAATCTGGAGAGTCAAGTTCTTTCTTTTCTTTCAGTGTTTGCAGGCCTGTAAGAGATCAGGTAGTACCTTTCTCCTTCAGGTGACCAGACCATGCATCCAAAGACCTCCCAGTGCAGAGAGGGCAGGGCTGGCGAACTGCAAGAACCTGGGTAGCCTATCAAGTGGTTTTCTTGTGGTTTTTCCTGTGAGGACTGCAGCTGGGCTTTCAGTACTCCTAACCTGACACATCCATTTATCCGAGACAATCAATGTATGCCACTTGTCAAATCACCAGTAATTTTTTAGGAGCAGGTACTTAATCTACCAGCAGATTGCTAGGTCTAACTTCCTCATAGCTAGACTGTGAATTTCAAACACTGCAAGTCTAAGGTATATAATAAGAGTATTGAAGCCATGGAGGCTTCATAGATTTCACCCTTGTTTCATTAAAAAGTGAAGTGGAGCCCTAACCGGTTTGGCTCAGTGGATAGAGTGTCGGCCTGGGGACTAAAGGATCCCAGGTTTGATTCTGGTCAAGGGCATGTGCCTTGGTTGCGGGCACATTCCCAGTAGGGGGTGTGCAGCAGGCAGCTGATCGATGTTTCTCTCTCATCGATGTTTCCAACTCTCTATCCCTCTCCCTTCCTCTCAGTAAAAAAATCAATAAAATATATTTTTTAAAAAAAGTGAAGTGTAACAAAAAAAGAAAGAAAAGTAAAGTGTATTTTGTATAATATGCAAAGGAAAAAAATCATCTGTTTACAACAATAACTACATTGACCTTTCCTCCACCCCTTTGAGGAAACAAAATTCCTTAGAACAAAGTAAACCTTGAGGTGGTTAGTAAGTAGTAGTTGGTGGATGTTCTAGCCTGTTACTTCATGTTTGTTGTCTACACCCACATTTAAAGGCTGGAGGGTGGAGTGCCATGTGCATTGTTAGGGAGGTATGGCGGGGGCAAAGCCTCAGTCTCAGAGAATAGGTAATTGTGTAGACACTGGATTTCTCTTTTGCCTGGACTCTGAGGACTAAATTTGGAAGGTAGGATACCAGAAAAAGAATTTTTTGAGTTGTTTGGGGCTTAAGCAGTCGTCTAGGATAGACTGTATTAGAGATAATGGTGAGGTAACTTATATAAAGATTCACATTTAATTAGTGACAGAATCAGGACTAGAAACTTAGGCCTCCCAGTGCTAAGTCTGATTCTGGGAAAGGTCAGGATGTGTTGATTCAGTAGAGAGGAAATTTTATCCTGAAACCTCTCTAATTCCTATATGTGTGATCTTTTAAAAATGCAACTTTGATTTTGCTGTTTCCTATCTTATATCCTTTCAGTGGCTTTTGATTGCGTTTAGGGTAAAAAACAACAACACCCACACCAGTCAACAAGACTAGGGGATTTTGCCTGGCCTGTTTCTCCAGTCCCTTGCCCACACTTTCCTCTGTGTCCTCTGGGCTCTAGCCAGGCTGTATCCTTCCTTTGGTTCCATGTCCAGTTCCGTTTGCCTGAATACTCTCACAGCCCCACCAAGGTAACTCCAGTCTTTTTTAAAATCTTGTCTAATCCATCAGTCTGGGGCAGGCTACTTTGTGATGTGCTCATCCAGAGAACCAATGATGTTCCTCCATGTTAGTTGTTTATAATTAAACACTCATTTTTGTGATTATCTGCTTAATGTCTGTTTTTCTCCTTCCCATTCCCCACATGTCAGCTTGTAATATTCATTAATGTATGATTATATCTGTTTTTCCTCATTGTTGAATCCCTAACAACAAACATAGGTGTTCAGTAAATATTTGACAGGCGGGGATACTCACCACTATACTAAGGAGGAAGAAGACTTCAGTAAATATTTGAGAATGAACAACTTAATTTCTATTTCTGGGACAGATTTAAAAAAAAATAGGTCATTGGAGTATATTATTTCTATTTTATTGTTTTAATCTTTTACTGAGTACATCTCATCACTGAGATGAACTATTTGAATTCTAATATTGTATCATCAGAGCTATACATACCATCTGAAGGCCAGGAGTCATACAAAGATTTAAGTTGGAAAAACTTGATTAAAAATTGTAGTAAAATATATACAACATAGCAGTAAAATTCATCACTTTAACCATTTGTAAGTAAACTGTTCTCTGGCATTAAGTAGCCACATTATTGTACAGCCAGCCGTCAGCACCAGCCATCTACAGAACTTTTCATTTCCAGCTAAAAGTCTATACACATTAAATAGTAACTCCCCATTGCCTGTTCCCTAGCCCTTGGCAGCCGTAATTTTACTTCTTGTCTCTTTGAATTTGACTATTGTAGATACCTCATATAAGTGGAACCATACATTCTTTGCCCTTTCGTGACTTGCTTATTTCACTTAGTTAATGTCATTTAGTTAAGTTTCATCCATTTTGTAGTATGTGTCAGCATTTCTTTCTTTCTTTCTTTTTTTTTTTATTAAATATGTTTTATTGACTTTTTACAGAGAGGAAGGGAGAGAGATAGAGAGTTAGAAACATCGATGAGAAAGAAACATCGATCAGCTGCCTCCTGCACACCCTCTACAAGGGATGTGCCCGCAACCAAGGTGTATGCTCTTGACCGGAATCGAACCTGGGACCTTTCAGTCCACAGGCCGATGCTCTACCCACTGAGCCAAACCGGTTAGGGCCATTTCTTTCCTTTTTAAGGCTAAATAATAATATTGCACTGTGTGTGTGCATCACATTTTGTTTATCCATTCACCCATCAATAAAAACTTGGATTGCTTCTACCTTTGGCTGTTGTGAATAATGGTATGACTTATGCAAATGGATACACTTTTATGATTCTATGGTTTTCCTCCCCTGGAACTGTAGCTTATGATCCATATAGTCTTATGCAAGTGACTTAACCTCCCTGTGTCTGTTTCATCATCTGCAGTGGAAATAGTAATACAACCTATCCACCCTGCTTCAGGGGTTATGGTCTGACAAGAAGAAGTATTATAGACATACCTCTGTAAGTTGCTAATTAGTGTATCCAAGCACATGGAACTTGATGGAACTGGAGTAGCTCTCCAGAACATGCCTTAGGGCTGGTTTTCCTGGGCCCCGCGTTCTCTGAGGGGCATAGAACTCTGTGACATTGGCTGTCCAGACTGGATGGAAGACATCTGATTTATAGCTGTCACAAGTCTTTTCGAGCTTCCATCAACATTCCAGAAGAAATTAGAATCAACAGCTTATATCCTTCGTTTAAGGTAATGTTCACAAACACTGGGCTTTTAGCCTCTTGAAACCCCATTTAAGGCCCTGTCCTCACTGGGAGAGAAAGCGGGCTATATTCTCAAATGCCCTGAACCAAGACCTTTGGCACCCTCTCTCCAGCTTCCAGAAGGGTCTGTCTCTGAGTTACTATGCAGCATCAGCTTGAGGATTAAATGAGATAATGCTTGTAAATAATTTAGAACAGTGTCTGGTGCCATATAAGAGCTCAATAAATATTCACAATTAGTTATTAATGTTGAGATGATGATGATGATGATGATGACAATGACAATGATGCATTTCCCCCACAATCTTCATTGAGTTTCATTTAATTCTGATTTTGTAGCATTATAAGGGGCTTTGTGATGCTATTTTTATTGTCATTGTAGATTATCACATTTGAATATGGTCGTTAGGCCATGATTAACCACACATTTTAGTATGATTGTTACAAGAATATCACTCTATAATTTCTCCTTACAACAAGGTATAATGTTTATAGTAAAAATTTTCCCATCAAGAAAAACTTAGAAAAAAGAGGAAGTTGATTTAACCAATAATAATTTCAGTTATCAGATATTAACTCTTTATAAAAATGGTAGCCATCAATCTTGCGAGTGACTCTTTATTTGTGAGTCCTAGTCAAGTCACACTTTTCATTTAGGACCTTGAGGATACTGGAGATTTGAAGAGAGCTTGCAAATCACAGTCATCACATTATTTAAAGAAATTGTACTCAGCAGAATATATAAATCTTTTGGTTAACATTTTAGGCATTAACTTACTAGTACACCAGAAATCTAGTCTTCAAAATGAATATAAAATTGATAAAATGAGAACTCATATAATTTTTTAAAAAGTCAATTTGCTTATGAGTACTATCTCATAAGCAAAGCTGTACAATTAGAACTAATGGACTATCATTGCAGTAAAAAATATGCAACGTGAAATTTTCCTTCTAAATACTTTATTAAGGCAATAATATTCTACATTATGCACACTTTTTGTCTGATGATCGTTAAAATGATATTAAATGAGCTTAGAAATGCTGTAAATTGTCCTCAGAGAATTGTTTGTGTGTGTTAAGGTATATTTATCCATCTTTTTCTTTCAAATTTAAGCTTAAATTAGTTTTTCTTTTTGGTATATGTAGCCTTTCACTCTACTTTTTCTCCCATGAATCCATGAATTTAAGAAGCATCAGAAAAATCACTGTAGATCTGAACTATGGAGAAATATAATGAAAATTGTTTTAAGTTCTTTGTCTAGGGTTAGGGTTAAGAGATGTGGATAGAGGAAGAAGGGAGAACCAAGATGGCGGCATAGGTTAACGCCGGAGTTTGCTGCTTTGAACAACTACTTCAAAAGTGAAACCAAAAAACGGAAGGGACATCACCCAGAACCACAGGAACGCTGGCTGAGTGGAAGTCCTACAACTAGGAGGAAAGAGAAACGCATACTGACACTCAGAGGAGGCGCAGTGCTTAAGTCAAATTCTGAGGTGCGGAGTGCGTGGAGCGGGCTGGCGGCGGAGGGCGCGTTTGTTGTTTTCAATCGGGAGGGAGTCGCAGACTCTGAGCTCCAGATACAGGCGAGTCTTTAGGGACCCAGGCTCAAACGGGAGAAGCGGACTGTCTGGCTTCGGTCAGAGCGAGTGCAGCTTTCTCTCCGAGCCTTGCAGCGGGTGCTGGGACTCAGAGAGGCAGAGCCCCTGGGGACAGGACTGAGAGCCGCCATAACTGCTCTCTCCGGCCCACCCTGTTGATCCTGTTCGACCCACCCCGCCCAAGCCCTGCACAGAGGCATTTACCGGATAGCCTCAGGCAAAGGCTAGATTAGCACCTCCCTAGAGGACAGAAGTTCTCTCACTGCTGACACAGCTGATTCTCATAGCCACTTGGCCTGGAGGTCAAACCCTCCCTGGGATTAGCTACAACAATCAAGATTTATCTATAAGACTGCGAACAAAGACCACTAGGGGGTGCACCAAAGAAGCATAACAAAATGCGGAGACAAAGAAACAGGACAAAATTGTCAATGGAAGAAATAGAGTTCAGAACCACACTTTTAAGGTCTCTCAAGAACTGTTTAGAAGCTGCCGATAGACTTAATGAGATCTACACGAAAACTAATAAGACCCTCGATCTTATATTGGGGAACCAACTAGAAATTAAGCACACACGGTCTGAAATAAAGAATATTAAACAGACGCCCGACAGCAGACCAGAGGAGCGCA